>NC_051310.1:22840999-24090999 GCF_015220235.1 Choloepus didactylus
TGCTCCTTCTCTTCAGTATTTGAGAGTCTGATCAGAGTATGTCTTGGGGTGGGTTTATTTGGATTTATTCTATTTGGAGTTCGCTGGGCATTTATGCTTTTTGTATTTATATTGTTTAGAAGGTTGGGGAAGTTTTCCCCAACAATTTCTTTGAATACTCTTTCTAGACCTTTACCCTTCTCTTTCCCTTCTGGGACACCAATGAGTCTTAAGTTTGGACGTTTTATTTTATCTATCATATCCCTGAGATCCATTGTGATTTTTTCAATTTTTTTCTCCGTTCTTTCTTTTGTTCTTTCATTTTCTGTTCTGTGGATTTCTAGGACACTGAGATGTTGTTCAGCTTCCTCTAGTCTTGTATTGTGAACATCCAGAGTCTTTTTAATTTGGCTAACAGTTTCTTTTATTTCCATAAGATCTTCTATTTTTTTATTTACTCTTGCAATGTCTTTTTTATGGTCTTCTAGTGTCTTTTTTATGGCGCTTATATCCTGGGCCATGGTCCTCTTGATGTCCTTTAAATCCTTTGCCATATTTTCGTTCTTTGATTGTAGTTCTTTAATTAAATTTGCGAGGTATAACGTTTCTTCTGAAAACTTGATTTGTGTGTTTGGAGCTGGATTCTCCATATCATCTGGTTTTATCATATGCATTAAGATTTTCTGTTGTTTTTGGCCTTTTGGCATTTGTTTTGCTTGATAGGTTTCTTTCAAGTTGTATCAAAAAAAAAGGGATATCGATCTAATTTTTCAGAGACACAGTTTGGTGATGTACACTTTCTCTAAGTAACCAGCAGATGGCGTCTGTGAGCCACCTATATCCCTCCAGTCAGTTCTCGCATAGTGAGGAGAAATGATTCTTGTGTGTTCAGTTGGAGGGCTCAGCCTGGACATGCTGCTGGAGTCGCCCGCCCTGAACGTGGGGCGCATGCATGGGTGGCCAGGGAGGAAGGGCAGCTCTCTCTCCGTGTCCCCTAAACCACCGGACTTGGCATAGCGCCCCTGGGTTCTCTGAGCGGATCCCCCCTCCAGCTGCGATCCTCCCTCAGCTGAGGGGGATGCCGTGCTACGTCATCAGTGTGCGCCGTCCCTCTAGGGAAGCCCTGGGCTGCTTGGCTGTGCCGCGGGGCTCTCAGCTCATTTCAGAATACAGAATGTGTGAGGCTGTCTTCACTGCAATGCCTTGTGGGCTGAGAGCAGCTGAGGTTTTCTCCACAGAGAGAGAGCGAGAGACAGAATATTTCCCCCGATTCTCCCAAGGTCAGTTGTCATCAAAAACCTCTGTCTGCTTGTTGAGGATTCGCTGTCTGCATTGAGCAGTTATTATTAAAACCTCACTTGGAGCTGGGCTGAGAAAGTGCACGGTGCGGCTTCCGTGAGGGAGGGGCTCCCAGCTCTAGGTATTCGGCTCTTAGCGTGGGTCCGCAATTTTACTCTCAGATTTTATGCTGTGATCTCGGGCATTCCTCCCGATTCATGTCGGTGGAAGTTGAGTGTACTGTCATGTTTGTCTCCCCGCTACCATTCCAGGTTATTTACTGGTTTTTTGTTCATTTATGAATTGTTCTGGGGGAGACTAAGTCTCCCACCTCTTTCTATGATGCCATCTTCCCAGAATCTCTCCAACGCATATTTATATTCATTTAACATTCATTGAACATTAGCCATGGACCAGGATTTTAAGAATAAATTTTCACATTGAATTCTCATTTAAGCCTTTTAATATAATAACAGTGTGTCACAGGTGAGGACACTAAGGGTAAAAACCTACCTACAGTTATGAACTAGTAAATGGTGGGGTGAGAATTCAAATTTAATCATTTTGTACAGTGCTACTTCCTTCACATTATACACCATTTTATAATAGAAGGAAAAAGAGGGCTGGGTAAGAAAACCAAAGGCACAATCATGCAAGCAATGGAATGTGATTTGTTTTGAAAAAAGGTTGAGAGATGCAGCTAATTATCTGAAATCCTCAAAGGTTACCTCCAAAACCTAGAATACTTTTGTCCCCATCCTGAGAAAGTACATATTTTGTGGCAGAATTTCTCATATTCAATTGTTGCAAGTAGAGAGTGTTCCATAGTGAGAGGATTGGAAGACAATTGGTATATATTCATCCTGAGCTAGAATAATCAGCAACACTAGATATTTACACACACACCAAAAAAAAGAAGTATAAAAGAAAGAGTGGGTGAAAAATTAGGTTGGGGATAAAAATACTAGGATGAAGCTATAAAATTTCAAGGGATGTTTTAAAATATGGGGATGAGGCTAAAATCCTGTAAGTACAGAAGGGAAGTATCTACTATTCTACTCACCAATATTTTCAGCCTTATTTGAAATACTCAGATTGTAATTTGCATTCAGGAATCATTATTCATTAAAGAAAACAAATAACACTTGGTTATTTGTATTAAAGCCCACTTATCTGCATATGTATCATTTTGATTTGTCTGGGTCCAAATTGTTTTTAATGTTTTACAAAAATTACTGAACACTATTTTCAAATTAAAAATTAAGTACATTCAGCATACTCTCTAAGAAAATAATTATTTTAAACAGCCCATTTAAAATTTTATTATAAAATCATTGAATTAAAAAATTAATGTAAAATAGGGTTGAAACACTGGACATAATAACAAATAAAATTAGGTGCATACTCCTCTCTTCAGTGCTACAAACCAAGGTTTTCTGTACTTGCATAGATTCTATCTGCCTGTTTGCAGCAGAGCAGGGTCATTAACTAAAGGATTCATTTCTCTATATGGGAACATGTGTATGTACAGAAGCTGAAGTATCTCGTATAGCTATACAACACTAACAAGGAATCCTGATGGAAACCATGGACTATAGTAACTCATACAATATAGAAGCTGAAGTATCTCCTAACACTTTAGGATTCAAAATTTTCTGATGTAAACAACTCTCGTGATGCCTGTAGATAGAAATATTCAAATGAGATACCTTTTGAGGGATATTATTTAAAAGTCTAGCAGTTCCTGTGTTCATGTTGGAGACTGAGGATCCCTGGAAACAGATCTTATTATACAGAAAATATTCACTGGTAAAAGCATAGGTAGAAAGTCACTCTCCTGGATTATGGCTGTGGGAACATTTTATGAGTTTACCAAGACTGTCAGTCTCTGAGATCCCTATTTCATAATAGATGAATTTGCTTCAATGGTCAGGGACTTACAAAATAGAAAGTACTAGTCCTGCTTTCCAGGATACACAGTTAGGGTGAACCAGGGAGAACCCACCAAGGATCAGTGAGAGGACAGAGAAATCAAATTGCATACAGTAAAGAAGAAAACCAAGCTAATAATCCAGGCTAAACACAATGGCAAAAGATTTGGTAATGGATGGTGGTGACGTTAGCACAACATAGTGAACATAATTAACACCACTGAATTATACACTTGAATGTGGTTAAAAGAGGAAATTTTAGATTGTATATATCTTACCAGAATAAAAGTTTTTAAAAAAAACAGGACTGTACAACACAAACAAGGAATCCAGATGTAAACCACTTACTATAGTTACTGGTACAATTATATAACATTCTTTCATCAACTGTTAACAAGTGAACTACGTCAATACTGTATAGGTGAACTGTGTCTTTTGCATGATCTTTCTGCAAACCTGCAACTTCTCTAATTAAACAGAAACAAAAAAACATAGAAAATAGCTGAGGCCAAGAAACCCTCTGAATAAATCCACCACACCAAGATACTATACTTTGGGGGAAAATGGGAGTGAGAACTGAAAATGATATAAATTCAGAGCCTGTGTGTGTTACCCCACAGTGCAGGGTGGGAATCTAGGCCCAGAATCACCAAAGGGAAGACAAAGTCTGTGGGATGAGGCACTACTAGTCTTCAACACTGGATTTCTGTGACAGTGAGAAACAGTGGAGAGCTCGCCAAACTCTGCTTTCCTCCTTTGCTGGCCTCAGAGCTAACCATTTGACTAAGCAAACACCTGGAGTTATTGGACATTTCAAGGAAAGGTGGAGAGACTCTAGAGGCTTTTATTTGATTTTCTACATATAAGGTACGAGGGAGCTGTGATGGCTAATTTTATGTGTCACCTTGCTCAGGTTATGGTGTCCAGTTGTTTGATCAAACACTGGCTTAGTTTTTTTTCTGTGGAGGTATTTCACAATGGGATTAGCACTTAAAATCAGTTGACCTTAAATAGATTACTCTCCATAATGTGAGTGGGCCTAATCTAATAAAATGGAGGTCTTAACAGCAAGAACTAAGGGTTCCAAGGATTTAAAGGAATTAACCTCAAGACCACACCCTCAACTTCTTCTGAGTTTCCAGCCTAAGGAATTCTGTTTTAAGAATCCAACATCACTCTCACTGGAATTTCCAGCCTCCTGCCTACCCTATAAATTCAGAATTTCCAGTCCCCACAATCACATGAGCCATTTTTTTACAATAAATCATAGACACACTCACACACACACTCACACTCACACACATACAACATGTATCCTGTTGGTTCTTTTCTATGGAGGACACTGACTGATACAGAGCTTTGGTAATTAATTAGAAAATTAAATATATCTTACCACAATCATATCTAGATTTATGGAGCAGTTCCTGAAAGTATCCAAGTAGGATGAGTTTGATCACATAGATTTTGAACCATTTAATCACGTTCCAGAGGTAGCAAAGAAGGCATAAAGAAGCCAAGTGGTTTGCTTAAGATCACAACTGTCAGAGCGGTTCAGAGCTCTTTCTACTTCTCTAAGTTATTTCTAAGTAAAATAAAAACTATCTTTCCAGAGGGAAGAGACATGTGGGTAAAGGTAAATATGATACATGAATAACTTCTCCCAAGTCTTCTAAGTATATTTAAAGTAATAGCTTCACAGATTTTCTTGAAATCGAGTATTCTTTTCCATGTTTAGATATACATATACCACTAAAAGTAAATTTTAGATTTATATAATAGATTTATTTACTCAAGAAATATTGGCTAAGCTTATTCTATATCAGAGATTATTGGATTATTTAACCGATCATTAGCTCTAAAGGGAATTTTTTATTTGCCTTATACAAGTATCCACATAACATCTTAAAAAAGAAAAAAAAGAAGTCTCAATCAATGTCTTTAAAATAAAATTTGCTATTTAAAGATTCAATTTGTTCACAAAAGTTCATGGTCATGAATGATCTAACAGATAAAGTACTAACACTCACTTGAGTGTTAATTTAAATTCAACCAACAAGAGAGTGGTCATTTTAAGAGCCAGTTCTTCTTCCATAAATTGTGTTACTCAAAACATTCTAGAATTTTTCCTTCAAGATCTTTCTGCATTGTTCATCAGAAATATTAAAGTATTTCTACAACACATTTTGCATAAGTATTAATGACCTCAGAGGAAGATTATTTGAATTATTGACCATTAAATCACATACTAGAGGCCATTACTGTAAATCAGTAGGTATTGTAACTGGACAATTCTTTTAAATGCTACTTAGAAAGTGTTAGAACACTTTTTTTGTAAAATGCCTTTCCATAGTCACCACTTCAGAGGGAATAATAGGGTTATACAAATTCCTTTTAACTGAGCGATTCAAACAAACTAAAAGCCAAAATATAATAATGTGATGTGAAGCAAGCAGGCCTTTCTACCAGGAGATACTTTGTGTTCACATAATTGCAATTTAATTAAATATTGAACAATTTTTATTCCATCCAATAAGTGGTATAAGGTTAAAATATTTACAAGAATATGTGTTTCATTTACTTCAAGCTTTTGCTTCTATCAGTATTGCTGGCTCGCAAAGCAAAGTCTAAAATAATGGAAATTGCTGCTAGTTCTTTTTTTTTTTTTTTGAAATCAAACTTTATACAGCCATGACCTATCTTGATGGACTGAAGGGATGGTGATGAAAACTGTAATCTTAATAAATCTCCTGCAGCTAGAGGTTTAAAACTCATACTGTTTCAAATTAGTGAGGACAGCAATATTTATTTGCTGCTGAATTCCAGTCAGCATGGCATTTCAGCAGGAAATACTTTATAAGGCTTAAACTTATGAGTAGGAAAGTTGAAAACTCATGTTAAAGAAAAGGAACAGAACTAAACACACTCCGTGTTTCATTCTAACTAAAAAAGGAAACAAACCAAATTATATCACTCCCTTCTCCTTGTCTTTCCTCACCACCACTGGTTTCTCTTAGAAATAATGACAATAGATTCTGGCATTCATATAGTGCTTTATATCAAAGACCTTTCAAAAGGATCATCTCACATAGGATACGTTAGAGAGAATGCTAAACATTACCCTTAATGTATACAAGAGATAACTTAGGTAACTTGTGCCCAGTTTTCCTAAATCACATCTTATGTTTACATGTGAGGTGGGCTAAGAACCTAAGTCTGAAAAAGCTTTCATAGGCCTAAGCCTCTGTCAATAACTCATTTGAGTCATGAACATGAGATCTACTATTAGTTCAGTTAGCCCTAGTAATTATTTGGTGAGAAGGAGGAAAACAACCATCATGGTTTATAAGAAAACAACCAAGCTGCCTCTCCTCGTGTCTTCACCCCCCCATATCTACTCCTTTAGCAAGAGAAAAAAAATGCTCCTGATTTTCCTCCAAACTTGCTGAACTCTTTGTTTCATTCTCTTTCATTTCAGCTTCATTTTCTTCCCCAAAGAGGAAGACCTCAAACTCAACTCTCTAATATTCTCAACTACACTTACACGCTATGTGACTTTATTCAATCCCATGGATTTTAATACCATCTCTATGTCAATGACTCTTAAATTAACAGCTTCATTCCCCTCTTTTTTCAGGATTCCAGAATAGTATAGAACTAGAAATCTGTTAGACATATCAAAGTAAATATGTCAATACTGAAATCTTAATTGTCTATGCAAGCCTATTCGTTTCCCTTCTATATAGATAGCCTTGCTGTTTACCATGTTGCTCAGAAAACGAACTGGGTTTCATGCTACAACTGAGCCACATCAAACTCTTTTGGCTTTACCTTGAGAATATCTCTCAAGATTAACACCTCTTGCCATCTTTATGATTAATACTACATTCCAAATCCACTATCTTCAGTGTTAAGGAGTCTCTAGCCTCGTTACCTGCTTCAAGTCTTGATCTGTTCTCCTTGCAGAATCCAGTGAAATCCTTTCAAAATGTAAGTCAGATTAAATCATTCCTGTTAAAAGCTTCCCATATTCTTCTGTTCGTTTAGAGTAAAATATAGAATATAGACACTGTTTACAGTCTGACTGCTGGCTACCTCTCCATTGTCATTTCCCATTTACCAAGCTGACATTTTTGTTCATCTTGGTGTCACCAACTGCACTGCTGTCTCATGGCAATTGCATTTCCTGGTCCCTTTGTCTGGAATTCTCTCTACTAACATAGTTTCATGCACCCCTCACTTGACTTACTTATTTTCTGTCTACTCTGCTTGAATGCAAGCTCGATCACAGCAGGACTTGTTCTGTCTTTTTGTTGTTTTATCTCTAGCACTTACAACAGTGCTGAGTTGAGTGTTGATGGAAGGAAGGAAGGAAGGAAGGAAGGAAGGAAAGAAGGAGTAAATTGGTAGAGATTTGGCCTGGAATTATGCAAGAGAGTACGAGGCAAACCAATGCCCAAATATCTAAGGCAGCTTGCTTAACTGCAGAAATTGTTCAAGACTGAAACACTTTTCACCAAACCAAAGTTTGTCAGACTAATTGGTTCTGTTACAATGCAAGGCATTTCCTTGGGGGTTACTTTTTGACAAGTATAAACAAATCAGAAAAGCATCCTCAGGAGATTTTCCTTAGTATTCTCTTTTAAAGCAGAGAATTACTGAGGGATCCAGTCATCCTACCTCAAAATGAGAACCATGATAAAAATGATAATAATGTTAACTATTATTTATGGTGTACTACTCTGTGCCAAGTACTGTGTTGAGGGTAGTGGGTCTAATTCATCCTTTCACTTACAACCCAATAATTACTGAGTGCCTCCCATGTGCCTGGCTTTCTTGTAGTCTCGATTCTAGGTAAGGAAGACAAAGGAAACTGATTTTCAGTTCCAGTGGAGAAGAAAAATAGTAACATTAAAAAGATTAGATAATTTCATATAATGGTTACAAGCTCTGAAAAAAAAAAGCCTTGAAACAAAGCGACTGGGTGGACTTCTTTGAGTAGATGAAATTTAAGCAGACATCTTAAGGATCAAGGAAGATTCGGCTATGTGAAAATGAGGCAGGGTAAATGCTAAGTCGCTGAGATAGGAATCACAGTGGTGTGTTCCAGAGGCAGGAACAAAAGCCTGTGTGGCTGAAAGACAGAAAACAAAAGGGAAATGATTCGAGTTTGAATCAGTAACACCTGATCACGTAGGTCCCATAAGTTTGAATTTTATACTAACTGAAATAGGAAACCATTGGAGTATCCTAAATATTATCTAATAAAAGTGAATCAAATATAAATTAGTAAATCCTCTCAAAAACACCTTTGAATAAGTATTAAATCTTACTGTACATAGAGGAAAATTGAAGGGGAGAGGCTACTAGCTTGTCAAAGATGACCGAGTTGGTTATTGGCAGAGCCAGAATTCGAGCCCCAACTTGCCCAACTGCAAACCAATATTTTCCTACTACAACACTTTTAAAAGGAGAGAACTATTTCAATCCCAATACTGCAGTCAGGATAGAGAAAGGGTTTTGAGGTAGAAAAAATATGGTCAAAAATAAGAGAGAAAACAAATTTACAACATCCAGAATATTTAGGTTGTCTCTTTTTTCCCACCTCAGCATCCATTGTCTCCTCACTGTTCCATTTGTTTTGCCTCAATAATATTTTTCTGGCAATTCTAGGTATTAGACCTAAAGGAGATGATAGGTTTAAGTGTTTATATGGAAGAGTAAATTATCCATGAAATTAGAAACC
The DNA here is from genome assembly GCF_015220235.1 of Choloepus didactylus. Taxonomy (NCBI): domain Eukaryota; kingdom Metazoa; phylum Chordata; class Mammalia; order Pilosa; family Megalonychidae; genus Choloepus; species Choloepus didactylus. The sequence goes on from NC_051310.1 coordinate 22,849,931, forward strand.
TCTTTTGGTTCTAGATATCATATCAATCATTAATATTTAATGGGTCAGAACAGAGCTCTTGATTGTCATCTTTTTCAAACAATTCCTATGTAAAAAATCCAATAACACCATTCTACCACACTGATTAAGCCAGGAAGCCATATGCTACCTCAGATTTCTCTCATTTCCTCTCTCTACATCCAACCTTTCAAAAACATTTATTGAATTTACCCCCTAAATCTTATTCCATATCTTCATAATCTCTCTACTGTCGCCCAAGTCTAAACCAGCATCATCTTACAGTACTGGAATACAGTATTAACAAGCCACTTTATAATCTATTCTTCATTGAACAGCCAAAGGAACTTCAGTTTTCAAAATGAAAACTCCTAAAGCAGAAAGGAGAACCAGACCCAATGCACAAGAATTGTCCAGGCCTCTGCTTGGTCACAATTGTTATCATTCCATTGAGCTAAGCAAGACATGAGTCCAAGCCAGAATGGGAAAGGAAGAGCATACTGAGTATACAGAATGGGTTATGGATACATATACAGCATGAATTTGTGGCCAAATTTATAATTTACTGTATCCTTAAAATGTAATGCAATGTGCTTATTTTGGATTGTTCTCTATGTCCTTGCCACCACTGCTTCTCCCACTTTATTTTGTACCAATTTTCTCCCAACCTATGAAAATGCAACCATCGAGGTCTCCTTTGGGTTCTTCTAACATGTCAGGTTTGTTTACACATTAGAGACATTTCACTAACTCAGAGGTTGGCAAACTAAGACTTGAGGCCTAATTCCAATCCACTGTCTGATTTTGTAAATAAAGTTTTATTGTAAAAGAGCACATCAATTTATTTTTATGTAGTTGATGACTACTTTTATGCTACAATGGCAGACTTTAGTTGTTGTGACAGAGGTTGCCTAGCCAGCTTAAAATATTTACCATTTTCCCTTTTATAGAAAATTCTGCCCACTACTGTGCTAACTGGAAACTGTCTAGAATGCTCTTTCCCTCGTTTTTACACAAAAACTTCTTCATTTCATTCAGATTTCTTTCATAAATCTATTTCCCAATGCAGACTTTTCTGAATAGTCAAGATAAAGCTATTCCTAACTTATTACTCACATTTAAATCTCGGCATAGCATTTATTATTGTCTATTTTATGTGTTTAATTATTTGTTTACGCGTTGTCTTTCTTACTGGAATGTAAGCTCTTTGGCAGAAGCAAGCTTGTTGATCTTTGTAACTGCTTGACCATGTGCACTGTCTTAGTTTCCTAGGTCTACCATAACAAAGTGGGTTGCTTAAAACAACAAAAGTTTATTATTTCACAGTTCTAGAACCTAGAAGCTTGAAATTAAAGTATTGGAACAGCCATGCCCCCTGTGAAGTCTGTAAGGAAGAATCTGTTCCATGCCTCTCTCCTGGTTTCTGGTGGTGGCAATCCTTGGCCTTCCTTGACTTGTGGTATGACTCAGTCTCTGCCCCTGCTGTCACATGGCCATCTTCTCTCTCTGTGTTTCTTCTACCCCTCTTATAAGCACACCAGTCATATTGGATTAAGGGCCCACCCTACTCTATTGTGACCTCTTTCTAAAATACTTAATTCCATATGAAATGATCTTGTTTCCAAATTAGTTCATATTCACAGGTACCAGAGATTAGTATATCAACATACCTTTTTAGGGAACACAACACAACCCATAATGAGTGCTTATCACATTGTCAGACAATAGCAGATTCTATGAATAAATGGATAAATAAATATAAGAAAATAAAGGGCAATCTCAGAGAAAAGACCTTTTTTAATCCAACTGACTTCTCAGAGTATGTATTTAAGAAGCAAAATGGAAGACAAAAGAAATAACTAGTTAAATGAGAAATTAAGAACCATCAATTCCTCAAATTCCAGAAATCTGCAGGAATTTGGCACTTTGATGAAAGTTAAGATAGTCAAAACATGGTGATCTAATAAGAATGGTGTTCAGGTTCAGTGGCTCTTCAAATTTAATTGAATGTGAAATTCCCTTGATGAAGAGAATCAGTCTGCAACTCAACAGCTAACCCAGGTGCCCTGGATTCACAGACATTGACAAAGTTTCAAAGTAACAGCAAAATTATCTTGGCTTTCTCATAAGCCCTGTGTTGGCATAGATTTGAGTCATTTAATTGTTACACTGGTAAACACTGGGATAAAGTCATTGACCCAAAAGCAGTAGATCAATTTTAAGAAGGCAATTTAGAAAAACAAGCTATTGTTTATCTACAAGAATATTTTTAAAATTTACTCACACTGTGCATACATCAATGAGGCCATGATTCATCCATTCATTCATTTATTCTTCTGGAATTTGCTAAATACTGACAACCCAGATTTAGAAGATTGTCCCTGCCCTTGAAGAGTTTACAGTTGAACCACAGATTGTCTATTGACAACTTGACATCATATCTCCTCTCTTCTTTAATTTCCTCTGCATCTGAAGGGAAATGTAAATACTTTAAATGGTTGGTATAAAATATGTGTGCCAGAGCTAAGAGATAAGCTAAAACAAATCAAAGGACCTACCATGTGGTGAAGTTTTTAGACATCATCTATACACCTTTAAAAATTTCTTTTTGTTTGGCTAGAGTAAATTCTGTGGTCTCTAGATAAAAATCCTTCAATTCAGATGACCTCCAAGCATAGGTAACAACAGATGAAAAAGAGCACAGTGGTACAAAGAGCATGGTGAACAGAAGGATTTTAGAAGTTCTTGTGGTAGGTTGAATTATGTACCCCAACTTAGACATGGGGTGCATACCCTGAAGGCATGAACCCACTGTAAATAGGACCTTTTGAAGATATTTTTAGGTAAGGTATAGTCCAAATGAATGAGTGTATCTTAATCTGGATTACTGAAGTCCTTCATAAACAGAAGAAATTCAAACAAAATTAGAAAAATCCACACATAGGAGCCAGAATCAGGAAATTGCCAGAAATCCAGAGGAGGAAGCAGAGATCTTTTCATGTGACAGGAAAGTCAAGGCATTCAAGGATTCACAATAAGCCAACACAAGAATACTACTGACTCTGGGAGAAAGCATGGTCTTGCCAACACACCTTGATTTGGACTCTGGCTTCTGAAATTGTGAGCCAATAAATTCTTGTTATTTAAGCCAAAACTGATTTGTGATACTTGTCATATCAGGTTGGCAAACTGAGACCATTCTCTATGGGGAAGAGAACAACAAATTCATGGGGAAGAGGCAACAAATAAGACTATTTTGGAGTGTCAGATAAAGAGTTTCAAGAATATTACTGAAATTAAACTATCAATTATCATTTATATCGCATTTTATATTTCCAAAATGTATTTCCAAATTTCTTCCTATCTGTAGCCAAGTGTATAATGTTAAACACATATGAACTATTTCTGTCATATTTATTATGGAAAGAAGAGTATACAAATATGAATTTCTATTATAGGAGAGGCACTGACTAACTATAGAGGTTGTGGTTTTTGTTTTTTTTTTTTTTGTTTGTTTGTTTTCCTAAAGATCCAGGTATTGAACCATATCTTCAAATTCAACAGAAACCTTGGCTCAGAGATCAGTCAATCCAAATGACCATCAGACATTCACCAGTTTATTCAACCAATATTGAGTACCAACAAAAGGTCAGGTCACCATGCACAAGCTCTATTAATTTGCAAGATCTCTGTAATAAAAGAACAATTGAACAAGTTCCTAAATTGTCGCATCTTATCCTGTTTTTTTTTCCTACTTGAAGAATTAGTATAGTGCTTGAGATATAGTGGATCCTCATATTTGTTGTAGAATGAATTAATGAAAAGAACTTTACCAACTATTTTTAATCAAGGAAATTCATCCCTCCCTTGAAATTCTGGAGAAATTGTTGTCCATGGCACACTCATCATATGTGTAGTATTTTTATCCAATTTTGCCCAGTCCTCTGGACCTAAGGCAGTGCTTTGCATTAGGAAAAAAAAACAAACAAACAAAAACTCAATGTATATGAATAAATTAGAAGGGCAATCATGGTTCTCCAGAGAAACAGAACCAGTAGGAGATAGATAGATAGATAGATAGATAGATAGATAGATAGATAGATAGATAGACAGATAGATAGATAGTAAAGCATTGGCTTACACAAATGTGGGGGCTGGCAAGTTCGAATTCTGTAAGGTAGGCAGCAGGCTAGGGATTCCTTAAAGGTGATGTCCAAGTCTTCTGTCCGAGTTCCTTAGGGGAAGCTAGCAGGCTGGAATTTCTGGTTAAGAGTTGATGTTGAAGGATTGAAGCAGGACCCTCCGTTCTTACTTCTAACTGGATGAGGTCCACTTGCATTATGGAGAGGAATATCCTTTAGTTAAGGTCAACTGATTGTAGATGCTAATCCCATTTATGGAATACTTCCACAGTAAAAACTAGGCCAGTGTTTGACTAAACAACTGGACACCATAACCGAGGCAGGTTGACATAAAATTAACCTTCATAGACAGATGAAGAGGACAGTGTAAGAGATGAGATAAAGGCATTACCATAAATAGACATGGGTTCTGGGGTCTTGACAAAATTGTTAAAACATAACTACTCATTGTGAAAAAAAAAATGCATTTTCTCAGATTATCATCATTTTGACCACACAAGAGACATTATGCTTGTCAATATCTGCCTCTCACTGAGGTAATTATTTAGGGAACCCTATATGTCACAAAATTCACCATGTAGTGATTTATTAAAAAGACTAACTCTGGGATAGTTCGGATAATGCAGATGCCCAGAACTTCTCACTCTTTTGAATTGATAAAATTACATTTTAAGTCCTGCCAAGCTGAAGACCACCTTAGAACCACATTGAAAAACGGAGTCACAGCCACAGTTTGTCTTGCTGATATTAGCTATTACTGAATCCTCCAGGCTGAAAACCTTTGCCTCACATTATCTTAGACTTCCTTCTAGAATTCATGCATTTTAAATAGTGTAGGTAGTAAAGGGTCTTCTCGTTGCCTAATTATTGGGATGATTTTCCCATGCCTTACTTGGTATTCTTTTATCTTCAGAAGTCAGAAATACTAAGGTAATACAATTCTTACTGAAAATAAATTGAACCTAACTCTAAAAATTTAAGCACCTGTTCACAATTTATTTTTATTAAGAGCTTAAAAGAGAACATTATGATCAACCTATTTCATTTTCCCTGATCCTTCTTATGAGTCAAACTCTTTATGTTTCATGGGGTGCTGACATTACTGAGAAAAATTCAGGAAAGGTATATGCAGACCACAAGTTTGATTCTTAAGGATGAATTCAATTCAAGGGAAACAGAAACCACTGTCTCAGCCAGTGAGCCACTTACCATTATGTAGCATTATCAACTGAAAAGCAGCCAAGCTATTCATTACACTTTTCTCATTTTCAAAGATCACATAAAGAGGTTATACAGTACCTTCCTAATCCTCGCATGTAAGGTTTGTTTCTAACTTTTCCACATTTTTATACTTGGAACAACATGGTAAATTTCACCCAAAGAAATGTCATTCTTCAAAACATAGCCTAGGCATTTTTGGCCAATGTAATCTATATGTAAGACAGTAAAATGTTAAACATAAACTCAGACAAATGCCATCTTCTTTTGATCCCCACTGTCCCAGAAAGTGATTGGCCATTGACATAATTTGGCATATGAGGGTATCAGGAAGCAGAAGAGACTGGAGCCTCTCGTTTCATATCTGCCAGGAATTCAATCTTTCCTCTAAATTGATCAGTTCATGATGAAAAATAAATATTTCTTCACAAGCTGTGGAGAATCATTTAAGAAAATAGCCTTATTGGAAGTTCATAAACCAAATATTTAATGGTGATTGCCATGAAAATTCCTCTCATTCTTCTTTGCTCACTTATAAGAGTTTCTCTTGTGTATATACTTAAGAGTGAAATTGCAATAAAGATTTCTGGCCACTCAACTCTCATCAAATTTCTCCTTGCCCTAACTCTATCAGATAAAAACATTCATGAAGAGGAAAAAATCCTTTAGAATCAAATTTCCCAAACATCAAATTCATTAACCTGCTTGTTTCTGTACCTATGATATTATTTCCTTCCATTTCCCTCAGATTGTAGATCTCCTTCACTTCCTAATCAACTCCCTCTTTGCATTTCCCTCCTCCTCACTTAAACACATTTAAGAATTTTATCACACACTTTCTCTGCTCCCTTTTTCAGCCAGGCATCTTCTCACAGTTAAGATTGGATTCCGCTTTGTGAAATACAGAACTCAAAATAATAAGGGTTTTCCAGATAGAAATTTACTTCTGTCTTTTGAAGGGAAATCTGGAAGCTGGCAGTCCAGGGCTGGTATTGCAGTTCAATGTGAGGAACCTGGTCCTTCCCATTCACAGCTCTCACTTTGTTAAGATGTGGCCCTCATCAGCTTGGCAGAAAGTGGCATCTGAAGCCTCAGCTATTACATTGTATTCCAAGTAACAGATGGAAGAGGGGACAAAGGAGGAGGGAGTCAAAACTTCTTGTAAGATTTTCTGGACCTCACCACCCAACACCTCCTCTTATCACTTAAGTGCCTGATGGTAGTTACAAGATACTCTAAACTGGAAAAGGAGGTGTAAAATGCAATTTGTTTTCCAAATACCCATGGGATTTGCCTCAACCTTCTTCTCACTCTACATCCTCTAAGTAAGCACAGTCATTTTTTCCATATCAAATACCCTCTGTAGGTCTATATGTCAGAAACTCCCACATGTATTTCTCTCGAACTTCAGAATCGTATCAACTGTCTCCCTGACATCAAAACTTGAATGTCTCAGAGAAATGTAAAGCTAAAGACTTCCTCAGAACATTCATCCCTAGCATGCTAAGCTCTAATTTAGATTTCCCCATTTTATTTTTCCTAGAGGAATGTGTCTTTCTTTAAATAAGTTACCATAATTTTGAATTATATCCTTATCGCTGCATTTCTTTGTTTTGTGTTTGTCTTCTTTCCATCAGTTCCAAACTAAAAAAGGCAGGAATTGAATCTTTCTCACTGCTATATCCAAAACTCCAAGCACATGGTCTGGCATGCGGTGTTACTCAATAAATATTGGTTGAATGATAAAATTATTTAATCAGTAACATAGGGCAAATTTCACCATGAGCTCTGAGCATCCACAGAAAGTACACAGGGCACATGGAGCAAAGGAACTATTTAAAGTTCAAGCCCAGGAAATTATGCTATAGGGGAAGAAGTGAGAGCATACAGCAGGGTAGGAAAACATCATCATAAAACAAAAATAAATAAATTTCTCCAGAGAATGAGTGAAATGTGTCCAATAAAATAACACAGGAAACAGAGATTCTGAAAAAAAAGGATTTTATAAAGATTTGCAGGCCAGGAAGCACAGTTAGAACCAGACCCAGTGTTCACAAAAAAGAGAGTGTGAACACTCCTGCAACGTGTGTGAGAATAGAGGTGCAGATAGGTGAAGACAACTGATGGGGACAGCGACAGAATCACCTCCACCCATTGCACTCTCACCACCTCCCTGTCAGAGGAGGGACCGGAGTGGTCAAACATGTTTCCCAGTTGCCACAGGATTCATTTCAAAGTTTATAAACTGAAGTCATAGTTTTCACATTTTGTCTTGGTTTGCCAGGCTGTTATGACAAATACTGCACAAATGGGTTGGCTTAAACAGTCTATGATTTTGATGCTAATGAAAACCACGAAAAACAATTTCTTGTTTCAAATCCCAGTATAGTGATAATAACTAACATTTATTGACCACTCACCTTTTCTGGGCACTGTTCCAAGTGCCTTGTTTGTATCAATTAATGTAATCCTCATAGCAACTGCATGAGAAAAGTAGTACTATACTATCAATTTTGTAGATGAGGAAACTGAGGCCCAGAGAAGTAACTTGCCTTTGGCCTTTGGTCACACAGATGATAAGAGGCAGAAACTAGATTGGAACACCAGCAGTCTAATTTCAATAACCAGCCTCTTTGTCATCATACTATGCTGCCCTTCATTTAAAAGAAAATACTTCAAAATTAGTAATATTAAAAACATATGCATACAGACACACTCACACACACGCACACACACACACACAAATGGTCTTTCTGAACAAGTAAGAAATTGGTCTAAGCACATGCATTTACCTGAACGCTTATATAAGATGCACGAGGAACTATTTGTTTTATCTTCCAACTCCTCAATCCTTCTCTGTATAATAGCAAATTTAACAAGCAACCAGTTATATAAGATTAATATTTGAAGAACATTCTGGGCAACTCACAATTAACAACAGCCTTAGCATGCCAGTACTTTAAAATCTGTTTAGGGAAAAAAATTCTATCTTCATGAAACAAAGTTTAAGCAAGAGAGCATAAAAATAGTTATACTTTAGGCTGCTGATACTAATAACTAAAGAATTAGAGCACGGTGACAAACTCAGGAGAAGAGCTCAAGGGAAGTCTTCATGGATGAGGGAGAATTTTAAATGTTGTAAAATACAAGATGGATTTAGATATATAGGGAGAGAGTGGAGAAGAATACATGAAAAATAACAGCAATTTGTTCCATGAATTGAACAGATCTAAAAAGAGAAAGACCTTTGGTTATGAAGAAAGACATTATTAGATCAGCTACACTGGCTACTGCTCAGTCCGTGACCAGTAAGAAAAGATAGTACATCTATTATTTGTTTTTTAATTATATGACATCAGGTAACTTGTTTCTTTTACCTTTGCTTGCAGGTTCCTTTAAAGCACACATTATGAAAACTTTAATGAGGTTTACTCTTTCCAGTGATAATTATGATGACCATATGTTGGGCCTATTTGTTCTTTTTAGTTAAACTGCCTTAAGTGCAAGAGGATATCAGCAGGATTCAAAAACACGGCCACGGCTGGGCGGAGGATATTGCCGTTGTTTTATCACGCTGAGAGAGTAGGTTTTCCTTCTCCACATTTTATGGTGTCTATTAAGGGGATGTTGGCAACCTATGGCTTCTGATCATTTGCCATTCAAATTAACTTGAAAAAAAGTATTCTGCGAGGTTTTCATAATCCCTATGTTAGGTCTTTAATGTTTTAAATTTCTAAAAAAGGTCATTCAATTACATTTCTGTGAAAGAATTACACAGATTTTGCAAGTTCAAATTTGTTTTGTGTCTGTCTCCTCCACTAGACAATTAAGGTCCATAGGGGCAGGGACCTGGCCACCACTGTCACCCCAGCATGTATTCAAAATGTCAAAGGCTGTCAGTGAATATTTATTAAACTCAAAATGAACCCAATTAAAATAAACCAAGAAAGTTCTTAAAACTCGCTGAATATTGCCTTTTTAAAACTCTGCAAAATATTATTAAAAAGTGAAAGGAATTTTAAATAAAATGAAGATAAATTTAGTGCCATGGCTGTCAAGATGGCATTAAAAAGTATCAAAATATAGAGACATCAGGCACTGTGATTTAAATTCCTCATTTCATAGAGGAATGCGACTCAAGAGAGGCAAGTGTCTTGCCCAGGAAATACATGAACATTTGTGCCAGAACAATGATTACAAGTCAAGGTCCCCAGCTCCTTTCTGTATTTTACATGTCACCAAATGTATGCTGTCCTCTAAGCTGCATACAAATTTGACTTTTTCCCCAGCTCATTGAGATGGGAACCACATATCCCTTCTGCTTTCCTTAGGGATCCTGGCTGGTTCGGATGTTCCTGGTTCCTCTGGCTTTGAACTCTGGATATGCCAAAATGTTTTTATTTGTAGATCATCTCACCATACCCAGGTTTAAACCAAGATGACCCAGGTGTAAAACTCATTCTTTTTCCTTTGGTTTCCTTACCCCCTTTCCCTCTCCACTCAAGTTTCTCATCCCTAATTCCAATTTACTTATTTTGTAGAAAAGTTTACATATCCCTTTCTGTTTTACAGACTAAGCCTTCTGGCCACTATCCTCCATCCTCAGATGTTTATCTACATATTTTCCAAAATAGAAACGTCTTTATTTCTTTCTCTAAAAGTAACTGTTTTCCATCCTGTAAAATAATAATTTTCAACTTAATCCCATTTCATTTATAATATTGCAAAAAAAGTACTGTTATTGCATACTGCTCACATAATTTTCAAAAGGACGCTTTTTTTCTTTTACCAAGATAAGATGCATCTAAAAAATAAAGTTCCAAAAAGGAAGACCTCTAATGGTCCTTTCAAGTGGCCTCTCCTCATCATAATTTTGATGGATTTGGTAATCTGACATGAATTTTAATTTTTTTCCAAACTTTAAAGACGTAAAGTTTGTTTACAATTAACAGAATACATTTAAAATGCACAATTTGATAATTTTGACAGACGTATACAGGCAAGAAACCATAACCCCAATCAAGGTAAAGAAAGTTTTCATTGTTCCAAAAGTTGCCTTAAGCTACTTTCCAGGGGGTTCCTGCCTTAGCCTTCAGCCCTCAGGCAACTGCTAATCTGCTTTCTATCCCATGGTTTTGCCTTTCCTAGAACTTCATATAAATAAGAGGCCTAGGGTATGTACCCTTTTTAGGCTAGCTTTGCTCACTCAACAAAAAGTTTTTAACATTCATTATATTATTCAGTGGATCAGTAATTTGATCTTTCATATAGTTGATTAGCATTACATTATACAGTATAGATATTTCACAATTTTTGATCCATTCATCTTTGGATGGACATTTGTCTTATTTCCTTTTGGGCTATTTTGAATAAAGCTGATTTGAGTGTTCAAATACAAGTCTTTGTGTAGACATGTTTTCACTTCTTTGGTGGGGAATTGACAAAAGGTGAGGTACCATTTAAATATCTACCAGAAAGCTTTCAGAATTCCACATGCTGCATATCCTTCCAAACTCTTAATATTGCCAGTATTTTATTTTATTTGTGTTTGCACTTTTTAATGTGTTTGTAATGGTAATTACTTTGGTCTTAATTTGCATTTTCCTGCTGACTAATGATGTGAGCATCTTTGCATGTGTTTATGGTCCCTCATAATAATCTTCTTTTGTGAAAATATTCAAATAGTTTGCCCATATTTATTGTTATTCAACATTTTATCATTGAGTTATATATTTTGAGTTACATATATATATAAAACCTTAAATACTTATATGTATGTGTATATGTATATATACACATACATATATATATATATTTATATATAGTTGACCTTTATATACTTTGGATAAAAGACCTTTATCAGATAAATGTATTGTGAATAGCTCATCCATTTGTTTGGTCTGCTTTTTTTTTTTGTAAACAGTATTTTTCAAAGAGTAAAAGTTTTGATTTTGATAGAGTCCAATTTATCAATCCTTTTTTCTTTTACATTTCATGATTTTTATATCTTATCTGAGAACACTTAGACACTCCTAAGATTGCAGAGATTTTTCTCCTAAGTTTTCTTTAAATGTTTTATAGTTTTAGCTCTTATGTTTAAGTCTAGTAATTATAATATAACTTATTTATATTATATATAAATAATTATAATTATTGTCAGCTAATTTTTTGTGTATCATGCAAAGTAATAGTTTTAGTTCTTTCTTCCATGCAAATATATAATTTCTTCAGCAATATTTGTCAAAATGACTTTCCTTTTTTCATTGAATTGCCTTTGAACCTTGTCAAAATCAATTGACCATATGTGCGTGGGTGTATTTCTGGACTCACTATTTTGTTCCACTGAACAAGATGTCTATCTTTATCTCTAGACTACACTAGCTTCATTATTGGGACTTCACAGTAAATCTTAATATCAGATAGCATAATTTCTACAACTTTGGTCTACTTTTTATTAATTATTTTGAACATTCTACGCCCTTTGAATTATTATATAAATTTTAAAATCATCTTTTTTCAATGTTTACAAAAAAATCTACTGAAATTTTAAGTTAATTAAATTAAATATACAGCTCAAATTGGAGAACTGACATCTTAACAATACTGAATTCTCCACTCCATGCATGTAGTATAACTTTCCATTTACTTAGGTCTTCTTTAATACTTGTGAGCAGAGTTTTATAATTTTCAGAGTACAGTTTTATGTGTGTGTATGTGTGTGTGTACACAGACACACACACATATATATATATATAAATTATCTGTAAGGATTTTATGGTTTTGATGCTTTTAAATTTGGAATTATATTTTTTTATTTTTCTAATTGTTTTAGTAAATAGAAATATTACTGATTTTTTTAATTAACTATAGCTCCCTCAGTCACTTTTCTGGTAGCTTATTTATAGATTTCTTAGGTTCTTTCATGTGTCCATACATGTTAACTGTGAATAGAGATTTCTTTCTTTCCCATCTACATGCTTTTTATTTATTTTCTGTGCTGTGATTGCTAGGACTAGAAGTATAATGTTGAATATAGGAGAAAGTGGACATACCTGCCTTGTATCCAATCTTTGGGGAGAAATGTTTAGTTTTTCACTAGTAAGTGAATGAATTTTTCATAGACTACCTTTATCAGGTTGTGTCCTGATAAAGAAAATACCCTTTTATTTTAGTTTGCTAAGAGCTTTCATCATGAATAAGATTGTCTAATGCTTTTTCTACATCTATTGAGATGCTCATATATATTTTTTTCTGTTTTAGCATATTAATTCATTAACATAGATTGATTTTCAAATAGTAAAGCAAACTTGAATAACTGGGGCAAATCCCACTTTGACATGACACATAATTCCTTTTATATAGTATTGGGTTAAATTTGGTAATATTTTGTTAAGCATTTACACATCTATGTTTATGAGCAATATTGGTGTACAGTATTATTTTCATTTAATGTCTGCTCTGGTTTGGTTTCAAAAGAACATGGACCTCTTAAATAAGTTGGGATGTATTCCTTTATTCTGAATGATTTTTTGTAGGATTTGCATTATTTGTCCCAAAAATGCTCCATAGATTTCACTCATGAAAATTTTCATTAGTTCTGTTCTAAGGTTGTGGAGAATTTAATTTATTTAACAGATATAGAAATATGTTAGGCAGAATAATGGCCTATGTGTAGGGCTTTTAGTTTAGTTTTTATATGTCTTCTTGAGTGGCAGGTAGGTGACTGTTAACGGGTGAGGAAACTGAGAAAAACACAGCCTGTAATCTGTAGAGTTATGTTCTATCCCAGAAGTTTCGACCCTGAATCCACTGCTGTTTTAACTGGCTTATCCGGTTTCAACTAAAATATAAATAAAAGCATTTCTCTTGATTCTGTCTGCAACCTCATCCAATAAACTGAAGAACTCCTTTTTAGAATCTAAAGGTAGCAACAACCTCTTTAGCTAACTCTGCAAGATAGAAAGGCTCTGAGTAGTTCTTGTGCTAATCAGAAACGCTCCAACTAAGATATAAAGCATCAATACCCAGAGGAGGAAAGACTGGAAGTGTAAGAATAGACAAAAGCCAAGAGAAAAACACCTAGAGAAAGTTTTGAAGAGCAAGCTCAATGCTAGCGGGAAGGTGGTGGTACACAGGAATGAGAAAATTTGTCCTGCCCAACCACTGTCTCTCATGCTAAGTTAAAAATAAAAACACAGTTGGTAGTTGAGAGGTAGCTCTGATTTTAATTGGCATATTTGATATATGTAGACATTGTATGCAATATAAATATATGTCCACTGGGGTTGGGTGGGGTAGTCTGAGTGGAAGAATTAAGTGGGTACAGTTTTAAAGGCTAATTTGGGTTATTTCTCCAACCAGGGAGGAGGCTGCCAGAAGGCCACTGATCAAGGCCTTTGAGTACTCAGTAATTTAATTAAGACCAAATTACAAATTCTAATTACCTGGCATGGAAGAAACCAATGTGTGCATGCTTGTCTGGTACTCAATACACTATTCAAGAGTTTCTCTTCTTGGATTCAGTTAGTCTCCCATCAAAGAAAGACATGCAAAGACTTCACTCTTGTTAATAAATGTTTCCCATTCTTTCTCAGCAATATAAAAACAGAAATGGTATAAGTCTGCAAAATATAGACCGAAAGATAGTTAAAACTTCACTTTGTAAAGGAATTGCATTTTCAATTGCAAATTGCATTTCCAATTTAAGATTTTGGAAAGAAACAGAGCAGAGGAGAGCATATATTGGAAATTATGTTATCAAATATTTGACTAGAGGTATATTCCTGATTTAAATGATGCAACAGTTGTACTCTGCTGAGATAAGAAAACTGAGCAGTAAAATGGATAAGAAAACTGTGGCTGCCTTTAAAGCTCATGCTCATTTTAATCCTTCACCACCACATTGCTTCCCTTTCTTCTTCTCCTTCCACCCCTCTAAAATATAATTAGGGTGATTGTGAATGAGATACACTTTTGTTTTTGTTCTATAAAATAACATGTCATTAATGTTTGCTGTTAACCAAATCAGATTATGTTGGGTATGGTGTGAAAGGGAGGCAGAGAAAGTTCAAAAAAGAAAGTATTGTCTTCTCAATAGCAATCCCACAGCCAAATGCATCCCTTATTTAACATTTAATCAAGCCTACTTTGAAAAAAGACAGGGTTACTATATTGGAATCAAATGATTATTTAAAAACTTAGAAAAACAAATGCAGATCACAAAATCCTTGATTTCCCGGGGAAGCTTACACTATAGACACAGAGGTTCTTTCCAAATTGATTTTCCTTTTCAACGCTAACCTGAAAGCTAAAGCCATTATTTTACCCTGAGTTCATGGTTTTACTTGTTTTTGTTATATTTTTAAAAGATAAATGTCAGGTGACCACACAGATCAATGAGCCTTGGCAGTTTGAGGTTGTCAAAACTGGTTCAACATGAAGAAAATTAAAACTGAATCCTTATCTAACACTACATTCAAAGGTGAAACCCTGATAGATCTGATAGATTTAAAATCCACAAGTGAAGGATCAAATGATAAATAGAAAAAATGTAGGATAACACCTTTATGATATAGAAATGAAGATTCTACACAAAATCTGCAAAGCACTGAACTATAAAGAATTCAATTACATTTTAAAATAAAGAATTTCTATTTAACAAAGGATACCATTAATAGCAGTAAGAAACAAATAACAAAAGCTAACACCTATATAGTTCGAACAGTGTTCCAGGAACCATTTCTATTAGAAGGGCCATGTAGGCCTATAAAGAAAAATAATAGTTAACTTCTCCAAAGATCACCTGGATTGTAAATGAAGAGTATCTGTCAATCACGCAATCAATCAAGAGATGGACCTTGCAAATGCCAGCAATGATAATTTTCCATAAAATAAGAGGGATAGGTAATTCAAGCGATTACAGATGTCCAAGTAGAAAAGAAAAAAAAAATAATAACTTATCATTTATACTTACATTTAATGTTAAATACATAATGTTTATCAATTAGCCACTTCAATTGCAGATACTGAACTAGGCAATTTACATATATTAAATATTGTATTCTTCTCCTCAAACATACCTGTGCTAGAACTATTATCTGCTATTTATTGATAAGAGAAGCATGGCTTGAAGATATGATGGTATCTGCTAGGAAATGGCAGAGGAGAAAGGCAATCCCATGTCCATCATATGCTTCCAAAGAGTATAATCATTTCCATTTCATTGATCTAATATTTTCAAAAGTGTTTTCCCAGGGACTCATATTCAAATTTCAGGAAATATAGGCCTAAATAAAGTTTTATTACTTTGGGACATCCCTGAAGCAACGCAGAGAGTTTGCAGCATTTTTTCAAAGGATGAACAGCACTACAGAAACACTGACAACCCACATTTATCTGCCTGTTAAAAGAGCAGAACACATTAGGTGAATATAGGAAAAAAGGGAAGGAAAAGAAAGAAAACAACCACCACCTCTCCGCACTCCCATTTAAAACCTCTTGAAACTATTTTTCCTTTGCCCTTATATGAAATATCAGATGGGTCTCATAGCTTATTTCCTCTGTTTTGGAAAATAAGATGGCGTCTTGTCAGTCAAATTTAAAAGAACAATCTCAGCTCAGCTCTTGGTCAATCCAACCTATGTGATTTTCAAAATAACTCCAAACTTCTCTTATTTAAAGTTCTTTCCTGTGCCCTGTGTTCCTGCTTTGAGCTGGCTGCTTGAAATGGGACCCTATGGCTAACTTCTTTATTCATTCCCCTGCTTTGGGTTTCCACCCAACCTCACCAGGAGTATGAAAGACTGCTAAAAGGAGCTGTAATGATCCAAGCAAAAATGATAATAATTGTAGTAATTTGGGTGAAAGATAATAGTGGTTACCACTCTGGATCAGTCATCATCTCTCTCTCTCTCTTGAATTATTGCGCTATTCTTACCCCTCCAACCCTTTCTCCTACTAGCTGGCCTCAACACAGAACCTGGGTGATACCTTTCAAACACAAGGCAGCTAATGCCGCTCCTCTGTTCTAAACCCTCCAACTGCTCCCCCTTTTTCTCAGAATAAAAGCCAAAATCCTTGCAAGTTGCTACACAGTCTGGATACTGCCACCTCTCTCACCTCATCTTTTATGCCCCCATCCCTTCACACTCGGCAGGCACCACCCCCCTTGCATGCTGTTCTTTGACA
Source organism: Choloepus didactylus (assembly GCF_015220235.1). NCBI lineage: Eukaryota > Metazoa > Chordata > Mammalia > Pilosa > Megalonychidae > Choloepus > Choloepus didactylus. The sequence goes on from NC_051310.1 coordinate 22,866,475, forward strand.
CATTATCAGTAAGAGAGCAGTCGCATCTCACACCACCACAGCCCTCTCCCGGCTGCTGCAGCAGCCTTCAGCCTTCAGTCAGCCTCTCACCCTTTAGATTCTTTGGTCTGCTGTTTCCCCGTGCCCCACAGGTCACATATTAAACTTTTGGATTGGATCTGCTTGAAACTTCTCTCACTACACTTAATGTAAATGGGATACAATCCCTATGTATCCCTTGTGGTAAGGTGGGGAAGAATTCAAATAGTGAAGTATTCTTTAATATTTTCTTTAACAAAGAAAGTTTTGGGAAATTAAGAATTCCTTAAATGTGACTTAAGATAAAAAAAAAATAGGTCGTATTACACAGGCTTGTAAGGTATAGTTTAGACACAGGTATCAAGCATTGATATATTTATTCATCCAACAAATATTTATGGCACATCCACTATCAGCCAGACCCCATGCCAGGAATTGATGATTTGCTAGTGAAAAAGATTTTTGGGTAGTTCACATTTTAGTTAGGAGTAGACAGAAATAAACAAGTCAACCACTAAGTGAAGAAAAGAAGCCTTTCAGATGGTGATCAGCACTTGGAGGAAAATCAAGTGAGGTGAGTTTATAAAGAGTGACAGGGTCATGCTTGTAATGGAATGTTCATGGAACTTCTCTCTGAGGATGAGTCATTTGAGCTGAGAACAGAATTCAAGATATTTTAACTCTTTTTTTAAAAAATTAGAACATGTTCATATTGGGTTTATGAGCTACTGTGTTTATTGCCATTATATACACACATTTTCATACTTTATATGCACATATACACATATATACATACACACAGGCACTCTATATACACATATCTATACACAGACAATGTACATGCACATAGATGACATATGTGTACATATACATTTATATTGATATAAATGTACATAATAGTAAAAAGTCTAATGATGTGTGTATATATATACACATTTTATAAATAATATATACCAGTAAATATTTTTCCTACTAGGTGTATTTCCCAGAATGTATTGTTTTAAATCGAACTTTTTCCCCTCTACTTCTATGAATTGATGAGCTTTTTAATGAAACAGCATTTTTTTCAGATTTGAGAAACTACTCATAATGAATAGGTGTGTATTATTATTAATCATATTTTTAATCTCTCCAGTTATACTCAGAAATAAATAAATAAATAAGTTACTGACTTCAAATTTCCTTCTGCCTTATTTTTACAATATTATAGACTTAGAATGGCTCTCACTGAACAGATGCACCTTTATAGATCCAGAAGAAGGTCTTGCTTATAGTGAAAATTCCTTGCATTAGATTATGGATTCTCTATTTTAACAGGGGTAAACTCATCTTCTAGTTTCAAAGGTACATTTTATAATTCATTTCCAATGTGTTATTATTAATAGATCTTTTCCATTTTCTCAGCTTGTGTCTTCTCTTAACACTTCCTCTCATCACCCCCTTCTAACACTGTCAAGACCAAGGAAATTCCATGTTAGGGATTACTTTATCACTATCTTACTTGCTTTCAACTCTCCATGAATATGTCTTCATTCCTGTTTTTCTTTTTTTTCCATCTATAATAAGCACCATTTGAAGATGCCATAATTCTACATTCTAGTACTCAAAAGTGATTTAGGAGTTATAATTTATTTTTTGTCCTCCAGTAAATTTTAGAAAAAGAAAAGAATAAAACGTATAAACATCATTCATCCACATAATAAATTATGAATTCACACATCCTTGAAAATTGTTCAGCTTCCTAGCAAAAACAAATGTGTACATTTATACCCACCATGTAGAGTAACACAAACTACGTCCCCTATGAAAAGATCTTTATGTACTTTACTGGATTTATGAAGAGAAGTCCTTTTAAGCACCACTGAATGATACCATCTGTGTGTAGAAATACAACAGGTATTCAGTAATATTGCATCACAGGAAAAAGGGCAATATGAGTTACAGCTCCAGAACCACACATCCCTGGCTAGTTAGAAAGACTCTGTATAAACTTTTTTTTTAAACCAAGCAATACTTATTCATTCTAAAATGCAAAGATGATGCAAAAAATTAATTCATAATATTACCACACAGAGGCAGTCATTGTTAATGTATGTCATCCTACATAAAATGCTTACTGTTGGGCTTGACATATTATGACCATTCATTAAGTGGCAGCTATTATTAATAGTATTGATGATATTGTCAGTAGAGTATTATATTTCGAGTACATTTTTTCCTTTCCTGAGATAACCATTCCTCTCCTTTTTTATGGTAAATAATATATATCTGCCAACAACTACTCCAGAGTTTATTGTTCCTTATACCATAAGGACCTATATAGTCTGCTGATGGCACTAGATGTTGCTACCTAAGCCTCTGAGGAGGTGAATCACTGCAATGCATCACACTTCCACAGGACTTGTGGCCCAATGATGCATGCCTAAGCCTAAGAGTCCGTGGGCCTCTGAGTGAGACATCATATGACAGGCTTGACAGCCTGAAGATGATCCCTACTGCTTACTATCAACATGGGGGGTGATAGGCATAAGATCAGAGGAACTGAGCAGGGATTGTGAAAGGTGTTCCAGAGTGTAAATAGGTTTCCTCTAAAGGCCATCCTATGAAACTCATTCCTTTGTGCTGTGTGTGAGCCACACTGCTTATCCCAAAAGATTAGGGCAAAATGTTAGGTCAATAAAAATCCAAGATTCTGGGAGGCAAATACCCATCCTTGCTTTCACTAGGTTACTTGGGAGTTATCAGGGTGGCCCTAACTACAAGGGGAAGAGATTTAGCCCTGGAGGCCATATTGTGTTAACTAGCTGCAATTGCCCTTAATGAGCCCTAGCTTTCCCTCAGGCAAAATGAGAGTACCTACCATAAAATAGCTATATAATGTATAAATTGCTAAAGTCCTTTAATTCCTATATTTTACCTGACAATGCCATTTCTGATTCTTGTCAAAATTATCCATTCTTCAACACTCAGGTCAAACCCTTTCTTCTCCATGAAACATTTCAGTTCACTCCAATCCTCATAAATTTCTTTGACTCTTATAACACTCTGTAATGCTGTTCAGCTATAAATTGTGACCTGCCTTCTCTCATTCTTCACGTTGCGTTGAATTGTAATTTACTCCATGCATTGCTATTTAATTGAGTAGAGCTCCATTTTGCCTCTCAAAATCCTGTATGGGTATATCAATAACAGAAGTTACATGTTCTATTTATTTTTACACCAACATTTTCTCTCCCAGAGTAAGAGCTTAATACATAAATACATAGATAAATGTAATTAATTGATTAAAATATAATTAATTCCTTTTGCACTGAAAATGAAATATTTTTGTAGTTGCCTACTTCCTAAAATACTTGTAAGGAGACACTGTTGTATTTGTATATATCACCAATATTAATTTTAAGATATGACAGTTAATTTTAGTAGATAATTTAATATTTCATAATAATAAAATGTTTAGACTTTGAAAATAGATTTATAAGAAAAATAATTTTTACCAAAGCAAAGAACTTCTTCTCAAGTTTCATTATGCTTCAATGCAACATCAATTGATAATGGAAAAAGCCCTGAAAAAGTGACAAAAAAATTCTATTTCCAAATATGCCTTTGGAACTTTCTTTTAAAATTGAGGATGGGTGAAGTTTCCTTTTAGATTAGGGGAAAACAATTGTATTTAAGGAGTCTTTGACTTCACTATTAAACGTTATGCCTTGTTAAAATCAAAAAGACACTTTTTGTTTGCAGAAGCAATTTAGAGTTTATCAAAGGTGAAGACAAAAAACAAAAAAAGGAGAAACTCTAAAAAGCTGGAAATACAAACAAAACACAGCAATACTGATGGAGACTGATAAAAGTGTGTGGATAAAGTAAGCAGTTTGATTACCTGCCACTTAGTTATCAAGAGGTTGATGCAGAGATGTCAAGCATTCTTAACTCCTACATGAATAATCTTTCTGTATCTTCAAGCCCCCTTAGATTCCAAATAATCACTGTCAAGATAAATGCAAATAATCTTAGTGCTGTAAGCTCTTGTACTTCAAATGTGAAGCAAGAAAAGGAAGCAAGGTGAATGGTAAACAGAGCTCTGGAGTAAGGAGTGAAAGAAAAGCAATCCTTACAAAAGCAATCATTAATCCCTTACCCTCAGTTCCTGCTCTGCCACTCTAAGAGTACACCAGAGTTCAGGGAGTATTATTATTATTATTATATTTTGAGCTAAGATATAAGGCATAGATCTGACTCAAGAACTACTGCCTTGCTGCCTTATCGGGAATGACGGGACTTCAGAGTTATGACATAAGTAGTTGAACTAAAGGGTTCAACTATTAAATATAATAAAAAAGATTACCTGTTGTGTAGTTATGTAGTTAGAAGGTTGTGTGTACTCCAGAAAAGGTCATGATTTTTAAATCTATTTCTGCAGGTATAGATCTGTTGTGGGTGGGGCTTTTGATTAGGTTATTTCAATTGAGATGTGACCTGCCTCATTCAGGGTGGGTCTTAATCCTAGTACTGGAGTCCTTTATAAGAGGATAAAACACACACAGAAGCTAAGAGCTGAAATTAAGAGAACTCTAGAGAGAAGCTCCAGAGAAGGTAAGAGAGGACCTACAGAAAACAGAGAGGAGGCCACTGACCCAGAAGCTGAAAGCGACAAAACCCAGGAGAAAAGGACCTGCAGACAGCAGCCATGTGCCTTCCCAAGGAACAGAGGTGTCCCAGATGCCAGCAGCCTGCCTTTAGAGTCCAGGTATCATCCTGTGGATGCCTTGAGTTGGACATTTTCATGGCCTAAGAATTGTAAATTGTAAGTTAATAAATCCCCATTGTAAAAGCCAATCTATTTCTGGTACATGCATTTAAGCATCTTTACCAAACTAAAACACTTATGTAAAATAAATATAACAGAACTTTATCAATAATCAACAGGCTACCCTTCATCCAGTAATAATGAATTCATTCTGTTTTCTAGTGTCTCTCTTTTCATCACTCTTGTATGTGCCTTCAATTATTAATTGGTCTAATTCTAGTTCTGTTAATTTAAATTATATGCCAACACTACAAGGAGACACCAGGGAAATTTGGGGGTGGTGGTGGAAACATTCTATAATTTGATTGTGACAATAAACATTTGTGAAAACAGATTTAACTGTACACTGTAAAAAAGGAATTTTACTGTACTTCAATCATGCCTCAATAAACTTGACTTTAAACAATTGCATTATCAAAAGTATATTTCAGTGATGATGTTTGCGTGTCCCTAGTCCTCCAACAACAATTTCATTAGTTTCATGAAATTCTACATCCTTTGCAGTATTTGCAATATCACATTTCAATCCATTTTAATTTAGTTTGCAAAATATTGGCAAATATTTACAACATCCATGAAACATCATTAGTGAGAGACATACTAATAAGGATTCTAAAATAATGGATAGGGCTAAACGTTCAGCAGGTTTGAAATGTACAGATGGCCAGAAATAAGATTTTCCTAATCAGAAAATATATAATATAATTATATTGAATGAATATAATTAATTTCCCATTTTACTAATATCAGAACACTCATAATAAAGCCACTGCAAGGGAATTCAATGACTCCAAGTTGAATATTTTGTGAAAATATTAACTGAATTCAATGCCTTACTTCTCACTTTCCCTTACATGCCCAACAAGGGTAATCTATTTTGCTAGGGTGATTGGGAGGGGTTATAAGGAAGAGAAGAAAGAGGAGTAGGGAATATATATTGCTCTGACATCAGTTTTTATGTCATCCTGTGTCCTTGCTGGCCTCTACTCCCTTGTACTTCATCCCATGGGAACATTCTGTGCTGGCATAATTTGGGGAAGAGTTCATCCTGTCCAATCTTTGAGCATCCTGACCTGGCATCAGCTAGTGACATCCACAGTTCCTGCTGTGGTCCCCAGTAGCAAATGAGATCCATGTCTTTGTGTCATCTCAGGCCCAACCTCTTCTGAACCATGTTCCCCCTCAACACTACCTAGGGCCCCAAATTCTCAGTAGCTTGGAAACTCTTGGATACAGTTTCTCCATACATTGTCATGGTATGCATGAATTCTTTGAGACTATTCAATACCTAGACAACACAGGTGCTAATCTACCACTAAGATGTCATTTGCACTATGGCCTTGGTGAGTATCAACATTCTGAGATATGTTAGGAAGAACAGTCTTCCTTACACCACAGATGGAAAACATTAACACATTCTCCTCTGGTTTGGCCCTCAAAGTGGGAGAGAGCCCCTTCTCAGATATCCATCCACCTGCAACTATTAATCCTTTATCATGGAAGATAAAGGAAAGGTTAAACCAAGGTTTCAAAATTTCTTGGAATTTTGCACTTTAAGTATTTTAAAATGTTATGCCAATGAATTTTTCCTCTTAGTAACTTATTTAACATTACAGCCCTTAAGTTACATGGAAAGTCATCAGTCTCTACTTTGCATAGTGGATGGTTTTAACAGTTTTACAATTGGTAACCCAATGTATTTATTTTTAAATTTTTCCATCTTTTTGTATTTAAAATTCAAATTATAGGTCATAAGTTGTCTAGAAAGTACAAGTTTGGGAGTGGAAAACTTTTATATTTTAATTTATTTTTTATTGAAAATTTACTTAACTCTAGTATCTTAAGTACATAACAATGAATTTTTATACTTGAAACATCCACTTAACAAACAAGTTTATTCTTTTTATTCTAAGAAATGTTTGTTTTGCAACATCAAAACTATGATGTGGCAGTTTGAAGTTTTACATACCCCAGAAAAGGCTATGTTCTTTTAATCCATTCTATGGGTGCAGATCTGTTGTAGGTGGGACCTTTTGGTCTTGATCCCCTTACTGGTTCCCTTTGTAAGAGGATAAAGGCCGTGCAGAAAAACCCCAGAACTGAGAAACCCCAGAGAAGCTCACAGAGAAAAGACCCAAATAGGCCAAGAGAGGACCCACAGAAGATAGAGAGGAAGCCACTGGGACCAGAAGCCAAAAACAACAAAACCCAGGAGGGAAGGACCAACAGACACTGGCCATGTGCCTTCCCCTGAGTCAGAGGCATTCCAGATAACAGCAGCTTGTCTTTAGAGTCCGGGTATCATCCTGTGGATGCTTTGAGTTGGACATTTTCATGGCCTAAGAATTGTAAATTGTAAGTTAATAAATCCCCATTGTAAAAGCCAATCCATATCTGGTATATTGGTTTTCATCAGCTTTAGCAACCGAAACATGGAGTTTATATTAATGAATACATCAATCAAATTAATTGCAGATATTTGGAATTTGTGTTTCTATTAAAAAAAATCTGTCAAGAATTAAAAGAGTGACAGAAATGTTTGTGTTCACTATTTTGGATTTCATTCAGTTTCTAAGTTCTCCTTGTTTGTCTTTCAGCTTTGTGATAATATACTTTGAAGCAACATTATTCAGGACATTAAAAAAGTTTTGGCAATTCTTTGCATCCTTTATTAATAAAATGACTGTTCTTTGTTCCTTTCAGTCATTTTTGCTCTGAATTTCATTTTACCTGATATTAATACTGCAATACTTGCATTAATTAATTAATACTTAATACTAATTATTAATAATAATTAATTAATTAATACTGATATTAATACTGCAAGTATTGATGTTACATTTGTATTTGCCTGATGTATCTTTTCTTTTAATTTTCACATTGTTGTCTATGATTTTATTTTATTTCTATACACAGCATGGCATTGTTTTTATTTGTCCTTATACAACTTTTTATTATAAGGATTTTTAATTTATTACTTTGCCAGGTATTTTTGAACTTTTGTCATCTTTTCTCCTCAAGGACTTGTTATAAAAACTTCAAATTTAAAAACAAACACTTGATGGGTATTACTCAAATTCCTTCCCTCCTTCTATCGCTAGCAGGCTGATACATTCTAAGAACCAGTTGTAGTTATGCCTTCAGCTTGACTTGTGATGATTTCAACACCAAGTATAAGCTGAGAGTGAGTGTTAAGAGCCAGCTTTTGCATAGTGGCAGCCTTTGTACTTCCAAGGAAACACAAGTATATTTGATGTTTACTTTCTAAGACTATTGTCTAACAAGTGAGCTTGCTGCCCAATGTTCACAAAGCCAATTCTGTGACACCAGGGGTTTCAAAGAGAGAAAGAGCCTTATTACAAAGTGGTCAAGAAAGGAGACAGGTGACAAAGCTCAAATCTGTCTCTCCAACTTGGAAGTGCTTAAAGTTTTAATAGATGAAACAAAGGGAGGTGGGGTTAGAGACATTGGCACATTGTGATTGGTTAGTAAACATTCAAACTAAGTGGCCTATTACAATTGGCTGCACATACATTCCAATTAAGATTTGTTAAGTTGGCCTATGAAGCCTCTGAACTAATTGGGGTAGACATTATCTGGGTGTAAAGGAGGAGTACTAGATGCATCTGATAATAGCACAGTTGTAAATCAGTTGGCTAATACAGACAGCTATAATAATGGAAGACAAGAAAAAGTAAGGGAAGTATGCTACAGCCTGGTTATCAGTTAATACAAATAACATCTTAAAATAACAATGGAAGGAAATAGCGAGTTAGGGAAGTATGCCAGACAATGAACCCGGTGTCAGCAGTAACAGCACCTCTTACATGGTTTATTTTTAACTACTGTTGATTGTTACAGGACCAGTATCTCACATCCATATCCACACAACAAGAATCATCTGGGAAGTTTATACAAATCAGTAATGACTGGATTCTCTACCTTACTTCCCCACCCTCTCTCTTCCCCCACACCTCCCATCCAACCCCACAATCCTCTCCCTGACAAGATTCTGATTTAAGTGCTCTGAGGTGAGGTCTGCATTTTGAAAATTTCCTCAAGTGATCTAATCTGTAGCCAGGGTTGAGAACTTCTACCATAGACTATTCACCAGCTTTCCTTTCTGTATCCACAACTCCAGGCTTGTCCTCCTCACTAATTCTTAGCTCTGGAACCAGTTTTTTTCTTACCTTGTAAATCACATTTGTTGAACTTTCTACAAAAGACTTCACTGAACATTATATTTCTCAAATTCCTCATGCTTTCAGGCATAAAACTGTTATCTTTCCCTAATTTCCAGCTCTGCTATCAATTTTTCTTTTCATGTGGCCATTTCGTATTTCAGTGGGAATTCTGAAAACCTGGAGACCAGCAGATTTAAACACTTGGATTTAGTTTTGCATCAGAACCAGGTTTTGATATAGAATTGTCATAAAAAATTACTGTTTGATAATACTTTCTGAAGTTTTCACATAGAAACTGATTCCTGTGTAATATTGATGCCACGGTAGTACTGACTAAAAATCCAAAAATTAACTTAAATGTAAAAAAAAGTAGAATTTTTACTCTTTATAGGATAATGAGGATTTTAAAAGAATATTTAGTAACATTAAATGTAAAATCCAAGATATAAAATCTATACAGTTTACAATATAATTTTTATGGAAAGGCTATCTATGACACTCCAAGTGTTAACCCAGCAGGGCTTTTGATAATAATGATGATAGAAATAACAATAATAGATTACATTTATTTATTGTAATTCAGAAAATTAGTAATCTTTGAATTCCCAATGTAGTAATGATAATAATAGAAATACTAATAATAGTAATAGTAATAAAAACAATTTAGCAATTACTATATTGCAGGCCCTGTTTAAACACATTAACTTTTTAATCCTTAAGATAACACAATTATGTGGGTATTATGGTTAAGTGTTGAAGAAACAAAAGCAGAGAGAGTTTAAATCACTTGTTTAAGGTCACAGTGTCAGATCCAGGCAGACAAATTGTTCCATCCGTGCTCTTGGTTATTATGATACAATTTATTTATTTCACTTTCTTTTGCTTTTTATTTTCTTGACTATACTTTTACTTTTGTTGTCCACATTTTAATATAATGAGTAGTTATTCATTTTAACCTTAATAAAATGTTAAGATATAGTTAGCAATTCTTATCCCACGACAAATCACTGCTGCAATCATTTATTTGATATTAATACTAAAAAAAAGTCAACATCATTTGAAGATGTCTTATACAAATTTCTATAAGATGAAAAGGAAAAATTATTTCCATTTCTAGTCCAAGTTATATTTATTTCTCTTTGCTTTTCAAAAGTTGATTCTGGGTCTAGGTTACCTAGGAGGATGAGGATGTGATATTTACCTCTTGATGGACAGATTTCTGTTGACTGCTGGTTATTTAGAGAGCAAAATCCCAAAACTTCAAAGAATGTAAATACATAAATATAAATGTTTCAAATGACAATGTACCATGAGTGGTTTGGACAAAGGAAATTTGGTCAACATCATCCAATTTCATAGTGTTATTGCATGACTTAGTTAATATCCTCCTTCGACTTTTCTTTCTAGCAAGAAAGCATACGCAGCCACAATGAGAAGTCCCAATTTTAGTTTTATGGAAAATTAATTAAGCTGAATAAATACACATGACCAATTAATTTCCAAGGAATAAAGGGTGATCATTTTCATCAATATTTTCCAGAGGACCAAATTTTAAGGGGACAATCACTTATGAGTTAGACCTTTTGATGTAAGTATTTAACATGTTTGGCAAGCAAAAAAAAATATCGACTCTTTGTTTCACCTCTCTTAAAATTGGTAAACTTGTGTTTAGGGGGACAAAGGAAGAAAAAGGACAGCAGAGAGCAAAAAAATAAAACATAGAGCTGAAAGTTTTTATGCCCACCCTCCTACCCATTTATTTAAATGTGCATCTACAGAAAATCTGCTAAGTATCAAGCACTGACCTTGGAACAACTGATTACAGATATTGAGAAAAGATTTCTGTTCTCAGAGAGCTCATGGTCTAGTAGGGAAGAGAGACAAATTACAGTTCAACCTGATTCATATAATATCAGGGTATGGAGATGATTCTGTGAGGAAGCATGAGGTCACACTGCTAATCATGCTTGGGAGCACTGAGGCATGTTTTGAACATTGGAAATGGATGTTGAACATATCCACCACTAATAGTTTCAGGACCCAGATATAAAGTACAAATGGAGACCCATGTGCCATATGTCTAAAAATTTAAAAATTATAAATTAAAGTAACAAGCTGTTAAATAGTGTTCTACCATGCATTGATAACCATATAATAGCAAATATGTATATAGCCATAATTTTTATATGAAACAGCCAGTCAAACATCAGTGATAACCAATGATAATTTCATGTCTTTGGGTGTTTTGTGGATAGGCCAGCAGTGTTCTGATGAGTAATAAAATACCATATATGATACATAGGAGATTATATGTTCTGCATTCTTTTTCTATCACTTCATAGCAAATTACCACAAGCTTAGCAACTTAAAACAACACAAATTTATTATCTCACAGTTTCTATGGGTAAGGAATCAGGTCACTGATTAGCGGCGTCTTCTGCTCAGGGTGTCACATGGCTGAAATCAAGGTATGAGCTGTGCTGAGATCACATCTAGAACTCAGGGCCCCTTTCATTCCCTTTACTGTTGGCAAAATCCAGTTCCTTGAAATTGTAGGACTGATTTCTTATTTTCTTGCTTGTTCTCAACTGGAGGCTGTTATCAGCCCTAGAAACCACGTACCCTACTCTACCACATGGCCCTCTCCAAAATGTGGTAGTTTTCTTCTTCAGTGCCCAAAGGAAAACATCTTCAGCAGCTTCAAAACTCTTTGACTTCAGGAAGGGCCCAGTCCTTCTATTAAGGGCTCACCTGAGTACGTCAGTTCACGCTGGATAATCTCTTTCGATTAACACAAAATCAACTGATTTGTAATGTTACCAAGGGATTGAAATCACTTCATAGTTACAAATCTAGCCCACACACAGCGGAGGAGATTATACAAAGTGCCTATACTAGGGTGTGGCAGTACAGCAAAATGCTCTGAAATAAGTGTCCAAATGCTACACTTGAGTCTAGGAAACACATACTTCATTGGATCCTCTACAAAGAATAAGAGTGTTGATGTATTAGGGTTCTCTAGGGAAACAGAACTGTCAGGATTTATATGTGTGTGTGTGTATGTGTACATATATATATTACAAATATTTATATATTACAAATATTATGAGATTTTTTACAGTAATTTGCTGACATGCCTGTGGGGATGGGCAACTCCAAATTCTGTATGGTGGCCACAATCTGGGAACTCTGATGAAGGTTTTCCATGAATTCCCAGGAGAAGCCCGCTGGCTGGGGTAGAGACGGACATTCTCCTTTCTGACTGCTGAAATCATCACTTTGTCTTTTAAGGCCTTCACTGATTGGATTAGACTTCTTGTTGTCGAAGGCAATCTCCTCAATTGATTGTAGGTGTAATAATTCATAGATGTAATTAACTTCCTGATGATTTCAATCCATGAAATATCATCATAGGGACAATCAGGCCAATGCTTGCTTGACCATACCACTGGACACTATAACCTGCCAAGTTGACACATGAACTTAATCATCACAGTTGATGAAAATTAAAGGGAGAGGAAGAAGGTTGTGGGAAGAGTGCCTCATTCCATATGTCCCAATAGGAAAATTTCATTTAAAGTAAGGTATAAAAATTTAAATTTATAGAAGCAAATAAATCTATATATTTTACTCAGATTTCAAAAGATTTCCCCATGAGCAAATTTTCACCATCTTTGCAGTTTACTTCCTTCTATGCTAAACCTGCTAAAATAAAATATTCTAAACATTATTTTTCATGCCCGAATTTTGCCTTTTTTTTTGTATATTCATTGCCCATGCATACATTCTGAAACCAGCATAAAAGTAAAGTGGATCTGTATTTCTCCGCAAGGCAAGATAAACCAGCCAACCTGATCTACAAGATCAGGTCTAATAAATATTCCACCATCCTCATATTGAATGCCTTAAAATTAATTTAATAAATGCTTTGAGGAATAATAGAAGGAAAAAAGCAATCAGTGTATCATTTTGTGGCCTTCTTTATTAGGATTTATGCAATTAGGATTTTGGAACTCAGGGAACTATGGTGGGTCCTCAGTTAAACAAGGAAAAACACTCAAGAGAAAGCTAAAGTGTTGACAAAAGCACAAGATATTAATTAGTTGACTGATAATGGATATTTCCAAATTGATGTACTATATTTTAACATTTTAACTTTTAATTCAATATTATTAGGTGCAACTCTTCTGAAATAGACCACGATATTTTAGACACTAAAACTGTCAAAATTTGATGAAAGGAAGATGGAGTCTGTGCTGTTGGTCTCTTATGGCTCTGCCTTATACTTCTCTCCACTATTTCTTTTAATAATGAATAGAATGGTTGTGATAATGAATGCAGATCCTTGTGGAGCTCAGTGCAGGAGGCATCTAAAAACGGCTATTTATAAATATCTTTGGTCTTCCCAGGCAAAGGCTGGAGTCAATTTATAATGAAATTTCACCTACATCTCTCAGATGTAAGCTGGAGGTCAGTGATAAACACACATTGGCAATGACAACCAAAAGATCTAATAAACAACTACATGAATGTTTGAAAAGTTTATAGAGCAATCTTTCCCTCTCCTGGAGGCTATGGTTGAAAATGTTGAACTGCGGTTATTATAATTTCGTTACAAAACTCACAAATACAGAGGTCTAAGTTTTAAAGTCATTACGTTATCTTTGTTCTATTAATGTTCTTTCTGATTTCGTGATCAAAGAAGCTTGTATTATTAAAACTGGATAAATGTTATATCTTAATGCAATTTTTAAAATTCACCCAATTTTTTATTTTAAAGAGTGACTTTGATGTATCTTTTTTCATTGAAACTCTATATGCCGTTTAAGGTGTTGGTATGTTTAAACTTCTTTCCCTGAAGTGGAAAACATTAAAAAGTCTTAGAAGTGGAATATATGGAGATGAAGCACCCATTTTTTGCCTGAGTTTTTGAAGATACTATTTGTGTCAAAGTCACTATTATAATTCATTGAATGAGATAAAAACTAAGCCATTTAGAGAGGTTACTTCTTTTAACCAGCAATTCATCCAACCTAACCAGACGCTTAACAAATCCAAGAAGGCCAATTACAAGTTCAGAAAGAACAGGAAGGCTTTCAACAGCATTTTTTTTTTCTTTGCATCCCACAGTCACATTTGACAGCTCAACGTCAAGGAAGAGAAAAAAATAAATACACGAGATCATGCAGATCAGCCTCCATGGAATTGAGAATGGAGTGCTTTAAAGCTGATAGTTTTAATTATTGTCACACCCACCAATCAAAAATTCAGATTCAATATTTTAGAAAATTGCATGTGTATCTTATTTTCAATTTAGTTTTACTTTTGTAGTCTACCCCTCCCCCAATTTTAGCAATATCCATTGAAGATAACATTATTGAATGCCACCAAAATAACTGGAACTTGATTGAACAAGGCACACTCTGATCCTTTGAGGAATTGTCTTTCGGTGACAAATGCTCAATCAGTCCCTCTTTGTGTTTCACTTATCAAGGAGAACGCATTGCTCCTACAGCTTTATAAAAAACTGATTCATAAAGCTTCTGTATATTCTGATGCATTTTTCAGCTCTGTCTTCTTACATGATTTTTTATTACCCCAGCATTCTTTTAGTTTCTTCTTCCTGACCCATTGTATTGCTTACTTACAGCAACAATGGGATTTTTATTTCTTTCTCTTGGTTTGTCTTGTCTCTGATCCTTTGGGGAATTATCTTTTGGTGATAAATGCTCAGTTTATGAGCCTTGTCCCACGAAAGTCCTAATGAAGCCAGATCTGGGCCTCCTACCAGAGAAGCTGAAAAATCAAAACAAGTTGACCATTGACAGTAGGGGCAAGAAGAAGAAAACAGATAATCTGGACAGCAACAATGTATCTGTGGCCCATGGACAAAAGAACTAGGAGCCATTTAGAATTTGAAGGAGGGGTAATTTGCATAATTTCCCAAGACAGTGGTTATAGTGGAATCAGAGACAATTTTTGAGATACAGTGGTGTAGTGTAGTCACTGGCAATGTAACCAGGATGTTCCTATGGCACAATCTTAGCTATGATGTCAGCTATGGAGCTAAGATCATCAACCATCCTGGTATGCCCAGGACTGAGGGGTTCTATTGGACATGAGACTTTGAGTGCTAAAACTAGAAAAGTCCTGGAAAAACCAGCATGAGTTGGTTACCCATTATCCCTAGGTTCTTCCCCATTCTATGATGTTGGCTCTTCAGCCTTCACAGAGATTTCGTGACTTACCTAAATTCTTTCCTAAAAAGTTCTTTCTTGTTAAGACTAGTAAGAGTCTGTTTCTAATCATTTCATTATATAACCTTGACTGCTATAGAAATTGGAGCAGGAAGTGGGTTGCAGGCAACAAACCTTCAGGAAAATCAGGTAATCTGGCATTGATTATCTGGATAAGTGAAAACTCAATTAATGTTCAGGGAAGAGTTAATAGATAAAGCAGAAAGTTAAGTTCTCACTGGTGACAGCCTGAAATTGAGCATTCATTGCAGGCTGGCTTTGGGGAAACTAAGTGGCCACTGCTATAGAACAGTATGAAGGACTATATGCAGGGTGGCAACTGGGAATACTCTGCACAGCTAAAAAGGAGAACAACTTCTGGCAACTGGGAATAGCTCTGCACAGCTAAAAAGGAGAACAACTTGCTGCAATACCTAAAAAAAACAAAAATGATAAACTCATAAAAACTGAAACCTGTGAATTTTCCAGGACTATGATAAAGAATCTCCGATCTTTAGCAGCTGCAGAGCTAAAATGATAGAAATCTAAATGAAAAGTTCAAGCCTATATGTTGCCAATTTATTAAGTGAGTCAAATTTGCAGTGTCATCTGGTCTCTTCCACAAAAGTTCAGCATTATTCAAAAATGAGTGGGCCCCTAAAACTGAGGCAGAGTTATGGAGCACAATGCAATGGATCTGGAACCCTCCAAAGCCCACTCACCACAAAACCTCCTTTGCCACCAAAGAACTCTGCCTTGCTGGAAGAAGTGCCTGACATCCTCATACGAAGGAGTAGCCTGCAACAAGAACCCAATTTTCTTCTTTAGCCTTCCTCTCCATTCCCACCCTTTTTTCCTCCATTTCTATAGCTATCGTAAGCTCCCGGTTTATCCAGGAAAGTTTTACATAACAAAAAAGTTGGAGGACTTTGTTAATTTACTTGCAAAAGTCTGGTGAACATATGAAAGTAGATCCTGAGAGTATCTGGTAAAGGAGAGAACATAATTTCAGATCAAACTGTCTTTATCAGTGTAGATGAACTTACCAAAGATTCTGGATACCATGTGTTTATTTGAACACCTAAAAACTGGAAGCCACAGTGGCCCATGATATCACGCAGATGATGAAAAACATTTGGTAGAATGTAGAGGAAGGAATAAAAAGACCAAGAAGATGAGAATAATTGAGTGAAATTTTCTTGCTTCAGTCACTCAACTCCTAACAATGGCCCCTCAAAGGACCCAGAAATTACTCTCTCTACCCTAAGGCTTTTTGAAACACATTGTGGAGGAGAGTGTAAGTATTTCAAATGTTATTTTAGTAGCTGGGAGGCAGAAGGGGAGTTGAAATTGTCTCCGTGATTGAGTGGGAATGAGACAATCCCAAAGTTAGAGGCTAGAGAGCCAAGCAATCTTCAGAGGTAAGTTGATTTGGGGGGGGCGGGGCATGAGAAGCAGCAGGTCACCATGGAAACCAGAATGGTGGGACATGCAAAGGAATTGCACAGTGCTTATTGATCACAGGGGCAGCAGGGCAAAAAGGCTGAGCATCCCACTGAGGTTCTACCTGATTTTTATAACCAACTACAGCAATTTCTATCCCCGGATCATTTCACAGACGCATTGTGGTGGAAAGCCCAAAATTGAGGTCCAATACTATGATATCTGTATGTTCTGATTGAAAGTTCCCCTCCCCACTCAGCTCCCTCAGATAAGGTTCCCTAGCCAAGCAGTCCTCCTTATCAAAAGGACTGGGTGCAGGTCCTGCTTATTCCTGCGTCTTGGGTTTCAGTTCCCTGCCAGCCCATGGGATTATACAAGGAAGCCAATCACATTCTCCTACAGGAACTAGAGGGCACCAAACCCTCTTGATATTACAAAGCCTGCCTCCCAGAGCCCCTGGTTGTTCACTCATTTCTCAAGAGTAGTTCTGGGTGGCCCTGCATGGTGTTCAGTGTCCTCCAAGTAATAAACTGCTGTCGATTTCACATATCCAGTGTCAGGTGTCGTGTTCAACCATCCCTGTAACCCTGGGTGGGAATCCTTCCCTCACCAATGTGGTGAAGTGTAGGTGATTTAAACACCCACAGATCCTTGAATAAAGAAGAAGCCCTGTAACCTTGAGGGAGTAACTGTTATTATTACAAATATTTCCAGTTCTGTAAATCTTCCCCCTACAGGACTGCATACTGGGGCAGGGAAATATCCAGAAAATTGTGATTTTTTTTCTTTTTTTTTTTGCTGTCATTCCTAGATCATATTAACTACTGTATGCAGAAAGCCACTGTGATACAGAGATAAAGCTTATAATGGCCAGTAACAAATAGAATTGTGATAATTGTCTATATCATAATAGGTAGCCCAGTGGGACTCCAAAAACATCACATGCTTATTTTTCCAGTTTTTGAATGTGTGGTTAAAAACATGCCTTTAGCAACTGACAGACCCCCTTTAGCAACCTGGACCACAGGCTGTTTTGATAGGAAAGGTCATTTATACTTCGCTGGAACTTCCTTTACAAAGTCAGAATAAATAAAAATAATTGCATTCTTAGTGGAATCACAGACAGTACTGCCACTATCAAAGATGTGAAAAGTGCAAGGGCAGTGATTCTGGTCACATCGCCTCTAGTTTTCCTGCTCAGCTGTTGCACAAGTAGATAGGTTTTGGAAAATAGCAGTGGACTATCAATGAACATAATCAGATAGTGACTTCAATTGCAGCTCATGCTGCAAATAAGTAAAACCTTGATTCCTGACATGCACATATTGATTTGAAGCGTTCTTTTTTCTCTATATCTCATTTGCTGTCATTTGGAAGAAATATACACTTTGTTTTGCCTCGGGATTATCTCAGCTCCCTTGCTATGAGATACAGTTTAGTCCGTAGGGAAACTGACCATTTCACAATCCATAGAACTTCACGTCGGTCCACATCATTAAAGTTATCATGTTAATTGAATTTGGAGGGCAGGAAGAAGCAGATGTCTCAGATACCTTCAAGAGGATGGGAGATAAATTTCAATAACATTTAGGCGCTCACTGTCTCAGTAAAGTTTCTGGGGCAACCTGTATTATTTCTGGATGTCACCTTTAACATAAAGGACTCATTCCTGCATCTTTCACCTCTGTTGTTATGCAGTGCCCTCTTGATTTTGGGGTAAGCAGGTATCCTATTTTGGTGAACAGCTCTGTTACATTTACTGGGTGATCAACATGGCTTTCAGATGTGGATGTGTCCTAGGGCCAGAAAATCATCTGCAGATGGATCTGGCCACAGAATCAAGAAATGCTTTGCCTTGACCCTTAAAAGCCAGCCCATCCTGTGGCAAATCAGGATGCTAAATGGAAGCTGTGTAAAGTTCTTAACATTATGAAGCAAAGCTATGCTCTCTTGGGCACATACTTATTTTCCTTTTGAGACAAAGCTCTGGCACTATTGGAGGTAGCATATGTGACCTTTTAGCCTAAGCTGTCTGCTATGAAATGGGTGCTGCCCACCAACTTAGCCAAAGTCCAGCATGCCCAGGAACAAAAGGACATGCTATATATAATTCCTAAAGGAGAAGATTCTGACAACACAAGTTAATTGCATGTATCTATGACCTCACATTGCATTCACAATGACCTGCTAATTGAGGAGAGCAGAAAAATATATCATCCTTTGCAGAATGACTCAACTTGGTTTTACATGTCATGATTTTTTGTCATTGTTTGCTTTTTTATATTGTCTTTATTTAGGTTTTGTTTGTTTTCCTTTCCTACGTTCCTCTAAATTCAAGGAACAGATACCATATTTGGGAGGTTCGCAAATCCTTTAAAACTTTCTGAAGTAAACATCTGAATTCTTCACGACTAAGCTCATGGAATTGGGAGAAATAATCTTTAAAAACTATAAAAGCCCTCACGTCCGGAAGTGAAACTGGTGTTGGCAATGAAACACAAAGGCTTGGCTTTGTGCACATTTCACAGAAGTCTTCAGCCCTCCTCCCCAAACTGCCATGCATAATTTGATACAAATGGTTTATCTGAATTCTCAGTTTAAACAGTAGAACTGGCAGAGGAAAAAAAATCAGAACAGTCACCTGTAAACTATTGAGAAATCGGTAGACTCTCTGGGGAGTCAGGATACGGGTAATTAGTTGGGAAGTCCACACTCTAATTTGCCTGAAGAAAAACAAATGAAAAAAATTATATACTTTTATAATTTTATATATATGTAAGTATTTGTGTGTTTTGATTTTCAGCATGCCTGTTGCTTTAATCTGCTGGGATTCAGTTTTCTCTTCTCTCCCTTTGAGTTGGACCCAGGTGCTGTTGTCAATAATGTAGTACTTACTTACCAGGCAGCAATGGCGGCAGCCTGTTTTTCCTTTACCTCCTGAAATTCTCTTTTTCCTTGCCAGGCACAGCTTTCACCTCATGCATCTGCTGAACTTTACAGAACAAGTCAGCTGTAAGGCGATTTTGCATGCCTCTTATTTTTCAGCTCCTGGTATTTTGCTCAACAAATAACAGTTATGTCCTGTTTCATGAAAGCAGTTTCCTGGACTTGGGAACACAGGGTTTATCACTTAGATCTCAAATTTGGAGTATGCTCTAATTTTTTTCAGCATTTTATTTTTTTTCTTTGCCAACTATTTACACAATGTATTTTCAAATTTCACCTTTCTCTTTTCCTTCATCTCCTTTTTCATCATTTTGTTAGAAGCAATGTATTTTATACATATTCATTCATTCAAAACCATTGATAGATTATTTTCTGTCTCCTAAAATTGAACATGTGGTAGGAAAACAAGTGTAACTAGATATGCCTGTGTAAGTTTCACAAAGTAGTAAGAGTGGCAGACTACATTTTGATAAAACTGAGAAATCCATTTGATGGGTGATTGTACCTCTCTGTCAAAGGCTGTACGAAAAATGGACATAGATTCTGATAAAGTAGACCCTTGACGTCTATGAAACCTCAAAATCCATGATGCCAGCCCTATATTGCATTTTAGGTGACATTATATGCCAAAATATAACTTCAAATGCACACATCCCCTTCAGAGGCAGCAGCACTGAGGACAGTGGAAACATACATGATACAGATTTCCCCTCCTTGGTCTTCTCCCCAAGTCTTCCTCTTCCTCTCCCACATTCCCAATACTGCTTCCCCTGGGGTCCCTCCACCACCCCTCCCTCAACAGTCCAGTATAGCCATTGACCTCTGGTACATTCATGAGAAATCAGTTGCATCTTGACTGAGAGCCCCAGCTCCCTCTTTTCATTTGTTTCCTCTCTGGCATGAGGACGGAACTTAGCACAATGCCTTTCTTCCAGCTTTGGTAGGGAAGTATGGGGCAATTACCCTCTCACCTTATCTTTGTGCTTTTAGTTTACTGACATGTAAAACAGGAAGTCTTCTATCCCTTCAGACCCTCTCTCTCCTCTTCTCTAGACATCTTCTTTGCCAATGGACACATCCGCATAATACTATCCCTTGTTATATTCACTGGGAACATGAGTACTTCTCCCACTTGCCTGGCAGCTCAAGATTCAAAATCATGTTTCAGGAAAATGGAAAATTGTAGAAGGATGTGGATCTTGGAAGTGTTGCATTAAAGAAAAGAGAAATGGTTATTCTTTTCTATCTTGTGTGGAGTAAGTTATTTACCACCTTAGGATAAAAACAGATCATTACCTTGAGTGCCTTCTAGAGGAGTCAGTGGCTAAGAAAGAGAAGGAAAGTGAACATGGGTTTTTTCTCCCAGAGCAAGGATTCGTTTGAGACATTTTTGAGTGTCTTTCATAGTGTGTAATACTATATCGGGCATACAGGTACTTAATATTTATTAATTTGAAAAGGTGGCAAGGCAACATCAGGTTGGTGGAAGAATTTGGGGAGCCTTTTAAAATTATGAAATAATATCTTTATTCCCTTTTATGCCAGAAAAATGAGACAAAAAGGGGCTTGTAAAAGAATAGAGAATATTCAAAGTTGGAATCAGTGTCAAGAGAGAATACAAGTGTTAAGACTTTATATGCATCTTTGGAGACTTGGTATGTTTTAAATACATGTATACACTACTTTAACAGCCCTATTTTCAATTTTTTTTAATGTTTTAAGAAGAATGAGGGAAAGGGGTGGCTCTCGTTATTTTAAGAAGTAAAAACTGCTATTTTGTGTCATTCCTCTGCAGAGCAAGATATTGAGGGACCAAGTCAAAAATCACAGATAGTACATTGGGGTATTTCAGACACACACAAGGGGAAAGGAAAAGGAAATTCTTCTAGTTTGCTAATGCTGCAGAATGCAAAACACCAGAGATGGATAGGCTTTTATAAAATGGGGGTTTATTTCACTACACAGTTACAGTCCCAAGGCCACAAAGCGTCCAAGGTAACACCTCAGCAATCGGGTACCTTCACCGGAGGATGGCCAATGGCGTCCGGAAAACCTCTGTTAGCTGGGAAGGCAGCTGGCGTCTGCTCCAAAGCTCTGGCCTCAAAATGGCTTTCTCCCAGGACGTTCCTCTCTAGCAAGCTTGCTCCTCTTCAAAACATCACTCCCAGCTGCACTCCATTTCTCTCTTTGAGTCAGCTGATTTATATAGATCCACCGATCAAGGCCCACCCTGAATGGACGGGGCCATGCCTCCGTGGGAACATCCCATCAGAATCACTACCCACAGCTGGGTGGGGCACATTCCAAGCAAATCTAACCAGCACCAAAACTTCTGCCCCACACAAGACCACAAAGATAATGGCATTTGGGGGACACAATACATTCAAACCGGCACAGAAATAAATAAGGGAAGGTCAAATGTAGAATTCTATATATGCTCACCAAAAAGAGAATATTTCACTTCTAACTGGCCAACAGTTAAGGAAGAAGCTTGTTTGAAACACTTGGTTTGAGAGGAGCAACGGGATCAACTTTAGTTATGTTTTGTTTAAAGGAATAATCAAGAATTTTATAAAAAGTATAGGTGAGTGAATTTTTGTGGCATATCTGATATTCTGGTATCAAAATCCAACCTGAATTTAGCCACTCCCAACAGAACTATAATGACCCAGCTGCCAAGGTATCCTTATATCCATTCCTTAATTCAACCAAGATACTGAGTTCTATATACAACTATATTCCAAAGAAAATGGAAAATCTATTTTCCAAACAATATGGAGCTACAATCCACATTTTTTTTTGTAAACAACTTTATTTGGAGTTTATTTTTCATGATTACATTATTGATTTTTTCCTTCCATTTGGAGCATGTGAAAGGAAGCATTTCATACAAGTTTTAAATCATAAAATAAAGTGAGGGATTGTGATTAACAAGTTGTATACTATCAAATTATAAATTTGTACAGATAACAGAAAACCTGTTTCCACAGAACTACATATTTTAAATTACCAAAATGATATATTCTTTAAAAATCTTTTTATTAAAGATATTTTCAAATAATCCATAATCCATGAAGTTTAGAAAGAATAGTCTAACGAACCCACATGTACCCATCACCCAACTCCAACAATTATCAGTGCTTAGTTATGACACAACACTTGGAACTGTCATGGAACCGGGAGGTAACAGAACTTCCATCAAACTGAGTTGATATGTTCTTGTGTTAAAAAAAATCCAAATAACACGAAAGTGTGTGAAGTACAAACAGAACATCCATATTTCCATTTATTTATTTTTTATAATAAATTTTATTATGAAATAAGTTCAATCTTACAGGAACAGTTGTAAAAACAGTACAAACCCCATACATAGAACTCCATCATACCCCGACCACCCTCCCCCAATACCCTGATCCATCACCTTTAAGATCCTGTCACACCACTGTCTCTTTCTTTCCCTCCCTCTCTCTCCCTCCCTCCCTCCCTAACACGCATCATCTATTGCTCTGTCCTCTGAACATATGAGAGCAAGCTGCACATATCTTTGAACAAACAATATAATTCACATATACCTTTCCCATGGACAAGAACATTATTTTATGCAATCTCATTAAAAGCAGCTAAGAAGTTCAAGAAATTCAACATTGATATAAAACTTACATTCTCTATTTCCTTTTTTTTTTTTTTTTTCTTGTGTCCCATCTGTGTCCCTTTGAGCCTCCTCTCCTCCGACCTCAGATCCCATCCAGGATCATCCTTGGCATTTAATTGTCATCTACTTAGACTGTCTTTTTTTTTTTTTTTTTTTCCAATTGTGGAAAGATATATATAGCCTAAAGCTTCCTATTCCACCCCTCCCTAGCATTCCATTAGTGGGATTAATCACATTTAGAATGTTGCAATGCTATCACCTTCCCACCATCCATTTCTAGAAGTTTCCCTTCACCCCAAACAGAAACCCCTACTCTCATTTCTTAACTCCCCATTGCCCCTTCCCCCACTTCTTGGAACCCCTACTCTACTTTTCATCTCTTTGGTCATATTCTCTGATACTTTCTTTGTATTTACCATGGGGCTTAAATTTAACCTCTTAAATCTATAACAATCTTGTTTTTCTTTGATACCAACTTAACTTCAATAGGACACGTAAACTGTGTTCCTATACTCCTCCATTCCCCCACCTTTATGTAGTTCTTGTCAAGAATTACATATTTTACATTGAGTCCAAAACCACCAATTTACCATTACAGTTTATGTATTTTAGATCCTGTAGGAAGTAAATAGTGGAGCTATAAATCAAGAATACAGTAGTATTGGTCTTCATATTTACCATGTGCTCTTTACTGGAAATCTTTATTTCTTCATGTGGTTTCAGTCAATTGTTCAGTGTCCCTTCCTTTCAGCCTGCTTAGGACTGATCTACTGGTGATGAAGTTCCTCAGCTTTTGATTGTCCGGGAATGTTTTCATCTCCCCCTCATTTTTATCCTTCAGGTGTTTGTGAATTCTCCAAGTCTCTGATGGTTATTGACTTCTATTTGTATTCCACTGTGGTCAGAGAATGTGCTTTGAACAAATTCATTTTTTTATTTTTTATTTTATTGAGGCTTGTTTTTATGTCCCCGCATACAGTCCATTCTGGAGAAAGATCCGTGATCACTAGTGAAGAACGTGTGTGCCAGTGACCTGGGATGTAATATTCTATATATGTCTGTTAAAACTCTCTTTATCTTTCTCTCATTTCTTTGTTTCTCTTTCGGTAGGGCTCACTTTAGTATCTGAAGTAGGGCAGGTCTTTTATTAGCAAACTCTCTCAGCAATTGTTTGTCTGTGAAAAATTTAAACTCTCCCTCAAATTTGAAGGAGAGTTTTGCTGGATAAAGTATTCTTGGTTGGAAATTTTTCTCTCTCAGAATTTTAAATATGTCATGCCACTGCCTTCTCATCTCCATGTGGCTGTTGAGTAGTCATTACTTAGTCTTATGTTGTTTCCTTTGTATGTGGTGAATTGCTTTTCTCTTGCTGCTTTCAGAACTTGCTCCTTCTCTTCAGTATTTGACAGTCTGATCAGAATATGTCTTAGAATGGGTTTGTTTGAATTTATTCTATTTGGAGTTCGCTGGGCATTTATGCTTTGTGTATTTATATTGTGTAGAAGGTTGGGGAAGTTTTCCCCAACAATTTCTTTGAATACTCTTTCTAGACTTTACCCTTCTCTTCCCCTTCTGGGACACCAATGAGTCTTAAGTTTGGAAGTTTTATTTTATCTATCGTATCCCTGAGATCCATTTCGATTTTTTCAATTTTTTTCCCCATTCTTTCTTTTGTTCTTTCATTTTCTGTTTTGTGCTCCTCGAGGAGGCTGAGTTGTTGTTCAACTTCCTCTAATCTTGTATTATGAGTATTCAGAGTCTTTTTAATTTGGCCTACAGTTTCTTTAATTTCCATAAGATCTTCTATTTTTTTACTTACCCTTGCAATATCCTCTTTATACTCTTCTAGGGTCTTCTTTATGTCTTTTATATTCTGTGCCATGCTCTTCTTCAAGTCTTTTATATCCCGTGCCATGCTCTCATTGCCTGTCTGTAGTTCTTTGATTAATTCTGCCAGGAACTATATGTCTTCAGATCTTTTGATTCAAGTGTTTGGGTTCGGGTTCGCCATGTTATCTGGTTTTATCATATGCTTTAAGATTTTCTGTTGTTTTTTGCCTCTTGGCATTTGCTTTACTTGATCTTTAATTTGTTAGAATTGCAGCTTGGTGACATGCATTTTCTCTAACTAACCAGCAGATGGCGTCTGTGAGTCACTTGTTCCCCTCAAGTCAGTTCTCCCCAACTTTGTGGTGTGTGGGGATCTGATTCTTTTGGGGACCAATTGGTGCACTTAATTTGGGTGTGTTGTCGGTGTTGTCTGCCCTCAATGAGGGGTGTGTGCCTGAGTGGTTAGGGAGGAAGGGCAGGTTTAATAATCAAACCTCCCAGGTGTTCCCAGAGATTTAAGGCTATTCTCTGCCGCTGACACAAAAGTCCTTGGTATTGGCGTAGGTTCTCTGGGATTTCCGAGTGGTTCCCCCCTCCCTGCTGTGCTTTTCCAGGACCTCTGTTGAGGGGGGGAGGGCCGTGCCACGTCACAAGTGAGTGCCAGCCTCCAGGGAAGCCCTGGGCCGCCGGGCTGTGTAGGGGTGTTCCCAGCCTGGTTCAAAGATGGTTGAATGGGACGCGTTAACTTCCCCCTTTCCGCACAGCTCCGGGACGATCAGCCGTGGGTGTATTCAAGGCCACTGTCCATGGCCAATATTGTGTCGTGTGAGCGGTGCTGTGGGATAGACTCCCTGTCAGGCTGGGTTTCTTGGCTCGGCTCTGTGCTGTGTGTTCGGCCCAAGCAGGAGTAGCCCTGTCCGCTGGGGAGACGGCTGCAAGTCGTGCATCTCCCCTTTGCTCCCCTGGACCCGAGACAATCAGCAGTGGGTGTGGGAAGGCGTATCCTCCACCCCAGACTCCGAGGCGTTAGTCCAGACCGCTCCCGTCTTATCTGCAGCTGTTCCCGGGCTTCTTTTTTTTAAAAAAAACGCCAACCCACCATTTCCCCACACCGCAGCGTGGCCGAGGGACTCAGCCGACTCACTCACTCGTTTCAGAATGCAGACTCCTGGTTTCACCAAATGCACATTCCCTGTGGCTTTAGCAGAACTTATCCAGCTGGTGCTACTCTGGAAGTGGTGCTCTGGGTCCTTTCTGGTTTTTTATTTAGTGTTTTCCATGAAGGTGTTTTTTTCTGTTTCACCTAGTCACCATCTTAGGTTCCTCCTACAACCCACATTTATAAGCAGAGGGGGAAATCATTCATAAAAAAATTAGTCAATTCAATTTGATGATTTACGTACCTCAAAATACAGCTGGTTGACCAGATGTTTTACAGTTTTTGCTGGATATATTATTTCAATGTAGTTGAGTCTCTTTTCCACTGCTAATATAGTTTAGTTACTATATATATATATGTTGATCTGATATAAATGACCATATCAGCTTTTGGGTAGTGTTAATAACTTATGGCTTACTATAAAATAGTTTTTTGAGGAAAAATATGAAAATTATTGAGAGTTTTCTAGAAATATCATTAGAAGGCAAAAGATAATGAAGTATTTAACAATTACACAGTTCCAAATTTCAGAGAATGCAATAGTAAATAGGTTCAACAATCACATTAATTTCAAAGAGCATTATAGTCGGGGATATTGATTCCTTGGCCATCATCCTGTTCAAGAATGAACACTTTCCTTTCTGTCTTATCATCTCTCCTTTTCTATTTTAACCAGAAAGGAAGGGGCATCCCAAAGTGATTTATTCCAGGCCTCAAACCTACCTCAGATTTGGGCCTGAATGGTGCCTTTGAAGGCTAAAGGTTGTCCAGATGAAAGAGTGGCGACTGGAGAAGTCCAAGGAGAAATGCATTACAGAGATTATCATGCCACAGCCTCTTAATCAAAGACCTTAAACAAAAATTAACAGGCAACAGAGGCTGCATCCAAAAATTGTAGAAGTAAGAACATGGAAAGAAAGGACATCTGGACAGGAAGGCTGAAGTAATCTCTACAGCGCTCTGCTGATAGAAAAAATGTTAGAAAATGGCAAGGGTCTGGACAGGGTAAAGAAATATTAATTGTAGAGTATATTAAATAAATAGGGAAATCATTTTTCATGGATATGCACATTATGCTGTATTTTAGTTAGGAACTATTTTGGGGGGGTACACGTATCACATTTTAGGTACTGTTATTGTTGTATAAGTGATGTCATATTTCATCTTTATATTAGTCTATAGAGGCAGGAAATATTGCCCTTGTAGATGAGAAAACATGCTATTAGAGGGAAAGGGAGGTGATCAATCTTGATTGTGAAAGTGTACAGCTAAGAAAGGTAGAGCTGGAAATGATGAAAACCACAAAATTCAGAGTGAAACCTGGTTCCAAAGCCCAGGGCATTTAGCACTCAAACATATGGCCTTCTACACTCTAACAATTTAGAATTGGAAAACAAATTTTAGGTATATTCTTGAATGAGAAATGGCTCTAAGATTTCTCTTAGACAAATGCAATATTATAATCATGGATCTGAATATTTCCTATGCATAAGAATCACCTGCAGAGCATCATAAAATGCAGATCCACTGGTCTACTTTCAGATAATTCAATTCCATGTTTTTGATGAGGTATTTGAGTACTTTGAGCACACATTTAGAAACCACGGTCTTTTAAGAATGGTTCTTGATTGCAAACAACTGAAAGTAACTTTGGCTAATGTAATCAGAAGTCAGAAGGTGTGGTAAACAGAAGAATGACACCCGCTTCCCCCACATCCAAACAAATACATTATTTATGTAAAAGGAACTTTGCAGACATGATGTGATTAAATTAAGGAACTTGAGATGGGAGATTATTCTGGATCACCCATTTGGGCCCAATGTAATCACAAGAATAAGTGAAAGAGGAAGAGTCTGAGTCAAAGAAGGAAATATAATGGAGGAAGCAAAGGGTTAAAGGAGATGTAAGGCTAGAAGCAGAGATCAGAGAGATACAATTGTTGACTTGGAAGACAGAGGAAGGGGCTGCAGGCACAGGAATAAGGATAAGCTCTAGAAGATGAAAAAGGCAAGGAAACATTTTCTCCTCTAGACTTTCCAAAAGGAAGACAGCCATGACAACAACTTGATTTTAGCCCAGTAAGACCTATTTTGACTTCCAACATATTTATGGTGTTTAAGGATTATGTCATAATTTGTTACAAGCAGTATTAGAAAACTAACACAGATGCATATTGAGATAGTCATCTTTATGTGCACCCTTCTAAAATACAGTTATTTTTCTTAGCGTGCTGAATGCTATCAGTCCTCTGGGCAGATCTCTTCATATCTCTTTACCAGTTTATTCTGCCTATCTCCCAGCTCAACATGTTTTCATTCAGACGGTTTTAGTATATGGGAATTTTCTCAGTGGATTACCGTTGGGCTATTAGAGCAGACATTTATGAGGAGAGGTTAAATCACTCAAGCTCTGCCTTGACCCTGCAAAGCATACAGCAGTATTTAGTAGTGATCTCCTTAGGAATCTTATCTTCTCCATACAAATTTTCTCAGCTGTTCATTAAGAAGGAGAGCTACCTGATTATGTTATATTACTCATATTAGGTAGTCAATTAATGTGCTTTAAAGAAACACACTGATGAAGGAACAAATGTATGGGAGCATCCCCGACAACGCTATCTCATTTAGTTTTGACTGATGTAACAAAATCATTCCATCAAATACATGTTATTCCAAACAGAGTATTCTTAAACAAAAAAGTAATTTATCTAAGTATCTCAATGTTTTTCTTTTACTATTAATGGGGTGTGATAAGTGGGAATGTACTTTGGATCTCTCTCTGGCTCACTTGCACGCATGAATAGCATGAACTGAAGTTTCTTCTCAGTCAAGTGTTGCCTTGAGAGAAATTTCATCACTGATGAAATGACAGTAGTTGTCTGACTCCACAGTTAATTTGTAAATCATTCATGAAAGAGCCGTAAAGTATTCAGTATCTTTAGCTTGAATTTAGGAAACCATGTCCACTTGAACAGAAAATGACAGAAAGCCAACAGGCTGACATTCAAATTACTCAGGCCGATTTATGATGTGTCCATGCTTTCCTTGGCTTGCTAGAAATGTTTAGCACAAAAGAAAGCTAGGCTGATATTTACTTATCCAAGTCTATTGCCCTATTTATAATGCCATCATTTTGGTTGAAATAATGTCACTTCTCTCAAACTAGGTGATTTATTTGAAGATTCAAGAATAGAGAGTATCTTACCTGCCAGCCACTTCTCTTCTGATTTCAATTTAAGAAAAAATATAAGGTAAACATGGTTAATTATTAATGACAAAACAATATTTTATTTATTGGTAGAAAGGCTACTGTGCCGGTTTGAGTGTATTGTGTCCCCCAAATGCCATTATCTTTGTAGCCTTGTGGGGCAGACGTTTTGGTGCTGGTTGGATTTGCTTGGAAGGTGCCCCACCCAGCTGTGGGTGATGATTCTGATGAGATATTCCCATGGAGGCATGGCCCCGCCC
The DNA here is from genome assembly GCF_015220235.1 of Choloepus didactylus. Lineage (NCBI taxonomy): Eukaryota > Metazoa > Chordata > Mammalia > Pilosa > Megalonychidae > Choloepus > Choloepus didactylus. The sequence goes on from NC_051310.1 coordinate 22,896,221, forward strand.
ATTCAGGGTGGGCCTTGATCAGTGGAGATATATAAATGAGCTGACTCAAAGAGAGGGAACTGAGTGCAGCTGTGAGTGATGTTTTGAAGAGGAGCAAGCTTGCTAGAGAGGAACATCCTGGGAGAAAGCCATTTTGAGGCCAGAGCTTTGGAGCAGGCGCCAGCTGCCTTCCTAGCTAGCAGAGGTTTTCCGGACGCCATTGGCCATCCTCCGGTGAAGGTACCCGATTGCTGAGGTGTTACCTTGGATGCTTTGTGGCCTTGGGACTGTAACTGTGTAGCGAAATAAACCCCCGTTTTGTAAAAGCCTATCCATCTCTGGTGTTTTGCATTCTGCAGCATTAGCAAACTAGAACAGCTACCAATACAAAACTGGTAGTATTTATCATCTTGAGGACCCATAATGTCTACATCAATGCGTGAAGCAGAATGGAATAAACACTTGCTTCAGGGGGTTTAGTTTAAGAGAAAGAGTATTATAATTAATTTGAGAAATGACAGCTTTGACATGTGACCATAAGTGAAGGGGAAAAAAATGATGTAGAACTCTATCCCATGTCATATACAGACTTACATGCCAGATTCTTTAAGAACCAACCAACAAACAAACATTAAAGAAAAATGTCAAATATACTTTTGGTAACTGTTGATTGTGGAAACTCCTCCTAAACAAAAACAGGCATAAAAGAAAAAGTCAATGGATTTGATTATGTTAACTATTAAAAACATTAAATTATAAATTATAATCTGAATACAAGAATTTTTATTATATTTAATAAACAAAGAAGTAATATCCAGACTACACAAAAAGCCATGTATAACTAAGAAAATAGCAAACACTCCGTACCAGTTTGCTAATGCTGCCATTATGCAAATATGCAAAATACTAGAAATGAAATGGCTTTTATAAAGGGGATTCATTAGGTTATAAAGTTACAGTTCTAAAGCCATGGAAGTGTCCAGACTAAGGCATCAACAAGAGGATACCTTCACTGAAGGATGGCCAATGGCGTCCAGAGCACCTCTGTCAGCTGGGAAGGCATGTGGCTGGCATCTGCTGGTCCTTTGCTCCTGGATTGTGTTTCAAAATGGCTTTCTCCAAAATGTCTCTGGATTTCTCTCTTCATTCCTCTCTCTCAGCTCCTGTGTGTCCTTGCTTCTTTATCCCAGGGCATTTCTCTCTAAGCATCTCGGGGTCTTCTCTTAGCTTCTCTGGGGAAAACTCTGGGCTTCATCTCTTAGCTTAGCATCTCCAAACATCTTTCTGTCTGCATCTCCAAGCTTCAGCATCTGTGTGGCTCTTGAACTCTCAAGTACTCCAATGAAATAATCAAGAATTATTCATGAATAATTTCATGAAGAATTTCATGAATGGGTGGGGCCCACACCTCCATGAAAATAATTTAATCAAAGGTCTCCTTCTAGTCCACAGTTGATTGAGTCACATCTCCATGGAAACACTTGATCAAAAGTTCCACACAAGATGATTGGATTAAAAGATCATGGCTTGTTCTAGTTTGCTAATGCTGCCGAAATGCAAAACACCAGAGATGGATTGGCTTTTATCAAAGGGAGTTTATTTGGTTACACAGTTACAGTCTTAAGGCCATATAGTGTCCAAGGTAACACATCAACAATCGGGTACCCTCACTGGAGGATGGCCAATATTGTCCGGAAAGCCTCTGTTAGCTGGGAAGGCACGTGGCTGGCATCTGCTCCAAAGTTCTGGTTTCAAAATGGCTTTCTCCCAGGACGTTCCTCTCTAGGCTGCAGTTCCTCAAAAATGTCACTCTTAGTTGCACTTGGGGTATTTGTCCTCTCTTAGCTATTCTGGAGCAAGAGTCTGCTTTCAACAGCCGTCTTCAAACTGTCTCTCATCTGCATCTCCTATGCTTTCTTCAAAGTGTCCCTCTTGGCTATAGCTCCTCTTCAAAACATCACTCACAGCTGCACTGAGTTCCTTCTGTTTGTCAGCTCATTTATATGGCTCCACTGATCAAGGCCCACCCTGAATGGGTGGGGCCATTCCTGCATGGAAATATCTAATCGGAGTTATCACCCACAGTTGGGTGGGGCACATTCCATGGAAACACTCAAAGAATGCCAATCTAATCAGCACTAAAATGTCTGCCCCATAAGACTGAATCAAAGATAATGGCGTTTGGGGGACATAATACATTCAAACCGGCACATGGCTCTTCCGGGGTCTATAACAGTTTCAAACCCACACACACTCCAACAGAAAATGAGCATATGATTTAGTCAAGGCACAGTAGAATAAATGCAAATAGTCAACCAACATATGAAAGTATTATATCCCTATTCATAATCAGGGAAATGCATATTAAAAACCATGATGAGCAAAATTTTGAAAGTGTTTAAAAATGATATAGAGCAGTAGGGTCTCTACTGTGCTACTGCTGGAGAGTACATTAGTGAAGGTTTCAATGAGTCAGTTTAGTAATATACATCAAACTTCCATGGATCTTTCCTAAATAATTGAATCTCCAATCTTGACTTCCTCTGAGATGATTGACTGGATCCATGAATCATACACCTAACTTGCTTGGCACACAGCTGTTCAGCCACACCCTCATGCAGCACCGCATTCTCTGAGGAGTCACCTCCTGGGAATTCAAGGAGGGCCCTATTGGGGCTGCTTCTGACCCTAGTTTCAGAGAACACTACCTGGATAGGATGAGAATTTTCCAAACCATCAAGAGCTGGTTCCTTTTTGGTTAAAAGCTCAGTTCTCAGTTTATCTTTTTTATCTCTCATGTTACTATAAGAGTCAAGAGTAACCCAGCTGCACCTTCCACCCTTTGGTTGGAAATCTCCACTGCTAAACGGTCAAATGATCAACTTTATCACTTACAAGTTCTGCCTTCCATCCAACATCAGAACACAATTTTGACAAGTTCTTTATCACTTTTAACACAATCACCTTTCCTCCAGTTTCCAATAACACTTTCATCATTTACTAATGAGGCCTCACTGAGAGCACTTTTAACATCCATAATTAATGATGATAAAGGTATTCTCTAAGATGACAGAAACTTTCTCTACATCTCTCCTCACTTTTTTTTTTTTCAGAGCCCTCAACAAATTTGTCTTTAAGGTGCATTTCTCTATGGAGAGTCTCTTCAAAGCAGTCTGGAATTTTTCTATCAAGAGCCTCAGTCTTCCAGCCTCTACCCATTACCAATTCCAAATCCACTTTCAGATTTTTATGTATTTGTTTTAGCCACACCCAATTCTGTACCAAGATCTGTATTAGTCAGCATTTTCCAGAGAAACAGAACCAAGAGGAAATATATATAGGATGTATGTAAATATAAACAGATCTATGTGTATATAAACAGATATAGATATATATGATTTCTTATAAGGAATTGGCTCACACAATCAGGGGGCCAGCAAGTCTGAACTTTATAAGGCAGGCCAAAAGCTGAAAACTCCAATAAAGATGATGCTGAAGTCATTAGACTAAATTCCCCTTGGGAAGATGGTTGGCTAGAAATCATGGCAAGAACCAGTGCTGAAGTTGACACATAAATTCTTCTTCTGTCCTCTGAAACCTCAGTTTTTGTTTTGAAGACCTGTGATTGATTGGATAAGGAGACTCCCCACATTGCTGAAGGCACCTCCTTTGTTGATTGTGGGTACAATCAATTGGTTGTAGTTGCAAATCCCATTTGCAAAATACTCTCATAGTAACCAGCAAGCCAGTGCCTAACCAAACAAGTGGACACTATAACCTGGCCAAACATGAAATTAACCATCATATCCTCATTTCCTCTGCAAAGCAGACGTACAATGAGATCAATCACTAGGGAGAGCTTCTTTCTATTTGCTCTAACCATCCTTGGCTTGGTTTTTTTATCAATGGACCTGTCAGTACTCCTGTGATCCTCTAAATAATTTCCTTCCCTGCTTTAAGAAGTATTTGCATCGCCTCCATTTGGGCATTGCTTTCTTCTAAAAAAATATTTTTAAGGTGAAATACAATTGCAAAAAATGAAACACCTATAGGAACATTTCAGGGTTAAAGAAAAATATCATTGGGTTGACTTTGTTTATAATATTTCTACGATTGCAGAAATAAAATAAAGAATTTCTTCAAGACCTAGTGTGAACAACAACAAAATAAAATGATTGTGATGAGTCGCAGCCCAACGGCGAAGTCCCAGGAAACTGACAGACCCGAGGCAGCTCCTCAGATGTCAATGCAAAGGTTGACAGAGCCTGCCAAGGAGCCAGATGCTGCTGTCAGGAACAGGAAAAATGGACCGCAGTTTGGTGTCTGTTTCCTGTGATTAGCATCAGCAGCGCCCGTCACTCCCTTTTCCAGATTAATTAGTAAAATCTGGTGTGAAGAATTTCAATAAAATGCTTGTTCAAAAGGGGAAAGAGAAACATCTGTTTTAGAGTTGTTTTTCCCTCTTAGTCGAAGTCTATAAAATGTGTATATGTATTGTTGTTGTTATTTAATCTTGTTTCTGTGCTTATATTTGGTCGGCATTAAAACAAAGTTCAAACACAGTTAAAGCAATATTGTTTGGCTCTTATTTTACATTATGCTTTTCTCAATATTAGGCTCATATGTTGAGATTTCATTTTTACCCTTTTCTTTATCCCTTCCTTCTTTCTTTTCTTCCTCCTTCCCTCCTTTCCTTCTTTCTTTTAATTTTTGTTTGTTTGTTTGCTTTAACTGCAGAAGCAGATCCTTTGTGCCTTGGGTCAGTTTCATTTAAGAAGCAAAATATTATGTTGAGGTGTATCACCCTGCCAGGACACCCAACTCAGATGCAAGCCTCCAGACTGTGAAAAACAGAGAAGCCCAGGATTTAAAATATTGACCTCTTGAAATCAGAGGACCATGTGAAAAATACAAGTTTCTTCTTTTCCTCAAACTCTTACATGATAATTACAAGTTTATTAGAAGAAACATATTGGCCGAAGGATATTCCAAATTCAAATCAAGTTTACAGTTTGTTAATCAAAAAGCCATTATCTAACTGAAAGTTTTCTCTCCCTTCTAGAAGCATATGATAACAACATTTCATATCTGAATAGTGTTTTACAATCTACCTGTACCTGTCATGTATATTACCTTATTTAGTCTTTACAACAAAATTGGCAAGTTTGGAAACTGGGTTCCAGAGACATGCTAAAGGTAGCCAGTTGAAAATAGCAGAACTAGGATTCAAAACCCTGGTTCCTTCTCTAATTCCAGTGATCTTTCAATGATACCACCAAGCTTCAAAAGAAGAAAATAGTCTATTAGAGAAAAATATATATAAAAGATACATACATGTATCTTTTCTTAATTGGAAGTCTAAGTCAAATACAGTTCTTTTTTAAGAAAGAAAAAATAGGTGAGTAGACAAATACATATTACTATATCCAGGAGCTCAATTAGCTTATTTTTTCCCATTTGTTTTAAAGGACGTGTCTGTCTGCATTAGGGTTATTTGAACAAGGATGTGCCATCTGAGTCACTAGTATTAGATTACTTTTGCATCCATCATCTCATTTTACCTTCATAAACGGGTTTTACAGTCCTATTTTTGTAAAAATAAGAAGGATAAGCGATGTGTCCGGGTCAATTAGGAATGGTAGAGCTGGCATACAAATGAGGTGCTCTTAGACTGAGCCCATTAACTGAAAATCTCTCTCTCTCTATCTTATTCATCTCTCTCTATCTCTGTTCATCTACTTATAACGTGCTACATTATGTTTCTTATCTAGCAAAATCAAATTTGCTTCAACAGCCCTTTCTGGGAAAATTAGGCACATGTATTTCCATCACTGTGCCATTAGAGTATGGGATGCACACATGCAGTATGTCTGTGATACAAGGATAAAGGGGTGACTTCCCAGGAGTCCTTATGTATAATACCTTAAGAGGCTTGTGCCGTATTAGTCAACAGCTAAAGACAGTAAAAATCTAATGCTAAATGAAACTGGGGACCAGTAGTTTTTGGGTTAATGACAGGTACAAATTATAGCTCATTTTAAAACAGATTTCATAATATCCTTTTCTGAGAAAGGAGCACTCTCTTCCAGATAGTTAAAATATTTGGAAGCATAATTTCTTGGTGAGAGTATTGGTTATGCTTTGAAGGTTTTCCTTGTGGCCATTTTGAAATCTCTGCTCATCAGTGGATAACTGACGACAAATCTATAGTCAGGTTTGCAACTGGCAACACCACATAAGGCACTTTGAAATACAGTTTTTATGCATTCCGTGTATGCTATGTACATGGAATCAAGGTGACTAAACTTGTAGCAAATATGACACTTCAGTCAGTTGAGAATCAAATCATGTATGATATCGTCATCAGACTAGTTTGGCGTCTGCACTGAATTTAGTTTCAATAATTAGATTTGTGATTTAACTTAAAGATTTAATTTAATTTTTTATTTAATATCAGCCTCTCTGAGTATTTTATTTTCATCTTAAATTTCTGTTATTGTATCAAACAGGAAATTTTAAGGTTCCAAGTAGAAGCTTTGTTACTGAAGTGAATTGCCACATGCTTGACAAGGAGCCATTATTATTTAAATGATAAAATTAAAAATTGTGGAACATCATATCAAGGAATAAATTTAATAAAAAAAATGTGTTTAAGTAATTTTATCTTTCATTTAAAAAGTCTAAAAAATCATTTCACTGATGTATTAGCACAACTATGTGATATTTAGTTACAGTTGTATTTGAAATTAATTTAAGAAAAATTGATATAGATGCTGGTAAATATGAACAGCTTTAAAAATGAAACTTTTTCATAAGGAGCTACATATATATTTGAAGAAGCTACTATAAATCTCTATCAATTTTTAAGCAATGTAACAACTAAAAAAATTTTCATAATGATCTCAAAGGTATAGAAATTGAAAATTTTCTCAAAATAATTTTTAAAATGTGGATTTTGGAGTAAAATTAATGTAAATTGTCTGGAGTTGTCAAAATAAGAAGATCTTAAATAGGATATTAAATTCCAATATATCAAAAAAAATTCCCATATATCAGTATTTAGGGGAATAACCTTGTCAATGGGCATAATAGTATTAAAAAGGAAAGAAAAAAGAAGCAAATTTGGGGGAAAACAGGGAAAGTATGAAAAATATTAAAATGTTAAAATGTATTTAATACCATTTATGATAATGAATATGATCAATTTGTATAATTTTATTACTAAAATACATTTTGAAAGATTTTTTCTTGTCTACTTTGTTTTTTGGTCAAAAAGAAGAAACTTATTCAAAGGTAAAGATTCAGCTTCTTCCATTACAATTGAAAACCTTCCCTAACATTTAAGATCTGGTAATCAATATGAAATAAGCCATTTATATATAAATGTCCAAAAAGTATAGTAATAATGAAATTTTGTAATAATGCTTTTATTATATTTAGTAATGGAATAATGTATTAATAGCCAATAAATATTATTAAATAAGTGGAATTAATTTGTCAGTGTTTCCACTTGTGGAATGCAAATATACAGAGTTGTTCACATAGCTTTTTGAATATTTTTAAATCAATAGTAATGTCTTTAGAATCCCTACCTACCATGAGATCAGTAAACTAACTGGAAGGGCAACAGAGAAAAGATGAATATTAAAGGCGAAGTTTGGTCATTATCATGTTCACTAATAGTCATATTTATCACAGATGAATTTACAATTAACATTTATTGGAAACAACCTAAATACAAAATAATTAGGGTTTATACTTACCTAAGAATATATACTTTAATCATTTAATTATATTTCTGAATAATTTTAATGGTATAGACTCAAGCCTGCTAAGCTATGCTATGTCTTAAAGGTAAAGACACGTAACCTATGTGTGTGTATGTGTGTGTCACAGTAAAAAACAACTGCATTTTTAATTTTGTATATAGATTCTATTATTCAAAGGAAATGCAGTAAGATTAGCAATGTTTATCTGAGCTTCATTTCCTTCTTTATGTTGCTGTTTTTAAATTTTCAACAATGAGGATCTTATTTATAATGAAAGTCAATTATTTCTGAGGCAAAACAAATACCACTATATTAATCAGGCTGATATTACAGAAAATCCCTGGTATCTGGATGGGTTAAGCAATACAAGTTTATTACTTCTCATATATTTTCTACCACAGAAGATACCCTTCCTCCATATTGCAAAAGCATAAAGGAAAAATGGAGGCTATACACCAGCTCTTAAGGGTCTGAGTCCAAAAGTGACAAATATTAGAGGCCACTGAATGGCCCCAACCTAACTGCCCAGGAGGCTCAGAATCTCAAGAAGCAAGTAAGTATTTGTCAAACATTAATTCTCTCTGCCACAAATACCTTCTTTTTTCCCCCAAACCTTATAGCCTTAGAGTGGCAAGTTTAGTGTTATTTAGTTTAGTTTTCTAGGTTGACCCCATTTACAGTGTTAAATCTGACCCAAATCTATGTCTCAGAGAATAGAAAGTACAGATTTTTTGTATTTCCCAACCCTTAAACTCTAACACATGGTCTAAAATAGGGAAGAGTATTTGAAATTAAAACTCACAGAAAATCCAAGATAAATAGCACCTAAAATTAATTCACCAATACAAGCAAGGGGACTTTTTTTTTCCATGTACACAATCTATAAAAGGATTCACCCCTCTGTCCCAGCCCACCTCCAGTTTTGTTACTGTCGATATTTTGTTTCCTTAGAGAAAAGCAAATAAGTAAAAAACTGAAAAGTGTTTTCTTCTATGTCAAATATTAGTTTGTAGTTTTCCATTAAAGGTATGAGAAAGAAAAGGACCCATATGGGTAAAATTTCTCATGAGATTTGCCAGCTTTATGTTTTATCTTTCCCTATTTGCTTCATCTTTCCCATTTCCTTTAATATATATCACTTATTTTTTGGCTATGCACTTACCAGGCTTCCCAGGATTAATCTGTGCCCAGTGGGAGCACTATATTTGCTTGATTTTGAGGATAACATTTTTCTTTGGATACTTAAGATATGTATTTTTTTAAAAAAAAAAGTGTGTATATGTCTTATACCAAGTGCTTCTTTTATCAGTGTGTATTTTCATATGTGGGGGTTAACTAGAGTAAAATGAACAGATTAAATTATATTTCAGTCACAGTCTGGCTTAATTTTCACTTGAATTCATTTCAAGCTAAATATTTCATCCTCATTCATCTTTATTCATTCAACTGTATCCCATGGATGTTTGCCATTTAAACACCTGGTAGTTTTCCCCTCTTGGCAGATTCTTGGACTTGTCTTAGCTTTTCTAATGCTTTGGTAGAATTAAGGACATCATTTTTCTCAAAGGTGAGGAGGGTTTGGGGAAATTTAATGTAACTTATTTTCCTTGCCAAAGATTGCTGTGGATTTAAGAGGTAAATTACGTAGCAACAGCCCTCCCTGTGGGTTTCTTGCTTGTTATGAATGTAAATCTTCACAGTGCCTTTGTGAGGACTTCGAAGGTGAAAGTGTTACAAAATCATTGCCAGAAAGCCCCAATGCAGACCAGTGTTTTTAATGTCTGCTTCACTATAAAAGAAGTTCAGAACACTGAGAAATATATTCTTTGTAACAAACATCTTTTATTGTCCACTCACTGGATACATAATTCAACAATTTACAAATTATGAATTTCACCCATCCATCATTCCCATGAAATGTGAAAGCACTGTGATATTCTGTCCTTCCAGCTAACAGTCATTTCTTTCCCTCAATGCTATATTTTAGCAAAATCGTTTTGTATAGTTTCATCAGTTCTATCAAGGAGTCTTACTGCAGGTTAAATGATGGATTAAGATCAACAATAATGGAACCAAGCTACCAGCCCTGTCTCTGTATCCCTTAAAGCTAGAATGTTCTACATTGTAACAGTTGAGAGCAGAATTCCTTATTAGAGGTGGCCTTTACCTCAATATAGGTTTGTTCTTTCTGGGTAAACATTGCATACCAAACAGAGAAAGATGAGAGAAGATCACAACAGACTTTTCAAATAGCTCTTGCAACCACATGTACATGTTGGGGTAGGAAGCACTGTAAATGACACATACATTTTCCCAACCACATCCACGCATTGATCAAAACCACTGTCAGCAGCATTATCTTTTAAATAAAAATTATATACATACATATACTGAATGTAACACCCTATAGTTAAATAAATATTATTTTATCTATAGTTAATAATGTAGTTAAATAAATATTCAATAAATGATGTCATTGTAAATATTAAACATGGAAGGAAATTGTTCCACTTAAAGAAAGATGCACTTGAGGAAGTCAAAGTAACACTGTGAGGTCTATTGATTCTAAGGGCTCACACTGAGATGACTTAGCCTGTACAAGATAATACCACTTTCCAACTCATTTAAATAGAGTTAAAACTTTCCATAGTTAAATGAAAACAAGCTAATTCAGCGAGAGAAAGAAAGATGTAGCAAACTTTGGTTTCAAAATATTCAATGTTAATTTAGTCTAAAAGAAAAAAAATTATTTGGGAAAATATGGACAAAACATCCATTTGAATTACTGTACCTCATTCCATTTTAATTGATTTTTCAGGCAAATGCGGCTCTCCCTGTGAGCATATTCACAAATCTAGGAGAAATTAAGTAATCAAGGAGATAATAAATATTTGCACTCATTGTATATAAATACATGTGAATAGTTCAATGATTTTTCATACTGTAATCTACTAGTTCCAACATTAAATTTTCAGATTCCAGTAAAGTTAGCTTCAAATTTGATTTTAAGTATATCTAAATTTTGTGTAATTTAAATATAATGTAATTAAAATCATACACAAAGTACTTTGTACCAAATTTATGCACACACTCACATAGACATCCACCAAATATTTGAGTGGCTAACCGGTCCATGAAAAAAAATCATAGAAAAAAGTTGTTCTTTGCATTCAGTTTAATTCAAGAGTCTTCTTTTAAGTCAACCTGTTTAAATAATTGTGAAGAGTTATAAAGTTTTCTGTGCAAGTGTATCAGCTTCTTTTCTATACTGTACACTCAAAAGAAAATTTAGACATGGATAGAATGCTTAAGTTGATTAAAGACTGCAACATTTATTCAGGTCCCTGATTTCAAATTATTATATTTATCAAAAGTTGTATTGCTCTTTCTGCTTAACTTCAAAAATAATTTTGTTTATTTAAATTTCTAAAATAAATTCATACTGATAAGTTGCTTCTAGTGTCGTATCTGTCTCACATACTGTAGTTCCACAAAAAATTTATATTTGTAGATGGGGCCTTATTTTAAAATAAATGTGAAAACATTTTCTCTTCTTGTTCACCATTGTTCATAATATTTAATAGGAGAGTGTACACTTTTCACATAACTCTGAAAAAGTAATATTGAATCTTTTTTTCTATATGGTGTCAATAGAGGCTTTTAGATTCAAGTGCTTTTATCCTTTATGTTAGCTGATTTTGTTGCCATTTGTGTAGTGAAAGTTGGCTGCTGAGCTGAAGATAAGCAAAGAGAAAAATCACATCAAATAACACATTTGGAATAAACTAGGTACATAACTGAGTTTGACCCATCCAGGCCCAGACCGTAAGCTCAGATATAAACCTTAAATTCAATACCTTAACTTCTGTAAATTAAATATACCAAAAAATGTGTCCAAAAAACCTGAAAGATCTGGCTTAATATATAAAGACCAAGAGGTAGGAAAAGAAACACTCATAGTTTTAAACATAGACCACAATGTAAGTCTCAACCCGAGTGAAGAAGAGAGGGAAGAAAGATGTGGTAAGTACCTTAGATTGCTCGCAGTCTAAGGAAGGTTTTTGAAGGCTGCCATGCTGTTCTCCAGCCACAGCTGGCCATCAAAAGAGCCCTGCGTCTTGCTTAGCAAACCAGCACTAGTTACCCTGCCACCCTCAGTCACTGACAGGGTGCAACCCACATGAAAGGCTTCCTTCATGCAAGTCCGACAATGAATTCCAAGCAGCATCTGGGACTTTTGGTCAATGATGTTCCCTCTAGTTGGGGTCTAGTAGGTACATGGTCATAGCTGCCACAATTACAGTTTGCTCTAGAAAAAAATATTCTTTAGACTTGCTCTCATATATGAAAAAGTAGGATCGATCTTTTAGAAGAGTAAAGTTTGGCAGGTTAGAAGAAATTGCATAACATGGTAGAGTCCATGGAATTATGTCACAAAGCTAATGGTGACATGCCGCTCCACACAGTGAGCAACCTACTTTCACTCATACCTTCTCCCTTCCCAGTGTGGAATAAGAATGGCCTCCCAAATTACCTGGAAACAAAAGAAACTGATGGAAAGTTCACTTCATTGTTAATCAGGGCATCTCAACAGGTTGATTTGATCAAAATACCAGTGTCATACTTCAGGAAAAAGAAAAACTAGAAGGATAAAAAATAATACTGATTAGGATTTATTTATTATACTTTACTGATCAAATATAAATATAACTTTCCATTCAGAGTTGGAAACTACTCTTGAAATCCAGTTTTTCACACTTTTAAACTGATTATTTTTATAAGCAAATACCTTTGAGATAGTTTTGTCAAAAAGGACAGCAAGAACGTTACCAAAATAAAGATAACTCAATTAAACCTTAATAAGAAAATGTTTAATGCTGACAAATGCATAATGCAGAGTACTGAAAAGCAACCTTTGATATTTCCTTGTAATATTTGCCTTCACTATTTTAAAGAAACAATAATGTGAAGCTACCAACCCATGAGAAATTGATCTTCAGTACTTTAATGTAATTAGTTCTTAATTCCCTCTCTAGTTTCTCTGGATCTGCTTAAGTTTTGAAACCAATTCAAAGCAATGTCTTAATTATTATAACATGTAGCTTAATGGGAGTTCTTCAGCATCTCAGTGCAAACACCCAACAAATCCCTTTTACCCACAACCTTCTGATGTCTGTATTTGATTTTCGACTTTCCACAAACCAGGCATGCATTCTCAGCAGAGCCATGAAGTAAGATAATCACCGTTACACATTAACACATATCCTGGACCTGCCATTTTGCATCTTGGGAGAAAGAAATCAAATTTTCCATCTCAGACTTCAGAGATTGCATCCACTACTGCCCACTGAGGATACTTGATCCATTTCTTGAGCACATTTCCCTGCTTTCATTCCGTGTGATATTCTATTTTATTTCCTTTTGTTTGATCATAAGGAGAAAATTCAGCACTTAAAGCCTAAGTGTTTTACAAATAGAGAACCAGATCCTGTGATTCTGCCAGATGAATAAGTTGTTTTTTTTAGGTCTGGTTCAGGTACTTTCCAAGGTGTCACAATTCCTTTGGGTCATGAGAGTGTGATAAATTACAACTACTCATTAACTGGTAAGGTAGGAACAGAGAGGAATGATGCTTTCCAAATGGAAACATAAACTGATTTGCAAACAAAGGAATATTTTATTCATTTTTCTCCCTCAATATGTGGTCTCTTGATAAGTTGGGCTAAATTCAGTCATCTGAGTTTTCCATTCAAAAAAAAAAAAATGTGGGAGGACAAATTTAGCTGGGTATAGTATCTGACATCTAACCCCAGGGGAGACTTAGTCATTAGGAGTTGGCAAGTCAATTCTAATAGTCTTTTGTAAGCCAGTTTTTTTGTTTTATTTTGCTTTGCTTTAGGGAAATGTTTTTCTTTATTACCAAAAGAAGGGTTTCTAAAAGACCTGGATTAAAATATACGTTTTATTAGGACCATTGTCTTAGTGAATCCAGTCTCATGTTAACATTAGTCGACCAATATTATTTTCTAATGTTGCTATTGCTTCATTTCATTTTTAATAGTTAAAATAGATTCATTCTGAATTATTAAAAGAAGCATATGAATTATACTTGAGAATAAAGGTAACTAAATAATACACATAATTGCATTTATGACCAAACCAGTAGGAAAGGCCCAGAGCTCAATTATAAAATACACTATGTCCTTGATGCCCTGCAGTCTGACCCACCCAGGTCCCCAAATGCCAGAATTTCCAGCAACGATGTCAGCATAACCTCTTTGTCATGGGCTCTGCCTTCTTCCTTATCCAGTGCTATATAGGATGTTTTCTACTTCTCCAAATTTCTTCATTAAAGAAATGGAGAGAAATTACTTCAAAATAGGTTATGAATGAGCAACAGATTATTGGTGCCATATCTTGGAGATATTAAATTGGTAACTTTGGGAGATATAAGGCATGAAACCCAAAGCAAGTTGTAGAAATCATAAAATTCCAATACTAGTGCTAGCCCATCAGTCAAGTTCTTGGTAAAAGTAACTTTGTAAAGTACCTACAATGAGCTTGAAATTATACTAGACATTTTATCATTCAGTTGTCACAGAAATATCTGAAAATAGATCTCAAGTTTTTGGATAAGGAAACTGAGTCACAGAAAATTGGCTTAAATTGCTCAAGGTTATGCACACAAGAAGTGATAGAGCTGTTATTTGAACTCATGTTGGGGGAGCTCTAAAACCGCGTGCCTTTCCCAAAACACAGGAAGCCATTTTAGTGACCCTCAAAGTGCATTACATAAAGGGTAGTTTATGTTCTACCTAATGCTATTTTTTCATAAAGTTTTTAATATACAGATACATGAACTCACATCCTAGACCTTAAAATGCAGTGAAACAGACATAATTTTCTTCATGTTATATAATTACAAAATTTCTGGTTATATCATATCAAAATAAACAAAAAGAATCATGTCAATAAAATGTATCAAACATGGTTCTGAAATATACACATATTTTTAAAATAACTCCTCTTTAAATCCTTCAGGTACTAAGGTAGTAATAAGCACTTTGCAGCAAAGATAATGAAACACTAGGCACCTTTCTCTCTCTCTGCTTTTTACTTCTTTATTCCCATTTTAATTTTTTTTCTTCTAGATTCCTCTCTATTTTTCTACTCTTCTCTCATTTTCTTTTTTTTTCCACTTCTCTGATAATACTTGAAAGTCTGTCAGTGTCATCCACAGACATTGATTTATCTAATTTTGTTCCCTTTCCTCTAGATCAGAAACACTCAATTTGGGATGCAAGAACCCTCAATACACATATAAACATTTGGGGAGGTGGAGAATCAGTTCAGAGTTTCTGTCAGATTTTCAAAGAGATTCTTGGCCCAAAAAAACTTTACAAATCCAACGTCACCAATGGCTCATGACTGCTTTGTAGGACTTTTCTTTCTTCATTTTGACTCTAATACAAACTATGGAAGTCTAGTTGGAATGTAAGGTTAACTTCGTGGCATAATTCTATGTCATATGCAAGTTGAAAAAATGCATCAATGTGTTAGTTGCTGCCATAGATAGGATGCTAAGAAGGCTTCCCAAGATTCCCATCCTCAGATTATTCAATCAAACACTACACTATGTATTGCTATGAAGGAATTTTGCAGAGGTAATTCAAGTCCCAAATCAGTTGGGACTTAAGATATGGAGATTTTCAGGTGGGTCAGATCTAATTACATGAGCCTTTTAAAAGCTGAGAGTTTTCTGTGGCTAGTAGCAGAAGGGGAATTAGAAAGATTTGAAGTGTAAGTATTTGACATGAGGGAGATTCTCTGTCACTGAGTTGGAAGGGGGCTACATGGCAAGGACCTGAGAATGGCTTCCAGGAGCAGATACTGGTTTTGGCTGACCACCGTCAAGACAACAGGGAAATGAATGTTGCCAATGACCTGATGGAGCTTGGAAGCATATTTTTTTCCCTATTCAAGCCTCTAGGTGAATACATGGCTAGCTGACACCTTGATTTCAGCTGTATGAGGATGCAGTTAAAATGTTCTGGAATCCTGACCCATGAAAACTGTGAGATAATAAAAGTCTGCTGTTTTAAGTCATTAAATCTGGGGTAATTTGTTACATAGCAATGGAAAACTAAGAGAGTTGCTAACCAATAAACCTTCAGTTTTTAATTTTTTTCCAGAAACTTAACAAATTGAGAACAATTTATATCTTAGTGTTTTCTTAGACTGGCAGGAAGTTCTCTGCCAACCCAAAGTAGAATAATAAGATATAAGAAAGAAAGGTAAATTATAAATTTTTCTGCTGGTCATTTCCAATGTAAAACCTACAGGAGACTGAAAAAAGTTCTTCTTATTACCTTAATCTAAAGTATGGACAATGAAAACTTAAATTTATGGGATAAGGGCCACCACTACAATTTCGGTATTTGTTGAATGAATAACCTCTAGATTTTTTTCTAATGTTTAAATTTAATTCTATTAGCTCATATTCTCTTTATAGAAATCTGTTCTGAAAAAAAGAGGTATGAATTGAATCTGTTGAATGGATCCATAATGTTTAAATGACCATAAATATACTTGAGTGTCTGTTGTAAATATGTATTTTCTGGCACCTCACAAGGAAATTATAATTCAGTTATCTGGAAAAAATTTAAGTTATCTGTATTTTTATCACCATTCCAGGAGGTTCTTATGGCCACAAATATTTGAGAACTCTGACTTAGAAAAATTGCAAAATTATTGGAAAATCTGGTCTGGTTATCCATGTAACATGTGGCATAAAAAGGAAAAAGATTGTTGATGCCCAGAAGTTCCCATTTTGTAGGGCAGATAATATAGAACCATTAAATGATAAGTAGGTAAATGATATGTAGGTATACCATGTAAAATATGGTAAATTAAGGGCATGGCCAATTGGAATCTGTTGGTGAAAGGGTTTACCACAGATTATTGCGGTCAAAGAAGATCTACAGTGTATTTTGCTCAATGAACCATAAACCAGATTGTTTCTAAAGCATGAAACCAAGAAACTCTGAAGTGCATTCACCAAAACAACATTTTTCAGATAGCTTCCAGATATAAGAGACTGTGAAAGATGGAGTGTGCCATTGGCGTCTTTGTTTTTTTTTTTTTTTCTATCAGGCTGCTGAGCATTTTATGCCTCACTATCTTCTGATTCCAACTTTTTCAAATTTCCTTGGTATTTTAAAATTTTCATTCCTTTTACATAACTTTTTACAGCACCCTTTAAAGCACCTGATAATTCAAACAACATTTACAGAAACAGTTTCACAAATAGAGATGGTGTTGTCTTGGGAATGAGTTTTAAAGGGATTTTCTTTTTTATATCTACAAATAGCTACAGAGAGAAACATTTCTATAAACCTTGTGAAGTTTAATGTAATTTCATTCATAAGCTTTATTTGGCTATTTTTAGAGGAACTGAATATCCTAACAATCAATTGGTAAACATTTATTGCAAATTTCTCTATGTCTAACCCATATGAGGTGCCCTTGGAGAGCACAGAAACTATATGATTTATTCCTATGAAGATGAATATCCATTGGCTTATTTTGTGTTTATTTCAGCACAAAGTACCATCCATAATGCATTTTGATGCTTAGAGTTCCCTAGGTTTTCTTTTTTTACCATCATTCCTAATGTTCAATAATAAACACATGTACTGTTTATATATTTTAAAGATGCATGTTGTTAACCTTAGATGCCACAGGACTCCAGGAAAAACTTGCATTAAAAAGTTGGGAGGACCTGTCCATTAATGACTTACCACCTTGTGACATGCAGTGTGTATTTTTACCCTTGCTTCACAGATGAAGAAAATAAGGATCAGAAAATGCTCTAAGTCACAAAGTTAATAAGCAGGAGAATTAGGGTTTGAATTAAATCATCTCACATAGAAACCCATGTTTTTTCTGTACCGCAATAAACCCAATTAAGAGTCAAAGCTTGGTACGTAATCACAGGTATATGTAATACAAACCAAAATTAAAAATGTCTGTCAACCAAATGTAAGTTATGAATAACTCAAATTAGTTTACACACACACACACACACATACATGCATAGATACAAAAGTGCATATGTAAACTTTTAAAATAGATATTTCAGGGTGATGAAAACTGCTGGTACCCTAATCAGGGTATTTGTAGTTGCATAATGCTTTATTGACAATATTCACTAGGAAATGCAAAGCTTTCTGCATTGTGCAAATGCATTTCAACATAATACCCCTAATACAAGGAAACACCTTTAAACTTTCTAATTAACTGAATTAAGTTTTATTTTTACCAAGGGCCACCAGGGGGTGCTGTCACATTCACACTGGAAAATGGAAAACATTGGTTATCCTATCAGGTCAAACAAAAGACTATCAATTAACCCCCTTTGCACAAATCTAATTCTGGACAGGGTTTTTAGAGAATAGAAGTTATTCACACACACAGTGGTTCAGAATGACAGTACTAGAATAAATTTTAGGGTTGTAAGCCTACTGAAGTATTTGCATTATATATATATATTTATATATATACACACACAGATATACATATATACATATATATACACATACATATAACATATACATATGTATATACACATAATATATACATATAACATATTATATATGTATATATAATATATACATATGCATGTGTGTGTGTGTGTGTGTGAATCCAAAGGTGGATTCAGTTAAAATCATTTTAAAGTAAAATGCTTTTTATCAACAGTGATTGCTTGTGTAGACATATTTATAACTATCTGACTATTCTTAAAAGTTACATATTAAATAACACAAAAATAAACAGGTACATGTGCTAAATTATCTATATAGAATTTGTATATAAATCACTATTGAATATAACTTGTACCCAATTTCTACTATTCTTCAATAATTGAGAATGTTAAAATAGAAAAATGAATTTTAACCAAATAAAAACTGAGCGAATAAATTTGCAGCAGTAATGTCATTGACTGAAAATAAACATTTAGTATATCATTGAATCATTTCTACTTAAAGAAAATGATCAACTCAGTTAAATACTGTGTACAACAAGTTGTTAGATAGCTTTTATACAAAACATCTCAAAATGGACAGAATATGATAATTTTTAAGCCATTTTAATGGTGTAATTTAGACTCGAATTTAGAACCTTCAATAGAAAAAAATCTCCTTCCACTCTTCTTCAAAGACGGTTTTACCAGTCACCAGTGGAATTCAAATCATTCAACCATAAGGAAAATCCATATTCTTCCACTTATGGGTTAAAGATATTTGGCTGCAATATCCCTTTCCAAGTTTGGATCAGCTGATCTGGGATACCAAGTACACTCCAGAGTTGGGTACTAGATTCTAAAGTCAAAATCTTCCCAAATAGAGGAGAAACATTCTTTATTCAAGGTATTATAGTACTTGTGTTACCCTTTTAAATAATTTCCATCATTGAAAACGTCTGAGAAATGACATCCTGCCCCAGAACCTCTGTCAGTTCAGATCATTGTGAAGCTCTTAAAGGGTTAAATGGAGAGGAGTTTATAGGAGAATACCATTTTGTTCCATAAAGCAAACCTCAAATGGGTAAAGGATTTCCCCAAAACACTTACGGAATTGGTACCTCAAATGTCCATTTGGGATTTATCATCAATTTTTCTCAACCCTTCTTGAACTTCTCCATATTTCCAGTCTATCCTGCTATTTTAGATCTCAAAGTTTATTAACTTTTTATTATTAGTCTTATCACCCTTTTATTAATTCACAATTGTCTCAAGCTTAAAGAGATCCTCATCATACTAATGATCAAGCATTTGATGAGCACATTTGCATTCACTCAATTCAGATCCTTCAAAATCTCAGCCTTTAATCATATCTTTTATCCTTCATTTTTCCAGATGAGTCAAATGAAATATGCAACTCCATTATCATATGCAAATTCCTTGATTGTATTGATGTGGTGATCAGTCAACAAACATAGAGCAGGTGCCTGCTTTTCAGTATCACTGTGGCAGGAATTTGGATGTTCTGAGGAATCAGAAACAGTTCTGTCTCTTAGACTTTCCTTGCGCCAACCTTTCCCAACTTCAGGGTCTTTCGGTTCAAGCTCTACTCAATCACTGAGCAAACCATAACCAACATCAGCAGTAGACTATGTAAACTTATTCTCAATAGCAGGTGAGACTTAGAATTAATCTTGTTTTAAGTTCAGGATACACGTTCAGTGTACTAGTCATAAGTTCCAACTATGCTCTTGTTTTAGTTGACTTGTCAACCGCATTTGACAATGTCAATGATCTATTTAATAAAATATGCTTTTTTTCTCATGGCTTCCACAATTGTACACTCCCTGATGTTTCTCCTAACTCATGAGCTATTCCTTCTTAGCCTTCCTTGTTTTGTCATTTTCTTCTGATTTACCTCTAAATATCAGAAAATCTGGGAATGGGAATGTAAATTGGTATAGCCACTGTGGAAAACAGTTTGGCAGTTCCTAAAAATGTTAAACATAGAATTATCATATGACACAGCAATTCTACTCTTAGGAGTATATTTAAGAGAAATGAAAACATATATCCATACAGAAACTTGTACACAAATATTTATAGTAGCATTATTCATAATAGCATTATTCATAATAGCCAAAAGGTGGAAACAACCCAAATGTCTATCAACAGATGAGTGGATAAACAAATGTTGGAATATACATACAATGGATTATTATTCAACCTTAAAAGGGAATGAAGTACTAATGCATGCTACAGCATGTATGAACCTCAAAAAGATTACACTACATGAAAGATGCCAGACACAAAAGGTCACAAATTGTATGATTCTTGTTATATAAAATATCTAGAATAGGTGAATCGATAGACAGAAAACAGATTAATAGTTCCCAGGGCATGAGGAGAGGGAGGAATGAGGAGTGATTACTTAATGAGCTTAAGGTTTTCTTCTCTGATAAAAAAGTTTTGAAACTAGAGAGAGGTAGTGGTTGCACAGAACTGTGAACTGAACCAAATGCTACTGATTATACACTTTACAATGGTTAATTGTATATTGCTTCTGATTCCTTGCTGTTAAAACAAATACTATACAGTGGGTTGGATTAAACAACAGGAATATATTGGCTCACAGATTTGAGGCTAAGAGAAGTCCAACATTGAGGTGTCAGCACGGTGATGCTTTCTTCCTGCAGACTGGCATTCTGGGGCTGGCTGCCTTCCTTGGTCCTTGGTCCTTGGCTTTTCTGTTATATAGCAGTGCACATGGTGGCATCTTCTACTTTCTTTTCCAGGTTCCCTTGACTCCCAGCTTCTTGATCTTCCTGTGGCTTTCTCTGTTTCTGTACAATCTCCTTTGCTTACAAAGGCTTCAGCCATATTGGATTAAGGCCCACCCTCATTCAGTTAGGGCAAACCTTAACTGAGAAGATCTTCAAGGGTCTCATTTACAAGCGAGTTCACACCCACAGAACCAGGGACTGAGATCCAAATATCCCTTTTGTGGGGGGCATAACTAAATCCCCAACATATATTATGTGAATTGCATCTCAAGCCCCCAAACTGAGATTAGAGCCCCTTGATTTTTTCATTATATGTTAATCCATGGACCAACCCAGAAAGAGAGCTCTGGAAATAAACTTTCTAGTTATCTGAATACAAGGATAACTACTGCCTAACATTTGCTGCCACTGTGCCCCTGATGTTGTTCTGCTTCATTTTGGAGCATAGTATACATTGGACATTATGTTTAAGACTATTATTGGGCATCCTTTTTTGAGAAGGTCACCTCTAAAACTGATGAGGTTCTCTAACCTGGTTGGGTCTTCTTCTATACCTCTTTGCTCTGCTTCTTAGCCAGGCCATGGTGTGTCTGAGTAACATGCAGCCAAGTTCACATGATTTTTAAAATGTTTTCAAGCATAATTGAAGTACAATAAATTGTATATATTTAAAATGTGCAGTTTGATCAATTTTGATGTATGTATATGTTTCAGTTTGCTAAAGCTGCCATTATGCAAAATACCAGAAATGAATTGGCTTTTATAAAAGGGGATTTATTAGGTTACAAATTTAGAGTTCTAAGGCCATAAAAGTGTCCAGACTAAGGCATCAACAAGAGGATACCTTCACTGAAGGAGGGCCCATGGCATCCAGAACACCTCTGTCAGCTCAGAAGGCTCATGGTTGGCGTCTGTTGTTCCTTTGCTCCCGGGTTGCATTTCAAAATGGCTTTCTCCAAGATGTCTTTGGGCTTCTGGTTTTCTGCAAAATGTCTCTGTTAGCCTCTCTCAGCTCTCTGCTTTCTTCTCCTGGGGCTTTTCTCTCTAAACGTCTGGGAGTCCTGTCTGAGCTTGTCTTGGGGCAAACTCTGGGCTTCATCTCTTGGTTTAGCATCTCCAAATGATCCTTCTGTCTGCATCTCCAAGCATCTCCATGCAAATCGGTCAGCTCCCTCATGTCTCTGAAAGGACTCCAGTGATCTAATTAAGACCCATCCAGAATGGGCTAGGCCACACCTCCATTGAAATATCTAATCAAAATATCTCACCTACAGTTGAGTGAGTCACAGCTCCATGAAACCATTTAATCAAAAGATTAATCAGTCTTCCTTCACAAGATTGCATTAAAGAACATGGCTTTTGTGGGGAACATAATATATCCAAAGCAGCACAGTATACAATCATGAAACCATCACCACTCTAAAGATAATGAGCATTTTCATCACCCCCAAAAGTTTCCATTTGACACTGCTCCTAGAGAGACTACAATCAAGTAATAAAGAGAGGATATATGTCATAAAATGAGAGACAGTATTGCCTGGAGATCAATAATGAATGTTAAATAGTGGTGTGGATGAAAAGTGGTACAGAAATTCACAGCAGGAAAAATTATTAGGGGCATTACAATTGGAAATGGCTTCACCATTACCTATTCCATGTATTTTTTATAACACATTTTCTTTGATTATTAGCATCAAGTATTATCCTGTGTTTTCTCCAGATATGTAGAATGTGCAATGCATTCTGGATTCGTACTCTTTTAGCTTTATGTAAGGGTAGAATCTCTTCTCCTTGGACTGTATTCTGGATGTAGTCACAACATGAAACAATTTTAGAGTGAGAAGAGATCTAAGATTTCCCCTCTTCCAAATTCCAAAATGCCATGTAGATCCATCCTCTTTTCCATTCTTACCACAACCATACTAGTATAAGCTTTTACTTGTTCTGCTTAGACTAGTGGTTCAAATAGGTTTGAAAGATGAAGATCTTTTTTTATTATTTCTTTTAAAGACCACCCTCTTAGATAAGAATCTTATTGTAGCTAGGGACAGAAGTGATTTCTTCACCCACAAAACTTAAATTTCCAAGGGTCGGCTGACATTTGATGATGTTACGTATATGAGCTCAGATGATGTCTTTAGAATCACTCCAACTCTTAACTCTGCTTTCCTTACATTTGGCATTGCCACATAAAACAGAGGATGCCCAGTTAAATTTGAAGTTCAGATAAACACGATATATATATTAGTATAAGTATATCCCAAGCATTGCATGGGGATTGCTATGATTTTTGTTTTTGTTTAGTCACTTATTCCTAAAATGTTCAACTCTACATTCACATTGAATTTGCTCTCAGGCAGGCTCCCTTAATCAGTCTATGTTCACTAATATCTGCAATCTTTTATCTGCCAGATTAGTCACCAAAGAGAGAAGAGAGCTTCTTTCTCCTTAAAGTCTCAGAGTTGATCTCACTGGAGCAAACTGAATCACATCTCTCAAGCAATTGCCATGGCCCAGCAGATGGAAAGCACGCATTTGTTAGGTCTGGATCATGGGCCACTCTCCAGAAATGAGGGAATGAGCGTAAAGTATATTAGCCTCACCAAGCCATATTTATTTAGAGTCAACAAGGGAGTGATTGATTGCTGAAAGTAAAACGAGGGTGCTAAGGGGAAATATATTGAACAGGAAAAAGAAAAAGAAGACCCACACAGACCTTTTAAAATGTACCTCTACTTTTGATATCTTCAATTGAAAAAAATTTGTAATGTTAAAAATCTATTATAAATTCAGCAATATTTTAAAGGGCTATGTATTTCACCAGCCACAACTTAATCACTTGTTAAAAAAATTGTATTATGCTAAAAATATGCAATCAAAATTTCTCATTTTAACCACTTTCAGTTGTACAATTCAGTGGTATTCACTGTATTCACAATATAGTCCTACTATCCATGCCCCCAAATTTTTCATCATGTCAAACAGAAACTCTGTACACTTTATGCAATACCTCCCCATTCCCCTAACCCCTTTAACCCTGGTAACTTGTAATCTACTCTCTGTCCATGAATTTGTTTGTTCTAGGTATTTCATATAAGAAAGATCATATAATAATTGTCTTTTGTGTCTGGTTTATTTCACTCAACATTATGTCTTCAAGGTTCTCATGCTTGTATCAGAACTTTATTCCTTTTTATGGCTGAATAATGTTCCATTGTATGGATATGCCATATTTTATTTACTCATTCCCCTGTCATTGGACCATTGGGTTGCTTCCATCTTTGGACTATTGTGAAAAATGCTACTATGAACATTGGTGAACAAATATCTGTTCAAGTCCCTGCTTTCAATTCTAATCACTCTTTGTATCCTATATGAGTAAATATCAACATGCCAATCAATCTGGGACACTATAGAGTAACAAGTGCTTTGTGGTAACCACCCGGCAGATAGGGAGTTGAGAGTTTCTACTAAGAAAATCACATTTGAATTAGAAAATCTTGGATTAAGGTCTTTAACTCTTATGCCTCTGAGCAAAATAGTTCAACTCTCTAGGCATCATGCACTGTGATTTGAAATTTTGATAACTTACATTATTAGGTTATTCAAATGATTAAATAAAATAATGCATGCAATGACCTTAGTATAGTACTTGGCACTTTGTAATTTTTTTAAAAAATGTTAGTGCTATTATTATCAGCAATGGTCTTAAAATAATCTTCTCTTGACTTCTGTATTTTCTTTCTTCAAAACACTTTTTTATGTTTTTACTAGGTTATTATGTGTTGTGTTTAAGGATATTTCTTTCCAGTAGGCTTCAGGTCTTTGAAGCAATTATCTGTTAGTGTTTTTCTCAAACATTTTACATGACTTATCGTCATGTCTGTGAGGTCCATCTGTCCTTAAGCAAGTGATTTTGGAAACTAAATACAGAATTTTTATTTTATCTTTTTGTAAAACTATATTTATTTCCTTTTCTTGGACTTCCCTTACCTGATTCTTTACTATAGATGCATACTGGGCCAATATTTTCCATAAATTTCATTTCCTTATAACATTTTGGCCATCAAATTTTGAGTATAATTTTGATTATTTTTACTCTGATTTACCAAAACATAACGCTGCTTATCTCCTGTTGCTGAGATCTTCAGATACTCTCCAATTTACTTCCCAAAACTTAGTATTTTTCCATCCAAAAAAATATAGTTTGGGTTGCTAGCTTAGATATTTAAATGTAGCACTTCTTCTTCCAGATCACTTACAAAATGTTATATATGACCAATTTGAGCATTAATTCTTAAGTACCTAATCATATGATATGTTAAGATACTATATAAATGATTCATCTTAACAGTTACCATAATGAAGACAAAAAAAATGTGCCTACCATTACACTTTTATCCCATGTCAATGCCATAGTTAAACTGATGATAGGTAGGTGGGTAGACAGACAGACTATATATGAGTCATGTACTATACATGAAAACACATATAAGAATTCTTAACCTGAAGATAGAAATTTAAAAAGAGATCTAAGTGTTGTATCTGGTAGACCTTCAAGCTGATTAATGCTGCCAAATTCTCCCTTCTGAGACTCATTGCAAATCTCAGTATTGGCAATAATTATACTTCACTCAGAATGTCAAGGTTTTAGAAATTGAAAAACAGTTTATCATTAAAAAATTCTGAGGATGCTATGGAAAATACAAGCGCTGTGAAATCTCAAATCCTGTGTTTGAAGCTTTATTCTAACACTTGCACTTTAGCTTGGGACACATTATTTGCTTGCTCAGAGGGAAAGTTAACAATGAAGTGGATTCAAATACAACTTTATCCCTTACTCACTCTATGACCTTGGATAAGTTATTTTACTTTTCTGAACTGTGGTTCCTGTATGAATAAAAATATTGATACAAACAGTTCAATTTCAGGACAACTATGAAAAGGAAATAAAATTTTATAAAGCTTTGTGCAGTATGCCTCATATAATATGTACTTTATAAATATTAGTTGCTGTATTTTTTTTTTTTGGTTTCTTGTCAGTATCATTAGAATTTTAATGAAAGCAGCTTTCATTTAATGCTTATTCAAAGATTTTCCCAAATTCTAACAACCACTATCATTACTACTATACTAACTTGCAACAGAAATAGGGATACAGATGATAAAATGCTTGGCTATGTATCCAAGCATACATAGTTATTAACTTATTAATTACTGCCAGCATATAGCATTATATAGAGAATTTTATTTTTCTTCTCTGGCATTCAGTTTCTTTATTATTATACTCCATAACTCTAGCTATATTTGTAACATTATATTTGATAAATTCTCTTTGTGTTCTAACATACTGTATTAGACAGTGTTCTCCAGAGAAACAGAACCAATAATATATTTTATTAATCTATATATGTTTATATACATATATGTATTATATCTATTCACACACACACACACACACACACACACACAAAGAGATTTCTTTTAAGGATTGGCTCAAATGAATATGGGGGCTGGCATATCTGAAATCCGTAAGGCAGGTCAGCAGGCTAGAAATTCCAGTAAAAGTAACATTACAGTCTCCAGTCTGAAATCCATAGGGACGGGTGGCAGACTGGAAACTCAGAGAGGAATAGACGGTGCAGGCTTTGCTCTGAAGGTCTCCAATCGTTTGGATGAGGCCCACTCATGTTATCAAGAGTAATCTTTACTAAAATCAGCCAATTGTAGATGTTAAACACATCTATAGTACCTCAATAGCAGCATCTAGGCCAGTGTTTGACCAAACAATGGTCACCATAACCTAGCCAGGTTCACACATAAAATTAACCACCAGACATACCATAATTACGAGTAAGGCGCAAGTTGTCCCCGATGACATTATTGACATCTGACAACTGTCAGTGGACAGCCCTCACTGAGAGACCTTTCTAATCACTGCAAATGCCCAGGGAGGGGTGCACGCTGTCACTGTTGAGTGTTGCAGCTGTCTTCTTTTGGCAGCAATTAACTTTCAAGCCTGCAAACTAAAGAGACCAAGCAAATGGCTGCTGGAAAGCATAGCCGGTCCATTTGAGTTTTATTCTTTCTGAATTCTTTCCTCCTGATTTTTCTTTTTCTTTTCTTTCTTTCTCCTCTTTTTTTAATTTAGAGGAGCAGATTTCCAGTTTTATTGTTCACCAAAAAAAAAAAAATTATCTGTGATTATAAATCTTGCTGGCATGGCAATCTCTTGTAATTCCCGCTAAACTTCCTACTGTTTATCATGTGTAATTGAAATATACTTGAAATATTGGGTTGCAGTCAATACAATATAATTATAATGCAGTGAGAGCACACTACCTGTAATTTGCTGGTAATGCAAGTTAATGTCACCCTGTGAGGTGATCCAGTATTAACTTTGTCAGCATTTTCACTAAAAACCCCAATTTTTAGCCACTTATAGCATCGGCAAACAGGATTTCAGAGGGAGTAATACCATCTGTTGTTATTAAGAGTGACATTGTCCAAGGTTGGGCCAGACATGCAAAAACTCTTTCATCTTCAGTGTCCCTTGGCTTCTCTGTTTACTATTAACTTGTCTAGTTGAGTTGATGAAAAGTACTCAAAGTTCAATTTGGATTAAATTCAAACCTTGGTGAAAAAGCTGTGAATCAACTGAGGGAAGTACTGATTTATCAACTCTTGTTCTCTTTGTCTGTAGTGTGATAACATCATGTATATACATAAGAATTTATCATTGTAATTCCAAAGCCTGTAGAAGCCTTATTTATCTTGAGAAAAACTCATACTGTTTGAATCTCTTTATTCATGTTCTGTAATAAGTAACTCTTCAGAAGACAGTCAGCAATTCAGGGTCTGGTAAAAATTCAAAGAAACAAATTCTGAATGCAGAAAAAAAAATCTATCTTTGCAGATAAAATAGTGAAGGTGTAGAATGATGTATCAATAATTACTACATTGGATCAATACATTAGGCAGAAAAGAAACCATAAAATAATAAGGCACATATATGATGCCAGCTTGAACTATCAGGTCATAATCTTGGAAGACAAGACTACCAGAGTAAGTAACAAAATCAAATCATTAGGATAAAAACATGAATTATTACTATGCACTGTCATTATTAATAGCATTTCATCTAAGTATTTGAGAACAAGTTTTCAAGTAAATTTTCACAAAATTCTTCTAATTTTTTTTTAAGTTACTAAATATGGTGATCTCTGTAAATACAGTAAGCAAACACTTAAATGACTTTTAAAAAGAGTATCCTCAGCAGAAAATCTACAGGGGTAAACTGTGTCTGAAACACTGAAGGTAAAGTATAGATTCTTGTCATCATATGCTTCCTTCCCTTCTCTCTGCATTTTTAATTTTTGTTTTCTTCTCCCACTGCCCTGCCCTTAACTCTAATTAGTCCTCCCACACTGACTTTATGATCTTTTTATGTGACGATTCCTCAGGCATGTCAGTAGCATTTAGTGACAACAATGAACTTCAAAGTTAAAGAGTCACTAATTCCTGTCCTCAGAAACAAAAGGTGACTTTTTTTTAGAAAGTCCATTCATCACTTTGAGAACTCTAGGATACAATTTAGCAAATGGCTGCTTCATAATAATACCTTATACTTAGCTGGTGCCTTAAAATTTCAAAAGTGCTTTTATATACTTATCATCTGATCTTTGCCACACAAATTGAAAAGGTTGAAATAAAGGTGATGTGCTGAAGTCATACAAATAGAACATTTGACATGTTTTAAACAAGAACTTAAATTTACAAATTGATATTTTAAACCCAGTACTTTTAAAATTAAACGCCCCTCACTGTGATGCTGCTGATATTATTCTCCATATCCTATGAAAATTTTCTTCAATCATAAAACAGTATTTGTTTATTAGTAGCAAGTGTTTCTATGGAGGGAGTGGAGGAGGGAAAAGTAACTCTAAAATAATAAAAATTTTACTCAAAACTAAACTATTTGTTTATTTAATAGGAGAGGATTAGGTTAGCTTGTGCTAATACATTTATCTTCAAGAACAGTAATTCAGATTTCACTGTGGTTCTAAGGTAAGTTTTAATGAAAAATTGCATATACATAAGCCATCATTGTATTTTCCAAATACATTATTTTGCCTTGTTGTACTGTCAATCTGGGCAATTTCACCATTAACCTATGTTTTCCCTTGACTTTCATAAGATCTAGCTTATTTATAGATATACAACAGTTTCAAAACTTTTGATGGAAAAATTCCCAAACAACACAAATACCTCTCAATTTTTAAAACATACATTTATTTTGTATGAAATACAAATTTAATTTGTATGAAAATTAAAACATATAAATATATAGCATAATGATATTCTCCCCATCACTATTCTCTATTTTCTCCATTCTCATCCTTCCTCAGCAATTCTTCCCTTAGATAACCAATGATTTATTTATGCCTATATGTGAAAATATGGCTATGCATTCTTAACATGATAAAATCCTTGTTTTGTACTTTCCTTTTTCACTTATCAACCAAGAGATCATTTCATATAAGTACGTAAAGAACTTCCTTATTTGTTTACCACTGTAAACTATTCCATCATATAAACATACTAAAATCTATTAAACTGATTCCCCATTGATGGATACTTTTTCCACAGTCTTTTGCTTTTATTACAAGGTCGTGAAGAATAACCTTAGACAAACATTTCCCATATGGATGAATACATCTGTATGATCAATTCTTAGAAATGGTATTTGCTGGGTCAACAGAGTATATGAATTAAAAAATAAAATAGATATTGACAAATTGCAGTTTCATAGGAATTGTGAAAATTAATGTTCCCCACAGCAATAAAAAAGAATGCATATTTTTTGTTTTCCTATAATTTCATTAGCAAAATGCATTATTCAACTTTTGGATTTTTGTTAGTCTGATATGGGAAAATGTTTTCATTGTTGTTTTAATTTGTATTTTCCTCTCTTTGCCTTTAGAGAGCTTAATGGCATATAATTATGGTTAAAAGTAATTTGAGTTCTCTTTTCTGTGAATTTTCTTTATCTCTTTTTTCCTTTTTTCTAATGGATAAATGGTCTTTTTCTTATCAATTTCTAAATTTTCTTTATACCTTCCCTGTGACCCCTCTACACCCTCAGCTCATGATGTACTTGGGCAAATGGTACTTTGTAGATCACCTGGACAAAGGATCCTGTAGATGGTGTGGTGCTTGTGGATCCTGACTACCTGAAGGACCACAAAGTGTTTGTGACCCTTACCTGTGCCTTCTGCTATGGCCGTGAAGACCTGGATATGCTGGGCTTGTCCTTCGGCAAAGACCTGTGCATCGCCACCTACCAGGCTCTCCCTCCGGTGCCCAACCCTCCCCGGCCCCCCACCCCCTGAAGGATTGGCTGCTGAGGAAGATGGGCCAGCATGCCCACCCATTTTTTCCTCAATACCCAGAATCTACCCTGCTCCATCACAGTGCAGCCAGGACCTGAAGACACAGGAAAGGCCTGTGAAGTGGACTTGGAGATTCGAGTCTTCTGTGCCAAATCACTAGAAGAAAAAAGAAACAAAAGGCACTCTGTGTGACTAGTGATCTGAAAAGTGCAGTTTGCCCCAGAGAAACCCAGTCCCCAGCCTTCAGCTGAAACCACACGCCACTTCTTCATGTCTGAATGATCCCTGCACCTCAAGGCTTCCCTGGACAAGGAGCTGTACTACCATGTGGAGCCCCTTCATGTCAATGTCCACATCACTAACAACTCCACCAAGACCATCAAGAAGATCAGAGTCTCTGTGAGACAGTATACTGACATCTGCCTCTTTAGCACTGTCCAGTACAATTGTCCTGTGGTTCAGATTGAACAAGACGACCAGGTGTCCCCCAGTTCCACATTCTGTAAGGTGTACACCATAACCCCACTGCTCAGTGACAACCAGGAGAAGCATGGTCTTGCTCTGGATGGGACGCTCAAGCACGAGGACATCAACCTGGCTTCCAGCACCGTTGTGAAGGAGGCGGCCAACAAGGAGGTGCTAGGATTCCTGGTGTCTTACAGGGTCAAGGTGAAGCTGGTGGTGTCTCATGGCAGTCAGCTCTGTGGAGCTGCCTTTTGTGCTTATGCACCCCAAGCCCCATGACCACATCACCCACCCCAGACCCCAGTCAGCCACTCCTGAAACAGATGTCCCTGTGGATACCAACCTCATTGAATTTGATACCATCTATGCCACACATATCTGATGACATTGTGTTTGAGGACCTTGCCCGGCTTTGGCTGAAAGGGATGAAGGATGAGGGCTAAGGTGACCAATTCTTCCAGGAATAGGGGCTGGGAGAAGGGAGTGGGTGGTTCTGGGAGAGGAAAGGATGGGACCAAGAGCCCCACTGCTGTTGGGAGAGCAGTTCCAGCCCCTCTTTCCGTCCCCTCCATCTAGCAGCTTCCTCAGCCACCCCTTTCCCTCCCTCTTCCCCACACCCTCCAGATATGCGCTGGACCCATCTCCTGTTAAAAGTGGGCGTTAATTTTGGGGCTACGGCTGTGCCTTCCCAGCCCCACAATGGGTGGCAAGCTGTGTTCAAATTCACATTTTTTGGAGGGGAATGCTAAAAAGAGTAGTGATGGCTGGGAAAGGGGGTGGGGGGAGCTCCCACATTCCAATTCATACCACACCCCCCTCATGTCACTATCTCTGCTTCCCATTCCATTGGAGATGACACCCCCTGGGGCACAAGGCCTTTTCTTTGTTTCTGAACATAAAACAGAAAATAAACATTTTACTAGGCAAAAAAAAAAAAGGGAACTCTTAAATATGAATTGCAAATGTTCTTTTTTGCCATTTTTTGATTATGAATGTCAATTTTGCCATATGAATTATTTTTAATTTTTATTAATTTTTATTAATTTATTAATCATATATATATTATGGTTCTGAATTTTGAGAAATAGTTAGAAAGATTTTCCATATTCAAGGTTATAAATTAAATCACATGTATCCTTTCCTGGTACTTGTATGACTTCAATTTTACATTGACACATTTAATCCATGTGGAAATTTATCCTTACATACATTGTGAGCTATGAATATAACTTTATTTCTACATGGCTAAGAGGTAATTACCACATTAAATATTAATGAGTGCTACTTTTAGCCACTGATTTCAGATGCCCGTTTGTTCCCACAATATATTCTTCAACATAATTTACTTTTAGATTTTTTTTGTTTGTTTAATTGGTCTTTCAATGTGCAAAAACCAAATTTTCAATTTTGAAGTTCCTGTTTTATGTTTTAGTATTTTATAGGATGCACTCTAAACCTCTTCCTTACAGGCAAGGAAGTTTTAAATTAATTTATCTTATTTATTTTTTTTATCTATTTTTTATCTGGCTTCTTTCCAGATTTTCTGTCTTTGGTTTTATACAGACTGAATATGATTAGCCAGGAGTGTTTTGTTCTTGTTTGTTTCTATTTGTTTCTTTCTTTTATCTTACTTATTGTTCTTGAAGTTTCCTAGCCCATCTATAATTAATTTTGGAATTGTTTTTGCCATTATTTCTTCAAATATTTTCTGCTCCACGCTTTCTTGTCCTTCTTGTGTTTCAATTACACATAATGTTACATTTGTTAAAACTGACCCACCATTCTTGGATATTATTGCCTTCTTCTTTTTATATTCTTTTTTTCTATTTAAATTTTGGTTTGGAAAGTATCTATTGACTTGAGTTCAAACTCAATATTATTTCTTTGCCTTGGCCAATTTGTTGATGGACATATCAGAGGTGTTTTTACTTCTGTTCAATTGTATTTTCCCCCTACATTTCCTTTTGATTATTTCTTAGAGTTTCCATCTCTCATCTTTCACTACCCATCTGTTCTTATACGTTGTCCATTTTTTTCATTAGTGCCCTTAATATATTAATCACAGTTATTCTAATTTCCCTGCTTTTTTTAAACCCCAATATTTCTGTCAGATCTGAGTCTGGAACAGATACTTACTTTGTCCCTTCAGTCTGCATTTGTTTTTCATTGCCTTTTGTCATGCCTTGTAATTGCTTTGTTGAAATCTGGAAATGTATAGAATAACAGCAACTGAGGTAAATAGGCCTTTAGCATAAGGTTTTCTGTCAGTCTGGCTAGGAGTTATAATGTTTGCTATAGGTGTAGGTGCCAGAAGCTTCAATTCCTCTAGTGCCTTTGTGTTTGTCTCCCCTGTTGACTTCTCAGAGACAGTCTGTCACAACTATTTCAGCTGCAACCATGCTTTTTATATGGAAGCCCAATTAGAATGGTGGCAAGGTACAGACAAGGGAAGGTTCTATAATCTTATGGTTAAATCTCAATCTTTTAGTAAACACGTGTTTCTTCTTGCATTGCTTTCCTCCCTACTTTTAGCTGAGACAGAAGTATGGAGGGGCTGGAGTGAGAGGAATGACTCCCACCCCTCAGCTCATGGACAAATCTGGTAAATCTGTCCTGCCAAGTGGGAGGCCTCAGTTAGGGAGTAGGTTCTGGGCGTGCTTCACAGTGATTACCTTCCCTTACCCTACCAGAGCAAAAAGGGGATTTCTCAGATCTTCACCATGAGACCATGGTCAAGTTCCAGGAGGTAAAGCCCATTAAACTGTGGAAGTTCTCATAATGCTGAAGCCTTAGGAGTTTTTCATTCTCACACTTGTCAACACAAAGCCACCAGCCATTCATCAAAATTATCATTTAACTGTTATTACCAGTTTAATGATCCAGCAATGTCTGCTCCTTGTAAGCAAATCTCAGCTATTACTCTTTGGAGTTACCTGTCTAAATTTGGGGATGTCAGTTTCCCTTACCAACACACTTTTCTGATTCATCCAAGATTAGTAGTTTATTTTCGTTTTGTCCAGTTTTTTCTTGTGAGGGTGCAAGAGATGACTTCTAAGCCCTTAATATGTCAGAGCTGAAACTAGAACACCTATTCTTTTATTTGAGCTAGATATAGAAAAATGCCTTTTCTAGTTAACAGTAAAGATGGTATTTTATTTGGATTCCATTAAATTTACAAATTACACTATCATTTTTATGACTTTTGTAGCTTTTAAAACAGTGATGTGATCTATCTTTTCATTTATTCAAGTTCTTTCCCTTTTGTTCTTTTTTTGATCTACAGTAGAGGATTTTTCAGGACAGTTCTTGCATATTAATTATTAATTTTCTTTTTAGGTATTTTATCATTTATTATTTTATTGTTATTGTAAATATTTTTTTCTTGTCATATCTCCCAAATAGTTTAATCCATACAGTCATCCAAAGTGTGCAATCAATTGTTCATAGTATCATCATATAGTTGTACATTCATCACCACAATTTTTTGAACATTTTTGTTACTCCAAAAAATAAAAATAAAAATAAAAGTAAGAGAACACCCAAACATCTCATACTCCTTTCCCCCCCTATTATTCATTTACTGTTTGTCCCCCTTTTTCTACTCATCTGTCCATACACTGGATAAAGAGAGTGTGAGCCACAAGGTTTTCACAATCACATAGTCACACCATACAAGCTATATAGTTATATGATCATCTTCAAGAATCAAGGATACTGGATTGCAGTTCAACAGTCTCAGGTATTTCCTTCTAGCTATTCTAATAGGCTAAAAACTAAAAAGGGACATCTATGTAATGCTTAAGAGTAACCCCCAGAATGACCTCTTGACCCCATTTGAGCTCTCAGCCACGGAAACTTTATTTTGGTCAAGAAGGCTTTCTCAATCCCACGAGGTCAGTTCCAGGCTCATCTCTGTGAGTTGTGTCCCACATTTCCAGGGAAATTTACACCCCTGGGAGTAATGTCCCATGTAAGGGGGAGGGCAATGAGTTTGCCTGCAGCGTTGGCTTAGAGAGAGAGGCCACATCTGAGCAATGAAAGAGGTTCTCTGGGGATGACTGTTAGGCACAATTATAAGTAGGCTTAGCCTCTCCTTTGAAGTAACAGGCTTCATAAGGTCAAGCCCCAAGATTGAGGGCTCAGCCTTCTAAACTGGTAGTACTCAATGTTTGCAAGAAAATAAGGAATTCCCCAGGTGGGGAAGTTTAATATTTCCACATTTTCCCCCAAGCCCTTAAGGGGACTTTGCAAATATTTTTTATTCTCTGCTCAAATTACTCTGGAATATATTAGGGTTTCACACTAACCTGTACAAACCAACCAGATCTCACCCCCTATTCAAGGTTCCACGTAATTATGGTGTTTGAATAAACTGACCATGGAAGTTAAATTATATAATGTGCTACAGATAATATAGACTTTTCACCAAATAAACATTTTTTCCTTTGATCTCACACAGAAGTTGAGGTTTTAAAACACAGTCAGTATCATCCTTTTCCCTTTAGTCTGGTTTACCTTTGTTCTAATCAAGTCCATTTTGTTCATATCTCTGCTTGAAGTCTGATCTCTTTTTCAGCTTCTTTAACATTTGCTGTATAGGGTAATGCTGACATTCATAGCTACTGGACTCTAGCTCTGAATCTTAGTTGTCACACAGCTACCTGAAGTTCCAGGGACTGACCAGGTTATATACACAAACAGCTCAGAATTTCGAGATAACCGTTACAACTCATGAGCCTACAATCTAGAAACCATAAACCTTCCCCTGATAACCTATGCTCTCAGATTCAATTCTCAGTGTTTGCACATCATAGTTAGTCCATATTAGTGAGGTGTTTTAATGTTTGTCTCTTTGATTCTGGCTTATTTCACTCCACATACCGTCTTCAAGATCCATTCCCCTAGTTGCATACCTCACAACTTCAGTTCTTCTTGCCGCCGCTCCGTATTCCACTGTATGTATACACCACAGTTCACCATTCCATTTACCAGTTGATGTATCAGTAGGCCACATCCATCCATTGCAAATCGTGAATACTGTGTCATAAATCCCAGTGTGCAATGTCCATTCACGTCCTTGCTTTCAGTTCTTCCAAGTATATACATAATAATAGAGTTGCAGGACCATATGGCAACCCCAGAGTTAGCTTCCTGTGGAACTACCATGCTGCCCTCCATCTGGGCTATGCCATTCTGCTTCCCTACCAACAGAGAATAGTTCATCCCTTTCTCCCGCACTTGTATCCCTCTGTTTTATTTTTAAACAGTTTTATTCACATACCATACAATCCATCCTAAGTCAACAATGATTCCCAGTATAATCACATAATTATACATTCACCACCACAACCTCGATGAGGACAATTCCATTTTTTCCAAAAAGAAAGAGGAAAAGGAGAAAAAAATGAAGAATAAAAGTATAAAAGATAGAAAGAAAATAAAAAATAAAATAAAATAAAATGAAAAGGTCAGACAATAACAACACCACCAAGAATCCCATATCGCTCCCTTATATCCCCGTCTTATAGACCTTCAGATTTGGTATACTGCCTTTGTTACAGTTAATGGAAGATCTTACAATGTTACTGTTAACTATAGACTCTAGTTTGCATTGATTGTATTTTTCCCCTATGCCATCCAATTTTCAACACCTTGCAATGTTGACATTCATTTGTTCTCCCTCATTTAAAAACATTCTTATATTTGTACATTTAATCACCATCATTAGGTGATTCACCACCATTCTAGGTTTCACTAAGTTACACAATCCCACTTTTTACCTTCTATCTTTCCTTCTGGTGTCATACATGCCCATAGTCTTCCTCTTTCAACCATACTCATAGTCATCTTTGTTCAGAGTACTTATCATATTGTGTTAACCATCACACACTATTATGCTATCCATTCCATTTCTGGATCTACACAATCAATCCTGTTGAACTTTCTGTACTCCTTCAGCATCAAATGCCTGATCTCTAACCTCTTTCTCTTGGTAAACTGTGTTTTCAACTCTCAAATTTTGCTTATCAATGTTAGCTTATAAAAGTGAGACCACACAATATCTGTCCTTTTGTTTCTGGCTATTTTAATAAACATACATTATTGGTTTCTGTATATTAATTATATATCCTGTTAATGAATTAAATTATCTTAGAAAGTGATAGCATTTGTAAATAGAGATAGTTTTCCCTCTTCCTTTACAATTTTTACACATTTTTCTTTTTCTTTTCCAGTATACATCCCATCAGTGATTAATACCAATGTTCTCGTGGCCATCTATTGCTTGTTTCTGATTTTAGAGGGATTCCATCAAGTGCTTCTCAATTAAGCAGGTTCCTGGTTTGGGGTTCTGGAGAAGAAAATTTTTGTCATGTTAACAAATATCCATTCATTCCTATGTATAGACTGACTGTTTTAAAAAAAGATTGATTGCTGTGTTTTGTCTCTTGCCTTTCCATATTTTTTTTTAAATTAATAGGTGTCCTAACATTGATATGCAATAGCATTCTTGAAATAAACCCCATTTAGTCAGAGTGTACTTTTATTTTCATGTGCTGCTGGATGTTTTGCTAACTTTTTTATGAACTATATTAATAGTGATAACTGAAATTTCTTCTAATTTTTGTATGTCCACTGTTGGAATTGATGCTATACTGACTTCATAAGATGAGTTTGGAGGTTTCTCTTCCTTTTTCTAGGCTCCAAATTAGTTTAAATAGCATTGGAATCACTCCCTTTTTAAATATTGGGCAAAATTTCCCTGTAAAATAGTTGCTGTGGAGATACTTTTTTTGAGAGTAGTTCTTTTATAACACTCTCTATTTCCATTATAGAAGTTGATCTTTATAGATATTTTATTGCTTTTGTGGTCAATTTGATAAAATATATTTTTCTAAAAACATCCATTATATCTAGTTTTTCAAATTAATTTGGTGGTATTGAGCAATATAACCTTATGATTCTTTCAATTTGCTGTTGTTCTCTCTCCTCACCATTTATGATATTTTTTATTTATTGATTTTATATTTTTCTGAAATAAAGTTCAATGGTCCTATTCTGTCATTTTTATTAAAAGGACAAGAATATGTATCTAGAGTTCTATCATTTTTTACTTTTACCTATTTCATTAATTTCTCTTTTATATTTATTAATTCCTTCCTTCAGAATCGTCTCAGATTTTTAGATATTCTTATTCTTACTGTTTTAATTGAAAGCAACATTAGCTGTTTTTTTTCTGTATTTTTAATTAACATACTTATTCAAGACTATGAATTTTCCTCTGAGCAGTAACTTTGCTGGGTCACACTGGTTCTGAATAATGATATATTTTCCTACTATTTTGGTTTTCTTGAAATTCTTTTATTGTGAAAAGTACTTTAACAAATAGTATATTACTATGTTAATTTTTATGTGGGAGGATTATTTTATGTCTTGGTTTTGTAATTTACAGAGTTTTATTTGACGTAATTCTCAGAGATGCTGTCTTGTTATTTTTACTTGTTGGCATTTAAAAATTGAGAGTTTATTGCCAACATATGGATAAGGTTTCTAAACATTCCATAGATTCCTGATAGAAAGCTGCATTTTGTACTTCCATGGTTCTCAGACTTAGTTATATATCAAAAGTTCTAATTATGTTATTTATTTATTTTGTACCTTTTCTTATGTAATGTCTCATAGACTGAGGGAGAATTAAAGTCTCCTATTATTGGTGGGTTTCTATCTTTCTAAAATTTAACCTTAATATTTACTTTTAAAATGTTGATGTTATATTATTTTGTACTTCATAACTGGGATAATCATGGTGAATTGCACCTTTTCTTTTGTGTTACATTTGCCTAATCTACCTTTGTATCTCTTTTTATTTTCATCCTTTTTAAATTACTTTCTTATCTGCTCTTTAATATATCCTAGATATATAGCCTAGATATGGGTTTTACTGTGTCCCATTCTATGACTCTTTTATTTTAATGGGCTTTTTTTGTGTTTTTTTTTTTGGCTATTTTACATTTATGGTATGGCATATGTAAAATGTATTAGTTCTGTCAGGTAATTTTAAGTTATAATTTCTATTTTTATAGTTTTTAAAAACAAATCTTACTGTGGTCAATTTGTTTGCTTTGTGTATATGGATGGGATAGGGTCTCTGACATATAAGAATGTTTCGTAGGTTTTCACCGGTATCTACTGACATTGTGTTGGGAAAACCACCTCAATAATCATTCCAAAAAATACTCACTTTTGTATTAAACATAGTGTTATATCTATGTTTCACTAACATAGGGAGAATATTGAGAAAATAGTTCAGTCTGTACTGTAATTCATAGCTTATTGGGTCAGGGATTTATTGATTTAATAAACTATAAGTTGTTACATGATTTTGATAATTTATTTTCATTCAGCGATTACTATGTACATGCTATCTGCTTGGCACTGTTCTAGGTTTGGGGGATATAGCAATGAAAAAAGCAAATAAAACCAAAGTCCTGTAGTGAAAATTGGTATTGTGTCATGAATCACACACTCGTGCCCCACCCATAGTGAACAGGAGATACTGCTGCTCAGAGTTGCATCCTTCCTTGGGAATTGCTCTTGGCTGTAGGAAATGGCTTGACTCAAAGTGACCACTCCTTCTCCGTACTACTCACCCTGTCTCACTAGCAGTGACCATACTGAAGGGCCATTCAAGATCCAGAGTTCCATATAGGATCAGCTAATTTTCAGTTGAAACCACATTTAAGGTCAGCTCCTCCCTGTGCCCAGTCCTGCCTTCTTAACTTCCTTATGCCAAAACAATCTGGAAGTAACTCTCCATCTCAGAGTCTGTTTCTAAGGAACTCAGTAGAAGACACTCCACATGGCACTTCTATTCCACTTGAACAGCAAGAAAATAAATGAAAAGGCAAATCTCAGATAGTGATACAAGTTGAGAACAATTATTAAGCCTTTACATGGACTAAAAACAAAATGTGTATGTCATGTGCATTTGCACATATGCGTGTGTGTGTTCTGTTTGTTCTATTTAAGTATATATTAGACTTTGAAACATATGTAAATAAAAATCCCGAGGCTCCTATTATCAGCAAAAACTTAATAGCTTGTCCACTGCTCTGAGCTAAGCAGAAATTACATATGCAAATAAAATTAGAAGACCCAAAGAAGAAATAAAGGAAATTTATAAGTTTATGGCTTGGCAGTAGCTAAGTAGTGGTAGCAATAAATTTTGAATAAGAAAACATCCTTCCAACATGAGGGACCCCACAGCATGGTTATAATAAAATAGTGATAATATAATTTATACTATCATGAAACTATGAGCTCTGAAGATGTCAACTTAACTCTACTGCCCACTCCTTCTATGGGGAATCAGCATTCTCTAGAGCGTTTTTATCTATGATCGTAGCTACTAGCTGCATGTGCATACTAGATATGCTCAGCATCTCAATTCGTTCTAATTGTCATTTCACATTCAGGCCAAATTTCCAACACAAGGACCATACCTGTAAACTTAGCAGAGCTGCCTTATATTTATTTCATCCAAAGAAAGAACCAACCTGAAATCTAATTATAAATAGATATATCCTAGTATCTCTTATCAATTTCAATTTTGTTTTAAACTGTTGCACCTATTAAATTAGCTAGGGTTGAGTGAGCAGATAGTAAACAACAATTATGAGGTTTTAAAAACCAAATATTTCCTATGGAAATGCATCACGTCTTATGGTCATTTCAAAAGGGACACATCCAGCAGTTCTGCAAAGCAGAAGTACCTCAGACATCTGAATCAGTTTGTATTCACTCCCCACTCATTATGTTCCACAGAATTGGTAGGTAAGTTTGATGTATATAAAGTTGAAAATTTACTATTTTTACATACTGTCCCCTGAAGGAAAACGCACATCCCAGAGCTCCACAAACTTAAACTGATGCTTGTGGTCATTGAGTTGGTGGGATTTACTTTTTTTACTTCTATATGAGAAAATATTAGTAAGAAAATCAGAAATTTAAGGTATTTTCAGTTGGAATGTTTAATGCACTTAAGGAAAAAGATCAATATTAAGTACACTAGAAGTCATAATTAAAGATGTGCTCATTACAAGTTAGTCATTACCATTAAAGTAACTCCCAAAGATCTGCGCTTTATAGTGCCAATCTTGAGTTGCTATACATGTACTGTAATAAAAGAGCTTGTAAAACATGAACTACAGAATTCATATATGTTGCTAAATCACACTAGTCTACTCCCCCAGTTAATAAAAATGGGTTAGGCATTACTTCCTTTTGTCCTCCTTAACAGTGTTGCAGTATGTGTTAATTGAGCTCTGAAACAACTATGCTAATAATACATGTGCTCATAAGTTTGTACTCATCTTTTCAGATAATATTGAGAATCTGCCTGGCTTCAGAGTTACTTAAACAGAATGTATGAATTCTGTCATTTAATTGTCCCAATGCATCTCTCTACTTTGTAGACAATTTTACAGCCAATTGAAGTCACCATTGAGGCCTCTCTTAAGAAAATATAATGCCCAATAATATAAAGCTTATAATATTTTAATCTCAGAAAATCAGTGATATTTTTATACCTCATAAAATTTCCCTTAATTGGTACTTAATTACTCACCATCACACCAGCAAATTCACATAGCTGTACTATTCTAGTATCTCTGAAAGGAGAGGTATAAAACCCTGTTGAATTTTTCTTCACGTCTCGGCATTGTTAGAGTCTCTGTAGAAACAAAAGGGTTCATTTGGGGACACATTTCAGCAGAAGCTTCAGAAACATTTCCAGAAGGAATATCATCCTGCCTGTTTCATGGTGGGACTCCTATGGAGATTTGTTAAGCATGCAATTAACAAAAGTGCATTAACACAAGGAAGTCTTTTCTATTAAAAAAGAAAAGCCCAATGATCTTCTGCCAG
The DNA here is from genome assembly GCF_015220235.1 of Choloepus didactylus. Lineage (NCBI taxonomy): Eukaryota > Metazoa > Chordata > Mammalia > Pilosa > Megalonychidae > Choloepus > Choloepus didactylus. Next base: position 22,938,054 of record NC_051310.1, read on the forward strand.
GGAGAGAAAGCTAAGTGCATTTTTTTAAATATTCAAAAAGTTGATGTTTCCTTTCTACATCTGAACCCCAGCTACTCTTGTAAACCCAGAACGGTAGCATTTGATGCCTACTTTTAAAAAGTGCAATGCAGATTTTCGTCATTTCTCAAGGTCATCATGAAGAACATCAGAATTATTTCACGTAATCGTATAGCTCTCTTTAGGATATTTCGTGGGGCTATTGGCCCATAATTGGATGGCTTCATTTTATTTCTTATTTCTTATATTTCCTTTAGAAATATTTCTTCTCTCTTCTCTCACCATCAGATTCACTGTCACTTTTCATAACTGCAAGTGAACTGCCTCTACTTACCTTCTTTTCCAATTTTTGCTTTAAATCTACAGTACCACGCAATGATTTGCATCTATTTATCCATCCATCTGATAGATCTACTGATTGTATCTATGAATGTCTGTGTGTGTGTGTGCATACAATGTGTGTTATATAATGAGAGTATGTGTGCATATACAGATATAATGTGTTATATTTTGTATAACATTATAATATGGATATTTTATTTTAAGTACTTATAATTCAAAAAATTATTCAGGAAGCAAATTCAGTGGAACCAAAAATTAATGCATTTCTAATACAAAAATGTATAAACATTTCAAAATTACAACAAAAACAAAATACATGAAAGTCTAAGTGTTAAACAAGAATACTTGTTTTGAATGAAAGTAATAGACACTACCGGCTCTACTTTGTTCTACTTCTTTTCCTACTGCTTCCACTTGCTCTCGAAACTGCCGCCTCAGTGTCCCAGTTTCTATGGGAGCCCGGGAGCGTGCATCTTTCCTGACTGAATTGTTCAGGACTGCTTCTGAGCAGTGACTCTGCCCAGTGCTTTAATTTTCCTTTCCACCAATTCTGCAGAGGGGACCCTAAAATCATCTTTCTCTATGGAAAGATTAACGTGCTTCAGAGAGTCCTCCTGCAACGTCCTAGTGCAGATTTTCTTTTTCCTTGGCACGGGGCAAGAGAAGGTAGGAGACGGTGAAGAAATTCTTGCTAGAGCTGAGCAATAGTGTAAAGAGGGTTTATTGTCACATGATAGTGAAGGAGGAAGGAACTGGCAAAAGAATCAAACTCTTCCCTGTCAGATAGAAAGAATGACACTACAATCTATAGCTGAAATAAAGTCACTATATAAACAAAAAATACTGGCATTCTAGAATGCAGTAACAGAACGTCCAGTGTGTGTTACAATTATTTAGAAATCAGATAACCAAGAGTGCCAAAGGTGTCTAAATTAAGAATCAAAGGATACAAGTAAGATTCAGAGGGGTTTTCATGAGAACAGATTAATGAACTTCACTGTTGATATCTTTTGTTTGTTTAAAATCTTTTTTTTTTTTTTGTCGTCCATTAGTTGGTTCTCAACTGTATTTATTCCATGTGTAAATGTGACATATAATTGATGGCTAGATATGTGAAATATAGCTGTTATATAACATGAACTGTATATTCTCATGTAGGAGTGAGGTTTTGTGTGTTTCTTGTTTTTCCTAAATAGATTTAATTTCAAGTTTGGCAGGAGCTTCAACTATGGGAGTAAAGTCTCTGATTTAATTTTATCAATAGTCACCAGTTATTACTTCTAGTTCTATCCTTACCCAGGAGGTAAAATGAATATGACTACAATCTGAGTACAGGAAATAAGGCTACTGGCAATATGATTTCCTTTCTTCACAGCTTACGTCCACTTCTTTCTCAATCTTAGTCTCCTTGTTTTGATTCTACCATCACTGCTATAATTGCCAAATATTTTATTAAAAACTTTGATAAAGTCATTTAAACTCCTTAAAACTGTATCTCTTTGTAAAATATTGTAATCTTTCAGAACTCTGGCTTAATTCCAACTCTCTGGTTATCCACAAATTCTGTAGTAAACAGAACTAATTTTCCATATTCAAATTGATCACTTGGAATTGATATTAATGCACTTCAAGATTATAAAGAACAACTCTAATGACTCCTCACAGCATAATCTCTTTGTTCCAGCAATGATATTTGTTCTTTCAGTTTATTCCCAAAATAAAACACATGTAGACAAAAGTTCCCAAACCATAATAGCATAGTTTGATGATTTTGGAAACAGGAACACATCTTGTAACTACTAACCATACTGAGAAATAGAACATTAGCAGTTTCTCCAAAGAATGCCCATACCAGCTGCTACCTCCCAAAAAGATAAGTGTCATTCTGATTTCTATAAACATTGGGTAGTTTTTCCTGTTTTCAGTTTTACTTCAGAGAAATCATACAGTATGCATGTCTTCATGGCTAGCTTTTGTACTCAAAATTGCATTTGTGAGATTCATGCATATTATTGTGTTTATGCACCTATTTCATTTTCACACTTGATATTATTATATGTGGTGAATATATTATATTTCCATTCTACATTTGATGGACATTTGCCTTATCTCCACTTTTGGCAATTGTTAATAATGCAGCTCTCTATATTTTTTGTACATATCTATTGATGTATATATGAATGTACTTCTGCTGCACGTACATAAGAGTGTCTTTCTTGGGTTATAAAGTATACACACATAGAACTTTAAAGGATAGCAAAAAATAAGTTTTCAAAATGGTTGTACCAACTGACACTCACCTTGTGGAGTGAATTGGAATGTTGACTGAAATTGCATACATAATTTGAGAGTAATTGACATCTTAATGATATTAAATCTCATTGAGCCTGGTAAATCTCTCCATTTATTTAGGTCTTTAATTAATTATTCTCAAGATTGGTTTGCAGTTTTCTGTGTGTGAACCTCATACAACTTTCATTATATTTATTCTTGAGTATTTGATCTTGATTTTATTGTAAATGACATTGGTTTTTCAATTCCATTTTCTAATTTCTTTTTGCTGGTATATAGAATTAGAACTTAATTTTATCATGACCTTGTACACAACAAAGATCAATTTGTTCAATTCACAAATTATGTCCAGTAATCATCTTGTAATGATTTTTTTTCATATACTACCATGTATATGTAGAAAAGTAAACATACAAATAATGAGATTTTTATTACTTCTTCTCCTACTTTAATTTTGTCTCACTTTATTACCCAAGCTGGGATCTTAGTATCATGTTGCATAAAAGGAGAGTTTTCAATATTGCACTATTTATTAAATAAAGTCAGCGGCATGTTTTGGTACCAAACCAAGATACTGAGTGCCCTTCTATTTTGAATTTGTAAAGGTATTTTTCTGCTGTTTAAAAAATTATCATTGGATTTTATCAAATGCTTTTTTGCATCTATTGAGATGATCGTGATCATGATTTATCTCCTTTTTTCTCTTAAAATAGTGAATTACATAATTCAAGATTGAAATGTTAAACAAACCTTGCATACCTAGAATTAATAAATCCAATCATGATATACTATCCTTTATATAGGCTGCTGGGTTTTATTTACTAACATTTTGTTAGTAATTTTGCATCTGTGTTTGTTGGAAAGACTGAATTATAACACCTCTTTCTTTTTAATTAGATGTTTTGGTAACAATATTTACCTCACTTTACAATACAAATTGAGAACTATTTCCACCTTTTATATTCTCTGGAAAAGTCTGTGTAATAGTGATGTTCTTTCTCTCTTAAATGTTAGGAAGAATTCACTGATGAATCTTTCTGGACCTGGAGTTTTCTTTGTGGCAAAGATTGTAATTATCCAGTTTTTTACTAGGTATGTTACATCAAGGAATTCATTCATTTTATGTAGATTTCCACACATATATCATGCAAGTGCTCATAATAATATCTTGATATTTTTTAATGTTTATAAAAGTTGATATAATGTCCATTTTTCACTTTAGGCATTGGTAATTTGTGAATTCTTTTGTTGAACACTCACACTATCAATATTATTCTTTCAATTTTATTATTCTTTCTAAGAGATAACTGGTTTTGTTGAGTTTTTTCTATTGTTCTTTTATTATATATTTTATTTTTTCCTTCTTCCTATACATGGGTTTAATTTGCTGATCTTATTTCTAAACATGGATTTACTTATATTCCATAAGTTTTAATACGTCATATTTCTTGCTTCTCTTAATTCTTTTTTGGACCATGGCTTATTTAGAAGATTTGTTTTTAATTTCCAAATAGTTGAGTGTGTTCTAAATATCTTTTAAGTTCATGATTTTCCGTTTGGAAGGTAAGTTAACAGATGATCACTGTTCTTTCCTCTTGCCTCAGGGACACCTGAGGATAGCAATAACCAGAATCCTTTTACAATAATAAGTCAACAAATTTATAGGCATAAACTGCATCCATAATGAATGACGTTTTCAGATTGAGGGAGCACATGTACCTTAGTGTTAAGATTGTTTATTGAGTAACCTGTGATTGATGCAACTGAGCTACCCTGGTGTTCTAGTTTGCTAATGCTGCGGAATGCAAAACACCAGAGACAGATTGGCTTTTATAAAAAGGGGGTTTATTTGGCTACACAGTTACAGTCTTAAGGCCATAAACTGTCCAAGGTAACACATCAGTAATTGGGTACTGTGCCGGTTTGAATGTATTATGTCCCCCAGAAAAAGCCATATTCTTTGATGCAACCTTGTGGGGCAGACAGAATAGTGGGGATTAAGTTGGAATGTTTGGATTAGGTTGCTTGCATGGAGATGCGCCCCATCCAACTGTAGATGATAACTGATGGGATATTTCCATGGAGGCGTGGAACAGACTTTTGGTGCTGATTAGATTTGCTTGGAATGTGCCCCACCCAGCTGTGGGTGGTAACTCTGGTGGGATACTCCCATGGAGGCATGGCCCTGCCCATTGAGGGTGGGCCTTGATCTGGGGAGCCATATAAACGTGCTGACTCAAAGAGACTGGACGGAGTGCAGCTGTGAGTGACGTTTTGAAGAGGAGCAAGCTTGCTAGAGAGGAGCATCCTGGGAGAAAGCCATTTGGAAACCAGAACTTTGGAGCAGACGCCAGCCACGTGCCTTCCCAGCTAACAGAAGTTTTCCGGAAGCCATTGGCCATCCTCCAGTGAAGGTACCCGATTACTGATGTGTTACCTTGGACATTTTATGGCCTTAAGACTGTAACTGTGTAGCCAAATAAACCCCCTTTTTATAAAAGCCAATTCATCTCTGGTGTTTTGCTTTCCGCAGCATTAGCAAACTAGAACACCATGCATATCCCAAGTGCATACTGGAAGCATGGAAAGCTGTGCCTGAAATTTCTGCTGTGTTCTTGCCATCCTTGCTGTAGTGTATGTCTTGTATATTCTCATAAAGCTAAGTAAACTTGGTTCTGCATAAAGCCTATTGTGTCTTAATTTTGATTTACATTCAAACCCAACACCACTGCAGGTAGTCAAGCAAAACGGGCAGTCCTTTAAAATATCACAAAACTCCTTTCACAGAATAATGTTAATTTTGGAAGGTGCTCTATTTGCACTTGAAAAAAAATGCGGATTGGATATTTTGGGGTTCAGAGTTCTGTGTAGACCATTAGGTTGAGGTGATTTACTATATACATTTTTTGTCTTCTTTTTCTTTCAGAAACTAAGAAGGTGTTTCAAAATTTCCCATTACAATTGCAAATATGACTGTGTTCCTTTTGTTTCTGTTAGTTTTGTTTTCCTTTCATTTTTTGAGACAGTTATCAGGTGCTTAAAAATTTAGAAATGCTAAATTCTTCCAGTAGACTGATTATTTTGTCCCTATGAAATATACCTCTTGTAATATACTCAGGCTTAGAGCGAATTTATTTGGTATTAATACAGCCATAAAAACATTCTTCAGATGGTGCTTGTAGGGTGTATCTCTTCCTCCTTTAAATTTCAAACATTCTGTGCTCTTATAAGCACATAGTTTTGTTTTCATTTTTTAATCCACTAAGATATTAATTGTCTTTTCCTTGGGTTTTAATTTCTGTTGAAAAGCCAGCAACAGTCTTACTATTGCTCCTTTGAATGTATGGTACCCTTTTAGAATTTTCTCTCCATCTTTGACTTTCAGCAAATTTGGTATGATGTATCTCAGTGTGATTTTATTGCATATATTCTGTTTTTGGTTCATAAATATTTGAGAATCTGTGGCTTGATATCTTTCATCAATTCTGGAAAAAACTGTGCTAATAATTTCTCAAAAATTGCTTCTATCTTATTATATCTCTTCTCTCCTAAAACTTTAAATTCATGGATGCTAGAACTTTTCACCCTATCTCATATCACCCATTATTTTTCTTTCCTGCAGTTATTTCAAAGTTTGTAGCTAATAGCTCCACTATCAGTACATTTGTTGCTTTTAATCATTTTTTCCAGCCTTCAGCCTTGACTTTAATTTTTTTTAGAGTGAGGACTGAGTGTTTGAAGCATTGTAGTGGCTCTAGATGATGTTTTCTTCCTCGAAAGAGAAAATAATTTTCCTCTTAAAAATTACTTTGAGTTGACCTGCAACTGAAATTATTCAAGGCTGGATTTTATTCTGGGTGGGGCCTGGTCTACTCCTGGTTTGCTTTTGTTTTAGGAAATAACTTTTCAGGAATCTGAGCTAAAATCCTCAGGTATTTGTCAGAGACCCTCCTCCTTGGTGGACTCCAAATCTCTTTTTGTTTTTCTCTCTGGAATTGTAAAACTGTCAAAATCTTTGTTTATATTTTTAACCTATTATCTGCTATTTTCTGGGCTGTAAGGAGAAAAAAAAAAAAAGGATTAGCAGATGCCAGGCCCAGTTTAGTGCATTTCTCATCCCAAAGTTTTGACTCCTTGGACATTCTCTGATACCTTCAAAGAGCTGTATTTTAAAAAATCTAACCCAGGGTTTCCAATTATTTTTTGGAGATTGCAGGTCTGACATAAGCATACATAATAACCAGACACAGTGTTAAAAAGAATTGTGCCTATTAGTATAGTTCGTACTAACAATTTTCAGTACTTTTCAATTTTATCTTTGTGCTGAACTTTTATGTGAAAAGAGAAGAGAGAAGAAAAAGTATAAGAAATCTAATACTTGAAAGATGCCTGTTATGTAGGAAGTATTTCAAACACAGGAGTACTTAAAACCACAGAATTACTCCACATAGCACCAAAATAAAAAGGATTCTAGGAATTAGAGATTTCCCTTCTATCGCTATCATGTTGAGTACTATGAGTAATCCTTTGAGAAGCTTAAATATATTTCAAAGAAAAAGTATTATGAAATTAAATAGGAGAAAATGGACCTCTGCAGATCGTGAAAGTCTCTACTATGGAAGAGTAAACCACACATATGGCAGAGAACGGCTAGAAGCCATGCCAATGGACTCCTTGCCCCTTCACGTCTCACGGATTTCCTGCTCTTCCTGAGAGTCCAAAATGACCAGGGGATAAAGATGCCCTTAGCAATAAACACATATGTTATCATTTCAGTATAGAGCATGCACCTGGCATTAGGATCCTGCTATTATTTCTTACATGGAAATCAGATTTATTTATCATTCGTTCACAGTTTAGTCATGCCCATTATGTACCTCAGTTTTCCAAATGAGGTCTTCAGGAATGATTAAAAGTCAGAAAAACTGATGAGAGCATGAAATAAAAGGACCCAAAAGAAGCAAGTTCCTGAGCAGCCAAACAAAAATGGACTCACAGCAAGAAACAGAGAACACCTATCCATGTGCTAATTAAACCATGCTTCCTGGCAGGCTCCCATAGAGTGTCTGTTCATGGCAACTGTCATGTGCAAATGTGTATTTATTTGACTGCTAAGCTATCTCTGAGGCTTGACATGCTGTCTCTTAGAGATGTCACAAGAGTTAGCTTCACTGAAACTTCTGGGTGGATTTCATTTGCAGATTTCATTTTCTTTGCTGGCACTGACATTTCCAAATATCTTCACCAACTTGTTGCTGAATGTTGGCCATCAGAACACACCCCAGAGATGCCTAAGGAATGAAACACATGGTTTCCATTTTGAGAATTTACAAAGTTTTCAGGGATTGTTCTAGATACACACGTGAAGTAATGTCATTATAAAACCTAGCTCAGTTTACTATTATTAAAGCTTGATATCCTAAATAAGAAATGCAGTGTCCTAATGAGTATTGGCTTACAAAGCAATAAATAATGTGCTCTTTTAGAAATGAAGGCCTAAAAACTGCAAATTTGGACTAAAATAACTATCTTTTCCCACTTTGTGATCAAATTCTTATGGAAGTTTAGGGGATGCTATTGTGTTTTCAATCATTATTTCCACAAACAAATATTTATTTGTTAGGTGCTATAAGAAAAGCCCTATGCCAAATACTCGATGCAACTTTGTACAAGACAGATGTAGTTTCATCTGAAAGGAATTCAGAGTTTAGTAAAGCAGTATAAAGACCATTAGCTTGGACTTCATATCCTGTTTTGGATATTGCACTAGTGGGCAGCACAGCATGGATGACTCTGTGTTTATATTCGTTAGGAGGCAGTATCTTATATGGTGGTAAGGAGGGAAAATACTCTGGAGCCAATGAGCCTCATTTTACACCAGAAAAATCTAATAGAATTTGGCTTTATTTCAAATGCAAATTCTTCTTACTAGCTGTGTGATCTTGGGTACATTATCACGGCTTAATATTTTCATCTGAAAAAAAGTAGATGATAATAATAACAGTTCTTTATTTGATAAGGTTATTATGAGGATTAGATGGATTTTTACATATAAAGCACTTAGTATTCAGCATACAGTAGATGCTCAATAAATGCTAGCTATAAAGCACTTGTTATATATTCAGTAATTAAATTCAACAAACATTGTGACCCTAGGATATAGCCAGCATGCATGAAATAAAACACACTTCTTTTACTCATGCTCACTATCTGGGGCTAAAGGCACACACACTCAGCAGAAAAAAAAATGCATTTTATCATGCTTAATAAAAATATAAGCAAAATACATACTATAAGATATATTAAAAAAGCAAGTTTACCTGGGTAGACAGTAATAAAAATAAAAAGGATGTGAATTTGAGCTGATTCTCTTAGATGAATGAATTACTATAATTAACAGATGAACAATCCACGAGAAAAGAGTCCTAAGATACATTCCAATTCAATTCACCCCTACACATACTTTCTCTCTCTTATACACACGTGTACATATGCACAGCCATGCCCAGAACATTGGTACCACATTTAATTTATGTCTCATCTCTATCCCATACCAGGCAGTATAGATTAAAGGAACATACATAACTAAACTCAGACTTTGGTATGATATCTGAGTCCTATTATATACTCTCTTATCCCCTGAGTGCTGATTATTCTAGAGAATCTGCTATGTACCCAATTGCTCTCTAGGTGTAAGTAATTGGTACCAAAAACAAAAAACAAAAAAGCCCTCCAAATTTCTGTGTGTTTTAACAAGACTGGGTGAAATGAAGGCAATTTTCCAGGAGCAACATTTAACAGGTACAGATTTCTGGCTTATCTGAAATCTCTTCTGTACCTTTAGAAAGAAACTTAACCCATCGCAGCCTCAGTTTTCAAACAGTATAATGGGGATACTCTTTAATAATATCTTTATTGCTGGATTGTTTGGAGGATTTGCGACTCATTCAACAACATGTAAATACTCAGTGAGAACAGGACCCTCAAAATCCCTGCTCGTTTTGATTTTATGCTCCAATGCTAACGCATGCAAAGTGCAACCACAAAAACGGTAAGGCTGAAATAAATACTAGCTTCCTCACCTTTGTCATTATTTGAGGATAATCCCTGTTTCCTTTAACAAGACTTCACCTTTATAAAAAAAAGTTGGTGTTTGAAAATAAAAAGTCTACTTTATGTTTGCAAATTCCAGACACAAAGGATGTGAAGAATACAGAAAAGAAGGAAGAAAACTATGGCAAAAAGGATAAGGCTAAGATAAAGGTAATTCAAGTCAATGAATTGCAGTTGGTGATACATTTTCTCATTTGGGTAAATAAAATATTTTAGAAAAGTTCATTTATGATTTATTTTTAATAAGACAAGTTTTTTTCATGCAAAAGGCTGGAGAAGGAAGTATATGAGCATAAAGAGGCTACCCTACTTAAAACCATCTCTAGAATAATTAGAAATCAATAAAAGCAATGAGAATAACATCAATAAAAACAAAATAGTGTGGATCATCATCTCATATGGATTAAAGAACTGAATACAAACTAATTAAATCATGCATAAATAGAAGAAAATATGCAAATATTTTTTCAAATATCTAGATCCTAGAGCCTAGAGAAAATGATTCATAAGCATGTAATAGGCAAAATCAAAAAGAAAGAAATCATGGATTTGATTTAAAAGTATTAGATCTGATTCTATAAACTTCAAGGTTGACTATATGCCAAAACTTAAAATATAAAAAACAAAATCAGAAAAAATATCTGCAGCACATGTAACTGAGTTAATATATTTAATATACAAAAGCTAAGAAATAATAAAAATGCTAGGAATAATAAGGAAATGATAGTATATAATTAGTAAAAGAAGAAAAGCAATAGAACTACTGCACATCAAAAAATTGTTCTACTTTACAAATATTCAAATAAATGTAAATCAAGATATCCCAATCCAACAAATACAGACTCCTGCCAACTTTGCAAAGTATAAGAAGTGATTGGTACAGGGACAAAACCATCTTTTTGGAAGCTGATCTGATGAATTGAATTGTGTATCCCAGTTTGAAAATGTTCTCGGTCTTAATTCTCATTCTGATGTATGTGGACCCATTAATAAGAGCTCTTTAAGATGTTATTTCAGTAGAGGTATGGCTCATCTGAATCAGTTTGGGCTTTAATACAGATTACTGGAGTCCTTTTATGAGCAGAATGAAATTCAGATTCAAGAGAAAGCTACCAAAAAGATCCAGAAGCTGGAAGTCAACAGAACCCAGAAGAGAAGGAAGACATAGCCTTGTGCATTGCCATGGGTCAGCCAAGCCAGGGACCAGGATCTCCACAGCCAGCTCCAGAATGCCTCAGTCTTTGAAGGAAAGACTGGACTTCTTCTAGCTTCAAAATTGTGAGCCAAAAAATTCCTGTTGTTAAGTCAATCCATTGCATGGCATTTGTTTTAACATTCAGGAAACTAAAAGAGTTGATCTATTGAAAATCTGATCTTATCTTTTGATCAGGAATCCGTACTTGGGACTCAAGCTTATGGAAATAAATGAATGGGAAAAAGTTTTTTTTCCTGAAGATCTTCTGAAGTTCAGCCTTATTTTTTAAGACAAAACTTGAATTACCATTAATTTCGAGGTCCATTCAATGAATACAATATTATATATATTGTATATATAACATTTCTTCATGAAATTTTGTGACAAAATAAATATGCATATAGTATAATGCTAGGAAAAGTGGTTGTGGAAGTTATATATTGCATTATCAAAGCCATTCTCTACCACCATAACAAGATATCTATATGGTGTGTGTGTGTGTGTGTGTGTGTGTGTGTGTGTGTATGAGCATTTTCAGGAAAATAATTGTGAAGTGCTCAGTACATGCCAGATTCTATTCTGTACCTGAAGGTTCTATGCCAGAGCATACTCAAGAATCCTCTTGCTGTTTATGCCAAAGCATGCTGAGTTCATTCAAGATTTTCCTAATTCTTTGCCAGATTTATGTTTGTGGATTTGGGGGGTTCTCCTCAGATACAGAAGCTGTTTAGCAGATTTGCCTTGAAATCAAAAGTCTGAGCAAAGAAACAACTTGTTATCCACCTTTTTACCCCTGCCAGTATGCCTATGCATAAATGTTCTGGGCTTGAATAAAAATTGTATCCACTTAAAAACAATTTGATTATAATATTTATAGAACCAAGGAGCTCCCAAACCATTTTAGAAGTGGTGTGTCCATTTATTGTCTGTGTGGGGGGGGAGGGAGATTTTAAGCCCCCTATCACTGGTTTTTAAGAATATGAAAGAACATCTAGATCATTTCCTAAAGGATTTTGGTTTCTAGAGAAAAAATACCCTTTTCATCAAATTGTTCTAATAATAATTCTCTTACACCTTAAAAGGTGTTGATAAGACTCAAATGAGGAAAAAATGACATGTGCTATATAAATGCAACATATTATCAAGCTTCCTTCCTTCCTTCCTTTTGTTCTTTCTTTTTCTTCCTTTTATTTTAACAACTCAGCCTGAACTGGTTCTCAACATTAACCAGTTTAATTGTAGAATTAGTTTTGTCCATAAATTGACTTATTCATATTAATAATATAATTTACAAATCATAAAATATAATAATAGAATTGATAATTGGAGCAACTGTCTAGAAAGTGTGTTAAAGTTTTTTAATCCACACATAGTATCCCTATGAAGCAGGTTCATAGGTGAAAGAGGACAACTTTCCTGATGCCACATGTTAATGATGCAGATCTAGTGGAAGTCTAAACATACACTCACTTTAGTCGTATCAGTCATATTAATGAAGAAAATATTTGGTCATTGACATATTATCATTTAGAGAAACAGCTTGTAGAATTTGAGTAAACGTTTTACTATTAGCTGGGACTAGTTTATGGCATGCAAAATAGGAATTACTTTAATCAATCTTTGCAATAAAGAATCAGAGAATCATTGGAAGATCCGTGTTCCTTCCAGCCCTTCTCAGCACTAAACCACACACAGCTGTGAATAAATACAAGTTTAAAACATGATGAGGAGAGACCTCTTTTTGGCATATCATTCTCCTTAATCAGTCTGCCAAGAAATATAATGCCTGCTCTCCAATCCTGAACAGCAGATAACTCATGGAAGCATGGAGTCCTAATATGAGATTTTGACCTTGCCCCCGTTGCTCAATATTCTAATGGGTGATGACAATATGCTGAGTCCTTAGATGACATAGATTGTTTGCTTACAGCCCTTCCACTAACAGTTTAACAATGTTATACATGAAGTGGTTTGCAGCCTTGTTGTAAAAACAAAAATAATAAAATACACTGCCCATAGTGTCCTGGAAAACTGTTAACACATTGTTAGTAGTTTCCAAACAAGGACATTGTTAAACATATTTCATTTTAATGTAGTCTAGCTCAGTGGCAATTTTCTCCTAGTAAAGAAATATAGGGTTCCTAGAAGGTTTAAGCAAATAATGCTATAGTGCATTTGAAACACTCAAGTCACGAACTTTCTCTCCTTGTATCTTAATAACTAAATAAGACATTCTATTTCTAATTACAGAGAACTTTTTATGATGGCTTCCAGTGCGTTGCATTTTTAAAGTATTATGTTAAGAAACCGTTAACATAGAGAGGTATCACTGTTTTACGCACATTTGGAGGAAGTTTTTAAGGAAAGTTAAAAGGTGGAATGCGATTACTTGCTTATTGCAAGTCGTTAATCAGAAGAGGTTAATAAGATTCAAATAAGAATTAGATGCTTATGAGAAATGTAATAGTGGGTTCCTGGGGAAAATAAGAGTTTCTCTGTAGCAATAGTATAGCTATAAATAGCCATCAGGCCTCAGGCACCAGAGAATAAACTGACCAGCCACCAGACTAAAGCAGAAAGTTCCTTGGCAGTTTTGTATTTCTCAGTTAGATGTATCCTGGTGAGATGGCTTTCTCCTAAAGCCTCCATGATTAGACAATGTAGGAAGCAGGATGCTTGGCTGGATGGAACATCGACAAATTCTGATGTATAAATTCCTATTTGGAGTTTATAGAACTCTCCATATTCTACAACCCTACAGAATTTTCTCTGCACTCTGGAGATTAAATCATCCCTTTGATCAAAGGTGATTTATGTTGAAGAAAAAGAATGTGTCCTGCAGTGAGGAGGAGAAAGGCTATATGGCCAAAGGAGTGTGTTCTCACTTTATCTATTGCTGACTTTAATCCATGATATTAGTTTGTTTGTGTCATTACTAGTTTGGTTCAGATCACATTTAGTTTAAGACTGATTTGTATTTGGGGGGTTGAATCCATAAATTTGAGTTATTATTTGGCCCAACTTCTGAAACTTTAGAGAGAATCAACCCCTTCCAATATGACTGCTAAATGAGCCACAACACTGATTGATTGTCCACTAAACATTGGTGAAAGTGTACTATTCGGTAGGGAAATGAGGCAATTAAGGAAAACTGAAAGGTTGACTTTAAAGATGTTCATATTAATCTATAGTTCTCCATCAAGAAGCCATGTACTTTCTGGTGACTAAAACTGAAAATTAGAAGCAGGAACTTGTATCCTGATTCATTACAGATCCATTAACTTTATTATTTAACAGGCAAACCCTCAAGAACATTGTTAGAAGTAAAAAGAGCAAAATGGTAATGACAGGGTACCCAAGAAAATTGGGTAGTTAAGAATACAGTCAGTAAACGTTGTTCCAACAGATTGCTTTTCTATCAAATAAGGGATAAAACCTCAGTATTCAAAGGATCTCAATAATTATCTCCCCAAAACTGCTTATCTGGAGTTTGTATTGCCATGCAACATTCATTCATTCAACACTTAATCAGCCTTACTCTGATATATGTTCTAGAATAGCTATTACTGAGCAACATTTTTAGGTGAGGAATTACTTACATGTACAGGTATCCTGTTCTTTGTTGAGATAGTTCTACTGTAATTGTAATAAAATTATTCTTTATATTAAGGGAAAGTTTAGTTTCCTGAGGCTCCCAGTCATGTATGTTTCTATCCCTTGAGCCCAGTGGAACAGTTCTAATCCCCCTTCCACACACATTGATTTGTTTTTGAGTGTTAACTATGTGCCAAGAATTATTCTAGTGGCTGGGATACAAACATACATGCTAGTGGAAGGAGATAGATAATAACTATATAAATGTAAAAGTACATAAATGAGATAATTTCAGGTAGTGATAAATGCTATGAAGACCACAAAAGAGGAAAATGGAGAGGGGCCAAGACCAGCTCACCTGAATTGAGACCTGATTAATGCGAATACTGTCATGCAGAAATAGAGAGGAGTGGTCCAGACTAGGCAGAGTGGGATTACGGGACTTTGTTCAAAGTCCAGTGAGGTTCCAGAGAAGTAGAACAGGGAACCATGGAAGGAGTTGGGTCAGACAGTTCTTGGGAGTCTAGAACCTGCAGAGCTTCCTAGGCTACAGTGAGCAGTCTGGATTTTATTTCAATTACAATGATCTTTCTCTTCTCTCATGTCACCCTGCATATTGTCTTCTCCAAAACACATTTCCCCAATAATGTACATTTTTCTTCATGTAATATGGTGTTGAGAACGTTTACAGCTCTTTATGAGCATCCTCCAATTTTTCTATGTCTTCTTCAACTGTGGGACCTAGGTCTAAATCCCGGTGTAATCTGTTGAGGAAAATTCAGAGCAGGTTTCCCATTTCTCTTCATACTATACACTATATTTCTATTAATATGTTTAAAATTAGACTAGACTTTTCATCAACCATTATCAGGGTTCTCTAGGAAACAAAACCAACAAGAGATATCAGTAAAGAATATGAGATTTTTTTTAAAAATTGTCTCATGCAACTGTGGGATGCACAAGTTCAAATTCCATAGGGCAGGCTGCAAGCTGGGAACTCCAATAAAGGTTTTCAATGGATTTTCCAGAAGAAACTGATCAAGAAGAAGCTGGCTAGCTGAAATTCTCTCTTCGGATTGCTGAAATTATCACTTCTCCTTTTAATGCCTTCAACTGATTGGATGAGCAATTTCTCATCATTGAAGGCAAACTCCTCATTTGATTGTATATATAATCAGCCACAGATGCAATCAACTTACTGATGATTTAAGCCCAGGAAATATCCTTCCAGTAACAATCAGGCTAGTGCTTGCTTAACCAAACAACTGTATGCCATCACTTGGCCAAGTTGACATATGAACCTAGCCATCACACAAATCAAGCTCTTAGTCATTGAAATTACTTCTGATGTAAAGAAATGAAAAGATGTGGGTGAAAGGTATACTTTATATTATAAAATTCCATATTCAAGGGTCAACAAATATTTACTAAACAACTGCAGAGAAACCAAACATCAAGAAATGAAGTAGATCAAATTCCATGTGAGACCAAGGGAAGAGATGGTTATTGGTGCAAGATCTATATTTCCTAAACAATTTAACTTGCATAGTTTGTTCAAATACCATAATTACATGGAACTTTTAATTGAAAGTGAGACCTGGTAGGTTGGTATAGGTTACTGTGAAATAGCAACACATCCCAAAGGAATTTGGAACAGAGAATAAAAATATATATGCAGGGCCCTCCTGAGGAGCTGGGGGAAAATGCACAGGTGTTGGGCTTCCTCACCTGGATTCTTCACAAACACTGAGGACTGGTGGTTTGATGTGCCGAGCCCTCTGTCTTGGGGCTTGCCCTTCTGAGGCTCGTTACTTTAAAGGAGAGGATGAACTTGCTTGTGGTTGTGCCTAGGAGTGTCCCCTTCTGTGCCTCTTTGTTGCTCAGATGTGGCCCTCTCTCGCTAGCTAAGTCAACTCAGTGGGTGAGCTCACTGCCCTCCCCCTACGTGGAATCTGACTCCCAGGGGTGTGGATCTCCCTGGCAATATGAGATATGACTCCTGGGGATGAATCTGGACCCAACATTGTGGGATTGAGAACATCTTGACCAAAAGGGGGATGCAAAATGAAAAGAAATAAAATTTCAGTGGCTGAGAGATTCCAAATAGAGTTGAGAGGTCACTGTGGGGGGCATTCTTATGTACTATGTTGATAACCCTTTTTAGGTTTTAATGCATTAGAATAGCTAGAAGTAAATACCTGAAACTGGCAAGCTGCAACCCAGTGGCCTTGACTCTTGAAGATGATTATATACCAGTGTAGCTTACAAGAGGTGATGGTGTGATTGTGAAAGCCTTATGGATCACACTTCCTTTTTCCAGTGTATGGATGAATGAGTGGAAAAATGGGGACAAAAAGCTGGATGAAGTATAGGGTAGGGGGTGATTTAGGTGTTCTTTACTTTTTTTTTTAATTCTTACTTTCACTTTTTCTGGTACAAGGAAAATGTAAAAAAAAATAGATTTGGCTGATGAATACACTGTATGATAGTACTGTACTGTGAACGATTGATTGTACACTTTGGATGATTGTATGGTATCTGAATATATCTCAGTAAAATTGAATTTAAAAAATGAAGTAGACATTATTCTTTGCCCTCTTTGAGCTTTACTTCTAGAAAGATAATTTATTTTCTTGCAGGGAGATATAAAAGGAGGTGACAGATGTAATCAAGGTGGTGTTTTAGAGAGTTTACAAAAAGTTTGGCCTCAGAACCATAGAGGATGGATGGGAAAATGTCTGAGTCAAAGTCAGGAGCAAAATACCACTCCAGAAATTTGGAAAAACTAAACATAAACAATTATTAGCTATTAAAAGTGGTTAACTACTAAAAAGGTATGAAGAAGGCTCAAGAAGTACAAGAGAGGCAAATGCAAGAAGCAGCTGCCAACCCAAAAGTAAACAAGGAAGGAATTAAGAACTTTGAAGAACTGCCCCCCACCTCTACCCAGATTCAAAATCAGACCTTATTGAAGAGAACATGGCTACCATAGGCACTTACAGCTGCCAGTGGCAAAAAAAAAAAAAAAAAAAAAAACTTGCCAAAGGATGATGGTTGGACCTAGTGTGCAGAAGCAGCCCATTGTGACTGAGAAGCTTGGTAAAGGGTATGTGCAGTCTAAAGCTGGTCCATAGGAAACGGCCTGCTCTTTGGCAGAGGAATTTCCTTGAGAGTGAGCACCATCCAGCCTCTCACCCATGGATCTCCTAGCAGTAAGAGGACAAAAAGCACCCTGGAATCAGAAAGAGAAGACTCTTCTGCTAGGGCTTTGCAGTGTCCATCTGGTTCTCTCTATTGACAACATCTAACATGTCAGCTGGCCAGGTATATATATATATATGATGAATGGATGTAAAAGACATCTCAGTGGTAAAGATAAGATTGGTGTCATCTTTATGCTGTGAGTTTAGTGAGGAATATTGGAAAGAATGTGGGCTTTGAGAACTAGTGAAGTAATTGAAACTTGCATTTGAAGCTTGACTTGTCTGCATGAATTCGGGAGACCTACTTAATATTTCCCAAGCTCAATTTCTTTCCTGTAAAAGATGGTAAATAGCACAGTACTTCCCAATGTTTAGGTGCCTAGCACAGAATTTAATAAATAATGGCTCCTGAATGAATGATTCACATAATTTTTAACTATTTTATTAAAAAGTATTTCCCGTTTTTAGACTTTGTGATGAAGAACCCTATATCTTGTTTACCCTTTACCCTTCTTTATTACCATGCTAAAAAACTAATTTCTCTATCTCATCTTGCCATTCTGCACATAAATATTGTAGCTATTAATAGTAAAAACTCAGAATTATAAGACAGCTTCAATAAAAATTGAATATTAATTACTACAGAATCTTAATTAGTACAGACTTATTCTATTACAAATCTAAAGTATAGGAAGATTATCTATGCAATAGTTTTCTGTTTATTATAACTTCTAGTTATAAAAATTATGCTTCCAGAATAAATCTTTATTACTTATCACATGGAAAATGCTGCAACAAGAATGTTCATTGGGCCACTATGCCAGGTTCCATGCTGTTTAGTCTGCTAAAGTTGCTGGAATGCCGTATATCAGAAATGGGTTGACTTTTACAATGGGAATTTACTAGCTTACAAATTTACAGTTCTAAGGCTGTGAAAATGTCCAAATTAAGGCATCAACAGGACAATACCTTCTCTGAAGAAAGGCTGTCGGCATCTGGGACAGCTCTGTCACATGGGAAGGCACAAGGCCAGTGTCTGCTGGTCCTTCTCTCCCAGGTTTCATTGCTTTCAGCTTCTGGCTTCAGTGACTTCCTCTCTCAACTCCTCTGAGTTTTTTTTTTTTTTTTTTTTCCTCTGTAAACTTCTCTTAATTTCACGTCTCTTAAAGGACTCCTGTAAAAGGATTAAGACTCATCTTGAATGGGGTGGGTCATATCTCAATTGAAATAATCTAATCAAAAGGTCCCACCCATAATTGGTCTGCACCCACAGGGATGGATTAAAAGAACATGGACTTTTCTGGGGTACATAAACAGATTCAAACATCACAAATGTTTCATGAAACAACATTGATTCTGTAAGGTTCAGAGAACACTTTCTGGAGGTAAATGGTTGAAATTTACATTTCATGAGTCCTCTTGGATTTACATTTTTTCTGTAAACAATGACATCAGAGAGCACCCTCTGAATGTCCATTTCTTTATGACCAGAGCTGGGGTTGGTGAAGGCTAAGGCGGAAATTAAGAAACACCCTACCCATGGACCATCTGCTCAGAGAATTCCTTGGGGTTTCTGTCAAATAATTTATCCTCCAAAAGTGGCTTGGTGAAAATCCATAATAGAATTAGTGGTCCCTTTCTTCCATTTGTTGCAATTCATATGTACTTATTCAGGGAATATTTTGGTTTCAGAAGAAAATTTGTATCAAAGTGGATTCATTATTATAAGACAAAGTCAACCATCTTTCAAGCCCTGGTTTTTATCCTTCATGATCCAGGCAAATGAAGACCTTTCCTTAATATGCTCCTCCATTCAGTAAGAATTAATTTCTTCCTTCTCTTTTCTTCTTTTGGATGCAATTTACCCTATTTTATGGGACTTATTATACTCTGCCTTTCATTGCCAATATTAAGGGACATCTCTCTCTCTCTCAAAAGCAGATTATAAACTCTTAAGGCTTTTGTCCTCCTCATACCTCTCATACTGTTTAGCATTGTATCACCTTAGTGCAGAGGCTTAGTTAATGTGTGGTGGATTGAATTAATCCAAGGTAAATCTCTCTTTCCAAGTGATGTGCATGGATCTTCAACAGAGAACTGATCTAGAAGAAAGCTAATTTAAACCAAATATTTTTAAAGACCTTAACCCTGATCATATCGATCCTGCTCTATAACTATTTTGTCAATCCAAGAATCAGAGAAATTGTGCATGAGATGCATTTGCCATATAGACTCACACTCTCTTTTCTTCATTGTCACACTCCAATGTCAAAAATGAGAAAAAAGGACTCAATTATGTTCAAATTGTAATTTGACCCTATACAGAGCTGTTCGACTGACATGAGTAACACAAATTTCTCTGCATGGCCTTCAGTGATGCCATTGTATTATAATCATATCCAGACTAAGTAAGAACCTGATGCTCTGTGAGTGCCCACCTCCCTGCCAAATCCACTAGCTATGGTTAACTTCCCTTTTGAGATACAGTGGTCAAATTTTATGTGGACCCAGGGCCTGGGCTCCCCCTTCTTCATGTGGAATGAAGCCCCACAACACATAGCAGCCTGCCTGACTGGGACAGAAGTTGAAGGTCATTAGACATCCTCAAGGAAGAAAGTATGTACAGACGGCATTGTAAACAAAGCATTGAAATTGCCCTTCCCTGATCACTGTTGATAAACTTCCAGACCCCTGTGCCACAAGACTCTGCTGAAACTCTGTTCTCATGCCCTGTGGAATGTCTTTGTCCTAAACTCTTGTAAGCTGCCCTTTGTACTCCCCACCCTTTGTGGAGCACTGACTTCCATTTCCTGGCCTGCCGCCACCAGGAGGAACTCTCTCCTGTTTGTAAGTCATAGTAAACCCATGTCTCTCTCTGTGACTGGCATGTTCTTTGGTCTCAGGACTGTGCCAACCCAAGCCCTTCAAGAGCTGGGTTGGAAAACACTTAAAGAGAAATTCAATGTAACTTAAAATGTTAGAGGTCTGAAATATTTTACATGGCTAAATCTCTTACAAAATTCCTTCTGAACTACATGCCCCTCCCCTCTTTAAAAAGTGTAAGTAACTTCACAGGCATTCACCAAATAATGAGACAAGAGAGCTTATAATGGGGAAAAAAAGAAAAAAGTATAATTGCTGCACCCAGAATTAATGATGCCAGGCACAAATTTATTTGGTTAACGAGGTTTCAAGAATAAAGCTGTTATTTTGGTCTTACTGTGCAAACAGTAACAAAACAAACCCAAAGTAAATCAATAATTACCCACATCAATTGTCAAGAGTTAAACACATATTTTAGTCAATTATGCTGCCAATCACTTAACGAAATATTTATAATTCTCTGAAATAGTTACTCCAAGTTTATCTTGTGTTTCATATAAATTCATTTTTTTCTGAAAAAAAATATTTCTTTTATGAGAGACAAAGTTATAAAAACACAAGTAAACTTCTCAAATGCCTCAGGCAATATGCCCTTCCCCTATCCTCTCATCAGAAAATCAGAAAAGGAGGTTGATGACTATTAAGCTGTACTGAGCCCTGTGCCTGACTGCAAAACTTCTGAGGAGGAAGATATTTGGTTTATTAAGAAGGTGACCAGTGTTTTGCTGGGAGTCAGGGCTTTGCCCCAGGGCCATTTACACTGATGCCTGGACCCAGAAGCTATATATTGACCTAGCATTTCAGGGGAGCATAAGCCATGTCATTATGTTATGGTGAAATAGAATCTAAGTTACTGAATCTTATTTATCAGTATTTGCTGGGTATGATGCTAACATTTTCTAGAGTCAAGCTATATAAATATGGAAACTGCATATATCCACATAACTAAGGTAAAAAAGACATTCTGTGGAGCACTTAGAGCCCATCTCCAGATCTTTATTTTCTCTTTCCAAAATCACATGGCTTGTGCAAGGATCAGTTGAAAGAACAGAGCTCAAAGTGTCATGAAAACATTGGAGTTATTATAATCATGAATTATTCTTCCAATTGTTGTTATTTAGGGTGTGGTTTGCTCTATATGCACCATAATAAAGCAGAATTCCATTACTGCCAAGTTTCTTGATCAATAAAGAATACCATTCCAAGGTAATTCACATTTTGTCATAAAATGGAGCTCGTCCAGGGCCCCAACATTGTTTATTTCACAATGAATTCAGACTTGTTGGAGTTTTTGCAATGTCAGGATAACCAGTTAGTTTCACAAACTCTTTTTTCATTTAAACTCTTCTAACACCAAGAGTCAGTTTTCAGTCTTTGACTCATGTCCAACAATGAAAATGTACTCAAGATTCCTTCTTGCTATGCTAAACTGACTTGGTTAACAAAATAATCACGAATATTAAGCTATATTATAGAATTGTTTTTCTTAATAATGCAGTGCTCTTTGTTTCCAACCTTTTTTTTTCCTCTTTTGGATAAACAAATACTATTTCCACATAGATGCCTAGATGAGATAGGCAAGTTCAATGAGTGATATGTGCAGATGCATATATTTGTTTATATGTACTGGCACATCACAGATAATGAAAGTGAGAAAAAGTACTTTCATATTTGAAAGGAAAAGGGCTTTCTCTTAAAGTTGATTATCTTACTCGTCTTTCCTTTGGAGTCATTTCCAGTCATTGTTGGGTGAGGTGATTAACAAAAATTGATTATTTAGATAAGACTATCTTTAGAAGTTGCACTTAGGACAAGATGGATATTGGATCTCTTGGTAATGGAAGCTCTCCCTAAGGGCATTAGAGTTTTCCTTCAGAGTGGGTTAAGTGCCATGATAAATACTCGGAGTACATATTGTTCTCTGTGTTATCGAAAGATGTGAACAACTTGACATAAAAAGATGATAATTCACATTTGCCACAAGCTAATGCATTCTCAACTCCTTTCCAAGGTCTGGGTGTATCAAATGCTGCCTGAAGATTGTCTCAATAGATCCAAATTGTCCCTTTATTCTTTTCCTTCTTGCTCAGATTGTTATCTGAGAGAGAATCAGATGCAGGCACAGAGAGAATAACTCGTAAGAGAGGGAAAACTGCAAAGAGAATTCAGAAGCTCAACTGTTCCCACATGTGCTTGGATTTTGAGTCATTCTTGTTCTCAGGAAATGGGCAAATCTCTGCTTCACAATAATTTTCAGAGGCAGTTGGAGATGCCTGGGAAGCTGTGGTTGCCATGAGTGTGCATGGGAGACATCTCTCACAGAAGTAGAAATGTTAACTTTGAATACAAATAAAGACGGTTAACAAAGTAGCTGGTTTGCATTGTTTATATTATTTATCCCTCTCCTTGGTTGGCAAATGATTTTCTTTAGAGTATGGGGAAATAATACATTTCAACACCATCAGGCATATTTGTCAACATATTTATATGCAATCTGAGTCATTCAACAATGATTTCTGTCTATCCAAGCACTGGCAAGTGTTGATAATCAATGTTACCCAGTGACTACAAATATTTTTCTCAAAAGACTGTCTTCTCCTTTCAACAGATGGATTGTCAAACTACCAAACAGGAATGTTCAATGTTTCAGAAATATTATTTACTTGACTAATTGCAGTTTAACACTTTTTAGGCATCAGTAATGTTAGAAAGATTGTATGGCTGTAGTATTTTCTTTTTCTTAAAGAGAAAGCAGCACATCAGTCTAGGGCCTTTAAAGAGGGTCTGTTTTCAAAAGCAGGAATAAATATTCTTAGCAACTACTTCTCCTTTCTTCCTGCAAACCCAGAATTCATAATATTAAACAGGATACCTTGGGGATAAAGAGAATAATTTGCAATGTTATTAACTCCCTTTGAAACAAAAGAAACAAAAGAAAAGGAAATCTGAGTGGTAAGAATGCATATATATTATATAGAAACATATTTAAATAAAAAATTGATCATATATTTA
The DNA here is from genome assembly GCF_015220235.1 of Choloepus didactylus. Taxonomy (NCBI): domain Eukaryota; kingdom Metazoa; phylum Chordata; class Mammalia; order Pilosa; family Megalonychidae; genus Choloepus; species Choloepus didactylus. The sequence continues at coordinate 22,961,706 of NC_051310.1, forward strand.
TATATATCTGTATATTATATATATATATATAAATGAACTAATTAAGAGATTATTAGGAGGGTGCTGATTTACAAAAGTGTAGAAGATTAAGAATCCAGTAATTTGTAAGTTATAAAGGCATATAGACTCTTTGACTAGAGTACAGAGCATTTAAAAGCTCCTTTCTTTCTCAGATTGAACAAGCTCCACTTCTCAGACATCACTGTGTGGTTCTCGCACTTTTCTCCCATACCATGATGTGCCTGCCACTCTGCTATTGAGAGCTGGTTGTGTGACCCAAGATGCCTCTATACCCCAGAGCTAAAACTGCTGGGGATGCTTGATCAATTCCAATATTTCTAACACTTGATAGCACATGGGAAACATCTGCCCAGCATTAGTTTGATCCTCAACTCCACGGGTTGTAGGGTCTCTTTCATAACAAGGATGGAGCTGGTGAGGAGTAAAAATTTAACTTGCAACCCACAAAAAAAATGCTTGATTTATGTTATAAAGTTCTGCAAACTGAATTTCTGTGATTCGAGGAGGAGTCAAAATATTGAGAAAATCTGATAAAAATGTAAATTATCAGAGATTGTTTTTTATTTAATATTCATTTTCTTAAGATATATTCACTTTCTTGAGATATATTCACATACTACGCAGTCATACAAAACAAATCGTACATTCAGTCGTTCACAGTACCATCGCATAGTTGTACATTCATCACCAAAATCAATCCCCGACACCCTCATTACCACACACACAAAAATAACCAGAATAATAATTAAAGTGAAAAAGAGCAACTAAAGTAAAAAAGAACACTGGACGCCCTTGTCTGTTTGTTTGTTTGTTTGTTTCCTTCCCCCACCTTTCCACTCATCCATCCACAAACTAGACAAAGGGGAGTGTGATCCCCATGGCCCCCACAATCCCTCTGTCTCCCCTCATAAGCCACATTTTTATACAATTGTCTTCAAGATTCATGGGTCCTGGGTTGTAGTTTGATAGTTTCAGGTATCTACCACCAGCTACCCCAATTCATTAGAACCTAAAAAGGGTTGTCTATATTGTGCGTAAGAGTGCCCACCAGAGTGAACTCTCGGCTCCCTTTGGAATCTCTCTGCCACTGAACCTTATGTCATTTCCTTTCACATCCCCCTTTTGGTCAAGAAGATGTTCTCCATCCCACGATGCCGGGTCTACATTCCTCCCCGGGAGTCATATTCCACGTTGCCAGGGAGATTCACTCCCCTGGGTGTCTGATCCCACATAGGGGGGAGGGCAGTGATTTCACCTTTCAAGTTGGCTTAGCCAGAGAGAGAGGGCCACATCTGAGCAACAAAGAGGCATTTGGGAGGAGGCTCTTAGGCACAACCATAGGGAGGCCTAGCCTCTCCTTTGCAGCAACCGTCTTCCCAAGGGTAAAACCTGTGGTAGAGGGCTCAACCCATCAAACCACCAGTCCCCTATGTCTGTGGTCATGTTAGCAACCATCGAGGTGGGGTAGGCCAATATCCCTGCATTCTCCACAGGCTCTTCAAGGGGGCTCTGCATATTTTTTTTCCTTGGTTTTTTTTTTTTTTTTTTAATTTTTTTTCTAAGTCAACTGTATGAAAACTAGAAAAATTAAAAAAAAATTAAAAAAAACACACAGTAAAAGAACATTTCAAAGAGACCATAACAAGGGAGTAAGAAAAAGACAACTAACCTAAGATAACTACTTTACTTCCAACATGTTCCTACTCTACCCCAAGAAAGTAACCTAATATAGCAACATTTCTGTGAACTTGCTCCTACTATATCCATCAGAAATTAACAGACCATAGTCATTCCTGGGCATTCACAGAACGTTAAGTTTACCCACGATAGCTTATCTGTTCTTCTTGGATTATTGTTCCCCCTTCCTTAATTGCTCTCTATCACTAGTTCCCCTACATTCTACATTATAAACCATTTGTTTTACATTTTTCAAAGTTCACATTAGTGGTAGCATATAATATTTCTCTTTTTGTGCCTGGCTTATTTCGCTCAGCATTATGTCTTCAAGGTTCATCCATGTTGTCATATGTTTCACGAGATCGTTCCTTCTTACTGCCGCGTAGTATTCCATCGTGTGTATATACCACATTTTACTTATCCACTCATCTGTTGAAGGACATTTGGGTTGTTTCCATCTCTTGGCAATTGTGAATAATGCTGCTATGAACATTGGCATGCAGATATCTGTTTGTGTCACTGCTTTTTGATCTTCCGGGTATATACCGAGAAGTGCAATCGCTGGATCGAAGGGTATCTCTATATCTAGTTTTCTAAGGAAGTGCCAGACTGACTTCCAGAGTGACTGAACCATTATACAGTCCCACCAACAATGAATAAGAGTTCCAATTTCTCCACATCCCCTCCAGCATTTGTAGTTTCCTGTTTGTTTAATGGCAGCCATTCTAATTGGTGTGAGATGGTATCTCATTGTGGTCTTAATTTGCATCTCTCTAATAGCTAGTGAAGCTGAACATTTTTTCATGTGTTTCTTGGCCATTTGTATTTCCAGAGATTGTTTTTTAAGGTACAGAATTCCTTAGTGAAAAAGAGCATGAGTGTTGCCATCAGAGATCCTGGGTTACAAGTCACAACTGTGCCACTTACTGGCTGTTTGATATCAGACAAGTCAAATACTCTGTTTCCTGTTTTGTCAAATCGGAATAAAAATGGTACCTAATTCACAGAAGTTTTTGTGAAAATTACGTTAAGTGATTAGGAAAATGCTTGCCATACAGTAAGTGCTCAAAAGTTTTTGTGAAAATTACGTTAAGTGATTAGGAAAATGCTTGCCATACAGTAAGTGCTCAAAATCATTAATTACAAGAATAATAATTATATTTATAATAATAGTTATATTTATTCACAGGGCATTGAGGCTTTTAGGTGTGAAAGTTTCTACTCATGTTGGCCATGTACAAGAATTCTCAGGAAGTAAAGAGATGTTCATGTGAGCTGGAAGTCACATCATCCCATGTTTCTATAATTTATCTGGCTCTGTCTTGAACAGGTTCTTGTTGCCTGCTCAAGATGCTGTTTCCTGAGTCACAGATGAACCTGAAGACTAATGATAAACTTATTTATTTTTCAGTTTTCTTCTGATTATTGCTTGCTCCTGGACATAGACCCTAAAGTGTCCTTCTACACACGTTTAACTGTAATATCATTTCTAACCTCGATGGGCCTGTACCATCACAATTCAATAAATGGGAAACACATGTAGTCAGTCAACAAGTATTTACGGATTTCCTATCATGTCCTAAACACTGTTGTCCGATATTAGGGATGCATCAGTGACAAAAGGCAAGCATTCCTACCCTTAAGTTGATATGCCAGTTTGGATATATTATGTCCCCAAGAAAAGCCACATTCTTTAATGCAGTCTTGTGGGGACAGATTGATTAGTCTGTTGATTAGGGCAGAAACATTTGATTAAATTATTTCCTTGGAGATGTGGACCCTGCCCATTCAGGGTGGGTCTTAATTAAATCACTGGAGTCCTATAAGAGAGCTCACAGACAGAAGGACTCAGAGCATCTGAGAGGGACATTTTGGAGAGAAGCTAAGAGCTGACATGGATACTGACATTTGGAAATGCTTGGAGACATTTGGAGATGCTAGTCCAGAGTTTGATCTGTAGAAGCTAAGAGAGACAAGCCCAGAGACATTTTGGAGAACACCATTTTGAAATGCAATTCAGGAGCAAAGGAACAGTAGATGCCAGCCACATGCCTTCCCAGATGATAGAGGTGTTCCAGACACCATCAGCCATTCTTCAGTGAAGGTATCCTCTTGTTGATGCCTTGGTTTGGACACTTTTATGGCCTTAAGACCATAAATTTGTAACAGAATAAATCTCCCTTATAAAAGCTAAACCATTTCTGGTATTTTGCATAATGGCAGCATTAGCAAACTGGAACAGTAGCTAACAAAGGATGATTATGAATTTTATTAGGAGTGTATTTGTCTTTAGCAACAAAAGTGAAATGTTCTGAATCTGAAAATTTCTAGACTATGTCTTATAATTTCCTCTCTAGTGCAACATCTGTTCAACCACAGTACCTCACTAAGGATAAAATTCCCCAGCAGATTCTTGCTCATGTTTCTCCAAGGATGGAGTTAGCACACAAGCTAAGTAAAATACACCCATACCCCCTATACCCCCCTCCATGTGCACATATGTATACATACTGATTAACAAAGTACAGGCATTACAATTTTCAGCTAAACCAAGACCTAACTTAAAGGGTGCATTTCTACCATGTGAATGACTTAGTTTTGCATAGTATTATATACTGGAGAATAAAGGTGAAGACAAAAGAATCAGAAGACATGAAGACATAAATCCTGCCTTCCAGAAATTTGGAGGAAGTGTTTAGAAATCAATGATGAAATACGCACTCACATCAACACATTCAAAAGAATAAAGAGTTTAAATGAACAGAATGAGGGGGAGGTCTGTGTGATGTATGTATCTGTTCATATGATATATGTTTGACAATTTATCTCCATTCAGAAATTTAATATTGGTAAGTTCAGGCACTCCAACTATCCTAGATTTCTTAATATTAATTTATTTCATCAAATAATTAGGTCAAAAATTTGTTGACAGTTTCAGCAATCAAGGGAATGAGGTTTTTTATTTGGGCAGAAAGTTGAAAATGCTGGCTTTGAAGAATGACAGGTTGGCAGATTGTGGAATACGGAAGTCATGGATTGAGCCATAGCTAAACTTTGGGCATCCGCTGGGGGTATGACACCACTAGACACCAGAAAGATTAAAGGATGCAGAATATAAGAAAATAATTCAGGGGAATAACAGAAAAATCCTATTTACAATAAAAATTATCACTCAGTAATTATATTAGTACATTTAGGTTGCTAAGGTTAAAGTTAATAGGATAAATTAATATAGTTAAAAGAGAGACCTAAGATGGCAGCATAGAGAGGCGTGGAAGCTAAGTAGTCCCCCTGGAAGAACTAAAAAAACCCAGAAACAACTAGAAAATAATCCAGAATAACTGCAGGGGGACAAACATGACTGTCCACTCATTATACACCAACCTGAATTGGGAGGAATGCCTGAGATCACAGCATAAAATATGTAAGCAAAAACTGTGGATCCAAATTGGGAGACCACTCCCCTGCAGCCAAAGCTACAAAGCATCATGGTGCCAGAGAGAAGCTTTCTCCCAGCAAGTGAATATAGCTCAGTGGAGCTACAACTGGGGTTTTAATTAGCGAGTGTGAACTGCTCACTACGAGGTACGAATCCCCAACAAGTAGACAGAGGCTTTGGGTGATGACTGACCTTGGAGAGTCAGAAGGTTGCCTCGGACTAGCTCTGTTCCTTTTTTGACTCAGTGGAGAAAGCCTCAGCCATTTTCAGTTCCCAGTTCTGTGACCCAGACAAGGGTATAGCACAGGCAGAGAGAGACCATTAAAATGCTAATAACCTCCCCCAATGGGGTCTATCTTCTCTAAGAGGAATGGGGTGGGGCCCAGCTCTGCTACCTGCCTTTCATTCAGAACTTGGGGAAAAAGAGCCACACCTCCTTACACCAGTCAAGAATTATAGGCTAACAGGTGCAACCTGCTAGGCAGAAAAGCACAGTGACCAGAGGCATCAGAGGGTGTACCAATTTTCTGACACACCCTCAGGGAAACCAGATGCTGAATATTTCTTCTTTCTGGGACCTTAGCCCATTCTAGTCTGGGGAGGCCTGATTGGGGTAACCAAGGAAACCATACCTAGGCAACAGAAAACTACAACCTACACCAAGAAAAATGAGGTTATGGCCAGGTCAGGGGAACAAACTTGCACCTCAACTGTGATGCAGGAATTGAAACAACTAATAATAAGTCAATACAAAACATTTAGGGAAGATACGGCGAAAGAGCTGAACAATATAATGAAAACACGGGACATACATAAGGTAGAAATTGAAAGTTCAAAAAATCAACTAGTGGAATCTATGGAAATGAAAGGCACAACACAAGCGATGAAAGACACACTGGTAACATACAACAGCAGACCTCAAGAGGCAGAAGAAAACACTCAGGAACTGGAGAACAAGGCACCTGAAAGCCTACACACAAAACAACAAACAGAGAAAAGAATGGAAAAATACGAGCAACGTCTCCAGGAACTTAAAGACAAAATGAAATGTAAGAATTTATGTGTCATTGTTGTCCTAGGAGAAAAGAAGGGAAAAGGGGCAGAAGCATTAATAGAGGAAATAATCAATGACAATTTCCCATCACTTATGAAAGACATAAAATTACGGATCCAAGAAGCACAGCTTACCCCAAACAGAATAGATCTGAACAGGCCTACGCCAAGACACTTAATAATCAGATTATCAAACATCAAAGATAAAGAGAGAATCCTGAAAGCAACAAGAGAGAAATGATCTATCACATACAAAGGAAGCTTGATAAGACTATGTGTGGATTTCTCAATAGAAACCATGGAGGCAAGAAGGAAGTGGGATGATACATTTAAGATACTGAAAGAGAAAACCACTAACCAAGAATCATATATCTGGCAAAACTACCCTTCAGATATGAGGGAAAGCTTAAAATATTCTCTGACAAACAGACAATGACAGAGTTTGTGAACAAGATACCTGCTCTACAAGAAACACTAAAGGAAGCACTGCGAACGGAAAGGAAAAGACAGGAGTGAGAGGTTTGGAAAACAATTTTGGGAGATAGTAGCACAGCAATGTAAGTACACTGAACGAAGATGATTGTGAGTATGGTTGAAAGAGGAAGGCTGGGATCATGTGGGACACCAGAACAAAAGATGAACAATAAAGACTGGGACTGTGTAACTCAGGGAAACCTAGGGTAATCAACAATTGTAATAAAAGGTAGAAATATGTTTTTACATGAGGTAGAACAAATGAATGTCAACATTGCAAGGTGTTAAAAATAGGGTGGGATTGGGGGGAAAATACAATCAATGCAAACTAGAGGCTAGAATTAACAGAAACATTGTATTATGCTTCCTTTACTGTAACAACAGCAATACACCAAAGCTAAATGCATATGGGGGGTGGGGAATAGGGGAAGGGTATGGAACTCCTGGCATTGGTGATGTTGTCTGACTCTTTAGTCTACTTTAGGTTAATGCTATCTTTCCTTTTGTCACCTTCTAGCTATCAAGTCTTTTTGTTTGTTTGTTTTTCTCTTTCTCTTGCCTTTTTCTTTTGCCTCTCTGCCTTCTCTGTCTCTTCCTCCATCTTTGTGGAAGAAATGTCCTTATATAGAAAGTGGCAATGGTGCTGAATACATAAATACGTGACTATACAGGGAACCAATGATTGTTTACTTAGGACGGAATGTATAGTGTTTCAACAAAACCATCTTAAAAGAAATGGGTTGAAGAAACCTTGAGGGCACTATGTTGAGTAAAATAAGATAGACACATAAAGGCAAATATTGCAGGGTCTAATTGATATGAACAAATTATATGTAAACTCATAGACATGAAATATAAGTTACCAGGGTATAGAATGAGGCTGAAGAATGAGGAGCAGTTGCTTATTATGAGCAGAATGTTCAACTAGGGTGAACTTAAATATTTGGAAATGGACAGGGGTGATGGTAGCATGTAATGAGAATAACTAACAGTGCTAAAAGTTGTGTGAAGGTGGTGGAAAGGGTAAGCTCAGAGTCACGCATGTCACCAGAAGGAAAGCTGGAGGTTAAAAGATGGGAATGTATAAAACAGTGAATCTTGTGGTGGACAATGTCCATGATTAACTATACAAATATTAGAAATCTGTCTCACAAACTAGAACAAATGTATGTCACTATAACTAGAGGTTAATAATAGAGAGGCATATAGGGAAATAATATATGCCTACTGCAAACTATATACTACAGTTAGTAGTATTTTAACATTCTTTCATCAACAGTAACAAATGTACTATACCAAGACTATGAATCAATAATGGAGGGGGGGCATGGTTAGTGGTATGGGAGGATGTGAGTTTCCTGTTTTTGCCTTTGTTTCTTTTATGGAGTAGTGAAAATGTTCTAAAAATTGAAAAAAAAATTGTGTTAATGGATGCACAGCTGTATGGTGATGCCATGGGCAATTGATTGTACACTTTGGATCTTTGGATAGTTGTATCATATCTGAACAATCTCAATAAAAAAGGGGGGGGGAGGAATTAATATAGTTAAAAACAAACCCATCATTCCCAATTTTGCCCAGTATCATCAATCTAGTCTGTTCCACATACATTTTCAAGTAGAAAATTCTCAAGGAGAGAATACATAAAAAAGACATATAAAATATGTGCGTATATCCTTCTTATCTACCTTTTTATTAATGGTGAAATAGAATGCAGTCATAGTATTTCATGAACTAAATGAGTTTAAGTGCCACAGTTATGTCACATTACTTTGAAGGGAAAGGTAATTATTATAGTGACAGGCCTATTTCATATTCTCATTAATACTTTGAAAAGATATTTTAAGTCAGGATTTTATTACCTCAAGTAACAGTTAATAGAGTGTTAAACTGTCGCTGAGAACTCCTGCTTATGCTTTAGTTCTAAAGGCAAATATTCTTAATTTGTGTTAATATTTATTCTGTTCATTGTTCAGTTGTCTATTCAATGTTCTGAAATGAAAGATTCCACTGACATCCTTGGAAATATACTAGTTTCCAAAAAGTTGTGCAATGAGTATTTGAACCAATCATACCTGTATTGTATGATTCAGTCTAACTGTATCTGGGTTTTTTAAGTTTTCTAAGCCTCAGTTTTCTTATTGGGAAATTGGCAGTAAACACTGCCAACAGCATAGAGTTGTTGTGAAGATTAGTGAATGGGAAGATTTCTCAAAAAGCTCAGCCAAAGTTCACTTCATGAATTAATTCGATCCCACTACTAACCCTGCATCGTGTGTGCATATGTTTGTGTGTTTCTCCACTTGGGGAAACCGACAGGTGATGTAAGGAAATCCAAAGGACCTAGAATAACCAAGTTAATTTTGAAAGAAAGCAAAGTCATAGCATCAACACAACCACGTATAATGATTTACTATGAAGCTATAATTATTACGATTATGGTATTGGCTCAAGGATCAAGAAACACACAAAAGGAAAATAATAGTAGAACCCAGAAGTAGACCTACACATATATGATCACCTGATTTATGACAACAACACCGTTTCAAATTACTTGGGGGGAAAGATTATCTTCTCAATAAATAAAGCTAGGATAATTATTTAAAAATGAATTTTTACCCCTGGTTTACATCATAAACAGAAATTATTCAAGATGCACATAGATTTAAATGTTACAATTAAAACAATAAAGCCTCTGGAAGAAAATATAGCACAATATCCTCATGACAACAGGGTAAACAAGTTAAAAAAAAATCACTAACCCTAAAAGAAAAAAAAATCATTAAGTTGTAGTTTACTAAAATTAAAAGCTTCTGTTCATCAAAAGACACTAGTAAGAGAGCAAAAAGACATTTCAAAGATTGGAGAAAAGATATTTTTAGTATATATATATACTGAAAGATTCGTATCCAGAATTTATAAAGAACTTCTATGGTTAAAATCAAACAATCCAATGAAAAATTAAGTGAAGACTTGACTGGGCAATTCAAAAACAGAGAATATACAGATGGTCAATAGGCAGAACATACTTATTCACCAGGGAACTATAAATTAGAAGTTCAATTTGATACCACTACACAACTATCAGAGGGGCTAAAAGTAAACAGTCTGACAGTACCAGTGTTGGAGAGGATGTGATCAATTACATTTTTGGTTGGTGTGTAAATTGGTAAAGCCACCTTGAAAAAAAATATTTGCAACTATCTACTAAAGATAAACATATGACTACTATATGATTCATGAATCCCACTCTTAGGTACACACTCAAGAGAAAAGAGGGTGTATGCCACAAGAAGATAAGAATATTCAAAATAACTTTGTTCAAGTAATAACATTGTACATGACTGTTCAAATTAACTCTGTTAATAAAAGACAAAAATTGAAAAGAACCAAATGTCTATTAAAAGTAGAATGTATAAATAATGTGTATATATTCATAGAATGAAATATTATACAACAATATAAGTTATAAACTGATATGCTCAACCTTACAGATACTATGATGAATAAAGGACACTAGTCTTAAAAAGCACATTTTGTATGATTCCATTTATATTGAGTTGAAGAAGAGGCTAATCTAGTAGATGGCAAGGGAGTAAATGGTTCTTAACTGGGAATAGAGATGCCTGAGAAGCTAGAAATAGTTGATATTTTTTATCTCAGTGCTAGTTACTCATATTCAAATGGGTAAATTGTGTACAAAGTCAAAATGATATGCTTTAAGCTTTAACTGTAGTATGCCATACTTCCACAAAGACTCTTTTAAATAATCAGTTATTTTTATTAACTGCCATCATCACCACCCCTGTACTACTAGAAGTAAATAGAAAAAAAATACCTACAATAGTGTATCCAGAAAATAATACTGGAACAGGTCAAGATTTGCTAAATGATTTATAGATGCCAACATCTGGACTCCCTCCAACAAAAATGCCATATTTTTTACACTCTTTCTTATAGTGAAACCCACCAACTGACTAGCCAGGTTCATACATACCTGTAATCCTTTTAATATTTTAATGCCTCTCTCATAGAAATGAAAGCTGGTAATGTGGTATTTATGGAAGCTTTGTAAAATGAAACCTAGGAATTAAAGGAAGTTCAAGGAAACAGAAACAATAACTGGAGAAGAAAAGGTAAATAAAAATACCATAATACTCTGAAATAGATAAGAAAAGATATTATATCAATGTATCAACAACAAAATGTTATATCATAAATAGCATTATGATAAAGCATAATTTCTCAGAAATTAAAATATAGAAACAGAAATTTTAAGATATGCAATTGTTTGGAAAATAAAGTTCAAAGAGTCACTTAAAAGGTAGAAAAATAAGAGATAGAAAATCAGAGAGAAAGACATCCAAATTAGAGACATCCAGACCCAGAATGAAATTAATAAGAGTTACAGAAAGACAGAGCTGGAAAAATTGTAAGGAAAAAGTATGCACTAAACAAACAAACAAATACAATTTTCCAAGATCTGAAAGGACTTGAGATTTTAAATTGAAAGCTATACAGTAAGCTCACCAAAATAAAAGACACTTCTTTTAGGTTGTACCATATAGAAATCTTAGAAAAACTGGTATAAAAATTTCTAATTTTTTTCAGAAAAAAAAACATTTTGAACATGAGACACTAGATCACTTTTGAACAATGTTTTCAAAATTCTATGCAAAACAATTTCTATTCTATAATACTGAATCCAGAAAAAAAAAAATCAAATGTGAGCACAGATTAAAAAATACTTTCAGAGGATTGTAGGAAGATGGCGGAGTAGGGAGCTCCAGAACTCCGTCTTGCCACCAAGACTGTTAAACAGGAAGGAAGACACTGTCTGACACAACTATTTTGAAACTCCAGAGGCAAGAAGAACACTGAACAGCATCCAGGGAAAAGAGAGGGGAAGAGGCTGATAAATTACAGTAAAGAACAGTAAACTGTTCTCTCCATGTGACAGCTACTGGCACCCATACCCCTTCTTGTGGCAACCCTCTGTGTAGTCCAGTCCCTGGTTGGCTTGCTGGTGACAGAAAGGGAAGTAAAAATCCTTTTCCCCAATTACAAGGATGACTACAACTGATCACTGATCACAGCTTTTGATAAGAGAATTTAGATCACTGGGGGCCCAGTTCTGAGGGCAGCCATTGTTTCAGCCTGGGATTGAGGCAGGCAGCCATTGTTTCAAACCTCCCCAGAAAAGGGTGGAGGCTGCCATTGTTTCAATCTGCCCTGGACAAGAATGGCAGTGGTGGAGAATTAAAGATGCTACATTTCCTGTGGGGGGCAGTTAGTTGAAGGCTGCCTTTCCTGATTCCCTCCCCAGGGCACTTTGGGGCCAGTCTGAGCTCCCTTCATGAGTCTCCGGCCCTGTTTGGCTGAGAAAGCCTGATTTGGGAAAGTCCTCTCTGGCATGCCTCTCCTCTCCGAATTTGCATTTCCAATCAAGTGCAGCTTGAGACAATGAAAGGAATGTAGAAAACTATAGAGGCAGACAGTCTGGGGCAAAATGTTGCCAGCATCAAACACCAGGAGAGGGAGGTCTGTCTCCTGGGAAACAGAGTAGACAACAAAAATCCTGTAAACAAGGGAACTCCAGGACAAGACAGAGGCCCAGAAAGACAGAGAGAAACCTGAACAAGCATTTGCTTTAGGCAGACCTTCCTGATAGGTGAGCTGAAGCTCAAGAAAATCTCTGTCTTATCACCACTGGTTACAAAATCAAAAAACTGACATAGGGAATAAATCTCAGAGCTAACATTTTAAAATATTAAAATGTATAATATGTAACAAAAAAGCACAAAGCAAATAAAGAAGCAGGAAAGGAAGAGGATAAAAATCCATGTGGACATACAAAGCAAAGCCTTTACAAAAGATCTTAAAAATGTGCAAGTAGTTGAAGGAAAATATAGAAAAAGAACTAAAAGATATCAGGAAAATGATGAATAAGCAATATGAGAGTCTTAGGAAAAAAAAAATAGAAATTTTAAAGAGGAATCAAACAGAACCACTGGAGTTGAAGACCAGAGTAACTGAAATGAAAAATGCCCAGGAGGGTTTCAATAGCAGATTGGAGCTGGTAGAAGAAAGAATCAGTGAAGTCAAAGACAAGACACTTGAAATGAGTCAGGTTGAGCAGCAGAAAGAAAAAATATAATTACTAAAAGGGAAAATAGCCTGACACCCCTGGGACAACATTAAGTGCACCAATATACACATTATGGAAGTCCCAGAAGGAAAAGAAAGAAAGAAAGGGTCAGAAGGAGAAAATAACAAATATTAGAATGGAGATAAATGAAATGGAGGGGAAAAAAATAGATTCCACAAAACCAAAAGTTGATTCTTTGGAAAGATCAATAAAATTGACAAACCTTTAGCTAAATTGAAAAAGGAAAAAAAGAGGATTCAAGTAATGGAAATCAGAAAAATGGGGGACATTACTACCATCCTTGCTGAAATAAAAAGGACTATAAGAGGATACTATGAACAACTGTACACCAATAAATTAGATAACCTAAATGAAATGGACAAATTCATAGAAAGCATAAACTATCTACATTTACTCAAGAAGAAATAGAATATCTCAAAAAAGCCCATTATAAGTAAAGAGATTGAATCAGCCAATAAAAATCTCCCAATAAAGAAAAGCCAAGGTCCATATGGCTTCACAGGAAAATTCCACTAAACATTCAGGGAAGGTTTAACTCTGCACTCAACCACTTCCAAAAACAAATCAATGAGGAGGGAACACTCCTAAATTCATTCTATGAGGTCAACATCACCCTTATACCAAAGCCAGATAAAGATATCAAAAGAAAAGAAAACTACAGACCAGTATCTCCTCTGAATATAGATCCAAAAACCCTCAAGAAAATACTAGCAAACTGAATACATCATCATATTAAAAGAATTATACACCATGATCGAGTGGGATTTATCCCTGGTATAAAAGGTTGGTTCAACATAACAAAATCTATTAATGCAATACACCACATTAACAAATGAAGAACAAAAAATACATGATCGTCTCAGTTGATGCAGAAAAGGCATCTGACAAAATTCAACACCCCTTCCTGATAAAAACACTTAGCACCCTAGGAATAGAAGGAAACTTCTTCAAAATGATAGAGCGTTTTAGTTTTGGTTTGTTAAAGCTGCTGGAACTCAATATACTAGACCAGAATAGGGTTGGCTTTTACAATAGGGTTTTATTAGTTTACAAATTTACAGTTCTAAGGCCATGAAAATGTCCCAATTAAGGCATCAACAGGATGATACCTGGACTCTGAAGACAGGCTGCTGGCATCCAGGGATCCTCTGTCACATGGTTGGTGTCTGCTAGTCCTTCGCTCCCGTGTCTCATTGCTCTCAGCTTCTGGTTCCAGTGGCCTCCTTTTTGAGCTTCTGTGAGTCCTCTCTTAGCATTTCTGGGGCTTTTCACTCCAAGCTCCCTGGGTGTTTTTCTCTGAGCTCTTTGTGCTTTTTCTGTCTTTTGTCTTCATAAGGGACTCCAGTCCTCCTCATAAAGGACCCACCTTGATGTTGGTGGGTCACATCTCAGTTGAAACATACTAATCAAAAGTTCCTACCCATAACAGGCCTACACCCATAGGAATGGATCAAAAGAACATGGCCTTTTCTAGGGTATATTACAACTTCAAACCAGAAGAGTATATATGAAAAACCCACAGCTAATATCTTACTTAATGGTGAAAGACTGAAAACTTTCCTTCTAAAATCAGAAATGAGTCAATGATACCCATTGTCACAACTGTTATTCAACATTGTACTGGAAGTTCTTTCCAGAGCAATTAGGCAAAGCAATAAATAAATAAATAAATAAATAAATAAATAAATCATATCCAAATTGAAAAGGTAGAAGTAAAACTTTCCATATTTGCAGATGACATGATACTATATGCAGAAAATGCTGAAGAATCCACAATAATACTCCTAGAGCTAATAAATGAATTCAGCAAAGTGACAGCATCCAAAATCAACTCCCATAAATCAGTGTTTCTATACACAAGCAATGAACAATCAGAAGAAGAAATCAAGAAAAAATTCCATTCACAGTAACAATTAAATGATTCAAATATCTAGTAATAAATCTAATCAAGGATGAAAAGGACTGTATACAGAAAATTACAAATCTTTGCTAAAAGAAATAAAAAAAAAATACATAAATAAATGGAAGGACATTCCATGTTCATGGATTTGAAAACTAAATATTGATAAGATGTTAATCCTACCCAAAGCAATTTATAGACTCAATGCAATCCCAATCAAAATTACAATAACCTTCTTTGCAGAACTGGAAAAACCAATAATCAAAATGGGGGGGTAAGAGTCCTTGAATAGCTAAAGCCATTTTTAAATAAAAGAAAAAAGTTGGAGAACTAACATTTGCCAATCTTAAAACTTATTGCAAAGCCACAGTAATAAAAACTGTTTGAGCCTTGCACAAAGACAGACAAATACACCAACGGAATCAAATTCAGAGCTCAGAAATTAACTCTCAAGTTTATGGCTAGCATTTTCGACAAGGGGCAAAAACCACTCAATTGGTGAAGAATAGTCTCTTCAACAAATGGTTCTAGGAAATCTGAATCTCCATTTGCAAAAAGAAAGAAGGAGGATACCTACCTCACACCATATACAACAATCAACTCAAAGTGGATCAAAGACTTAAATACAAGAGCTAGAACTATCAAACTCCTGGAAGAAAATGCAAGGAAGCCTCTTTAGGACCTGTGTTAGGCAATGATTTCTTATACTTAGCATCTATAGCACAAGCAACAGAAGAAAAAAATAGATAAAAGGGACATTATCAAAATTTAAAACTTTTGTGTCTCAAAGAACTGTATCATGAAAGCAAAACAACAACCTACACAATGGGAGAAAATATTCAGGAACCACATATCCAATAAAGGTTTAATATCCAGAATATATAAATAAGTCCTTTAACTTAACAACAAAAAGACAAACAACAGTACTAAAACATGGGCAAAAGACTTGAATAGACATCTCTCCAAACAGTATATTACAAATGGCCAGAAAGTAAATGAAATAATGCTCAATATCATTAGCCATCAGGGAAATGCTACCCTGTACAAAAAGATGCAATTTCACACCCATTAGAATGGCTGCTATTAAAACAAACAAACAATGAAAATATTTAAAAAAAAAAAAAAGTGCTGGTGAAGATGTGGAGAAATAGGAACACTTAGTCATTTCTGGTGAGAATGTTAAATCCTGCAGCTGCTGTGGAAGACAGTTTGGCAGTTTCTCAGAAAGTTAAGGATAGAACTATCATATGACCCAGCAATCCCACTACTCATTTTATACCCCAAAAATTGAAAGCAGTAACTTTAATAGATATTTGCACACAACATTCATATGGCATTATTCACAATTGTTCAAAGATGGAAACAACCCAAGTGTCCATCAACTAATGAATGAATAAATAAAATATGTTATATACATTCCATGGATTATTATTCAGCTGAAAAAGGAATGAAGGCCTAATACATGCAAAAACAGGGATGAACTTTGAAGGCATAATGTTGAGTGAAATAAGCCAGACACAAAAGGACAAATATTATATTATCTCAGTGATATGAACTAATTAGGATAACTAAATTCATACAGTCAGAGTCTAGAACGTAGGCTACCAGTAGATGGAGTAGGGATAGGGAATGGGAAGTTAAGGCTTAAAATGTACAGGTTTCCTTTCTGGAATTATGGAAATATTTTGGTAAAGGATGGCAGTGATGGTAGCAAATCATGAATACAATTATTAGCACTGAAACACATATTTAAATGTGATTACAAAAGGAGACATGAAATTGCATATATGGTAAAGAATAAAAGTTTTTAAAAATCCATGGAACTAAAATACACAAACAGCGAGCACTAAATCAAACCACCATGGATTATAGTTTATATTACAATTATTAAAATATGCTTCCATCAATTTTACCAATGCAAGGTATTGGAGGTGAGATGGTATATGGGAATCCTGCATTTTATGCATGATTGTTCTGTAAACCCACAACTTCTCTAAGAAAAATAAATAAATAAATAAAAATACTTTCAACATCTCAAAAAATTTTACTTCCGAGTTAGTTCCACCAGGTGCAGGTGCACATGATATGAACTGCCCATCTTTAGCTGTCACCATTTAATTAAGCTTCAGGGTAAATGCCATTCCCTAGATTTGTGCATCAAGGTGGTTCTATTGTTATTCATTATTTGTAAAGATGTTACTGGACAATAAGCTCCAACAAAATGAGGTATTAATACATGAAAGAAAAAAGACATGGAATATAGAAAACAGTACCACCAATAAAACAGAAAGGAAAAGAAATTTCCACGATTGAGATTAAGGTCAGTTCTAAGTCTAGAGAAAAACAAGTTCATACTGGACAGGGATGCAGAAGTCTTAAAGTATATGCCTACAAGGGAAAAAAATGAATATGTAGATTCTCAGATGTATCATATCATTTTCTGAAGATTTTGCAGCTCCAAAGGAGATTTTGGTAATAAATTTAGTAACAGGGAGATTGTAGGACTAAGAAATGAATAATGGAAGCAATTATGAATTTTGAAGAAAATAAAAGATTACAGGTAAGAAAGTATATATTGCATGGCTTACTGGTGAAAAATATTTATGCCCTAATCATGATAATTTAATGTTGAATAGTAATTAAACTGAAAGTGATATACTGGGAGAAAGGGGAGAATGTAAGCATGTGTGATTTAAGTTGTGATGTGTGTGGATGCTAATTCCATGGTAGGAAATCAAGAGAATATATATATATATGATAGAAAATGCAAAGAGTGTAATTCATAAAAATGTTATTTGAGAATATGAAAGTAAATAGCAGAAGAAAATTCTAAAATATTTGAGAGTGGTTGGATCTGAGAAATGAAAATTGGTACTGGGTAGTGAAATGTATTTGTATAAGTATTAATATGATGCATATAAAGTTTTAATTAAAATATCTCTAAGTATACGTATCTGATTTGTTCAAATAGCAAGTTTATTTTGTTGATGTGATTCTTCTCAACTTTTTGCTGAAGGTTTCAATAACTTTTAAACTGAAGGGTCATATTATTTAAGACTCAAACTACCATTTGAAGACTACACAATCTCTTAATTGTGGCCCAATTGCTTGATTTTGATTGTGTTACAATTAGCCTTAGAGTAGGACAAGTTCTACTTGCAGAGAAACTGCCAACCCTGTATTACTATCAAATAAAATTTAATATCATTTCCTCTGATCAGTCAACATTCCCTTGCTTTGTCTTCATGTTTGTTTTTGCCTGTATCAGTTACCTTTTGCTGCATAGCAAACCAAACCCAGCACTTACAGACTTAATGTAACAAAAATTTATTTGCTCATGAGTCTGTGCACCAGCAATTCAGGCTGAGCTCAGCTGGACTCTTCTTTTGCTGGTCTTGCCTGGAGCCATGCATGCAACTTCTGTCATCTGGCAGTTCACCAGGAGCTGGATGGGCTAACCTGGTCCACCACAGTCCTGATGATTAGTGCTGGCCATCCTTCGGACACCTCTTGCAAAATAGTCTCTGTGATAGACTGAGGTGTGCACCCCAGAAAAAGCATGTTCTTAATCTTACTCAATCCCTGTGGGTGTGAACACGTTCTAAATAGGACCTTTCGAGGGTGTTAGTTTTAGTTAAGTTGTGGCCAACTGAATCAGGATGAGTCTTAATTCTATTGTTGGAAGCCTTATAAAGAGAAAGCCACAGAGAGTGGAAGTAGGAAATCAACAGATCTGTATGAGAAAGGAAAGGACATCACTATGTGTTGGGAAAGCCAAGGAACCCAAGGTTTGCCTGCCGGTCAGAACCCTAAGGAACCAGGGAGGAAGCGAGCCTTCAAGCTTCTGAAACTGTGAGCCCATACATTCTCATTGTTAAGCCAACCTACTGTATGCTATTTGTCTTGCAGCCTGGAAACTGACAGTCTCTCATCCTCAAAGTGGCTAGGCCAAGGATTCTTCACATGGTACTTCCAGGATTTAAAGAATGCAAGTTGAGGCCTTTTGAGGTTTAGGCTCGAACTACCACGGTGTCACTGTCACACTTTGCCATTGGTCTAAGCAAGTTGATAGGTCAGCCCTGATTCAAGGGGAAGAAAAAATGGCCTCCATTTCTTGAGGGGTGGAGCTGCAAACACTCTGTGGTCATATTTGATTAACTAAAGGTCCCAGTATTGACTCTCATTACGAGTTTGAAAGTAAGTGAATTTAAAGTGGCATCAAAATAATAATTTTTATTTGGAAGCCTGGGACTTGTTTATACTCATCTCTTCACATCCCATGCCCCTCTCCCCACCAACACTTACTCACACTTACCTTTGGGCCATTTTTGTGTGTATCTGTTTTCCTCAATATTGTAAGTTTCAGTAGGAGTAAAATTCATATCAATTTCACTCTTCTGTCTTGCAGTGGCTTAGGTAGCACTAGGTACAGTAAAAGCAGGAAAGATTTCAATACATTTCCACTAACACTATTAAAATAAGATATAGCAAGAAAAAACTCAGCAACAGTACAAGGAAGTTGAGTCTGAGAATTTCTAGATATGATTCTTTAGAATATATAGATGATAAAACCTGTGATTTACAAAATCAGATAAAGGAAACAAAGAAAATAACAAAATGTCAAATGTTAGCTAATTATAGGACAGATAGTCAGTTTTCAGCTGTTAAATGGAAAAAAAATCAGCTACTTTTTGCTTTTAATTAATATAAAGTCATTATTTTTATTAGGTTTTATTGTCTTAGTGGAAATCGGAAGGCAGTTGGCTGCTGGAAGGAAAAAAACATAAGTGCAAGGACTGTTAGCAGAAAAGATATGAATTACTGTATTTGATTCTACTTTTGTGTAAAAAAATGTATTATTCTTCTCATTGAATATCTGACCATATCTGGCAGGGAAACTTAGTGTGGTAAAAGATAGATGAATCATAGACTGAGGTCCAGAGAATAAACTGAAAAGATATTAAAGAATAACAAAATTTAAACCAAAGGTTTTATTAGATGATGTGGGAGCAGGAAATGGAAGTGAAAAGTCCTTTACTGGAACTAAAATAATGAATTATTTAGAGTAGCCCAAATGGATCTAACAAGGAGCATCGGAATAAAACCATGGAAAATTAATAATTATCTATCACAGAAATATTGCTAACATTGTGTATATAATGAAACTGTCACCCAGGAGACCTGCCTCATCTGACATAGAACTTTTCAATCTTAAAAGCCGAAATCTCATCTGACCCTGTAGCATCCCAGCCTCCCTAACCCATGCATCACTGTGGCAGAATGAATTATGTTTTCAAGCCATAAAGATACTTGTGTTTAATGAGTTATTTTGCCTGTCAGAAATGAATTATTTCAATAACTCAAATAATAGCAACAATACCCATGGTCAACGTCAACAAAAATGAAAACCTGTTCTACCAAAATTATTACCAACATTATTGGTAGAAGTACAGTCTTGGCATGTGCAACATTTGGAAAGTCTCTTCCAAGTTAATTGCAGTAAATGCTCTTCAAGGAAAAATAGTTTCAGTCTTCATCTTTCAGAAGGTCTCAGTCTCTCCAGCCACAAAATGGGTTCTTATGATGTCAGCTTCTTACCTATAGCAAATAAAAATGAAACAAACCAAAAAACAAACCAAAAAAAAAAAAAAAAAGCTGTGTTGAAAGACTATCTAAGAGATATTTAAAAGTTGTATAAGTTAATCTATGAAAGAAAGTAGAAAGCCCATGCCCACCAGCTCTCATTGGATACCTTGGAACAAATTTGTTTAGGAATTCAGAATTTGGGGGAGTTTAGAATGGTAATACAGTGTATCCACCTTGAATATTTCTGACAGGCTAGTAATCAAAACATTAACATTTCTACAGTGAAACATCTGAATGTTCATATTTAGTGGGAATGACCTCAAGTTCTACCACCAGATTGATTCATTTCAGGTCCAGCTTTGCCATCAATGAGCTTGGGGTTAAGATAATAGCTCGTTCACAGAAATGAGCTGAAGCAAATATCACAAATACATAAAGGATATTTGCTGTTGACCTTTCTAAAGGGCCTAATCACAAAAACAAAACCTCAGGCAGGATTGTTTAAAAGGAAATATATCCATTTTTATTGTGCATACTGAACAACCCATTAATGAAGGTTGTATTGCATTAAAGCTCACTCACTACATTTAAAATTAAAAAAAAAAAAAAATCTTATTTTAGACTCAAGGGACACAATCACATATTACAAGGGACATACCTTTTTCTGGAAATGTATTAGTCTATTTTAATTCTTTCCATCACACTGTAGCAAGCTTCTAGTAATACAGTGAGAAAATATCACCACTGTGCATTTTCCAACTCTCTGTGCTGTCTACAGAAAACTCCTGTTATGTAAAAACAAACTAAGCAACCTATTTATTAGAATATAAAACTGTTGTCATTCCACTAAGAATGAAATTTGATTCTTTGTTTCATCTGTACCACTTTTCCCAATATTTATATGACTAAATATCAACTCTTTATTTGAGCTAAGGTATATAACCATTAGATCCTTAGAACCAAAAGTACCTAAACAAACTCAACTCTGCTTAGTTACTGTATATAAGCATTTAAATTTTTGTACTAAAGCTTATTGATGCAGAGTTTGAAATGTTTTGTTTGTTTATAAGTTTTCTTGCAAACATTACAGATACTTTTTTGCTAGTCTTATTGCCATTATGTATTAGCCACTTTAGCACTTTTTACTGCCACCAACTTGAATTAACAGAATATTTTTTTATGAATCTTCTAATAAGTGTATGTAAATGCAAAAAAAAAATAAATCTAAGTTCTAGGAGTTGTAAGATTTTAAGAAGGTGGGAAATTTGTTCAAGCCAAGTATAACTTTAAGTAAATAAATGTGCTGCAAACCTTCTTAGTTTCATTAAGACTTGTTTTCCTTGCATATCATCCCATTTCATACAAATTCATGTACTGGATACTCTTTGGGGAAATCTGAGAAACTATTAATTTTATCTACTGAATTTTACTTGTGTCCATATTGAGTGTGTTTGTATATTTTCTTTAGCACATGTTTCTTTACAAACCATCTTCACTCCTCCCCCAAAGCCAGTGCATATGCTGAGGCCATGGCCAATCACATTCCTGGTGGGGAGAGTGGTGCTAAAGGCTGGAAGAAAAGAAACTAAAGAACATGACTAAGATTTCATGAGCATAATCTGTGCATCATCATACTGTAGCAAGCTTCTAGTAATACAGTGAGAAAATATCACCACTGTGCATTTTCCACCTGTCTATACTGTCCATGGAAAACTCCTGTTATGTAAAAACAAACTAATCAACCTATTTATTAGAAGATAAATCTGTTATCATTCCATTAAGAATGACATTTGATTCTTTGTATCATCTGTACCACTTCTCCCAATATTTATAGGACTAAATACTAACTCTTTATAATCTCCCTTAACAAAAACCTTCTTATTGCATTTACATGTATCCTGCACAGATTAAAGTTAAAGCCATTCAAAATCATTACACTGGAAAGCTTAATCCAGACACTCACCCAATTCATCATATGCTTACAGCTATGTTTCTTTTGTTTTTTGTTTATAATTCTCGCTTTGTTTGGAATTCTAAACCATCTAGTTGCATATTCAAAGGTTCTAAAAGCTCATGGAATAAGGTTTTAAAAAATCATTAAATATATATTGTTTATCAATCCAAATCATTATTTTCATATGAATTCACACTAAGCATACATAAATCCCTTTGGATCACAGATGCACAACCTTACGTACAAATCCTCAGTTTGCTAATCTGTGTAAAAACTTGGCAAAGAGTTAGGCAGGCACTTGCACCAAGGAAATAAAGTGACTCTTATCACACTTAGTTTCTCCTCTCTACTATTCTGACCAAGAAATAAACAATAACTGGCTATGGAATGACAGTCATGAAGATATCTTGTAGACTTTCCTTATGCCTTGGTCAGCTGAATTGCCTCCCAACAATCCTATTGAAAACTTTAGTATTTGCTTCTTTTCCTGTTCACAAGGAGAGGTGGGTAAAAATAAGTACTGTCTTGTGCTCAAAATGATGTCCCTAATATTCAAAGTTTATCTTGACCATAGCCCTGTCTCAGATAAATTCGCCCATAATTATCCTGGGTTTTAACTCAAAAGAAGAAAGGATTCTATAACATTTAGAGCTGTCTAATAACTGATCTTGCTTCTTGGAAACATACAGGAACTGTTCCAGAAAGGGATGTTATAGAGGAACTCAAACCCACCAAGGAACTTTGGATTAGCTGACAGCTCCAAATCTATGTTTTATAGTCCTATAAAGCAAATTTAAGTAGTACTGGCTATTTTGGGGTGGGAGGGATCTATCACGTTTTAAAAGGATGGAGCTTCCTGTGAAAGGATACCAGTTTTCAATGTCTGTCTTAGTTTACTGCACAATGGGCATTTAATCAATGTTTACTACTAATAATAGTAATAACATTAAAAACATAATCAACAATACAAGCCTCAGTTGCTGCCTAGCCTATATCTCACTGCAAATAATGAAAATGTCATCCTTTTCTAAAGAGCTATGGAGAGAAAGGATGTTTGTATCATAAACCTGAGAAAAGTCTGAGGAAACCACAGGGGTGTAATGAAATTGCATCACAAGAGATGACCTATCAAGGTAATGGTCATTAAACTGTAAGTTTCTATAAAACAAATGAAACTAATTAGATGGCCAAACCTAATTGCAAATAGAAAACCAATGCCTATTTTATTTTAAAATACAGAATACAACTTCTAGATAGTATATGATCCAGTTTAGGGAGGGAAAGAAGCTCGTTTGTAAATGGTGAAATGCTCTTTAACAATGAATCAATGAATAAATATGTTTAGCATTGAATTTGCCTCATGACCTTAATATGCTGGTGAAGGAAACAATGGAATAATTAAGCAACAAATATATTCATTAAAATAGTCAAAACTCTATCAGTTGCTACATGGATGATAAACGAATATATAAAAGTTAAACTACTGCCTAGTACGTAGATGCTGCAAGAGATGTTTCTCTCATTCTAACAACAATAAAAATGCAGATATACTTTGAAATCATAACTTTTTTTAAACTCATCAAAAGCTGAGTTCTCAAGGAAACACATACCTTCAATCCAAAGAGGGCCAGTTCCTTCCTAGGAGACCGGATGTGAAGAATGATCCCACTTGGCAAAGCAAGGGAGAAAGAGACTTCAGTAATAGCAGGTAAAACATAATTAGATAAAATATCTACTTCTGAAGATTAAAAGTGAGCTGGCATAACAATCCAAAAGTTCTGGGGGCACTAAAAACTAGTCACTCATTTACATTCCTTCCTACAAGGCCTCCATAAGGTACTACTGGGAACGAATGGGGGGCAGGGTAGAAGAGCAGAGTGTCTCCGATTGACATGAAAGAGGTGAGTGGTGGTATGGGGGTACACTCAAAAAACACCATGCACTTCTCCCAACTTTTATCCACAAGAAATACATGCCTCAAGCTGCTGGGATTGGTGTAGCAAACCCTCTTGGCAACAGGACACAGGCAAAGACACATTGCTGCTGGTACAAAGATAAAAGAAAAATTTTCTTCTCTGGAGGATGGTAATTTCTAGGATCCTAGGCTGACGACTAGTGGTCCATTACTGGAAAGGGGTCGGGAAAACCCCCACCAAGACAAACTGCAGATATAAAGCATAAATTGTCTGTCTTCGACAGGAACAGTATAAAAGTCCCACCCCTGAGGCTAAGATGCACAAAGCTTACCTAAGACTGAGGCTGCAGAACAACAGAAAACTCCCCATGCCTCCCCAAATGAGCCAAGAGATCAGACTACTAAGCAACAACAATCTAATGCTGATAAAGGGGTAAGTGTGTGGTGTGGGGTTCCTCTCTGTAGCGTAGGCTTGAGAGATAGCAAAAAGCTGAGGGTGGCAGCCCAACTATGAGAAAATCCCTCCAGCATCCTGGCCTCTACTCTAAGCACCAGTCCAACATCTGAAGAAATTGAGCTGAAGTCCACTGAAGGTAGCCATAGCAGTAACTAAAACTAAACCCAGATGAATAGATTGACTTCTTGCCTACGCTAGTGGCCTGATTAAAGAAGTGTGTTTGTTTCCAGATGTAACTATTGTTTAAGTTTCCATTGTTTTACATATAATATCCAGCATTCAATAATAATTATGGGACAGACAAAACAGTAAGAAAGAACCCATTATCAAGAGCCAAGCAACCAAAATACTGGCTCAATGATGATGCAGATGTTGGAATTCTCAGACTAAGACTTTAAAATAACTAGAGATTAAAATGTTAAAAGACGTATTTCTTTGAAAAGGTGGACAATATTCTTGAACAAGTAAGAAAATTGAGCAGAGAGATGAAAACCAAAAGAGAGATTCAAATTGAAATTCCAGAAACAAAAATGATCAGACATGAAGAATTTTTTCAATCGATTCATCAGTAGAATTGACATGGCCAGTGAGTATAGGGATATCAACTGTTCTGGTTTGCATATGATTCAGGGATTTCTCAGAACACATGATTTTCAGTGCTAAATCCTGGATAGACCCAGGTAAAATGAGATTGTTGGTTGCCCTAAATGAGTGTGAAATTAGGTTAATAAAAATTGTCTAAACTATAACACACACACACAGTGAATCAAACGGAACAGAGCATCCCAGAGCTGGGGGATAATATGATAGATGATGACCTAGAATTTCCAAATACAGGGAGGCAACAAATTAATTGGCCAAGTATATCAGACTATTCCAAGTCAGGGGGAAAAATCAAGACGTCACAGACACACTGCTGAAATCTAAAGATACACAGAAAATATTAAAGGCAACCAAAACATGGGGTAAAAAAGGACACATTACACACAGAAAGATGCAGCAGTAGATAAGATTACGTCACTAGAAATTAAGCAAGCCAGAAAACAATGGAGTGACAACTTTAATATATTTAAAATTGAAAAATCTATCCACCCAGAATTCTATACCCAGTAAAATATTTTTCAAAAATGAAGGGAAAATAAAGACTTTTTCAGACAAACAAAAAGAAAAATAATTCATTCAAGAAAGAAGAGAATGGTACCAGACAAAAACTTGAACTGACAAAAACAGACACATAGATACAAACATGGGCTAACATAACAGTCCAAACAAATACTCCATAAATGATAAAAATAAAGGTAAATAAAATAGGTTTTCTCCTTATTTAAAAAAAAAAACTGTAAATATAATCTGTTGTCTAATAAAAGATTATGGGATTTATTACATTTGTAAATTATGACAACTCTAGGACAAAGAATGATAGGGAGAAATTGGAAATACATTATGTAAGTTTATTTTATTATATGTAAGGTAGTATAATATTACTTAAACTGTGATAAATTAAAGATGTATGTTGTAAATCCTGGGGTAAACAATAAAATAAGTTTAAAAAAAAGGAATAATTTTCAAATAGGTGTTAAAAACTTCATCTAGAGCTATAAGTAATTTCATATATCAAAAGGCATCATAAAACAGTCAATTAATCTAAAAGAGGAAAAGAGTATATAAAAAAGGAAAAAAAGTAGTAAAATGATAGATTTAATCCAAAACATATTTAAAAATGCATTAAATATAATTGGTCTGAATACTCCGGATTAAAAATCATAGTATTGAATTGGATGAAATAGCAAGATCTAACCATACATTATTTACAAGAAGCCCATTTTAAGTATAAATATATAGATAGGTTAAAAGGCAAAGGTTGGAAAAAATGCATAAAAAAACAATCAAAAGAAAACTTGAGTGCTGTGCTAATATCAAAGTAGATATCAGAATAAGGGGTTTTACAAGTGATGTAAAGGGATATGATATAATGATTAATGCAAAAATTTATCAATAAGAAATAATAATCCTAAATATGTGGATGCACTTGATGATACACGTTCAAATGCATTAATAAAAACCAGATAGAACTGAAGGGAATAATAGACAAATTCACAATTATATTTGGAAGCTTCAAAACTTCTCTTTCACTAATTGATAGAACATTAAGCCCATAAGGATATAGATGATCTTAAGAACACTATCAACTGACCTGAATTAATGGATATTTATAAAATAAATAAATGGATATTTATAAAATGGATATATGATTGGCTATATGAATCATTTTATGGATAAAACTGTATTATTAAGTTCAAAAGTTGGAAAGAATTGAAATTTCCACTAATGGAATTAAACAAGAGATAAGATATATATAGAGAGAGACCATTTATGTTAAATAGTATGATAGAGACAAAAAGTGACACAGGAGTTAAGAGAAAGGTAAATATGTTAAGGGTTGAATTTGTTGAAAAAGATTTTCTTAAGGACATATAATTTATTCTGATCTTTAAAAATTTATCTATTTCTGATGAAACATTTTCTATTTCTTATTCCCATCCATGATCCATTTTTATGCTACTGTTATATAAATTCAAATTGTATCATATGAGTGGCTTGCCTATAAATTCTTGATAGCTCCCTATTTTCAAGTCCAAGTATATCTAGTTCCTTAGCATTGTACAAATTCAAAACCAGGACCAGAATAGTCTGTTTGGCCCATCTTTTCTGTGGATGGCCATGTTTTTCGATGATAATACTGACTAGCAAATCAAAACTTGAATCCTGAGTAGTTGATTATGAAATGCAAGTCATATGGATGTAGTTGGAATCCAGAAGAAACAGAAGAAAAGAGCAAGTGTTGGCCAATGAGACAAAGAAAGAGTCTGTACCACAGACCAAGTAAAAACAGATTGAAGAAGAATTTTAGTTACAGATTAATCCAATATTGGGAGATAGAAGGCACAATGTCAAGAATGAATCCCAAGAAAGAACAATAAAAGAAGGGTAGAGAATGATTGCTAAGAACAAAGTTGGAGAACTCTAAGAGTTGGGCAATAGGATGGTGCTTGCTTGGCCTATTGCTTCAGACCTGGGTGAAACAAACTTAACTAAGTATAAACATCTCATACTACATCTCCCCCAACACATAAATCCAAATTTTCAGGTTGCAAACTTCTGAACCAAGGAAGAAATAATTTTGCCTAAATGGTGTCAGCCTTCAGAGACATAAAAAAATAAGTAAAAATGTAATTAGTTGCCAACATTTTAAAACTGGGATAATTCACATTAAAAATACATATTTTCCATTGCTCTAGGAATATCTAAAAATCTGTCTTTGCCAACCCAGCATTCCACCCTAGTAAATATTAGCTGGAGTCTCTTCCTCCACAGCCCTTTATTCGTATTCTTTCTGCACAGCCCTTTGCTATAGTCTAACATCTAGCTGGTTTAAATTCTTTCAGTACTTTCCTGGCCCAGAAAGACATTTGAGAGTTTAACCTCTATTCTAATCACATGAAAGTACTCCGTGTCCCCCAGACATTGAATAAATGTCTGTATTGCACTCCTTTTGCGCATACATTTCCGCACTTTGGATTTCTTTCCCTCTTCTGTCGCTTGGGTGAATTTATCCTAACCATTCAGGACCCAGTTAAAGGTTTTGTCTTCTGTGATGAACTTTAATGCTCAGGCAGAATAAAACATCTCTTCCTTTATGTTTTCATAACAATTTACATTTTTCTGTTAGAGCCAAGACTGCATGTTAGTTGTTCACATGCTTCTCTCCCATGCGGTTTTTAAAATCCTTGAGAGCTGGATTTACTTTTATGGATCTTTCACTTCTAAAATCAAGACACTGCTCAGTGCAATGATAGACATTGAATTTCAATCCATACCAAGAGAGACCACCTAGATTTTTAGGAGTGAACAAAGGGGAGGGGGATAAAAATTCTCATTTCAGGGGACAACCCAGAGTACTCTTGGCAAACACTGATAGCGACTGAAAATTGTGCAGAGTTTGGAAAGAATATCAAAACTGTGGCGTGATGGGATTAAATACCACTGCACAGTTATCAATATTTTAGCTCAGTTATGGGAAGTATCAGTAGTAGATGCAATACTTTTTAAGGGCATCAGCAGCCTAGAAGCAAGAGCACTGACCTCAAGTGAGTCAGTCATAATGATTGATTTCTGGGTGCTATATTCTCTGCAGCATCTCCCCTCAGGACAAACAACAGAGGAAAAAAGTGGTAGAGGAGGGAATGAGTTCCTCGGCACACATGGGAATGACCCTTGGGGACAACCATGAATAAATGCTTATTTAAGGGCAACAGTTGCTCCTACAATAGCAAGTGGCAGGGAAGCCACATAAATATTACATGTATTGTATTATTGTGACATAAATGTGTGTCTGTAAATAAATGCACACACATATGCAAATATATATATGTATGTATATAGGTAGTTGTTTAGTTGTTAGATTTTTTTCCATTGTCATAAGAGCACATACTTAGCAGACGCAGAAGGAATGGAAAAGAATTATAGAATCTTGAAGGTTATTTCCTAATGTGGGAAAGGAGATGCAATCACAAATTGAAGAAAAGTTTCACAGATATTCAGATAGGAAGGACTGCTGTTTTTACACTTGCTTTTCAGCTACATCTGAAACACACAGCTCATCAAAATGTCATAAAAAGGAAGAATTCATCTTTAGAACATTTTCAAGTAAGCTTCCCATCTGTAAACTAACAATCATAATTTGTGAAAGTACAGGAAAAGTTTGGCTCTTAGGTTTAAAATAGTTTTTTAAAGTGTTTTTGTTTATTTAATATTTAGTAAGCTAAATAAAACTTATTTCAATTTTCTATTTTCATTAATAGGCATCAAGGAAAAAAATCCATAAAGTTAAAGATAACAGTTTGTGAAACAGAACACCAAAAATTATACATACTATTAATAATATCTGAAGGATCTTAGGAGAGAAATGTTGAATATGTAAAATAACCTTTCTCATAAGAAAATGTTTCTGAGTGTGTGAGAGGAATGGCCTACAAGAATATGTACTTGAACAGAAGGAGACAGGACAAAATAGAAGCAGGTATAGTTTTATATAGTTTTATATAGATGGAAGCTGAGCATTGAGGGATATCTCACCTTTTTTTCTGTGAAGCAGAAGATGATATGTTTTCTCCTTTGTGGGTGGGAGGCAGTGCTGGATCAAAATGTTGAGAAATATGGGGAAGAATTGTCAACAAGAAACATGGAATAATATTTACTATGAGCATTTATGGCTAGAAAGGAAATTCAGTTGCAGAAATGAGGAGCCCAAAGGATCATGTGAGTTCAGAAAAGACAATGAACTGTAACTCTCTGAAATCAAGGAACAACCCTAGTAGTAAAGCAGGTTGAGGACCAAGAAAGCCCACTGTCTGAAATAGTGATTATGTAGTATAAATAGTCTACATTCTTCACAAAATTCAGAGAGATGAGACAGGGATGTGAGGTAGAATGAAGAATCTTTAGAGATGAAGACCTTAAATTTAGGTAGTCCATGAATATATATTGGTATCACCTAAGATAGTAATGGCAGTATTTAGGAAAGAGAAAGTTTATGATCGAGTCACCAAAATCTTTGATAAATAATAGGGAATTTACTGGATTTTTCTGTTGATGAGAATAAGAAGACAGAATTATATGGGCAAATGTCACGGATCTTAAATGAGTTGGAATGTGCACGTGTGTGTGTGCATGCATGCATGTGTGAGTGTGTAAGTGCACACGTACTTTGTTAGTTTTACAAGAGTGGGGGAGTTGTTGCTAGAAGTGTCACTGAAGAGTACGGAGTACAGAAACACTGTACTATCTCATTATCCTGAAATATTAGGATGTAGGAAAATAAGCAACTAGCATTTAAGAAAGAAGCAATGAAAGTGATATCTTTAGACAGGAGTCAAATTTCAATTATGGCAAGGGAATGAAGAAGATGAAAGATAATAGTTTTTCATTATTATTCCAGACTGATGATTCTAGAAGGTACATTAGGAAAGTTTTGAAGGTACAGGTATGGTAGAAAGCAGAATCCAGGAACTGGAAGTACAGAACATTGGGGATAACAGTGCAGTACAAGATGGAAGCTCATAAAGCCTTATACATGAGGTATTGACCAAAATAAATAGAAAAATGAGCAATGGATGGAGAATCCCTTTGAGCAGAGTGGTATCTTAATAGTTTGACTCTTTCAGTTGGAATAACTACAGTTCCAATAGTTCTCAGCACTGACTATATGATGTACAGCTGGGGTGAATATGGGTTGGAGAAGCTGTCACAATTATTAACTAATACATTGTCATTTTTATTTACACATTAATGACTTCTAAGTCTTTTTAGTGTGACTCGTAAGAATATAATAAGATTTTCGTATATTGATTTTCTGCACATGCAGCTCTTTGGTCAGTTGTTTTTACTAAGGCCATTACATTAGGAGATGTAGTGCCTGTAACCAGGCAGCCTAATTTGGGTGGAAAAAAAATAACATTATCTTATCATCCCTTTTAAATGGCAACACATATGAACAAACATTCTTATCATTTGTGAAAAAATATAATGAACACACTCATTAATCATTATCATAATGAGAGGTTATTCCTTTTCTTGACCAGTCCCTTATTTCATAATTTCCTGAACTCTTAAAAACTATCTAAACAATATCCTATTTATTTTTCTTATGTAGAGATCCATTATATAAGGCCCTTGAAAAATGGTGACAAGAAAGAGGAAAGGTAACCACCTGATTTCTCTGAGTATTCCTTTCATTCACTCCACTAACATGTATTTTAGAACACTTTCTATACTCTACATATTGTCTTAGGCTGACTACCAAACTTGAAAAGTTCATGATAAGGATTTGATGATGTCTTAGTTTCTCAGGTGGTTAAGACAAATCCCACACTATAGGTTGGCTTAAACAATGGAAATTTATTGGCTTATGGTTTTAAGGCTAGGAAAAGACTAAAATCAAGGCATCAACACAGTGATGCTTTCTCCTCAAAGACTGCAGTGTTCTGGTACTGGCTGCTGGAAATCCATGTTTCCTTTGGCTTTTCTATCATTTGGCAATGTCCTCTCCTTTCTCTTGTGGGTTCCGTTGATTTCCAGCTTCTGTTCTTCCATGTGGCTCTCTCATCATAATCTTCCACATTGAGTTGGACCACATCTTAACTAAAATAAGATTGTCATAAGGTCATATTTACAAGGGATTCACACCCACAGGGTACGGATAAGATTAAGAACATATTTTTATCTGGGACACATTAATCAACCTACCACAGATGGTGATATTCTGGTTCTCCTACAGAGACACAGTCCAGTTGCTGAGTTTCACCTTGAATATTGACTTTCAACATTTAAAACAAAAAAAAAAGTTGCCCTGGAAAAAGATCCTTTACTTGAGAAACATTTTTTTTTTTTTCCTTAAAGGCAAATGCTGAAACCATGGCCTTCATTAAAATAAGATTTCATTTAAAGACATTGTTGTCTATTCAGGCTTGAATTTAGTTGGTAACCTGACAGCTGAATTGCTGTTGACTTAATTTCCATAAGTCTGTATGTTTTGAAAAGAAGATTAAAATAACCACACTTCTCTCTTCAGGTCCAACAAAAACAAGGGTAGCTAAAAATAAAACATTTGGCTAAGAGAAAGAGGATAGAGTTCTTTTTATCTTTTGCATTTTATCCTTTCATATCAGCTCCCTCCCACCTCTGGCCCTTAAGAGGAGTCAAAACTTAATTTTTCATGGGAATTTATGGAAGCATATGTAATGAAAATAGTATTGTTTATTGAACACAAAAGATTTCCTAGATTTGTGTATTCTTGTCATCAGATTTTAAGAATCATTCATTTAAGGCAATCTAGATGGCTGTCATTACTAGATATATATAAAGAAATGCCCTTGCACTGTAATTAACACTGGAAAATAAAAATCCATTATCGGTTGATTTCCTAGATTCCAGCAGAATTCATATATATACATTCTTATTTGAACTACCCATTCACTGTTCTTTCCTTTGTTTAAGCCTGGTGTTAATTCAAGTGGAAGAATCAGCAGACCTTGCAGTCAGTATATTTAAATGAAATACAGCCTTTTGTAATTTGTATAAAGAGATAAATACAATTTATTGGCAATCTATTGAGGAGAAAAGACTAAAAGGTGATGAGACCCTTTTCTCTTATCCAGTTAGAAATGTATATTTACTTACACCATGGCCTTCCTTGTCCTGTTTTAATGTGGAAGAAAAACACAAATGTGAGGTTACCCTGGATCTTAAATTAGAGAAGAATGCAAGTACTGATTTAAATATAATGAGCTACATCAGTAGCATCCTGTCTGGCCAACTGTGTGACGGGCTTAATCAAGCAATCCTGAGTCAAGTGTGATACTGAATTCAGTAGACTAGAGGGAGAGGTCCAAAAAAGTCAACCAACAGAAACTGCCATTAAAAAAAAATAGGCAATGTTGCAAAGATATTTAAGTAGATTCCCATAGTAGGAATATCCTGTATGTAAAATGGTCAAGGTATTACATCTTTCCAGACAGAAAATTGTATAATGAATGTTAAATTTTGTTGAACAATTTGAAATTTAATTTTGATCATAAATAGGATTAAAATTTGATGAGTATTTGTTGAACTGTAACACCTCCCCCCACAAAAGACATGTTCAAGTTCTAACCTCCAGTCCTGTGAAAGTGATCTTCTTTGGAAATAGGGTCTTTAACGATGTTATTGTTTAAGGTGAGGCCAAACAGGAGTAGGATGGACCCTAATCCATTATGACCGGTGTCCCTATAAGGGGAGAATTGGACACAGACAGAGATGAGGGGAGAACACCATATGATGTCTGAAGTGGAGAACGCCATGGATTGCTGTCAAACCAGAAGCTAGAGGAGGCAAGAAAGGATCCATCCTTACAGATTTAAGAGGAGCCAGGCCCTGCTGACATCTTGATTTAGGATTCCTACCATCCAAAACTGTGAGACAGTGAATTACTCTTGTTTTAAGCCACTAACTTTGTGGTACTTTGTTACAGCAATTCTGGGAAATTAGGACAGAGTCCATTTACTTACTCAACCAATATTTACTGAGCACTTACTAACTCCATTCTTCAAACATTTTTTGAGCACCTATTGTGTGCCAGACATATTTGCAGACATTGAGGACACAAGAACACCACACCATGTTTCAGGCTCCAGGAATACAGAGATGAATTATATGCAGCTTCTTCTCTTAATGAGGGGCTGAAAAACCAGAGAGAGAGAAGCATATATAACTAATTTGGCACATCATGGTAGCAGATAAAGAGAAATTTAAAAACTTATTGACATTAAGATGGTAAGTCAATTAATTGTGCAGGGAAGAGGAGCAAGGAAGGCTTTCCAGAAGAAGTACTGGTGAGGGTTAACAAAGGAAGAAGAGTCGTTCCCTTGGTAGTATAAAAGAAGGAGGAGTACTTAGATCTAGGAGGGTTCAAGAAGATTGTAATTAGTTTCAATTTATTGTTGCTTGGTCTGTTTTTTCACATATTACTATTTATATACATATTTTATATAAGCTCAATGTCCAAAGTCTTAACTTTTTAATAGTCATACTACCTTTTAATGCATTAATAGAACACAGGTTAATAAGCCAACCACCTTCTGCCAGATAACTTACTTTCAGTTTTTCATTAAATTACTATATATATATTTCAGAAAAAATAATTTTTGAAAAATTAAAGTACATTCATAAAGTTGACCCTATAGTTTTACAGATGTTTTAAAAAATTCCAACATTGAGCTCTGAAGAAATTGCAACCATTTTATTTTAAATACCACCGGTAACATGTAAGTGCACTAGATTTCCCAGAGTTTAATCAGTTTTGACTGATTCCATAATTAAATTTCAAGTCTCACAGGGATAGAGATTATTTCATTTACTAATACATACCTA
Organism: Choloepus didactylus; assembly: GCF_015220235.1. Taxonomy (NCBI): domain Eukaryota; kingdom Metazoa; phylum Chordata; class Mammalia; order Pilosa; family Megalonychidae; genus Choloepus; species Choloepus didactylus. Next base: position 22,996,317 of record NC_051310.1, read on the forward strand.
GGACTTAACTGAGTGCCTGATATTCAGTAAACACTCAACTTAATTGCTAAATGAGTTAATGAAAAAATTAATTAATTAATATTTGGTACTACCACTTTAATTTACCTCTTTGTTTAATACGCATATTTTAGCACCATAGCTTTCTTATATCCCCATGTCAATTTATTATTTTATCACTACATAAGATCTACCATGTACCGCTTTAATGGTTATTACTGTTGATATTCTATTTATTTTAATAGGAGAACTGATTTTATTTGATTTTTCTTAAATGCTTTAATATATGATGAATATTACATTTTCATGGATACAGTTTTATATGTATATATCCATTCTGATAAATTCCTTTTCAGTTCTTAACCAATAGCCATTCTACTCATTCTTCCTGCTAAAACATACCAGTTTTGTTTAGAACTATTATGTACTCACAATGTGTTATCTAAGCCAATTTTGTGGACTTTATTCTTCTTTGACAGACATCCATTTTTGAGATTCTTGCAGCCAGTGGTAATTATATCACCCACATCTTGCCAAAGAGATCAAGAGAAAGTTTACTGGAAAAACTTTTGGGAATTTTTTCTTTTGCTAAAAAAAGAGAAAGCCACTCTAGAAAAACGAACATGCACAAACACACACACAAATTTTTATCACCTGCCCTTTGAGTGTGTTCATGAAGTCTAGAGTTGCCACAGCCATTTGAACACCTGCATGTTGCAACAACCTGCTGCAGACAGTGGAGCGAGTGGATGTTCTTGATGAAATTACTGAGCGTGAACCACTCTGGATTGCCATCTTTCAAACTTCCTCTTATTTAAAACAAGGAAATGTTTTTACTGTTTGGAACCTTCTGGGTAGGGTATGTTATTACTTACAGCCAAAGGCATGCTGGGTACAATTTTACTGTGAAATTTTATAAATCGTACACTTATACCCATAAATTATAGTTCTAATATTTTCATTCCTTTCATTATTGGTCAATCTTCAGATTTGGAATATTACATTGTACTTTTTCTTTAATTTCACAAATTGATCCTACTAAGCTGTAACCTTTGTAGTTTATTTTGGCATATGAAATGAATAAGGCAATAAATTAATTAATCTTTAAATACAGATTTAATGACCATAAAAATATATCTTACAATAATTATTTTCTACATTCCTTTCTTATAATAGTTGGAAATCATGTTCTCAATTTATAATTTTCTTTCCACTGGTCATATTTTACTGTTTCTAACATTAGGCCAAAGATTTTGATGATTATAATTTTTAATGCATTTTAAAAGCTTGTATGATAAACTTGTCATCATTAATTTTAAATATATGCTAATCATTTGTTAAATTAATATATTTTTCTAATTTAATTTTACTAACAATTTGTCAAGTTCCATGAAATATATTCCATAAAGTCTTTAATTATCATTCACTCTCAGCAGAAACAAAATAGACATTTTTTATGCTTTCAGTACCTCTCTGACTGGAAATCAAGCAATTTTGTAAATGAATTCTGTTTCTGATTGAGTTAATACCCAAGTCTTGAAATTCTATTCCTGTTGTGGGTGAATGTTGTGGTAGCCTGAATAAAATGCCTCCCACCACCAATATCCACATCCTAATCCCTGGAACCTGTGCATGTGACCAAAAATAGCAAAAAAAAAAAAAAAAAGGATATTGCGATAAGGATCTTGAGATGGGGAGATTATTCTGGATGATCCAGGCAGGCCCAAATGCAGTCACATCTATCCTTATAAGGAGGCAGAGAGAGTTCACTACGTGGCCGAAGTGAAGACAGAAATGTGACTACAAAGACAGACTGTGATGCAACCACAAGCCAAGTAATCCCTGCAGCTCCCAGGTGCTGGAAGAGGGAAGGAAAGAGCTCTGTAGAGCATAGCCCTGTTAACACCTTGATTTTGGCTGAGTGAAACTGATTTTGTACATCTGGTCTCCTGAACTGTGCTATTTTGGCTGTTTTTCTAATAATTTATCCACATATTTATATACATATATACTTGAAACAGTTTTTATAACAGGTAGATTATTCTTTTAATATTTGTAACAATTCTGCTTGGAATCCATTGGCATTTATCCTTTAAAAATATTTTAGTGAACATTGCAGTATTTTACTCTTTCTTTATTATTCCTGTCTTTATTTCATCTGTATTGAAATTGCCCCACCCCACTTCAATCTATACTGGCTCTAAAATGCACCTATGATCACATGACATTTCTGGTATCTATAGACATTGTCAGTTGACTTTGAGTTTATCGTCAACTACAGTTAGTTTCTTTCAGCATGACTTATAAGTCAGTTTTACAAGTTTTATATTTTGAATTTTGGGTCCTAAATAAAAAGACATATTATGAATTTTATTAAACTTCTTAGTAAGTTTTCAGTCATCTTGTATAAGTGATTTTATCACATAGTGATTACTAAATAATTCTTGAATAAATGAATGTGTGCATAAATGAAAAAATGAATGGTTTTTGGAGCCTGATTCTGCCATCTAACCGATACTGCTCAATGTTATATTCTCTTAAAATTTGATAAGCTTGTCATCGTCCCAATTATTACCTGAAATGTTGAATAGAACAAGGCAGAAAACAGTGTTCTGGCAATGTCCCTTTAAAGTTCCTTAATTTTGATATCAATCCATTAATCAAAGTCCCTTGGTTGCAGCTGTTCAATCATTTATGAACCCAACTTATTTTATTATATCTAGCCACATCTCTCCTTAAACATAATGTTATTAAAAGTAAGCTGGCCAATACATTGTTATAGACCAGACTCACTCTCTATTGCATTTTCCTCATATATTACATTTTCTTGCATTTTCTGGGAATATTGCTCTAAAAATCCAGGTAAATAAGTTAATTAGAAATTGGAATTGCAATTATGTCTAAATATAATTTTATTTTCTTTGCTTACAATTTTTCTTAAGGCATTTCAATAGTTTTTGATGTATATACATTTATTAGTAGTAGTATGTTTGCTTATTTCTAATTGATCTCTAACATTATTTAAAAGAATTTATACTCTTTCAATTATTTTTCCTATCATATGTGTAATATGTGATTTCACAGTTAGAGCTGCGTGTCTTTCTGTTATCCCCACAAGACTGGTAAATATCAGATGATTCTCTTGTTTCTAGTCTATTTAGTCTTCCACTTACAGATGACATGATTTTTAATGTTTTCTTAATCTAGTCAGTGACCCCATTTACTTCTGTAGGGAAGTAAAGGACATTGACATTTAACATTATAGATAGATATAGATATAGATATAGATGTAGATATAGATATACACACACATAACATATGTGTATACATGTATGCACATGTATAATGTGTGCATACACATGCTTGTGCATATACATATACTTAAGTGTATGTATTTATATGCTTCATATCCTCAACAATCCTAGAAATTCATCTTTATCCCTCTTATTTCCTTTTTAAAATATTTATATAGTATTTAATGAAATTTAAACTCTATTTTCTTTGAACTAGGATGATTACATAGGTCCAGAAACTCATGGGAAATGGAAAAGATGGAAATAATTATCTTAATTGCTGTAAGTAAATTATATTTTTTCCTTTTCAAAACTTCATTTTACTTTCTGTTCTTAATATATACCATGATGCATTATCTAAACATTTTCTTTAAAAAAGAGCACACATTTTAATATAACTTTTGATAAATTTTAAATGTATTCACTTACTTTTTTCTACGTAACTCTTTTACTTCATGACAAGGAAGATTCGGAAGGTAGATTAACACTATTCCCTAATATTTAAAAATCTTTTCTATTATATCTTGGTTAAAAACATTTTGAAGGCAAATTATTTATGTTGCCATACTCTATTGCTTTAATTAATATACTATGTTTTAAAAACTTTATCTATGCTAACATTTAAATTCATTATTTTTCCATAACTTACATTGTTCTTCAAGTTTTAATCTTCTCTTGCTTTGAGCTTTGCAATATAAATAATCAGTTGACAAATTATTTTAGTCTCTATATATGAAATATATTCACTGTCTGCTTTTAAAGTGAAAAATCATTTTGGCCAAGTTATATTGATTTAAACTCAATTATCTTTGTTTTGCTTCCCTCTACATTTTTTTCACCATGGGTTTGGTATTGAGATTCAAAATTATGAATTGTTGCAGTTCCTCTCTCCATTCCAGAAGTTCATAAGGTACTGTCTTTGTCTTTAAATTTCAAAACATTTTTGAATTGTTATCTGGATATTTTCCTTTGTTGATTGTGCCTATCAATACTGCTGAATTCCAGGCTGAATTTATTTTCTAATTTTAAGAAATGCACCCTTAATGTGATTTATTTCATGCCTGAGGATCCTGTTTCTCTCAGTTCTAAGCTGTTAGACCATGAAATTAGGAATTGAGTGTTATTTGCATTTTATCTACAACAATGAGCATAGTACCTACATGTATCTTTATCTGTATATCAATATCTATATCTAACCTGTAACTAGACTATATCTAATCTAGCTAGCTAGACAAGTAGTTTGAATCTATCAGTGACAAACAGTATCCTTGGTTGCACAGAGGTTTACTGCTCATCTTCAATAATTCATATTTCTTATGAAAGCATCTCCAGGACTTGTTTTTCTCTTGCTCTACACACCTTGAAAGCATGAGGTCATCAATGTGATAGACCAACATGACATACTATGTTTTGATATGATAAGCAAGATCTCTGTGGACCAAAAAGTGGTACAAATTGGGGGAATTTGTCTCGGAGTAATAGCAAAGAGAGCTCCTTACAGGAGATAAGAAAGAAAAGTAAATAAATGCCTCTACTTTATACTGATTTGTGCTGCTAGCATAGAAGGAAGATACCATCATAGGATCATAGTTGCAATTGGAATTCCTACTTGGTTAAGTGTATGATGAATTACAGTCATTTTACAAAGTCTTTTGTATTAGCAAAAATGCAGCATTAAATAGTATTATGTTGGAAGTCACAATTTCTGCATCATTGAAATCTTTGATTATAGCTACAAATTTGTGACATCCCACATGAAATGTGAATTTACTTTTGATTGATTGGTTTTGTAACATGGGGTGACTTGGTAACTTCCATTTAGCCCTTCTTATTCTTATTCCATGGATCAATCCAATGTAGGGTTTTTTGTTTTGTTTTTTTTTTTCCCAGTTGCTCATATCTCTTACAATTACATGGGAAATGAGGAGAAGGAAAAAAAAAAAAAAAACAAGCATACAAGACAACAGGTTAGGATTCCATTTACCCTAATGCAATCAGATTTCCTTCCAAGTTCTTAACCTCTTCATAAAATGTGAAGTCTTAATTTGAAGTAGCCTTGGTTTCAGTACTTATTGGTCCTCTTCTCCTTACTACTCAATTCAGTCCCTTTGTGATTTCATCTAGGTTCACAGCTACGCAACCGATATGCTGATGATTCTCAAATTGCATATCTCTCCTGTGATGGTTAAGTTAGTATATCAACTTGGCTAGGTTATGGTGTCCAGTTGTTTGGTCAGGCAAGCACTGGCCTGACCATGTGAGGGTAAACTGTGGATTTAAATCGTAAATCAGTTGATTGCATCTGTGGTTGATTACATCTATAATCAAAAAAGGATACTGCCTTCAGCAATGAGAGAAATCTCATCTAATCAGTTGAAGACCTTAAATGGAGAACTGATGATTTCAGCAGTCAGAAAGAATTTCTATCTCTACTTCAGCCAGCCAGCTTCTCCTGGGGAATTCATCAAACTTTCATTAGAGGTTCCAACTTGCAGTCTGCAGTATGGAATTTGGACTTCACAATCTTCGCAGTCATTGCATGAGCCAAAATTTCTATAATAGATCTCTTAGCATATACTTATGTATGTGTGTGTGTGTGTGTGTGTGTGTGTGTGTGTGCCCCACAACCAAAGGATATTCTGTTGGTTTTATTTCTCAAGAGAACTCCACCTAATACAGATTTTGGTACCAGTGTTAGGGCTTGAGAAACAGAATCTTAAGAATCAGATTTCTGAGTTGTTCTGGGTTTTTTTGAATTGGTTTTCTAATATTATTAGATTAAAAGGCCTTAATGTCTCTATTTCCAATGATCAAGTTGGTACTTATAGCCCATTGGGTGAATTGACAGTAGAGATCCCCAAACAACACCATTGGATACTGCTACTCAAATGCTTATTAGAAGCAAGGCTCTGGGAGACAGAGTATTTAATACCGTAACAGAGTTTTGAGTAGTTAAAAAGTATTATGATGTTGGCTGGTTGTTCCTAAATATGCTGGAGGTAATTGTTAAAGAACGGGATGAGCTCAAGACTTCAAATTTTCAACTCAAGGGCCACATGAAGGACAGGAAAATTTCTATGTGGGCCTTGAAAGAAACTCTTATTTCTTGTAGCTTCAGGCTTGAGATTTCAGAAAATGAGAAAACAGAGTCTTATTGTGCAAGTGGCTGAATTACAATATAAATTGAATCCCCAAGCTTATAGGGTGTCTGCTGTTAAAGTGAGACCATTGATTGGAAGGAATGGGGTCCTGAAAATTGGAATGGGGACATAAGGGTTGATAATAATAACAATGGGGATATTAAAACCATAGATTCTGATGAGTCTTCTTTGCCAGATAAACTTGTAACCATCTGTCTTGAGGAGTCAGTCATCTGACTTCCAGTCTGCCCTGAGAAATCAGCCATCCAAACTTTCCTTTAAGAATTTAACCCTGTTGTGCCTGTACCTGATAAACCTGTAACTGCCTGCCATGAGGAAAGAGCCCTCACACCTACTGAAGGTATTAACCACGTTTCACCAGATGAAACTGTAATGGAATGCCCTGATGTAGTTGTCTTGGAAGACACTGCTAATTCCTTTTATAATCCACAGCCTCCACCCTTCTTTTCTTCAAGAACTGTAAGTAGCCTGAAGTCCTAAAAGGCTCAGAAAAGTGTGGTACAAAGTGCTACCTATAAGGAGGTGTGTTATACTTCAAAAGAACTATAAGATTTTTCCAATTTATATAGACATAAATTAGGGGAATATGTGTGGAAATGGATTTTAAGGGTGTGGGATAATTGTGGAAGGAACATGATGTTGAATCAGGCTGAATTTATTGATATGGGCCCACTTAGCAGAGATTCTGGATTTAATGCCGTAGCTTGAGAGGTTAGCAAGTGCTCTAACAGCTTGCTATGGTGGTTGGCTGAAGAATGAAACAAAAGTTGACCTACCGAAGTTGAAGTGCCAGAACTGCCCTGCTATAAGGTAGATGAGGGTATTCAAAGGCTTATAGAGATTGGAATGTCAGAGTATATTTTTCTTGTAAGATCTGCTCACCCACCCCAGGAATGCCCAGAAGACATACTTTTCACCAGGGCTTTGAGAAATAAATTTGTGAAAGCACCTTTATCATCCCTTAGGAGCTCTGTGGTCATTCTTCCCTGGAAATCAGCTATTACTGTGGGAACTGCTGTCACTGAACTTGGATCCTTAAACACAATGGGGCAGATTGAATCTGCATTGGCAGGAGCCAAATGGCAGCACTTAATTACCAAAGATAAGGTGGGCTTGATTACCATAATGGGCAGCAAAGCCAAAGCAATAATCAGAATAGTCTGACTCACAGAGATCTATGATGTTGCCTTGTTGATCATGGGGTACCCAGAAGTGAACTAGATGGGAAGTCTACTACCTTCTTAGAAATGTATAAGCATAAGAGTTCTAGGTCAACTGAACAAAAGTATAACTTGTATCATAAAATCAGTCACATGTACTCAATAAAAGCCCAGATTCGGGACAGTTTACAGACTCAAAGCCCTGTAATGAAGAGAAGGGTAGGCCCTCTTAGGGATGGACACTGCTCTATACTATAATCTTCACCCTGCCTTCTCCAAAGACAGAACAGATGGACTATGGAAGATGAAAGTGGATTTTCATAAACTTAACCAGGTGGTGATTCCTATTGCAGCTGCAATTCCAGATGTGGTATCATTACTTGAGCAAATCAACACTTCCCCTGGTATCTGGCATGTGGTGACTGAAATAGCAAATGTTTTTTTCTTAATACCTGTAATTAAAGACCACCAGAAACAGTTTGTTTTTGGCTGTAAAAGCCAGCAATTAACCTTCCTTCTCTTATCTTAGGAGTATATCAACTCTCTAGACCCATGTCATAATCTGGTCCACAGGAACCTTGATCACCTTCCTGTCCACTGGACATGACACTGTTTTGTTTTGTTTTGTTTTTCAGATGACTCCATGCTGATTGGACAAACTAAGCAAGAAGTAGATACTACTCTAGACTTACTGGTAAGGCATTTGCCAGCCAGAGAATGGGAAAAAATTAAACAAAAATTCAAGAGCCTTCCATGTCAGTGAAATCCAGTGGATTGAGGCATGTCAAGATATCTGTTCTAAATTGAAGGATAAGTTGTTGCCATCTGGTCCTTCCAACAACCAAAACAAGGGTGAATAATGCTTAGTTGGCCTCTTTGGATTATGAAGGCAATGCATTCTCCATTTGGTTGTGCTACTATAGCCCATTTACCAAATGACCGAAAAAGCTACTAGTTTTGAATAGGAACTGGAAGAAGAGGAGGCTCTGCAACAAGACCAGGCTGCCACACAAGCTACTCTACAGTTGGACCATATGATCCAGCAGACCCTACAACGCTTAAAGTTTCATGCAAATAGAAATGCTATTTGGAGCCTTTGGCAGTCCCCTACAGGAGATGCTCATCTTTAGAGAAACAGATTTTGGCCTATTTCTGGGCCTTAGTGGAGATTGAATGCCAAGTTACCATGAGACCTGAGTTGCCCCTCATAAACTTGGTGTTGTCTGCCCCACAAAGCCATAAAATTGGGTGGCCACACAGCACTCCATTATCAAATGGAAGTAGTATATATGAAATTAGGCTTAAGTAGGCCCTGAAGACACAAGTAAGTTACATGAAGACATGGACAAATGCCTTTGGCTCCCACTCCTGCCACATTATCTTGTTTTCCCAGCCCATAACTAAGGCCAGTTGAGGAGATCCCTTTGACAAGTTGACTGAGGAAGAGAAAATTCTATCCTGGTTTACAGATGGTTCTGCATGATACACCCAGAAGCAGAAAGCTGAAGAAACAGAGCCCCTTTCTGGGACATCTCTAAAAGACCACAGTTAAGAAAAATCCTGCCTGTGGGCAGAACTTTGAGCAGTTTACCATGGTTATTCATTATCTTGGAAGGAGAAATGGCCAGAGGTGAATTTGTATACTCACTAATAAGCTGTGATTAGTGGTTTGACCTGAATGGCTATGAATTGTAAGGAATATGATGGAAAATTGGTTACAAAGGGGTTCTGAGGGAGAGGTATGTAGATAGACATTTTGAATTGGGAAAAAAAAACTTAAAAATATTAGTGTCCCATATGAATGCTTGCTAAAGAGTGACTCCAGCAGCTGAGCATTTTAATAATCAGTTGTATAGGATTGCTCATTCTGTGGATACCAGTCAAGTTCTTTTCCCATTCATTCCTGTCATTGCCCAGTGGGCTCACAAAGTGACCATGTTGGGAGAGTTGAGATTGTGCATGGGCTCGTTAAGGGTGGCTTTCATTCACCAAGGCTGCCCTGGCTGTAGCCACTGATTAGTGCCCAATCTGTCATCAGCAGAGACCAACATTCAGACCCTGGTATGGGAACATTCCTCATTGGGATCAGGCTGCTCCCTAGTGACAGGTTGATTACATTGAACCACTTCCATCACTGAAGGGACAGCATCTTATTCTTATGGAATAGACACATACCCTGGATACAGATTGTTCTTCTCTGCAGACAATGCTTCTGCCAAAAGTACCATAGGTGGACTTACGGGTTGTCTTATGCATCATCATAGTATTCCTCACAGCATTGCTTCTGATCAAAGAACACAATTCACAGCAAGTGAAGTGCAGGAATGGGCACATGCTTGTGTAATCCACTGTTCTGAAGCAGCTGGTTTGATTAGAATGGTTGTATGACCTTTTGAAGATTCAATTGCAGTGCTAAATGAGTGGCAATATCTTGCAGTGCTGAAGCATAGACTCCAGGAGGCTATGTATGCTGTAAATCAGTGTCCACTATATGGTTCTGTTTCTCCCATTTCCAGGATTCATGGGTCCAGGAATAAAGGGGTGGATGGAAATGGGAGTGGCAGCACTATTACCCCTAGTGATCCATTAGAGAAATATTTGTTTCCTGCCTTTGCAACCTTAATCTCTGCTTGTCTACTGGTTTTAGTTCCAAAAGGAGGAGTGCTTTCACCAGGAGCCACCATAATGATGCCACTGAACTGTAAGTTAAGACTTCCTCCTCACATTCTGGTGTGTGTGGATCCATTGTAAATAAGATCTCTTCAAGATGATTCTTCAATTAAGGTGTGGCACAACTGAAACAGGCTGGGATTTAATCTAGATTACTGGATTTCTTTATAAGCAAAATGAAATTCAGACAGGGAGAGAAGCCAGAAACTGGAAGTCAAAGGAACCAGGAAGAGAACGAAGACACCAGCATGTGCATTGCTATGTGATGGAAAAGCCAAGTAAGTCGCAGGATGACTGGCTGTCAGAATGCCACAGTCATCAGGGAGAAAGCCATCTGCTCACTGAAGCCTCAATTTTGGACTTCTAGTCTGAAAACCTTGAGCCAATAAATACTTGTTGTAAAGCTATCTCATTGTACAATATTTGTTTTAGCAGCTCAGAAACTAAACAGTACTCCCTCCACATATACTTTTCATTAGTATGGTACCTTTGATAAAACTGAAGAAATAGTATTATTATAATTAATTATAGCCCATAATTTTCAGGAGAGTTCAATGTTTCTGTTGTACAGTCCTATTTTATTTAATTTTTATTCTGGTAACATATATACAACCTAAAATTCTCTCTCTTAACCACATTCAAATATATAATTCAGCACTGTTAATTGCATTCACAAACTAACCAAAACGTTTTCATTACCCCAAACAGAAACATGTACCAATTAAGTATTAACTACCCATTCACTACCCCAACACCTGCCCCCGATGACCTCTATTCTAGGTTCCAATTCTATGAATTGTATTATTCTAATTATTTCATATCAGTAATGTCATACAATATTTGTCCTTTTTTGTCTGGTTCATTTCAGTCAATGTCTTCAAGGCTCATTCATTTTGCCACATGTATCAGAACTTCAATCCTAATTACTACTGAATAATATTCCATTGTATGTATACATCATATTTTGTTTATCCATTCATCTGTTTACTGACCCTTGGCTTGCTTTCATCTTTTGGCAATTGTGAATATGCTGCTATGAATCTTGGTGCACAGATATCTGTTTGAATCATGCTTTCACTTCTTTCAGTTAAATACATAGAGGTGTTATTGCCAGGTCATATGATAATTCTATTCTTCCATTTCTGAGGAAACACCAAACTTTTTCCACAGTGGCTGCACCATTTTAAATTCACACTACAGTGGAAGAGTATTCTTATTTTCCACATTCCCTCCAACATGTGTCTTCTTTAGTTTTTTTGTTTTGTTTTGTTTTTTTAAACAGTACTCATTCTAAGGGGGGTGAAATGGTATCTCATTGCAATTTTGATATATATTTCCCTAATGGCTAATGATGTTGAGCATTTCTTATGTGCTTTTTGGCCATTTGTATATTTTCTTTTAATAAAGGTCTATTCAAGTATTTTGCTTATTTTAAAAATTAGATTGTTTGTCTTTTTGTCTTTAAGTTGTAGGATTTCTTTTTATATTCTGGATATAAAACCAGTATTGGTATGTGGTTTCCAAATATTTTCTTTCATTGTGTAGGTTGTCTTTTAACTTTTGGGATGAAGTCCTTTGATATGCAAGTTGTTAATTTTGATGAAGTCTCATTTGTCTATTTTTTCTTTTGTTGCTGATGCTTTTGGCCTAAATTCCAAGAAATCGATGCCTTACACAAGCTCCTGTAGATACTTCTCTATGTTATCTTCTAGGCATTTTATACTTTTGTTTTTTATATTTGTATCTTTGACACATTTTCATTAAATTTTGTATATGGTGTCAGGTAGAGGTCTACCTTCATTCTTTTGCACATGGACATCTAGTTTTCTCAGCACCATTTCTTGAAAATACTATGATTTCCCTATTGAGTGGATTTGGTACGCATAAAAAATAGGCGAAAACTTTTAATTTTTACTAGGACAAAATTTAAAAGATAAAACAAAGAACTATAACACAGTGAATTCTGTTGTAGACAATGGACCATAGTTAATAGTACAAGTATAAGAAAATTCTTGCATGAATTATAACAAATGTACAACACTAATGCAAAGTGTTCATACTAGGGTGGCATATGGGAAAAAATACTTAATGTAAACTATGTATATAGTTAATAGTATTATTTATAGTCTTTAGTCTTTCATAGTATTATTTTAATAGTCTTTCATCAAATGTAACATAGGTAAGTAGTATTAAAAAATAGTAAAATTACAAAAAAAAATCAATTGGCCAGAGATTTGAGGGATTATTTTTGAACTCTCAATTTTATTCCATTGGTCTATATGACTGTCCTTGTGACAGTATCATGCTGTTTTGATTACTATGAATTTGTTATAAATTTTAAGATCAGGACGTGTGAATCCTCCAACTTCATTCTTTTTTTTCAAGATGGCTTTTGTTACTTGAGGCTGCTTACTGTTCCATACAAATTTGAAAATAGGCATTTCCATTTTTCAAAAGCAGTGTTTGCATTGAATCCATTAATTTCTTTGGGTAGAATTGACATCTTAACAATATTTAGTCCTCCAATCCATGAACACAGAATGCCCTACCATTTAGATCTTTGATTTCCTTTAGGAATGTTTTGTAGTTTTCTGCATAAATGCCCTTTCATACTTGGTTAGATTTATTCCTGTATTTCATCTTTTTAGTTGCCATTGTAAATTGAATTTTTTCTCTATTTTCTTTTCAGCTTACTCATAAATATAGAAACACTGCTGATTTTTGCATGGTGATGTTACATCCCACCACTTTGCTGAATTTGTTTATTAGATCTACTAGCTTTCATGTGGATTTTTCAAGATTTTTTATATATAGGCTCATATCACATGCAAATAAGGAAAGTTTCACTTCTTTTCCAATTTGGATGCCTTTCATTTATTTTTCTTGCCTAAATGCTCCAGTACAATGTTTAATAATTGTGATGACAGGGGCATCTTTCAATTGTTCCTGATCTTAAAGGGAAAACTTCCAGTATTTCACTTATGAGTTTGATGTCAGCAGTGGGTTTTTCCTATATGACTTTTTTCATATTCTTGATGAAGAAGTTTCCTTTTGTTCTAGTTTTCTAAGTGTGTTTAGCAAAAAAAGGGGGTGTTGGATTTTGTCAAATTCCATTTCTGCATCAGTTGGGATATCATGTATTGTTTTATTCCTTCATTCTTTTAATGTGGAATATTACATTGATTTTCTTATGTTGAACCATCCTTGCATATCTAAGATAAATCCCACTTCATTATGGTGTAGAATTCTTTTAATGTTCTGTTGGATTAGATTTGCAGTATTTGAGATTTTTGCATCTATTTTCATAGTGGATATTGGTCTGTAATTTTCTTTTCTTGTGGTATCTTGATCTGGCTTGGTGTTAGGGTGATGTTTGCCTCATAGAATGAGTTAGGCAGTGTTCCCCCATGTTCAGTTTTTTGGAAGAATTTAAGCAGGATTTCTGTTAATTCTTCTTCTAAATGTTTGGTAAAAGTCATCTGTTGCCCCATCTGATCCTGGGCTTTTATTTGTTTTGATGTTATTGATTACTGATTCAATCTCTTTACTAGTAATTGATTTGTTGAGATCTATTTCTTCCATAGCCAATGTTTTTATAGGAATAAAACATTTATGTTTTTATAGGAATTTTGTTTCTACAGGAATTTTTCCATTTCACCTAGGTTATCTAATTTGCTGCATTTAGCTATTCATAGTATTCTTTTAAAATTCTCACATAATTTTTATTTCTGTGGAACTGGTAGTCATCTCCCCCTTTCATTTCTGATATTAGTTATGTCCTCTCTTTTTTTCTTTGTCAGTCTAGTTAAAGGTTTGCCAATTTTATTAATCTTTTCAAAGAACCAACTTTTGGTTTTGTTGATTGTCTCTATCATTTATTTTTAAATTTCCTATTTCATTTATGTACTTTCTAATCTTTGTTATTTCCTTCCTCCTGTTTGCTTTGGCTTTAGTTTGTTCTTTTTCTGGATTCTCCAGTTGTGAGTTTCAGTCTCTGACATGAGATCTTTCTTCTTTTTAAATGTAAACACTTATTACTATAAATATTCCTCTCAGCACTGCCTTTGCTGTATCCCATAAGTTTTGGAAAGTTGTGTTTCAATTTTCAATTGCCTCAAGATATTTCCTAATTTCCTTCATGATTTTTCTTTGACCTAGTGGTCACTTAACAGTATGTTACTTCATTCCCACATATTTGAGAATTTTCCAGTTCTCCCTCTGTTAGTGATTTTTCGCTTCCTTCCATTGTGGTCCAAGGAGATACATTGTAAGATTTCAATACTTTTGAGTTTATTGAGACTTGTTTTGTTACCTAGCATTTGTTATATCCTGGAGAATGATACAGGTGTACTACAGAAGAATGTATTTTCTGCTGTTGTTGTTCGAAATGTTCTACATATTTCTGTTAGGTCTGGTGGGTTTAGAGTATCATTCAAGTCTTATATTTCTTTATTGATTTTCTATCCATTAGGTGGTGTATTGAGTCCTCTACTATCAACGTAGAACCATAGATTTCTCCCTTCAAATTTGTTAAGATTCTCTTCATGTATTTTTGGAGTCACTATTGGGTGTATATATATTTATAATTATTATGTCTTTTTGTTGAATTGGGTTCTTTATCTATATAAAACAATCTTTATCCCTTATAACAGTTTTTGACTTAGTCTATTTTATTGTACATTTGTATAGCTATCCCAGCTCTCTTTTGTTTACTACATGAATGCTATATATATATTTTTCCCCATCTTTTCACTTTCAACCTATTTATGTCTCTGAATTTACAGTGAATCTCTTGTAAACAGCATTTACTTGGAGAGTGCTTTTTTTTTTTTTTAACCTATTCTCCCAAACTCTGCCTTTTGACTGGAGACGTCAACCATTTGCATTAAAACAACGACTGATAAGTCAGGACTTTCTTCTGTCATTTTGTCTTTGTAAGTCATACTTTTTGACTCTCAATTATTCCATTAATTAATATTTTCATATTTATTTGATCTTTTGTATTGTAAATTTTTTAGTTCCTTCTCATTTCTTTCTGCATATATTTTTCATATACTTTCCTTGTGGTTGCCATGGGGCTAAAATTTACCATCCTAAATCTATCACAATCACATTTGATTTGATACCAACTTAACTAAATAGCTTACACACACTGTTCCTATAAGCCTACATCCCCCACCTTTTTTGCTGTATGTTCTACACATTATATTTTTATACACTTTATGTCCAAAACCATAGAGTTCTCATTACTTATTATTCCTTTGCATTTTAAAACCTGTGAGAAGTAAAAAGTAAAGTCATACACCAAAAAATACAAAAGATTAGTACTGGTATTTATGATTTACCCATATGGATAGCTTTACTGGGGGTCTTTATTTATGCCACTTTGATCCACTGTGTACTATCCTTTTCTTTCTCTCTGATGGACTCCATTTAGCATTGCTTGTACAGCAAGTCTATTGTGCTAGTTTGAAATTGTTTTGTACCCCAGGAAAGTCTATGTTCTTTTAATCCACTCTTGTGGGTACAGATTTATTGTATGTGGGAGCTTTTAATTAGGTTATTTCCATGGAGACCCTGCCCATTTAAGGTGGTGCTAATTAGTTTGCTGGCATCCTCCATGAGAGGATAAAATTCCCAGATACATTTTGGAGTTAGCTGTTGAAACCAGACAACACAGACCCAGACGCTTGGAGATGCAGACAAAAAGATGTTTGGAGATGCTAAGGTAAGAGATGAAGCCCAGAATTTGCCCTGGAGAAGCTAAGAGAGAACTCATGGATATTTAAAGAGAAGGCCACTGGAATCAGAAGCTGAAAGCAAATGAAACCTGGGAGTAAAGGACCAGTAGACACCAGCCACATGCCTTCCAAGCTGACAGAAGTGTTCTGGACATCATCAGATTTTCTTCAGCGAAGGTATCCACTTGCTGATGTCTTTGTCTGTACACTTTTATGTCCTTAGAGCTATAAATTTGTGAGCTAATAAACCCCCATTGTAAAAGTTAATCCATTTCTGGTATTTTGCATTCCAGCAGACTTAGCAAACCAGAATATCTAGTGATGGTGAACTCTCCAAGATTTTGTTTACCGATGATGTTATAATCTTACCCTCATTTTAGAGACACTTTGTTGAGGATATAAAGTTTTTGGTTGGTATTTTTTTTCTTTTGGTCTTTTAAATATTTCTTCCTACGTATCTCTTGCTTCCATGGTTAATGATGAGAAATCATCATTTAATCTTGTTGGGACTCTTTGTACCTTACTCATTGCTTTTCTTTTAGAATTTCCACTCTCTCTTTATTCTTGTCATTAGACAGTTTGATTACCATGTGTATGGGTGTGGTTCTCTTTTAGTTTTTCCTGTTTGGGGCTTGTTGGGCTTCTTAAATGTGCACATTCATGTCCTTCATTAAATTTGGAAAGTTTCCTATCATTATCTCTTTAAATATTTCTTATGCCTCTTTCTCTCTTACTTCTTCTAGGACTCCCATTATGTATATACTGGTATGCTTGATGGTGTCCCTCAGGTCTCTTAGGCTCTCTTCTCTTTTTGTCATTCTTTTAAATTTCTGCTCCTTAGCAAAATCATTTCAATTGTCTTGTCTTCAAAATTACTGATACTTTCTACTGCCAACTCCAATTTGCTGATGAATCCCTCTAGGGAATTCTTCATTTGATACTGTTGTCTTCAACTCCAGTATTTCTGTTTGTTTTCAATTAAGAATCTCAAAGAGATTCTCATAGAATTCATTCATTGTTTTCCTCATAAGCTTTAGTTCTTCTTGCTTTCTTTTAAGTCATTGAGCATATAGAGGATCATTTTATAAAGTCTTTGTCTGTTGTGTCCAAAGTCTGGTCCCCTTCATTGATGGCTTCTGGCCTTTTAGTATTTTGCTTTTGGTTATTGTTGTTGTTGTTGTTTTGTCTTGTTATCTTTTGTTGTACACAGAACACTTTAATATGCTAAAGTGTTAACTCTGGGATTTAACCCCTGAGATGTCTGTTTCTTAAGTTCGTATCCAGGCAGTGATATAGCAGAGTTCTCTTTGAATGCTGAGGAACTAACAAAAACAATCTAATCAAAGGGAAAGCACTTGTCACATTCTTTACAAGTTGGCTTTGCTTTGTCTAGTTGTTTCCTTCAGAGCTTAGCTCTCCTATCAAGAAGATCATCCCCCCAAGGTGAATGCAAAGTGCAGAATCTTCTCTGTCTTATCTGAATCCACCTGGAACCAAGAAGCCTGACTTTTTTTCCTGGGCTCCTGCTTGCTTCCAGCCTTAAGAATTCCTCTGTTTACAGTTTACAGGAGTTCAAAAACCCCCTCTACTTCCTTTGAAATAGAACTTCAACCCCTCCTGAGTAATGCAGGACTTAATTCAGGTGATCCTTTTCCCTAGGCCACTTAGGCTTAATTGTTTATATCTCTGCTTTAGTTGTCTACAAGCTGCTTCCCTGCCTTCAGGGAAAATTCTGGTATGAAAATTCCAGTACAAGTTTCCTGGTTCAGTCTTTTGGCTTCCACTGGATAGCTTGGCACTGACATACAGGTTCCCCAGGATATGCATAGGGCTTAGTATACTTCCTCTGCAACAAGACCTGGGATCCACAATAGGAGGGCAAACTGGCTTCACACAGCACTGAGGAGGTGTTGAGGGAAGGGCTCTCAAGAGCACCACCAGTTTTGCCTCCCATTTTCCAGGCTACTTTTTCTTGATTTAGCACTTATCAAGTTACTGCAACCCTTTAGCTATTTTCTGGAGTTTTGAGAAAGACAGCTCTGCCAGTTTATACCAGTTGTTCAAAGATTCTGTAGGAGACGGCACCCTGGAGCATCTTCTGCTATCTTTGTTGACTGTAGTCTTTCATACTGTTCTTAACATATATTGGAAAGGCCACACCTTAGGGTATTTGCGTTCCTTCTCCTTTCTGTCTATAATTCTCTTCCCATGAATAACCACATAAAAAACTACATATCCTTCAGGTTTTTATTTGATGTATTTACTTTGATTTCACTTGTTAAATTTGTACCCCCCTCCCTGATCCATAGCACTGTCAATATTTCTATGCTGTTCTGATTTATAATTTCATTTCTAAATTTCTATAATACATTATAATTTGCTTTCTTGAAGTTAAAAAATTGTGATATTTCCCCTCCTCTTAATAGTATGCAAGTTCAGTGAGATCAAGGAATTTTGTCTGTTTTTTTCACCACTCTATCCCTGAAATGAAAACACAACCAGACACCTATTAGACATTTAATATATGCTTTTTTGAGTAAATGACTAAATAATGAAAGAAGTAAATTTACCTTTTTGCCAATTTTTCATTAATTCCATTTTTCACCAGTAAACTACAATGAAGTGCTGAATCTTTATAAGTTAGTGTTGGCTCAGAACCAATATTTCAGAAATTTCTTAAAATGTGAATGTTTCTATTTTTTCTGTGTGTAGCTATCTATGGCAAATGGCTACAATTACCTTTGGGGAAGGCTAAGAGGAATAGTAGTGGTGTATATTTGTGATATATATTTTTCACAGGATATTTCTTCAATTGTAGTCAGATGTATTTCATTTAATTAACTCTAAGTCTGTGACATAACTCAAGCTGATGATTGAGTGAGAGGTTTTAATTCTCTATCATGTTGTCTTAAAATGGGGTAACAGTTCAAAATACCTTTAATTTTTTTTCAGTTGCAATTTCATATAAGTTATGCTGCCCATCTATCTGGGCTCTGGATCAGAAGATCAATTAAGGAGCCAAATATTGCAGCATGTCAGAATATTCTCATTCCAAGGAAGCCCATTTGCTTCCCATGGTAACTTCTGGTTATGTGTCTCCACTTAAATACAGCAACTCCATGAGTCTCACAATCCCACTTAATGAGCACATTTCAACTGTAGCATTTCACACCAGCACCTTAGTTAAAAATGCAGACACTTAATTCCTTTGAAAATGTGCTGGTTCTGAACTCACCAATATATTTCTAAAGGCCCTGTGTCTGCAGGATTTTCATGAAGGAAATGGTGGATGGGCTTGCTGCACCAGATATATTCACTCCAGTCATTCCCTCTCCTGATTATGTTGTCTACTTCATTAATATTATTTTAAAGTTACTCACATCTAAACTTGATTTAGTATGAGACACCACTGAGTGAACAATTATGAGCAAACGGTTGTGACTACTCCCAGCTGCCTGAGCTAACACACTGAATCCAAAAGCTCTGAACAAGTTAGGCATTTTGATCAAATCAGATTGATGAAAAATTATATTCCTCTTTTTCAGTCAAAAATCTTCAGTCTATTCTCAAATCTAATAAGATTTTTGATGATAACATTTAGCAAAGTGCTGAAGTTCTCTAAGTGAGTCAGTTTCTCCTCTAGAATTTGATTAGTCTATTGAACCCCAACCATCACCCCTGCTCCACACACAGCAGTGCTTTCTCATGAGATAAAGTGATGTACTCCTGCAGTGTAATTCCCTCAAGAAAATTCGTTACAGCATTGTAACAAATACGGCTAACACCTCACTGAAAACATTCCTTTTTCTGACTAAACAGCTAAATATAATTCCTTAGACCTTTTACACATAGGTGTTATCTGGAACTAATTCTCCCCAGTGGAATTAGAGTAGAATTGATGAATCACTTCTTGTGTGACTTCTCTTCTCCCTCATCCCTGTTTCTCACTGCCAACAATGTCACTTCCCAGGTTAAAGTCAAGAGACATGCTTTGTAACAAAAGAATAAAACATGTGGCAAAGTTCAGCAGACAGGAAACAAGAAATAAGAAAAACTGTTATCAGAGGGTGAAGAGATGTTTATATATATTATGTAATGGAAAATATTTAGTAACACTGTTGTCCTCAATTTCCTGGGAGAAGATCACATGTCTAATATACTGGCATTTGTGGGTAAGAGATTGAGAAATCAGTGTTACTGAGTGTTGGCTGCTATTGGATAATTTTGACAAATTATTATAAGAAATAAACACAAGCAGGGGGTTATTGACCAATTTGGAAGCAGAGACACAAGGAAACACAGATTTCAGTAAATTTAGACCTTAAAGAGTGATAAAAATAATTGTCCCTGGCTTCTGAAGTGAATGAATAAATATCTGAATAACAAAAATTACAAGAAAACACAACCTTGTAGGAGATATCCACCTACAGTAATGATGTAGTAATAGGCCCCCAATTTATTCTTTTTCTGTAAATAACTATTGTAACTGAAGGAAGTATATGAAACAATGGCTTTTCAGGCATAGTACAACAGGCAGCATAGGACTGAGACCTCTGAAGAAGAGACGCTAAAAGGCTGACTTATGATTGCTCCAAAGTATTGCCTGGATGCAGATTCCAGGCAAAAGTCCAGGAGGGAAAATTTTAAAATAGCTAAGAAGTTTCACTGAGTTGAGGAGACAGTACTGGAGTTAACAGATGCCAAAGCTGCTGGAATTCACAGGGCAGAATATTGTAGAGATATAGATTGCACATAGAGAGCCAGAGTAATATTCAGAAGGTTTTTGAAGAGTCACCTGCTGAATGCTGATCTTATCATGCATAAGAGGAGACTATATGAGGCCAGGAAAGAATCTGTAAAAGAGAAGACCAAAAAAATTCCCAAGGGTAGCATGAGCTAGTAACACTTTGTGTTCCCACTCTCCAGAGGGGAAGGAACTTATAACACAAAGAGCATAAGGTAAAACTTCAGAAGATATTATGAGTGGGGCTAAATTGTTTTCAGAAAAGAAAGGCTTCATTGGATGCCACCAACAAACCTTAAATCAATCCTGAAAAGGGTCAACTACTAAGTAATTTAACTACATGCCAAAAACAAATTCCAATACTCCTTAAAAGAATACACCAAATCCAGGAAACATCAATGTAAAAATTACAATGTCCAGCATTGGATAAAAATCAGAAGGCGTGAAAAGAAGCAAGAAAATATTATTCATAATATGGAGAAAATTATTTAATAGAAACAAAACCAAAAATAGGGCTAAGAGAATTATCAGACAAGGGCATTAAAATGGCCATTATAACTGTGTTCCATGTATTCAAAAAGGTAGAAGTAAATATGAACATGATAAGGTGAATGAAAGAGAATTAAAAAGGCCTGAGTGTATCAATAACTCAAATAAAACTACATATTCTGGGGATAAGTACATATTAGAAAATGCAGATTAAAACAATCAAGGAGTTTGATGAGATGACAAAGGAAACTATCCAAAACAAACAAACAAAAAAGTGCACAAAATAAAAGACTGGAAAGTAATCTACACACCATTAGTGACCTGTGGAAAAATATATAGCAATAATTGAACATGCATGTCATTAGGGTCATAGAAAATGAGTTTTGAAGAGGTAATGACCAGTAATTTTCAAAATTTGGTGAAAAGTGTAAACTCACAAAACCAAGCAATTTAATTAATCCCAAACAGAATAAACATACAGAAAAGCAAACTTAATCACATCATAAACAAATTGCTTATCACTATTGATAAACAGAACATATTAATAGTCATGAAAGAAATAAAGGAGCATTGCATAGAGGAACAGAGATAAGAATGACAATTGACTCCTCATTAGAAACTATGCAAATAAGAAAACAACAGAGAAACATCTATAAAGTACTGAAGGAAAAATTTCCTAGCTAGAATTTGATACCAAGTGGAAAAATGAAGGCAAAATAAGCATTTTTGTACAAATAAAAAAGACAAACCATTTTCCACAAAGCCACACTAAAAGAAATGTTAAAGATATTCAAGTAAAAGGAAAATGATACCAGATTCAAGTGTGCACACATACAAAAGAATAAAGAGTGCTAGAGATGGAATAAATAAGGGAAAATATAAAAGACTTTTATTGTATTGCTTAATTTATTTTAGAGATAACAATATACTGTAATATAATAGCAATACACTGTGTGTTTATAACCAATATAAAAATAAAATGTACAGCAAAAAAAAAAACAGATGGGGAAATAAGAAATTGAATTATACAGTTGTAAGATTCTTACACAGTATTTAAAGTAGTATAATAATGTGTCAGGATACACTATAGTCACTCAAACATGTAGATTTTAAACCTCAGAGCAAACACTGAAAAGTAAAAATTTTAAAAAGATGTATAGTGAATGAGGCAATGGGAGAGACAAACAGAAGTTTTAAAAATACTCAAACAAAATGAGGAAGAAAAATGCTTTTAAAAAAAAAAAAAAGAAGACCCAGCTCTATGATATCTACAAGAGCCCATTTTGGTTTAAAAGACAAAAATAGGTTAAAATTAAAAGGATGGAAGCATATATTCTATTAAAATATTACTCAAAAGTCAGCTAGATTGACTATATTAATGTCAGATAGATTGATTACAAAATGAAATTTATTACTAAAGACAAGAATGAGTATTTTGTCATGACAAATGAGACAGTTTCTCAAAATAATATAAAAATCTAAATGTGCAAGTACTTAATAACAAAGCATCAAAATGCACTATGTATAAACTGATAAAATGTAATGAGAATAAATTGTGACTGTAGTTGGAGATTTGTACTCCTGTGTCTCAGTAAATGAGAGAAGCAGAGTGTAAATAAGTAAGGGTATAGGAGACAAGAGCAAGACAATCAACCAACTTGAAAATCCCCATAAATGTGGAAATTAGTTTGCACTCTTGTAAACAGTCTATGGGTTGCAGAAAAAAAAAATCACAATAGAAAGTAGAACATAGTTGAGCTATAAAAATAGAAACAAAGCATACCAAGATCCATGAGATGTTGCTAAGGTAAGGTATAAAGGGAAATTTGTGATTAAATCAGAAATACTGAAGGCTTAAAAACCAAACATCCAAGTTTCCATGTTAAGAAATTATTAAAAAAAAAAAGATAAATTAAATCCAATGTAAACAGAAAGAATGGAAAAAAGTAAAAATAGAAAATATAAAAGGAAAACAAAAATAAAGTCAAAGAAACAATATTTTTCTTTGAAAAGATCAATATTATTGGTTGACAAATAGGCTAATGGGGACAAAATGACACAAATTTTTTATATCAGGAAAGAAAGTGGTACAACTCTACAGGTCCTACAGACAATTAAAGAATAATAAGAAAATATTAGGAAAAAAACTGTATACCAATAAATTTGGCAATGCAGATGAAAATAATAAATTCTTTGAATGACCAAATTAACAAACTCAGAAAAGAAGAAATAAAACTTCCATAACCTTAGGTTAATTAATTCCAATTCTATGCAAACTGTTCCAGAAAATACAAGCAATATTTCTTTACTCAATTTATATGGTCAGAATTACTATGGTACTATAAACAGACAAAGGCATTTTAAGTAAAGAAAATTACATATCAATTACAGACCAAAACCACAGAGCAATGTCCTTCATAAATAAAGATGCAAAATTCCTCTTAAAAGAATATTTAGCAAGCAGAATCCATCAGTAAGTGAAATAGACAACACAGCAAGACCAATTGTAATTTGTTCCAGGGATATAATATTGGTTTAAACTTGGAAAATCAAATAATGTATTATTCCAAGTTTAAATGAAGATAAAAGAGAAAGAAAGAAAGAGAGAGAGAGAGAGAGAGAGAAAACAAGACAACTATATTTTCCTCTCAATAGATGCAGAAATATTTTTTCTTTACAAAATTGAACAGATATTAATGAAAATAAAATCTATTCAAGCTAGAGGGAAATAATGTAATGGAGGAACTGTAACCCATAATGTTTTTTGAAATTTCTCTATAGCTGCTCATTAAATTATACTTTGAATGTTATCACTTTTCTGTATATTTCACAATAAGGAAATAAGTGAAATTGTGAAACTATAACCCATAAAATTCTTTGAAATTTGCTCTCTACTTGTTAAATCATACTTCGAAAGTTATAACTGTGCTGTATATATGTTATATTTCACAATAAAAAAAACATAAAAGAATAATCTATTCAATGAAAAAATCAAAGTGAAATTCCTAAAATTGATGAAGGGCATTTATAAAAACAAGTATAGCTAATATCATACTTTAAAGGAAAAAGACTGAATAATTTCCTTTAAGATTGGGTACAAGAAAAGGGTGTATGAACTCCCTACTCCTGTTCAATACCATACCAAAGGTAAGTGTGTTGGTCAGGGCTTTTCCAGGAAACAGAACTGTACATATATATAGAGAGAGAGATATAAAATGTATTATGGAATTTATTATAGGAACTGGCTTACACAACTGTGGGGATGTGCAAGTCAGAATTCTGTATGGCAGGCTGCAAACTGGAAAATCCAACAAAGATTGTCAATGAATCTTCCAGGAGAAGCTGGCTGGTTTAATTAGAGATGGAAGTTCTCTCTTCTGATTGCTGAAATTATCAGTCCTCCTTTTCAGCCCTTCAACTGATTGGATGAGATTTTTCTCACTGTTGAAGGCAATTTCTTAATTGATTATAGATGTAATTAACTGTAGTTGCAATCATCTTACAGATTATTTAAATCCATGAAATATCCTCACAGGAATAATCAGGGCAGTGCTTGCTTGACCAAACAACTGGACACCATAACCTAGCCAATTTGACACATGAACTTAAATATCACATTAAGTAATAGAAATTCAAAAGGCAAAACCAAAATAAAACTTAAGATTTGAAAGAAAGAATAAAATTGTCTTTATTTGTAGATGACAGTTGCCTACGTAGAAAATGGTAATGCTATGAGTTTATGAAAGTCATAAGATAAAATACCAATTTTGCAAAAGAAATTGTGTTTGTTTATATTCTAGCAATGAAAAAATTGCAACTTGAAATAAGAACAATTCCATTTATGATAGCATCAAAATATGAAATACCAAGAGATAAATTTAAATAACATGAGCAAGACCTGAAAACTATAAAACACTGGTCAGATAATTAAGGAAGACCAGTAGAGGTGGAGATATATACCATGTTCATGGATTGAGACACAAAAAATTACTGAGATCCATTTTCTGAAAACTGGTCTGTAGATTCAAGGCAATTCTGACCAAGACCCCAGTGGATTATTTTTAGAAGTTAAGTTTATTTTAAAATTTATTTGGAAATGCAAAAGAACTAAAATATATGAAAAAATTTAAAATAAAATAAAAAGGAATTTGGAGTACTTACCATATCTCATTTAAAGCCTTACTCTATAGTAATAGTAAACAAGATAGTGTTATGTTGTCATATGACTAAACCTATGGAACAGAATAAAGGCTCCAGAAACAGATCTATACAGATATCACCCACTGCTGTTTTAACAAAATTTCTAAGGAAACTCATTGGAGAAAGGTATTCATTTTTTTAAAAAATGGTTATGGAAAAATTGATATTTTTATGTAAAATAATGAATTTCTATACTGATCCCTCATCAAACATAAAAATGAACTCAAAGTGGAACAGTGCCCTAAATGTAAGAACAAAAACAATATATTTTATAGAAGAAAACATAGGAGAAAATCCTTGTAATCTTGGGGAGGGCAATGATATCTGTGATAGGACACAAATAGTACAAACTATAAGAGACAAAACTGATATACTGGAGTTACATCAAAAAGTTTTATGCAAACATATTCAATTATGGAAATTTCAAAGCAATTGATTTGGAGAAAATATTTTCAATACAGTATTTGACAAAGGACATTTTTTTCTCTAACTATAAATGCAAAATTCTACAACTCATAAGACAAAAATTCCAATTAAAAATCAGAAAGGGGGATAAAATATTTGATGAGACAATTTATAAAAGAGGGCATCTGAAAGACCAAAAAGCACATGCAAAAATGTGCAGCATAATAATGAATGAGAGAAAATAAATACCACAATGAAATTACGATACACGTTATAGAATAGCTAAAATTTAAAAATTCAAAAGACTGACAATATAATGTGTTGGAAAGAATAACTGAAACTCTTGTTCATGGGATGGTAAAATCATCCAATCACTTTGTCAGTTTCTTATAAAGTCAGACATACTCTTTCCATATTTACCATTCTCATGTTTATCAAAGAGAAATGAAACATATGAGCACACAAAGACTTGCACAAATGGTTATAGGAGTTTTATTAATGACAGCCTCAAAATGGAAACAGCACAAATGTCCATCAACAGGATAATGGAGAATCATATTTTGGTATATCTGTATAGCAAGATACAACTGAGCAAAAGAATAATGAATCTCAAAATTGCCAGGCTGAGTAAAAGAAGCCAGACACAAAATAGTACATACTATATTATTCCTTTTATAATAAATTCTAGACAAAGTGGAAATAATTTGTAGTGGCAGAAAGTTATCAGCAATGGATGTGGATGGGGGGACAAAGTCTGATTGCAAAGGTGCATAAAGGAACATTTTGGTGTACCAGGAAATGATATATATCATAATTGTGGCAGCGGTTACACAAATGTATATTTTGTAAACTTCATCAAATTGTATATATAAAATTGATCAATTTAATTGTTTGTAAATTTTAGTTCAATAGGTGATGAAAAATGCACTCTGCGGCAAATATCAAATTGTGTACCCTTTCCACTGAAACTTCATTATCTTTAATGTATCCATAATTAATCTAAAAATTAGATCCATAGAGTTCAGAAAGCAAAAATATAAAGTAGATTTGAAAGCTGTTTAACACTTTAGGCATGATTATTAACATATGGAAGTGATTGAACTTAGATCAGAAGCTTACAATCTTTTGAAGGAATAATTTTGCCAAATAAACCTTGGCACAGACTGAAAATTATTTCACTTTTCTACACTTACAACAATCTTTTGTCTTCCAAGCTTCTACCTACAGGAAGTTGACCGAAAGCCATAGAGTTTCTGAAAAGGGCATATTCCTGCTTCAGACATTGTCGTGGAGGATAATAGACAAGATAGAACCTCTACAGGGCGCCGCCAGGGTCAAGAAGATCATTTCCCTTCTTCTGACTTCAGAGGACTTCATAATATCTCCTCAGTGGGGTTTCAGAATTCCTACAAGAGAGTAATGGCTGTGTTGCCAATTCTTTCTCTTTGTAATTCAAACCACTGTCTCTGTTTTTATTCCACCATTGCTTATTATGTATGTGGAGGGAGCAGTTGTCTTTTTAAATCATGGGTGGCCAATCCCCAGGGAACCCTCCTGAAACTAAATGCAGAGACTGTTCAACTCCAGGAGATCCTGGATTTGAGCTAAATACAGTTACTAGATTGGACCTCAGGCTTTTTCTCTTGGGGATGGAGTGAATGTGCATGGACGAAAGAGTGAAGTGGAATTGGGGAAAGACTGCCTAAGAGATTAGCAAGATGCTCACAAAATCTGGCTCTTTTTTTTCCTAACCTCCTTGCATTTTTTTTCCAGGTCTGGGGGAGCATACTACTTTTGCCCTCCAATGAAATGTGAGTGGGTGTAGTGTGTCTTTTCTGGTCCAACTTAGTTAAGACCATGTATTGCACTCTCACTGTCTTCCCTGACTGATGGCTATATATAGATGTCCAGGGCAACCAGGAGACTAATGCAATGAAGATGGAGCCTCCTGCACCTGCTGTCTATAAACACAAATGTCTGGGTGAAGCTGAATTCCTACCACCACCACAATACCTGCTTAAAATCTTCTATGGACTAGAGTGTGCAGAGGGAAATAAATTTGGTTGTGATGAATTGCAGAGATTTGGCATTTTATTATAGAGTTTAGCAAACCCTAACTAATACAAGCATGCTCAAGTAAGACAGCAATAGCTTCATCAGATAAAGGCTAGAGGCTTGGCAGGGCAGGATTAGTGGGACTGGGGGATATGACATTCTTCAAAATCCCCGTATTTTACCATACTCAAATATGTTTAACTAAATTTTTCAAGGCATTTGATTCAGAGCTGAGCAAATGGAACTCTCAGTCATTTCCTGGTTTCCATCGTTCATTCCATTCATTCCTTCATCCACTATCCATTTCATTTCTATTTGGACCAAGCATTGTCCTGGGCATTGGAGAAACACAAATGAAGATGACATGATTCTGTTCTCCAACTTCCATTCGAGGAAGACAGTCATGTAAGCTAGTATTTTCATTAAAGTACATCTGCTATGGGAAATATACAGAGGTGTTTTCAAGCAAAGAGGAGTGCTCTTACAAGTAAGGAAATCTTCCCAAAGAGGAGAAACTTGTGGGTGAATTTGAAAGATGCATACAGAGTATGTAAGTGAAAGGCTCTTGATGTTTAGCCAAATTACTCAGGAAGCTCCATATGGATGTTTATCAAGTAATTGACTCATTCAACCAACCAACCTAAAGCTACCTTTAATATATAGAAGCTTTTGTGTGCTGGTTAGTATGTTAGGCATTGTCTTATATTTTTTATAACTGCTGTAACAAATTGCCACAAATTTAGGTGTTTAAAACACCTTATTTTATAATTCTGTGGGTAGAAGTCTCACATGGTCTCACTGGACTAAAATCAAGGTGTTAGCAGGGTGTCATTCTTTTCTGGAGTCTCTAGAGGAGAGACTGTTTCCTTGTATTTCCAAGCTTCTAGAAACCATCTTCATTCCTTGGCTTGTTGTTCCCATCCTCCATCTTCAAAGCTAACAACGACAGATTGAGTTCTTTTCATAACGTGTCACTCTGATCTCCTCTTCTGAATCTCTCTTCCATTTTTATAGACTATTGTGATTATATTGGACCCATGTGTGTAATCCAGGGTAATCTCCCCATCTCAAAGTTCTTTATTTAATTATATCTGAATTACATCTGCAAAGTCCATTTGCCATGTAAAGTAAACATCGTCACAATTTCCAGAAATTAGAATTTGGATATTTTTTGGGGGGTGTTTTTATTCTGCCTATCACAGGTACAAATCTATAGTGCCCCCGCTACTGTAATGCCTGACTATGGCTGTCCTCCAAACCAATTAACTGTCTTCACTACCAAGTTGACAAATAATCTAAATATTGCACTGTCTCTCAACCACCCATGGAACAAGAAGTCATTTTGAAAAGTCCATCTCTTTTGCAATTATTTTTAAAATGAGGCAACAGATGTCCTGGGAGTTTAATTAAACCACCCAAGGTCACATATGATAGAAGCAGAGTATTGTTAAAATTGAAAACTCATAAATGTAGGTCCATTGACTTCCAGGGAAACATTCTGTCAGATCTCATATATGAATTCAGTTCATTTTAAATCTGTGGAGAAAAGTCCATTGTTTAATAAGAAACTAATCTGAGGAAACATTTATAAAAAGCCAGTCAATGTTTTTTTCTTATTTCACTAACAGAACACCTTCAAACATTCAGTTCAAAGGTTACACTGAATGAAAAACTCTGTTATTCAACTCAACAAGCAGCTAGCTATTATTCACTTCCTAGTGACTGATTCTTGGTGATGCATCTGTTCATCCCTGGAAACTTATCCCATGTATGCCTCTAGATGTTCCTCTTCCTAAATAAACTGGTTTAAGATGGGTTTACTTTGCTACATTTTCTGGGCAGCATTCAAACAGCTAACTAGTGGAATTACTCTGCCATTAAGAGCTTTTTTTTTTCTTACTGTTAATTATTTTCATATTTGTAGGGTATCTATAAAGGAGCTCAATTTCTTTAAGACTATTAAAGTAGCAATTAAATAAGACTGATTTATTAAGCCTGGTTCCATGGTTAACTATGCTTATAGTGTACCTTCCAAACAGAACACAATCCATAAAATCTCAGCTATAGACTTATAAATGATGTCCTTAAGGAGATGGCACGGTGTGGCTCAATGGACATGAAGACAGGTTTGGTCACACAGATAATAAGTAGTAGAGCCCTGAATTGAACCCAAAGCCCATATTCTTTCAATTTTACCTTGTTACCTTGTAACAACTCAAGAAAGCTGTCAAATATTAGGGAGAAACCTGGCTGTGGTTTTAAACAACCTCACAAAATGCATCTAAATCATAATGGTTCAACTTCCTAGTGGCAAACCACGGAAAAAAACAAATAGTTCAGCCCAATACAATAAAGTTAAACTTGGTCTCTGTGGGGTGGATATTTTAAAAAGATCCAGACACTTTCATCCACATTAAAGAAACTTTGGGAATAAAAAATAACACATGCTCAGAATATTCTGGTCATAAGTGCTTAATGCTAAAGGCAGTCAGGCAACACAGATGCAAGAAGCCTTAAAAGCTTTTGGATCCAAGGTTGTAACCTTTGGCTGCTTGGGTGAAGCTGTCAGTACACTAAAACCCAGCACTTTCCCTCAAGTGTCTGTCTTGCTCTTCCCTCCACACTAAGTGCCTACTTTGAGCTCCTCTGGCCATTACATAAAGCTTTTTAGGAAGCATCACTCCAGACAGATGTTTAACCCTAGGCTCTAAGGAGACTACACTGCATGTTGCAAGGTCTGTGGAGTAGTTTTACATGTACGTGCATGCTAATGCAGTCTGACACTGAGGCCTTCACAGCCAGTCAGCCATGTTAAGTAAATAAAATAGTTCAGGCAAATCTGCATTGAAAGTTGTCTGTGCACAAACTACATCTGAAGCCAGGTCTCGGAGGAAAACTCTCTCCTTTTCCTCAGCAGGCGTCGGAGCACACAGGATCAATATTATCCCATATCGTCATTGATCCTCTAGTAAGATGCCATCCTATTTTTTTTTTTAGCAGAGACTGTGGAATTTGAAATTTTTAAAAGCAAATTTAATTGAAGCTCAAAGACAGTGAGACAATAGAGGAACTTAACACTTTAATTAGAACTTGTGATGATCGATACTTAAATAGAAATTTAACTATGTACCTGTTGGTCTCAAATTTTATTTATGAATCTTACCAAATTACAAACATTAAATGTGATGCAGTATTTTGAAAATGGATATGTGCTGACTTTGAGAAAAAATGATGAATAATATATTGTTTCTAAATATCAATGTTACAGATTTCCTTCTGGTCATGTAGGATAAGCTAGTTGCAGATAAATGCTCCCACTGACAGCAAACAGAAAAACTAGAAAAAAAATAGTTTTCACAAAATTTGTTTGAATGCATTGGGGGAAAACCTAGGCAGCCAGGACTCACAGGATCAAGTTCTTGAAGAGAAGGAGAACTCAGGTATAAGCTTAACAGTCAGCACAGCTTTTCCTTTTAGGTGCTGACCCACAAGTAGAGGTCTGAAGGCTGAGAAGCTGAACAGTTTCTTAGAGGGTTGGGGGGAACAAATCTGGGGGAACTCAACACAGAGGGGGAATCCTGGTAAATACTGCCAGTTTCTGTTGAGGCCCTTGAAGTCCTATACCTAAAGAGGAGAGGGAATCCAGAAGTAGAGTAGCCCCACAAAGACTGACACACTCAATTCCTGACATCATCTCAGTTCCTGATTGAGTTACAGTGATCTGCCCCACCCTGGCTGCCTTCCAGAAGCAAAAGTAAACATTAACATTACACAATCTAACAAAATGCCTTGAACTTGGTAGGTACTTAATAAATACTGGTTAAATTTTATTCTTTTAAGAGCACCTAAACATTTTCTAATAAAAATTAAAATATTGACAATAACTGTCTTTCATTTTTTGAGTCCCTAACACATGCTCAGGTTCTGTGATATTGACTTATGTGCACTGCTTCATATTCTTATACCGTCTCTGCAAATGAAGTGTTATCTATTTATGATTACAAAACATGTTCACAAATGCTATATGACTTACAAAATCCATGTGACTGAACATGACTAAGCAAAGGTTTAAACTCTGAGCTGTTTAGTTTCAATAAACACTGTCTGTGAGTCAGGGGAGTATAGATTTTCATGGAATGTGTGAATAAGGGGTTACTTTAGAAGAGTATGCAGGGGATCAGTAAGGAACTGTGGGTGTACCTATGAAGAAAATTATCTCTTGTGAAACACTGTCACCTTAGATATATTTTCCTTGAAATTTGGAACAAGTTCTAAATAGCACAAGGATGATTTTTAAATATATACTAAAAAGAAAAATGATATTTAACTAATGTATTCAAATGGATATTTATTGAGGGTTTACCATTTGCCAAACATTGTTCTATAGTTTAGAACCATAACCATAAGCAAAATGGACAAAGTCCTTGGCTTGATGTAGATGAAATCCTGTTGGAGTTAACAGTTAATAAATTTAAAAAATAAAAGAATTTACAGAGTCATCAGTACAGAATTGATATTTATAGCCAAGCTGGAGTTATGTGATGAAAGCATGTTTGGAATAGGTTCATAAAAGAGACGAAATCTATTAGTGACACAATGTATGAGGCATGAAAACTATGGAATCAGAAGATGCCTGGGAAGTTAATGTGTTAAAATAAGGAGTGTTGTGCACCACTCTATCACCTGAAACCCTGTCTTCTTCAGGAGTCTTTAGTAGTTGGAGACAATGGTTTCTGAGTCATGGATATGCAAAAAGGAACCATGGTTCTAGATAATAAATTGAATTTGAACAACATCAAAGTGATGAGAACAATTACTTCATAATATGTTCCTTAGACAATGCATAGAAATACAAGATATTTGTACGTTCATGTGATAAAAGCGAGACAGAGAGTGAAAACAAATATAAATATGAATTAAAGAGGTGGCCAAATGCCAAACAGGTACACTGAGTTGTGTAGGTATCTGTGCCAACAGTCTGAAAGTAAAAATGTCCTATTAGGGAAACTGACTATTAAATTGATATCTATCTGCAGCAACACATCCCAAATCACAAATAATGTTAACGGCTAAAAAAGAATGCGTAAATGATTTACATTCAACCCAGCATTATTTGCAGGCATAAATATCTCCATAGTGAGCTTGGTGTTAGAAGCAGCCAGCTGAGCCATCTTATGAAACATATTTATTTATCTAAAATTGTATTTTCTCTAAATTGAGCCCTGCTTCACTGACCAATGAAATTTTCTTAACTGAAGAGCCCCAACTGCCACCTGCATTCCACTTCCCTAAGTTCAACAGATTTTCCTCCCAATATTCAAGCTGGAATTCCAAAGTGATGACACTTTCATTTATCTTGAATATTGAAAATCACTCAAAAAAGCTTTGAATAGGTAAGCAAAAGGAACTCATTTCACCAAAGAAAGTACAGCAAATATGAGACTATTGCAGCTATAAAATAGTTTTCTCCATTTATTTTTACCTCCCACTCCCATTTCCTGTAGCATATAATTGATGTTAATCGATGCTACCACCTGAACATTTCTCCACATAATATTCAGAAATTTAAATCCTCAGAAATTGCCATAGCAAAAAGACTAGAACAATTTGATTAGAAAACAGAAATGCATTGTTCAGGGAGAATTGGTAAGAAGGTCTCCTACTACAGAATGATGGGAGAAGTAAAATGGTTTTAATTTAAATCAAATCTAAAAACTATGAATTACATAGTTGATATACCTAGAGGAAACTTTCATCAAATAGTCCCTGAAGTAACACAGGAATATTTAAGACACTTCAATACTTCCACCAAAAATATAAAAATATCAAAAATCATAGTGTTATCTATGTTGTTTTCTGTTTATGATAATGACAAAATTGGATTTTGGGGATTTTTATGTACAAGTCAATGGTATTGATTCATAGCTTTAAAAAGTAGATTCAGATACAGTGGTGGTTTTACCAATTTATTTGAATATAAATCATCTCTAGGATTCTCGGAGAACAAGGTTTTTGGATAATTCATCTTTTTTTCAGAAAACTAAATAAGATCCTCAGTCTTTTTAATTTTGTTAGATTCTTTTTTCTAAAGTGCATTTCACACATTTCCAACTGTTTATAATGACACCCTAGGCAATAATTTAATCTTTACTTGATTGTCCAAGATAATCATTATGAATAATACTTTTTTAAAAAAAAAATTGTAAGCTTTGCAAAAGTTAAATACTGACACGTACACACATGTATAGTATATATATAAAAATAAATATTCTTTCATTTAAAAACATTTTTACTTTAGTTCTCATTGCCAAATTTCTGCTCTTACTTCTCACTAGTTTCAGGGAAGAGGGTATTAAAACATCTTCCTGCTTAAAGCACTTCAATTCAGAAGAACATGAGAATTATTTCTATTTGGCTTAGCTACAATATTATATGAGAACTTTTGAGGACAAGTTTCTTTAATAATTAACATGAAAGGAAGTTTACATTATTCAACATAGCCTGACAAAGTTAGGATTTTGACCTCAAAATTTAGTTATTTGGAATTTAAAGTGGCTATGTTAAGTCCAAAACTACATATAAAAAAGTTCATTTGTAAATAATCTGTGTTTACTCCATTCTGCTTTTAAAAAGAATTAGCCAAATATTAACAATGGACTATTTCTTCCATTTGCTGATCAGCTTGTCTGTGGTATCAGCAAATAAAGACATAAAAATTAAGATAAAATCAATAGCGTCATACAAAATGATCAGGGCACTCTTGAACAAGAGAATATAAGAATGATCTGAGATTCTGGGAAGATGGCGGCATAGAAAGAAGTGGAAGACTTAGTCTCCCCCAGAACAATTCATAAATGAACAAAAAACCAGTAAATAACTTGGAATGGTAGCGGGGAGACAAACGTGACAGTACACTCAACTTCCACCGACATGAACTGGGAGGAATGCCCGAGATTACAGCATAAAATCTGTAAGTAAAATTGCGGACCCGCGCTGAGAGCCGAGAACCTAGAGCAGGGAGCCCCTCCCTCACAGAAGCCGTGTGCCATGCACTTTCTCAGCCCAGCTCCAAGTGAGGTTTTAATAACAACTGCTCAATACAGACAGCGAATCCTCAACAAGCAGACAGAGGCTTTTGGTGACAACTGACTTTGGGAGAATTGGGGGAAATATTCTGTCTCTCGCGCTCTCTCTGTGGAGAAAACCTTAGCTGCTCTCAGCCCACAAGGCGTTGCAGTAAAGACAGCCTCACACATTCTGTATTCTGAAACAAGCTGAGAGCCCCGTGGCACAGCCAAGTGGCCCAGGGCTTCCCTAGAGGGATGGTGCACACTGATGAAGTAGCACGGCATTCCCTCGGCTTGCTGCTGGGAGGGGGGAACCGCTCGGAGAACCCAGGGGCACTACGCCAAGTCCGGTGGTTTATGGGACACTGAGAGATTGCTGCCCTTCCTCGCTGGCAAACCATTCACGCGCCCCACATTCAGGGCAGGCGACTCCAGCGGCGCACCCAGGCTGAGCTCTCCAACTGAGCACACAGGAATCATTTCCCCTCATTACGTGGGAAAAAAGGCTCAGAACTGACTGGAGGGATATAGGTGGCTCACAGACGCCATCTGCTGGTTACTTAGAGAAAGTGTACGTCACCAAACTGTCTCTGAAAAATTAGATCTATATCCCTTTTTTTTGATACAACTTGCAAGAACCCTATCAAGCAAAACAAATGCCAAGAGGCCAAAAACAACAGAAAATCTTAATGCATATGATAAAACCAGATGATATGGAGAATCCAGCTCCAAACACACAAATCAAGATTTTGGAAGAAACGTTATACCTCGCAAATTTAATTAAAGAACTACAATCAAAGAACAAAAACATGGCAAAGGATTTAAAGGACATCAGGAGGACCATGGCCCAGGATATACGCATCATAAAAAAGACCCTAGAAGAGCACAAAGAAGACATTGCAAGAGTAAATAAAAAAAATAGAAGATCTTATGGAAATAAAAGAAACTGCTGGCCAAATTAAAAAGACTCTGGATATTCACAATACATGTTTAAAGGAAGCTGAACAACATCTCAGTGTCCTAGAAATCCACAGAACAGAAAATGAAAGAACAAAAGAAAGAATGGAGAAAAAAATTGAAAAAATCACAATGGATCTCAGGAATACGATAGATAAAATAAAACGTCCAAACTTAAGACTCATTGGTGTCCCAGAAGGGGAAGAGAAGGGTAAAGGTCTAGAAAGAGTATTCAAAGAAATTGTTGGGGAAAACTTCCCCAACCTTCTACACAGTATAAACACACAAAGCATAAATGCCCAGCGAACTCCAAATAGAATAAATCCAAATAAACCCACCCCAAGACATATTCTGATCAGACTGTCAAATACTGAAGAGAAGGAGCAAGTTCTGAAAGCAGCAAGAGAAAAGCAATTCACCACATACAAAGGAAACAATATAAGACTAAGTAGTGACTACTCAGTGGCCACTATGGAGGCGAGAAGGCAGTGGCATGACATATTTAAAATTCTGAAAGAGAAAAATTTCCAGCCAAGAATACTTTATCCAGCAAAACTCTCGTTCAAATTTGAGGGAGAGCTTAAATTTTTCACAAACAAATGCTGAGAGACTTCGCCAATAAAAGACCTGCCCTACTTCAGATTCTAGAGGAAGCCCTACCAACAGAGAGACAAAGAAAGGAGAAAGAGATATAGAGAATTTTAACAGACATATATAGTACCTTACATCCCAAATCACCAGGACACTCATTTTTCTCTAGTGATCACAGATCTTTCTCCAGAAGGGACCATAAGCTGGGACATAAAACAAGCCTCAAGAAATTAAAAACAAAAAAAAAAAATTGAATATACTCAAAGAACGTTCTCCAGACGCAATGGAATACAAATAGAAGTCAATAATTTTTGAACTATAACTCCATTATTTACTTCCTACATGATAAAAAATACACAAACTCTAAGGACAAATCAGTGGTTTTGAACTCAATGTAAAATATGTAATTTTAGACAACTATGTAAAGGTGGAGGAATGAAGGAGTATAGGAACATAGTTTATGTGCCCTATTGAAGTGAAGGTGGTATCAAAGAAAAATAAGATTGATAGGAATTTAAGAGGTTAATTTTAAGCCCCACAGTAAACACAAAGAAATTATCAGAGAATATAACCATAGAGATGAAATTAGAGTTTGGGTTAAGAGAAACAGGGGAAGGGGCAATGGGAAGTTAAGAAAGGAGTGTAGGGTTGCTGTTTGAGGTAAAGGGAAATTTCCAACAATGGATGGTGGGAAAGAGCATAACATCATTCTAAATGTGATTAATCCCACTAATGGAAGGCTAGGGAGGGGGTGGAATGGGAAAATTTAGGCTGTATATATGTTTCCACAATTGAAAAAAGGAAAAAAAAAAAAAAGACAGTCTAACTAGACGACAATTGAATGCTAAGGATGAACTTGGATGGGATTGGAGGGTGGAGGACAGGTGGCTCGAAGGGACACAGTTGAGACATAAGGAAAAGGAAATATAGAATGTAAGCACTGTATCATTGTTGAATCTCATACTTCTTAGCTGTGCTTAATGGAATTACATAAAACAATGTTCTTGTTCATGGGAAGTACGTACGTGAATTATAGTGTATGTTCAAGGATGTGTGCAGCTAACTCTCATATGTTCAGAAGGCAGAGAAATATATGATGGATGATAGATAGGGAGGGAAAGAAATAGTGATGTGACAGCATGTTAAAGTTGGTGGATTGAGCTATCAGGGGAGGGGGGTCAGGGTATGATGGAATTCTGTGTATGGGGCTAGTATTGTTTTTGCAACTATTCATGTAACTTTGAATTTATTCAAAAAAAAAAAAAAAAAAAAGAATGAAGTAGTTTCTTTCCCTACAGAGTGTTTTCTATTACGGTACATTGAAATGTGACTTTGTATCAAAGGGTTTTGAGACTCCGTGTTATAATGAAACCCAGTCAAAGTTTTCAGTTTATTTTAAAGTTGTGTTTTGCTATTTTGAACCACAGTTGTAGTTTGTGGTTGAAAAGAAAAAATGTGGGTGGTACTTGGGAATAAAGCCCAACTGTTGCCAAGGGTAAGGTCTCCATTGCTTCAGAGCTTAACAGCAACTGCTTCGAGTTGGGTTCTGAACCTCTGTTGGGAATTCTCTGTTCCTTCTGCATGAAAGACGTATTGTCCCACATGGACTGCTGTCATGCTCCATGGCAGGACTGTGAAAGACTTCATGAAATGCAGGAAACAAAAACCAAGTATTTGTCCAGTCTTTCTCCATTTTCTTTCTCTTTCTATTTATATGCAGGAAAAAAATCAATGCACATCGGAGTCATGATTACTTAGAAAATGCAAGACACAAAGTTGAAGACACAAAAAGCATAAAAAGTAACCCATGTGTTCACCAAATAGTTGCAAGACAGATAATCTACCAATATCAAGGCTATAAATAGACTTTATATATTTTCCAGTCCAGCCATTTTTAGGGCAGCTAAATGGGTATCATAAAAAACCAATGACTTACTCAAGCTTTCACGCTATCCTTGAAGAGGGTCAGGATTGGTAGAGAGTCCCTGACTCCCAGTTAGACTCCTTTTATAGAGAATTTTAGACTTTTAAGCTCTCTTCAACTTTCATGCACTCGGGAACAAGCCACATACTTCTGTACCTCTCCCCACAATGTCCCTGGATTCACCCTCCACCGTATCCCCTCCATCCTGCCTTCCTTTCTTTGTGGATACCTTCATCCTTGTTTTAGTAATTGATTCAGGTTTCCATCATTTGCCTCCTCACTTCAATTTCTTAGTCAGCTCTGTTCTTGGTAAATACAGAAACCAATGAGAACAAGCTATACAGATTGTAAGATAGAGCTGCGTGTCACAGAGCACATGAGCAGGTAAGCTGCTGGTTTCAGGAATTGCTGTAAACAGGAAGTAGAAAGTGGACTTTGGCTCTCTTTTGGCTTCTCATGTTTCTACAGGCTTCATTTCATATAGATTGTGAAAAGTAAAATCAGTTGGATGTGTTGAGCTTTTAATTTTTAGGGGAAAAGACTCATTCAGACCATCTCAATAAAGCAATTTTATTGTAAAGAAACATGTGGAAACATGTGGCAGTTAGAGAAACTAAACCATGATGGGTATTTATATAGGTTTCTAAGAAATAATGGCCTTTATTGAAAGCAGCATTACAGAAAAACATATCTGAGTAGGTTGGAGATGGTATTACAGGAGGCTGGAAGTGACAATAAGTAATTTCCCTCCTAGAAATTCATTCTAAGAAAATACCCAGACACCATTCATCCTAAGGAAACACACAAAATAAAAATGTCCAGACTTTTGCTACCACATTTAGCATAATAACTTCAATGAACCCTAGGCTCCATTACACTGAGTTTCCTGGGAAGTCCATGTTAGGGCTAAGTCTGTCCCACTAGACAGAAAGGGATTTTCTCCCAAGTGTTCTCTGAGGACTTAAAGAAGGAGGTCTGCTGCCTCTTTATAAAATCAAGCCATTGAGTGCACATTTCTCATCCTTCCTCTCTCACTGCTGTTCTCAGAGGATACACAAAGGGACTCCTTGGGCTCTTTGTGGGAAAGTTATTTCCATTTCACCCAGTTCTCAAGGAGTGGATGAAGTTCACCACCAGGAGTTGTTTGAACTATTAATGAAATTCTTTTCTTCTAGTGAATTCGTTTTAAAATTACATAATCTTCACCTAAAACATAGGTAACTACCCCCCCCCCAGCCTCACTCCTGCTACCTGTCGTCAGGTTACTGTCAGAAAATTACATATGCCGTGCCTCACCTGTAGACGTTTTGCTTACTCAGAGATATTATTGTAATACCCTCAACATTAACTTCTGTGAGGCGTTGCTCAACAGATGCTTCAAACAGAGCTAAAATTGGTTCAGCTCCAATGTGAATGAGAACTGACTCATATTCTTCCCAGTGGAATCCTATATGGAGGGGAATTCTCTGAGCCCTTCCCAGTGACTCCTTCTGCCAATTCTATCTGCAGTCGCATCCATCTGAATTTTGAATGTGTCAGTCTGGGCCACTATTCTATTTGTCACATATTGGAAACAAAGTTAGATCTAAAAACAGCAGAAATGGTAATTAAACTGTTACATCCCAGACAAATCCAAGAATTTGTAGGGATCCCTTAACAATTCCACTACTGGAGGCAGAATTCTCTCAAGAGATAAGAACAAGAAATTAAGAATATAAATTAGAGGAACTTGGAAGAGACCTGAGCAATGTAAGGGCCCAGAAACATAGTGTTATTACCCACATGATAAAACAGCCTCTGGGTGCATATAAAGAGTAGAACACTAAGTTGACATTAATAATTTTGCTGAAGAATCAGATTACTGAAAAAAAGAGGTGCAGAAAATATATAACATGAAAATGTCACAAGTTTATGAATTATGAACATTTATTTGCTAAGCACAGAGGAATGCATAAATGACATTAGGTTCAAAATATATTACACCAAAAAGCAAATAGGCTATGGGATCATTGTAACTATTGTTTTCATCTATATTTATATATGGTACTGATTGTAAACAATATTATATGTGCCTTAGTACAGC
Organism: Choloepus didactylus; assembly: GCF_015220235.1. Taxonomy (NCBI): domain Eukaryota; kingdom Metazoa; phylum Chordata; class Mammalia; order Pilosa; family Megalonychidae; genus Choloepus; species Choloepus didactylus. Next base: position 23,036,854 of record NC_051310.1, read on the forward strand.
TCTGATTAATAAAATGTGGTATAAATATTAAAAAGAATGAGGTGGATGAATCCATATATATATATATACTGATATCTAGATTAAGATACATTATTGAGTGAGTAAGACAAAGTTCAGAGTATGGAAATTTCATTCATGTTTGTCCAATATACTATATCTTGCAAATGCATAACTATAATAGTAGTATCTAATTGGGCATGTGGAGTTAGAGAGGATATAATTTTATTGTCCTAAGAATGACATTTTTACATTTTTAGCATATATAGAGAGTTAATAATTTTTCAGTTAAAACATAGTTAATTTTAACTAGTTTATTTTACTAATAGAGTAAAAAAGGAGAACTTTCTGGGTTTTGCTCTGACTTGTAAAGAGCTAGGAAGTCATCACTCCATCCCTATAACAAGAAAAAGCTGAGAAGAGTGAAAACGAATGACTTTCTTTGATCCATCAGAGAACTGAGGTCACAAAGCACATATGGCCATGAAATTCAGAGAGGCAGGAAAATGCAGAGAGTCACAGGTGAGATCAACTTACCTGGAAAAGAAGTCACTGGAGTCATATGTCAGTAGACACACTTAAGTTGTAAAATAATTATGATTAATATGTTATGGGTTCTAATAGATAAAGTAGACAGCATGCAAGAACAGATAGTTATATAAGAAGAGAGGTGGAAACTTTCAGAAAGAATTAAAAGGAAATTCTAGAAATAAAAACAATAAATCAACACACAGAAATGAAGCATACTTACAATGGACTCATTGGTAGATGTGGCACAGTTGAGAAAATAATCAGTTAGCTGTAAGATAGGTCGAAAGAAACTTCCAAAAATGAAATGCAAATAGAAAAAAGAATTCAAAAAGACACAAACAGAACAGAATATCCAAAAACTATGTGACAATTTCGAAAGTTTTAACATATGTGTAACTGGAATACTAGAAGGATAATAAAGAGAATTGAGCAGAAAAATCTTTGAAGTAATAATGGCAGAGAAGTTTCCAGAATTAATAACAGATAACAAATCATAGATCCAGGACACTCATAAAACAACAAGCAGAATAAATACCAAATATCTCACATATGCATATCATATTCAAAGTGCAGGAAACTAAAGGCAATGAGAACATCATGAAAGAGGCCGGAGGTGGGGTGGGGAGACGAAGCTTACCTACAGAGGAGCAAAGGCAAGAACTGCACAGGACTGATGGTCAGAAACTCCATGGAAGCATGAAGACAGTGGAGTGAAATATTTAAAGTAGTGAAGGATAAAAAGGATTTACCTGGAATTCTATGTCCAGTAAGATCATCCTTCAAAAGAGAAGAAGAAATAACTGCATTCTTTGAGAAACAAAAACAGAGAATTCATAGACAGCAGACTTTCTCCGTAAGAAATGTTTAAAAAATAAAAATAAAAAGATTTTCAGTGGGAAGCAAAATGATATGATTGATAAACTCTGATCTACGTAAAGAATGGAGGAGCATCAAAGAAGGAATGAATAAAGGCAAAATAAATATTTTATTTTTCTTACTCTTAATTGATCTAAAAGTTAATTGCTTTTTTAAAGCAATAGTAACAATATATTGAGTGATGGTAGCATATGGATAAGTGAAATGAATGACAAAAATGTAATAAGAAAGTAGTGTTTTGGTTTGCTAAAACTGCCAAAATGCAATATACCAGAAATAGGCTAGCTTTTAACAATGGGAATGTATTAGTTTACAAGCTTACGATTTTGAGGCCGAGAAAATACTTCTGTTTGCTAAAGCTGACAAAACGCAATATCCCAGAACTGGGTTGACTTTTACAATGGGGATTTAGCTTACAAGTTTACAATTCTGAGGGCATGAAAAATGTCCAAATTAAAACATCAATAGGATGATACCTTCTCTGAAGATCAGTACTGGCAAGCTTGGGCTCCTCTGTCAGACAGCAAGGCACGAGGCAACGTCTGCTGGTCCTTCTCTTTTGGGTTTTGTCCCTTTCAGCTTCTGGTTTCAGTGGCTTCCTCACTCAGATCCTCTGGGCATTTTTTTTCCTGCCTTTTATCTTCTTAAAAAGGACTCTAGGAAGAGAGATTAAGACCCAACTTGAATGAGGTGGGCCTCCTTTCAATTTAAATAATCTAATCAAAAGGTCCCACCTACAATAGTTCTACACTTACAGGAATGGATTAAAAGAACATAATCTTGCTGGAATACATACAGCTTCAACGATCACAAATGTCCAAACCAAGGCATCATCAAGACAATACCTTCTTGCTGAAGACACGGACTGCAGGTAATCCTGGACTCCTGTCAGGTGACAAGGCACATGGCAGCCTCTGCCGGTCTCTCCCTTCTCTTCCAGTTGTTGCTTCCAGCTTCAGACTTCAGTGCCTTCTCTGTTTCTGTAGCTTTCTCCCTAAGCTTCTGTGTCTTTTTCTCTGTCTTCTATGTCTTTTGCTCTATTTGTCTGAATTCCATTCTCTTATATAAAGGTCTCCAGTAAAAGGATTAAGACCCACCCAGAATGAAGTGGTCACATCTTAATTTAAGATCCTACTCACCAAAGATCCTACTTACAATGGGGTCACACCCACAAGAATGGATTGATTTTATGTACACAATTTCCTGGGGTCCACAGAGCCTCCAAACCATCACAGGGAGGAAATGGGAATACTCTTATAATGTATCTGCAGTACACATGATGCACTATGGTGTTATTTGAAAAGGAGCTTAGATGTATTAAAAATATAGGATAACATTTTCTCTAGCTATATAATCAGTTAATTCTTGGGTAATATATGTAATCTAGATAAAGTTTGTTAAATAATTCAGACTGAAAAACATGATTTTCATTCTTTTTTTTACTACCTTTAAAAAATTTAACTAATCTTTTCAAAATTATAAAAGTAAGACATGATAAAGATGGATGACAGATGATTGATAGGTAGGTAGATAAGTAGAGATAAAAGATAGATAGATAGATAGATAGATAGATAGATAGATAGAATTAGAAGCGCAAATAAGTACATTCTCCTGTCATCCCAATAGGGTCCGGGCTTGGGTGAGGTTGGTGCAGTGTTCTTGTGTTCACAATTCAAATGAGTGCTAAAAAACACAGTATTCAATAGAAATAATATTTTAATGCAATATTTAAAGAAATAAAAATTAATTCCAAAAAGTTCATGTTGAATAAAGCATCAAACTTTTAAATAAAACAAGGACAATTTTACTGATTTTTCCTTTTGCCCCAGGTTTCTATAGGGCTCAGCACTGCGATCCTTCCACCCACACCTGATTCTAGTCCCCTAACCAGAGGTGAGCACTTTAAAACTTTTTGTTTATTTCTTCTTCTGGAACTTAATGTGCTTAATTCAAATTACTTGTTTATCCATTACTTGACCATCAAATTAAGATACTATGTCCTGAAATCCCCTTTATGAGAATAAGAAATATTCTCACTTAAACAACCTCATATCTTCCTTCCTCTATCTACATCCTGATTTTTAATTAATTTTTCATACAATTCTAGTTGCTACCATTTTAACTCTAAATAATCAATTTTAGATTCTTATTTCTTCATTTTTTAGTTTTAAGCAATATAAACTTCACATAGAGAAAGATAAAGAAATTATCACATTTCCACTTTTCCTTCCTCTTCTACCTAGTATTTTGTGTTAGGAAACTGTATTTACATTTTCAAGACATATGCTCACTTTCTTCTCTCTAGTTAAAATCATGCCCTATATACATTGGCAGCGTTTCTCATTGGAAGTGTTGTGGTGGAGTAAAAACTTAGGGCAGACCTCTTTTTCTTTCCACCAAAGAGTTTTGAATCTTTACCCCCTCCCCATAATACAAAGTGCCAGGTTTCCCACAGTCATTATGAAAATCATATACCCCAAGTAGGAAGTAATACCACTAGTCAAGAACCATTTAGAATTAATATACGTTGATCCTAAAATTCTAATCCCATTTAAAAAAAACCCTGACACTTGCAGTTTCATAATATTGTAAATATCATTCATTCATTCATTCATTCACTTATCCAACAAAGGTTTATGAATGCCCACTTCATTCCAGTATTCTTCTAGGAACTTACATTTCAATGGGGGTCAGCAAACATATCAATACACAATCAGAAGGCAAGTGCTATAAAAAAATAATGGGAAAGAATCAGAGCAAAACTGGGGAGTGATGATGTTATTTTGGTTGGGTGGACAAGGAAGGAAGGTCTCTGATGGTATGCCTATGGAGAAGGAAAAGTGAGGCTATATGAGGGAAAATAAATCCCTGAGGAAGTAATATATGGAATTTCAAGGAACAGTCATGAAGCCAATGCAGCTGATGCAGAATGATCTAGAAGAGGATGGTAAGAGATGTCCATGAGATAATAGGGGCTAGATTCTCTATGGTATGTTTTTATGCTCATGGAGAAGAAAGCATAATATGAGCAAGCCTAATATTCTAAGTAAAAATCTCCTAAGCCTCATGGTCCAAAGCATTTTCTTTCAATTTCTAGTGAGCTTTCTCTATACTTCTAGGACCCAGGTCACATTCAGCTTCTCTTTCTTTATCTTAGTTCACCTGTTTCCTCTTGTATCATCTTTATTTTAATAAAAGTCTTCCTCAAATCCTATGGATTTGGATGTGGATGAGGAGTGGATAGGGAGGAGGCATTTTTGTTGTCTAGTTGGCCAACTTTCTGGCTTCTTGCATGCTTCTTGCTTCTTAAATACATAAATATATTTATAATGCCATAACCAACTATTTATAGACTGATCAGATATAAATTTCTACCCTCAAAATAATTTTCCTTTAGGAATTTAAAGTCATCCATTGTTTCTTGGAGTTCGGTTTTACATATGTCTGATTTACATTTTTTTCTGAAAAGTTTTAGAATTTTCTCTCTAATCTTTATTTCTAAAATTTCACAAAGATATGTCTAGATGTAAGTCTTTATTTTTCCTGCTCAATACTTGGATCCTTTCAATCAAAAGACATCATTCTTCACATATGAATACTTATTTTTAGTCAAGCATGTTTCCCTTTATTGTCTATTCTCTTTGCTCTTATATTTGATGAATGTTAAATTTACTAGATTTTCAAATCCCTTATGTTTCTATTTTCTGTTTTTTTATCTTTTTCTCACCTGTGAATTTCTGTAACTTTATCTTTCAGCTCACTAAATTATCACCTCAAAGTACCAGAAAGCCCAGCTCACACTGGCTTAAACCATAAATAAGTTTATTTCTTACATATATAGACCTAAAGTAGGAAAGCCTTCAGATTTAGTTGAAGCATTGATTTTGTCACCAAGCATACAAGGTCTCTCCATTCCTACACTCTGCTACCCTCAGTGCTGATTTCATCCTCCATATTGTATCAAGGTGACTGCAGTTGTTCCAATATAATAATCAGAAATCATAACATCCAGAGGAAATGGAGAGATGGTCTCTTCCTTCAGCCACTATTCAGTAGACAGAAAATATTTCCAGCATACTTTTTCACACATTTCAATGGGCAGAGGAGACTCAATTTATCATTCCAAAACCAATCAATGACAGGACATATGGAATTAACCAATCAGGCTTACCTCTGGAGCTAGGAGTAGGTGTAACTTCCCCAGAGATGCATGACTGTGAGAAAGAAGTTGAAATCTGGACAAAATCGGGATGTTAAAACAGATGGAAATAGATGCTCACCTCCAAAAATAGTTAAGATTTATTCCTTCTTTTTCTCTTCTTAGAATGAGTTTGACTAAGATTAGGGTTATTGAAAACTTTACCAGAAAACCCACCTCTGCCTGAGGTTTACATTACGAAGATTTTAAATTATGATTCTATTTTTTAACAAATTTTTAAGTAATCAGATTTTCTAGTTATTGCCTCAGGCTTCAAAGGGAATTTATTTCCTCCAAATAATCAAATTAGCATAAAGTTGGTCATGTTATACTCTTACCATCTTTCTGATTATAGAATTATTTTTTCTCCTTTTACATGCTTGATATTGCCAATTCATATATTCTTTATTTATTTACTGATCAGTCTTTCTAATAGCTTATCAATCTTATTAATCTAATAAAATACTAATTTTTATTCACAAACTTTATAAAACAAACTTTTAGTTTTTTATATATTCTCTCTTGTATACTTATTTTACATTTCATTGACTTATTCTCATCTTCAGTATTTATTTTCTTTTACATTCCATAGGCTTGATTTGACTTTCTTCTTCTAGAATTCTGCGATGAATGCATAAACTGATGATTTGTAGTTTTTCTTTTTTTCTGATATATAATTATAACTATACATTTCTTTCAAAACATAGCTTTAGCTGTAGCCTATATTTTTTTTTATACGTTATAGCTTCATTGTCTTTCAGTTTTAAATATTTTCCCAATTTTCTTTTCAGTTATTCTTTGGCACTGGAATAGTTAGAAATAACTTTGTCTAATTCCCAGGGAGTTGGGGTTTTCCTAGCTATCTTTTTAAAATAAATTCTAGATTAATCCCTTTGTGCTTAGAGAATATACTCTGATAAATTTCAATGTTTTGAAGTTCATTGAGGCTATCTTTATGGCTCTACCTCCTTTATATGGAAAGCAGTTCATATATTTTATCTTAGAACTAGGGGTCTGCCATTTATATAGTAGAGCATAGGAGGAAGGGAAAATAGACGATGAAATCCTAAATAGCTGAGTTATTCCTGATAAAATTCTTTAATCAATTAAATAAATAATTGCCCAAATGCTTCACCTCTGTCCTTTGTGCAATTAGCTCAGATTTCAGCCCTTTTTAAAGGGTTCCCTTTGCAAAGATCCTACATCTGATGTTTTAAACTATATTTTTCCATTGATTGCAACATATCTGCTAGAATTTTTACCATATTTTCTCAGATAATCTACTCCACGGATTTCTTGTTTTTCCTGCAGTTATAGTCTTAATGCTACAACTTTCTGCAATCTTGAGAGTTTGTGAAGAAGAGGCAATAAAATGTGTTCAGTCTGCCATCTTGAACAAGCTTGTGGATCATGTTTAGCAACATTTTCTGTGGTCCACATTTAACTTAACTTTTAATAGCAGTGTTATTAAAGTATGCAAAGTATAAAATTGGCATTCTGGCAAAAAATATTTTATAATTAGTAAAAGTCATTAAATTAAAATTGTTCCCTATGCAATATTAAAACCAACCGTTTATTAGTTCATTTTGGTCAAAGTGTAGTCCAAAGGGAAAAAACATCAATTTTTCTGTAGAATTAAATTACTCAGCCAGTTTTCAGTACCACATAACCTGCCCAGGAGATCTTTGTAACCCAGTAGACCATGCAAGTGTTGATATCTGAAGTGTACTTTGTGGTACTGGAGCTGAAGTAAGGGGTAGAGAGAAAGTGAGTGACTCACAAGAGGTAGCACACCTAGATACGTTTTTTGTACCAAAAGCTTCAAGTCTCCTCTAGTGTTTTATGATTGTGGATTTCTCCATTAATACTTCTGGTCCCATTAAGTGAAAGAAAAGTCAACTTAAGAAAAGCTAACTTTCCTCCTCTGAATAGTTTCACAATTCTTATGGTACTTTTGCCTCTCAGGTTTGAAAAGAGAGAAAAATTCCTAAGGGAGAGAACTGGGTACTTCAGTGCATTACCCTGAAATAAAGATTACAAGAAATACTTTCCAGAGCTGGAAAGTGAAGACTTAGTTCAGAAAGGAGAAAATTGTACTCTATTTGCTTTGAAATAGTGGTCTCTAATAAAATTTGTCCTTTTCTGCCTGAATTAATTGTCTGTCATTTGAGAGACATGAATCTGGTCAACTGCAGCTATTTAGACCATATTCTTAAATATTCTGTATTAGCACTTGAGTCTCTTAAAATTGCTGAGAAATTTATTTTTTCCTTTTGTATACAATTCAATTGATGCTCATATCATGTAAGGAAAACTACAGAATACCTCCCTTTTACTGTGGCTTTTCTATACGCTTACATGTGCTATTGTCATGATATTTGGTGAATGACTAGGGCTAGAAAATAAATGAATTTATATAATTATGGTCTGCGGCTAACTAGGTGTACCTTAGGAGTGTCCATATCCAACTGTCACCGCTATAGAAACGTGTGAATAATCACAATCTACCTAATAAATGCAAGAGACAAGATCTCCTCCTACTTTCCCACTTAGTGCTCAGGAGTCCATTTGATCTTACAATTTCCCAAGAATGAACGAGAGACAGGCATCATTTAGAGTAGCTGCACCACAGAGCAAAAGCTCATGGCATTGATCAGTTGCTGGCTGGGAGAGAGGTTGGCTCTTGAGGGCTGTTAGTGAAGTTAGCACAATGCTTTCACTTATGGGAACCCGGACAACAAATGAATTGGAAGAATCTTTAGTCAACAGACTCCTTGAGTAATAAAATAGTCGATAAATCTTTATTCTTGTTTTCATTTCCAGGTGGCCCTAGCAGGGTTGGGTTAAACAATGGATATTTATTCACTCATGGTTTGAGTCTTGGATAAAATCTAAATCAAGGCATCATCAGGGCAACACTTTCTTCCTGAAGACTGTGGCATCTTTGGACTTAGCCTGTCACTTGGCAAGGCACATGGTGGCCTCTCCGGACCTATCCTTTTTCTTCTGGGTTCCATTGAATTTCAGTTTCTTGCTTCTGTGGCTTACTCTGTCTGAATTTCATTCCACTTATAACGGACTCCAGTAATAGGAGTAAGACCTATTACTGAAGTAGACCTTAACGGAAGTAGCCTTGTCAAAAGGTCCTACCTACAATGGGTTCACACCCACAGGAATGGATTAAATTTAAGAATATGTTTTTTTAGGGTACATACAGCTTCAAACCAACACAATTCTATTGCCAAGCTCTTTTACAAACTGTCCCTTCTCTAGCCGATCTTCCTGCTAGAGGATCCCTGACATTTGCACACCCTTTCCTTCTCCCATGTTTCTCAGATTCCATCTCATTCCAGCTCACATCCTTTGTTTCCTGCCACAAAAAAAAAAAAAGGATAATTTCTTCTTTGCTTGAGGCCAATTAGGAATAATATGGATAATAATCCATTAAAACCAGAATCTAAATAATGAACCACAGGAAAAAATTATAAAAAAGGGTTTCCTTCTCCTAAAGGGCAGTGAACATTGAACAACTGTGTAATTGACACTTTCTGGTGAGGATAAAAGATATTGATTCTGCTCTGGGAAGGTGACTTCCCAACCCAACCCCAACTCCCATCTCCCTCCCCCAAAAACAGACTGAATAATCTACTTCTAATAAAGCTAAGAAAATAAAAGAAAATGGAAAGCTCATATTTTTATATCAATCAGAAATTGGCATTTGTGTTCTGCTACTACTAATACTAATGTATAATGGAAATTTTGCTGGGAAAATACAAAGTCATCATTCTTGGTTTCTATGGTTTAAAAGTTTATCAGCATATAAATTTTAGTTCTCTTGAATTTCCTGTAATGTCATAGAATTGATGTTTAACAAAATCTCATATAACAAGATCTAAAGAGGTTGAGGTTTTTAGTAACAAAAAGAGAATTTTTCCTAAAAACATTTATTACCTGTTACAGAATTCATAGATAAACACACATTATAATTTTATTGAATTCAGTGTATTTTTTAAAATGTGAAAAGTTGTAATTTTTCTATTTATACCCAAAATACAATCTGTGAGTTTAAGAAAAAACTAGTTAAAAGTAAAGCTGCAGAAGTTATTTAGTCTGTCTTTATTTAGACTGAGCTAAAAAGGAGAAAAAAAATACCCCAAAACTAATTCTTTTCCATTTGGCTTTATTTCCTTGACACTAATGGAGAAATTCTAACACCTACACAGCCAATGAGTTGGAAAGTTATGAGCTTTATCTGGATATAGATATTTAGTCAGAAAAATATGTTTATTTGCTGCTTAGAGAACAGAGAAGACTGAACAGCCATAGACTGTCTAAATTCCAGTCTGCTGTGTGCTAGGATGTATACTATAAGAATCTTGCAGTTTAATGAGAAACACGGATATGAAAAATTTATTTTCAATCCCATGTGTTTAATGTCATGATAACTGTGCCATGAGACCAGATAGAATTGTAATCTATATTATAACAAAGATAGAGAACAGTAGCAATAATCATTAGTGCCAATTAGGAACTGTTTGTTATGTTCTAGATTCCCTATTAAGTGCTGCATATACATTATTCCTTGAGCCCTCACTGAACAATGTAGGTATAATTGTCCTCATTATTATCATGAAAACAATGATAATGATCTTAAAGTTATATGTGTTGGTTTTAATCTGTTAGGTACCCCATAAAAAACTATGTTCTTTTAATCCACTCTTGTGGGGGCAGACCTATTGTGAGTGGGCTCTTTTAATTAGATTTATTTCCATGGGGATATGATCTTGCTCATTCAAGGTGGGTCTTAGTTTACTGGAGTTCTTAAGAGAGCTCAGGGAGAGAGAGAGGGTTCAGAGCTAACACAGACCCAGATGCTTGGAGAAGCTGAAAGAGACATTTTGGAGAGAAGCTAGGATATGTAATCTAGAGTTTGCCCCTGGGAGAAGCAAGCAAGGACCCACAGGATCTGAGAAAGAAACCCAGAGACCACTTGGAGAAAGTCACTGAAACCAGAAGCAAACCCCAGGAGAGAAGGCTCAGCAGAGCCAGCCAAGTGCCTTCCCATGCGATAGAAGTATTCTGGATGCCACTGGCTTTCCTTGGAGAAGGTATCTACCTCTTGTTGCCTTAATTTGGACACTTTCATCACCTTAGAACTAGAACTATAAATTTGCAACCTAATAAATTCCCACTGAAAAAGCCATCTGGTATATTGCATTTCAGGAGCTTTAGCAAACTAGAAGAGTATATATCTTATTTCCATAGTATTTAAGTGTAAGATTCAGGACTCAGTGTCATATCTGTCTAAATCCAAAGCCCATGTTTATAACTCCTCACTTTTCAGGCCCCTAGTTCACAATTTGGAAGATTTTCTGGACGAGATACTGCCATAGTTGGGAAAGAAAACAAAGTAAAATTAAGCAGGCGAGGAAGGAGTGCAAGGAAACTAATTTAATCAGGAGGAATTTATTTACATACCAGAAGTAAACTGTGTGTTTATTGAAATCAAAGCATTTTTTCTGTTGAGTGATTATAGAGAGCAAAGAACATGAGGCCAAAGAAGAAGACTGGGGCCAAATCACGAGGGGCTTAAATGCTTAACTCAGAAACTGGGATTTCAGTAGATCATAGAAAGTGATTGAAGCCTAAGCCAGGAAATGGCATGGCTGGATTTCCACGTTTGATGGGTGTCCTGTCAGATCAGGTGAGAGGATGCCCTATGTAAACAATATTAATGTCTTTAATAGAGAAAAAAAGAGCAAATTTCTGAGAATATAGAAGATTCACATTGAAAATGTGACAGATTCCATCCCAGTGACCCGTCTGTTGCTCTGAGGACAGGAAAGTGTTAGAAGTGGGACGTGGAAACCATCAGTGTAGGATGTCACAGTTGTGCATGGCTGAGGTCTTAGCAGTAGCTTCCGTGAGTGAGGCAGGACAATGATGAGCTGAGGGTTTCCTTGCTTCTTCAGAGCCGTGAAGCAGGACCTGGGTATATCGAGACCACCTCAGTAAGAGGCAGGTATACTCAGTTCCATTTGGCATGAGCAGCCTGGATACAGCTTTCCGAAGTGATTTTCTACGTCATAATCACTCTTCCTTCCTTCTTGGAGCTTTAGTATCTTCTTCTGCCTTCCTTTCCCATAACCACACTCCGACTCCTTATCATAGTCAATTTCTTTTCAATCTTAGCTCAGGTATAATGCCCTAAGAGATACCTTCCTTCACCACCTCCCCAGCCAAGCCAGAGTCCCTGTATGCACCCTCACAAGCCCACTATATTTTTCTTCCCTAGTACTAATAACAGGTTATAATAGCATATTTAAAAGATTATTTGACTAATGCTTAGTTATTCCATTATACCACTGCTTTCTGGGGGAAGAGCCATATCTGTAGCATCCTTGAGACATCTCATAAACCCAGCATTTTTTTGGAGCAGAGTGTGTACCCAGTACCTATGTTTTCAATGAAAGAATGACTTTCACATTTGTGCCAAGTCATTTGATACCTTGAACATGCGAAGTCTATCTTGCAAGCTCTGACCTCATTGCTCTCCCTCATGAATATCTAAGAAAAACTTGAGGATTTAGTTTAAATGTCATGGCAAACGCCCTTGTGGGGATTTTCATAGTTTGATCATTCATTCATTCATTCATTCATTCCACAAACAATAACTGAGCACAGTGGCCTGTTCTAGTTCTGGGAATATATGGATAAAAAGACTTGTTTCTCCTCTCAAGTACTCAGTTAGTTCTGCCCACCCTCCAACCTCAGCTTTCTACTATTTTTTTCTACAAACTAATCCTACCACCAGAAAATAAGTTGCCAGTATTCAAGTCCCTTGTGTTTTCTACGAAAAATTGCCTGCAAAATGAGACATGGCTCTTTTGTTATTTTCATTAGAGAACAAATTGCTTGTGATACCTTTGACAGAAATTAAATGAATGCAGAGTCAGCTCTACCTTATTACAGAGTTGAATTTTTGAGAAAGGAATGGGAGGTTGTCAGATCCAGAGTTTCATTATTTCTTAGAAAAAAAAATGGTATCATTGAGCTCTCAAGTTACTGCATGAGGACACCTAGGCTGAGTTTCTAGTGACAGATTTTACAAAGAATTATACTTTGTAATGATCAACTCTGCCTGGTTGCAAGAAAGTGTTTTCTACACACTATTTTGAAAGAAAACAAGAATATTTTAGAAGTTTGGTATTTGAAGACCTTTATTCTTTCTTAATTCAAAGTATTAGAAGAGATTGATAGTTTGTGGTTTGTGTCAAAAATGAAATACTGCAGTTGAGACTTGTTTTTGCAGTTACTTCAACATGTCATGTTGACACTAACCTTTACAAAACGAAATGTTTGGAGGAGATTTGATTATAAAAACTGTGCACTCCAGGCTAAAAGTCTCTACTTCATGTGGATGGAATGTGGAGGGAAGGTGGGGAAAATGAGGTATATATCTTACTCAGCAGCACTTAGTGAGTTTAATGAATCATATTGAAGTATAGCATGTGTTTCAAGTATTACATTATATATCATCAGATACCTGCATTCAAGATTGTTCACACAGTTTATGTATCAGTACTTATTTGTTTATTTATGTTTGGCCTTCTTCAAGAGAAGATTGAATGAGGTTCTGCTCACTCCTCAATAATCGCTAGATACTCTTCTTAACACACTGTGCCTTTTTCTGGACAAAGGTGAATCAGCAGGGGTTTCTGGACCTTTACAATGGAGTATCAGCAATACTGCACGTAGAAACGTTTTCAGCTCACATTTTCCTGCACTCTCACTCCATCATCTAGTTTTCATGTTGAACCCAGTTGACTTGGTCCTGGGACTATCACAAAGATGCAGTCTCTCCAATTTCCTTTAACTTATAGGTGAGTAATTTTCCTTATAAACTTGATCCTGATTTAGACCCTGGATGTCTCCTGCCTCCAGAATTCAGACTCTAGTTGAGTTATTTGGCTTGGTGCCTGTTTTGATACTAAATCTTGTAGCAACTTCACTTGGATGTACTACCATAATTGAATTCTGTTTTCCATTAAGTCAGGCTTCAGGGCATATTTATATGGGCCGAAGACAATGGATATTTCTTTTAAAAAGGAACAATTCAACTGCTGAATGCTTAATCTGATCATTTCCAAACATCTAGATTTTTGAAATCCATCCATTTCATTGACTTAATTGTACCCTTTCATTTAGGTTTCTGGTACTGTGGAAAGACAATTGAAGTTTCTGTGAATTAAACAGAACAGATCAAAAGCAGAAAGAAAACTAGGAATGCTGTAGAGAATTGCAGATGAAATTTGTTTACTTATCTAACAAATCTATTTGCACAACTCACCATGAACCTGTCTCTGTCCTAATAACTCTACAAATAATAAGTATTTAATTTCACATTTAGGAACTTCCAGTTTCATTTTTGACATGTAAAAATCTTGGAAGTCATCGCTACCATTCCTACAAAAAATAAAAAAATAAAAAAATAAAAGCTGGGAAAACCTAAAATTAATCTATTCTCTTGAAATCATCAGAGAACAGGCCGCAGGGGAAACTGCCACTCCAAAATCTTGAGAAACACAGCTGGGATCTGCTAATCTAAAAGCTGCCAAAGCCATAAATTGTTAGAAGCACTTATATGATAGTTTTGATGAATTGCTGGAGGCTGAGTGTAGACTAGCTGGACAAGTGTGTGCATGGGGAAACTCTTGGTTCCAGTCTTAGTGTGGATCCCAAACACTCATGAACTTTACTTTGAAGAAGACATCAATTCAACAAGTAGATGTGCCTAAGAAAAAGCATCGATATGGATGAGGCAATTAATCATTGGAAAGAGGGAAAAAAATCGAATATTAGAATTGGAGGTTTCAACACCCTTCTGTCAGTAATCATCAGATCATCCATGCAGAAAATCAGTAAGGATATAAATTACTTGAACAGAATTCTCAATCACTTGGTCTAATTGACATTATAGAATACTCCATCCAACCACAGCTGAATATACATACTTCTCAAGCCCACATAGGATATTCACAAAATATACCACATTCTGAGCCATAAAACAAACATTAACAAATTAAAAAAATAAAAATCATAAAAAGTATGTTCTCAGATCACAGTGGAATTAAACTAGAAATCAATACCAGCGAGATAGCTGGAAAACCACCAAATATTTGTAAATTATCCATCCTACTTAAAAAACACATAGGTCAAATAAGAAGTCTCAAGAGAAATTTTAAAATTGTATGAAGTAAATTAAAATGAAAATACAAATTATCAAAATTTGTGGGATGCACAAAATGCAGTGACAGCAGTATTTAAATAAAAATTTATAACATTGAATGCATACCTTGGAAAAGAAGAAAGATATAAAGTTAGTCACCTAAGCTCTCATCCTCAGAAACTAGAGAAAGAAGAACAATTTCAGCCCAAAGCAAACAGAAGAAAATAAATAATAAAAATTAGAGCAGAGAACAATGAAATTGAAAATAGGAAAATAGAAAAAATCAACATACAAAAAGCTGATTCCTTAATGATCAATACAATTGTTAAAAGTCTAGAAAGATTAACCAAGAAAAACGTCAGAAGATGCAAATCACCAATAACAGATAAAAAAGAGGGTCATTGTTAGTGAACCCACAGGCATTAAAAGGAAAAAAAAGAACACTATGAAAAACTCTATAATCACAAATTTGTTAACTTAGATGAAATAGGCAAACTTCCTAAAAGACATAAACTAAAAACTCACAGAGGGAAAAATCATGTGAATTTATTTATTAAAGAAATTGAAGCAATAATTAATAACTTCCCAAAAAGAAAGCACTATGCCCAGATGAATTCACTAGTGAATTCTACCAAACATTTAAAGAAGAAATAATGTCAATTCCCCACAATCTCCACCAGAAGATGGAACAATTCTTAATCTAGTAAGGTAAAGCATGTAGGCCAGCATTGCCCTAGTTCAAAAGCAGATGAAGAATATTAAAAGATACAGAAACTATAGGCCAATATCTCTTATGAACAGATTCAGAATTCCTCAACAAAATATTAGCAAATCAAATCCAACAATATACACCATGGCCAACTGGGATTTATCCAGTTATTCAAGGCTCATTCAAGATTCAAAAATCAATTAATATAAACCACCAAGAAAAATCACATGCTCATGTAAATTAATGCTCAAAAAGTATTTTACAAAATCCAAATCCTTTTAAGATAAAAACTTTCAGCACACTAAGAATAGGGGAGAACTTCCCAAACTTGATAAAGAACATCTATTTAAAAAACCACAGCTAACTTTATTCAAATGATGAGAGACTGGTCACTTTCTCCCTAAAATCAAGAACTAGACCAGGATATCATCTCTCAACAATCTTATTCAACACTGTACTGGAAGTCTTCTCTAATGCAAAAGGACAAGAAAAAGAAATGAAATTATATAGATTGGAAACAAAGAAACTGTCTTTATAAGCAGATGACATGATGGTCTACAAAGGAAATCCCAAAGACTCAACCAAAAAACTCCTGAAACAAATAAGGAAGTATACCAAGTTCACAAGACATAAGGTAATTTAAAAAAAAAAAAAAAAAAAAAAGGCAATTACTTTCTATGGTTATTATATACCTGAAAAGAAAATTTGGAATTTGAAATTAAAAAAAAAATTCCATTTATAACATCTCCCCCCTCAAAAAAATGAAATATTTAGGTACAAATTGAATAAATAGTTATAAGATCTTCATGTAAAAAATTTTTAAAATGACGAAATTAATCAAAGGAGATTTAAATTAATAGATATTCCAAGTTCATGGATTGGAAGACTCAATATTGTTAATATGTCAATTCTTTCCAATCCAAATAAAAATCCCAGCATACTATTTTGTAAATATTGACAAACTGATATTAAAATTTATATGGAAAGTCAAATGACCTAGAATAACTAATAAAAAACTGCAGAAACAGAAGAATAGTATTAGAGAACTCATGCTATCCTATTTCAAGATTTACTATAAAGCTACGATAATTAAAAGAGTGCAGTATTGATGAAAGACTAGACACATAGGTCAATGGAACAAAATAGAGAGTCCAGAAATAGGCCTTCACAAATATATTCAACTGATCCTTGACTAAAGTGCAAAGGTAATCTAATGCAGTAATGATAGATTTTTCAACAAATAGTGCTGAATCAATTGGATGTGTGTGTGTGTGTGTATCTTAGACACAGGAATCCTGCACATGAATATTTATAGCCGTTTTTTTTTTCATAGTTGCCTCAAACTGGAACCATTGAAGAAGTCCCTCGATAGGTGAATGAATAAGTAAGATGTTTGCATCTATATAACAAAATACTATTCAGCTATAAAAATGAATTAGCTATAAAACTGGGCAAAGACACAGATAAATCTTAAATTATTATTGTTAAATGAAAGAAGGCAGTGTCAAAAAACTGCATACTGAATGATTCCAACTATAGTACATTCTGGAAAAAGCAAAAAAGCAAAATTATGGAGAGGCAAACAGATTAGTGGTTGCCACAGGTTCACGATGGGGTAAGGTTTGAGTAGGTGAAGTATACTGAATTTCTTAAGGTGGTGAAACTATTCTGTATGATACCATAATGGTAGGTAGATGACATCATGCATTTGTCAAAATCCATAGAATTTCACAGCACAAAGTATAAATGTATGCAAATTTAAAAAAAATTATTTAGGAGGTCAAGGGATGCCAGGATATAATGTAGAATGTGACCAAGGAATCTAAATATACTAAAAATGCATATAGCAAACTCATTGAATAAGGTGGGGACATACAGTTAAGCTCTAAGTAACTTTGGAAATGAGTGGAATCTATAAAATTAAAGGCCAAAGAAACTGTAAGTAAGTGTTGCATTTTATTTGGTAAAGTTGTTTCCCAAAGGGGTGTGAGTTAATTCTGAGACTCCTGTCAAGTACAGTACTGAACAACTGAGTAAATGGAGAGTGGAGGGTGGGAGCCAGGTTTCTCACTTTTGGAGTGAGAGGTTACAGATAAGCAAGGGGAGAAGTCTAGAATGATCCATGTGGTAATGGATTAGAGTTGGAGACATTAGAATGAAATCCTATTTAACTTAATATAGATACAGAAGGGTACTTATAGAAATGTGTGTGTGCATGAGTTAGTATATACACATATATTTCCCTGCACTGTCAGCTGAGAGGGTTTTAAAGCAATGTTTTCCTAATAGCAATGAAAACAACTAGCACCAGATTTGGTTTAATATTAGTCTCCAATAAAAGAAAACTATACTCCTTGGGGAAATAGCTGATTCAAGAACTCAGGCATGAAATATACAAGATGAGCCTGGGCCATCTTATGGTGCCAGAAAGCAAGGAAGTACTCAACAAATATACAGTGATGTAGTTGTATCAACAGGGTACAAGGCACAGCTGGAAGAGTTCCCAATGGCCAAAGCTGAAACAATTTGAACAGCAACATTAACAGTTATTGAATTATAACCAAAATTATTAAATAGATATCCATGATTACATACTGATATAAATAGAATTTTAAATGATAGAGAATAGATAGATTACCATGAAAAAGAATTCCAGATAATTTACACAGATACTCTGCCCTCCAGAAGATGGAGAATAATTGACTTTAAGTGTAGACTTTGCATACTGATTTCCCTTCATAGAAGACAGTATGGAAAGAGGAGAAGAAGAGGGATTTTTACAGTTGGGAAACATGGCAAATATTACCATATCCAGATGATCAAGGTAAACATCAATAGAGGTAGGTCTGTTGATAATATGGTATGGTGAAAATGTCACTTTACTTCTGTGGTCTTCCTCTCCAATACTAACGGGCACATATTGTATAATTCCATTTACATGAAATCTGTAGAAGCATTTACATGCATATATAAATTCCGTTTATTGCCAAATCCACAGACAAAGAAAGTAGATTAGTGGTTGCCAGGGCCTTGGAGGATGGAGATATAGAAAGTGACTTCTAATTGGTACAGGTTTCATTTTGGGGAGAGGAAAATGCTCTGGAATTAAATAGTGGTGTTGGTTACACCTATTAAATATGCTATAAACCACTTTAAAAGCATGATTTTTATGGCATATTAATTATATCTCAATATAAAAAATGTCCCAGTTGAGATCCTTCTGACTTGTACTCTTCTCCAGTACCTGACCAGTAGTTTGCAAAACTATCAAGGCCATCAAAAATAAGAAAAGCTGAGAAACAATCTCAACCAAAAGAAGACCAAGGAGACATGGTGGCTAAATGTAATGTGGTATCCTGGATGAGACCCAGGAACATAATAAGGACAAAGGTAAAAACTAGGAAATTTGATTAAATTATGGGCTTTTGTCTATAATGACATATCAATATTGGTACACTAATTGTGACAAATTTACCATAGTTATGTAAGATGTTAATAATAAGGGAAGCTGGGTGTGGGTTATGTGGGAAATCAATGCAATTTTCTCAACTTTTCTGTAAATCTAAAACTCTTCTCAAATAAAATATTTATTAAAAGAAACTCTATTAATGAGTACTGTTATTAATCTCCATAATAAAGATAAATCTATTGATGCACCATAAGCTTAAATAACTTGTCTATGGTCAAAGCTAGTAAGTGGCAAAGCTGGTATTTAAAATCCGGAGGGCTGGCTTATAGTTTGTGCTTCTATTCACTGTGCCAGATGTTTTCTGATCCAGCCTCCACCTTCTTCCACCCTTTCCATGTCCCCGGTAAGGTTCCCATGGCCCTGCTTCAAGACTGACCTCCAGCAGGGGATTGGAAGGAGTACAGAAAGAGGTGCAGATATTTATTCTCCCAGCTCTCTCCTTACAGGTGCATCTGAAGCTGTCAATCAAAGGTCCAAGCTCCTATCTGAAAGGCCTTTCCATACAGCTTTCTTCATTTTCCACTAAGGACTCCCTCTCCAGCCCTCAGTTCTAAATATTTCCCTATCTTTTGTGGATTCTTTATCCTGCCTATATCTTTGCAAATAGCCCACATATTAAATTCTTCTTACAATACTCAATTTTTATAAGTCATGTTCTTCCATCCAGGTCCTTTACTCATACCACCAGTAAGTGTATTAATTTTCAATTTGCTGTCAAAAAATAATACGTAGTTTAACATTGTAAAGTCAAAGTTTGCTTTCAGTGCCCTCTCACTTGTCTAACTCCTTCAAATATTCACTATTTTGAGAACTAACACAGCATTTACTAATCTCTGTAGACCCAGTTCAAAAATAAATATCTCACATAGCAGGTTCTTAGTACATGAATGAATGAATGAATGAATGAATCTGCTATGTTCTCCCAAAATATGTTGAAGTACCTCTGTCAACAGACATCTGACTTTATTGGCCCATAGATGCAACCCTGTTTGATCCTTTTTTGGTGTTGATGACTAGACACAGATATACACTGCTGAAGACAATGATATAGAGGCAAAATCATGAACATTATTAGCTGTATTTAGATTATACAGCTTATCTATAATTGTCAATGAATAGTAGTCATCCTCATTTTAAAGTGGCCAAGAACTTGGCAAAATTGAGTCCTGGTGTTGGATGGAAGGCAGAACATGAAAGAAATGAACTTGGATACTTAGCTGAGGAGATTCCCAAACAGAGTATGAAAAGTGCAGCCTGGTTTCTCCTTGCAGCTTATAGTGAAATGAGAAAGGAAGGGATAAGCTGAGAACTGAACTCCTAGGTACAAAGAAACTGGAAATTAATGGTTTGGAAAATTCTGAGCTTCTGGAAAATGAGTCCCCAGAGAATAGTGCTACATGAGAAGTTTTAACTGAACACGGAACCTGTCAGAAATGTCCATGCAAGTCAGGATTAGAAGTTATTCTAATTATTCAAGAGGATCTTTGGACAATCCTACTACTATTTGATGCAGTGGACCACTGCGAGCTACATAGAAAAATGGTAAGTGTTTTTGTGTGATATGTATGAATGGAACCACCACCAGCCTGGAATAAAAGGGATAGAGAAGAGACAAACTGAAGGAAAAATCACTTCAAGGGTGGAACAAGACTTTATGCCTGGAGAAGGTAGAGCCTTCACCCCAGTGTTGGGTAGAGCATGGCTGCTGTACAAACACTTGTAAAGGATAATGCTGCCTCTCCATCAGATCCAGAGGACAAAACATCATTCCATAGATGACTCTTAGACCTTGAGATCTAATAGATTATGTCCTGCTAGTTTCAGAATTGTTGGGAAACCCAGACGCCCATATTCCTTCCAATTTCCCCCTATGGGAATGGGAACATTTATCCTATATCTGTCCCTCCATTGCTTATTGGAAGCAGATAACTTGTTCTCTAGGTTTCCCAGGTCCACAATCAGAGGGACAGTTTGCCCCATGACAGAACATACCCATAATCAATTTTGATGAGACTCTGTACTAAGCATTGTTTCTGAAATAGCGTAAGGCTTTTAGGACATTTGATGGAATGAATACATTTTGCATATGGAAACAACATGTCTTTTTGTCATCCAGAATGTAGAGTATGGTGGTTTGCAGCTGAAAATTTCTTAAATGTAATCCATTCCTTGGGTGTGAACCCATTGTAAGTAGAATTTTTTGACAAGGTTACTTCAGTTAAGGTGTGGTTTAGCCTGATCAGTATGGGTCTTTATCCTATTACCGAAGTCCTTTATAAACAGAGTAAAATTCAGACAGAGAAAGTGAAAAAA
Source organism: Choloepus didactylus (assembly GCF_015220235.1). Lineage (NCBI taxonomy): Eukaryota > Metazoa > Chordata > Mammalia > Pilosa > Megalonychidae > Choloepus > Choloepus didactylus. Next base: position 23,058,176 of record NC_051310.1, read on the forward strand.
ACACAAGTGTCCGGCGCTTCTCCGCCCCGCCTCGAGTCCTCGGTCGGCCGGCGATGGGGACCAGAGAGATAAGGGGAGAGAGGGTGCGGACAACGTCTTACCCGGAGCACTTGTGATCACTCAGGACTCGCGGTGGTAAAGCAGATAAACTTTTAATGGGACTAGGCAATCATCATCTTTACAGGTTCCACCCGGGGCGAGACACCTCGGGGGAGAACAACCTCGATGCGGCCGTCAGGTACGGCTCCTTGTGGGCTGTCTCCCCGAGCTTTGCCCGGGAACTTTCTTATAAACCTTGCGTGTATCCAATAGGCTAACGCCACGCACACAAGCATGATTGGTGAATACAGCGGGTGGTTACATACATCAGAAGCCGGAAGCAGGATGTGGGCGCCATCTTGGCACCACTCGATGGGCGGGGGGAACTCAAGGGCAGGCTGCAGCTTGTCTACTAGGCCAAATCCGGAAGGTGGCTGCTCACATCTCCCCCTTTTTTGTTTTTATGCCCCAGTGTCTCCAGTGATGAATGTGCTCCCGTGGACCAAGATGGCCCACAACGTATTTTTTGGTGCTTTGGGGAGTCTGGACTAGGTCCCGGCCATACCAAGGTGGGACCTCTGGCACCGACCAGAATGCTCACTTCATATAGAGACCGGAGAACCCGTGAGCCGGAAACCACGTGGCCCTCCTTGCAGTACTCAGTCTCGCAACTGGGGGACAGGAGGATTAGGAGAAGGTAGCCAGTGCCGAGGGCGTCACTAGGAGCCTCTGTGCAAACGCCAAGGGTCCCGTCTGGCCACAACTAGGACTCTGCGTAAGAGGTCCACCTGAGACAAAAATTAGGGCCACTGGTACCGAATGTTTATATACGAGATTTTTTCATATACTTAGCTGCGAACCTTACCCCCGAATGCCCAGCTTCGAGTGGTTGGGATGGGTGCTGGGCAGAGGGACTATAGTTATCAGGAGGGTTACAGGCAGAGGACATGGCCATCATGGCGGTAACACGTAATTGCTGTTGTCTTTGAAACAAACGCTCCAGCAAACTCTTAACAATGATCAAACCTACTAATAACCCCACAGCAAGAAGAACCCAGTTGGTCAGATTAGGCCAAGAGAACCAGGAGGGAAAAAAGGTCAATATTCCTGGCCCTCTTCCCGGTCTGCTGGGGAGTGGTCGACACCGTCGACATCATTTGACCGCTCATCACGCGAGTTGAGGACTGGATCCAACAGGTCACGTTGGGGGTTTAACGACCCGTCAGGCTGCAGTTCTTTGGTGTTCTCAGGCGACTGCACGGTTCTCACCAATCTCTCCGGTACCCACACTGGTTGGCGTCCTGGTTCCTGGGGAAAGACACAAACAGAGCCTCTGGCCCAGCTGAGCACTGGGTCAGGACCTTTCCATTGCCCCGACAGAACATCCCTCCAACGGACCAGGCCTCTATGCGGAGGACCTGGGGTGGTATGTTGTAGGGCAGGCGTCATGGTTGATGCGTTTTCATTTAAATAATTGTATGTAAATAGGGCGGCAGACAATTGGGCCCTGGGGGACAGACCATGACCTATTCCCTCCTTTTGCTTTTGCAATAGTTCTTTAATGGTCCTATGCGCTCTCTCGATGACACCCTGCCCCTGAGGGTTGTATGGGATGCCGTGTTTTAGGTTAACTTCCATAACATCACAAAACTTTTGAAAAGCTTTGCTAACGTAAGCCGGGCCGTTGTCTGTCTTAAAGCAAATTTTGAGGCATCCTCAGGGTGAAGTGGGATAGAAAAGAAGCAATCTCTAATGTCTATGACAACAACAGGCCACCGCTCCGGCAGAGTTGAGAGAAGGGGCAACCCCATCTGGACAGGTCCTAGAGGCTCCATGCAACTATTTATGGCCCTCAAATCATGTAAAAGCCTCCACGCACCTGATTTCTTTTTTGATGATGAAGATAGGGGTGTTCCAGGGTGACGTGGAAGGGACGATGTGCCCCCTCTCCAACTGATCTGACACCAAAGCATGCAATGCTGAAAGTTTTTCCTGAGGTAAGGGCCACTGAGGTACCCAGACTGGAGCCTTAACTTTCCATGTTAACTTTATAGGTGTAGGCGGGTATGCACCCTCAGTGGCCCCTAGGAAAAACCCAGGCCTTGTCTACCGGGGTTAGAGTCAGCCTGAATGGGCTTCACGCGCCCTTGCAAGGAGGCTCCCAGCCCCCTGCCCGGGACATATCCCATTCTATTCAGCAACTGTTTAGAAGTTGGAGAGTAACCAGTGGTTAAAGTCACGTCCATTTGAGCTAGAATATCTCTTCCCCATAACGAAACAGGCAGGGCCAGCACATAAGGCTGAAAACTGCCTTGATGCCCTTCCTCATCCTCCCAATGGAGAGTAATGGTGCTCACCATGGGCGCTGAGATTTGGCCGATCCCTCTGATGGTGTCTTCCGCTTGGTTCGTTGGCCAAGCGGGGGGCCAATCTTGCTGTCTTATAATCGACCTATCGGCTCCAGTATCTAACAGACCTAGGAAGGCTCGGCCTTGTACTTTAAGAGTCAGCATGGGTCGAGACTCTAGGGACATCTGAAGACCCTCAAAAACTTCTCCGGAGGACCCAAATCTTTTATTCCCCCTCTGTCCTGGCTTGCTTGGAAAGACTGAATGCAGGCTGGGCAAGAGCAGAAGCTGTGCCAACCTATCGCCCTCTGCAATGACCAGAGTGCCCTGCAGAGACTGCACCATAACCTGGACATTACCCGTGAAATCTGAGTCTACAACACCTGGCACAATTGTTAATCCTCTTAACGCTATGGATGCTCTCCCTAATATAAGCCCCACGGTTCCTACTGGAAGGGGCCCCCTGAAAGAGGTCCCCACCAATTGGACTCCCATAGCTGGGGTTAGCACGAGCCCGGAGGTGGCACGGAGGTCCAATCCTGCTGATCCGGGAGATGCGCGGGTCTGGATGGGGGCCGCATCGTCCGTTGGTGTGTTTGGGGGCCCACCGCAAGGGTGGACCCCCCCTGCCCGTTTTTTGAATCTTGCTCAGGACGACCAGAAAGGCGTACTCCTTGCGCATTGAAGACTGACTTACAGTCCTCGGCGCGGTGAGGCCCCTTGTGGCAGCGGCCACACAGCCTAGTGACTGCACGTGGCCCGCGGAGGTGCTGAACGGCAGGCGGTTGATCTTTATTGGGGCAGTCTCTCTTAAAATGCCCAGACTGGCCACAGCCATAGCATCTTTTTGGCTTTACCTCTAAAGCTCTGGGGTCCTTTGTGTTTACTTGTAAGGAGCTGGCTAACATAGCAGCCAGCCCCGCATTAGTTAACGGGCTGCCAGCGTCCCTGCAAAGCCGAACCCACTCTGTCAAGCTCTTTCCCTTATTCTGTGCCAGGATAACCTTGCACTCCTTATTGCATTGCTCAAAAATCATCTGCTTAACCACAGTTTCTGCAACCATTGGATCTGAGAAAATCCTCTCAGCCGCAGTCTGCATTTTCGCTACAAAATCTACAAAAGGTTCTGTGGGACCCTGGTGTATGCCGCTAAGCGAAGCCTGCGCCTCTCCTTCCCCTGTCAATTTTTTCCAAGCCCCTATGAAACAGCGAAAAATTTGGGCATAAACCTCCTGGGGGTATCCTGTCTGATTCTGGGCGTGAGCACCTTTCCCTAAAAGCATATCCGCATTCCACCCGCCGTGCCTTGCCACAGCGTTTCTTGCGGCTTGTTCCTCAGCTAACTCCTCAAACCACGCCTTCCAATCGATAAACCTGCCAGGAGGCAAGCAAGAGCGAGCCAGCTGAAGGATATCTGCAGGTGTATGATTTAGGGCGGAGAGGTTTTCAACCATATTCAGGGTGTAAGGGGCGTTAGGGCCGTACTGATGGACGGCTTGCCTCAGCTCCTTCAAGAGCTTGTAATCATAGGGTTCATGATTACGAGCTTGCTGATTGATAATGACTGGGAACATCTCGGAGGCTGGTTCGGGTTCATTGAGCAGCGGTCGGTAGCCGCCAAGAACGCCAAAAGGTCTGAATGTGGTAAAAGGGCTCCACCTCCAAAAATGCCTCCTATTGGGTGAAGGGTGCGGAGGGTCCGCGTAGTCGGGTGGGGATTCTGGGCATTGCGCGGGAAGGTTAGGGTATGTACTCGGCATGTCCGCCAGAGGGAGCCCTCTATAAGGGCCCTTTACGGAACCGCTGAAACCATCCACCGGATGCAGGTGCATCCTCTGAGGCGCAGCAGCCGTTGCTGGTGGGGCGGAGGGCCGCGTGGGTGAGACAGGAGGCCCCTCTAGGTCAATCAGCGGAGGCGCTTCCGGCCCTTCATCTGCCTCACTTTCAGATTCTGAGTCAGAATTATCAGAACTAGCACTCGACTCCAGCGGCTTGCCCTTATGGGAGCCCTCCGCAGATGAAACAGACTGAGCCTCTTGGAGTGCATGTCGCGCCTGCAACAAGGCGGTAGGCGTAGTTAGGCCTGTGGCTGATTCTAACTCAAGTACTGCACGAACAGTCTCCCATATAAGGACTAGAATCGGGTCCAAACAGACACCCGTTTGGCGCGCTCGGTCTATATCACGACCAAGTTTCATCCAAGAGGGCAGATTAAGGCTGCCAGAACAAGGAAACCAGGGGGCAAAAGTGGCCACATCATCAAAAAATCGCTGGAGAGAGCTTCTCTTAACTGAGATACCCCACTGTTTCAAAAGGGTCTTTAAGGGGGTTAGTAGGGGTGAACTCCCGGACTGCCCCATGCTTGCAGCCGGCACTGTCTTGTAATCACTCGGAGAGCTCTTCCGAGTCCCCGGGGCTACCTGAACGCCCACGGGCCCTAGTCCTCGTATGGAAAGGGGGTGCTTACCTTCTCGCGGTGATCAGTCGCGGAGGTCAAACCACGGATCCCGGAAGCACGTCTCCGTCGGGGCGAGGGGAACGCAAATGAGGTTGCGGGTTCGAAGTTCCCCGTACGGGCCACCACTTGTCCGGCGCTTCTCCGCCCCGCCTCGAGTCCTCGGTCGGCCGGCGATGGGGACCAGAGAGATAAGGGGAGAGAGGGTGCGGACAACGTCTTACCCGGAGCACTTGTGATCACTCAGGACTCGCGGTGGTAAAGCAGATAAACTTTTAATGGGACTAGGCAATCATCATCTTTACAGGTTCCACCCGGGGCGAGACACCTCGGGGGAGAACAACCTCGATGCGGCCGTCAGGTACGGCTCCTTGTGGGCTGTCTCCCCGAGCTTTGCCCGGGAACTTTCTTATAAACCTTGCGTGTATCCAATAGGCTAACGCCACGCACACAAGCATGATTGGTGAATACAGCGGGTGGTTACATACATCAGAAGCCGGAAGCAGGATGTGGGCGCCATCTTGGCACCACTCGATGGGCGGGGGGAACTCAAGGGCAGGCTGCAGCTTGTCTACTAGGCCAAATCCGGAAGGTGGCTGCTCACACACAAGAAGCAAGAAGCTGAATCCAGAAGAGAAGGGAGAGACCAGGACATAAAGCCATGTGCCTTGCCACGTGACAAGCCAGTGACAAGCTAAGGACCCCAGTCTTTGGGGAGAAAGTATCGCCTTGAATTGGAAATTCTTTTTAGTCTCAACACCATAAGCAAATAAATCCCTATTCTTTAATCCAAAGCATTGTGTTAGTATTTGCTTAAGCAGCCCAGGAAACTAAAACACTATCTATCTATCTACCTACCTACCTACCTACCTACCTACCTAATCTAGCTATGGGTAGGTAGGCTAAATTGCCAGTTGATTCTGCTGGATTAAAAATGTTATAACTTTAGAAATAAGAACTGGGAGATTCTAAAAGTAGAGGATATGTTTATATTGGCAGGCTTGAATTATCTCCCTTTTATTCTCACTTCCCTGACCATTAAATCTCTAATCAGCAGCTTCTGTACATAGAAAAAGTTAAACTTTCAATTAAATATTAAACATGAGTGTGTATCAATGATAACAAGAACCCCCAAAGCTAAATTACATATATAATTTATGTATAATTTTCACCTTAACTGAAGTAACCTTGTCAAAAAATTCTACTTACAATGTATATGTATATGTATATGTATATGTATATGTATATGTATATGTATTGAACTAAGTAATTTTTTAAATGTCCCTGTGTAGTCAAACAAGTCTTTGGAATTTGTTGAGAAAGTTCTGCACATTCTTTTGATGATATCTCTCAAAGGAAATTGTAAAACATATTTTAAAAGTTTGAAAATGAAATCTAACATCAATAAACATCAAATAAATCATCAAATAAACATCAAATAAATCACATTGTAGTAGAGACTTTATGGAGTGGAGATTTTTTCTTTCTGGGTGTTAAAGAATTCTTTTTTTAAAATTTTGTGCTTTCACATTTTCTAAAGTTTGTCAAAACTGTGGCTAAAATGGGCATAGAGACAATTATATTCAGTCAAAACAACTTCCACAGCAGTTTGTAAAGGGCATTATATATATATTTTGATGTAATCTGTCCTTAACAATGCAGTGGATGAATTTGGAAATCTCTTGGTATTGTTTTGTTTTGGTTTTCAAAAACATGTAATTTGTGAGAACATTCGTGTTTCTATACTTTCTCAAAAAATTATAAATTGCTCACTCAAAATTAAAAGAACCCCTTTTATTCTCACTTCCCTGACTATTAAGGACCAGATCAGAAGCTTTTGAGTATATATAAAAGTTAAACTGCCAATGAAATATTAAAATGTCTCCACCTAGATGAGCTAATTCAAGCCTGTCAATACAGTCTCCTTTATTAAGCCATGCCATGGGGGAGCCATCTTCAAAAGCAAGCAGTTCTTATTATTCTCCCCTTTTAAATCCAGCAAAATGAACTGACAATTTAGTCTGCCCGCCCACGTTACTTTCAAAGAATGGCTAATATTCTAGGAAAAGGACTTGTTGGCAATCTCCCTGACAACACTTCTTGTTCTAACCATTAATTTCGTTCTCAGACTATTCTAGTTGTCTGTATCAGCCTTCCAGGCTGGCAGCAGCTACCTAGGAGAAAGAACCCCAGATAATCACGCTGTTGTATAATCTGCTGCACTTCCTCCTCCTATCTGTGCCCTGGGGAATGCTGAGTATAAAGCCACTTTACTTGGTAGATGGCAACTTTAGGGAGATCTAAAGCAAATTGGAACACCATACTCTACTGATGGGCAGCCTCAGCCAGCCAATGGCTCATGGAAATTGCTGGTATTTTCTAAGACAAGCTGCTCAAAGTTATATTCATGAGAATCAGCCCTGAATGTGGGATTGGTCTATATGAGCTTTGAAGTCCTTATCAAGTCTTAGATTCTGAGACTCTGGGACATCCTTAAAGCTTAACTGTAGAAAATAGATGTATTATAGTTAGATATCCTGTCCTCTACCCTTTAGAGATCTGTGATAGCAACATTGAGAACAGAAGACTAAACCCAGGTTTTTGAGGTGAGTTTTAAATCAGTTATTTGGGCAGACACTGTTGATCTTTCAATTCAACCCCAGCAACAACCCCTTCTACACCAGCCACTTCCAGCTACTGTTGGATATTTGAAACATATCTAATCAAAGAGATGTAGACACAAGTCTCTTGTAAGGCTCTCTCTTGATGAATAAAAAGGCAAGGCTTCCCTATGAGAGAATTCATTCCCTTTTTACTATTTGATATTCACACTAGATGCCTGAAGGCACAGCAGCCATCTTAAAACCATGTGGTGTAAAGCTCTGGCATTCAGGCAGAGTGATGAGAAGAAGCTGGGTTCCTGAGAGCTACCCTAAGCATCCATCCAAGCTCTCAAGGAATGAGTAACTTCTTCTGGACTTCTTGTTACATAAAATAAATAAGCCTACACGTGTTTAAGCCACTGCAGCTGTGTTTTCTGCTATTTTTAGCCAGAAAGATCTGAAACGAATAGGGTTATATGTGGATAAAAGTTACATGTCCAAAATCTTGTACTTTATATATTGCAGAGATGACAAACCTCTGAAAGTGTGAAGAACCAACTTTCCAGCAATAATCTGATATTAAGCTGAGTTTGATGAGAGAACCAGACAAGAGAAATGAGGAAATAAGTAATAGGTCTTGATGAACTTGGTTAGTCTTTGGCTTTAGAGAGTCCCTGGCACTGCCCTTCTCCATCTGTTTTTCATTCCCAACATGCTTCTTCAAGACTTAAAGGCAAAAGTCCTTGGTAACCAGTCCTTGATAACTCTGACAATTTAGAGTAAGGATCAGGGTTCAAGATTTCAGGATCCCAGGTTCCATCTCAAAGTTAATGAATTCATTAAGTCTAATACAATGAGCATTCTTTTCTTCTAGGCTGGAAACAGAAGGGAAATTAAAAGTTATTAGTATGGAAAATAAAATTATGTAATTTTGAGGAATGAAGGAAAAATCCAGCACCAAGTTAAACAAATTTATAAAATCTGTCATTAAACATTCAATCTCTTTTTAGAGTAGTACTCGGAAGAGAGTATAGTCCGATTTTCCATAAAGTTAAGATAATTAACTCAGAAATCTTAAGTTCGGGTTACTTGCTGTCTTATCTATTTGGAAAAGTTTGTGATGATATAAAGCATAATGAGTGGAAAGCTAAACTTGAAGAAGGTCTAGGGCTAAATTATGACTTAATTACTTATTAGATTTGTAAATTTGGGCACATCTCTTGGATCTTCAGTTCAACTTTAAATAAAAAGAAGCAATATTTCCTCTATCTAATATTGTTAGAATCAAATCCAATGTTTCATTTAAAAAATATTTGCTGATTGCCAACTGTGTACCAGGCATTTTACTAGGCTTTGGGAACAAAGAGGTACACAAGGTGAATGTGATCTCATTTCTAAAGGATGTCTACTAGAAAATATATTTACCTAAACTTGAATAAATTGTGATATTTTGGGAGAACCCATTGAAGAAGGGAAGGAACAATCTGATCCACAAGACAGGGAGATCACAAAAGTGAAATGACATTATAAAAGGTAAAATATTATTTAGACAAATATGTAATTACTGTTTTGATGTATCATCATTGGTTTAATAACTACAGTAAAAATGTATTGAGGTCTGTGTAAGTTGGTTCAGATATTAATTGCTGTATGTCTGTAACCCATTGTTAGATAGGTCTACCAAACAAAAATATCTTTATCTCAAACCTCTCTTCCATACTCAATAGTAAACCTCATCCCTCCAAGATACTTGTGATTTACTGGTGCTCTTATGTCTTCACTATCACTTCTGTGGCTAATCTGTTACCAGCAGTGCCCTTTACCTGTACCATGTCGAACCAGAGACAGATCTCAGCTAAGATGCTCCTTATTTCAGATTCCACCACTAATGCCACCAACAATAAACAATTCAAATAACCACCCACGTTTCGTAGACATCACTGAGAATTCACGGATAATGGAAAGGGGTCACACCAACATTGGAGAGCAGCTATAAAAAATTATATATTAGATGTCCATGTTCTTAAAAGTTTTAAAAGTCTTACAACACAGATGGAGATGTATGAACCTACACAGGTCCAGCCTTCTGCCATATTGTTAACTTCCATCTCCTTCCTCTATCAATTCTCAAATCCTTGTACTGTCCCTCTCAGGGGTGTAAAACAAAAATTTTCTCATTTGCTCATGCAAAGCAGCTTAGCTAGAACCATACTTACCCAAGATCTTACTTTCTACCACTGTACCTCTCCAGATATTTTCATAAGCAAGTTTTCTTTCCTCACAACAATACTCAGAAGCATATATTCTCACTGGCAGTTTTCTGAGGAAGAAATCTACACCTACAGAGTTGAAGTCACCTGCCTAAGGTCATGTAACCAGTCAGTGGTAGGTCTGGAATTGAAACTTGTGTCACCAGATGCAAAAATCTCCATTTGGTTCTCTTTAACTCTTATCTACACTGACCTTCCTTTGTGTACTTCATTGAGACCTAATTTATTGAAAGAAATTTGAATATAGCCCAAAGTTTTGAGAAAACGTTTCCTTCCCCAAGATGAAAAATGAGCTTTAATTAAGGCAGAACTGCAGTGAAAAAATATTTCCCAATTATGTTGATATAATTGTTTCCCCAGCATGATGTTGCCTGGTATCAGCGTTAGCAGGCAGAGGAGACTGGTGATATTGAACTATTACCACTGCAGGCCTGCTCTTAAATTAGACATGGCATTTGGAAAGCAGGCTCTACTTCAACATTCTTAAACAAATACAGATGAAAACTTTTGTCTCTATTTAGACTTCCCACAGAGCTTCATTAATTCATCGCTGTCTGGCCCTTTTGCATCTCCCCTCTCCCCCACCCCTGGAAGGCCATGGCTGTAATGATGAGATACAAACCCAACTGAATATTCAACTTCACAGCCTGGCAAGATGCCTAGAGCAAGGCAGTGACAGCTAGGTATTCATGATCCCATGTAAATTTTGACACTTACCAAATGAAAGTGCAGATCATCTGATCACTGCCTCCAAGTGCAACCAAAGAGAAGGCAGGGATTCTGATAGAGAAAAGATGTTTTCTTGGGGTTCAAAGCAAGGTCAGAGAGCTGCACTTGAGTCCTGCCAAATCTACCAGAGAGAAAAAGAAACACTTTAGTTCTTTTTAAAGATTGTTTTGATCAAGTTGCAGTTTGAGGCTGGATTTTAAAACTAAGTCACTTTTTAGTTTTTCTTTTCATCGCTATTATTGACAGTGTTGAAAATCCTATTTTAAAATCCCCTTTAATAACCTCCAAGAATTTCTTATGTATGATAAATAAAAAAATAGCAGTTTAAATTTCTATAGCCCTTACTATGGACCGGCACTATTCTGAACCCTGTACACATATTAACTCATTTGATCCTCATTTGCAATAAATACTATTATTACTGAGGTTCAGAGAAGTTAAGTCTCTTCCACAGCATCACATAGGCAGTAAACAATGTATATAATAGTATTTTATGTGTGATAGGAAAAGAAAGAACTTATTAACACTTTCCCACAGATTTCTAAGGAGGTCAGATGATAATAAAGGGGGTGGTTGGTTTTTTAATCAAGGGAAACAAATTTGGGAATTAGGGTGGGTAAGGACTGCTACAGATTTAAACTACTCAGAAAAGGAATAATACAGAAGAAAAATATAGGGAGACCCGGAGGGAAGATTCCTGGTTCTGGTACCAGAACATCAGCAAGGGGAAATTGTGAGTCTGCATTGAAAGTGGCTGTAGAGAGTAGGAGACCTCATGACTGAAGGACAAAGCTTACATTTGGAAAAGAACAGAAATGACTAACAGGGATTTGTATTGATTTTTCCTATGTAACATTTAATACAAACCCTCTAGTTCTTTTCTCAGAAATCTTCAGTAAAACAGACATTTCTCGCTAAAGGCTTTGTGCAGTGGATTTGCTTTTTCTGGCTGCATGAGGCACTGGCTTCTGCTTCAACTTTGGAAGGTTAGCACAGGCAGAACCAGTGGCTGCTCATGCAAGAACAACATACACAGGACATCCATTATATTCATTCTAACAGTCCAACTTCATAAATTCAAGTTTGCTAAACTGGAAAACTTATCAGTGCAGTTAGAGAAAGGTATGCAACTCTCAAACTAATGTCCTAGGACCTAAATTAATAGAGCAGAATGCATCATTCCTATTTACCACTTTCTTAGGCTAGACTTTTGACACCACTCTTGCCTTCTAACCAATCCACCCAGATGCAGGAGCACTGGGTTCCCCGATAGACCTCGTTAACCTCCCCCAGCCTCCTGAACTCTTAGAGGACAGGCCCCTCATTATACATTTACTGAACCACATAACTTTGACGTGGGGCTCTCTTCTCCATGGATCAGACTTCTTTACTAATCTCCCAGAAAACCTCAACTTTCAAAACGGTCATAGTAAGTGCAGCAAGTATTGCAAATTCAGAGAGAAGGAGAGAGAGATGAAAGACATGGGACTTTAGCAATAGAGCAAAGATGGAAAATGAGGAGAAGGAGCAGAGGAGAGAAGAAGAGAGGGGAGCAAAATTACCTAGGTGAATAGCCCAAAAACATATGCCATTATTACTGATACCTTGTTATCTGGATCTTTGAAATCACTTAGATTAAAGGTAAGTTTGCAGATTAAGTTTCCATCACCAACCCTGTAAAGACATTATTCATTGTATATGTGGTCTACAGAGCTTCTGTAGCTCATAGTTCCACACTTCAGATTAATTTCTAAGAGAACGCAAGTCCATCACACAGATGCCAGAAATTTAATGGAATTTGATATGGTAATATTCAAGGTCAAGGTGAGAAAACTATTTTCTCCTTTACTCTTCAGGCCTGTCTAATAATGTTCTGGTGCTATTAAGCTCATTGAAAGACAAATGCATTTAGAATATAATTATATTATACTCTGTCAATTATGCCATATCACCAGTGGATGTCCCTTATTTAGCACCTTGCCTGTTTTTATATTGGTCTTATAAATGTGGATCTGGTCTATAATGGATGGTTTTACTTAAATCTAAAATTTTATGTGTGTGTATACCTATATATAAGTAAAAACATCCATACATATATAGGCAAATATATATATATTTGTGTGTATATATAAATACATATATATTTCTGATTTCTGTTTGTATGAATCTATAATATATGCATATATTGAAACAATATATACAAAAATCTTTTCAAATGCTATACACAGGATATTTCCATATATATTTATTTTTATTTATATCTTATGATATAAAATAATTTTTCAGAGAATAACTACAGGGCACTATGAAATCTCCTCAAATAACATTGCAAAGGAAAAAATCATAGATTCTAATAAAAGAACCTGTTTGAGCTGCTATTTTCCTAACAGAGCAGGGGGGAAGAATTGTGAAAAGATATAATGTTTCCATGGAGACTTTATAATCAAATGTTAGGATAAAGGAAATAGCATCAAAATACTATATGAAAATTAAGCATTTCAAATGAAAATAGAAAGCATATTCCTCAAGTAAATGAGTTATTAATAAAACAACCAAATTAGCACTGATTTTTACTGAGTATGCTTTTTGCTGTTTTCTCTTGATACCCTGAAGAAACAAAAAGTGATCCTAATGATTCTGAATCTGATTAGAGTATTGAGATAGAAATGTTAGTATGACTCATCATTATAACCATATGTCCATTCGTCAGCATGTATAGAAGTATAGTGACCTACAGAACTGGTCAGGCACAACTGTTGGGGTTTTTGGTTGTTAATGGTAGTTACCAAGAAGTCTCGTGGTGAGTAATGTTAACTACTCACTGTCAACATTGTTTGCAAGCTCTAATGAAAGCATGTCCAAATTCTGCCATGCATACAGATATTTATTTATTCAACACTCATTAACAAGTATGTACAAAAAGCAGCCCACATGACTGCTCTGCAGAGTCTAGCTCTCCCAACCTTGCATGGGGGGTTCACTCAAGGCAATCACCAAGTTTTCAGATACAAGACTAGTCCCCACAGCTGGCTTCAGGCAAAAGAATCTTGCAGCATTCACACTTGAAAGCAGGACAGTTTGGAAATTTAGCTTCAAACATTATCCCCCAGGTATAAGATCAAGTCCTCACTGGATCATTATAGTGATGTTTTCATGCAAGTACGGGAAAGTCCCTAACATATGTTTAGTTGGTCCCCATATATTGAATATCTTGGATTTCAGCAGTGAGAGCCCATTTCTAACATTCATTAGGTGGATTAGCCAGCAATGAATCAATCAAATGGAAACCCTTTTTTGATATTCACCGTGAACATAGATAAAGGAAGAATTTAGAGTCCTACTGCTACTGTGTAGTTCCTGAGATGCAAATTATGGGTGGGTGCATCTGCCACTAGAGTCAAAGATTTAACTAATTGGCATGTGTCTAATATCTCAGTGTCATTACTGAAGTATTTTTTGGTAAACTACAGACATCATAAAAACAGCCTTACACTTGTCCTATGGTAGATGTTATATCAGTGGTGGGATATGAAAAATGTTGGGAGGATCTGCTTACAGAAAATAACTTCCCAAGCTGCTTCTAAAACTCTCTTGGGCACATTAGCAAGGCCAGAGAAACCAATTGAGCAAACACCACTGAAGGCTGAAGCTAAAATTGGACACTCCTACACCTGGAGAGCTCGTTGGAGCACAAGGTAATAAACTCTAAATGTGATGGGAGAGAACTCACCTCTCTTATTGTAGAAGACATTTTATATCCATTTCCCACAATTTGGTTGGAGATGTGGGGGAAGCGTGATTGGATGGGACCAATATTTAGTAGATATGAGTGGGTTTAGAAAATATCACAGTAAAGAAAGAAGACATGAGAGACCTGGAGGATGATTCTAAGTTTTTACATTGGGTAACTGGTGGTTGGGGATGCCATGTATTCATTAGATGTGGCATGCCAAAGAATTGGGTTGGGACAAAGTTATTTGTAACAAGTTGATTTTGAGTTGTAGAATGTCATGGTAGCAGATGGCATGTTGCTTTTCCAACCACCTTCTAAATCAGTATAATCTCCTTTTTGATTTTGCTACCTTAAATCATCATCTGAGGGAGTTACCTGGAAAGGCAGACTAAGTTGTTGGGTCATGATCATATATAGGCAAGATCTCAGAATTTTTATTTCAAGAAAGACCATTTTATAATTTACTTATAAAAATTAGGCAAATTCATAACTAGAGGTATCATAGTATTAGGAATAAGATCCCTGATTTTGTTTGGATACTGACTTTTGTTGATTGTGTGACCTTAAACTCTGAGTCATAGGCCCCTTACCTATACAATTAGCATGCTGGAACCCTCCTGCCTTCTTTACAGGGCTATGTATCAGTTGAACTGAAAGGTGAGAAGTAATCTGCGAGCTTTATAATTTGTGGAATGAATATTGTACCTTTTATCATAATCACCATTGTTATGTTGAGATATTCATTTCTAAGCTCTAATCTCAGAAATATTTATCATGATTATGTTAATGTATATTATCTGTATTCTATAGATAATTGCTGCTTTAGGAGGCCAATTGAGGTATATATGTGTGTGTATACACACACACACACACACACACACACACACATGTCTATACACAAACATATTCTACAATATTTTGAAACTAAAAGATGGTGCTCTGAATTTGGTGTTTTTTGATTGAATCTATCAATTTGGTCATCATAGACTATATCAAAGCCAGTATTCCCAATTCAAACAAGAAATGGGAAAATTATCCAATGTAAAATAGCTCTGGTAAGGCTACATATTTGTTGGAAAGATACCTTTTACTAAAATATTAGCATTGGTGTCAGCATGTATCTCAAAGAAGAAGTTCATCTGCCTTCTAGAACCATAAAATCACTATCTACTTCACATTTCTATTCTTGCTATTTTCTGGGAAAAAACAATAAACAGTAGATATTTTTCCTATACATAGATATGAATACAAAAATTCACTGAGTTGGAGCTAATTCCCCCCAATTCAAATCACAATTCTGGTATCTCAGCAGGCTGTGACAGGTGAAGATTTCTTGGTGCTTCTCTTTCTCTAAATTCTTCAGCTTCTTTTCCTTATACTCACATTCCTCACCTGTAGTTAGCGGAAAACAAGGGTTAATTTAGAAATGCTAACTTCATACTATTTATTCACCAAAGTCAAACATTGAATGAAACACACTTGTACAAACAATAGTGGCCTTTTCCTTGTGCAGTATAGGATGTGGTCAATCATTTGGCAATTCAGTTTTGGCACACTATGAACTATTTATTTGTTAAGTCCAGTATTCAGGGCTGCAAATGCTTGGAGAGGAATATTTTTCCCTTTTACAGGAAACTTCTAAATTTACAAGGCCCAATGTTTATTTCACAGTCAAACTTGTACTATTGTATTGATAAATATTTAATGGCGTTTGAGCTTAGTGGACATTACCTTGTACATTTCTTTTAAATGATATTTTATTACTCCAAAAGGATAGAGTAGTGTGGCCCACTGAGGAAGGAAAAAAATAGAAAATCTTTCCAACCAGAAATGGCATAGAACTCAATTTCAATTTGGAGCAAAGAGAGGAAGGCAAAAAAAAAAAAAAACAACCAAATTTTGGGGGGCCCCAAAAGAACGTGGTTTAACAAAGTTTCCACTCAGAAATAACATCTGGAAAACTCTACGAAAATTTTAGAATTGTTTAAACTGAAAGACACTTATAATGCCATAGATGTGAAATTATTTTGAGAGAGAAATATAGACAGATAATGATGTAAATCCCAGCATTTCTACAGATGACATTGCCTTATTCAGTGGGAAACAGGCAGGGGTAGGGAGCAAGGAACAACAAATGAGAAATGATTTCTGTAATAAAGAAAGTGGGTATTTGGGTAAATGAATAAAATGAAATAGAAAGCAATCGCTGAATGAAAAAAGACACTCTGGTTGTATTTATAAGTGAGATTGAGCTTATAAATAAAAAGAAAATGCATCCCACAGAAAATAAAAACAGGTTTTGTTTTTGCAGCTGGAAGCCTTGTACTTTAATATACTAGTTTGCAAATTTTTCATGTAAAAAGACTGTTTTTGAATGCCAAAGAATTTTACAGAACTCCATAGTATAGTTAATGTACTGTCAGTGTTTGAGAAAATGACTAAAAGCTATTGTAAATTTACTGACACTTTACAACATTACACAATAGTGTATGCAAATAGAAAAATAAACAAATCAACAAAAAAAGGTGGCCCATATGCAGAAAGCCAGATTAAGGAGTGGACATGCCAGACAGCTGGCCAAGATGCCAATCTATAAAGGGCACCAGAATGCCACTGAAATAAATAAAAAATAAGTTTGTCAGTTGTTTCAGTTTCCTAGCTGCCAAAACAAATGCCAACTCAAGACAAGAATTTATTGGCTCACAGTTTTGCAGCTAGGAGAAAAAAATCAAGGCACCATCAAGACCATGTTTTCTCCCAGAAGATGGCATTCAGGGCCGGCTGCTGGTGATCCCTGAACCTTGAATTTTCTGTCACATGGCAATGCACATGGTGGCCTCTGCTGGCTTTTCCCTTCTCTTCCAGGTTCCATAAATGTTCAGCTCCTGGCTGCTCCTCTAGCTTTCTCTCTCTCTGTGACCTTCCCCATAAGGGCTTCAGTAATAGGATGAAGACCCATCTTGATTCATCTGGGCCACACCTTAATGAAGTAACCTAATGAAGAAGTCCTATTTAAAAGAGTTCACAAACAAAAGAATGAATGGATTACAGTTAAGAACCTGTTTTTTTCTGGGTACATAGCTCCAAACCACCATGTTAGTTAACTTAAACTAAACCAGACTTACTAAATTCTCACTCAATTGTAGGTTGGTTCTTCTGCTGCAGTAGATGGCATCTTCAAGTGGAAACTCTATAAACCTGTTCAAGGTTCCAAGCCTCCATTTTTATTAAATAGATGTTGAGTAATTAAGAAGTATAGACTCGAAGAGCTGCTACATTTTAGGCTTCCCAAGGGCCCTCATTTCTCCACATTGCAGACCGTATAAGAACTATATATTGTAAATTTGTTACATTCTACAGACAGCTCCTTGTATGTATATGAATTCAAAGACCCCTTGCAATAACCCTGCTCACTTCTTTTTTCTTTTTCAACAGTTTAATTCACATACCATACAATCCATCCTAAGTGTACAGTCAGTGCTCTTGGTATAATCACACAGTTATGCATTCACCACTACAGTAAATATGAGAACATTCTCATTTCTTCCAAAGAAAAAAATCCCCATACCCTTTATGTCCGCCTATATTGACATTCAGCTTTGGGATAGTGCCTTCATTATGATTAATGAAAGAAAATTACAATGTTATAGTTAACTATAGACCTTAGTTTACATTAACTGTATTTTTTCCCATATAACACCCTATTATTAATACCTTGTAATAGTGGCATGCATTTGTTCTAGTTCGTGTAAAAACTCTCTTATATTTATGCAATTAACCACCATCATTGTCCACTCTCAGTTTCGCTGAATTATACAGTCACAGATTTTATCCTCTTTCTTTCATTCTGGTTCCACATACACAACTCTAGCCTTCCTCTGTCAACCATCCTCCACTCCACTTTATTAATTACACTTACAGAATACTGTGCCACCATCACGCAGTGTTGTGCTACTCATTTGGGAACCTTTACATTGAACTTTACTGAACATTCTGTACTCCTTAATCATTGATTGCCCAATTTCTCCCCACTTTCTATCTCTTGGTAACCTGTGTTCTCAAATTTAATTCTCAGAGTTTTCTCCTTATAGTCAGTTCATATTAGTTGTTCTTTTGTTTCTGGCTTGTTTCGCTCAACATAATGTCCTCAAGGTTCATTCGCCTCATTGCATGCCTCACGACTCCATTCCTTTCTGCAGACACACAGTATTCCTTCATATGTATACACCATGGTTCACCTCTCTGCTCATCAATTGGCTGCCTTCTTCCATTCCTGCCCACTTCTAAGAGACACACAGTCATCCAGAAGTCAGGAATAACTAGATTAATAAATACACTCTTGGGGCTGGAATTGTCCTTTAGGGTTCAACTGCCTGTCTTGTTCTTGATGTCAAAACTTCTCTAGGTCCCATTTTTCATGAGACCTTGCTATGACATAGTATTTGGCCTCAGGTTCTCAATAACTCTCTACTGACTTCTTGCAATAAATCACTTCCTTTGTGGGTTAGCTTGAGTGGGTCTTGACTCTTGCCCCCCCAAATTCCCGAACTATGTTAGTCTCTTTGGTCCTTCAACATACAGCCTTCACCTAGTAGACTATAATGTTACTCTAATATTCATGACAAGTGATATGGTGTACAAAGGTTAGCTCCCAAATTGGATCCTGGCTATTGAATTCCCTCCAAGGGTTATAGGCTGCTTTTCTTTCCTTACTTGCTTGCCTTCAGTCCAAATTTACTTCTGATCTAAATTGGATTTATTGTCTCTCCGCAAAAGCATGTGCTCACTTTTCATCTTTATGGGCTTGTAGAAAGCAAAAGTAAATATCCTAACATGCTGTTGAGAATAGATATGTTATTTTAAATACAAATGACATTTTTTAGTTTTCTGGGCTGCTTAAGCAAATACCATGAAAGGGGTTGGTTTAAACAACAGGAATTTATTAGCTCATAGTTTTGAGGCTGAGATAGAAATCCAAATCAAGGCATCATCAAGGCAATTCTTTCTCCACAAAGACTGGAGTCCTGGGGCTGGCTGCCGGGGACCTTTGGTCCTTAGCTCGTCGCATGGGAAGGCACATGGTGGCATCTCCTGGTCTCTCCCTTCTCTTCTGGGTTGCACTGATGTTCAGCTTCTGGCTGCTCCTTCGGCGGCTTTCTCTCTCTCTGAATTCCATTTCCTTACATAAATGGCTCCAGTAATAGGATTAAGAAGTGGGCCACACCTTAACTGAAGTGACCTCATCAAAAGTTCCTACTTACAATGGGTTCATACCCACAGGAATGAATTAAATTTAAGTACATGTTTTTCTGGAGTACCTACAGGTCCAAACCAGCACATATTTAACAGGACTATCATATACATTATCAAAAGGAAGCTCCTGGTTTGGTGGCCTTGGCAGACTCAGTCTCTTGCCAGGCATTCTTCTCCTTTTGTCTTTGCTGTATAGGCTTGGTTGATCTACTGCGAGACTCTAGTATCTTGGCCCAGGAATGTAGCCAGGACAGTGAGCTCAGAGGATAAAGTGAAGATGATGAAATGAAAGGTGGATCATTTCTGCTTAGGCCCTTCCAGTTGCTGTGGTTAGATTTTATATTTTGTAGACAAAAGGAAGGTTGTCACTCAGCATGTTAGCTGACCACATTTTTATAAGTCTAAATATGTTAAAATGATTTTTTTCTTCCAGTCACTACAAAAAAGATTTAGAAAGATATAATGATTCTAAATATTTATACAACAAATAGATCTTCAAAATGCATATAACAAAAACTGACAGTACAAATGGGAGATAGGGACAAATCCACAGTCACAGTTGGAGATTTTAGCACTCTCTCAGTAATTGAGACAACAGCTAGGCAAAAGCACATATATAGAAGCAAAATAGACATAGAAGACTTTAATAACACTGTCAACCAACTCGAACTCTTTGATATTTATATAAAATATTAAAACCCCAAACTGCAGAATATACATCCTTTTCAAATGTACATGGCATGTTGACCAACACTTTCCTATGCTATTGCATAAAATATAATCTCAATACATTTCATACTATTAAAATCTTACAGACTGTGCTCTCCAATAACAGAGGAATTAAATTAGATATCAATAACAAGATAGAGAGAAATGCCAAAAATATTTGGAAATGAAACAGCACATGTTAAAATACCCATGGGCCAAAAAGAAATCAAAAGAAAGTACATATGATAATGAATTGTATTTCAAATATAGCATGTAACAATTTTTGAAATGTATCCAAAGAAATGGTTGGCAAACAACAGCCTTAGAGCCAAATTTCATCTAATGCCTATTTTTTTAAATAAAGTTTTTTTAGAACACAGTTACTTCTGCTCATTTATATATTATCTATCTATTTTCATACTGCGACAGCAAAATTCAGTAGTGGTGACCCAGACAGTAAGGCCTGTAAAGCCTAAAATATTTTTTTTATCTGAATCTCTACAGAAAAAGTTTACTGACCCTTGCTATAAAGCAATGGTAAAGGGAAATTGTTTTAAAAGTCTTGCATAAGGAAAGAATTCTTAAAATTCAAAGATTAAGGTTTCTATCATATGAAGGTAGGAAAAAAAGAGAAAAATTTAACCCAATATAATTGAAGGGAGGAAATAGAGATAAGAGCAGATCAATGAAGTTAGAAAAAATCAATATAAAGTTAACAAATCCCTATTGCTTTCTGAAATGTTAATAAAATCAATAAACCTATAGGAAGCCTGACCAAGAAATAAAGAAAACACAAATTGCCAGTATCAGGAATGAAAGAGGGGATAGCTCAAGCAGTCTACAAATGAAAAGGATAATAAGGCAATATTATAAATATCTTTACACTACAATTTAGATGAAGCGACAAATTTCTTGAAAAATGAAATGTACCGTAACTGACAAAAGAGGAAAACACCTCCTACAGCCTTATATTTATTAAGAATTTGTATTTGTCACCATAAAGAAAAACTTTATGTCTTAAAGAAAAACTCCAGGCACAGATGGTTTCCTTGGTGAATTATTTCAAATATGTAAAAAGAAACAACATATAAAAAGTTACAGAAACTCCTTCAGAAAATAGAGGGGGAGGGATGATTCTGTAACCCATTTTATGATCCAGAAAAACTCTGATAACAAAATCTTGCAAAGATATTACAAAAAAAAGTATAGATGATTATTCCTTCATAAACATAGATACAGAAACAATTAACAAAATATTAGCAAATCAAATTCAGAAACAGAAAATATAAATCTTTCTGACCAAGGGGCATTTATTGCACTTGTTTTGACATTTAAAAATCAATGCAATTCACCAAATTATCAAACATGAAAGAGAAAAAATACAGATTTAAAAAACACATTTGGCACAATTTACCAGCCACATTTAATAAAAAAGCTCATCAAAATATGAATAAAAAGGAATTTCTTCAAATGGATAAAGCATAACTGCAAAAATTCCATGTCATATTAATGATGAAAAAATAAATTTGCTCTCCTTAATTCAGGAACAAGTCAAAGCTTTTCGCTCTCACTATCTCCAGTAAACATTTCAATGAAGTTCTAAGCCTTACAATAAAGTGATAAAATAAAATAAAACCACATTCGGACTGGAAAGGGTGAAATTAAACTGTCTTGATTTGAAAACAACAAAATAGTTGACAGAGAAAACCTTAAGGAATTTACAAAAAAAAATAATAATTGAGCAAATAATAAGTGAACTTAGCAAGATGATGAGCTATATTTTCAATGATAAAATTTCCATTTTATTTCTATACTCTAGTTGCAAACAACCAGAATAAGAAATAAATATTCATAGCATCAAAAACATAAAATACATGGGACTATGTCTATGAAAAATATGTATAATCTCTATTTTGAAAACTATATATTGCTTTGAGAAACTAAAGAAATGCGAAATATACAGAAATATAAACCACAATTTTAGTTTAGAAGAATCAAAGTTATTAAGACTTTAATTCTCCCCCAAATTGATTTACAGATTCAATACAATCCCAATCAAAATTCCCAAAAAACTGCTTCTGCAGAAATTGATAAGTAGCTTATCAACTGGGGATGATAATGCTCCACATGTTTATGTGTTTAGGAATGTGTGGGAGAAATTTTAATTTCATACATTGGTAGGGGGGCATAGATTTCAGTGAGTAGGGGACAAGGCTTATCAGCCCAAAATAAACAAGATATTTCTACAAAATGAAGAAATTTTGATACTTTGTACACATTGACACAAGTGTATCAAAATAGTGTTTCATTGAGAAACACTATCCTAAGTGATTTAAATCTAGAGCTGTAAAATACTAGATCTAGAAGACATCCAAATTGAGTCCATATCCCTCATTTGCCAGTTAAATCTAGAACGTTAACTTATTTTTTTATGTTATCAGATAATGATTGGCAGGGTGGTATATAAAACTCAGATTTCTTGACTTCCAGTGTAGTCCTATTCTGCTTATTATATTTGGGGGTGGGACAATAGGTATCTGGAACATTTAATTTGGGGACCACTTGCTGTATAAATTCCACTGTTTCAAAAGGATGTACTATTTTGGTAGGCATGAAAGTTTATGTGGCAATGTAGTCTTTAAAGTGTTTTAATGCCCTGATACAAAGTTTCTTTAAAACTTATATAATAAAAGCATATTATATGCTATTTATAAACTATATAAAGACTATTTGAATACTGGTGATATTCTTGTACACCAAAGCATCAAAAATTCCACCATGTGTCTAGCAAGCTAAGAAACAGAAATGAAACAAAACAAAAAACAAAGAATATGTGATTTGGAATTTTAAAAAATGAAAAGAGAAACAGGATACACCCCTGATAATATTATTATCTGCATAAAATTGCCTTTGTTGGACTGGGGAGATTTTAATAAAAAATAATAGAGCTATAGGAACATATGGTAACAACTGTCATGTTAGGCTGCAAACCAGAGCTTTTATATCAAAGGGACATCAGCTTCAAAATGATTGTCTTAAAAGCTATGTACCCCTTGTCCCTTTCATGCAAGGAGCTCTCTTTCAAGATATACTTATACTCAATTTAAGAATTATAGTCAATCCTTTTCCTTTATACCAGTGGTTGGCAAACCAAGGCCAAGGCCAAGATCCAGCCTGACACCTGATTCTGTAAATGAAGTAATGAAATTCTTTTTTTTCTGGAAGACAGTCATGTCCATTCACTTATAGTCTATAGCTGCTTTCATGCTACAGTGGTGGAGTTGAAGAGTTGTGATAGAGCCTGTGCACCAGTTTGAATGTATTATGTCCCCCCAAATGCCGTTATCTTTGATAAAATCTTGTGTGGGCAGATGTATCAGTTTTGATTAGATTGTGATTCTTTGAGTGTTTCCATGGAGATGTGCCCCACCCAACTGTGAGTGATGACTCTAAATGGATAATTTCCATGGAGGCATGGTCCCACCCATTCAGGGTGGGCCTTGATCAGTGGAGCCATATAAATGAGCTGACAAACAGAAGGAACTCAGTGCAGCTGAGAGTGACATTTTGAAGAAGAGCTACAGCCAAGAGGGACACTTTGAAGAAAGCACAGGAGCTGCAGATGGGAGACAGTTTGAGGAGGGCCGTTGAAAGCAGACTCTTGCTCTGGAGAAGCTGAGAGAGGACAAATATCCCAAGTGCAACTAAGAGTGACATTTTTGAGGAACTGCAGCCTAGAGAAGAATGTCCTGGGAGAAAGCCATTTTGAAACCAGAACTTGGAGCAGATGCCAGCCACGTGACTTCCCAGCTAACAGAGGTTTTCTGGACGACATTGGCCATCCTCCAGTGAAGGTACCTGATTGCTGATGTGTTACCTTGGACACTTTATGGCCTTAAGACTGTAACTGTGTAACCAAATAAACCCCCTTTTATAAAAGCCAATCCGTCTCTGGTATTTTGTATTCTGGCAGCATTAGCAAACCAGAACAGCCTATATGACCCACAAGCCTAAAATATTTACTATCTGGTTCTTTACAGAAAAAAATTGCCAACCCTTGCTTTATATTGATAAAATAATAAAAAGAAAAAGCACCACCTAACTCGATCCCTTTATTTATTCATTCTGTGAACACTTATGGAACAACTACTGTTTTTCAAGGATGTCATACAATGTGTCTACAAAGATGGAACAAGACCCCAAAAGTAACTCTAAGGAGTGTTCCGTGAGGAGGCAGCCATGAAATTAAACAATTACAATACAGTGCAATGCATGCTAAGATAAGAAGGTTTAAATTGTACACAAGAGAAGAGGATGAATCAACTAACTGAATAGGAAACAGGGAATGTAGGGACATATATTCACAATGATGAATGCTAATGACATGCAGACAGAAAATATTGTATTTGCCAAGGTCCAGAAGAGTGAAACATCATGTTATGTAGAGGGACTTTCGAGGGTAAGAGTTAGAGCCATGGCCCATGAGGGAGCAGCAGTAAATGGGGCTGGATAGGAAGATGGGACTGGGTGCAGTACTAAAGCATTCACTGAAGAGGCTACACAGAATCACAGAAGCATTTTAGGAAGGGAAGTAACATGATCACATTTACATTTCAGAATAACTCAGGCAAACATTTAAGAATTCTTAAATGATTGAAGAATAGTTAAGAATTATGAGAGCATAAACCAAGACTGGGTACTAGTCAGGATTATTTTAGTAGGACATTGCAGAAACCCAACTTGGATTGATTGACTTAGACAAAGACATTAAATATATATAAATGTCTATGTCTGCATGTGTGTATGGCTTATCTATTTGGAGGCTATCCACAGATGCAGATCTACATTCCTCCAGCTCAATACCCTCAGCTAAAGGAAAACTTCTTCCTAATAGTTCCTGCCAAATTAACGCAACTCATTTGCCAAATTTTGTTCTCACGATATGCCCAGACCACTGCACTGACCTGAAAGGAGAGAAGTTTCATTTTCCCATACATCAGTTTGGTGTTATAAGCACCAACATATATCAACTCTTTAAAGGTATATCACAGTGTTATTTTAGGTCTCCTTTGATTGCCTGTTTATTCATTTGTTAAGCACATATTTTTGGAATGTAACCTGATGCCAGGCACTGAAGGGAAGGAAATACAGTTTTGGAGTAGCTACCCCCCGCCCTCAAGGATCTTTTTGTCTAATAGTTAGAGGAAAATTCAGTAAGAAAATAAAGAAATAGGTGAGCTCAGGTTGATGTGGAAACACCAAGAGAGAACAAAATTGGTGGTGGGGAGAGGTTGCAATGAAACCTACCCAGAGGAAAAGTTGTCTAGGATCCAAGTAGCCATTAAGTGTCAGGAAAGAAGCAAGCTGAAAATAGACTAAAGCTGAATAGACAAATGCTTGGTGTAAGGCAGATTTAAAGGTGAAGATGGACTCAGAGGGGTCAGCCAAAGTCAGGCCATGAAGAGTTGGAGAAGCCATGATAAAGAACTTGAACTTGATTTTGTGAGAAATTGGGGCCTTTTGAATAATATTAAGTTGTAGAGTGTCATGATCAGTTTTACATGTTAGAAAAAGCACTCTACTCTATGGAGATTGGTTCATTTATTTCAAGTGAACAGTAGCCATGCAGTAAGCTTGAATGCTTAATTACGACTCGAAAAACAGATGGATCTGAAGACGGTACAGCAAGCTCTTCTTCCTCTGACTCTCTGTTTAATGGCTCTGAGCCTCAGCTGGTTTCCTTTGTACAAGGGGAATAATATTATTTCCTACTTTAAAAGTTTGAAAACAAATGAGGTAATGTAATGCAAAACCTTATAATAAAGGCAAGTGCATAAGAGTTGCTCAATAAATTACCACTATCTTTATTATCATTATAATTATGAGGTGTGTTTCAAGATTGCTCATAGGCATTCTATTATGTGAAGTTATACAGATACTGATACTGTGTGTGAGAGAGAGACAGGGAGGGAGACAGAATAAGAAAAAGCAAGAGAAAGAGTGAGAGAGTGTGTGAGGGATGTTTATCTGCCTAAGAGAACGGTGAGACTGTATTTGAATTGATATGAAGAACTTTAGAAACTCTATGATAAATAAACACTATTTTTACATTTAGCAAAACGCAGCAAACTCTGGGGTGAAATGGAACAGCTGTTTAATAGAGCACAGCCTCTCTACAGGGGGAAAAGAGGACTTAAGTCAACCAAAACTATAGGTATTGGTGTTAATCAAAACATCTGTCAGGTAAAGATAATAATATGTGTTTTCATAGCATTAATTAAGAAAGCAAACTACTGTCTGGAGGCAAATTTAAATGAGGAAGCTGTTTGATTTAAACTTCTATGGAGCAACCATTATCCATAACTAGTCTCATAGAATGAAGGAGGAAATAAGGGATAAGAGAAAAACAGGTCATACATGCCCACAGGGACATAAGTTTGCATAGTTTAATGATTTTCAGTAATGAGAAAATAGCCACTTAGCTTTATAAAGCAAATGGGAAGCATACTGATAATTCAAGTTGTTTCCCACTCCACAAATAACCTGACAAATATTATTTTAATACAGTAAGGTTTCCTTAAGAGAGAAATCACTTTAATCAAAATGTTTTGTGAGCTTCTTCCTTTTCCAAACGGTTTCTGCATTCCAGTTGAAATGTGTACCGATAAGATTAACCTTATGGCTGAGAGGTAAGAACTCCCCATTCAAATGAGCACTCCAAAGACCATCGTTGACATGTGGCTAATCTTAAAACAAAGTAGAGAGGTGACATGTGGAGTGATTTGAGACATGTCACAAATCCCCCACACATGCTCTTGACCATACCTGAAATTAAATGATGGATTCATTTTGATGGGCTCTGCAATGGCTGCTCCAGAAATTATTTTTTAACTAAAATAGCAATAAAAATATTAATAAAGTCCACAGGGGCACAAAACTGATTAGATCCCTTTCTTTCATTGCAGAAAAGACTGAGGTAGCAGTTGGCAGTGGGGAAGGGAGAAATTAAAATAGAGAGAAGGCCCTGTGGGAGTAAATGAAGTTTTTGGGAAAGAGGCAACTGCTACCTCCTTCACATGTTTCACTACAAACAGAGATGCCTGATCAGGTGCTTATGGAAGACGGATTGAGGATGGAAGCTTGGAGCAGGGAACTGCACAGCTTGTTTCTTGCCCTTGCCTGTTACAGGATTTCACAGGACTGACTGGAGATGAGACTTGGGAGGAAATTCTTGAATTCAGACATCCCAAAGGAACTCTCAATCTGCTCATTAATGCCTGATTTATTCATTCTTTCTGACCTATTGTCTTGCAAAAGATCTTTGTCTTTGTTCCTTTCATATCATTGCTGACCCTCCTAAAGAAACTCTTAAATTAATACTAATGTTCTTAATTTTTTTTGTGCTAGTTCCCATATATTTCATCTAAGTTTCTCCTTGACTTTATATCTGTCTATCTTTTCCATGTCACCATCAGCTCCCAGTTTTGATTGATGTTTTCTCGAGAGATCACATCAGAATAGACGTCAGAGGTGATTGTCATCCTCACAAGGAATAATCTAACTTTGAATTCCTCTCATCTCTTTAAACAAAGTCAATCAGTCAAGTCCTTTGCAAACTTTAAAAATGATTCCCATCCTCTTCCTTTTTCATGAAACATACTGCATTTAAAAGTAGAAATAAAGGAATAAACAAAGGAATCTGTGAAAATTCTCCAGTTCCCTTTGGTGATTTTCTGCTGATAAGGAAAAGAACAAAGTCTTCCGTTTTCCAAGGTGCTTGTCGTAAGTAATACCTGCAATTCAATGAACATGTAATGCAGATGAAAGCTATAGGAAGAAGGGTCAGTGTGGCCACCCTTCCTTCTCTGAGTTCTGACACTTGGACTAGCCTAGGATCCACCTGCACCACCATATGTCTGTAGAGCAGGGAACCAAAAGGCTCTTCTCTTTGACCTCCTGGGATTACTATATCAGATGGGATCCATCCAAAGGCAACAGCTGGCTTGCAGATGGGCATCATTTATCCACATTTAACCAGCCTGGGCAGATACAGAGACACCTTTGAATGTGTACCCAGTTCCATGTGGTCAATCAACAGCCTTTGGTCTGTTTTGATGGTTCTGTCACTTATGTCTTTCCTTTGCTTACAGGTCAAAGGAACAAGACTGAGAGGGATTTCAGATGTGATAGAAATAAAGTGAGGGTTTGAGATTGGGTGAGTATATAGCACCAACTAGGATGGATCACTGAAGGTACAATGGTCCTGGAACACAGACTTATAGTGAAGTTTTACGATCACATACTAACGAAGGAGTATGAGGCAAGAGCTGGCTGGTGTGGCTGGAAATTGCTATGACCCAAGAATTACAGGAACTGGAGGCAAAGTTACACACCTAATAATCACTGGAGAATGAGCAGAGATTTTTTTAATGCATGCACATATGTTAATCCATATTGCCTTACAACATACAAGGCACAAAGAACCAGCCCACCAGCACACACTATGTTTATGCTTTCTAGAATCCTACTGTCTGACCTAGATATGGAAAAGCTCAGCAGACTGAGAGCTGAAATAGAATATTCAAAACTGGCCATTTTCAGTTTCTATGTATTTTGGGGGATTTGGACTTAAATGACCAGAAAGTAATAGTTTTTATCTTTGCAAACTAAACTAAAAGGGATTCAGAAGGGGTTTGGAGCACCAGCAAAGTGTAGTGATGGATAATGCTTTATGCCAGGCTCAGACATTGATGACTTATTTGTCTCAGGTCATCCCTCTACCAGCCATATCACCCCCAAAACTGGCTAGGGATTTGATCAGCCCCACAACTACTTACTGCAATTGGCAGACAGCTCCCTGGTGCTTAGGAAATGACAGTTCTGAGCTATCTAATTTTTAAACTGATTGGTTGCACAGCCCTCACGAGTAACTTATAATTCCCAGTTTAAAGCTAATTTCATTGGTTCACTTAATTTCTATTAATGGCATACTAAAATTGTTAATTTTTGTAGGAGAAATTGCAAAATATGAGTAGGCCATCATTTAAGTAAAAAAATCCAGAATAAGGATTCTGTTTGAAATTTGTGAAATAATACATTAATTATTAAAAAATCAACAACATATACATATTCCAAAAGATAAATAACAAATTATGTCAAACACCCACCTTTGATACAACAAAGTATAAGACTGACGGTAAATACAGATACTTGAGAAAAAAATACTGTAATGGCTAATGCAGTGTCTATATTAATAATCAGGACATATCAAAGTAATAAAATATACTGCACATATGTATTTATAATTTATTCTGATAATGGAGTCTCTGAGGCATTTTACACATTCCGGAGCTATAGTAATTCATTTTTTTTTTGTCTAATTAGATACCTGCAGGTCTTTGAGAGATCCACTAAAATAAATAAGCCTCCTTTAATTTAACCTACCTATCCCATTTTTCCCCAAAGTCCTTGCCCAGGCCTCAGGATATCCAAAACATCTTGAAAACAGCAGAAAGAAAAATGGAATCACACAGCATGATGTGACCTTCCTTACACATGACTGCTTCTCACTTGAATGAGGGGAAAGAATGCATAGCGATGTAAGCCTACATGCACAGCTTCTGATTTTGTCTATGAATTATAGATGTACTTCTGAGGGGCCATTTCCCTTATGGTTTCTGATGCAAAAACAGTCAGTAAATATCTTATGCTCTTGACCCAATATGTTAATCAGGCAGTAAGGTAGACATCAGTGGCCTCTCTATGCTAAGTTTAATTAATGGCATGTATAACTTGTATAGTCCCCTTCTCCTCTCTTTAAGCACCACATAATGGGATACATTCTCCCACAAGGGCCCAAAAGTTTGTGTTTTCTAGTCATGAAGTTTTGCTCACTATTGTAAGGTCAGTACATTCATTTCTCAGCACTCCAAGTTCCCAACTGCTATTTAAGCTGTTAGTTCATTGAGTTCATCTGTCATGGGCCTGCTTTAACATGCTTGCCAAAGGCTCTGAGAACTGTTCCCACTCTGCTATTTCTTTGTGCTAATGAATCACTTTGAACTAGTCAGATATATCCTTACCATTGATGTGGATTCAGTGTAAGAAAACCAGGAAGAATGTTTGCACCTGCTAATTCTGCTACATTGCCTATTTCTTTGTGAGACGTCACGGGTATCTGCAGGTCTGCAGGAGAAGTCTTCTGATTAGTCAGCAGATGAGATATTGTGCAACATCTGTATATAAAAGTGCTAAGGCACATGCAAAAAATAAATAGAAGAATGTAAATATTTTAAAGCTATTGAGAGTTTTCAGTGGACACAGCTGAACACAGATTTTTTCAATTAACTACTCACTTTAAATGGGTTACGATTTTGATCTTCATGACCATGATTCATTTAGCATTAGGTGTTTCTAGAATTCTCTATTTAAATGGGAGTAACCCTGGTCCAAGTGAGATTTGTCATCTCTGTTGGCCTCTCATCTAGGAACTTAAAAATAGTATTTTTGATTGTTTTTTTTTTTTTCAGGAAGCACCTGGATGTCATATTTCCCTATAATCAGGTAATCTATTTTCATTTAAAGCCCCAAACAGACAATGAACATTCACAGAAAAAAAAAAAAAAATGGTTTATATGCCTCTCCAGACTTTGTAAGAGGGAAGACCTACAGATCATATGGAAAATATGTCATTTGTAGCTGTAGAGTATTCAGGTTAAAGAGAGATTACAGAAGCCATAGCCACGTTTTTGCCTAGACTTCTGGAGGGGCACAAGACTTCCTTATAGGAATTGAATCATAAATCTCAGTCATTTGAGACTTAATTAAATCAGAAGATAAAGAGAGATTATGGGCCTTTTTATATATTCCCATTTCAAGCAGATCACTCTCTTTTGACTATCAGAATCAAGATCTGGCATATAGTTTACATCTGTCTTCTTCTGTGGTAGCTTACCCTGTTACAGCTTCCTCTGTGAAAAACTGCCTGCACTGGGAGAAGGGGGCAGTGCACATGCTATTGATCTCACTAAGACCACCTGTCAGAACCTGGCAAATCCAGACAGTGCTGATAAATATGTTGATGAC
Organism: Choloepus didactylus; assembly: GCF_015220235.1. Taxonomy (NCBI): domain Eukaryota; kingdom Metazoa; phylum Chordata; class Mammalia; order Pilosa; family Megalonychidae; genus Choloepus; species Choloepus didactylus. The sequence goes on from NC_051310.1 coordinate 23,089,399, forward strand.
ACAGCCATGAGTTCCGTAAAGCTCAAAAATATCACAACCACCCATGCGTATTCATTAACTAATTCATTCATCAGACAATTTTCAGCACCTACTCTGTGACAGGTTTTATAAAAAAATTGGGAACGCAGTGATGAACAAGACATATGCCCAGTCTTTAAGTGGCTCTAATCCAGTAGCACTCACCTGCTCATTCCTGAGGAAGAAGTCATTTGTTTTTCCCATTTTCTTCTTCTGAGCATTATGCAACTTTTCTGTTATTTGAAGAAAGATTGAGGGCTGGAAATTCAAATGAACAGGTATTTATTCTGCATCTAAGCATGTAAGTAGAGCACTCTCTTAGGTTTGTTTGTGTATGTGTTCTGGTTTGCTAAAGCTGCTGGAATGCAAAATACCAGAAATGGACTGGCTTTTACAATGGGGGTTTATTAGTTCACAAATTTACAGTTCTAATGCCATAACAATGTCTCAATTAAGTCATCAACAGGATGATACCTTCTCTGAAGAAAAGCTGATGGCCTCTGTGGTTCCTCTGTCATATGGGAAGGCATATGGCTGGAGTCTGCTGGGCCTCTTCTGGGGTTAGCTTCTAGTTTCCATTGCTGTCTCCAAAATGTCTCCAGGCTTCTGTCTCAGTTCTCTCTCTAAGTTCCTGTGCATCCTTGCTTGTTTCTCCCAGGGTGTTTCTCTCTAAGCATCTGGGGGACAAACTCTGGATTTCATCTTTTAGCTTCTCTTCTGTTTGTAGTTTCAATGGCTGACTCCAGAATGTCTCTGGGCATTTTCTCTCTAAGCATCTCTGAGCTCTCTTCAAAATGTCTCTGCCTTTTATCCTCTTATAAAGGATGCCAGTAAACTAATTAAGACCAACCTTGAAGGCCACATCTCCACAGAAAGAGTCTAATCAAAAGATCCTAGTCACAATTGGGTGGGTCACATCTCCATGGAAACAACTTAATAAAAAGGTCCCACCCACAATAGGTCTGCATCCACAAGATTGGATTAAAAGAACATGGCTTTTGTGGGGTACATAAAAGATTCAAACCAGCACAGTATGCAAAGATGTCTAAGACTCAATGGGTGTACAATATGGTGAGTGAAAGAGGTGGAGTGAAGAAAGAGGGAGATTCATATGTAAGTACCAAAATAAAGAGAGTACTGTGATGGTTTGGAGGCTTTATGGACCCCAGAAAAGACCACATTCTTAAAGATAAGCCATTCCTGCAGGTATAAACCAATTGTGGGTGGGACCTTTGATTAGGTTAGTTCAACTGAGGCATGCCCCAGGTGGGGCTTAATCCTCATATTGGAATCGTTTATAAGAGGATGAAACACAGAGAGAAAGACACAGAAGCTGAGAAAGAAAGTCACAAACTGAACATCCAGAAGCCAAAAGCAAAAAAACCTGAGGGAGAAGGAGAGACCAGCAGACATGCCATGTGTCTTGCCATGTGACAGAGAAGTCCTGGATCTCTGATAGCAAGTCTTCTGGGAGAAAGCATCACCTACTGATGCCTAAATTTAGACATTTTTCATGGCCTCAGAATCGTAAGCTTCTAAGTTAATAAATCCACCTTGTAAAAGCCAACTTAGTTCTAGTATATTGCATTTCAGTATTTTTAGCAGACTAAACATTGCACGATGAGGGGAAAGCCTATCCCTTTGGGAGTGGCTCTCACAAGAATAGGAATTTGATGGGACTTTTACAAAACTGTGGGGTTGAGGTAGGTTATGGTGGGACCACAAATGAAGTCTTTTCTGAACAAAATAATCCTAATTAGAGGAAAATGCAGATTAGGGATTATTGAGTTAACCGCTAGAGGATGGAGTTCAAAGGGGAGTTTTATGAGAGATAAGAGAAGTTAAGAATAAAATCAAATAGTGAATTAAAAACAGAAAATGTTTTGCCATCATGCACAGCCTTAGAGGGACTTACCTCTGAAAGGTACTGTTTCAGGAATGTTCCCTCAGACTTAAAAAATCATCCTTATCATTCAAGATCCTTCTGAAGGCCCATCTACCCCATTTAGCCTTCCACAAGGCTGAGCCTGTATTGTTGTCTATCTTCGTGGAATACATGTCACCTTATTTGCCTTTTAATCAATCATATCTATACAGTTACATATGTTTAGATGCTTATTTGGTTTGAGTTTTGTTTCATTAAATGTTAAGCAACTTGAAGGAAGATACCCATTATTCTTCTGTCCCATTTTTCACAGTGGGTAGCAAGACACATAGTAAGAGCTTAATAAATACTTATTGCTCTGACCAGAAAATATGTATTAGAGCTATGGAAATGCTTTTCAAATCCCCCTCAGCAATAGCTTTTATTGATTTAGGATCTTAGGACTATTCATCAAATCTCTTTTTAGATAGTGTATTAGTGAAGGTTCTCCAGAGAAAGAATACTAAGAAGAGATATACATATATATTTAAAAGAGAGAGATTTAAGGAATTTGTTCATGAAATCATGGAACTGGCAAATTCAAAATGCGTAGGGCAAACAGCAGGCTGGAAATTCTGCCGAGAGTTGGTGTTGCAACTTTTTGATGACATCCGTAAGGGAGGACAGCAGGCTAGAAATCAGACAAGAGGAGATGGTGTAGACATGAAGCAGAATTTCTTCTTTGAACCTCAATTCCCTGTTCTTAAGGCCTTCAACTGATTGGATGAGGCTCACCCACATCATCTACAGTAATCTCCTTTACTGAAAGTCAACTGATTGTTAATGGTAATCAAAACTAAAATACCTTCACAACATCTCTATTAGTGTATAACTAAACCACTGGACGCTCTAACCTAACTAAATTGATGCATAAAATTAACCATTCCACCAAATGTTTGTTCACTTACAGATACATATGCTGAGCACAACAAAATAAAGGAAAACTGACACAACCTTGACTTCTAGGTTTCCAAGCATGCTTTCCAGCCATGATTCCAGCCTCAGTTGAGTGCCAGACAAATAATCTGTTTCTTGCTCCAATGATTACCTGTACATTCTCTTATTATTTTAAAGAATTGAAATAAGTTTGGAGTATCTGTGGGAGGTTTCTTCATGAAAGAAACTAAATACACTCACTGATTTTTCATTTCTGCAGCATAAGTGTCTAGAATTTCCAGGATAAATCTACTGTTCAGCATCCCTCATTATCCAAACCTCACAATCCATACTTTAAGATAATGCTACTAACAAATCACCCAAGCTATCAAAAAAGGTATGAATTTTAAAGAAACATTAAGTATTACCATTGTATGCAAACTGCCCCCTGATATTTCTGTTAAAGCAGAAAAAAATATGGATTTTTCTCTTGACCATCAAAATTCATTTTCAAATCACACTTGGAAATATTAAAATAATTACCCAATAGTTTAAATTTAGGGGGAATCTAACACTTCCTTTTTTTTTTTTCTTCCTGTCAGAGTGACAGTGTATTACAAATTCCAACAATTTATATTTTAAGGTCCCAGCTTCCCATGCCCGCCAGCCATGTCACAGCCTTGAGGAATTATGGCCATTTAATCAGGGTTGAGTATTTCCATGCTCAACCTTCAAGCAATGAGGCTGTGTCCATGTTTTCAGCAGTGATAGATGAATCCATTTACTTCCCTGGTTCCTGCGTGACAGTACTTTAGAAGCCCTGCTAAAGTTCACATTTCTCAGTATATCAAAGTTTAGCAGCACAATGACCTTCTAATATTTGTTTTCAACTCTTTATAACCAACAGTTCATTACTTTTCCAAAAGGAAGAAGAAAGAAACTGACCGGTGCTCACTCTGCAGAGCAGCTACCAAGGTAAACTATAGTTCTGGAAATCAGAGTGTCAGGAGTCCCATAAAGAAATGACTGAGAGAGCGTGAGCCTCTTAAGATTCCGATGCTACTTACGAGAGGCAAAGAATCATTGAGTCATAATTACAATGGTCTCGTCTGTATTTTAACACAATGCTTAAGAGATAGGTGAATCCCTTTCATGACATTTTTCTCTATGGAAATTTTTTCTTCTTTGTTGAGATAATCACTCAACCAGAGGCCACAATCATCCAAATTAAAATGCTCTAGGATAGCCCAGAAGACTCGACAGACAAAATACATTGTCCTATACTTGGATTTGGACTCTGATCCCATATGTGCTTTCCAACCCTGGTGAATGATATGAGATCATATGTGAGTTTGGTGAGATCATTTTTACTATTCAAGCTTAAGTCCTAGAATTAAAAAACTGAATTCCAGCTGCCTTTTTATTTTTTAGGTCCATAACCTGATTAGCTCTTCTCACTCTCAATTTACTCTAATGGAGAAAAGAAGCACAAATTGTTATACCCATGTGCACATCTGTTTGCCAGGTACTGTGCAATATTTCATTTAATCCAGTCAATATACTGACAAACTAGCTGGCATTATCATTTTCATTTCACAGGTAAGGAGACTGAATAACAAGCTTTTAGCTTGCCCAATCCACTACCATAAAGATACAGAAGGGACATGACCCATGCAATCTGCCATCAGAGCCTGCCTTCTAATCACATTACACTATTTTGCACCAAGATTTGGAGAACTTGCTTAAATAATCTACAAAATGCTTTTCAAACCCTGGTCCCCACTCAGCCTGATAGCCTTCTGAGAATATATGTTTACATTTTGAGGAAATGTGACCCCAAGTTAAACATAGCCTCATGCCCACATTATAATACCAGTGGCATGAAAGGAAGATGAGAGCAAATGCATTCAGGAATCCCTTGAAAGGCACTTCATGTAGAAATAGATTTTCACCTGTTTGCTCCTTGAAAGGAGCCAGGGACCAATTGTGTACACAAATATGGCATAGATGTGTCATCATTGGTAGCAACTCCAGTTGACTGGAGGTCTTTACACAGAGGGATGGTGGGAGGAATCATTAGGTAATATCAGGACTCTATCAGAAAGTGTTGTAACTTATGAACAATGGTTACTATGGATGCTGAAGGTAGAAAGAGAGGAACAAGTGCTAGATATTTGCCTTCTCCACTGTAAAAACTTGACACATGATTAGAATGTCTTCTTGTGTGGTGTGTGAAAAAAAGGAGGTCTTAAAGTAAGCCCTGTATGATTTCTTTTTTTCCCCACTTTCCATCTTTTGTTCTATTCATTTTTCTTTCTGAGATCTACTCTGCATCTGATTTATCTTGGGAATTTAGGGACAGAAAAGAGGGTGCTCATGATATCTCCATAACTAACCAAGACTTTCAAGGAAATCCCTGGCAATTCCTCCAATGAACTTACTCTCCTGGCTCACAGCATTGGTTTTTAAACTCTAGTGTATGTAAAAATCACCTGAGGAATTTGTTTCAAATGCAGGTTATGGGTTTTACCCCCAAGAGATTCTAATTAGAAATTCCGGGTGGAGAGCACAAATCTGTTGCAAATGGGCACTCCAAGTAATTTTGAGTAAGTGGTCTTTGGGCCACAAGTTGAGCTGTGCTGTCGTAAATTTAGATTAGTTTCCTTTTTCCGGTGGTCTTGGATACTAGCCATTGGGTGGATCTTTGTTTTCTACTTCCAGGCAATTTAGTACTCTCTCAACAAATTTACTGGGTTGTGATTTGGCAGGAGACTCACAACCCTATGTTTCAAAGAGAAATTGGCGAGAGCCTATTCCTGGATGCAGAACCCCTCTCTGAACCCCATTCTCTCCTGTCTCTTGGTTTACCCTAGTTATTATTTATGAACATAAAGGTCTCTCTCCCCTCACCTCCATATCTTGCTCATCTTTATATTATTGAGAATGAGCACACATAATACTCATTCAAAAATATTTTTAAAAGGAAATAAAGGAGTTCAGGTTTTCACTGATTCAACTGTTCTCTTGAGCAGGTCCATTCATATCTCTAGATGTCTATTTATTATGGTTATTCCTGATGTTGGTGAAGATATTAGCAACAACCATTAACTTAGACCTTTTATCAAAGACATAATATTGTGTTGTGCTGAGAGCGCTTCGTTATTCTAAGAGAAGACAGTTGTGCTTTGTTCTTTTAAGGATCACTTAGTTCTCATAACAATCCAGCCGGGGCAGTCAATGGAGCAAACAAGAGGAAAGTGGGCAGACCCTTAATATGTTAGGTCTATTCTCATTATGGGGAAAAGAATGGTGGTTGAACCTACAACCAACCAAACCACATCTTCTGGAGCTGCTGAGTTTAACAACTTGGTCCCTGGGCATTTGATCATTTCCATACATGAATAAGGAGCTTGCGCATAAAGCTGGTTATATTTATAAGTAGGCACACATTCTCACTCCTCCTCTCTCAACACATATACACATGCATCAGCCTTTTAAAGACACAAGGGTGTCTTGCAATTTATCCTTTTTTTTTTAGACCTGTGTGGGTATAAGGATTACAGGTTTCCTGCCTGTCCAAGAAGAGTGATCACTTTGCTCTCTAAGAACTTAACTCCCTGGCTTAATTATTATGCCAGTGTGCCAGTGTATTAAGTTTGTGGGCCAAAAGCAATTTAAAGTCTACGCTGCATTGACTTTCAAATTATTTCATTTCTAATTCAGATGCATGCTTTTGTTAAGGCATTTATCACTTCTACATAATCAGCCAGATTGTCTCAGGATTTCAGTCCCTCAAAACCTCCAATGCCACCCGTCCACATTAGTGGCAATAATTGACATTCTATACCCTCCCATGTTGAGTCAGGCTTAAAGGCTCCTCCCCGGGTGCCTCACTTCATCTTTCAATGTAGTTTGAGGAAAATTTATCAAGTGCTGCAGACCTTGTCAGCAAGGCGATTTGTTCTTAATTATCAAGCCATCAGGCTGCTGCGGGAAGGGTGGACACTGTTTCACAGCCACACTCAGAATTCCTTGAAACTACTCAAATAGTTTTTGTCAGTAAATCAGAGCCATTATTCCAACAAATGTATCTGATTCTTAGAAAAATTAATAATTACACATAGCTCATCTTAGATCATGAGGAAATGACAGATCAGCAAAGAACCTTGAAGTCAGACCTAATGTTGATGACCATTCTCTTACAAATATGTTTCCTGAACATAGCTCCCAGTGATGTGTTTAACAATAGCCTGTAAAGGACCAACAGGCTTTCAGCACCCTGAACCCCAAATCTCAATGAGGAATGTTCCCAACATGCAGGTCACATATTAAATCCACCTATGGAAAGGAAAGGGAGTTTCTGGGATAGAGGGAGAAATATTTTTTTGGCCCTGTGTCCTTAACATTTTAATTTTGTACTTAATATTTTCCTTATTACATACTTTGAGTTAGAGAATGGACACAGAAATGGAGAAGGACAAGTACTCAGAAAATAAGTGAAATAAGGAGGGATTACAAAGGGTCTTGCTGATAAGCTTGATGACTTAGGTCTCCTTTCATCAAATAATCATTGGAGCAAAAGAAAACCCAGATTAATGACAAAAGATGTGGGTCAGTGGGACCCAAGAAAATCAGCTGATCTCTATTAAAAATGAGACTGTGATATGTGAAGCACAGGGTTTTCTTGAGGATTAATAACGCAACACTGATAGGTAAAACTGTAAAGTTACATATTAATATGGGTAACATTTTAAAGTTTAGTGCTCCAAGAGGCAGTTTGATCTCTGAAAATTTTAATCTGGTTTTACCCGATCATTCAAGCAAAACCAAACTTAAAAAAAAAAGGAGTAATTTTGGTTTAGGGGGAGTCCCCCAAATTACCTGGACAAACACTTAAATATGTTGAAGTTCAAGGTAAATTTTATCAAATTTCCTAAAGATCCAAAGGCATTTAAATGTAAAAAAAAACAAACAGATTTTTGGGAATTTTTTTTTGTACAAATCAATAAACATTCATTCTAGATTTTAATCATTTTACTACAGAGGATGCTATTTGCTTTTGTTATTTAACAAAAGAGATGGAACCCATAAATACTCCATGAGATTACAACTTCTTTCTTCAACTTTCTCATTGTCACTCTCATCTCTGCAGATGGGAACTGTGCAGTCACTTACAGTGAGCAACCGAATAAAAATCTGGGATTTTGTGTCCTAATTTGGTACTATCCTCTCCTTTCTGATTTGGAAGAGACTGCCCTCTCTGTGCTGCCAGGGAAACCCACGTCCATCCTCTCACTAGATTACAACCAGAATAAGGAGAAAAATCTCACCAAGAAGTATATGCTTGTAAAAGCAAACCAAAAAATTTAAAGAAAGAAAAAGCATTATAGCAAGTTGTGTGATTTGGCACCAAAATGAATGGAGAGATCATCTGTAGGTTGCTAATGGAAACCTGGCCAGTTCCTACACCCTAATGCATAATGCTCTGACAAGCTGAGAGATAAATATTTGGGTGAGAATTTGGAGATTACAGGAAACCTGACAATAATTAAGATATATATCTCAGAGTCCTGAAAAGCACCAGGGTAAATTTGGAGAGCTATCACACTAGCAAGGTGACATCACTATGCAGTAAACAGGCTCAAGCAAGAGCAGACCCATATGTGGAATTGGGGTCCCAGAAACTGAAAGAAGTTTCAAGAGTCTTTGTGGGATCTAAGGGGAATATATTTATATTTTTGTGCATTTTTTGGCTTATCCTGATTTACTTATATCAAGAAGAAAAGAATAATTTGAGCTCCTTATGAGAAAAAATGAGAAGTGTTTTTCAACAGCTTGGGAGAGGATGAAGTAAGGTGGTGGTGGGGGGGGGGGTGGTGTCAGCCATGGCCACTCTTGGGAAAGCAAAGGAGAAAAGAGAAATTAGTGTGAATAGAGCCCGGAGTGTGGTGTGTGGAGGATGAGTGGGCTCTGGCTCAGGGGTTTGCTTTTGTGTTCCATCTGAAACCAATCAGTGAGAGAAAAAGCAGAAAGCTCTCTCTTGGCATCTATTCCACCATTGATATGGGGAAAGGGAAGAGGATTTATGCATATAGCCCCCCATTAACACTAATGAAAAGTAGGCGGGTAAATCCCATGTGCATGAGGAGCAAACACCACCCTTTGTATAGGAGTAATTAAGAGCTAAAGAGAGCTTACAGTTGGTCCCCACTGCACACATGCCTTTGGTGAAAGCTCCTTCACAGCAGCTTTGCAGTGGCTTTCTTTAGTTTCAATGGTTCTAGCCTAACAGTTGTTAACCACCTCTCACCCTAGTTCCTCCATAAAGGAATGAAAAGGAATGATGTATTGGAAATGACATTATTTGACACCATTGGAAGAGGGCCTTTCAAGGAAACAGTACAGGCAAACAAGGGAAGAAGTTCAAAAGGAAGCGAAAATTAAGCAGAATAGAATAGTTAGTGGCTCAAGGGAAATAACCCTGTACTTAAAAATGTCCTTGTCAGCACCCCATTTGTTCTTTGTAACCATGGTAGAAAGAGGAGTAAGGCATGGATCAAGAATACTGAATACTGGTGAGCTTCATGTCTGAGGTCCAAAGCCATAAATAAATCTGGCGAGGAATTGCTCTTCTGATTGTGAGAATGGGAAAGAAATGGGGAGAGTTATGAAATCATACTCTTCCTGCTGCCTAGTCCAAATCCTGGCAATCGGTTCTATATGTTCATTCTGAATTCCAGGAGATATCTGGCAATGAAAAATACTTGTCTCTTCCCAGGGCACAATCAAGCATCAAAACCAATGCTTGAAATTAACTAAACAGGTTGAACCAATGTGAGCAAGAAATACAATTGAATTTTATAAGTATGAGACTCATGTAAAGTGTCTTCTTTATTAATTTAACAGATTCCATGTAAGGAAGTCCTGGCTTGGGAACAGATTATAAAGACAAGTTTTTAATTCACTGCAAGCTCAATAATTATTCAGAACATATTCACCCTTGATTATTTCAACTCCCTGTCTATATCCTATTATACAATATAATCTCAGGCTAATGACTGACTGAATAAATAAATGAGGTTGATAGATAAGCTAATTCAAAATTGGACTGCCACTTCATTTTGAAAGGAACCAGTATGCTCTGTGCTTCTCAATCCACAGCTAAAGTAGTGTTTTCTACTCTATGCAACTGAATTTCAGAGAAACATTGATAAAGAATGGGTTGGGGAAGATGAAGTATCTGTGAATAGTGCTATATGAAATCCAGCTGAAGGTAATGAAGCAAAATTTTCTGAAGTAGAAAATACTTAAGAAAACAAAACAAAAGCTTTTGCTTATTGAAGGGCTGTCATGGAGAAGAATGAAAAGACTTGTGGGGTGAGGCAGTTTCCTTATTAGAGAAAAGTTTCAGCTGTTCTAACCAAGAGACCCAAATAGAATATGAATTAAGGAGTTCAGGGATGATATGGCAGCTTCGTGACTTTAGAGACCCAGAATCTTTCTATCCTGTTTGATTGTACTACCCAAAATGCTTCCATCTTATGGTCCCAAAAGGCTGCTCCAACTGCCGCCTTCACATCTACCTTCACGTCTACATTCTAGCCAACAGAAGGGAAGAAAAAGAGAGTGAAAGGTATACCCTTCTCTTTAAGAAGAGGACCTAATAGTTTCAAGTATTTCCATTCACATTCATTGGCCAAAACTTAGTTACAAGGTCGCACAACTTCAAGGGAGACTGGAAAATATAGATTTAAGCCTCTATTACTACTTAAAAAGGGGAGAATAGATAATGAGGGGGGGGCAGGGTAGCTATTTCTGCCACATCAGATATGGAGAACATAGAGCATTAATTGGAAGTTTTTTGAGAATCATTTCAGGTAGGTAATTTAACGTCCCTATTTTGACTAATTTTAGGAAAGTGTTTCTAATAATTGGATGATTAAGAATGGACTGTACTTATTGGCTTACTAAATTTCTATCGCTAGAAGTGATCAAGAAGAACTGATATAATGAGATTGATTCAGTAGCTACCATTATTTTTGTGAATTTTATTTTAATTTCTTATTATTAAAGCAGTGCTTAATTATATTCTTATCGTGAAAAATCGACATGTGTCCACCCCAGGCATAATTATTGGCTTGAGTTTGGTGAGTATTCTTACAGATTCCTTTCAATTAATTTTCAAATATACATAGGGCTGATATTCAGCTAGAAGTACAGGTACAGATATACCAACTGATTAAATATTGAAAAACATCCATGTAAATTAGTATATAGTCACTACTGTGTCCCTTCATAGGCCATTCTAAATAATACCACAAATCAACACAAAAGGGGCATTTAGGACCCTGGAGTAGCATAACAGCCAAAGTTATTCTGATGGATTGAAGATCATAAATGTTTTTAAATTGATAAATCATTTTTTTCATTTTAAATGAAAAATAACATCATACTGTACATATTGTTTTCCAGCTTCCTATTTTTACTTACCAGTAAGTTTACAAATAATTACACATCAGTGAATATATAGATTTATCTCATTCTATTCTTTTGTTTTTTAATTTGGAATAATTTTAGATTTACAGAAATTTACAAAAATAGTATACAGAATTCCTATACACCACTTACTCAATTTCCTCCTTTGGTAACATCTCATATTACTGTAGTACATTTGTCACAACTAAGAAATAAACACTCATATATTACTGTTAACTAATCTCACTTTTTTTTTTCCCATGAATGTCCTCTTTTGGTTAAAGGATCCATCACTGGTTATAGTCAGCCAGTGTGTTTCCCTTTCCAAGATTTTCCAAGACTTCCTTTCCAAGACTTTCCTTGTTTTACATGACTGTAATAGTCTTGAGGAGTACTGGTCAGGTATCCTGCAAGATGCTCCCAATCTGGGTTTGTCCAGCTTCTGGATTAGGGATCCTGTAGCATAAGAGTACAGGAAGCCAGCTCCTTGTTATCTATTGTACTAGTATTAGTTTATTTCTCAGTTCATGATTATCCCTCTGATATTGTGCCTCATGTCAAGGAGACCCCAATTCTTGTGGAAGTTTAAGGCATGAGAGTAGGTGATAGAGATTATGAAGGTCCATGTTCTAGTCCTATTTATACTCCCACTAGGATGGCTGTCATCAACAAGTTAGATAATAAGTATTGGTTAGGATATGGAGAAACTGGAGCCATCACATATTGCTGGTGGGAATGTAAAATGATGCAGCTGCTTTGGAAAACCATCTGGTAGTTCTTCAAAAGGTTAATCATAGAGTTGCCTTATGACACAACAATTCCACTTCTAGTTTATACCCAAGAGAAATAAAAATTTATGTCCCATAAAACCTTGTATATGAATATTAATAGCAATAGTAGTCATAAAACCTTGTATATGAATATTAATAGCAATAGTAGTCATAATAGCCAAAAGTGAGCAAAAACCAAAAGTCCATCATCTGATGCATTCAGAAGATAAATAAAATGTGGTAGATCCATAAAGTGGGATCAGGCAATCAATGAAAATCAATGAAATACTGATACATACTAAAATGTGATAAACCTTGAAAACATTATGTTAATTGAAAGAAGCCAGTCAAAAAAACACATATGGCATGATTCTATTTACATGAAATGTCCAGAATTGGTAAATTTGCAGAGACAGGAAGTAGAATAGTGTTTGCCTTGGGCTGATGGGAGAGTTAGAAGGAAATGGGAAGTGACTGTTAATGTGTGTGGGTTTTTTTTAATGAGTAACATGTTCCAAAATGGATTTTGATAATAGTTAACACAACTCTGTGAACACCCAGAAAAAAACACTTAATTGTACACTTTAATGGGTGAATGTCTAGTATGTAAATTATTTCTCAAAGTGTTAAAAAAAAAAAGTAAAACAAAATGCTAAGGTCATACAGCAGAGGTGTTGAGCATATAATCTGAAACCACATGGACTACACCTGACACCAGCACGTAGTTCAGGAAAAAATAAACATGTTTTTGATTAATTAGCTTGCACATATGAACCACCTGCTTATTAGAAATATGAAAGATTTGACCTAAACATGGAAAATCTGAGTTCATTTGCCACAGTTTCACACCTGCAATGCAAGGTATGTGTTTACATACGTGTGTGTGTGAGTATGTATGTGGGTAGGGATGGGAGAAGAGGTGAATAAAGAAAAATCTACTATGTTCACTTCCATTTCTTTACCTATTCAATAATAAGCAAACCTAACAATTTTGAGCACAAGTACCAAAATTTATACTAAAGATTTCAAATATATTATCTCATTTCATCTTCGTAACACTCTTATTAGATTACAAGTTTGAAGACTGGATAAGTTGTGTTTCTTGTACAAAGTTACTTAGACAGAAATTTATCAAGCTAGGGTTTGAACCCAGATTTTCCAAGTTCAACCTTGAAATATCACTTCATTTAGTTTCCATTATGCAGTGCTAGCAGTGGTCAGGAAAATGCCTTTGTGCCTATCACCAGTTTGTAAAATAAGGGTTAATGATGGAAATGTGTTAAGGAGATTCCACGGAGCTGCTTCTTTGGCCAAAGACTTGTATCATTTAAAGGAGAAGTATGATTTGTTAAGCTCTCTTTTAATATTTATAGATATGACAAGAAACTTAAGAATACTGATCCCTATGGGGAAAAATATATACGAGACCATTTGAGAGTTCTTACAGAAATTGCTTTGGATAAGTGAATTGACAATATGGTAAATAGAAACTACAATAATTTAATTTTCTTTGGCAAACTGAGCCAGACTTAACAGATGCATAGATTTCAGGGCATATCTAACAATCTAACCTGTATTATCAATATAGCTTAGTCAAGAGAAATTGATTTAGAATTTAAGCTGTGCCCACCAGGAAAACATAATATTCCTAGAATTTTAGTGTAACAATGGGTGACTGTTTCTACTCTCAAGTTATGCTTTTAAGGACTCAGGACACTACACTTGTGCTTAGTCCCAGTATCCTTGCAAAAAGCCAATGCGATTACTTCCTCTGTTCCAAGGATTTCCTCCAGGTCTTGTCTTCCTACTTCCTATCATGGATGCCCAATGTAACCAATTTGGAGCAGTGCCCATTTTGCCCTATTTGGATTTTTTAATAGGCTTCAGAGCATTTGGTCTGGAAACTCTGACCTGGACACCCTCCATAGTATTTTCCCATTTGTATTTGTGTCTTGTCACCATGCCCTATGATGCTGTTGGAAGCTCGGCCCTGAATGATGCTCTATGAGTCTAGGACATTGCTACCATCACTGGGACAAATATTTTATGGTCTCACTAATATAAACTAACTGTAATGAGCAAACACTGAGCATTTAATTCAAGAGCATAGGTTCTCAGTGAATAGAATGAGTTTAGAGATTGGACAATCCATGATTTAGGAGTACAGAATGTTCAATAAGTATGGTATTATTGCCAGTTCTCCAGTTCATGATTGGGAATAGGTCAGTGATGAATCGAGTCTCTGTCAACTCTATGCTGTTAACCTTGGGCAGTCAGAGTCCACTGTAGTAGAGTAAGTTACTATACCGGTTTATATTCTATATTGTCCCCCAGAAAAAGCCATATTCTTTATTGCAGTCTTGTGTGGGCAGACATATTTGTGTTGATTATATTTTAATTCTTTGATTGAATGTTTCCATGGAGATGCAACCCACCCAACTGTAGGTCATAACTCTGATTAGATAATTTCCATGGAGGTGTGGCCTGCCCATTATCTTGGGCCTTGATTAGTTTACTAGAGCACTATATAAGCTCAGACAAGGAGAGAGCTTGCTACAGCCAAGAGGGACACTTTGAAGAACGCACAGGAGCTGAGAGAAGAGCTGCAGCTTACAAAGACATTTTGGAGATGGCCTTTGAAAGCATACCTTTTTGCTCTGGAGAAGCAAAGAGAGGACAAATGCCCCAAGAGCAACGAAGAGTGACAATTTTGAGGAGCTACAACCTAGAGAGGAACGTCCTGGGAGAAAGCCATTTTGAAACCACAACTCTGGAGCAGACACCAGCCATGTGCCTTCACAGCTAGCAGAGGTTTTCCGGATACCATTGGTCATCCTCCAGTGAAGGTACCCCCTTACCTTGGACACTTTATGGCCTTAAGACTGTAACTTTATAACCAAATAAACCCCCTTTATAAAGCCAATCCATTTTTGGTATTTTGCTTAATAGCAGCATTAGCAAACCAGAAGTTACTTTTCCATGAAACTCCTAAACTGAAAGTTAAGCCATCACCATTAACACCATTTTGGGAGTTAGAGTTTAGGTATGTTCTGATGGAAAGCATTTGCTATTTTTAGAATAGCTCTGACATTTAAATACCAATATTGTCATTGACATCATTAAAACTGAGCAAAGGGTAATGTGAATTGTTTAACTGTTATTTTTATAAAAACACGTTAATTGTCTCCCATGGATCTGCTCTTGAATTCCTGCAGAAAACTCAAACATCTTAAAATCTAAAAAGGTATACTCTATCCTTGTTATCACCAAATATCCATGCGTTTCACACTTATATGAAGGTATGAAAACCCAGCCAACTGTGAAAACACTTTGGCCTCCCACATTGGTGAAATATAGAGAATCCTACACTGGATCCTACTGTCATTTTCACCCTGTGGTGGCAATACAAGACTAAATCAAGCCTATTGCACCATTTATCCTTTGCAGTACCACCAACACCATTTGTCAGATACTACTCACCTTCTACTACTCAAAACACATGATGTTAGATATGAAAAGCTTGAATGTAGAAAAATTCAGAAGTCTTGGTTCTAATGCAAGCATTAGGTGTCATACAGAAGATAGCAGCACTTGCTCTATCTTTCCTGCATCCAGTGAATCTAGTACAGGAATAGTTGAGAAACCTCTTCAACGACTCCCCCGATTTTCCTTTCTTGCTAGTTCTTGCTGTCCTTATCTTTTTTCTTCCCTAATTTTAATTAACCCCTATTGTCTTTACACACTGGTTGAAATCTTTAGTGTTTTGTTTGTTTGTTTGTTTTTTCCCATAGCTACAATTTTCCAAGCACTGCAGTATCAGATAAAATTACATAGTGCAGAAAGCAGTTCAAAATGCGCTAACTTGAAGCAAGTGAAAAGCTTGACTTTAATGACACAGTTTCTTTGAAGGGTTTGATGTGTTACTTTCAGACCTTCCAGACATTTCTTAGTCATATGCTCTTCTGATACTTAATGCCCTCCCAGATTTTCCTGCATCTGTTCTGTGCAATCTGTTTCCCTAAATGCTCCTGTTATTCAGATCTCCTGATGTAAACTTCTGAGGTTAATTATTGGAGCAGATATTAGAAATTATCGTAGATCTTGGTGAGCCCGTGGTTACTAGGCAAGCCTTTGGCCAGTTTCCCTTATCATGATTTCACTCACATTTCAACTGAGATTAATTTTGTGTCTGCCATACCAGCTCATTTGAGGTCTATTTCTTGAATCGATATCAATCATTTAAATGTGGTATGGTCCTGTGGGATTCAAATTAGTCCAAATGATAATAGAGCTGCTCTGTTCCAGAATTTGGTAGCAATAGTTTTGCCTTTCTTCACCAGAGCAGAGACGTAAGCAAAAATCAGTGACAAAGAGCAATGACTAGTCATGCAGGCAGTTACAGGCCCACAGTGGTAAAGTGATACTATATTTTCACAAACGTTTTCCAATAACAACTTGCTGGCTTATCACATTAGACAATAATTACTGGTAACAGAAAACATGCTTAGATTCAAGCCTTTATTAAATAAGAATGTGATTTCCCTTTTCTCTTCCTTCATATCCTAAACAAATTATCCTCTTTATACCTACTTAAACATAGCCTTTGCTGCCAATTCCCTTGTACATTTTTTCATAGACATACAATAGCAATTCCTTCTTTATATTGAAATTACCTGGAAAATTTTCACATTTAGAAGAAAAAACATAGTTGTTCTTAAAGAAAGCATACATTCACAGTAATAAACTTTTTGTAGGTGAGTGGTTGCATCATGAGTGTTTTGCAATTTTCTTAAAATCCCCTGCTCTGTGTCTTTGTGTGAATGGAAAAAGGAATACATGGACTATTGCTTTGTTCTACTATAATCAATATCTCTGTTCCCTCAGGACCAGCAGTAACAATCATTTGGTGGGGTAATAGTGGTGACAGGAGTTATAAGTTGTACCATAACAAGATAACATGAACATATTTTCAGAAACTAGCATTTTCCCACAATCTAGGCTTGCTGAAGTTGTGACATTTAATGGGCTATTGTCCAAGCTTTTGCAGCAATATTCTAATTAGCTCTCATTCCCCGAGTGAATCTATTATTACAGATAGAACTCATATTTCATGTGCTAATACTTCAATCTGTAGCCAGAGGTTGAGAAATCTAGACTTTGCATCAAAATTTCAATTCAATATTCATGCGACTATTAAGATAGTAAGGCAAGTGATGAAAGAATATAAGATTTCTTGCCTGATCAGCTACCAACATAGTCTATTGGATGATATTTCTTCTCTATTTCCTTGGGGGATAAACATACCAATTGGAATTTTAGTGCTAGAAGAGACCTCAGAAATAGCCTAATAATTTAGTTTCACTTCCTCATTAGGAGGCAGTTGTACATAATGGATATTAGGAAGACTAAATGAGATAGTATATTTATATATTGCTTAGAATAACACAAGCACAGTGAGAACTCTCAGTAAAGGTAGCTGTTTTAAAGATGAGGAACTAAAGGCACAGAAATGTTAGCGATTTTAAAGGAACTAACCTACTTACATTTCTAAAGTAAACAGTATTTCACTGATTGTAATAACTTACATTATTCACTTAGTACATCTTTTAAATAAAATAATGAACCAATATTTTTGAACCCTTAAAACACACTTATTGGAGGCAGGGCAAGATGGCGGCATAGAGAGGAGTGGAAGCTAAGTAGTCCCCCTGGAACAACTACAAAAAACCACAAACAACTAGTAAATAATTCAGAATAACTGCGGGGGACAAACGAGACCATCCACTCATCATATACCAACCTGAATTGGGAGGAATGCTCAAGAACACAGCATAAAATCTGTAAGTGAAACCTGCGGATCCGAGTCATGAGACCCCCTCCCCCATAGCCCGAACTGCAAAGCCTCGTGGTGCCAGAGAGAAGCTCTCTCCCAGCAAGCGAATATAGCTCAGCTGAGCTCCAACTGGGGTTTTAAGTAGCGAGTGTGAACTGCTCACTACAGGTACGCATTCCCAAAGAGGCTTTGGGTGATGACTGACCTTGGAGAGCTGGAGGGACGCCTTGGACTGGGTCTGAAGGGGACTATCTGTTTCTTTTTCGGCTCAGTAGAGAAAGCCCCAGTCATCTTCAGTTTCCAGGGCTGTGACTCTGGGAAGGGTGGAGACAGCACAAGCAGAGAGCGAGACCATTGAAATGCTAATGACCTCCACCTGGGGGGTCTGTCTTCTCTAGGATGAAAGGGGTGGGGTCCTTTCCATTCAGAACCAGACCCCAGAGCCTGGGGGAACACGGCCATACCTCCTCACACCAGTCAAGAATTATAGGCTAACAGGCATCACCTGCTGGGCAGAAAAGCACAGTGACCTGAGGCATCAAAGGGTGGAGCAATTTTCTAAGACACACCCTCAGGGAAACCAGATACTGAGTATTTCTTCCCTCTGGGACCTGAGCCTGTTCTGGTCTGAGAAAACCTGATTTGGATAACCAAGGAAACCATGCCTAGACAACAGAAAATTACAACCTACACTAAGAAAAACAAAGTTATGGCCCAGTCAAAGGAACAAACGTACACTTCAACTGAGATACAGGAATTTAAACAACTAATGCTAAATCAAATCAAAAAGTTTAGAGAAGATATTGCAAAAGAGATAGAGGCTGTAAAGGAAACACTGGGCATATATATGGCAGAAAACAAAAGTTCAAAAAACAACTAGTAGAATCTATGGAAATGAAAGGCACAACACAGGAGATGAAAGACACAATGGAAACATACAACAGCAGAACTCAAGAGGCAGAAGAAAACACTCAAGAACCGGAGAACAAAACACCTGAAAGCCTACACGCAAAGGAGCAGATGGAGAAAAGAATGAAAAAGTATGAGCAATGTCTCCGGGAACTCAAGGATGAAACAAAGTACAATAATGTATGTATCATTGGTGTGCCAGAAGGAGAAGAGAAGGGAAAGGGGGCAGAAGTAGTAAAAGAGGAAATAATTAATGAAAATTTCCCATCTCTTATGAAAGACATAAAATTACAGATCCAAGAAGCACAGCGTACTCTAAACAGAAGAGATCTGAATAGGCCTACCCCAAGACACTTAATAATCAGATTATCAAATGTCAAAGACAAAGAGAGAATCCTGAAAGCAGCAAGAGAAAAGCAATCCATTACATACAAAGGAAGCTTAATAAGACTATGTGCAGATCTCTCAGCAGAAACCATGGAGGCAAGAAGGAAGTGGTGTGATATATTTAAGATACTGAAAGAGAAAAACCGCCAACAAAGAATCCTATGTCCAGCAAAGCTGTCCTTCAAATATGAGGGGGAGCTCAAAATATTTTCTGACAAACAGACAATGAGAGACTTTGTGAACAAGACACCTGCCCTACAGGAAATACTAAAGGGAGCACTACAGAGTGATAGAAGACAGGAGTACGTGGTTTGGAACACAGTTTTGGGAGATG
This sequence comes from Choloepus didactylus, assembly GCF_015220235.1. Classification (NCBI taxonomy): domain Eukaryota; kingdom Metazoa; phylum Chordata; class Mammalia; order Pilosa; family Megalonychidae; genus Choloepus; species Choloepus didactylus. Next base: position 23,108,925 of record NC_051310.1, read on the forward strand.
GTAGCACAACAATGTAAGTACACTGAACAAAGGTAACTATGAATACGGTTGAGAGAGGAAGGTGGGGAGCATGTGAGACACCACAAGAAAGGAGGAAAGATAAAGACTGGGACTGTGTAACTTGGTGAAATCTAAAGTATTCAACAATTGTGATAAAATGTACAAATATGTTCTTTTACAAAGGAGAACAAGAAAATGTCAACCTTGCAAGGTGTTAAAAATGGGGAGGCATTGGGGGAGGGATGCAATCAGCATAAACTAGAGACTGTAACTAATAGAATCATTGTATTATGCTTCCTTTAATGTAACAAAGGTGATACACCAAGGTAAATGCAGATAATACGGGGGGATAGGGGAGGCATGTTAGGCACTTAACATTGGTGGTATTGTCTGATGCTTTATTCTACTTTGATTTAAGGTTATTTTTCTTTTTGCTGCTTCCTAGCTGTCATTTTTTTTTCCCTGTTTCTTTTGCCTGTCTACCTTCTTTGACTCTCCCTCCTGCCTTGTGGAAGAAATGTAGATGCTCTTATATAGATAGTGGTGAAGGTGGTGAACACATAAATGTATGACCATGCAGAGAACCATCGATTATTTACTTGGGATGGAATGTATGGTGAGTGAACAAAACCATATTAAAAAAAAAAAAATGGGTTGATGACAAAACCTCGAGGGCAATATACTGAGTGAAATAAGCCAGACACATAAGGACAATTAATTATTGCAGGGTCTCACTGATAGGAACTAATTATAATATTTAAACTCATAGACATGAAATATAAGGTACCAAGATATAGGACGAGGCTTAAGAATGGGGAGTGGTTGCTTAGTATGAGCAGAATGTTCAATTAGGATGAACTTAAATGTTTGGAAATGAACAGGGTTGTTGGTAGCAAGATATGAGAATAACTAACAGTGCCGAATGGTGTGTGAATGAGGTGGAAAGGGGAAGCTCAGAGTCATATATGTCACCAGAAGGAAATTTGGAGGTCAAAAGATGGGAATGTATAAAACTGAATCCTATGGTGGGCAATGTCCATGATCAACTGTACAAATACTAGAAATCGCTTCCATGAACCAGAACAAATGTATGACAATACAATTAGAAGTTAATAATAGAGGGGCATACAGGGAAGAACTATATACCTATTACAAACTATATACTACAGTTAGTAGTATTTCAACATTTTTTCATAAACAGTAACAAATGTACTATATCAATACTATGAGTCAACAATTGAGGGGGGTTGGTTAGGGATAGGGGAGGATTAGAGTTTCCTTTTCTTTTTTTCTTTTTTCATCTTTCACTTTATTTCTTGTCTGGAGTAATGAAAAGTTTCTAAAAATTGAACAAAAATTAAGTGTGATGGATGCACAGCTGTATGAGGGTACCCAGGGGCAAGTGATTGTACACTTTGGATCTTTGGATAATTGTATGGTATCTGAACAATCTCAATAAAAATAAAAAAAAACACATTATTCATTTCTGGGTATTTATTGAGTGACTACTATGTGCATTGTGCATCATAGGAACTGGAAAGTTCTCTTTTGCTAAGTGAGTAGCATTTGATACTTAAGTTTAAAATGAATAGATGAGGTCAATTGGATAAAGGATAGGGCCCAACATATATTTAACCACCATTTATCCTTAGAACCAAACCATCTCCATAATCATAGTTGGATATCCATTGCAATGATTCACACAATGTTCCTTACTTTATAAGACTAAGACATGAGGGGATCACTTTTATAGTAAAAGCTCTATCTCAGTTCTCTGACCACATCCCATTTTAGTTGTTTGAAAGATAATGGTGAATTTCCTATAACTCTCCTTTTATTGTCCATTTGGTACCTGTAACACAGCTAGGAAACCCCTACAGGAAAGGTGATAGATGCTGCTTCACACCTGTCCCTGGGTCCTATTGTTAACATCTTATCTGATTTTGTCTTCCCATGGCTAAATTCTCAGACAATTAGCATGGGGCTGGAGTTAAGTCAGGGACAACCAAGAAGACACTGCTTAGTATAAAATAAATTAGTGCTAAAGAATCTCCAAAATAAATAAGTTTATGTTAAAGCTCCTTAATAGCTACAGATTTTATTACAATGTTCACCATGGTCTGGTTCCCCATTGCTCTCTGATCTCACATCCCTCAATCTCCCACTCGTTCCCACCCCTCTTGCCATACAGGTCCCCTGGTATTTTGTTTTGTTTTGTTTAACATAACAGGCACAACGGGTAGCAGGTTTTGTGTTTGTTTGTTTATTTTGGTCTAGAATTCTCTTCAAATAGCCACATGGCATTTTCACCATCTTCAGACCTTTGTCTAAATGTCACCTTTTCAATGAAATAGTTCTTGACTATCCATTTTGAAATGGTACCACTATCATTCCTGCATTACCATCTCCATCTTCTGCTTTGTTTTTCTTCAGTACACTTACTTAACATGTCTAAAATAACTAATATGCTGTATATTTTACTTACATATTTGATTGGCTGATTGATTGATTTACTCCCACTAGAAAGTAAACTCCAGAGGGTAAGAATTTCTTTTTTCTGTTTATATCACCGATGAAACCCTAGTGCTTACAACAGAATATAGCACATACTAGACACTCAGTAAATATTTAAACAAAATCTCTATCCTTCTAGACTTCCCTTGTTTCCATTCTACCCTCCTTTCAGTCAAGATTCAGGGAAGCAGATGACATTTCCTATTGACTCAAACTTATAAGCAAACTTCTCTAACCTCATATTAGTTTATGATAGCATTTCATATGATTGCTAATCATCCTTCAGCATGAATCCTCCTTTTATCACCTCCTCGTTCAGCATCACAGTGTTCTTTCTATTGCTGAAACAAGCAGAGCTTAAGTAACTCAGTGCCTTACAAAAAGAATGTAGGTGAGGTGTTTGTACCAAAGCCTGGCAATAAGCAAACAGAATGGGTGTCTTTGTTAACTGACCTCAAAGAGTTTACAGTCTGTTACTGCAATATGATGTGTGCACGTTTGTAACAGCAACTAGTATTCATGAAAATATTTTATTTGCCTAATTGAAAACTTCAAAAAAATCACTGTCTGCAAAGAAGAGGTGTGTGTGTATGGGGGGAGATTCTTAAAGGAGACGGGAACAATGCAGTGGATTCTTTCTGCAAAGTGGAGTATCAGTTCCTGTTGGACCATAGGCCATGGCTTCTCTCTGGATAAACCAAATGACACAATTGCCTATCTCATTTTAGTTTTCCTGCATTACCTATAATTTGTCAGAATGTCCCATGTGAAAAATTATCACTTCACAGGCAAACTGAGTGGTTTATCTTCCTCAAGAACTGATTCTCTTCTGAAAGCCTGTGGATTGTTAGTCTTTAGTCCTCCAGAAAGGTAAAAACTCCAGGATTCTAGAAATAATTTCAGACTGGCCTGCCATGAGGAGCATTTACACTGCGTGATTCCAGTGAAGAAGGTAACATGGTCCCCGACCAATACAGCAAAAATAAGGCGACGAGAAGAGTTCCACAGGCACAATGGATATATCCATTCCTGCTTCTCCTCTGAGTGGGTGTTACTAAATAAAATGTGTTGGAAAGTGGATGGGATGATTTACAAACAGACTCAATTTACACTTAAGCTATTTTGACAGGAGGTCAGAAAGCTTAATCTATGGCTTACTGTTATTGACAATTGTGTATATGATATGGAAATATTGTTAGGAAAGTTACAGACACCTGCTAAGTAGTCTCTGTCCAGACCTCACCTATCCCCACGTCCTTCTTTGGAGAAGTCAGGAGCACACACTAAGCCGCCATCCTCTGACCTTCAGCCTCTCCACCTCCTTTTCTGTTGTGTGCCGTTCCACAACTTAGAGGAGATGTTAAGTCTAATAAAAATGCCAGAGCAGACCCCAAACCTGGAAACCAGGGACAAGCAGCTTCAAAGGCTTTTCAGGACAGGAATTCTCAGCATCAGAGTCCCTCACCCTGAGTTGGGAAAAAACACCCTTAAACAATGTGGATTGGTCTCTTTTCTGTAATGCAGTGTGTCTCTTCTCAGATGCGAAGCATGGCACACAGAGCTGCCATCTACAGACCCCGTCTCGGGCAGGTTGGCTGAACCGAGAGACAGGCCACACTTTGTATTGTAGTCAGTTCTCCATGTAATCCGGACTGTATTTTCTTGATAATCAGGATAGCGTTTTACATTCCTTTGATTTCTCCACTGTACTTAGCACAGTGTTTGGCAGATACAAAATATTTGAATAAATAGATGCTGGGCAAATGAACAAGGAAACAAGCAAAGGGATAAAATAAGGGAATACAAAAAGCCTTTGGAACTTGACATTCACAACTGTGTTTCCAAAATTTGTTGTGCCCTGTAGCTGTCTGCTATATTGGAGAGGGGTCAGTGAATGGATTTTAGACTCTGCTTTTCCTTTTCAATTTAATCCCTTACTTTTCATTTAAATTAGAGACATGTTGCTCACTCTATGAGCTCCGTGACTAAAGGATCAGGGCAAGAATTCAGAGATAAAATTTGGATCACTTATGCTTGTAGCGTACAAAAGCCATTTTGACAAACTAGTATTTTTTCAAGTTCAATGCAGGAGTCTTCAGGCTGTTGATCATACAATGAAATCCTCTACCCTAGAGGAGCAATGCTATATTGTACATACATGTAATACCCTCAAAGGGCTTCAGCCAAGTGACATTTCTAATATAAGCCACAGGGCAACATCTAGCAATGCGTGTGGAATTGCTTTGTGTCCAGAATTTCAGGAAAATCAAATGAGTTAACATTCTGTGACCATAAAAATCTCATCAGCTTTGCTTTTTGCTGTTCCCCCACTCACACATATTCAATTATATACTCTTCAAGACTGAAATAAAGCAGCCAATACATATTCAGGACTTGGAATTTTCTTAGAAACCCTTGAGAAAAAAGACAGCCCAGTGAAAATTTGACACCAATGTAGTTAATTCAGAGGCATCTTGTCCAGCTTTCTCTGTTTAATTTATTATTGGCTGCAATAAACAGTTTTGCTTTGAAATGCAAACCCAAATTAAGGAAAGAGAAGAGTTCAATAGAATCAAGCTGAGTTTATTCCCATGTAAGAATAGTTCTTTAAGATTTTCATTTGCATGTAGACAGTATTGTGGTGATGAGTTTGGAGACATCCCCCATTCAAAAATGTATCTGTGGGCCACTGATGCAATAGTAGCTTCTAAATGACATGATCACACCCAAATTATATGGACTAAAGGTCAGTCGTTTTCTGAGCATGCATTTAAAACTAAAAAGACATGACCATTTAGCTTTGATCGTAATTTCAGTTTCAAAAAAGAGTGGGAATTGAAGAACTTTAAAACCTAATAAGGGCAAAATTGCTTTGTAAGTTTATTTTTGGCATTAAATGAAAACAGATTTTGGTTTATTTAAACCTTTCACTGTTGTCCCAGAGACCCACTGAGAGAAGTTTTGGGTTCACACTAAACACTGGAAAACTAAAAATTTTTTAAAAATAAAATAAAGGACTGGCTATACTGGGAAAGGCTTGGGTGTTTTTATTGACCAAACAAAATGAAATGCAGAAAGCACCATGAAGGATAAAAATCAAATTGGATTATTTGATCCTATTCAGTTTTGAGGACCTAAACCTCTGTTGGTAACACAAGTGAAGGGACTGTACAATGTTCCTACAAGAAAATCAGACCAACATCTATATTCTGAAGTCATGGGACATAAATATTTGCTCCTCTTTCTGTAGCCCCAAAATAGTTGCAAATAGGTGAAAAATGCAATGAAACAGTGCCTTGTTTTGAGCTATTTTGAAATTAAGCATTCTTCAACATATCAGTAAGTTTGTGGTTTACAGTTAACACCCCCTGCTGTGCAATCAAACACACTGGTGAACATTAACCGTCACCTGATTCTTGGGAAAACAAAATACAATGCTAAAATGTATTCAGTTGCTTTCAGTAAATTCATGGAATGACTAAACAAAGATATTTTTCTCTTTTTTTAAGCAAAGTTAACTGAGTTTGAATCTACAACAACAAAATATAGTATTCAAAATGCACTCAATTTTCAATTATGCACACTGAGATAATTCACCATTTATTAAAATCCTTACCCCTCTTTTCCTGTTGCTTGGCAAGACTATGCTTAGGAAATAAAAACATTTTAACATAAGCCTAAGCAAAATGTAATTAAGAAGTTAAATCAGCTGAAAAATACGTTTAAAACCAAATATAAAAATATTTCCATAATGGATACTAACAAATTGAGACTACTGCTACCACTGTTCCCTTCCATTGACCCAAATAATTGAAAGTTGATCTTGCAATGTTTTCATAGATGTGTAGAAACTTTGCATTATACTTCTTCAAATGTATGGTAACTCAGGTGTCAGTTGAGGTCATCCTGTCTTTGAAATTTGAACAAAACTGACTTGATTTTTTCACGCATGTCCGTTAGGTTGCCCCATGTACTCCAAAGAATACCCAGTGATCCACCAGTCTCTTGTTTTCCTCTTTGCTCTGCAATACAGGAGACTCTAAGTGCAATGCAAACTTACTCTTGATTTCCTGCAAAAGAAAGACATTTGTGCGTTTAACTTTTACGGCCATATCAAGGTATTTAATCCGAAACACAAACAAATTACAACTGAGTAATAGTTATCTCTATTCTTAAATGGCTTTGGCCACCTTCTCAAATTGCTTAGCCGATTCTCTTCCTTGAGACTGCCATACCTTCCAGTTCTCTTTTTTTTATGCCCAGTTACTTAGCTTTCTACTTTTTAAGGCTCTGGATCTACTTTTACCTTTTCAATGGTCTATGAATAAAAATTAATTTTTTATTGACATAATTTAACAGTGCTGAAGAAGATTTATAATTTAACCTTTCCTCATTACTACCCACCAGTCTTTTTCTACATAGAAAGGACTAATTAAATGATAAAATTATTTTCCAATGAAAGAAATGTGCCACCTCCCTCCCCTTCTTAAAGCAGAATGAGTCACAAGCAGTTTTAAATTATAACTAATTGTATTCTGCTATGCAAAGATCCAAAAGCAGTTGAAGGACATTTGGGATTTGTAGGGATAGGTGCTGGCTTTGACAATGGCCAAAATAGATGGACGACAGAGGACAAAGCTTAAGAATATAATTTTGATGAAATCTTTCCATCCCATTGATCCACTACCTATTTTACCACAAAGGGGCCTACGTGTGGCTAACAATTACCCCATTCTAACTGGCCCCAACTAGTCCTAAATATCCTTCAGACATTAGAATTTAATGCAGCTATAACCTCTTGCAGGGAACCATTTTTATTCTCAATTATCAGCTAATTGTTCTCCCTCTATCCTCCCATATCCTGTGCATATTCCTCTCTTGGTATTTGCCAAAACAGATTTGAATTGTCCTATTTACTATTGTTTGTCATCCTCCCATAAGAATTGTGTGTTGCCTGGCACATAGTGGATACTCAAAATATTTATTGAATGAATAAGTGAATAAAGGAAGTTATAGAATCAGAGTTCAAAATGATACAAAAAGGCACACAGTATATAAAATAACAAAGAATAAAGCTCATGTTAATTATTATCCATTATCTATCATAGAACTTCAAGAAAACATTGAGCATGTCCTTAGATAGTTTGGCTGTCCTTCTGTCCTTCATAAAATGTGTCATTCTACACTGATCAAATCCTTTCAACAACTGAATTCAGAAGTAGACACAGAATGGAAAATTTAATTGCCATGACCAGCATATTGATATCAAGTAATTTCAACCAGTTTTATCTATACATAAAATCTTTACACACTAAATAACCGATAATCTTCTCTACCTTGGTAATAGGGTCTGTCATGAGGCTATTAAATTGCTGTACAAGGATATTTTTTTAAGCAACTTTCTGAAGAATATTCACTTACTGAAATTTAATGGTCAAGACCATCTGAAATATATCCAAAAACCACAAAGAAAAAAACATATAATTGAGAAAAACATTGTAGTGACATATGAAGTCTGCCAAGTCTCCCATTATATTATAGTACCAGGTGAAATGCTCCCTTGGGCATCACTTGGCATGAAAATATCAGACAAGAAGGGAAGCTAAACATTCATATTGGTTTATGGTTTTATGAGTAAGAGAGAGAAATTAAAGGAAAAAATTATGGAAAATTGTAATTTGTCTTTTGTTAAATTAAACTCCTATTATTTTAAGGAGTTTGATACAAAATATGAATACAATCTACTCTCTTCTCTGACATTGTGAGATCGTGCATGGTTCAATGTGCTGAGTGAAAATACAGCCAGAAAGTTGAATGGCTTGAGTTTGGGGACCACTGTGACATAAGAAATGCAAAAGCATGTTAGAAAATCAACAAAAGCTTTTCAATTAAGTTCAGGAAATTGATAAAATAGACACTTCTCTCACACACACATCTTTAAAGTATGCAATGTATAGATGAATTCAAACTGAAAGCAGAACTAAACATGAACTAGTGATTTATTTGGAGACTTTATCTCAGTTTGGAACTAAAATAACAATTCTATCTGCCAAAAGTGCAATAGAAGCTCTCTGACAACACTGCCATCTATCCAGTTCATGAAAGAAGCAATATTAACATCTGTTCTCTTGAGATTACTAACGTTGTTTCCTATGTATTAGGGTTTCAACATTTCAATGAAATATTTTCATGTATTTTACTTTCAAGTTTTCAGAACACTATTCTAAATTCACAATCTCCTTTGCACATCGTGTTAGCTTATTGTTATTTTATATTCACCTTTGGATTAATCACATGAATTTCACTTTGGGCTGATCACATGAATTTCTCTGTTCCCCTCTGGTAGGGCCTTTAACTTCTTTCCCTGTCTTTCTGTTTCTGAAGCAGTTATCATTAGGAAAATAAGAACATTATAAACTATTGAATATGTATAGTATCTCTTTCTATCACATTGGTAATCTTCTCCATATCATACATGGAATATAATGGCAAGTTAAATAAAAGTACATATAAATAACTTATTGGAGACAGTGGCTAAATAAGAAGAGTAGCTATATTACTAAACCCACAATTTCTGTTACATTCCAGATCCATCATTGAATGTTTCTTTGAGTGGCATGGGTTGCACTCACATTCTGTGCCTCAGTTTTCGACCTGATATCTGGTGTAACATTCAAGTTCAATCAGCCTAGTTCTTCATTACTGGCTTAGTAGAAAGAGAAAATACAGCCTCCTTTGGTGTTACTCCAAGTTTCAGGGCACATGGAGATGACAGTTCAAATGTTAAGATCAAGTCTTCTTTCCTACCTTAATTCTACCTGACTCCTACCTCTAGAGAACCAATAACAACACTGCCCTGATGTCCCAGAGAATCTGGGGAATTCGATGTTTTGAAACTGAAAGCTTTCAACCAATCAAAATAATAACAAGAGATTCTCTGCATCAAGCTGTAGAGAATAGATACATTATTTTTATCCCTTTCCCTGTGCCCTATCTCTTAGCAATCTCATTTTTCAGGTGACAGCTACTAGACTAGGAAAGAGGAGGAAAGCAAACTCCAGGTAGGAAATCTAGATCTATTTGTTTTTCTTTATTAGAAAAGTTGTCTAGATCTATTTTTACAGGTTATTTTTACACAGATGTGTTGACCCTGAGAGTCAAGATGAAATTTATCACAAGAATTCTGATCTCAGTACTGCAATTTGTACTAGATGGACAGGGATGAGGAAAGACACTCTGTTTCGTCGGTAGAAACTACTTATAGGTCATGTACTAAGGTTTACTCTATATTTTACTATTCAAAACTCATAAAAATCATAAGTCACAAAGTAGATTTTTTTATTCACACCTTGAAGAGTAGAGCCTTTCAACTTTTATGTTGAGTTACATAGCCTAGTATTAGTGTGGGGTTTGGGAGTAAGGGTGTTTCCGATTGGAAAGCCCTTGTTTTCCCAAGTATATCATATTTCTATTGCAGTGTAAGACTTTCATGTCTGTGTTGAGCTTTTATTAATTTTTCAAGAAACAAAATGCATTGAATATATATATTTAGCAAGACTCTCCCTGGATAACTGTATGAACAATAAAGATAGAGCCCTTGTCTCAATAAACTTCCATTGCAGTGGAGGAAGAAAGAAAATGCACACATTAGTAAACACAAAATACTATATTTCACCCCCCACACATGCACACATTTTAACATCTCTGAAATTGTAATGCATTTTATAATCCATAGTATCTCTCAATTGTGGTGGAACAGGTGGCAGTGGTAACATATCGTCATCACTTACGTATGTGCTCGCTTGGTTGCTCATTCTTGATAGCATGAGAGAAGACAACCCCAGCCCCTTGACATTTCAGTCCATGAACCATCCAAAGACCATTTAAAGAAGGAATATGCAACCTAGTTGGTATCTTAAAACCTTTGGTTGACACTTTCTTGTAAGATTTAGAAAGCACCATCATCAGAGCTTGTACAACTCTATTAGGGCTTTCAAAAAAAAAAAAAATAATGAAACTTACTTTTTTTCAAGAGATTTATATCATCAATACTTTTGATGGCCCAAGAGGATGATATTTTGGGGGAAAAGATCAATATATATTATTTTACTTATATTACAAAAATAAAATCAAGTCAAAAAGTTATTTCAACATTACTAAAAAATGAAAAGAATAAGACAATATAATTTAACTGGTTTTTTTTTAGTGTACACAAATTAATTAAAGGTCTTCTAATTGAAGATGTTATCAGTTTAATGAAATATAAAATACAATTTCAGTTGGCAAGTGCTATGAAGATAATATAACAGGTCATAAGGATACTAGCAGTGGAAGCTGTGGGGGTGGGTAGGAGAGAGAGTTGCTTGGCTGGAGTAGACTATAGTAGCAAACTTTCTGTATTAGAATATTTGGAGAAACTTCCCTAAAACTTCACTGCCTCACCCTGCTCCTAAATAAGGTAAGCAACAACATGCCAGTGATTGCATTTATGTTGCTTTTGATATTCTAGTTGCTGTGCCTTTACCCGTCCTCATGTGTCATATTCATTGATGAGTTTGCAAGTATTTTAACACCAGCATCTGTTCACAAGGCAATGGGAGGAGTGTTTCACCAGAAAATACTGCATTATCCCTGAGCAACTATTCAGTAATAAATTAATTCCAGATTTGCCCTCCCATAGAATTCAAGCAAATAAAAACTTGAAGAAATATCAAATCAAAACAAGAGCTCTCTTACACGGATCTCAAGTACTTTATGGCTTTGCCTTTATTTTTCACTTAATGCTCAATAAAATGTCTGCATATTTCATTTTCATTCTTAACTTCTTGAAGAGCAGCATTTTGCTTTCTTTTTGTATATGCTCAGTACAGTGCTCTGGATAGAAGAACAATTCTATAATTATGGATTTTTAGGAGTTTTTCTTTCGTTTTAAAACTGGGAACTCTTTAAGTCCTCCAGTCGAACCAATTCTTACCCAGCTTTTTCTTTCTTTCTACATTGGTTCCACCATTTAGGAAGACTATTGCAACATAGAGAAAAAAATCACAGGCTTCTGGACCAAATCCCAGCACAAGATAGGAATTGTGGTGCGCATTAAGTGCACAACAGGTATAAAAGTGATTAATGCCAGGACATAATAGTTACTCAAATATAGATGTTATGTTTTAACAAGAAACCAGTAGTTATTATAGGAAAACAAACACAAATATGGACGCCTTTAAACTTTTCACTTTCAAAGATTTTTCAAAATCATGATTTCATTTGATCCTTACTGTAAATCTTTTCTGTAAAACAAGCATATTTCCCCCAATTAACAGAGAAGAAAAGAGTAGGGAGATGGCAATCCAGAATCATGTTCTTACCAGGTGGCAGGCTACAAACTTCTAGGGCAGTATTTTCCTACCAGCAGTTCTCAATGTGTGATTTCTAGATCCCCAAAATCCATTCCCAGGTTTCAAAATGTCAAAAATAATGTTATAATAATACTTAGATTTTTTTTGCCTTTTTTCTGAGTTGACATTTGCACCAGTGTTACAAAAACAATGCTGAATAAAACTGCTGACACCTTAACACAAATTAAGGTAGTCACATCAAAGTGTATTAGTAGACATTGTGTTCTTTACCACTACACAAATAAGTTAAAAAGAAAAGCATGTTTTGCTTTAAAATATCTTGATAAAACATTAAACCTTAATATTATTAAATTTTGACCACTGGAGCCACAACTTTTTAATATGTGGGAAACAGGAGGTGCACTTAAAGCGCTTCTGTTGCACACTCATGTATGATGATTATGTTAAGGAAGAGTACTTTTGTACTTGTTTGATCTGCCGGCTGAATTAGCCTCTTTTTTCATGGTATAACATTTTTACTTGAAAAATACTTAGGTATTTTGCAGATATTTTCCCTAAAGGAAAGAAGCTTTGGCCTGTCACTTCAAGGAAAACAATTTCTTACCAATAAAAACATTTGAGCTTTGAATTGAAAATTATGGTAAGTTTTAAAAACTTGTATTAGTCACTGTGAGCTCATACTTAAAGACTGTTCTGATGAGACTGAGGATATTAATATGTCAAAATTTTGATCTGCATAATTTAGGGAGTCAGTGTTTTCTAATAAACAACGCATAATGCCAAAACCATGCATGAGTAAAAATCTATTCAAACTGCAAGATAGACCAAAGTTCATTAAATGTTATATGTTATCAGTTTGCATATTATAATTAATTTTTAAGAAACTACCATTTATTGATTTTTAGTGTGATTTCAAAGAGTAGTCATAACTTTCTGAAAAGGCTATTAAAATACTTCTCATTCATCCAACTACATATTTGCATGAAGTCAAGTATTTTTCACACATTTCACCCCAAACAGTGTATTTCAATAGACTGAATTCAGAATCAGATATGAGAATCTAGCTGTCTTCTATTAACCCAGACATTAAAGACATTTACAACAGTGTAAAATGCAATGTCACTTTTCTCACAATATATGTTTTTGAAAATATAGTTATTTTTCATGAAAATGTTTACTTTAACATGGGGTAGATTTGTTACTGCTATTTTCAGGTCTGTGTTCAGGGTATACAACTGGCCAATGGCACAGGGTCCCATGCTCAGAAGCCCCAAATTCTTGGTTGATTGCTCTGACGTCACCATTTTGAATTTTTAACTTTATCCTTGAACTTGTGTTTTGTAGTTGAAGTCCTATGGGACAACGGAGCATGCTATTTGATCAGAAGGGATACACGCACTATGTATGTTGACCATCCCTTGCTTCCCCATTAGAGCATAGCATTTACGATGCATCACCAGGGCAGTGCTATCTTCCCAAAGACTGACATTCTGGGGCTGGCTGCCGGCCATCTTTGTTCCTTAGCTTGTCACATAGGAAGACACATGGTGACTTGTCCTAGCCTCTTTCTTCTCTTCCAGTTTTCCATTGAAACTGCTCTGCTTGCTCTCTCTGTAGCTTTCTCTCTCTCTCTCTGAATTTCATTCTCTTAGAAAGGACTCCAGTAATGGGAGTAAGACCAACCCTGGGTCACATCTTAACTGAAGTAACTTCAACAGTGGGTTCACACCCACAGGAATGGATTAAATCTAAGACTGTGTTTTTCTTAGGTTATACAACTCCAAACCATCACAAATGGTCACAGTTATGTACTGGAGCTGGCTTGTAGTAGTTCATGAGAGCTGATTGTGCACGTCTCTTCACGACTTCAAATTCAGTGACCTTGTAAGGGTACCTTGAAGTTGGCCATGATGGGAGGATTTATACCACAGTGATCAACAAATGTTACAAATTAGACCTTTCTTTTTCCCCCTGCAGAGCACTTTGTTAAATAGTTACCAGCATATCACTGGATATAAAACGCATAAACAATAGCTCTTTGGGGTCCTCAATGATTTTAAGAATGAAAATTGTTCTGAGACCAAAAAGTTAGATAACCACTGTTTTAATATGTGTTTATATATTTAAATATAAATATATTTATATTTATACTGTAACTGGAACTCATCACTTATTCATTCCTTTGGGTTTGAATATGTTTGAATATGTAATCGTATCAGGGTCAAATAGGTAAATGATTGTTTTCTTTTTATTTCAGGGTGTGATCCCCAATATATGCCCCCACTACTCCCTAATATACACTCATATCATGTACACACACATTTTCCTTTCCAAAAATGCCCTTTCTAGCCTGTAAACCAGCCCACCCTCACTGCAAGAGAGAGGAGGGTGATATTGGGAAAACAGGCCCTTTATTAGCAAAAGTTTCCTTACAAATGTAAATGACAGTCACATAAATACTTAGGGATCCACATCTTGTCAACCTTCAACACCTGTGTCATTCATGTAAAACACCTCCAAAGTGAATAGCAGGTCATAAACTGCATGCCAGTTGAACTCGATGCAAGAACCATTTTGTCAAAGATTTACAAGGAGTGTCTAAACATAATTACTTCCTTTGCTGCTCACTGTAATAATATTAATCACACCGATTCTTTTCATATTTACAGCTTTGCTTTGAAATTAATTACCAAGGCAATGCATTCCTGATGGAAAATGGAGGCCAGGCATGTTTTCACTAATGCACTTAAACCCTAGTGATGATGTCAGAGCCTCACAAAATCCCCTCTACATACACATCTGTGAAATGTAAAAATCTGTGTAATCTGTATACTTTAAAAAAAATAAATAAAAATTGGGGGAAATGTACCATGGTTTTCAATTGCTTTCAATTACCATTAAACCTTTTGGAGAACGATTTGCATAATGTTTCATAAACATGTAGGCAGATTAACCTTTTTTAGTTAATTTATTCATTAGCAGTAAAAATTCAAAGCACCTCTTATGAGAAAATAATGTCTTGCTGTTAAATTACATGGAAACAAAGCAATTGGGACATACTTGCCTAAGTTTGCAGTATGTCAGAGCACAAAAAAAGGAGAGAGGGGGAAAAAAAACACTTTGTCTGTTAGCAGAGTGTTGTTTAAATTGCCAGTTTGTGAACAATTAGTGGTATCACTGGAAGATTAGGTGAAAGTATTAATTAGAGTTAGGCCAAGTGACTTCTGAGAAGTAAAGAAAAGATACCTCTTACAACTGCACTGGAGGGAATGCAGGAAATCAACAGAATATTCACCTGCTCCCTGTTCCTCTCACTGTAGGCAAGCACCCCATCCTTGGGCTCCAGTCAGGATATATATCTACCTGGTTTTTTAGGCTTTTTGTTCGTGGTCAGTCTGCCTCAGGAATCATAAGAATATTTTATATACTCTGATGAATTAGAAGTCTGGTATTCAGTCTTGAGTTTGGTTAAGCCTTGAATTACAGCTGTACAAAGCATGTACACATTTCAGGGAGGCTGTAGGAGTCGAATGAAGCTCTAAGGATGGCTTGCCAAGCAAGGTTAAAAAAAGAAAAAAGGAAGAAGCAAAGAAAAATGAAGTGCCCATATGGTACAGGGAATCTGTGAACAGTCCATTGACCACATAAAGTTCAAATCAGGACAAGGCAAGGGGTATGTGCTTCCTACACAGGGAATTAAGGGCTGGAGGCTTCAGATAAGAAAGCCTGGTATGGGATTTTGGCCTCAGGGGTTCCATGTCCCAGGCAGGGACCTGCTGATTCTAGGAGGAATTTTAAGTTAAAACAAAAAAAAAATCCATCCTGTCTATTCTGGTTTGCTAATGCTGCCATTAAGCAAAATACCAGAAATGGATTGGCTTTTATGAAGGGGGGTTATTTAGTTACAAAGATACAGTCTTAAGGCCATAAAGTGTCCAAGGAAAGTCATCAACAATAGGGTACCTTCACTGGAGAAAGGCCACTGGCATCCGGAAAACCTCTGTTAGCTGGGAAGAGACATGGCTGGCGTCTGCTCCAGAGTTCTGGTTTCAAAATGGCTTTTTCCTGGGATGTTCCTTTCTAGGCTTCAGCTCCTCTCCAAAATGTCACTCTCAGTTGCTCTTGGGGCATTTGTTCTCTCTTAGCTTTTCCAGAGCAGGAGTCTGCTTTCAAAGGCCATCTCCAAAATCTCTCTGTAAGCTGCAGCTCCTCTCTCAGCTCCTGTGCGTTCTTCAGTGTCCCTCTTGGCTGTAGCAAGCTCGCTCCTTCTCTCTGAGCTTATACAGTGCTCTAGTAAACCAATCAAGGCCCACACTGGATGGTCAGTGACACACCTCCATGGAAATTATCTAATCAGAGATATCACCTACAGTTGGGTGGGTCACATCTCCATGGAAACAATCAAAGAAGTGAAATCTAATCAACACTAATACGCCTGCCCAAAAAAAACTGCATTAAAGAATATGGCTTTTTCTGGGGGACAATATATATACAAACCAGCACAGTAACTTACTCTACAACAGTGGACTCTGACTGTCCAAGGTTAACAGCATAGAGTTGACAGAGACTCTGATTCATCACTGACCTATTCCCAGTCACTAACTGGAGAACTGGCAGACCCAGTGATGGTACCAATGTCCTAGACTCATAGAGCATCATTCAGGGCCGAGCTTCCAACAGCATCATAGGGCATGGTGACAAGACACAAATACAAATGGGAAAATACTATGGAGGGTGTCCAGGTCAGAGTTTCCGGACCAAATGCTCTGAAGTCTATTAAAAAATCCAAATAGGGCAAAATGGGCATTGCTCCAAACTGATTGCTATGGACACCAAGACAGGAAGTAGGAAGACAAGACCTAGAGGAAGTCCTTGGAACAGGGGAGGTAATTGCATTGGCGTTTCGCATGGATACTGGGGCTAAGCACAGGTGGAGTGTCCTGAGTCGTTAAGAGTATAACTTGAGAGTAGAAACAGTCACCCTTCTTACTGAAATTCTAGGGATATTATGTTTTCTTGGTGGGCACAGCTTAAATTCTAAATCAATTCCTCTTGACTAAGCTATATTGATGATATAGGTTTATGATTGTTAGATATGCCTTGAAACCTATGCATCCATTAAATCTGGCTTAGTTTGCCAAAGAAAATTAAATTTATTGTAGTCTCTATTTACCATATTGTCAATCCACATATCCAAAGCAATTTCTTTCTTTGCCTTGCTGCTATGCTGCCTTTCCATTCTTTCCAGCCTCTCTCCCTCCTTCCATGAGTATTATGGCAGGTCTATAATATGAAAGGCTTGCAAGTTAGAGCAGCATGTGTCTGAACTTTCAAATCTTCCATTCTCATAGGAATCAGAGTAGCTTTTTCATTCCCAAAGTCAGAAATCCATTCACTTGTCATGCAATATGATGTTTGCATTGTGTTCAGAGAATGTCCGATTTCCTTCCACTGAAATACCGCAAACTCCCTGAAGAGAGTTCAAGTTTCTAGATGACCAAGTTCATACTTTATTCAAATTAGTAACTCTGTATATCCAATAGGGTATTTTGCATGATTGTGTTTACTAACTGGTAGTGTTTAACGTGTGCTTGTTAAGCTAAATTTTAGAAACACTAATTAGCTGAAAACTTATATATGTTGTATCTGTCAAGAGAAGAAAATTATCATTGGCAAAATGCATTTGTTTAAATCATATAATTTTTATTGTACAATATAACATATATACATCAAAGTGATAACTTTCCAAGTGCAATTTAACAAATAGTAGAGAGCAAATATCAAAGAATGTTATGGGTTATAGTTTCCCAGTTTCAGTTATTTCCTTATTGTGAAATACAACATATATGTTAAAGTATGATTTAACAAGTAGTTATATAGAAAATTTCCAAAAGTGTTATGTGTTACAATACCATAGTTTCAGTTATTTCCTTATTGTGAAATGTAACATATATTCAAAAAGGTCATAACTTTCGAGTTACAATTTAACAAGTAGCTAAAGAACAAATTTCAAAGGATGCTATGGCTTACAATTCCACCATTTCAGTTCTTTCCTTCTAGCAATTCTAATACCCTAGCAACTAAGAAGAAGACAATTATATAGAGATTCAGTATTCATAATCCTTTGTTAAATTGCGTCTTGTATGACCACGGTATGCACTTTTTCTAAAAAAAAAAAACTTTTATGTCCAGCTAAAGAGGTCAATAACAATACAGAGGTACCCCAGTTGTTTCTTCAGAAAACTCGTGATATATTTTGTTGGTTAGGGCAGCCAGTTATTTGTGTTTCCTTGTTGCAAAGACATGGATATTCAGTAAAGGTAAAATTGAAGTAGGGTACACATTAAAAAAAATTCCATAAATTAAAATGCCTGGAAAAGCAGGTGACAATAATGTATAGAAAGCATTTTCATAAATTATCTTGAAATAAGAAGGTAAATGAAGGTAAGTTGCAAAGTTGAGCTTTTTTTTTGAAGGTGGGTTTAGTTAGGCCAAACAACCATATAATAGACATATTAGGTTCTAGGTTACAGAAGAAAGATACCCTTATGCATCTTGGATATTTATTTTTCTTAAAGTTAGCTATAAGCTTTAAAATTCATTCTGGGTTGACTTTTGGTGAGAGTTAGTTACAGAAGAGGGAATGAGTACTGTGTGTTTGTGTGTGTATGTATATATATTTATGTGTTCATATGTCATATGTATAATATAATATAATTCATCTACCTATCTATCTGCTTATGGGTGTGGGAAATTGATGGGATCATCAACCTAAAAGCAGACCCATTGACCTTTGGGTGTGGCCATTACATCCAGTACATAGAAATTACATTCCAATTAGGGTGGAGTTATACCCCATGAACACCCAAGTCCTGACCTTACACAAATACTGAATCATCTGTGAGGTAATTATCTAGTTATTCCAGATTCATTCCCTGTCCTAAAGAAGAAGGAAGAAGTCTTAAAAATGAGCACTGTAAGGGGTCTTGGGAAAGACTAGTTTTCTGTGTACCCAACTGTGTATCCAAACCTAAAATTAATGTGAAAACTTTAATGTAAAACAGCTGGGTTACAAACTCCCTGACACAATTTTTTCTTTGCCATATCTATGTGAAATCAGCACACATGCTTGAGAAATCAATCATTTAACCAGTCATCTATTTTTGTCAACCTAGAGCCAAATATTAGGTAATAAAAAACAACCCATGATTAATATGTGCTAACTGTATGGTAACTAATATTCTAGTGCTTTGCATATTAATATTAGTTTATATTAATATTAACATCTCTATTTCACAGATAAGGAAACTGAAGCATAGAGAGATTAGGTAAATTACCCATGATCACAAAGCCAGTAAAACCACAGAAAGGATTTGAACCGAGGCTGTTTGGCTCCAGAGACAATCATTTGACATACTGCACTGGATGGTCATGAACAGGCAGCCTGGCATGTTGAATACAAATGGGAATTTTGTTGCATATCTACCTGGATTGGAATTTCAACTCCACCCTTGGCTGTATGACCTTGTACAAATTAACTAGTCACCCTTTCTGTGCCTCAGCTTCCTTGTCTATGAAATGGCAATGCTAATGCAACCAATCTCATAGAATTGTTATGATGATTAAATTAAATTAAATTAATTGATCTTTGTAAAGTGCTAAGAAGAGCACCTGGCACATAATAAGAACTATACAATGTTCTCTTAAGTAAACATAGTATATGATCTCATGAATAGCACCTGCAGTTACAGTGACCGAGTCAATAAAATGACTCAATTGCTTTTGTATTAAACTAATGGCCTGTGCTTTGATTTGCTATATAGCTGTATATAAACAGATCATGCTTTGCCGGTTGGTAAGTGAATAAGTGAATCCATCAAATGAGCTTTCCAAATCACAGGTCACTGTTCAAAAACTTGAGAATGCCACTGGCGTTTCGCAGGTTTTCCTTAAAAGGCATTTCAAATTGTGTCAATCCAAGTAGTAGTGTTTTGTCTATAAATCTGTCTTGGGAGAAACACATTCTATTAATAATGAGTTAAGTGAAACTGACCTTGATGGCTTGGAGTTATGTTCCCTAGAAAAATATGTCCTTAATCTTAATGCATTCCTGTGGGCGTGAACCCATTGTAAATGGGACCTTTTGATGAGGTTACCTAAATTAACCTGTGACCCAACTGAATCAGGATAGGCCGTAATCCTATTACTGGAAGCCTTATAGAGCAGGCCAGAGAGAGAGAAGATATGGGGTGCAGCCAAAAGCTGGAAGCCAATGAACCCAGAAGAGAAAGACGATGCCTCTGTGTGCACTGCCATGTGACAGAAAAGCCAAAGAACCCCAAAGATTGCCAGTCAACCAGACGCTACCAACCCCAGGAAGAAGAAAGCCTTCTAGCCTCTAAAACTGTGTGCCAATAAATTCCTATTCTTAAGCCAGCCCATTGTATGATGTTTGTTTTAGCAACAGGAAATTAAAACACTGACAGTCTTAAAATAGGCAAAAGTGCCATGAAAGTATTTGTTATTGAGAAGTAGCAAACCATACAAAAATCTTTGAACCTACCTTCCTAGAAATCCTGTTTTCAACATACTCTACTGTGACTTCCATTAGCATACAACCTGTAGGCTACCTTTTTTTTAAATTAGGCAAGTTTGAAGGCTAGGAGAATAATTTACATTCAAGAACAAGCAAAACATAGGAGGTAACATTTAAGGGAAAATGCTTTTATTTCAGAGAAAATTCCTTGTCTTAGTAACTGTACAGTGCAAGTGGTAGTAGGCCATTTTAAGACAGCTTTAAGAGTGGTAGTAGACATATGCATTCAAAAACTCTCTTAAGTAAAGTAGTGTCCTGAACATGATGAAAAAGAAACAGAAAAACCTAGACACTTCTTTTAAACAAACTCATCCAGAGATATTCTCATGATTAAGAAACATAAAATTAGAACAATTTTGTAAAGATTTCAAACAAAAAGAAAAAATAGAGAGAACCCCACCCAAATAGCTTTAGATTTGTTTTTGTATTAAGAACGGAGAGCACTTAAATATTTATTCTTATAGCCTCAAATTTCAAATTATGACTTTCAGTGCAACACCCAAGTACTTGACTAGAAAAGGAGTTACTAGATCTTAGTCCTAGTACTGGTTCTGAGATTTCCACAAAGACAATGAGCAACAAACTCAAAAATTGCTTTATCTTATATTTTGCATTTTTTGGAGATTAGATATATTTATGGCAACTCCAAGGCCTAAAGGTTTTTTGTGTCTCAAAGCAAGATACAAAATATATATAACTTCTTATAACTGAAAACAAATTTCAAACTGTGCTAATTGAAAAGGGCTGCATGGGATAAAGTCCAATTTGACCAGACTCCTAAAGTAAATTAGTTATTGCCCACCTCCCCATCCTGGGGAGGAAGCGATATTTGTTTTATTTGTTATAATTGATCAACAATGTGGGCTGATTTCCAAGACCAATCTCCTGGATGCTGAGACCAATTCCCTTTTCCGCTCCTGTCTACTGGATCAAAATGTTGCTTATATTAAAATGAAAACCAAAAAAAAGCCTTCATTCTATGATCCTCTTCAGCTACCATCCTTTTTCTCCCTCTTCCCTCCACTAAAACTCCTCAAAATAGTGCTCAAAATACCTGACCACTCTAATTCAAAATACCAGACATCTCTAATTCATAACCTTCTATACTCTCTTAATCATACCCAATCAGGTTTTCATACCTGTTTTTTGCCTAAATCCCCTCTATTCAAGACCTCAAATGACATCCAAATTGCTAATTCCTGTAGTCCATCCCTAGAGATCACCTAGTCTGTCCATTGGTAGCATTTAGCACAGTTTTCCATTTACTTTCTCCACATTCTGCACTCAACTTCCAGAACACTACCTACTTCTGATTTCCCTCTGACCTTGTTCCTCCTCAGTCTCTTCTTGCTAGATCCCAGAATTTTCTTACTTGAAGATGTTGGCATCCCTTGGAACTCTGTGCTCAGAACCTGGCTCTTTGGTGGTCACTTCCTGGATGACCTCAGACATTTCTGTAACGTTAAATATCATCAGTATCCTGATGACTCCCAAATATCTATCTTCAACCCATGCTTCTTCATTGAACACTGGACTTGTATTCCACTGCTTCCATGACATCTCCAACTGAGTGTCCATTTACTACCTGAAACTTAATATGTTCCACATACAACTCTTGATTTCCCTTTCCAAACTTGCATTTCCAGCTGTGTCACCTATCACAACAAATGACATTACCACTTACTCAGTTTTTAATGCCCCAAATGTGGGGACCATCCTTGACCCCTCTCTTTTATGCCACATTCAGTACATAGATAATCCTTTCGATCCTATCTTGAAAATATATGTCATATCTGAGCATTTAAAACCACCTCTTCTGCTACCACCCTAAACCAACTATGAGCATCTCTCACCTTTCTATTCCAAAGCCTCCTAATGAGTTGCCTGCTTCTAATTTTGCCCCTTTTATTCTTTTCCTCATGCAGTAGAGTAAACCTTTTAAAAGTTAGACCAAATCATGCCACTTCCTTGCTTTCAGTCATCCAAATTTTTCCCATCATATCTTATCATCAGAGAAGAAAGTTTGGCTTAAAGACTATGCTTAGTGAAGATATATCTTCATTCCTCTGTTTGGATACCGCAAGATTAATTTGCCCTTTATATGACTAAACAACATCATTTTTCTATTCCTTTCTCTAGTGAGGAGCTGCTCATCATTTCACAATTCTTTCATTCATTTTGCATTCATAGCTTCCTAATCCAGGCTTTCCTGTAGTTTCCATGAAGATTACTTCCACAGACATCACAGATTATTTGTTTTGTCACCATCATTCATACATTTCCAGTATAGAAAACCAGCAAACAGAGTGAAGTGGTCAAAATGATACTGCTAAACTCCTCAAGATGAAGGTAAATTCTATAATGTTCCCATATTAGTAAGAAACAAGAAGAGGCTCCATATTTGCAGGCCTGAGAGAGCTGCCTGAGGCTCTCAGAAACCACTAGTGAGGAAACTAATGTAGGGCTGAGTGTTGTGGTTACAGGTTCCACAACTTGGAAGCTGTCTGACTTTGGATAGTAATAAAACCTTTATATAGTAAAATTGGTGAAGGAAAAAACAATGTTTAATGAAGCATGAATAAATTTTGGCCACATTTTACAAGGCAGTGCACAATATATAATCATATTAAGATTCTGGGTTACTGCTATTGTGCATAGCATATATGGAAGCAGAAATATTTGGCATGGAAAACATTTTTGCCTTGCAGAATATTTTCTTTCAAACATTTGCTTTAATAAAATAACTTTCTAATCAGGAAACTTCAGGTCACATTTACATCCTTATGCCTCTTTTTTTGACCATTTACTTTAGCCCAAGAAGTCAAATAATTACGAATTTTTTGAATGCCAGAATCCATTGCCCTCCATTTAAAAGGAGGAAGTGGACAGTGAGCTAACATTTACAAAGCTTCTATTATCTGTCCAACAATTTTCTAAGAAAACTGCATGTGCTATTTTATTTAATCCCATAAATATAAAAGAGAGTTAAGTACTCCATTTTACAGGGAGGAAACAGAGGCCAAGAGAGAACAAGTAGCCTACCCAAAAGTCCAGTGGTATTACCAAGACCCAAAATTAGGCCCCTGAGTTGCCATGTTTGCTCTGTCACACTAATACAGTCTTCCTTGAAAAGAAATGTTGTATATTCTGGAAGTCCTTTGGATTTGGTAGACACCGTCTTAGAGTTGGGGTCCATCAAGAATCAACTCATTTAATATATATTAACCTCCATAACTTGGGTGATGAAATACAGAACATGATTGCTTCTTTCACATGAATCCATTAAACCATATTTAGAATCTTGGGAAATAAAATTGGATTCCATAATAAGTATTTAAGAAATAGACAGGGGTTGATAACCAAGACATACTTTTCAAAGACAAATGTTAAGGGCAATCCATTTAGGAGTTACAAAAACACCTCTAAAAAGTCTTTTCACTTTTTTTCCTGAATACTAGTAAAATATTTGGTCTTGGAAAAATATGTATGTACATCCTACTTTAAGCAAATTCAATACATAAAAACCTAGTATTTGGAAGTTTATTAAACTGTTTTCACTTGATAAATGAGCACACATCACTGGAGTGCGGTATGTGTGTATGGCTGTGTGAGAGTTTATATGCATGCCATATTCTCCTAAATCTGGTAAACCAAATTTCAATTAACACAAAATTTTAAGAACATGTCATTCCTTAAGAAGAAGCATCATGTATAATGATTATTAATTTCTTAAAGATTTAAGATGAAAGTATGTTCTGATAGTAAAATATTCAAAACCCAGTTAAATATATCTCTAAATTAATTTTATGCATAATATATATAAAATATATTGTATAAACTGACCAATGAACACAGTTGATTATTACTCAGCAAAAATTCCTTTTACTAACACAACTTGACTCATTTCAACTTATAATCATTAGAATATTTTTGAATTTCTTATGGAGAAAAGGATTTATTCATTACCTTCCTAGATTTGCTCAAGGGCTTGGAAACAGGGGGATGTCCTAGATGACCTTTAAAGATCCCTTCTAGTCCTATGACTCTGAAATAAATTAAAGTTTTATGACCACATTATGCGTAAGCATCAGTGGATCTGGAAGACAGTGAGGATGAAGTCTGTGCTCCCTCCTAGTATTTATGCTTCCTATTCATTTCATGCATAACTAATTTCATATAGCAATTGGTAATTGCATCTTGCTAATGACACCACAGGCATCACAAAACAATTGCAATCATGGCCGCAATTCATTGTAACTACAGCTAAATGCCAGCAATGCAGCTGAAAGACCTCCCTGATCCACCCAAAAGTAAAGGCTAAGAAGAACAAAATATAGATTTGAAATGGTCACCTTCATAACTAACTTGGAATTCTAAAGAGTCTGGGTTCTCACCCCCCTCCCTCCCACCACCACTACTATCACCATCCCTCCTTTTTTTTTTTTTGCATTTTCAAGGACATAATGATTGAGAAAGTGTATCTTGGGAGTTACCCCTCCTTTGCCAAAACAAAAAAACACATATTCCTTATGTATATAACCCCAATGATACTACCATGTTTGTTCAAAACATCGTTTTCCAAATCTCCTGATGCTTATGAGAAATTTGGTTATAAATAAAAGGATATATATTTTTTTTCTGTTACGCATCCCATTAAATTAACAGGAACAAATTCAAGGACAAGAACTGATTATCACAGACTGTTCCAGTTTGCTAAAGCTGTCAGAATGCACTATACCATACATGGGTAGACTCTTCCAATGGGATTTATTAAGTTACAAATTTACAGTTCTAAGGCCAAGAGAATGCCCATATTAAGGTGTCAAGAGGAGGATAACTTCTCTGAGGAAAGGCCAACGGCATCCAGAGTTCCTCTGTCACATGGGAAGGCACATGGTGACATTTGCTTGTCATTCTCTCCTGGTTCTGGTTTCAACGGCTGTCTCCCAATGTCTCTGGGCATTTCTCTCTCAGCTTCTGTGAGTACTTGCTTGTTTCTCCCTAGGCGTTTCTGATTAAGCTCTGTCTCTCCTTGAGCTCTCTTAAAGGACTCTAGTAAAGGATTAAGACCCATCTTGAATAGGCTGGGTCACATCTCCATGGAAAAACCTAATCAAAAGTCCCCCCCACCCCCAACAATAGGTTTGCACCCACAAAAATGGATTAAAAGAACATGGTGTTTTCTGGGGAACATAACAGTTCCAAACCAGTACACAGACATATTAAAATAGCCAAGTCAGTACTTCTTTATTCCTGGAACTCAAAGCCAGCATTTATAAGAGATACTTCGCAAGTGTCTTTGAAATGCACTAATACTATTGTTCCAGTTTGAATCTATTATGTGCCCCATAAAAAGCCATGTTCTTTTCATCCAATCTTGTGGATGCAGACTTATTATGAGTTGAATCTTTTGATTATGTTGATTCCATGGAGATGTGACCCACCCAGTTGTGGGTAAGATCTTTCAATTAGATTATTTCCATGGAGGTGTGACCCTGTCCATTTGAGGTGGGTTTTGATTGATTCACCGGTTGTCCTTCAGAGAGCTCTTGCCAACACACATCCAGACACTTGTAGATGCAGACAGAAAGATGTTTGGAGATGCTAAGCTAAGAGATGGAGCCCAGAATTTGCCCCAGAGAAACCAGGAGAGGACCTTTAGGCATTTAGAGAGAAACGCCCTGGGAGAACAAGCAAAGATGCACAGGGGCTGAGAGAGAGAAGCTAAGAGAGATAAAAGCTCAGAAACATTTTGGAGAAAGCTACTTTGACCAGTGCCTGGGAGCAAAGGACCAGCAGACACCAGCCACATGCCTTCCCAGCTTACAGAGCTGTACTGGACGCCATCAGCCTTTGTTCAGTGAAGGTAATTATCTTGTTGATGCCTTAGTTTGAACTCTTTTATGGCCTTAGAACTGTAAATTTGTAACCTAATAAATCCCTTTTATGAAAGCCAAGCCAATCCATTTCTGGTATTTTGCATTATGGCAGCTTTAGCAAACCAGAACAACAACTATGGTAATTAATAGCATACAGTTTACAGCACTTTTAATTCTCACAAAACACATTCAGTAATTTTATTTCATTTTATAATCATAAAAATTCTGTTAAGCAGGTGAAGCCAATATTTATTATTTCAAATCTACAAATAAGTAATAAGAGGCCCAAAGAATCTAAGTAACATTTCTATTGTCATACAAGAGATGAATAACATCTCTTAGTGTGTAACAATTAAGGAACACAAGTCTTATAGCCAGGGCACCAAAGCCAGAGATGGACATTCCATGGCTATGACTCTGAGCCAGGCCTTGTGTCCTCCTGGATAACAGAAACTGTTGCCACCAGACTCAGTCATCCTCCAGTTACTCTGTGATTGGACAAAGAAGTATATTGTAAGAGTGAAGAAGTATCAATCTTTAGGATTGTGTCTTCAAGTTTACTAACTAATGCTTTTGCTAAGCCAGGATTTTAGTGCTTTAAACAACTTCAAGAACAAGAAGTCCCTGCTCTAGTTATTATTCTTTAACCATGAAATTTGAATTTGGGGCATCTTAGGAGTCATGGAGTTAGGTTACCTGGGTCAACTCTTACTAGTCACCATGGGAGAACAGACCAGTAGACTTCATCATATAAAACTCATATTACTAATATTAAAACCAGACCTATTCATTTGACTGAACACCGACACATTTCAGATAATTCATTAGTTTGCATGACCTTGGTCAAGTTTATGTCTCCCCAATCATTAAATGATATATTTTACTCTTAAAATAGCAACCACTTTCATTTGTGCACTCTAATTTTTCTATTTGTCTGATGATTATTGTTCTGGTTTGCTAAGGTGCCATTATGCAAAATACCAGAAATGGATTGGCTTTTATAAAGAGCACTTATTTGGCTACAAATTTACAGTTCTAAAGTCATAGAAGTGTCCTGACTAAGGCATCAACAAGAGGATACTTTCACCAAGGAACGGCCGATGGTGTCCAGAATACCTCTGTCATCTGCAAAGGCACATGGCTGGCGTCTGCTGGTCCTTTGTTCCTGGGTTGCATTTCAAGATGTTGTTCTCTAAAATGTCTCTGGGTTTCTCTTAGCTTAGCATCTCCAAATGTCCTTCTGTCTGGATCTCCAAGAATCTCTAAGCATCAGCCAGCATCTGGGCCTCTGTTGGCTCTTAGCTTCTCTATTAAATACTCAGTAAACTAATCAAGACCACCCTGAATGGGTGGGGTCACACATCCATGGAAATGATTTAGTCAAAGGTATTGCCCACAGATGTGTGACTCACATCTTCATGGAAACACTCAATCAAGTGTCCACCCAACAAGATTGTATTAAAACATCATGGCTTTTAGGGGGACATAATATATCTAAACTGGCACATTCCAACCCCTGGAACCCAAAAAGACATGTTCTATCCATAAGCAAAAGTACATTCATTCCATCATAACACAGACAAATAAAAAGTCTTAATATTCTTCTCTGGCTGTGGACCTGTGAAACTCAGAACAACTTATCTGCTTCCAATATACAAAGGAGGGACAGTCATACAGGGAGAAACTGAAAGGAAAACAGGAGTCATGCGACCAAAACAGTTGCTAAAACCCACAAGGCATACTTCATTAGATTTCAAAATCTGAGAGTTCTTTATTGAACAATGTTTTATCCTTGGGGCTTGAGAAAGCAGGAGCCCAACCCTTCCAAAGGATTATGCTGCAGCCCTTTTCTCTCCAAATGCTGGGATGTGTGTTCCAACTATCCACACACTGGGGAGACCACCTTCTTCTCGGCCCCACCCTCCTCAAGTATCGGGGTACCACTCAGATTCTGTATCTCCGGGACAAAGGCTCTCCCCTCTTTGAACAGTGGGGTGATGGCCAGGCTCTCCCCAGTCCCCGGGGAATGTGCTTCACCCTCTCTGTGGCCTGGGGTGGCAGCACTCTTCCTGAGCATCCAGGCAAAAGGCCCGTGCTCTGCCTCCAGGGCAAACTCACATTTTCCAGTATGTGGGTTGCTCTGCTCTCCTTGCCTGAGATTTCTTGGCTTCAGACCTTGTCTTCCATGGTTGTGCCCTTTCTGAAGAAATTTTTCCTTCAATCTTTCCCTTTTCTGTCCCATTTAGTCCAGACTGGCAGTGGTCCCATTTACACAGAACTCACAAAAAGTTTGTTGGCTTGGCATGCAGCACACACAGGGGTCAAAACCATCAGACAATAGGACTTCCATCAATCCTTTCTGGAAAACTCCATCTCCAATCCTGACTTGTATTGAAATGACTAGCTGGTTCCAGGTTTCGTCAAATATTCACATGGGGCTGTAGCCTCTGGGGTCTCACTTTCTTGAAGCCCAGAGTCTTACAGGCCATCAATCTCTGGTTTCTTTGTACCAAGAGTTCAGTTCTCAGCTTATCTCTTTCCTTTCACATTTTACTATAAGCTGCAAGGAGAAGCCAGGCTGCATTTTTTGAGATTTAGTTTGGAGATCTCTTCAGCTAAGTATCCCAGCTCATCATTTTCAAATTCTGCCTTCCAGCTGACACCAGGACTCAATTTTGCCAAATTCTCTGCCATTTTAAAACAAAGATCACCTTTCTTCCTGTTGGCAATGACATATTCATCTTCCTGTTTAAGGTCTCATCAGAAGCCTCCTTAGAGTCCATATTTCTACCAACAGTCTCTTCAAAGCAATGTAAGCCTTTCTACCAAGATCCTCACAATTCTTCCAGCATCTCCCCCTTATCCATTTAAAAAGCCATTCCAACACGTTTGGTATTTGCAAACTCAGCAGCACCCCATTTCTCTGGTACCAAAATCTGTCCCAGCATGCTAATGCTGCTGTTATGCAAAATACCAGAAATGGATTGGCTTTTATAAAGGGGATTTGTTTGGCTACAAATTTACAGTTCTAAAGTCATAGAAGTGTCCTGACTAAGGCATCACAAGAGGATACCTTCACCAAGGAACGGCCGATGGCGTCCAGAATACCTCTGTCATCTGCAAAGGCACATGGCTGGCATCTGCTGGTCCTTTGCTGCTGGGTTTCATTTCAAAATGGTGTTCTCTAAAATGTCTCTGGGTTTCTCGTAGCTTAGCATCTCCAAATGTCCTTCTTTCTGGATCTCCAAACTCTCTAAGCGTCAGCCAGCATCTGAGCCTCTGTCGGCTCTTAGCTTCTCTATTACTCAGTAAACTAATCAAGACCCAATTCTGAATGGGTGGAGTCACACATCCATGGAAATAATTTAGTTAAAGGTATTGCTCATAGTTGTGTGAGTCACATCTCCATAGAAACACTGAATCAAAAGTTTCCACCCAACAAAATTGTATTAAAAGATCATGGCTTTTGGGGGGACAAAATATATCCAAACCAGCACCATTATGTTTCAATTTTCTTTCTCCGGAGATATACAAAAGACTTATTAGTAAATTGATAATCTTCACTCACCTCAAAATTTTCAAAATAGTGTCTTTTGCGCTAAACAATGGTTACATAGGTCAGCATTTAAATGTATCTGTCATCATGCTTGTAGAAACTCTGCTGTGCCCCTGGCTGCCTGAAAGACCAGGCCATGTTAGTTACTGCCCACCAGGGACTCATAACCGACCACCCTTTACGTGGACTTGCTGGTAGGAACCATTCCTCACTGGTCCAATGGAAGAAGCCAGATTCACTGAGTCAAAAAAGAGTAGGAGATAATTATGCTTTGAGAGATGAATAAGCAGGAAAATTCAGATTTGCTTCCCTTTCTATTAGAAAACAAGATAAAAAAGTGAAAAGGAAAGAGGAAAGAACATTGCAGCTTTCAATTGTCAAAAGTTGACCATAATCAAATGCGTTATGAAATTACATGACGTAGAGGAATTAATGAGCTTTGAAATCCTCCTGGAAAAATACAGATAGGGCTATGGTCCATATTAAAAATATTAAAGACAAACAACCACATTCCAGACACTATAATAACATAATAAATTTATAAGTAAATAAAAGGTTAGAAAAGTGAATTAGATGAAGAAAATATCAATAGGAGTTTGCATATGTTAAATTACCTATGATTATGGATATCTACATAATTTCAATATTAAGCTTGACGTGAAATTTGTTGGAAATTCTGTCTGTGTAATTTCAATGAAATTATTTACACATATTCATTTGCTTCTGTTACACTTACAAAACAGTAGCATTCTTAGAGAAGAAATTTTGCTTGATTCCTCTTCCAAATAAGTAATACTTTTAAAAAATGTACAACTTAGGAATCACTGTTCATTCACCCTAAATCATGGCTTGAATTTAATGGCAATTCTTATATATTCAACCTGAATATCTTATGGTTGTGGAAAATGTATAGAGAAATCTACATATATCTGGACTTTTGTGTAAAGCACATTTCAGCTGGAGAGGAATTGCTTTAATTCTTAAATCCCTCCTTAACTTTATGTGAACCATGAAGTTTCAGCAAAAATCCTTTAGAAACAAGTCTGTTGAACAATTCTTAATAGAAATAAGGTCCCAGCATAAACATTTCAGACTTTTCCTGATATTTTAATTTTAATAAAATATAACATGAAGTTGCCAATCCATTCACTCAAGGGAAAATGAATCCCAATGTTTTGGTTTGACTTATAAAAACTGAATATCAACATATGTTTCCCTAAGAGCCATTTGATTTCCACATGCAGACTTGGCTTCCATAATAATTGTAAGGGATAACATCTTTTTAAAATGGTGAAAGTAGCATTGGGTCAAAAGTTGATCAAAACATGCCCTAAAAGTTTTATTACACCGAATCCACTAATTTTGGAATGGTGTCAAATTTGGTAAGGCAAGTTTTCTCCCTGTTTTCATTACAGTGTTTGTTCTACATAAAGCTTCCTTACTGACACACAAGAACAGAGACACAAGTATGGGGAAACTCTGCAGACTGAATTTCTGAAGAAAGAACCGGTAGTAATTTATTTAATCTGCATAAAAATGTTATTACCCTTTCCTTCCTTTGCTTTAAAATTTGAGGCTAAGTGGGGATTTAGAGCTGATTCCAAGTAGTTGTTTATTGTAAACAGACTTTAATAATGTTTAAGGGGCACTGTGCTATCATCAAGACAATTGATGATGAAAGAAGTCCTCTATGTAAGCCAAATCTTGTTGCTAATATGACTGTTTCTTCCTATCTCAATTTGTTTATTTTTGAGATCATAGAAAGATAGCCCCTTTTTGCAAGGAGACAGCACACTCCTTATATAGAAATGCCAATATTCTTTATTTGATTTGTTCCACAGTAGAGGCCCCAATCTGCCGTGCTAAAATAGCATTACAGGATGACTCCGTTTTTCATATTAGAAAGTAATCAACATAGAATCAATAGGAAGCCATGTTTACTCAATAAATAATTAAACTTCCTAGAGAAAATGGATGTGTCACAATTTAGTAACTGTGTTGCAAAATGATCCTTTCTTCTTATTTTGGCCAAGGTTTTCATCACCAGTTTCCAAAGTATCAGACTAGAAGAAGTACAGGAAACCAGAGGAAAAGTACCACAGGAGAAAGGCAATGTGCCCATCAGAGAAGTAAAGACAAATGCTCATTGTGCCTCCATCTCTAGATTCTATTGTAAGATGCTTCAGCAAGGACTATAAGGTCGTCTTACATCTTTTTGATGTTATCCTCATCAAAAAGTCTAGGGAATTCATGCTGCTCCTTGTAAGTAGGGAACGTCCCTTCCCTCTACCTTCATGTTTCTACATGGAGGAACTTTTATTAGAAAAATTATCCTAGTCTGTCTCTGCTGCCTTAGTCTCCTGGGAAAGAATAGCTTTTCTGATTGATGCATTTGGGCAAAGGAGCTGATTTTGCTCAAACCAACCCATCTTTCTCTCGTATTTTCAGATCTGTGTCTCGGCAAGGAAGATCCCTTCTGGTCTCGTCTCAGCATGGACCGGGCCCTGTGGGTGAGTCCCACTTGCCTTGCCAGAGGTAAGTCTGAGTAATTCTGGGGTGAAGTGTGAGCAAGCCCAGTGGAGACACAAATCTAAAACCAGGTCCTCCAATTCTGCTTTTTTAAGTAGCAAAGATGATATTTTGGTCACCATCTGTCTGACTCCTGTGTCAGTTTTTGAATTAGCTTTGTACTTAGACAGGGAAGTGGAGTGCTATTTATTGATTTTCTAAAGCCATAGTTCCTTTCCTGGAAAGTCAAAGTGCATATCACTTTGTACCACCAGCAGGGCCAGCATTGCTTACCCTCAAATTGCCCAATTTGACCAAGAAAATCCTTGAGTCTGTATGTTTCGTGAGTGTGTGTATGATTTTGTCTCTCTGGGTGTTTATCTTTCTGTGGATAATACTAACTAGCATCCCACAGAACCAAGACTTATTGGAATACAATTTGGAAATTGCTTGTGATGGAAAGTGTTGGCATCCCAGTCAATTCCTGGAGATATTACCTGAGGCAATCTATTTATTCCATCTAAGCCTCAGTTTTCTTGTATTTAAAATGGGGATAACACCAACAATAGTGGCTTGTGGTGAAGAATAAATGAGAGACTACTTAGACAGTCTCTGGCACATAATAGAATTTTCAGTGAATATTGAGTCCCATCTTCTAGTGACTTCCCTCAAGCACAGAACACAATAGTACAAAATCTGTAGCCTCATTTCATTAAAACCACGCTTCTGTTGAGTTTTATGTCCTTTATCCAGGATATCTTCACTGTTACTCTTGGCCTGGATAACCTCCTACTTCAGATTTCATTCAAAATGTCACTTCCTCAAGAAGGCCTTTCTTAATTTAAAAAATGCCCTTGATTGCACTCTTTCATGGCCTCCTGTGCTTCACCAAACTGGTTACAATTTTTAATCTCATATATTTTTTTAGAATTGTTTACTTAATGTTCATTCACTACAAGAATCCAGACTTCATAAGGGAAGGATTTCAGTCTGCTTGATTCAGCATTGTGTACTAAGGAGCTAGCACAGAATATGCAACAAATATTTGTGAAACGAAAAAAGTAAATGAAAATTCAAATGCTGGGAAAATCCACCTATGTGTCAGATAAGGGTAAGGGCAAACCAGGGTTCTTATTCCCATCTTCTTGTTAGAGAATCATGGGGTAATATAGGGTTATGCTTTTTGTTTTTTAAGGCACATCATAACCAGCTGAACAATATCTCACTTGGCAAGTTTCAGTCTTTTAAAATCAATAAACATACTCCAAAAATGAATTGGAAAGGTCACAGCCGAATCGGATGCCATCCAGCATCCACCACACAACTCTGCTGCCTTGGGGTTAAGCCAGTAGGTTGAGGGTTGCTGTATTTGCTAGTCACGGATAATGGTCAATACTTATATTCATCTCGGGTCTCCTGAATATTCTTTCCTTCCCCAGAGAGAGTGCATTTGACCCTGTGAATTTCTTCAGGAGCATCTTTGGGTAAAACATGCCTGTAACTCTCAAGGGAGAGCCATTCGTTGCAGTGGTTATGATTTGCCTGTGTCAGAGAATGATCGCTCACTAATGATTCATGTATACCTAGTTCTCCTTTTCCTCTTCCAAATGCCTCTATAAAAAAGCAGCAGTGAAATTTAAAAGGTACTTACCTAAAATACAGATTGTTTGCAAAGTATGTTAGCTAAAATTCAGCCAAGCCAAACTCAAATAAACTAAGGCCATAAAAGTAATACAATGCTTTATTATATCTTAAGGCTGTTAGCGTCCTTTGTTAGAAAGCCACCCCCAAACAGCCAATCTTTCTGCCTTTCTCTCTAAGAATTAGTAATAAGGAATGCTCAGAAAAGACATGCATCAACTGCTTTCCTATGGATGGTTTGAAGGGACAGAGGAATTGTTCTTTGATTTATAGGAGTCGAGTCTGCTCTATTGCAGCAAGAGACAACTAGCATTATGTATCACTCACTGTTCACTCTCAGGACATATAGGCAGATGCGTAGACCCATTGGACACAACCAGCTTTCCCTCTTCCACAGCTCAGAAAGGAACTGGTCAACCCTGGACCTTTATCAAGATGACATATATAGCTAAACACAAACATTATTGTAGTCAGTCTGATTTTGTAGAAAGAGCACAGATTTTGGACCCAGAGATAGCTGGGTTTAAATCCTGATACAGCCATTTATTCTATGCTGCCTTAGGAAATTTATTTCTAACACTGAGTCTCAGTTTCCCATCTGTAAATTGGGTAAATACTTTTGACTTGAAATGGTTGTTTTTTAGTTATAGTTCATATATAAAACATGTAACAGTGCCACCATAGAGCATACTCAATCCATGATATCTGTTGTCATTCTTCTTATTATTGCACAGTGAAGTTTGGTTTAGAACAAAGTAGCAAATTCCAGTTCCTACAGGGGCCAAGATGGGTGATGCAAATGAATGAAGTTGGCCGCACATAAAATTGATTGAGTTTAGTGGGAACCATCAAGAAAGGAAAGAGTTGGAAATTGGTGGCAATGCTGTCATACCTACTCTTTGATGACTGAGTTTCTGCAGTCCTTCCACCCATCCCATTTTAATCTTTAGTTTCTCACACAATTCTGACCCATACCTTCATTCATTTTAAAGAAACCCTCATTGTCTCTTCATCCTAAATTTAAAATAAAGTAAGAAAGGAAAGCAAAGCAGCCCCTCTTGATCCCATATCTCCCAGTTACACTTAATACACTTAATCTCTTTCTCACCTTCAACCTTTAGGAGAGCTTCCACCTCCACAACGCAAATAAATTGGCTCTCACTGAAGTCAGAAGTACCTTCCTATCTGTCAAATCCAATGGATATTTTCAGTCCTTATCTTACATGTGTTCCATTCTCTGCTTCATTTGTCAGTACATTCATTTCTTTAAAACATCCATCTTACTCCCTTGCCTTCCACACCACAGCACTCTCAATGTCAGGAATCCAAGGAATCCAGTAAACACTGTGGTTCCTTAGTTCTCCATCCTTAGCCCATTGCTCTTCTGATTCTGCAGACTCTTTTCAGTTATCTCACCACCTTCATGGTTTCTGAAACCAACTCTGTGCTACTGAGTCTCAAATCCCTCTCTCTAGCCAACACACGGGCTTTGGCTTTAAGCAGTTGTATCTAAATACCTGCTAGCCTTCCCATGATGTTCACCTAGCACTTCAAACGCAACACGTCTAACACCGTACTCACATCAGTTTTTCCCCTGAAATTATATTCCTTCTGTGGTCTGCTTCTGCTTTAGAACCCTGAATCTATACAATCACCTCAGCTTCAGGGCAGAGAATCTTTACATTCTCACTCCATTATTCACCCCTTCTCCACAACTCTCATTTGCCAAAGCCTGTATTTCACCTTCTTTGTATTTCTCAAACCAGTTACCTCCTCCCAGTCCTTAGTTTAGACTCTCGTCGATTCTTCCCTAGACAGTTACAGTGATTGTTTCTTCCAAATCTTCCTTCACATAACTTCCAGGATGATATATTCAATGGTAATCCTTTTCATGTCACTCACCTCTTAAAATCTTTCACTTGCGATCCGTTAAGAGATAAACCACGCTAACTCAACACCCTAACATAATCACTGATTTCATGTCTGTGCCCTGCCAACCTGCCCAGGCTCACTTCTCAAATTCTGGGCTTCCCAAACATTGCAATGGTGCCACTGACCTGCATGCACTACTAAAGCTGAATATATGCACACCCCATGATCCAGGAATTCACTCTTCATAAACAGACCCCACAGATACATGTGCGTATGTTTATCAAAAGACTTGCACAAGAATGTTCATAGAAGCATATAGCTCTACCAGTCGAAAATTGGATTCTATCCAAATGTTCACATATAATAGAATGGATAAAAACACTGTGGAATGTTCATTCAATGGGACACTGTAGAGTAATGAGAATGAACAAGCTATGTACAACTGCATGCAATATAATAATGAGCAAAGAAGTCAAAGGCAGAAGAGTATATTCTGGATAATTTTAATAATTTTTTTAAAAGTTTAAAAACAGGCAAAACTAAACTATGGTGTTAGAAGTCAGAATAGTCAGAAGTCAAACTATGGTGTTAGAAGGAAAACAAAACATACACCAGAACCTCCAGAAGTTTCTCATCTCACTAAGAGTAGAAGCCACAGTCCTTTACAAAGATATGTAAAGTGAACATAAGCCACCTGCCCTCTATTTTTTCTCTGACATAACCTGCTACTAGTATTATCCTTACTAACTCTGCTCCAACTTCACTGATTTTCTTGCCTGCCATTACCTCTGAAAAGAATGGTCATTTCTCAGTTATCTACATGGTTTTCTCCCTCAGTTCCTTAAGATATTTACTACAATGTCATCTTTATCTGTGAAAACTCCTTTAGCTATCCTCTATAAAATTGCGATGCCCATTCTGTTACACAGATATGTGAATATTTTTTATCTCCTTGTTCTGCTTTATTTTTCTCCTTGGCCATATCACCATCTAACATATTACATATTGTATTAATTTACCAGTTTTTTGTCTTTCTTTCTCACTAGAATACAAGTTCCACAGGGATTTTTTTTTTTCTTATTTTGTTTCTCACTCTATTTCCACAACCCAAGAAAGTGTGTAGCATAGTAGGACTAAGTAAATATTTCTTAAAGGAATAAAAGAAGAAGTAAAGTGACCTAAATTCTGAAATCTCATCAAACTGAGCCAACAATATCCACATTTCTCTTCTCAGATTAGAAATTAGAAGGACTGGACGAGACAGGGACCTTAAATGAATGCAGTGTCTGGACAAGGAAAGCAGGTATATTGGTTTCTGTTCTTAAGAAAATACATGTATATTTGCTTTAATTGCTATTGTTAAATTTGATTATAATGGGAAATTCCAGAGGAAGACATGTGTGTCCCATTATTCCAACATGCATAGAGTCCATAAAATAGGCTGTTTCTGAATATAAAGGGAGGCACAGAGCACAGTCTAATATATCTATGCTAATGAAAAATTATCACAATGTTATGTGGGTTGTCCTACTGGAGTGAGTCAAGTTCCATTATGTGACATTAAGAAATCATTATTCTTCCTAACATATGGAGGTTAAGCATCTGAACACTCAGATATAAAAATATATGATGAAATAACTTGAAGCCAAATTCATCAGCAATAGTGTTTATAATTCACGATCCCATCTTTTATTCCTTTGTACCAGTCATTTGCTTCGACCACATTTACTGAGTTCCATTGGCTTTTGTCTAGATCAAAGGTTTTCAACATTGGCTCCTAGTGGAGACACCTAGAGAGATTATTAAAAATAATCCAATGTACAATGTAGGGGAACTAGTGATAGAGAGCAATTAAGGAAGGGGGGAACGATAATCCAATTAGAACAGATAAGCTATCGTGAGTAAATTTAGCGTTCTGGGAATGCCCAGGAATGACTATGGTCTGTTGGTTTCTGATGAGTATGGTAGGAGCAGGTTCACGGAAATGTTGCTATATTAGGTTACTTTCTTGGGGTAGAGTAGGAACATGTTAGAAGTAAAGTAGTTAGGTTAGTTGTCTTTTTCTTACTCCCTTGTTATGGTCTGTTTGAAATTTTCTTTTCTTGTATGTTTTTTTTTTAATTTTTTAATTTTTTATACAGTTGATTTAAAAAAAATGGTTAATAAAAAAAAAAAAAAACAAGGAAAAAAATATGCAGAGCCCCCTTGAGGAGCTGATGGAGAATGCAGGGGTATTCGCTAATGTGCTCACACACATAAGGGCCTGGTGGTTTGATGGGCTGAGCCCTCTGCCACAGGACTTGCCCTTGGGAAGACTGTTGCTGCAAAGGAGAGGCTAGGCCTCCCTATAATTGTGCCTAAGAGCCTTTTCCTGAATGCCTCTTTGTTGCTCAGATGTGGCCCTCTCTGTCTAGCTAAGCCAACTTGGCAGATGAAATCACTGCCCTCCCCCCTACATGAGATCAGATGCCCAGGGGAGTGAATCTCCCTGGCAACGTGGAATATGACTCCCGGGGAGGAATGTAGACCCGGCATCGTGGGATAGAGAACATCTTCTTGATCAGAAGGGGGAAATGAAAGGAAATGAAATAAGCTTCAGTGGCAGAGAGACGCCAAAAGGAGCCGAGAGGTCACTCTGGTGGGCACTCTTATACACAACATAGACAACCCTTTTTAGGTTCTAATGAATTGGGGTAGCTGGCGGTAGATACCTGAAACTATCAAACTACAACCCAGAACCCATGAATCTTGAAGACGATTGTATAAAAATGTAGCTTATGAGGGGTGACAATGGGAT
Organism: Choloepus didactylus; assembly: GCF_015220235.1. Taxonomy (NCBI): domain Eukaryota; kingdom Metazoa; phylum Chordata; class Mammalia; order Pilosa; family Megalonychidae; genus Choloepus; species Choloepus didactylus. The sequence goes on from NC_051310.1 coordinate 23,147,641, forward strand.
TGGGAAAGCCATAAGGACCACACTCCCCTTTGTCTAGTTTATGGATGGATGAGTAGAAAAGTGGGGGAAGGAAACAAACAAACAAACAAAGGCATCCAGTGTTCTTTTTTACTTTAATTACTCTTTTTCACTTTAATTATTATTCTTGTTATTTTTGTGTGTATGGTAATGAAGGTGTCAGGGATTGATTTTGGTGATGAATGCACAACTATGTAAGGGTACTGTGAACAATCGAATGTATGATTTGTTTTGTATGACTACATGGTATGTGAATATATCGCAATAAAATGAATATTAAAAAAAATAATCCAGATGCCTGGATTCTACTGCCAAATGTTCTGATTTAATTAGGATGGGCAAAGCCTGAAAAATCAGGATTTTTAAAGTTTCCCAGGTGATTTAGTTAAGGTTCAGAACCACCGTGTACATAGTTAACATTTTTAATTTGTGACATGCATCAAAAGTTTAGAATTATATGCAAGTTAATTTTTTTTACATTCATTTATTTACACTTTCATCCTGCAAGCATTTATTAAGCACCAGCTCAATACATGTGCCAGGCACCCTGCTGGCGACCGGGTATAAACTGGTAAATGGTAAACGACAGGGTATGAAATGGTCTGGACCTGCCTTCTTCACAATGACATTCACCTACAGTAGAATCTCTTACACCAAATGAATGCCGCCATCTAACAGTGTCACATCTCAGACTGAATCATCTCTTTGAAAGACTGGAACTTGCCTCCAGCCACAAAGACAGCTGCTTCTGAAGTGAAATCATGGGGTGACAGGTTGTTAGTAACATGTCAAGAGACCTGACTCCTAGGTTTTTTCTTATGCCTTCTCTCCTGGGAGTTGTGTTAGCTTTCCTTTTTCCATCTTCTCAATTCCTTCTCTCCTTCTCTTGCCAGGAGCTTGCATTTATTCTCCGATTAGCCCCTCACTGTCAAATTGTCAGGGTTTGAAATACTCATGCAGAATAACACAAACCTGAGGCATCTCAGTTCACAGACTAAGTTAAATTAGTTGACCACGTAAACAACTACATGTGATTTGGGCTCTTATTGTTCATTTTCTGTAAGATAGAGAGCTAGGAAGATACTGTCAAAGGTAAATCTCACTAAGTATATATAAATACAAAACACTTAGTAATTTTATGTTTATAGCCAGCATTTAATGAAAACATAGTTAATAGTACAGCATATCACATATGTAATAATAATAGCTAAAATTTATTGAGTAATTTTTTGGGGTCAGACATTGTGCTAAACACTTTAAATGAATTAACTTATTTATTCCCCATGAGGGAACATGAGATGAGTGCTATTATTCTGATTTTAAAAGAAAATGAAGCTGAAGCCCAGAGAAGTGATACACCTATGTTGGCCTTCTTTGTGTAAAACAAATGATTGTGGATATAGATGTCCTTTAAAATTTAGACCAATACTCAAAATGCCTTTATATTTGAGCTGCAAACCCTTCAAAGCTTCCCACTGCACATCAATATTATTTCTTGTTTTATAAAGAATGGCCTTGTTTTCCAGTTAATGTGTCACAAGTCAGGTAGTTCATGAGTTTCAGTTCAGCAGAATTTTCAGAGGAGAATGCTTTAATATGTGTTTTAAATAAAAGCAAGGATGTCAAAATCTAATCCATGGTATCAGAATTTTGCCAGAACGTTGTTCAGGCTGAAATGAAAAACACGATCTCCCAAGGGTTTCTATTCCATAATGAAATCATTGAGATATGAAGGGCCCCAGGAGGAGGACTTTTAAAGTTCTAGCCATTGGCAAATAAGAAACCAACTGAGATTTGTTTTTAAAAGAAGATGGTGTAACATTCTTATACTTTGATATTAGGAGGGAAGCCAAAAACCTAAATTGTGGACCATCTGGAGAAGAAATATAGTGAAGAAAGCCAACAAAAATATAATTACCACAACTGGTTTAGAAATAACAACTGCATTATTAAGAACAGCCTAAGAAGGGATGTCAAGAACAAAATCCGGGTTAAATTTTGTTGATTTCAGTTTGGCTGTGGGAATAGGAAGAGAAAATGTTCTTGTACAGAGACACAATACTGTACAAAATTGAGAAGAATGTGGTAAATATCAGGTGTAAAAATCCCACCTATTTGAAATTGTCCTTCTGTTTTTAAAAAAGAAATAATTGAAGAGCATTCACTATACGTGAAAATCTGTGATTGGTGCTACCTGGGAAAGTGGCAATGAGGCAAACTTGGTCTTTTCACTTAACAAACTTTAGTCTGACCATAGATAAACAAACAAACAAACAAAAAACAATGTACAAAAAACAACAAATGACAACAAATAGAACAAGAAAGGATAAAATTATGTAAGTAGACTTAGGAGTAGTCATTAAAAGACAGCTTGTATTAGGTCAATCAGAACTTCTCTACTTACTAAAGTATTAAAACCAGGATCTGTTGAATTTATAATCATGAGGAACAAAATTTTAGTATATACACAGATGTTCTTGATTCATTCAAAATATGTGGCATACACCATACTAAGTGTGGATGCTAAAATAAATATTAAAATGTATACTTTTCCTCATATCACAGTCTGGGGAGAAAGAAAAAATTTTAATGATGAAGATGCAGTGTATAAAGAGAGAAAATATAAGTTCATAGCTTTGTTGTCAAGGGAAAAGTGGGTTTTGAAAGGCTACCAAGAGTAGATTTACTTAAGCTAAAGGCTGGATATGTATTTCTTAGGAGGACATGGGGTGGGGAGGGGAAGGGAACAGGAAGTCATAGGAACAAAATCTCAGCATCCTAAAAGGAAAAGCTGGCACATTGGAAACACACCAAGTAGCTTGGTATGAATGCAGTACAGAGCAGGTAGCAGAAAATACATGAGCAGTAAGCAGGGGCCACACAGGTAGGGTTATGAGTGTCATGTCCAAAAAAAAAAAATTGTTTAACTTGAAGTTAGTGGGGAATCAATTAATAAGTGCCTTGAACTGATTTACCTTTGTAGAACAGGCTACATCTTGAAACTTGATTATACAGTAAATTAATCAATTCTGGTCATTTGGAATTTGAATCTAAAGGAAGAGTCATTTGTAATGCATGCTAAAAAATACCTGTTGGTCAGACTGTTTCATACTTTGATGGTCTTTGGAAGAGAGAATATCACAAATGATCATTCAAAAATGATCCCAATTTTTTGTCTGTTGGGAAACTTTGGGACTTTTATTTTCTGTCCTTTCCTTTTCCAGACATATTCTATTGCATCTTGTTATGAATTGTGTCCCTCACTCCTCCAAAAATATGTTCAAGTCCTAACACCTGGTCTCATGCATGTGATCCTATTTGTAAAGAGGATCTTTGAAGATTCTATTAGTTAACAGGAGACCAAACTGGATTAATTAAACTGGACCTAATCGAATATAACTGGGTTCCTTATAAGGAGAAGAAATTTGGACACAGAAAGACAGAAAGAGAGAGAAGACACCCATGTGACAGAGGAAGAGATTGAGTTATGCCACAAGACAAAGAACTCCATGGCCTGCCAAAAAGTCAGTACCAGAACCCTACAGACTTCTAAGGAAGAATGGCCCAGCCAACATCTTGATTTTGGACTGCTAGCCTCTGAGACAAATTTCTTTTGTTTTTAGCCATCCAGTTTGTGCCACTTTTCAGTTCCTAGGAAACTAAGACTCATCACTTTCAGCTACAAACCTTGGCCACTGCCTATTTTCAGAGAACTATCTTGTACCTGCTGATACTCCCTTCCCTTTCTGTGTAACAGAAGCAACTGGCACTCCACCAGCCTTCTCCGTGCCCCTTCCCACCATCAAGCCTTTGCTTATGCTGCCCATATTACCTGACAACATCGTTCCTCCACTTTTCCACTCATTCCACTTTTCCACTTATTCTTGTTTACTCTGACAGATCTTTCAATCTTCAGCTTCTGGAGGCAAAGCCTCCCTTCTTCACAGAGGAATTCCCTGTCCTCCCTTCTTGGGAAACATCCTCCACATGACATCTCAAGACTCAATGAAACTCCCCTGCCTAGGACCTTTGCTGTTTGCTTTGTGTCTGGATAATAATTGACTTACCATTCTCCTCTCTAGAGAGATCCAGGAGGGCCAGGACCACATCTAATTTCACTATGTATTTGTTACCATTTCCTAGCACAGACAACTCATTCTGAGACTTCAATTACCAATTGCAGAATAACGAATGAATGCATGTATGGCTGGATGACATAATGCAGAAGATAAGGTGATGATCCTAGCATTTTCCCTAATCTTTTCAACAAATATTTAATTACAATCTTCTTTATGCTATGTACTCCAAAGAATCTGTCACTGGCTGCAATGCCAAATTATTTTCATATAAGAACAGTTGTTTGAGGGAAACACTGATGTGGAATATAATGGAAGCTACTTCTAGTCACAGATCTAGTTTTACTTATCTTTGTGTCTCAATTTCTTAGGAAATTTTATTTCTTATTAATTTATTTTTCATATTTTAAGGTTATCAGCTTTTTTCTATCAAGTGTTTTCCTCTATTTGTTGTTTTTTAACATACAGTAATTTTTTAAAAATATATTTGTATTAGAACCTAACTTTTCCTTGATGAGTTTGCTTTTTGTGTAATGCTCAAAGGTTGTTTCCAAACCCAAGAGTCTATGACTCTTCACTTCAGTGTTCGCCTAGTGGTTTTATGGTGTCATTGCTTATTTTAAAATTATCACTTTGGAATTATAAGTTATGATATATTATGATCAATTTGGAATACAGTATAAGGTATGGATATATTTTTATTTTTCCTTTAAAATGGGATTAACTATAGTTATACAATGAGTTAACTTTGGGGGTAGCCAACAGATTCACAGGGTCTTCTTATACATGTCTTTACAACTTCTTGTAAATAATTATTTCAGAATAAATAGTTTGTTTCTTTTAAAGAGAGGCGGTATTAACAAGTTGCCCCAAATGTATGCTAGTTTAGTGTTTCAGATACTTAACTAAATTATTATGCTTAGTTTGCATAGGCTTACTGACTGAATTTAATGAAAATCTCATTACTTCTTGCCTGGACCATTGGGAGGTACTGATTATTTGCCTTCCCATTTCCAGAATCTTCTCTGAAATGCAAATTAGATCATGTAACTGCTCTCCACCTTACTCAAAACTTAAAATGTCTCCATTTGGAATTGAAACTCCCTTGACCAGCCTCATCCCAGACATCACCTTCCTTCCCTTGGATCACTTATCTCTACCCTCTCCAATAAGTCTAGACATATCAGGGTTGTCAAACACCATGTGCAATCATTCAGGGGTCTTTCTCACCCTAGAATTCCTTATCACTGATCAGAAATTTTAAATCATGTCAAACCCTCTTTGATCATAAAATTGATATGTACAATTATTGTGAAATTTACTTAATTTTCAAACTTTCAGTTTGAAAGCATTTAGGTTCAGAGTTAAAAAACCCTGAGTATAGACATGACTTATTAGTTGTGGGCCCTTAGGCTTCTCTGAGAGTCAGTTTTCTTTTGCATAAATGAAGATAAGCTGACCTGTCTCACTGAGCTGTCATGGGAAGGGAAACTGTTCATAAATACAGTGTCTGGTATGGAACCTTTTTAATAGATAATATTCCCCCATCCCCCACCTCCCCACTAGGCTTCCTCTTAGCAAGTTCTGGTAGACAGTCTCATTCAAATTGTGGACAATTTAACAACAGGAATTCTCTATGGTGAAAACTTTTGAGAATCACAGTTGTAATCAAAACAGCTAATTTAATGGATTGTATAACAAAGGCACATTCAGGACTAGAACCAGGAACTCCTTGCACCCAACTGAAGGCTGCTTCACTGTTTCCTATATTGTTAGGACCATGTGTGAATTTCCTGTATTGAGTGTTTAGAGTTTTAAAACCCAGGTATTGGAAGTTAGAGCTGTGAGGCATCTTGAACACAGGTTTCCTAATATTGGCCTCTCCAATGTATTTAATGCAATGGATAGCGACTGCATTTGATATCCATCAGCATGAAAAAGAACAAAAAAACAAAACAAAAAAAAAACAACCCCTGACATTCTTGGAAATTGAACCTCTGTGGATTCCTTTGGTGACAAGGAACAATGAAAAGTTAGAGGGAGTTGGATCCCCACTAATGGTAAAGATAACTGGGGGCACAGGTGTGTGTTCTGTCTGAGGCACGGTCACCCCTGATGTGGGAGCTCTTGGCTGAATGCAGGCATGTTACAATGTACAGTGTGGGTGCTCAGACTTTTTCCCTCTTCCATAATATGAATACAAGCAATAGAATATGAAGTAATCCCTGAAGCACAAGAGATTCCTAACAGCTAGAAGTGTCTGTAATCAAATCCCACTATAACTCAGAAAGGACACTTCTATTTCAAAACAGCAAAGGCCACTACAAGAATGTTTACTTTCCCAATATAATAGTGGTTTTGCTAGAAATTAGCAAGCTTGCTCTGGTGGTTTGAAGCTGTATGAACCCCAGAAAGTACATTCTCAAAGTCAATCCATTTCTGTGGCTGGGGACTGTGCTGGTTTGGATGTATTTTGTCCCCCAAAACACCACTATCTTTGATGCAATCTTGTGTGGGCAGATGTATTAGTGCTGATGAGCTTGTGATTCTTTGATTGAGTGTTTTCATGGAGATGTGACCCACCCAAATACAGGTGATGACTCTGATTAGATAATTTCCATGGAGGTGTGGCCCCATCCATTCAGCATGGGCCTTGGTTAGTTTACTAGAGCACTATATAAGTTCAGACAGAAGGAGCAAGCTGGCTACAGCCAAGAGGGACACTTTGAAGAATGCACAGGAATTGAGAGAGGAGCTGCAGCTTACAGAGACATTTTGGAGACAGCCTTGAAAGCAGATTTTTGCTCCAGAGAAACTAAAAGAGGACAAATGCCCCAAGAGCAACTAAGAGTGATATTTTTGAGGAACTGCAGCCTAGAGAGGAACGCCCTGGGAGAAAGCCATTTTGAAACCAGAACTATGGAGCAGATGCCAGCCACGTGCCTTCCCAGATAAACAGAGGTTTTGCGGACACCATTGGCCATCCTCCAGTGAAGGTACCCGATTGTTGATGTGTTACCTTGGACACATTATGGCCTTAAGACTGTAATTGTGTGTCCAAATAAACCCCCTTTTATAAAAGCCAATCCATTTCTGGTGTTTTGCATAATAGCAGCATTGGCAAACTGGAACAGGGACCCATTGTAAGTAGGATCTTTTGGTGAGGATACTTAAGATGTGACCAGTCTTGTTCAGGGTGGGTCTTAATCCCCTTATTTAATCCCCTTACTGAAGTCCTTTGTGAGAATAATGGGAGGGGGCCAAAGGGAGAGAGAGGGAGACAGAGAGAGAGAGAGAGGAGGGAAAAGGAGACAGAGAGAGAGAGAGAGAGAGAGTGCCAGGCAAGCAAGAAGTTGAAAGCAAGAGAACCTGGACAAGACGAGAGAGACAAGCAGACAATACCATGTGCCTTGTGAAGTGATAAAGAAGCCCAGGCTCGCTGGCAGCTGGTCTTCAGGAAGAAAGCATCATCTTGATGATGCTTTGATTTCGACATTTTCATGGCTTCAAAACTGTATGCCTATAAGCTAATAAATTCCCATAGTTAAAGCCAACACATTTCATGGTATCTGCTTTGAGCAGTTAAGCAAACTAAAACACTTGCTTAATATATTTGGCCTATTTGAACCAAGGAAGATGGACTGGCAATAAGGGAAATATTTGCTTTATGGACTAAAGTGAGCATCTTTATTGCTGCTATAAACATAGTCTACTAAATATATCCATGAACATATTTGACAGTAAATAATGCTTAGAGGCAATTTAATTTTTATAAAGAGACTGAAATGGAATGGGGAATAAAGTTTGCAGCATATGTTACTGGGATGCTTGGGTTATTTGATTACAAGTATTAATATTTTTCTTTTTTGGGGGGTTGTCATCTGGTATTAAGAGATAGTTAAAATTTTTCTAATATTTTAAAATAAAAAAATAATGTTCAAACCACTGCAATGATATAGAAGAGATTTTAATAAACTTGAGGAAAACAAGTAAGTTATCTCCCTAAAAGCCTACTTGGTCAATTTATCCCAGACCAAAATCGGGCCCTCAAACTTGTGTGCTCAGAATCTTATTTTCTCAGAACACCAAGAATGCATTCAGCAACCAAGAATGATTTATAAACAACCCCCCAATCTATTACTTTATAATGAGAAATATGTTTGCGTCAAAGCCTAGAATATGCACATCAGCATGACCAGTGCATCCCATTTTCATAAATAGCTCAGTATGCATTCCCAGTAACACTTGCATCTCAGAGTGTCAAGTGACTGGTTGTTTATAAAAGATTTTGGTTGGGAATAACGTGTAACACCTCCACAGCTCTCTTGTTGTTACTATTTGAATGCAGTCATAAAGGATCGTGGAGTCACAAGATAGAAGGAACCCATGACATTGCATCACCACATGAAAGACTGATAGTTGAACCAACATACTGAGCAACTATATGAGTGAAAAAACAGCATCTATTTTGTTTATCCCTATAGCATCTAGTACTACCTCAAATAATCACTATATGTGGCAGAAACTCATAATCTAGAAAGTTAATGTTAAAAGAAAAATTAAAAGTCATTTAATACACTACCACCACCACACTAAGCCTTACCCAAGATATTAATCTGTTAGGGAATAAATTTTGATTTGAGGAAAGGAAAAATATAACTAAGAAATATATATTTCTAAAGCTAATATGCCAACTCTGGTAAATTCATTGACCTTTTCTCCACTTCTCTAGTGGATTCATAGACCTCAAAAATTGAAACTTGGCTCTGAAACTAGCGAAAAGAAATATGGGCAAAAGAGAAAAAAGAAAGACTACTTTTCTCCCGATTAGGTAAGAATATAGACTAATCAATGAAGTATCTCATTTCCAAGCTCCTCAATCACCAACATAGCCTTGAGTGATTCAGAAGAATATGTTTAATTGAGGAACAAATAAATGAGAAGCCTAAGATCAATGGAGAATGACCAATAGAAAGTGTATAAAAACACCCTAAAATGGAAAAATATAAGTTGAGGAATGACTGAGGAGAAAGCAAAAAAAAAAAAAAAAAAAAAAAAAAAGAGGCCAATTCATGCAAATAAATGAGAGATCTAAATGCCTCAGCTATATTTAATTTGTATTGGTTTTCTGTCAAATAAAGCTAATGCACTTGAATATTCATGGTTTTAAATGCTTTTTTGGATTGTGTACAACATCCATTGTGAAAATCAGAGAGTTTATCTAAATAGTAAAGCATTCCTAATTGTTAAAATGTACAAGGAACTCCATACTACTGCCAACTTTGACTATGATGGAATTATTTGCAGATATGAAAAAATAAGATATATAGATGAGGTCCCCACAGCCAAAAAAGGATACATTATCCTGTAACCTGAGCCTGTTCCTACAAAGGTAATGATGTTTTCTCATTGGGAAGGTGACTTCCCTGTGGCTACTGGGCAACCTGATAAGGATGAATTTCCTCACTCCTGAAAACCATACCCATCCTTGGACAGCCCAAGAAAATGCCAGCCAAACACCTGAATAGATAAAAATTTCCAGATTTTTACTAAGCCTGTCTACTAGTTAACATAAAGTAACTAGTTAACATAAAGTAGGGATAGCAGCATAAAGTAGGGTATTTAATTCATTGTGTTACTATAAGGATTAAATTAAAAATATTCATGAAATGTATTCTGTACATTGCCTGGCACAAAGAAATAGATGGAACAATAACTATTTTTTTATTATTGTAACCTGAGTGTTCCTTAGTTCTCTTTGTCTTCTGTGGTCATTTTCCATAACTCAGGCCCCCATTCCCTGGGGACCAGGAGCCCAGTGCCTTTTCCTAAATATGTTTGAGAAACCTTAGCCAGTGCTTATATTGCTGTAGTTTCCATATGACACTTTCCTCTGCCATCTAAATTTCTTTGCACCTCTGAGATCCCCCTGCCTGACTTGCCCCTACTTCTCGTGAGCCATTGCACTCGCTAATCTGCTTTGATGCAAAACATGGAGCCACGGCCTCTCTCTCCATTTACTAGTAAATAGACAAGCAGTGTTTAACACATATTACTGTGAAAATAGTATACCACAAGGGAATTACATGAAAACAATTAGATGTTTACAGCTGTGTGCATTCATAGGTTCTCTATTCCCTTGCCTGGCTCCCTGTGGCTTGTGCCAACTGCTGCTAAGGGGAATCAGTCTAAAACAATTTAGTTTGAAGAGGGAAGTATATAAGAGCTCATAGAAGTAGAATGTGAGAAGTCAGTATACAGGAGACTATGTCCTGATGTTCAAGATTCATAGACAGTAAGAAATGGTGTAGACTAGGAGACTGCAATCTTGGAAAAGTCGGAGTGAGATGAGCCAAGAGCACAGCTTAGGGAGCGCCCAGACTAAACTGACTCACAATAGTGTGCAGCTCTCAATAGCCTAGCAGTGATAGCTCTTCTATAACTAATACATCATGTAAGTAAAGTAAACATTAATTCGAGGTGGCACCACACATCTATCTTGCTCCACCTTGAGGAAAAGCCCAGAGAGATGTTTGCCAGGGCTTTGGGCAGAAAACGAGATCACAGAGGAAATAAACTTGGGTGTGTACAGAGATGGAGGGATCAAGAGCTTCTTGGCTAATAGAGAGTCACTGATAACTTCTATTGACTTTGATGGCAGTCAGTGTAAAGGATGAGCCAAGTATTGCCTGGATGCATAATTCCTTACCTATCTGTTGGAAAACTAGCACTGCAAGAAAAGAAACCCAAAGACAATTTAATTCAAATCTCTGGCTGCCCCAAGGAAGGCAACCGATCATTGACATGCAAATCACTTCTACTCTGTTCATTCCTCAGTAAAACAAACATCGGACCTGATTTTTTTTCAAAGCAATTTACAGCTTCTTTGTTCATCTTTTCCCATCTAGAAACTTGCCTTTCATTCAGCTCTTCCTTCAACAAATATTTAATTAACACCAGAGCTTTTTTTGATGGCTGGGCATAAAGAAATACATAAACCAGACAAAGAACTTGCCCTCAAGGAGTTAATATTGTAAAGAGGGAGGCAGGTAAAACACAAATAACAAATGTAATATAAATCAGGTGTTTTCAGCCACTACTGAGAATAGTAATATAAGGTACAGGAGACCAGAGAGTGCTAGGGGAGTGGGATTGTATGCTATTTTATATTGGAGGATGAAGAAATAAATGCCTTTCTGGGGAGGTAGCACTTTAGCGGTGACCTGAAAGCAGCGTGTGTCTGGGGGACTGGTGTTCCAAGTAGAGGAAAACAGTTGCCAAGGGCTTGTGACTGGAGCTTTCATTCTCAAAAAAATACTTTATAAATGTATTTTGCCTAAATAAAAGGGCCTTCTCTCACAAATTCAAAATTTGCAGGCATCTCTGGAATGCAGCTACTACCGTAGTGTGATAGTACCATTCTGAACCTGCTGTATTATTATTATTATTATTATTATTATCATTCTCATTATTATTATTTAGACCATGACTACCTTCAAAGTGGATCTTGGGTAAAGTAGATGAAAGGATGCATAAATGGGAGGAAGCTTCAAAGCTTGAAATACTAATCAACCAACATTATCCTTAACCCACTTCCCCTTAATTTACCTTCAATTTATACCCGCTAAATGCTATGTCATATAGCGCTTCTGTGACTTAAAAGTATATGACATTTTTCAAAGATAAACAAGTTTAAATTTAACAGGCACAAGTACTTATTAGCTAAGACAAGGTAGTCAGCACTATTTTATGTATAATTAGAGATAGACTTGTAAGAATTAATTTCATACTATGAGATGCTTAAAATCTGATTAAGGGAACAAAATGCATTCTCAAACCTAAGTAGAAATGTAAGATAGCATAGCACTGTGAACAAAGAACATTTGTTGCATAAAAAGATGTATCAGGTGTTAGATCTTGTTGTAAAGGTCATATGTGACAAAGTCAATTCAAAAATGATAGAGCACAGAATGATTAGGACTAAACTTTACACGGAGTGAGAGTGTCATTGAATCTTCACATCGTGCGTTGCTCTGGGGAAGTCGTTTTAAAATCTCCATTCCTAGGGATACATAATAGATATACCCCCCTCCTGCTTCACCTGCAGCCTTCTCCCGCTCAGGAAATGGCAACTCTATTCAACCAGATGCTCAGGCCTGAAATCTTTTTGTCATCATTCTCCTATTCGCTTGCGATCCACATTTAACTCATCACCATATTCTGTTGTTCAGCCTTCAAAATATATCCAGAGCCTGATCACTTCCCCCAGCCCCTACCACAACTGCTTCTGTCCAAGTCCCCAAGATTTCTCACTTGAATTATTGTACCAAGTGGCCTCACCCACCTGCCTGCTTCCACCCATGCCCCCAAAGGCTCTATTCTCAACAGAACAGCCAGAAAGATCTCCTTAAAACTTAAGCTGGAACATTTCACTTTCTGCTCAAAATCCTACCGTGGTTGCTCATTTCACTCAGGTGAGAACTCCCACATCCACGCAACCAGCAGAAGACTCCCAGGCTCCTGGTCTCTTGCTTCCTCTTTGAAGTCAGATCCCACCACTACCTTCTTCCTCACTTAGCTCTAGCCATCTGGCCTTCTTGCTGTTCCTCGGACACCCAGCAAGTATTGACCCATTTGTACTTGCTGTTCTCTCTGCCAGGAAGCCTCTTCCCCATGTATCTGCAGGGCTTGTTCCCTCTGTCCTTCATCATCTCATGGCTCTGCTCAAACACTACCTTCTCAGAACGGACTCCCCTTGCAGCTCCTTCTGCCCCTCCCCTGGCCCTCTGTTATCCATACTGTACTTACTGAGGTAGGTGTATACATTTTTGCTCATTTTCAAATCCCTCCAAACACAAGAGAGTAAGCTCAACGGCAATGAGGAATTGTTTTGTTTGCTGTGGCTTCCCAGCCGCTAGAACAGGAGCTGGCACAGCAAATTGGCTTTGCTCAGATTCCATAGATGAGCTCAGTTTGAAACTCCAAACCCAAGACTCACATAATATTGATCCTGCCACATGAAATAATATGAACAAACATCATATTATTCTTTTTTCTCTTTTCCTTTTTTTTAAATTAAGTGTGTGCTAGGTTTGATTTTTGATGTTTTGGTAAGTTTTAACAACATTTTGATGGAAAGATATTTGTCCAAATGTCAGAAGTATCTAAAGGGGATGTAATATTTATGTAATTATATTGTTAGGAATAGGCACTCTCTGCTTCTATAAGATGCATCTTGTGGCATTATAGATGTATTTTATGTTTCATAAATTTCAATTTTTGAGACATCAAAAATTCAGTCTTATATATTTGTTTATAAGCCTTAATATTTCCTTTTCCCTTTTTATAAAAAAAAAAATTACCAGTTCCTCATTTCCCAATTTTTTTTTAAGCTTCCTGGCCTGCTCTTCTTGAGAAATTTTAACTTAAGAAAATAAAACTATAGGGCTCTAAGGAGTTAATAAATACATTCACATAGTTATTTTCCTTGCTGCCAAAAGCAGGGCAAGGCAGCAATTTTACTGAGACTCAGAGAAATTAAGTGATTTGCCTAATTTCACAGAGCTTAGCCTTGTCAGAGCCACACCCTTAACCTAATCTAAATCCAAACATTGGGCAAATAAAATATTGTTCAGGCCATGAATTTTAAACCATCACATACAGTATAATTTGACTTTCTCTTGAGGTACCTACACTCCAGTCTAGGGTATAAAATACATGTTCAAGACAAAAGGTACAGAGAAGGTAGTTTTCATTCACTTAGCACTTCCAATTATGTGTCTGTATTTGATTTTCACTACAATCCTATAAGGATAACAGTGAGTGTCTTGTTATCTCTCTTGGTCAGGAGAGACAGCTTTGCTGTAGTAACAAACAAGCCAACAACCCTCAGTGACTGTCAACAACCAACATCCTTGCTCTCTCTACACATCCACTGCAGGTCAATCAGTGTCTATGCAGTGTCAGAGCCTCTCTCTGGGTCAACAGAGTCTTTGTAGTTTGTCTCTCCAAAGAGAGACACGGTGACCTGCCATATCTTAGAAGTGACACGCCTCAATTTTCTCCGCATTTTATTGGCTAAAGCAAGTCATGTGCCCACTCCTGTGTTTCGGGTGGGATATAATTGCCTTCCACAAGTAAGGGCATGGCAATTCACGATGCCAAGTCTGATGTCGATGGCATAGGAAGCTCACCCTCTCTTAGAGGTTATATTTAAGAGATAACACAATCTCCTGCACTACTTAGATTATTCAGGTGAGGAGACTGGAACAGGTAATTGGTCAGAGTGTGGAATTAAGCTCAAACTCAGGATTAAGACCCAGTGTTCTTTATACTGCACTAGGCTACACTGCTGAAGAAGTTACCAGTAGCAACATGGATATCCCTGAATAGTGGTCAGCCTTCCCAGTGAAGATCCCAAATGCAGATTCTGCATGTGCCTCATATGGCAATCCCCACACCCATCTCCAGCTCTGAGCATCTCTAAGGAATGCTAGGCCTCCAAAAGGCGAAGTTTGAAGATGCTTATTCCAGTTTTAATTATGTGAGCCTTGGTTTTCCAGCTGTCATAGGAATTGAACAGATTTTTCCCTAAGGTCCTTCACAACTACAATAATCAGTGAGAACGAGACACATTTGGCCCTTTATAGCTGATAAATCATCATTCTTTTTCCATAATATTCTTTTGTCATAAGACCGAAACATAAAGGAAAAATTTTTTTTTTTTTTTTTTTTTTTTTGATGGAGGAAAAGGAGACATATACCAACCATGGGGTAAAAGCTGTCTTTATTTTTGCTCTCTAAATCTAAATCGTTTGCAAGGAAACGATTTTGGTTTTTTAAAACAAACAAAAAATGAAGTCAAAAGTAGTGTTAAAATCATTCTTGGCAAAATCCAGATTGTGAGAAATTCTACATTACAAGCAACCTGATTTCTTTCAAAAATAAAGTGCAAAGAAGCAAGCTTGGGATGAAAAAAAAAAAAAAAAGTCTTAAAGGATATATAAACAAAGTGTCATTCTTCTTCATTTGAACAAACCAACTACAAACATTTTATGCAACAATAAGGGCTATTTGAAAATTGACTGTATATTTAAAATTACAGAATTATCATTTTTGTTTTCAATTTCAGAATTATTGTGTATTTTAGAGACACATGTTGCAGTATCTACAAATGAAATTATATGATCACTATTGCTTTAGTTTCCTAACTGGTAAAACAAATATCATAAAATGGGCTGGCTTAACAAAAAGAACTTGTCGGCTCATGGTTTCAGAGGCTAGAAGTCTTGCTTCCTCCCAGGGTGGGTATCTTTTGGCCAGCTGGCAGTCTTTGGGGTTCCTTGGCTTTTCTGCACTTGGCAATGCACATGGTAGTATCTTCTCCATTCTTTCCCGGGTTCCTTTGACTTCCAGCTTCTAACTGCCCCCCACGCTTCTCTTTCTAACTTTCACTCTAATTATAAAGGACTCCAGTTATCCAGATTAAAGCTTAATCTGATTCACTTGGGCCACGCCTTAACTGAAGTAATAACTTAAAGACATCTTATTTATGAATGAATCCACACCCACAGGATTAGGGATTGGGACCCCAACTTGCCTTCTGTGGGCGACATGATTCAATTTCCAACGTCAGGGAAACACATTTTAAGAAAAGCCTATGGGGGGCTGGTTCATAAGAGCATAGGTGAAAGGAGGGTATCCCTGAGAGGATAATGGTTAAAGCTGAGTGTTGGTGAGAATGTTAAGATTCATTATTCTCTTTCCTTTTGTAGGTTTGAAATTTTCCATTTTAAAGTATTTATTGTAATTTATGTTAGCAATCCTTGCTCGTGTTTAAGATCATAGTATCAACTTTGTTGTGCCTTTATAATTCATCTGCTAAATTGTATCATTTTATGTATTTATAAGTTGAAATGAGAAGACTGAAAATGAGGTCAGGTCCCAACATTCTGTACTGTGACATTTAGATTATTGGAGCCATCGATAAACATCAAAGACACCCCATTTTAATAGGCTGCTCCAGCCAGATTGAACCAAAATGAATATTTTTTCTACTTAAAGTATGAGTTTATAGTAACAGAGGGTTAACTATGTTTCAGTTTGTCCCCACTGATATTTAGCACAATTTGCCTGGTAGTTGAGGCACCCAGAAGAAATAACTGTTCTCCGTAATAATTCCTCAAGTTTAAGTGCTCCATGGGGATTTGGATATAAGAAGGAACATACCAATGCTTAAGACCTTCATCAATCTTAGTGAACCAAGACTCAAAAGTACATTCACCGATAGATTGTGGTGATAAATGCATAACTATGTTATCATACTGTGGACGGTGGATTGTATACCATGGATGATGGTATGGTGTGTGAATGTATTTCAATAAAACTGAATTTAAAAAAAAAAAAAAAAAGTACATTCACCACCCTGTACTTTTTTCTTACTCTTAGAAACTCATCCACAGAACATACATTTGCAACTTAGACTTGATCCTGGTTTGTTATATCAACACAAGATACCTTCCAGTCAGCAGCTCTTCCTGCAAATTCCATACAACACTATCTGATTTTTTTAATGTGGCACTTACATATCTGGGATGTCAGCTTGCCAGTAAAACATTCAGTATGAAATCTTGGAATATATTTAATATGACTCTCTTGTGGCTGAGACAGTAAAGCAGTAAAGATCCAAGGCTAGAGGTTTTTTTGTGTGTTTGTTTTTGTTTTTTTTAAGTCATGGTCTTGAACAAGATGCTGCATTATGTGCTGACACAGCTTAGTCAGATGCTAGAGAAATGCAGCAGAGTGGAAGTCCACAGGAAATCTGACTTGCTCAACTAGGTCCAGTAATATGAGATTGTGCATTTTGGGCAAGCACATGGTCTTTGTGTGTGTGCTATTTTATGCGTGTCGACTGCTCGTGATGTTTGTGTCCAAGCCTAGCCTCGGGAGAGGTGCTGCACCTTGGGCGTGTGAAAAGCCTTGGGATAAGGTATGTTTATAGCAGAAACTCAGACCACTGAGCACAACTGTCGTCAGGTTAAAATGGAGAAACAACTAGTCAGGAGTGCCTCATTTAGGTTTCATTGGTAACTAGATCAGAACTAAAATAGATTCAAATTGTTTTCTCAGAATCACCTCATTTTTCCTTTCTATTATATTATTCCATTTCCTTTTGTGACCTACCCACATGCATTATTCCTTTATAATTTCCTAGAGAAAATAAGCCATTTTAAACAAAATTAGGAAGGATAATTCTATTTGATTAAAATAGCACAGTCATTAAGACTGGTTCTGGATACTGTTTGCCTTGAATTTTCTCCTTCATTTGCTGTGTGACCTTAGACAAGTTACTTAACCTCCCTTGGCCTCTGTTTCCCTATCTGCAACATACAACAAAGGACAGAACTTACCTCATGGAGTTAAAAAATCTAAGAGATTGTTAGTGAAAAACCCCAGTACTGTGTCTGGTATATAGTAGAGGCTCTGTAAATTTTAGCTAGATGGAAAAGGTGAAGGAAAAACAAAAGATTTTCAGTTTGGTTCAATAAAGAGAATTCATGAGAAATGTGGGTATGAAGAGGGAAAAAGAAAAGGGGGAAATATAGATTAAAAATATGTAAAATGATGAAAGAAAAGCCTATATCCAATGTGAAAGAGAGTGATACAAATACAGCAACAAAGAGAAATATGTTCACTGAGAACTATTGGCTCTCAAATTTGAATCTTTTAATTTAGTCTCATTTTTTAATGCCTACAGTACAATCGATTCTGTGTAAGACACTAGGTTTAAACAACATTTGTAATAATCATAACAATTAATTTAAAAGATGAAAGGGTACTTCACGCCTACAGGCATTCATAGTCCAGTGAAGAGAAATGAGAAAACCAGCCATTACATAAGCAAGAAGTAAGTGCTGTGGGAGGCGAGCATGCAGCTTATTAGAGTTTGAGCACATCTCTCAATTAGGCCAGAAGGGTACAGCAGGTTTTGCTGAGGAGGTGGCTCTTAACTGGGGTCATAAAGGAAAACCAATATTTTTTTTTCTATTCAAGCAGGGTAGAAAGTTTGGCCCATAGTCATAGAAACTAGAAGGAGGGTATTGGAATTTTCAAGGACTCCACGTGGGCTCAAGCCTAAAGCACAGTTTAGGGTAGTGGTGAGAAAGGAGACTAACACTATAAAAAGATTGCTAGTTGGGCTTCATCATGAAAGCAGAGGTAACTATGGAGAAATATAAAGAAGGGGACATAATCAAATTGGCCATGGGTGGGAGGAGAGAAGAGAAGATAGGAAGGAGTCATTCTAGACTTTTTAGACATTCTAGATGTCCAGTATTCTGACTCAGTAATAGGGGGATTGTGGCGGTTATTTGCTGAAAGAAAAAGTATAGGAGTAGATGAGAGCAGGTGGATGATGAGCTTGGTTTTGTTCTTAGTTTGAAATCCATGTGCAATCTCCAGATAAATCCCTTCAATGTGGTTGAACATCACTGGAAGATGATTACTGAAGATAAATATGTTTGAGTTGTCAGTATATAAATAAATATTGGTTGACCCTATTGGTCTTTATGTTGCTATTGATTTCTGAACAATATGTCTGATTTCTACAACTTGACTTAAACTATCCTATATAAAAAGCAACATCATATATTTCCCTGTTCTCCCATAGAGCCCTTAGCACAGTGCTGACTATGTACTTATGTATAATAAATAGCTGGATGAATTGAATTGAAGTATATAGAATAATTTCTAAGTCTTAGTAGGAAAAAGTCATGTAAACAGTCAATTGAAATGCTAAAAGATAAACTAATACCAAATAAAGAATACTGATTATTAATATTTGTCTTGCTGTGTTGAGAAGTCTTCAGTTTCTTTTCTAATAGGGTCAGCTAGTTTCATTGGAAGCACAGTATAAGACCTATATGCTTTTTTGAATTCAGTTTTATTGCAATATATTCACATACCATACAATCATCCATGGTCTACAATCAACTGTTCACAGTAACGTCATATAATTGTGCATTCATCACCCCAATCTATTTTTGAACACCTTCCTTATACCAGAATCAGAATCAGAATAAAAAATAAAAATGAAAAAGAACACCCAAATCATCCCCCCATCCCACCCTATTTTTCATTTAGTTTTTGTCCCCATTTTTCTACTCATCCATCCACACACTGGATAAAGGGAGTGCAATCCACAAGGTTTTCATAATCACACTGTCACCCCTTGTAAACTACATTGTTATACAATCGTCTTCAAGAGTCAAGGCTACTGGGTTGGAGTTTGGTAGTTTCAGGTATTTGCTTCTAGCTATTCCAATACATTAAAACCTAAAAAGTGTTACCTACATAATGCATTAAGAATGTCCACCAGGGTGACCTCTCGACTCCATTTGAAGTCTCTCAGCCACTGAAGCTTTATTTCGTTTCATTTCGCATCCCCCTTTTGGTCAAGAAGATGTTCTCAATCCCACGATGCTGGGTCCAGATTCATCCCCGGGAGTCATATCTTGTGTTGCCAGGGAGGTTTACGCCCCCGGGAGTGAAGACCTATATGCTTTTAAGATCAAAACAATCTGCAATATTTTAATCTCAAATTATCCTCTTTCTAAATGTTTTATTCCCATGGATTAAAGCATATCACCTGGAGACCTCAATTTCTTCATGTTTAATTATTTGCTGAACATTTCCTTCTGCACATCCTCAAGACCCCTCAGACTCCCCACATCCTGATCAAGACTCTCATTGTAACTGAGTTTCTCTCCTTGAATGACATCCCCCTCTCTCATTCCAATTATGCAGGTTTAAACACCCCGAAGCAGCCATGACTCCCATTTCGCTCAGGTCTAACATCTCATCACTTACCAAGTCCTCTTATTTCTTCTTACTTTTAAGCCCTTAATCACCACTTTTCTTCCTTTAGTTATGTTTTCCTCCCTGCCAAACTGCTTGCCCTTTCATTGTTTTATATCCCATCAGTCAATCTCTCACCCATTACAGATTTACTTAATGGAGTGTCCACAGTTATAGATTTATAATTCATAAGCTAATTTTATCCCACAGGGAGAAATTATTGCAAGGAAGAATCAACATGGTTATTCATCACAGCTTCTTCTCACTCCAATTCCAGGCATACCAAGAGGTCACAAAATGTGATTACAATGTCAGACCCTGGTTTTCAGGCTATATGTGAACTCCAACTCCTTAAGTAATTGAAAATTGTATGAATAGCGGACAGCCCACTCAGGGTAAAGCAAGTCAGGAGAGGTTTTGTAATCATCTGCACTTGCTTTGTATTAGCAAATATTTGTAGAGGATTAAAATGGAAAACTGGCTGCTAAATATAGCATTCAATATAAAACCTGTTTTACAGATCACAAGGGGATTCTCTCTTATTTTTATAAACGGAGATTTTTTTTTTTTTTTAATTAGGAACTCCCTCACCTACAAACAAAGAAAAACAAACAAAAGCCCCTTCTGATTCCTTTGCTTGGGGGGGGAGGTAAGAAAAGAATAATAGAGTCACAGGATTTTAGAGTTGGACAAAGCTGTAGAGATCTTTCCTTCCAATTCCCTCAAATTACAAATGAGGAAATAGGCTAAGGAAGTTTACAACTTTCCCAAGGTCACAGCTAGTTAACTTTTCAGCAGACTAGAATTTAAATCTTTTAAATCCTGGTCCAGTCCTTTTAAATCCTAGGGAAAGGTGGGGAACAAGTACTATTTCCCAAGGAATCACTGATGTACTCACAAAAGGAGGTTTTGCCCATCTGAAAGAGACACATTTTGCATTACCGTACAGTTTAACACATGGAGCAGTTACCCCAAAAATTCATCTGAAAAGTTCTTTCAGGCAAGTTCAGGATCTTTCTGCTGGGCTTCTTGGCTGCTCTGAGAAACTTATCCCAGGGCCCATGGTTATTTCTACAGACCACATACAAAAGACTAGACCAGTGGCTTCTGAATTATGATCCCTGAGCTATTTGGGGTTTGGCAAACCTTGGAGTTTAGCAGAGAAGTAAATTTTCAATTTCCAGAAGAGTGAATTTGGGAAGGGGGAGAAAAATAAATGTCTTTAACTGAAAGGTGAAACACAAACTGTGGATTTTACCATGAAAGTTAGAGACTAACTTCATTGTATATCATATGAAGAGAGAGAGAGAGAACTCAAAAGACCATAAAAACCAAACATGCCTATGTGTGCTATATGGAGGAGTGGACAGACCATTTGCTGAAACTCCCAGGGCTTTGAAAGAAGGCCACTGAGATGAAAGGAAAGCCCATCTGTATACAACAAAATGCAGTCTCTCTGATATGACTAAGAAACAATTATTCTAAAAGATCATGCAGTCTTTGTCTCCACTCCTTGCAGCAGAAGGAGGAATAGTATAATAGCATTCACTAGGGAGAAATCCTATATGTCCCTGGCAGTGAGTTGGAACATACCAGAGAAAATTAACAGCTTCAAGTCAGATAGGTTCCTGGATCATAAAAACCTCCTGTTAAGCATTCATCATTTAGGTTGTGTTTTCAACTGGTCATATTTCCAGTCAGATACATCCACATACAACCAACAATCATACAACCATATGCATCCCCATGTGCATGCACACACACATACACGCAAACAAATGCATGGCCCTGAAGTCGACACATGGCTACAATTTTCTTATTGTCCCAAATTGAATATACAGTAAGCCAGCTGGATGATGATAGTTTTACAAGGTCTGGAGATAATTTATCAATTGAACTTCAAAGGGTTCTCAGCCTTTCTGCACTGGTCATTATTAAGTAGGAAAATATGTAATCATTTGAGAAGAAAAATATAAGATTTAAACTAAGGTCAACTAGTCTTGAGTCAATGTTAAGTTCCCAAGATATCATCCATCCTCATCTCCTTGTGTTTCTAATCTGACATTCCTTAAAACATGGTCATCACGTCCCTAATGTCTTTAGGTCTGGGGTGGAGAAGTCTATGGAGATACATGATAAAGAATGCATATTAATAAATATATAAATATATATATATATATATATATATATTTCCTATCATTGCAATAAGATAAATGTAATAAGATGGCCCCTTTCTTAGGCCCACAGGATAGAAAAGGGATAGTTTGGAAGTCTGGAGCTTGCTGCTGATATTCCAGGGCAAAATACATCTGAATTTAGAAATGGACAAGGTTGAAAAACATGAGTAAAGCTGAGAAGAATTATCTCTCAGAAGCCTTAAAAGCAACTAATCCTTGTGGAGCAATTGTATGTGCTGGCACTTGTGAAACTCTTTTTCTGCATTTGCTTATTTAATCTTCACAACAACCTTGGGAATAGTATGTGTCAATTCCTGTTCTATATATGAGAAAAATTTGATCTTAAAGTGGTTAAGTAATTTTCCCACAAACGTTTAACAATTGGTGAAGTTGGCACACAGGAATGGGTCAGTTTGATCCCTAAATATATCCTTTTAATAGCATTCTCTGGGAGATGAATAATGGGAGCCTTAGAGCTGATATCTCCAAAGTCATAACAAATGCTATATTTGGAAGATGCTCCATTTGTAGTTTGTTAGTGAAGTACATACAGAAAAGAACACAGATTTGTGACAGATTAAGCAACAGTTTGCAATTACTCTTGTTCTTGTTAACAATTTACATTAATGTTGACTTCTAGTTACAGATACTTATTTAACACCTCCTTTTCAAGGAACACTTCTTCAGGCATGGAAAACACAAGAGATTAAAAACAGAGAGAAAGAATGAGGATGGCAAAATGTCTGTACCATCCCACCATTACTAATAATTTAATAGCAAGCATAAGACATGTACATGTACCAAAATAATGTCGGGACAAGCCAGGTGAACATCATATCCTAATGGCAACATAAGAAAACCTTCCCTGGAAAGGTTATATTTTAATTGGGAATTAAAAGATGGTTAGAATTTTGAGAGCTGAGATGGGAAGAAGAGTTTCTTGTAGGCAAATACTGACAGCAAGTCCCAAGGTGTAGAAGTCCAGACACAGTCTAAAGACCCTCTAGAATACCATCCTGACTCCTGGATTGAGTTGAAAATGAAAAGGAATACTGGATAATAATAAGATAGAGTCCATGTTGTAGAGAAAATTACATTTGCCTGAGTTTTGTTTTGTTTTGCTTTTGGATAAATTAGTTCTTTTTTATAATAGTATTGTTTTGAAGGACACCAGTAATCATGCCACCAATTGCTATCACTGGAAATCTCAGTGAAACCATGTTTACTATGAATTTAATTTAGACAACTTTGGTGACTCTTAGTGTTGGTCAAGATGCAAATACTCCAAAGGAACATCAATATTTAACATTTCTATAGCATTCTATGCAAGCCAATACAAAGTAATTGAGACTATTTTCTTTTATAAACACTCAATATTGCAAACTTACCTGATATATCCCCACTGCCTATCAAGAATATTTAAGGAAACAACCAGTTGGATGAATTATTGGAAACATCTCCCCAAGACCACCAAAAAACTTTGTTCTTCTGTTTCCTTTTGGCTGCACATAAATAATCATATGGCACTAAACTCTCTTTAGCACACCACAGGTCCAAAACCAAATAAGGTCTTAAAATTCTGCAAATTACATTCAGTTTTTGTTATTGTTTTTGTTTTTGTCTTTGGAATGCAGTATACTTGGGCTTAAAGTATAGAAAGGGAGAGAGAAATGTAGTGTGTCCTTGGAGTCACCATTAAGTTGATGATAATCTTTAGTCCCACAAAAATTACATCTTGTAAGTCCTTTACATTTCCTGGTTACTACCTGGCTCCTATTTAGCCTACAGTTTAAATTTAACCATTGGGAAAGTCAAGGCATTCAAATATCAAGTTGTTTCCAATCTCAGAAAGCAGCAGATTCTAGTGCAAAAAAAAAAGTCCTTGAAGAAAAATAAGCTTGAAAAAACTGCATTAAATCTTTCAGTTTTCTAGAAAGGTAAATCGAAAACCACCAGAAAGAGCAGCAGTTAGTGGTCCATAGGATGAGAATAATGAAGATCCATCAAACCAGTGGTTTGCACCTAAACAAAAAATTTCTGCTTCATTAATTTGGAAATTAACTAAGATGCAAGTAAATGATCTCAATCTGAGTTTTTGGCTAGATTTGACATCTGACTAAACTCTTGTTATTAGAATCAAGGTGAAAAGCTTCACATTGATGAAGTTGAACAAATAGGCACACCTCCTTTCCTTTAAATATCACAAACATCTTCATGTAAGATATTTTTTGCTTTTAAACCACAGCTCTGATTTTACCATTAAATGCAGATAAAAAGTAGATTTTTCAGAGGAATTTATTTCATAACAATTTTACCTAAAAGCACCCTTATGACAGATATCTGTACTAAGTTAAGCAGCTTAATGACAGGGGTTCCAATTTAATGTTCAATTTAAATTTGACTGCCACCTGACCCAAATCCCCAGTAAGTTCATAGAGTCAACAGCTGAGTAATTTCTAGACTTCTTTCTATATCTACACACAATCTTTTCCTTCTAATATGTATTTTATACTTATGCTCTATCAGTTGGACAGACATTGTTCTTTATCATTGTCCAAATATTATTCTCCTACTCAAAAATCATAAAATTTTTTTCACTTATAATATCAAGTCTGAAGTCCAAATACTTTGAATGAATTTGAAACTTCCCTTTATGTTATCCTTTCTTACCCAGCTAAACTGTTTTATCCAAACAATACATTTCTCTCTCCTCCTCCTCATCCCATGCTCCTTCCCCATACACCCATTCCTAATTCCATTACTGACCTTTCTATATTTTGCTTTCTCTTCTATGGAACCCACATGCTCTGATTCTCTAAACTTGCCCAATTTTCAACCCCATCTTAAATCTCCTTTCCTCCAGCCCATGATGGACAGAGCCTTTGTTGAATTCCTCATGTATTTGCAGACAATATTATAAAACTCGGCATACTTGAAATAACCATATCTTATGTTTCTCTTGTTTTGTGAACAGTAGTTTTCACAGTAGTGTGAACACAGCAGGTCCTTAATATATATTGACTGGTTGGTGCTTTCACAGTTAATTTCCCTCCAGTACCTTTATAAAGACAGAAAATGTAAAATTTAAGAAATCACTCTGTATTCTGAGGTTGTAAAACTGTGACTAAGTCCCCCAACACTTTATTCAGTAATTTCACAGCCTAGATATACTATCAGCCATCCACATATATCAAAGAGGCCATAGCTTTAGATTGAAAGTGAGTCACCATTGCAAGATATGGCAAAGTTGAGTGCGTTATGGACTATAATGACCACATGCATCAAGATCCCTAAAACCTGGATACAAGCCAAATAGAGGTGATTGTTGTAAATAAAACTTCTTTCCAGTGGCAAACAAGCTCTTTGGAAGCATCACTGTTGTGCATTCAGTTGTGCTCTATGGAGCTGAAGAACGAACATCACTATTTCACAAGGTTTGAACTTTACTGGATGCAAGGGTAAAGTATTGCTCTGTCTCCATAGAGCAATCACATCACAGGAGGGATAAACACTTAATGTGATGGGTTTGTTCCTTTGTTCCTAAATAGTGGGAAATGTGAATGCCTGTGATTGTAAACTTTTTTTTAGTTAAATCCTGTTTTCCCCCATTGGCTTACTCTAGTTTTTATATTTCAGATAGTTTTTATCCACTTTTCTCAATAAATTCTAATTCTAAATTTTAATATTTTCTGCCCTCACTTCGACTTTATTTTCTTGAAGTTTATTCCATAATCAAATGACAAAATTCACCTTGGAAACTATATTTTTAAAAGTCTGGTAATAAATACTTTGCAGTATGTATTTTATGATTTATTTACCTTTTCACTGATTATCTGCATTTTCTTGAAGTATCCTGTACTGACCAAAACGTTAGTGAGCCATTTTTTTTTCTTGGACTGTTTTTACAACTTCTTCCCCTCTCTCAGTCACTCTTTCTTGTTTGTCTGGAGAGTTTGGTAATTCATAGAGAAGAGCAAACTTGTTCAAATCCTTCAAAATTTGTAATCTTTTATAATTAGTAGGGAAAAAACACCAACATTGTGCTCCTTACCATTGTTTTTGTTTTAAGCATCTCTTAATTTTGCATGAAAATTGTTGTTTTTAACAGTGAGTTCCCATGGAGATTGACAGGGAAAAGGCACTTATCACTAGGAACAGACAAGAAATTCTCCTGAGCATCTGCCCATCAGTTAATAACTTGTCAGATCAGGTGAACCTCTGATACAATGGCAGTTGTCAGTGAGTAGGCATTTTTATCACTGTGGTTGAACTAAAGACCTGGGCATTTGCCAAAAATGGTTTTTAGCAATGTCTCTTCAGCACATATGTTTTTGAGTATCAAGTCAGCTGAGGCCTTTGCCACACTTGCACAGCCTCACTGAGGAGGCAAAAGCTCAAAGCTAGATTAGGACCAAACAAGAAGGGCCAATATGGGTCCTTTTGGATGGAGAATGATTTGGACACAGGCAAGGGCAAAACATTTCCTTTGGTTCTCTGGAATCATAGATACAGGGATGCTATAGACTTGAGATTGGATGTGCACCATCTTTCAGACAATAAAGGAAACAGATCAAAGAAAAGGAAAAAAAAGGGAGGGGGGAGCAATAGATCAAAACTGTTGATCCTATTTGAACACTTGGATTGAGACAGATCTAAAATCAGAGCTGCTCCTCTTCAACTATATGAGCCAATTGGTTCACTTTTATTGTTAACTGGGTTTCTATCTCTTAAAATTCTCTTTGTCTCTCCAATAAGCCAGGACAATCATTCTTCGTGTGTAGACCAATGAGGTGAACTTTGATAAGCCTCGTCTGCTGATCTTTTCACCCTCTTCCAGATGTTGATAGGCATGAAATATTGGCATAGTACTGAGCTTAGAAAACTTTGAACAGAATGGTTGCAAAAATTGGGCTACGCATCATTTTTCCTGGAAAGTTAAGTGTGTGCCTTCAATGTGACACCTCTATGTGTCAGTTGTGGATTCCACAGAGAATCCACACTGGTAGGAATAACCATTAAAACCAAGGTTTTCCCTGGCTCATGTTGTCAAACAGCACAAAGTATCTCCTTCCTGCTTTAGTTTCCATCTCGAGGCGCCCTTTGGATGACACCCCAGGTGGGTTACGTATGTTTTCCCATTCTGGAAGGGGCATGCTCTCAGCTGACCACCAAACTAATGCATTTTAGATGTTAACAGTTAAAAACTATCTCTTTGGTCAGATGCCATGACAGGCTGTGCAAGAAAGAATTTGGACAGGAAGGGGCAGTTGAGCATCCCTTAAACTGCATCCTATTGAGATCTGCCTAACCTGTCTTCCCCCGAGGTCCACCTGTGTTAGAGGATTCTCCTAGCACCCAGTGTACGTGTAAACCCACTTTACTTTATAAACAACTTCACCTAAAGCTAATGCTTTGTTCAGACCATCTTATGGAAGTATTTTACCATTTGAAAAATAAAGATGACATCTGATTTTTGACCTTGCATGTGTTTTTATGGATGATATTGGTTTGCAAAACCTCTCTTAGTTATGGATAAAATTTCAAGTTCAACTTCATTTGAATAACAACTAGAAATATTTTTCTTCTATATGCTTTCCTTTGATTTTGAGGTACTGTATTTCTTTTAAATTTAAAAAACTATTTCAATCCAGAAAAAGGAGACTAGATAATTGAATGTTTTTATTTTCTAAAGACTCCTAAAAATCTCCAACAAAAGTCATTTATACACATGGGTTCACAGATACCTCTTACCCTTGAATAAATAACAAGGAATAAAAACCTACCAGGGAAATGGAAAAAGACCTCTTAGGGCTTAACTTGTTTTGAGAAAATGTCTGCTATATAAATTTTACACGTGATCTTAAGTGTAAGCCAAAGAAGTACATATGGTGAAACTTTAGCAAATACTTACTAGGGGAGTAACCCACAAAGGAATTAAAGATCCTAGCCACATATTTAATTTTTTCACCCAAACTGTTAAAAGTTATGTCATTTTTCACTGGAGAATGTAGGTTGGCTAATGGATTTAACACTACCATTTGGTCTAATTTCCTGATGTCTGCTCCAATCATGGTATAAGGTTTTCTACAGAGGGGGAAAAAATCTTAGAGTGTATCTCTTTGTTTTCTATGTTCTCACATAGGCATTCTGTTATTTTTTACTCATTGAAAGCTGAGGTTGGTTGGAAAAGAAATAATTCAGGAAAAAGACTAGTTTCAATGTGTTAAACTTAATCTTGAAACAAAATTGATAAAGATTAAAACAGTTTCCAACACAAATCACATTTTGTAGGTCAGGATGAAAAACCTGGAAGAAAGAAAAAGTTCTGTACTATATTTATATAAAGCATTTTTTTCTGTTTTTAATCATTTTCTTTCTTTCCTTTTTGAATCTAGTTTTATTATCTTCTAAACTTTATGTTGCCTGTGTCTAACAAAACCTTTATGTCAACAACTGTTCTATCAATAGTAATCAACCCCTGAATGGTTTCGGTTCCTTTTTTTTTTTTTTTTTTAGTTTACATTGCCTTTCCCAAATGAGAGAACCCCATATTTGAAGTAGATCTGTTTGTCTAGCAAAGATTTTTAAATATGTCTTTGAAGCTTCTCTTCCGAAGAAGGTTTGGTGTGCTGATCTTTTGAAGGCTGTATACAAACCTAGGATTTTTAAATTTTTAATTAGAGAAAGTTGTAGGTTTACTGAAAAATCATGCAGAAAATAGAGTTCTCATATACCACCACCCCCAAAAACACACACACAGTTTTCCCTATTGTTACTGTGTTGTAGTAGTGTGGTACCTTTGTTACAACTGATGAAACAATATCATTATAATTACACTACTAACTATAGTCCATAGTTTATATTAAGGTAGACTGTACATATTGTGCAGTCCTATTGTGTTAAAAAATTTGTCCTAGTTACATACATAAAACCTGAAATTTCCCCCTTTTAACCACATTAAATTATATAATTCAGTGGTAGTTTTGTTTGGGGTGATGGAAGTTTGGTAATGAATGGTGGGAATGTAGCACAACATTGTGAACGTACAAACCTAGAGATTTGATTGAAACGCTTCTCAGCATTCATTATTGATCCAAACAGTCACTGAAGTTGATTCTAAGTTTAGAGACAGGTTTGAATTTCAATCCCAGCTCCATCAATTATGAGCCATGTTACTTTGGATCTGTTATGTAACTTTTCTAAGATTACTTCCGCATATAAAATAGAGACAGAAATTGCTTCTATGTCACAAGATTATTATGAGAAATATGTAATGTAATGCACATGTTTGGTGGAAAGTTCAACAAATAAATACAATCAATTATTATAGTGTTATTATTATTAATTATTTTTACACTTTTAAAATTGTCATTTAATATTATTTCCCTCATATCATTAAGACTTTTATATACAGAAAAATATGTGGGTTTGGCCATGTTATAACAAAAAGTACACTGTTTCTTCATAAATTCTGAATGCGATTATATATATATATACACACATACACAGGCAAACACCTGTTTTACAATTCTAGTTCATTATTATTTATGTGTCATTTATTACCAAAATTTATACTCTCTTAAAAGCATGTTGCCTATCACAAGTTCACTTCTTACTTGTAATATACAAATATTTAGGAGAGAAACATTAGATTTTGGTGATCCTGCAATGAAAGCCATTTCTATGGAGGTCTGAAAAAGTGCATGTATCTTCATTTTTAGTATATTTGTTTGCCTATATTTTATTTATGATTGATTCTCCAACTCTATTCCAAAGGAAATTGACAAACAGATAGATACATGATAGTCAGATGGATAATACATAGAAAGATACCTAGATACATAAACAGATACATAGATGAATAGACATTTGTTTATGAAAAATTAAATATGCAATAGAATCAAGATTATTATTTCACAATTTTAGGTAGTGTTAAAAATAGTTTTATATTTCACTTAGTTTCCTGGAAGTGAAGGAAAAACAGGGAATAAGGTGGACAATAGAGCTACAAGGGAACTTGGTTTGGGAAAAAGGAAAACATTTGTGAAAACCTACTAGGTGTTCAAAACCGTACTAAATATTAATATATCAAGTTTAATCCAATTCTCACAGTGACTTTGTGAAAGTGTTACTTCGCCATTTAAGAGATGTATAAGTGATGCCCATAGCTACACAGAAACCAAAGGGCAGGTGTAAGAGTCTCCCTCTAAACTGCCTAAATTCACTGCTTAGGTAAGTTGTACACTAATTACAATGGCATTTCTGGGCAAGTAAAAATTTCAGAAGGGAAGCAATTTAAGTAGCAAGTATGTTGTTCACAATTCTTGGACTCACTGTAGTCCACCAACAAACGCCTACATATCTGAGTCCCCACACTCTCTCTCTGACATCATCTACCACTGTCCTCTTTTTTTGAGCTGTACTGATCTCTAGCTGCTTCTTGAATGTTCTAAATATATTCCTACTTCACACCATTTGCGATTGCTGATTCCTCTTTCCCCAAATAACAACATAATTCCTATTCTTCGTTCAGATATGGGTTAAAAACTTATGTCTTTATAGATACCTCATATAACCATTCTCTAAAATTGTGCCCTCCCCCATCAGTCAAATCTCACACTAGGCACACAAAATAACATGTTTATGCTTTTATTTCTTCTTCATCAATTGATTCCCACTATTATATATATTCCATAAGAATAGACATTTTTACATTTTGCTCTTTGCTGTGCCTCCAGGTCTTTAAATAATGCCTGGCATGTAAAAGATGCTCAATAAATATTGTTGATTGAATAAGTAAAATTACAATACTGAAATATTTTGACTTGATCAAATTCTTACCAAGACAAAGGAACAATGAGATAAGATACATATAGAAGTATTGATGCATAATGGAAGTTCAGATAAAGTCCCATCCTCTACAGTTGATGTTGTACTTATAGCTCAAATGCTCAAGTATGGCTTTCAGTAATATATTCCTTTTTTGTCATATCTATTACTGCATGGGGAAAATAACCCGTCATTTGTCACTATATTCTTTCTTGTTTAAAGATCACCTTAAAGATTCAGGAAATAAAATTCTAAAGCCAGTCTCTAAACAGTTTATATTTCCAATGTATATATCCGTCTTTCCATTTCATGCCAATCTATATGTAAGCATGTAATTTATTGAATTGCTCAGTAATATAAAACAGGAGTGGGCTTTGTAATGGCCATCGTGTAGCTGTAGGTTCTACAGATAGCAGACAGTGTCATTGTAGCAATGCCCACAGAAGAAAACCATGTGCAAACCATGACATGCCAAATCATGAATGCATGACACAGAAAGAAAACATAAAATGCTTTTATCCATTCTTCTTCCATTACCTCAAAATGTACAGAGTCATAATTATTTTAGAAAGGTGGCCAGCCTCATCATTCTTCAAAATTCCAAGAGAAATAATTGATCTAATTTTGTATCTAGTGACCATTTCTACCACTGAGGTTTTTCTAATTAACCTAAAATTTGGCAAACTTAAGGTCTGTTTCTGGAATATATTTGGGGTCTTACATTTTCACAGCTACCTGATTTCTTGGGCTCCCTGTCACCAACTGTTCTTTTCCAATAAAAAGCAGAGTATAGGAGCACAAGTAATGGCCTCTCCTTTATCGCTGGGAGTCTTCACAAGCCTAGCATTTAAAACTCAATATAAGAGCCTTAAAGATTTTGTGGCAATCTCTCCTTCAGATATATGGGAAACAACAATTGTGGCTGTTTTTAAACTGTAAGTACTAAGATAACAAAAGCAAAAAATAACCTTCTGTACTGTTCAGCAAGGTATGACCACAAGAACGTCTTCTTTCCTTGTATTACAAAACTCTTTCAGCAGCCAATATGAACCCCACTTTTAGCAGATTTTACTATAAATAAGCTAATGATAAGTGTATCTACCAACAAACTTGGGAGAAATGAATAATGAAGAACATGCTGTCTTCTGAAGGAGAGACAGAGGAGAAGGTAATTCCTGTAGAGTTGAGCCCTTATGAGTTCATAAAGTAGGGCTTGCTTTTGTTGGTTGTAACATCCTTTCTCTTTGAATGACTGTGAAAATCAGCCAAGTCTCCTTAAATTTCTGAAGACATGAGCCATGTTGAAGACGGCAGTGTAAATTTGTGGTTCTGAGATGGTTATAAATATCATATCTGCTACAGCCACTATCATCCTAAAGCAGAAAACCTGGTGGAAAATACACAACTGATTCTTTTCTGACTTCAGATCTAGAATAAGGATGAAGCATTAATGAAATATACTTCTTTGCCTACTCCACCCAATATGTAGTGTGTGTGTGTGTGTGTCTGTGTCTGTGTCTGTGTCTGTGTCTGTGTCTGTGTCTGTGTCTGTGTATGTCTTCTGCAAATTTTCAATTTCACCAGCCTAGGTGAATGGGTTGCAGAGCATAAGCTAGTTTTCTGAAGCCCGTTTCCTCTAGGTAACTCAGAAGGCTTTTGGAACCATTTCTCTCCTCACCACTAACCACACTCGTGTTTGCCTCTCCAGCATTGACTAGACCCCTATTGTGAAGCTATATACTGTAGTGTTAAGGGCTTGGATTCAGAGTAAAAAAAAAAATATCCTGGTTATGGAACCACTTGCTAGCTATGTATCCCTAAGAAAAGTAAGCAGCCTCTCTAAAGCTAAGATTCATCTCTTGACTCTTGTGAAATAGGAAAACTGGAAGTACTTACCTTCTAAGATTATGGTTAGGAATAAATGGGTTAGTACACCAGGCACACAGTGAGTGACTAACTCATATTAATTATATCTACCAAGATTCTGGTGTTAGGAATACAACAAAGAATAAAATGTTTTGTTGTTGTTGTTTTGTTTTTTTAATCTTGCACTGAATGAGGTACAGTAGTCACTTGCAAAGAATGCAATTAAGTAACTGGAGGAAAATTAAGAGCAAAGAGTTCTACTAACTAGAAGGAAAATGATGAGAAATGAGAAGTCAGTGTATTTGAACTGTCAGAAATGTCCTGATGGCAGAGACTTGTCTTTGAATGTGCTATAGTGTTTTGGAGAGTTAGGTAGAAAAGGTGAAGGGTTGTCAGATGAGGTGAGCAATTCATTCAGAAACAAGGTAGAAATGACCAGTGTGTGTGACAATGTCTACCCACTCTAATCAGAATGGATACATCTCAGAAAGATGGATAAACCAACAGAGCATTAAAAAGGGATCAGCCATCACTAATTCCTTTTGTAACAGAAAATAATAAAAGCCTTCCTTAGGAATATTTAAAATTAAAAATGGGGTATGCTTTTTAATTTTGACTTAGCAACTCACTTCACATTGTGATGACATTCTTTAAAGTTTATTCAAAATATTAATTTGAAAGTTTCAAACTGAAGTTAATTTGTCTTTCTTACGCATTTTTCATTTAGGAAAAAAAAAACGCATAGCAACTCCACTTTAAAGAGAAGAAACTCAATAATACTGTGTGAACTAATCATGAGATTTATTAAGGGCTGGAAATTATTTTGACCAAGTGTTGACAATCTGAAGTCTTAGATTTAGAATTACATTAATAGTTTTGCCAAATGCATCTTAGCCTTCAATTAATGTGAAATGGTGAAAAAATGTTTGTGTGCAAAATATGTCTTAATTTTCTAGCCTTAGTATTTACTGAATCTGGAAATAATGTAGAGGAGATTTCCAGGCTTTATTTATTCCCAAATAAATAATATAACAGGCAAAATATTTCTAGAGCATCAAACTTAGGCAATATTTTCTCATGAAAAATGTGAGACAAAATGCAGGTGTCAAAGGAAAATTTCATCAGACACTAGCATGACCTACATGTTTCCTCTGATCCTTTCTATACCCAAAAATATATTGGAAAAAATTAATCTTGTACAAGATTGTAGGACCCAACAATGACCTTCCCTGAGTTCCATAACTTCTCACAAAACTCAAACAGAGCCTTTACTATTTGGTGGCTCAAAGTGTCATTCCATTCTGAACAGTGAAGGGGAAAGATTTGCTCTTTTGTTAAGTAAGTTTCCTATATAATCACATCCTATAAAAAGTACGATTCATTTGATAATTTTTCTAAAGTGTTAGATATTTCATTGTGTTTAATCAGAAGGATAATCTCCCTGGGATGATGCTCAATAAAGTAATACAGGAATCTGCTATCTCTAATTAGCTGCTTAAATATTTAAATAATTTTAATAGTGTCATCAGAATGTATCTGACATTAATTACTACTTTGCTAGGATGGGGTCAAAAGGTTCAGATTCTGTTACAAATTTCTGTGGCAAAAGATAATGGAGCTAATGCTTCAGTAGTTAGCCAATCAAAAGGCTGCCTTAGCAAAGTATAAACTAGGTAAGCTAAGTGCAACGAAAACAGGCAAAAACATTCTGTAACGTAATATTGTGCATATTTTTTATCTTGCAGAGAAGAAATGCTAAGACAGATTTGAATTAATTTGACTGCCAAAGAATTGCAACACTGATCTAAGTCTGACAATAAATAGGCTAAGAGAAAACTGAGTTTGTGGATTTTTGTGATTCAAGATAGTGCAATTAATCCGTTTTATTAATGTACAATGAATTTGAGTGCACTAAATACCAGAATGGCAGAAAGTATTTCAGCTAAACCTCAAAAGTGACCCACTTTTTTTCCTGGCAGCATTTAAATGCAAAGAAGTCCAAAACAACTCAACTTCAGTATTAAGGAAGTCTCTTAATTTCCTGTAATTAGATTTGATCCAAAGGTATTTTTACAGTGGGTCAAATCTGATTTTTCTCACACCATTCTTATTCCATTTTGGTAGTCCTGAAGATATTGCAGAAACAACTTTTAATAGCTGGAGTATTCAAGGGGATAACAAAACTATCCTTTTTACTCCTTCAGACTTCTGGAAGGAATAAACCAGGAAAATCACGCTATTAATCAACCTTGAAACAAAGGAAGCATCCCCAGTGCCCTGAAGGGAAGTTATTCCACCAATCATCACAACCACCAGTCAGAAAGGAAAGCCACCCATTCAAAGGATAGCCTGAAACTTAACCCCAATATCCTTGAACAATTGATAGCTAGAGGATGGTGGGAAACAGCTTTTTTGGAGGATCAAACAATTTCTCTATTTCTTATGTGAAATTTGGATTCCATAGGCCAGATTTATTCTTAATTTGAGAGAGAAACCTAATAGACCTTTTCATTATTCAAAATTGAAAAGAGCAATTCAGTTCTGGCAGGAAGACACACTGGACTGTGTTAGGTTTGCCTGATAAAATATAGAATGCTCAGTTAAATATGAATTTCAAGTAAACAATGAATAATTTTATTCACTAAATCTGGCAACTCTAACTATAGTGAGCTAAACTTCTAAGCATAAAAACAAAATACTGCTTTTATGAAGAGTAAAGCTGTATCTATATCTCTGAAAACTTTTTCATTGACAGGGAAAAAGGCCTGTAATTAGGAATGAGAGATAAAAGTTTTTGTTGTTTTTCTCCCTCTTGATTGGTTTCAGAGAAGACTGAAAAGACATAAATGGATTTTGGAAAGTAAAAACAGGATTGGGCATCCCCATTGCTGGAAGATAATATGGCCCTTGCAACATCATGCCTGGAAGACTATGGCATAAGAAGA
The DNA here is from genome assembly GCF_015220235.1 of Choloepus didactylus. Classification (NCBI taxonomy): domain Eukaryota; kingdom Metazoa; phylum Chordata; class Mammalia; order Pilosa; family Megalonychidae; genus Choloepus; species Choloepus didactylus. The sequence continues at coordinate 23,183,407 of NC_051310.1, forward strand.
AAGATGGCCAATTGAAGTTACTATGGGAATATCACAGTCTATAGACAAAGGAGCTGGGAAAACAGACAACAGAGGTGGATTTGGGAAACACATAAACATTACTAAACACCTCCCAGACAGTCTTAATGTCTTGGGGTCATTTTAAAGGGAAATGGGATCTCTAATGGTTATAACACTAATGGATTGAATTTGTTTAGTACCCCCAAAACTGGTATCATCAATCCACCCCACCTCACCTTGTATATGACAGAAATACTCACAAATATACTGAATTGCCCCAGAGTCTGGGTTACATGTAGATTTTCAAAAGCTAAATTTCATTTAGGTGTTCTACTGTTTGTCTGAGTAAGTCCCAAATAGTCTCTGGTCTTAACACTACTGGATCTAATTTGGCTGCCACTGTGTCAAGTGTTGGCACAAGTGGGGCAAATTCTTCTGCAGCCCAACACTACAAAGATCAGTAGCAAAATTCCTTCTGACCTAAACCAATAGTTAGGGAAGACTATAAATGCTACACTATAAATAGATGTACCTCAATAGCAAATGAGAGTGAACAAAGTTAATTCCCCAAAGCTTTTAAAATTTTTCTTAAGATATGGTAAATGAAATTCTGTCTCTTCTTCATGTATTAACTTACTTTATTAATAAGCAATTTCAAAATATGGCCATAAGCCCTCACAGCATTGTGAGCTACCTTTTAATGTTTTCAGGCACTTACTGATAATTTGCTTTTGGAAGATGTCCATGTAGATGTGGCTTTTATAACAATTTACAAGTACAAAATATTACTCAGGATAAATGATTATATAAGTGGCTATTTAGAAAACTTTGTGAAAGAGTTAATTAAGCACATAGGATTGCTATTATGATCTTTTAATGTTCTTAAAATTTTTTCCTTTGTTGTGTCTAAAATAATAAATAAGTACATGAATGAATGAATGAAATACAAAGAACCATTATATTTCAAACTGCAGTGAAAATGAGTTGTGTGTTCTACAGCACAAATAATAACTTTAAAGAATTATTTTTCCAGATGGCTATCAATAAATTTAGAAGAGAAAGAAATTAGATTGAGTATGAATCTGTGAACATTACCTATACAGGCATTCTTTGTGGAAAATCCCTGAACCTTCCATCAATGTTTTTCTAGTCATTTTCTTAAACCCATAGAAGACACACTGTTTGCTTTGGTTACTTCTTCCCATCTTTTCCATGAGGTCAGATGCCAGAGGATGCTTTTAATTTAGAGAAAATGGTAGAAACCAGTCCATATCTTTAGGGGCCTGCACTAGTTTCAGAGACAAAGAGAAAGAGATGGTAAGAAGCTGGAGACACTAATGAAATTGTTCTACACACACGGAATTTCCATCCCAGATTTCCTAATGTTAGGTCTTCTGCATGTCCAAAACCTTGTGGTCCTCAGTTAATGTATCTTTTTCCAGCTGGTCTTTCTTTATGCTGACAGCAAGGAACAAAAATCCATAAAGCATTGCAACCACAAAACATAAAGTCTGATGGTAAAGCTATTGCTTAGCTTAGGGCTTAATAATACTATTTAAAGCCATTTGTCCCAACACTGACAAAACAAATCTACTTTAATAAGTTTAGAGAACAAGAGTTATTGCCATGTGATGGCTGTTCGTAAGCAAAATTTGGGCTTTGTGTCTAAGAAAATAGATGGAAAACTCAAAATTTTGGTTAACCAATCTGTTGTTTTTCTCTCCATAAACTCAAACATATTGTCTAAATGACTTCTAAAATAAATCCAAGGAGACTAAATATCAATCAAAAATCAGACAGCAATAATTCCAATAAAACACTTCTCCATTAAGAAGGAAGACAGTTGCATCGAACAATACCCTGAGCAAATTATGCCAGAAGGCATAAAGTAGAAATATAAGATATAGCCTTTTTTTTCCAAGTCCCTGGAATATAATGATATGAAGTAAAAGTTTTGAGAAAGGTCTGAAGATTTGATTGAGTAGGTTCTAATGCAGTCTCTCTCAAACATCTTCGATATCTTACATGAGAAAAAGCTTATACCATAACCCAGTACACAGACATAGACACATAAAGACATATATAACTGAAAAAAGTCTCCTGAATACTTACATTTATTAAATATAAATAATTCTGATATTTTCTATTCTATCCTCTTTTATTTTTTTTTTATTTTTTCACTGGTGAATAATACTTACATTTATTTAAATATAAATAATTCTGACATTTTCTATTCTATTGTCTTTTATTTTTTTGCTTTTATTTTTTATTTTTCACTGGTGAAAAAGTGTGACTTGGGTGGTGGTAAGTCTCCCACAACAGAGAATATTCAAACATACTCTGTACATTCACAAAGAATGTGCATATTTTACATGATATTTGTAGAAGACATTACATTTTTCTCCTTTGAACAACAACAGTGTTTGAGTGTGATTGACCCCAAGCTCAACTCAAAGGTAGGACCTGCAAAACATGATTTAAAAAGTGATCAACAGCCCCATTGTCCCACTGATTAGTTCAACCATGGACATTAAAACCAAGCCTAAATCAGTCAGGACAAGTCATTACTGTGATCACAACATTGGTTCAGGGCTGGGCATATAATCTAATGTGGTTCCATCTCAGGGAATTACAGGGCATATGGGGGAAGGGGGGAAGAACTCTCATACTTTAGATGGTGAAGTATGCAGGAGCAGCTGCAGCCATTTTGCTACCTTGAGTGAAATCAGCCTGAGGATGAAAGCAGCACAAAAGAGGAGGGTGGATTATAGAGGATCACTGAGAAATGGAGCTGATCAAACAATCTGAGGCCTACCCTGCCTCCAGACACCTAAGTTATATGAATCCATAAATTTTCTGTATTGCTTATGTCACTTGGCATTCAATTCTCTGCAGGAGTTCATCTACATGATTCGCTGCGTCTCATACAAATCTGAGATGTTTCTGCCTACAAACAACATTGGACTCCTTTTCTCTGCTTTCAGAAATAGAGAAAAGTTTTTATCTAATATGGTTAATTTTATCTAAATATTTGTTTTCTTTAAATAACATATATGCACCAAGAATGGCAAAAACAAATTGGGTGTTTACAATGTGTCAGTAACAGCACTAAAAACTTTGCAAACACTATTTTATTTAATTACACAGCAATTTATTTAATGGAATTATAACTGCCTCCTATTTCAAATAAAATGAAACTATTAGAAACAAATAAATTTATAATAAAATCACATAACTAGTAAATGAAAATCTGGAATTTAAACATGATTTTATCTAGCTCTCAAAAAACTCTTTTAATATTCTACTGCTTCAAATTAATTCTGTCTCATGTAGAATGTAGGTGGATGATAGAAGCACAATTCAGTACAGTCCAACAAAAATGTTTAAAGTTCTACAAAGTGCCAGGTAGGATACACAACTGGGATTCAGATAAACTTGGGGACAACAAGAACTTATTTTTTCTCCCTAGTGCCTTTAAGTGCTTTCTGAAGTATTTACATTCTTTGCCACTGGATCACAGTAGGGCAAATAATGGTAAATTTCAACTCTAAGGACAGCTTAACTTTGAGGTATTAAAAAGTCTAGACCAAGGATTTCTGCTTTCAGCCATGCAAGAGTATTATCTAGAACTTAACCTTTCACCATAAACAACTAGAAAAATGAGCAAGATGTATGAAACAATGGTTTTCAGAGATCAGGAAAAAAAAAAATCTATGCAGAACAGTGATACTTCCAAGAAGGGAGACAAATGAGCCTTCCAATTATCCTGGTGCTCTGACTGGGGGCAATTTTTGGAATGTGAGTACTGAGAAAAGGAATCCTACAGTTTTGCTGAGTTGAGGAGACTGACATTAAAGTTTGAGGAAACTAAGGCATTTGAAATTTTTATGATGGAATTCCAGAATAAAAAAGGGACAGAAAATAGGCTCCAGAAATTTGCACAGGAATCCCTTTGAGTATTTCATGGATAGTAAGCCTTGGATATTGTTTCAGTAAAGATTCAACCAGAGAAGTGGAACCATTAGGATAGGGATTCTATATCTATGTTTATGTCTACATCTATTTCTGCATCTTTATCTGTATCCTCGCTCTCTCTCTCTTTCTTTTTTTCTTGCAAGAAATTGGCTTATGCAATTCTGGGTACTCTCTAAGCAAGCCCAAAGTTCATGGGCAGATAGGAAGGGAATATCCTGAACAGGCTGGTCCCCCATGAGCTTGAGCTAAAGCTTCAATCCACAGGCAGGCTGTTAGGAAGGGAAGATTCAGGGGAAAGGGAGAGCACTTGCAGGCCCACTGCTGCTTGAAGTTGTTTTCCTCAGAAAGGGTCCAGGCCCCCTTTTAAGGGATTCTGTCTGAGTAAGTTTGGCCTACCCAGCATAACCCTCTTTTGAGTAACTCAAAACCAACTGATTAGGACTTTAATTTCATCTGCAAAATCTCTTCACAGCAATACCCAGGTTAATTTTTAACTGAATAACTGGAATAAGGTGTGTACATACTACAAAATATGTTACCTCCCTTGTAGCCCATTCTAACCAAAAATGTGCAGAGAGTGAATTCTGAGAAGCGTTGTTCAGCCTAGCCAAGTTGGCACATCACAAACCTGTCACAGATGTGAAGAGTGAGACTGAAACTTCAAAAGTCAAGCAAAAGGAGGATCTAAGATCATGACACAGAGAGGAGTGGAAGCTAGTTAGTCCCCCTGGAACAATTAATTAACAACCAGGAACAACTAGTAAATATTCCAGAATAACTGCGGGGGTACAAACACAACCGTCCACTCATCATAAACCAGCCTGAACTGGGAGGAATGCCCGAGATCGCAGCATAAAACCTGTAAGTAAAAACTGCAGATCCAAGCCGGGATCCCCCTGCCCCCACAGCCCAAGCTGCAAAGCCTCATGGTGCCAGAGAGAAGCTCTCTTCCAGCAAGCAAATATAGCTCAGCTGAGCTCCAACTGTGGTTTTAATTGACAAGGGTGGACTGCTCAATACAAGCTACAAATCCCCAAGAAGCAGATAGAGGCTTTGGGTGATGACTCACCTTGGAGAACCAGAGGGTGATCACAGACTGGCCCTGAAGGGGGTTTTCTGTCCCTGTTTCGGCTCAGTGGAGAAAGCCTCAGCCATTTTCAGTTCCCAGCATTCTGACCCAGACAAGGGTGGAGATAGCACAGGCAGAGTCCATTCAAATGCTAATGACCTCTCCCTAGGGGGGTTATCTTCCCTAAGAGGAAAGGGGTGGGGCCCAGCTCTACTACCCACCTTCCATTCAGAACCAGACCCCAGAGCCTAGGGGAAAACAGCCACGGGCCACACCTCCTTATACCAGTCTGGAGTAACAGGCTGATAGGCACCACCTGCTGGGCAGAAAAGCACAGTGACCTGAGGCCTCACAGGGTAAACCAATTTTCTAAGACACACCCTCAGGGAAACCAGATACTGAATATTTCTTTCTTCTGGGACCTGAGCCCATTCTGGTCTGGGATGATTGGGGTAACCAAGGAAACCATGTCTAAACAACAGAAAACTACAGCCTACATTAAGAAAAGCAAAGTTATGACCAAGTCAAAGGAACGAACTTACACTTCAACTAAGATACAGGAATTGAAAAAACTAATAATAAGTCAATTCAAAAAAGTTTAGGGAAGATATGGCAAAAGAGATGAACTGTATGATGAACACTGGAAGTACATACAGTAGAAATTGAAAGTTTGAAAAACTTTTTGAAAAACCAACTGGCAGAATCTATGGAAATCAAAGGTAGAACACAAGAGATGAAAGATACAATGGAAAGATAGAACAGCAGATCTCAAGAGGCAGAAGAAAACACTCAGGAACTGGATAACAAGGCACCCGAAAGCCTACACACAAAAGAACAGATAAAGAAAAGAATGGGAAAATATGAGCAACATCTCTGGGAACTTAAGGACAAAATAAAAAACAAGAATGTACATGTCATTGGTGTCCAGAAGGAGAAGAGAAGGGAAAGGGGGCAGAAGCAATCATAGAGCAAATAATCAATGAAAATTTCCCATCTTTTATGACATACATAAAATTACGGATCCAAGAAGCACAGCATACCCCAAACAGAATAGATCTGAATAGGCCTATGCCAAGATATTTAATAATCATATTATCAAATGTCAAGGATAAAGAGAGAATCCTGAAAGCAGCAAGAGAAAAGTGATCCATCACATACAAAGGAAGCTTGATAAGACTATATGTGGATTTCTCAACAGAAACCATGGAGGCAAGGAGGAAGTGGGATAATATATTTAAGACACTGAAAGAGAAAAACCACCAACCAAGAGTCCTATATCTGGCAAAACTATTCTTCAAATATGAGGCAGGGCTTAAAATATTCTCTGACAAACAGACAATGACAGAGTTTTTAAACAGGATACCTGCTCTACAGGAAACACTAAAGGAAGTGCTGCAGACAGAAAGGAAAACACAGGAGTGAGACATTTGGAAAACAATTTTGGGAGATAGTAGCACAGCAATGTAAGTACACTGAACAAAGATGACTGTGAGTATGGTTGAAAGAGGAAGGTTGGGACCATGTGGGACACCAGAACAAAAGATGAAGGATAAAAACTGGGACTGTGTAACTCAGGGAAACCTAGGGTGCTCAACAATGGTAATAAAAGGGACAAATAAGTTTTTACATGAGGTAGAACAAGAGAATGTCAACATTGTAAGGTGTTAAAAATAGGGTGGGATTGGGGGGAAAATACAATCAATGCAAACCAGATACTATAATTTATGGAAACATTGTATTATGCTTCCTTTAATATCACAAAGGCAATATACCAAAGCTAAATTCATATGGGGTGGTGGGGAATAGGGGAAGGGTATGGGACTCCTGGCAATGGTGATGTTGTCTGACTCTTTATTCTGCTTTAGATTAATGCTATCTTTCCTTTTGTTGCTTTCTAGCTGTCATGTTTTGTTTTTCTTTTTTGGTTTCTTTTTTCTCTCTTTCTCTTTTTTTTTCCTTTTGTCTCTCTGCCCTCTTTGACTCTTCCTCCTTATTTGTTGAAGAAATGGAGATGTCCTTATATAGAGAGTGGCAATGGTGCTGAATACATAAATACATGACTATAAAGGGAACCAACAATTGTTTACTTAGGACAGAATATATGGTGTGTAAACAAAACTATCTTAAAAGAAATGCGTTGATGAAGAAACCTTGAGTGAACTATATTGAGTGAAATGAGACAGACACATAAAGGCAAATATTGCAGGGTCTCACTGATATGAACTAATTATAATATGTAAACTCATAAACATGAAATATAAGTTACCAGGATATAGAATGAAGCTGAAGAATGGGAAGCAGTTGTTTATTATGAGCAGAATGTTCAACTAGGTTGAACTTAAATGTTTGGAAATGGACAGGGCTGATGGTAGCATGTTGTGGGAATAAATAGCAGTGCTGAAAGGTGTGTGAAGGTGGTGGAAAGGGTAAACTCAGAGTCACATATGTCACCAGAAGGAAAGCTGGAGGTTAAAAGATGGGAATGTGTAAAACAGTGAATCTTGTGGTGGACAATGTCTGTGATTAACTATACAAATATTAAAAATCTCTCTCATGAACTAGAACAAATGTATGACACTACAACTAAAAGTTAATAATAGAGAGGCATATAGGAAAAAACTATATACCTATTGCAAACTATATACGACAGTTAGTAGTATTTTAACATTCTTTCATCAACAGTAACAAATGTACTATACCAAAATTATTAGTCAATAATGGAGGGGGCATGGTTAGGGGTATGGGAAGATTTGAATTTCTGTGTTTTGTCTTTATTTCTTTTCCAGAGTATTGAAAATGTTCTAAAAATTGAAAACAAAAATTGTGTTGATGCATACACAGCTGTATGATGGTACCACAGGCAATTGATTGTACACTTTGGATCTTTAGATAGTTGTATGGTATGTGAACAATCTCAATAAAATATATATATATATAATGTCAAGCAAACAAGGGCCAGGGATTAATAAGCTGAACAATTACCTAAACTCATTTAGGAAGGGGATATTTTTGAGTTCCAAACAGCCAGACTAGGGAAACTAGAGAAGTAGATCTCTGGAACAAAGGCTAGTGTCAACATGCCCTAAAAAGTTTCCAACCAGGATTGAAGGAATCAAAATAATCTGCCCATAACATAACAAAGCCCAATCTCCTTAAAGGAAAAAACCAAAATCCATGCAGTCAACAGCATAATACTCAAAATATCTAGCCAGCCATCAAAACTTAGTAGACATTCCAAGAGAAAGGAAAATGTGACCCATGACCAAGAGAAATATCAGTCAATTGAAACAGCCCCAGAAATATTGAATTATTTATAAACTTCAGTAATTATATTGAAGTATAGAAAACAAAGCATGGGCATAGTAAAGAGATAAATGGAAAATATAAAAAATATGGAACTTCTAGATCTGAAAAATAAAATATCTGAAATGAAAAAATTCATTGATTTGGGATTAAGTGCAGATTGAAAGCAGCAGGAGAAGATTTTACTGATATTAAAGACATCACAATAGAATTTATTCACAGTGAAGCATAGTGAAAAATAAGAAGAATGAAAGAAAGATGAACAGAGCCTAAAAGACCAGTAGGAAAATATTGAGCAGCCTAAAGAATGTGTATTTGGTGTCCCATAAGAAGAGGAGACTTCAGGGATATGATAGATAATATAAAACATCCAAATATAAGACTCATTGATGTTCCAGAAGAAGAGAAGCGTAAAGGTCTAGGAAGAGTATTCAAAGAAATTATTGGGGAAGAATTCCAAAATCTTCTAAACACCATAAATACACAAATCAAAAATGCCTAGTGAACTCCAAACAGAATAATCCAAATAAACCCACTCAGACATATTCTGATCAGACTCTCAAATACTGAAGAGACAGAGCAAGTTCTGAAAGCAGCAAGAGAAAAGCAATATACCACACACAAAGGAAACAGCATAAGACTAACTAGTGACTACTCAGCATCAACCATGGAGGCAAGAAGGCAGTGGCATAACATATTTAAAATTCTGAGAGAGAAAAATTGCCAACCAAGAATTCTTTATCCAGCAAAGCTCTCCTTCAAATTTGAGGGAGAGCTTAAATTTTTCACAGACAAACAAATGCTGAGATAATTTGCTAAAAAGAGACCCACCCTACTTGAGATACTAAAGGGATCCCTACCAACAGAGAAACAAAGATAGGAGAGAGAGATATGGAGAAAGGTTCAGTACTAAAGAGATTCAGTATAGGTACATCAAAGGACATTAAGAGAGAGAGGGAAAAAATATATATGACAAACATAAACCAAAGGATAAGATGGCTAATTCAAGCAATGTCTGCACAGTAATAACATTGAATGTAAATGGATTAAACTCCCCATTCAAAAGATATAGATTGCAGAATGGATAAAAAAAATGAACCATCAATATGTTGCATACAAGAGACTCATCTTACACACAGGGACACAAAGAAATTGAAAAGTGAAAGGATGGAAAAAAATATTTCATGCAAGCTATGGCCAAAAGAAAGCAGGAGTAGCAATATTAATCTCAGATAAAATAGACTTTAAATGCAAGGATGTTAAGAGAGACAAAGAAGGCCACTACATACTAATAAAAGGGGTAATTCAACAAGAAGAAATAACAATCATAAAGGTTTATGCACCCAAAGTGTCACCAAATACATGAGACAAACTCTGGCAAAACTAAAGGATGCAATGGATGTTTCCACAGTAATTGTGGGAGACTTGAACACATCACTCTCTCCTATAGATAGATCAACCAGACAGAAGAGCAATAAGGAAACTGAAAATCTAAACAATCTGATAAATGAATTGGATTTAACAGACAAATATAGAACATTACATCACCAAATCACCAGGATACACATTCTTCTCTAGTGCTCACTTTCTCCAGAATAGATCATAGGCTGGGATATAAAACAAGCCTCAATAAATTTTTTAAAAATGAAATTATTCAAAGCACATTCTCTGAACACAATGGAATACAATTAGATGTCGATAACCATCAGAGACTTCGAAAATTCACAAATACCTAGAGGTTAAACAACACACTCCTAAACAATCAGTGGGTTAAAAAAGAAATAGCAAGATAAATTGCTAAATATATAGAGATGAATGGAGATGAGAACACAGCATGCCAAAACCTATGGGATGCAGCAAAAGCAGTATTGACGGGGAAATTTATGGCACTAAATGCATACATTAAAAAGGAGGAAAGAGTTAAAATCAAAGAACTAATGGATCAACTGAAGAAGCTAGAAAATGAAAAGCAAACCAATCCTAAATCAAGTAGAAGGAAAGAAATAGCAAGGATTAGAGCAGAAATAAATGATATAGAGACCAAAAAAAAAAAAAATAGAGAGGATAAATAACAACAAAAGTTGGTACTTTGAGAAGATCAACAAGATTGACAAGCCCATAGCTAGACTGACAAAATCAAAAAGAGAGAAGACCCATATAAACAAAATAATTAATGAGAAAGGTGACATTACTGCAGATCCCAAAGAAATTAAAAAATTTTGTAAGAGGATACCATGAACAACTGTATGGCAACAAACTGGATAATGTAGAGGAAATGGACAATTTCCTGGAAACATATGAACAACCTAGACTGACCAGAGAAGAAACAGAAGACCTCAACCAACCCATCACAAGCAAAGAGATCCAATCAGTCATCAAAAAGCTTCCCACAAATAAATGCCCAGAGCCAGATGGCTTCACAGGAAAATTCTACCAAACTTTACAAAAAGAACTGACATCAATCTTACTTAAACTCTTTCAAAACATTGAAGAAAATGGAACTCTACCTAACTCATTTTATGAAGCTAACATCAATCTGATACCAAAACCAGGCAAAGATGCTACCAAAAAAGGAAAACTACAGGCCTATCTCCCTAATAAATATAGATGCAAAAATTCTCAACAAAATACTTGCAAATCGAATCCAAAGACACATTAAAAAAATCATACACCATGACCAAGTGGGGTTCATTCCAGGCATGCAAGGATGGTTCAGCATAAAAAAATCAATCAGTGTATTACAACACATTAACAAATCAAAAGGGAAAAATCAAACGATCATCTCCATAGATGCTGAAAAAGCATTTGACAAAATCCAACATCCCTTTGTGATAAAAACACTTCAAAAGGTAGGAATTGAAGGAAACTTCCTCAATATGATAAAGAGCATATATGAAAAACCCACAGCCAGCATAGTACTCAATGGTGAGAGACTGAAAGCCTTCCCTCTAAGATCAGGAACAAGACAAGGATGCCCGCTGTCACCACTGTTATTCAACATTGTGCTGGAAGTGCTAACCAGGGCAGTCCGACAAGACAAAGAAATAAAAGCATCCACATTGGAAAGGAAGAAGTAAAACTGTCATTGCTTGCAGATGATATGATCTTATATCTGGAAAACCCTGAGAAATCGACCATACAGCTACTAGAGCTAATAAACAAATTTAGCAAAGTAGCGAGATACAAGATTAATGCATATAAGTCAGTAATGTTTCTATATGATAGAAACGAACAAAGTGAAGAGATACTCAAGAAAAAGATACCATTTTTAATAGCAACTAAAAAAATCAAGTACCTAGGAATAAACTTAACCGAAGATGTAAAAGACCTGTACAAAGAAAACTATATAACTCTACTAAAAGAGATAGAAGGGGACCTTAAAAGATGGAAAAATATTGCATGTTCATGGATAGGAAGACTAAATGTCATTAAGATGTCAATTCTACCCAAACTCATCTACAGATTCAATGCAATCCCAATCAAAATTCCAACAACCTACTTTGCAGACTTGGAAAAGCTAGTTATCAAATTTATTTGGAAAGGGAAGATGCCTCAAATTGCTAAAGACACTCTAAAAAAGAAAAACGAAGTGGGAGGACTTACACTCCCTGACTTTGAAGCTTATTATAAAGCCACAGTTGTCAAAACAGCATGGTACTGGCACAAAGATAGACATATAGATCAATGGAATCGAATTGAGAATTCAGAGATAGACCCTCAGATCTATGGCCGACTGATCTTTGATAAGGCCCCCAAAGTCACTGAACTGAGTCATAATGGTCTTTTCAAAAAATGAGACTGGGAGAGTTGGATATCCATATCTAAAAGAATGAAAGAGGACCCCTACCTCACACCCTACACAAAAATTAACTCAAAATGGACCAAAGATCTCAATATAAAAGAAAGTACCATAAAACTCCTAGAAGATAATGGAGGAAAACATCTTCAAGACCTTGTATTAGGCAGCCACTTCCTCGACTGTACACCCAAAGCACAAGCAACAAAAGAAAAAATAGATAAATGGGAACTCCTCAAGCTTAGAAGTTTCTGCACCTCAAAGGAATTTCTCAAAAAGGTAAAGAGGCAGCCAACTCAATGGGAAAAAATTTTTGGAAACCATGTATCTGACAAAAGACTGATATCTTGCATATATAAAGAAATCCTACAACTCAATGACAATAGTACAGACAGCCCAATTATAAAATGGGCAAAAGATATGAAAAGACAGTTCTCTGAAGAGGAAATGCAAATGGCCAAGAAACACATGAAAAAATGTTCAGCTTCACTAGCTATTAGAGAGATGCAAATTAAGACCACAATGAGATACCATCTCACACCGATTAGAATGGCTGCCATTAAACAAACAGGAAACTACAAATGCTGGAGGGGATGTGGAGAAATTGGAACTCTTATTCATTGTTGGTGGGACTGTATAATGGTTCAGCCACTCTGGAAGTCAGTCTGGCAGTTCCTTAGAAAACTAGATACAGAGTTACCAATTGATCCAGCAATTGCACTTCTCAGTATATACCCGGAAGATTGGAAAGCAGTGACACGAACAGATATCTGCGTGCCAATGTTCATAGCAGCATTATTCACAATTGCCAAGAGATGGAAACAACCCAAATGTCCTGCAACAGATTAGTGGATAAATAAAATGTGGTACATGCACACAATGGAATACTACACGGCTGAAAGAAGGAACAGTGTTGTGAAACATATGACAACATGGATGAACCTTGAAGACATAATGCTGAGCAAAATAAGCCAGGCACAAAAAGAGAAATGTTATGTGCTACCACCAATGTGAACATTGAAAAATGTAAAACAAATGGTTTATAATGTGGAATGTAGGGGAACTAGTGATAGAGAGCAATTAAGGAGGGGGAATGATAACCCAATAAGAACAGATAAGCTATCGTGGGTAAATTTAACATTCTGGGAATGACCAGGAATGACTATGGTCTGTTAATTTCTGATGCATATGGTAGGAACAAGTTCACAGAAATGTTGCTGTATTAGGTTATTTTGTTGGGGTAGAGCAGGAAAGTGTTGGAAGTAAAGTAGTTATCTTAGGTTAGTTGTCTTTTTCTTACTCCCTTGTTATGGTTTGCTCCAAATGTTTTTTTTTTAATTGTAAGTTTTTTTTATTTTTTTTTTGATATAGTTGATTTAAAAAAAAGGAGTTATAAAAATAAAAAAACCATGAAAAAATATGTAAAGCCCCCTTGAGGATCTAGTGGAGAATGCAGGGGTGTTGGGCTTCCCCACCTCGATGATTGCTGATGTGCTCACAGACATAGGGGATGGTGGTTGGTTTGATGGGGCTGAGCCCTCTACCACAGGACTTGCCCTTGGGAAGACTGTTGCTGCAAAGGAGAGGCTAGGCCTCCCTATAATTGTGCCTAAGAGCCTCCTCCTGAATGCCTCTTTGTTGCTCAGATGTGGCCCTCTAGCTAAGCCAACTTGGCAGGTGAAATCACTGCCCTCTTCCCTACATGAGATCTGACACCCAGGGGAGTCAATCTCCCTGGCCACGTGGAATATGACTCCCGGGGAGGAATCTGGACCTGGCATCGTGGGATGGAGAACATCTTCTTGACCAAAAGGGGGATATGAAAGGAAATGAAATAAGCTTCAGTGGCAGAGAGATTCCAAAAGGAGCCAAGAGGTTACTCTGGTGGGCACTCTTACACACAATATAGACAATGCTTTTTAGGTTCTAATGAATTGGAATAGCTAGCAGTAAATACCTGAAACTATCAGACTACAACCCAGAACCCATGAACCTTGAAGACAATTGTATAAAAATGTAGCTTATGATTGGGATTGGGAAAGCCATATGGACCACACTCTCCTTTGTCTAGTTTGTGGATGGGTAAGTAGAAAAATGGGGGAAGAAAAAAAAAGGGGGGGGCACCCAGTGTTCTTTTGTACTTTAATTGTTCTTTTTCACTTTAATTTTTATTCTTGTTATTTTTTTGTGTGTGGTAATGAAAATGTCAAAAATTAGTTTTGGTTATGATGCACAACTATATAATGGCACTGTAAACAATTGGATGTACACTTTGTTTTGTATGACTGCCTGGTATGTGAATATATCTCAATAAAAATGAATTTAAAAAAAGAGGAAATATCACTAATTTGAAAGTCAAATTGATATTTTTTCAGATGAATGAAAGTTGAAAGAATGTATCATCAACAGATCAGTAATACAAAAAAATTATTAAAGAAATTCTCCAGACAAAGATAAATGATACACAATGGAACGCTGGACCTGCACAAGGAGATGAAGTGTTAGCAAATGTATTTGTGGGTAAATTTAAAATATTTTTTTTCATTTTAAAATTTCTTTCAAAGATAATTTACTGTTTAAAGAAAAGTAATAGTAATATATTTTGTAGATTATAACTAACATAGAATTAAAATTGTGACAGCAATGAAACAAAGGATGGGAGGACAAAATGGAAGTATTCTGTTCTAGATGTCTTAAATTATATGGATGTGGTAAAGTATAATATAAAGATAGACTGCAATAAATTATATATATAATAATAGAGTAACCATGAAAAACTGAAAACAAAGAAGAACAGCTATTAAGTAAATGGTAGAAATAGTGGTGAACGGCAATATTAACCAATCCTAAACACAACATGAAAATAGGAATAAAGAATGGATGGGACAAATGGAAAACTAGTAGGAAGATGATAGATTCCAAAGCAACTATATCAATTTTTATATTAAATATACATTAATTAAACACTCCAATTAAAATACAGAGATTGTCAGAATGAATAAAAATACAAACCCAACTATATGCTGACTTGAAAAAATCCATTTTAAATATAAAGACACAAAGAGATAAAAAGAAAAAGGATGGAAAATGAAGTTCTATTAATGTCAGACTAATTGATGTTCAGAAGAAGGCATATTATCAGATACAATAATAAATATTTTATAATGATAAGAATGTAAATTCATAAAGAAGCTATAACAATCTTAAATGTGTATGTATTTTAAAATAGTATTTCAAAGTACATGAAGGGAAAATTGACATGAAGGGAACTAGAATGAAAAAGAAATAGACTAATCTAAAATTATAAGTTGAGATTTCAACAATCCTTTCTCAAAGAATCAACAGAACTAATAGATAGAAAATTAGTGAGGATTTGAAAGACCTTTACTCAACATGACCAAATGGACATTTACAGAATATCAGCAGACTGCATATTGTTTACATGAAACCTAGACAAATACTGACTATATTCTGGGGCATTAAACAATCTGAATAAAGGTAAAATATTGGAACCATACAAAGTTCCCTAACCACAACATAATTAAACCAAAAATCAATAATAGAAAGGTAAAATTACCAAATATTTGGAAGTCAAATTATACATTTCTAAATAAAACATGGGACAAAGAAAAAATCATAAACAAAATAAGAAAATATTTTGAACTGGATAAAACTAAAACAACAACACAATATAACAAAAGCATGAGATGCCACTAAAGCAGTGCTTGGAGAGAAAATCATAGCTTTAAAAATTTATATTAGAAAAGAAGAAAGACATAAAACCAGTGACCTAAGCTTCCACATTAAGAAGCTGAAAAAAGGAGAACAAATTAAACCCAAAGGAAGTAGAATAAAGTAAATGGTAAAGATAGCATAAATCAATGAAATACTAACCTGAAAAGCAACCAGGAAAACCAATAACATCAATTATAATGCAAAATATATACAACTGAACAGAAAAGAGAGAGAGAAGAAACAACCTACTGATATCAAGAATGAAAGAGGAGAAATCACTACAGATCCTTCAGATATTAAATGGATAATAAGGGAATATTACAAATAATATTATTAAGTCAAAAATTCAGTTTATCTCATCAAATTCCTTAAAAAAGACAAAACTGCCTAAAGAAGAAATAGAAAATCTAAATATCCTTTATCTATAAAATAAATAGAATATACAGTTTAAAAAATCTTCCAAAATAGAAAACTCTAGTCCTGTATAACTTATGTTGCCAATTCTCTTAAACATTTAAGGAAGAAAAGATATACCAACTCTTTCATGAGACAGAAGAGTGAACACTTCCTTACTCATTTTACGTGAGTATTACCTTGACACTTAAGCCATAAAAATATTTCAAGAAAACTAGATATGAATACCCCCACTAACTAAATTCATAACAAAATATTATCCAATAACCAGCAATATATAAAAATAAATATACACCGTGCATAAGTGGGGTTTATCTCAAGAATACAAGGTTTATTTTACATTTTTTTAAAATGCAATGTAATTCACATTAACTGATTGGAAAGGAAAATCCAATATAATTACTAAATGGAGAGAGAAAACACATTTGGTAAAATTCAATACCAATATATGATAAAAATATTTTAATAATTAGGAATAAAATGGGACTTCCTTAACCTGTAAAGAGAATCTAAAACCTAAAAATAACATCATACTTAATTGTGAAAGATTGAATGCTTTCTCCAGCCAAATGGGGCCAAGTCAGGTTTGGGCTCTCACCGCTTCTATTCAACAGAGTATTAGAGGCCCTATCAGTGCAATGAGTTAAGAAAAAAATGCACAAACCATAGAGATTTCAAAGGAGGAAATAATACTAAATCTATACATGGATGACATGGTGGTCAATGCAGAAAATTCTAAAGAATCTCCAACTACAACCAGAACTAATAAGGGAATGTAGTAAGTCCCTTTAGATATACAATACAATAGAATAGCATTTAAAAGGAACAAATTACTCATAAAAGCAACGATGTAAATAAATCTCTAAAACAAGCTGAATGAAGGAAGGAAGCAAGGCACAAGAATACATACTATTTATTTGAAAATTAAGAAAAGACTAATACATAGTGACAGAAAGCAAATCAGCGGTGGCCTAGAGGGGAGTGGGAGTGGGCACCAATAGCCTATGAAATGCCAGGAGGGAACTTTTGGGAGTGATTGAAATGGTCTGTATTTTGATTGGATGGTGGTTACTCGGGTGTATATATTTGTTAAAACTCATCAAAATGTGCTTTTAAAAATGAGTGCTTTTTAGTAAAATGTTTAGTACAGTCTCTTCCTTCCATCACTATTTTCTCACTCCCCTTCTGGGACTGTGCCTTCCAATGTCAAGGCCTCTAGGTCAGGAGTTGGGTAACAAGCTAAGGCACAAAGGCACAGGGGCGAGGCCTTGGGACATTGGTACCCTGTGTTTTGGTGACTATCAAGTACTGACCCTTGATAATTTGAGTTCATTTGGGAAGATTTTTCCAAGTGCCTTACTCCAGCTTTCCTCCACTGACTGAACTGCATTTTTCTGTGACAAAGTAATGTTCTGTGACGTTGTGTGATCACTCCGCTCGGTGACTAACCCAGACAATACACTCACAGCTTCTTTCTGCTAGGGTCCCATTAGCCCACTGAGCAATCAAAGCCCAGTTACCTTCCTTGAAACATACTTGACCACTAGAGCACCCTGAACTGATAAATAATGAAAATAAAGTCTGCCCCTACTTCTGATCTGTCCTTTCACCCAGCTGAGGATACACCACATACCCTCCCTCCTGGCTTCTCTAGGCCCAAACAGGCATAATTCTCTTCATATATACATGCCATGTTCTCAGGAAACACTCCCATGTTTGTCCTGCTCCTGCAGAGCATGGGATCAGCTCACAGCTCAGAAGAATGGCCCTGGGAATGAAGATGGCAGTCTCCATTTTGAATAAAAAATCAAACAAACAAACAAACAAGCAAACAAAAAGCATTTGCCAGTGGTTCTTTGGTTGTCCCCTCATTTGGTATGGGAGTGGAGAGAAACACCTGCTTCTTCCCTTCATTTTTAGGTGACGGAAAACACCATAGCACTTTTTTCTCTGACCTCTTGCTCAAGAATCACTTTGTAAATCTCTAGCTTTTTCTTACATGTGCTGGAAGTGGGTAAGGGTGTTGGTAGTCAAAGGACCAATGTTAGTAGCTCTGTTTATAATTCAGGATTTCTTCTCACCTGGTATCTTCAACTGTAGATCATTAGATGGATTAAGACATGAAGAAAAGTTCCACTTGACATTCTGTGTCATGTGCTGGGATTCCTGAGATGCAAGCTGGGTGTGGGTTTGATGTATTCTTACTCCTCTAAGAGATCATAGTCAAATGGAGCAGGCAGATGAGTGAACAAGTCATTTCCACACGACGTAATGAAAAGCAATGATGGTCACACAGAGACATTCATCTCTTGAGGAACTCACAGTCTGATCAGAAAACAAGCCAAGGAGATGAACATTTAGACTACAGAATGGGAGGTGTCATATTAGACAAAAATGACAGGATAGAATGAAAGTTCAGAGTCGAAGCACAGAGGATGGGTCCCTAACTATTCACCCATTGTATCTGTCCCTGTTATTTTTAGTATTTGTTTTACATAATGTTCATTAGTTGCTTTGTTTAACTCCATGTCCTGGAAATTACTTAGGCTTTGTTTCCTATTTTTTTAGGCAATCACCATTTGACATATCATTAGAAATTAGATTAAATATGGTTTAAAAAATCCTCATGTTTCTCTATGGGCCACTGAATGGGCTATGGTTGGCTTACATGAAACACTTAATGTCAGTATTATATGCAGAGAAAATCAATGTATACATTTCTGTTATATCCATATGTATGTAGCTATTCACGAGTATAGTTTGCCAGAACAGTTACTGTTTCTAAGGATATCTAATTGCCCATAAGTACTTGTAAAAATTAGAAGTTCTTATGTCTATATTTACTCAAGTTAAAGCATAATTGGAAAATTAAATGTAATTAAACTTCCGTGACTTTAGAATAAATATCTGTACAGAACAGACATGCATTGGTACCAATGATACTGGATTTCCAAGAAACAGACAATGTGTCTGCTTTTTTCTATACTACTATCTCCTTTCTTTCCTTCCTCCCATCTCCGTCCCCAGTGGTGATTAAAATATTGAGCAATTGAAATAATTATCAAAGCACAAAAATACTTGTTGGTTAAATTTGGCCAAGATTTGCATCACTGCCATTCAATAATATTAAGTTCACAATCAAATTCATGAGATTATTTAAAAGAAGATACAGAATTAAAATCATACCACGAAATGCTCAGCTGAGAGCCTTCTTCCAGGAGAAGTGTGCTTTGATCAGCAAGCATCTGGGTTCACCCACTTACATTAGGCATGTAAGATCAAACAGTTATTTTCTAATGCATGCATTAAGATTTTTAAAAATAAAAATAGTTTATAACTTTACTAACATTTTTTTCAAGTTCCAAGAGGCACAAAAGGTCAAAAGTGAAAGAATGTGGTATAAGAAAAAAATATTTTTCTTCATTCTCATTATATACTGGGTACCATTCCAAACACTACATTTTAAAATATATTCATTTAACAAATAGTTCTTTAGTGTCTTCTATGTGCAGGCCACTGTTAGAAGCCACTTTTTGCATATTAACTCACTGAATTCTCACAACCACCAGGGAAACTATGAAACTCTTGAGATGTAGTGGAACTGGAATTTAATCCCCAGGCCATCTGGCTCCAGCACGTTACTTTTATCATGAAAGAGAAGCAAACAATTTTCACTTCAATCTCGTGTTTTCTATTTGGCTGTGCCAGGATTTGGTCTTTCTCCTATTTGCTGTAAGTGTTCATCATATCTATTTTACAACAGTAAGCCCAGCAGTTCAGATCAAACTAGTGACCTACACTTAAAGGGAGTACATCCACAGTTTGAATTCAGCAAACATTGATGTGTATCTAGCTCTATGCCTGTGCTAGGTCTAAGGGGTACAGAAAAGAGACTCCATAATTTTTCCAACAGTGAGCATAATGACACAGTTCACAAGTGTACAGCAAATGTTTCCTACCTGAGTAAATGAATTAAACAATCCAAAAATGACCTACCTTCAGGGAACTGAGTCTGTGGGAGGAAGGGTTAATAAAGAGAATGGGGAGCTAATGTGTCCTGGGCAGGGACAGAGGCAGCGGAGACTTTGAAAGGGGTGACACTTGATCTGGGAATCAAAGAATACATAACAAGGCAAAAAAAAAGGCAAGAACCAGATGATAAGATGTGCTCCAGGAACTTCATTCTAGCATGTGTAGGAGTGTAACTCCATTGTTGAATCAAGCTTTGTTCAGTTGTTCAGTTCACTTGTCTATTTTCCAGCTGAGTTCAGTTGTCTATTTCTGCTTAGCATAAGCCCAAATTAAAGGCTTAAAACAATTTATTACTAGCTCTCACGGTTCTTGGGTTTGACAGGTGAGCTGGGAGATTTTTCTTGCCGGAGGTGCTGTCATCTCAGTGATATTCAGCAGGTGGGCAAGGCTTGTCCTACAAACCACTTTCACTCACATGCCTGGCACTTTTGCAGGGATGATAGAAAGGCTGGATTTAGCTTGGAATATGGACCCAAGAGCTTACACCTTGATGGCCCTGATGGAGTGGAATGTCAACCATCTCACAAAGTAGCTCACGGCTCCCTAGCAAGCATTCTAAGAGCACAAGGAGGAAAATGCACACTTCTTACAACATAACCTTAGAAGGTCCTAGCAGTCACTTCCGCCATCTTCTATTGGTCAAAGAAGTCATTAAGAGAGCCCAAGAGGAGTCAAATTAGGCTCCACCCCTCAATGGTTGGAGTAGCAAAGAATTTGCAGCCATCTTTAATCTGCCACATACTTGTAGCATATTTAGCTTCATGACATAATAGGAATACAAGCTTAAAAACGCTTCCTGAGCTAATACTTCTGTTTAAGGCCAAAGACCTTAATTTCCATCCTTACAAACACACTTACAAACTGAAGCACAGCCTCACATCTAGGCAAAACAAATCCTATCCCTTTCCTTTAATGGATCAGACAATTGCTACAGATTATAATTAGCTTAACAATAGAAGACAGTCAAAATAAAGAAATAGACAATGTTTCCCAGCCCATTTGATGATAAAGCACCCTTTGGATTTGGACCTTAGCACACTCAACCCCAAACGCAAAAAACATGAATCTGATATGCACAAGAAAGATGGATAGATTGGTGGTGTTTTTCCCCTGTTGGTTGAACCAGCTGAAAGGCCATTAGCAGAAACATGCTGTCACGTTTACATGAGAAACAGTGTTTTGAAATTTCCCCTCCTCTTTTACCCCCAAATCCCTCCCCACTACCTCAAAATAAACCTCACTAAATTAAATCCATATTTGTGGATCATAAAAGGAAATTTCTCTTCGCCAATAAATAGTTGGTTTCAATTCTTGAAAATGTGCAGTGTGCTCTGCTGTGCGGTTCACTTCGGTTGGCACTGCTGGGAGACTGGTAATGAATTTCCCTGACAGATACATCTCTGGTCAGATCAGATCAGGGAAATGAGCTGTTTGGGACACAGGCTTTGTATGTTACAATGGAATTGTAACAGTATGTGTTCACTGACCCCAAGTTGAAAGAATATTTCATTCCAATACTCTGAAATGGAAACTGATAGTCTCTGCTGTTTTCATTGTGTAAGGGTCACATTATTATGAGGGACTTTATTTTAAAGTAACTTGAGTGAAAGCATAGCTTTTCCAAAAGAAGAAAAAAAAAATTAAATGTTCCATATTTTGCTAGCAGCATATTGGTTACCTGAAAAAAAATCTTTTTATGGGTTTAAAGAAAAGGATACATGATGCTAAATTTAAGATGACCTACCATCCCCTTCCCCCTGCCCTGCCATCTCTGCCTTTCTCTCTCTCTAGCAGACACATTCTGTTGTTTTTCTATGTATTTGAGTAAGTATAATAAATTTCCTCACTTGTTTTAAAACTCTCTGGTTCAACACCTTGAAAAAAGATTGTGAGATCTTTGTTTAGACTGAATTTGAGTTAACTGTTAGAGATTTCTTTCTGGAAGAAAGGTTCTCTTTGAGAACCAAAAGGTTCTCTTTGAGTTTGGTTTTCACAGTACTAACAACCAAAACAGGCTCTACAATCGGAGCCCAGGGATTGGCCAGCCTGCATCTGACCTTTCCGGCAGATGTTTGTAAATGGAACGGATTGCCTTTCCGAACCCAAACTGCGTAATCTTCGGTAAGGGTTGCTTTCCACGCAAATACTTAGACAGGCTGTGGTTTTTGCCTCTGGGCATTAGTAATATCAGATATATGATCTATAAACAGCCCAGGTCACTGGCTAAAACCAGTTGGATAAGGGATGACTTTTTAAATTCTTGGGATGAAAACTTGATACATTAGGGAAGTTGGTTGATGTGGTCTTTTATTGGCAAAGCCCAAATTATGACGCAAACAACAGCTTGGCATGGTGAGCCATAGGAATACAGATGAATATTTGAATTTTGATTTGAACAAAATGCCAACTGGCCAGCACAGCTACAAATGTGTCTCATTAAATGATGTGGGTGATCCAACAAGGTGAACCCACATGTGGTGGCTCGATGGTGTTGGTTGACCTCCAGGTAGAAAGAGGGCGTGGGAATGTCCGCCTGGATGCCCCTTGGCCATTTCCTATGTGCTCCAGGATGTTCATACAAGTGGGAAGCTTGGGAAAACAGGATCTCTTAACAATTTGAAAGCAAGTGTTGAGGGGCTAAGGGTCTCATGCTTGTTTTTAAAAACTCGCAGTACCAAGCAAGAGTCCTGAAAGGAATGTTGGATGGGCTCCTACATGGAAAAAAAAGAGAACTAAGTTTATATGCAAGCTCAAAAGGCAATATGCAAGCCGAACTGTTGACTTGTATATAGCCTCCTGAGAGGACATTTTTCAGTTGCAACTCCCCCAAATGTCAGATAATAAAACGGCCACTTACCAATCCCCTTTTCTACTGGAGTAGCCTACCCCCACGCACAGGTTTGTAAAAGTTTCCATTTCTTTTGTGTGAGCTCCCACCTCCTCATGTTTGTTCCGAAGATGCTTGCTTCACTGCAAGGAAAGTTAGTTTCGTGTCTTAGCACCTGCTAAGACCACTGAGCATAAAAACCCTCCATTTTAAGACCAAGCATGATTTGCAACAGAGCATGCTCCGCTAAACCCCGCCCTTTCGCCTGCCTTCTGGATTATCCCGTTCCCTTTAGCCTGCCTTCCCCAGACGGTATAAAATACCAGGCTCCATTTTGTTCAGGGAGACTGATCTGAGGCTTTTCTTCTGGTCTCCTTGCTGTTCAACTATACAATAAACCTTTCTCTTCTCAAAATCCTGGTGACTCAGCACTGGCTTCAGTGCACATCAGGCAGATGAGCTCACTTGTGTGAGAATGAGATTAAGTTTAGCTTTCACACAGGACAGGTGTGCCTAGCAGGGTGGGGCAGTTAAAGAATTGGTAGAAGGTTAAAAAGACAAACTATAATCCACAGTCAGTCCCCCTGCTTATCCGCCCACTATCTACTATCATTGCAGGGTGGAGCCTCGGAATAGAGGTTCTCAAAATAGCCTCATAACTTGTTACCAAACTAGCCCAGACTAGCTCTAAAGAGGCCTGGGCATACCCATTATAGTCAGGGGTGGAGATTTGTTCCAAGGGTTCCTAACCTTGCAAATTTGCACAGGAAACCTATTTCAAATGTTTCCAATTTGGGTGGGCTGCATGTTTCAAATTTGCAGGGCTAGTTAGGCTTGTGGAATAGAATGTAACCTCTGGAGTATCCAGCCAGTGGAGAAACAGGGGAGGGACTTGAGGTTAGGTTTAGGGAATACGTACTGCTGAGTCTATTGTTCTGCGTGCCAACCCCCACATTTTGGTTGGGTGCCTGTTCCTGCAAGACCGTGAATAAATGCTTTTCTTCTCCACAATCGGGTGAGCATTTGTTCCTTTTTTAGGAACAGTGCTTGTTTCTCACACTTGGATGGCGACAGTAGGGGAAAACAGCACATCAATGCGCCTCTTGATTGCTGAGAAGACCCAATGACTGATGTGTCTCACAGACAACTGGGGCTTCTTAATGGAGCAGAAAGTTTGGTGCAATGAAAAGAGCACAGATTGTAGGTGTCAGCTGATGTGTGTTTGACTTCCATTTCTGCAAACTCTAGCTGTGTGGTCTTGGGGAAGTCATTTAATAATGCCTATGCCTACATGCCTTGTAGGTTAAACCTTGCAGTTTTATAATAAGGCTTAGGAAGATGTGTGTAAAGCACCTAGCATTATGCCTGGTTTATATTAGTGCTTTATAAATGGCAGTCGTATGTGACAGTATCATATAATGAATGAGACAGAACCAGGTTTGAATATCAGAGCTACCTCTTTCTAGTCATATGACTTGGAACAAATTCCTTTCCTTCACTAAGCTTTAGTCTCTTCACCCGGAGAAACAATAATTACCTGGCAGAGATTATTTGATCATTAAATCAACAACATTATAGTGCCTAAAAGAGTCTCTAGCATTTACATACGTGATGGCTAACTTCATATGTCAACTTGGTTAGGTTATGATGTTCAGTTGTTGGATTAAGTAAGCACTGGCCTCAAGGTTACTGTGAAGGCATTTTATAGTGGATTTGTACCTATACTCAGTTGATTGCATCTACATACTGATTGCATCTACAATCAACAAAGGAGTTTCCTCATCCAATCACTTGGAAGTCTTAAAAGCTAGAACTGAGGATTTCACAGATTATCAAGGAGAATTTCTGCCTTAGGTTCAGTCAGCCAACTTCCGCTGAGGAATTCAGGCTTTCTAGCCTTCTGAACCACCTTTATCAGAGTTTCTAGCCCACAGCCTGCCCTATAGAATTCAGACTTGCCAGCCCCTAAGGTAAGGTTGCATGAGCTAATTCTTCATATTAATCCTTTAATATCTTTTATATCCTGTTTATTCTGTTCCTCCGGCAAACTCTGACTAATTCAAGTATCCATTTATTTTGTCATTTCTCTCCTCACACTTTTCCCAAACTGGGGCAAAAATGAAGAAGGACACTTGTCATTTGTAACTCTTTAGGGAAGATGGAATCAGTTTTAAGCTCAGCATTCAGCTAGAACTGTGGCAGCAGAAAATGTGGCAATGAGCTCCTGAGGATCTGTTACAATTTGGGAAGATAGAGTACACCCATGGAGAAGAAGCACACAGGAAACCAGGATTAGATGAACGAAGGCAAAAGTTACTGACAAAACAACAGGACTTCTTATAATTGGCAAAAGATCCAAAGGGGTGGGGAGGGGCAGTGGGTGTTTGATTCGCTGTTGATGGGGAGATTTAGAGGCTCCCATTGTGATGATAACCAGTTACAGACTCAAAACTCCAGGCACACGTCTTCTTTTACTTGAAAACTCTTCAGCTAGGTTTTAAATGATTTACACTTCTAATTTCATTTAATTTCAGTGTCTTCTTTGTATTTTCCCTTTTGGATCATTCCAGGGCTTTTGGCATATTTTACTTTAAAGGTATGAAGCATGCCAGTAGCTACAGAGAATGAAAAGACTCCTATGTATGCTGCGGTACTTAAACTTTTTCCCCTAAGCTCACACCCAAGAACTTGTCTATAGGCCAATTTGCATTTTGGCCACATTTTGAGGACTTGGCTGCAACAGCTACTGTGCAAACTGACACCACATGTGGTACTAATTGGCGCTGTTGGCAGTTTCAGATGAGACGCTGGGGATTGAGTGGGCATGGAAGTTTAACAATGCCTTCACACAACAGTTCTCAACAGGAGTTAGAAATTAGAGCTGTGGGGAGAAGGATGGGCCTGTGGGGCAGGTCAATGTGATGGATCTCTCAGCACTTCACAAAAGCAACCAAAAGAAAAAGGAAGACAAAAGGTTTCAAATAGATACTGGACTTGTTACCAAACTTCCAAAAAAGACCAGGGAGAGCTTGTTCGCTTAACATGTGCAGTCAAGGAGCATGAACATGCAGATGGAAGAATGAATAGGGTCAAACCGGAGACTTGGACTGTAACGGGGACTCTGCCATTGCTTTGAGCCAGTAAAACTCCCCCAGATTGAGTTCTCCAGCTGCAAAACAGTCACGGGGCTTTCACAACATCTGCCTCCTACCAGCTGAAAGGAACAAGGGGCAGATTTGTAGTTTGTTAAAATGCTTTGATTTTTCAAACTTCAAACACAGGGATCTCCCCTTAATGTCTTAGCTGTGGGTCCCTGTGGGCAGGAGAACAGTGGTGGTGGAGTTGGGGATGATTATTCCCCTCGACAACTGTGTTAGTCCAGCTCTTCTAGGTTGCGAGAAACAGAATTTCCAAGAAACAGAATGGAGCCAGTGGATATGGAGGAGGGAGAGATTGGGGTTAATTGTAAGCATACACTTGGGAGGATGGACATACAGGAGCTGCCTCAGTAGCTACATCTGCAAGCTCATGGAACTGGACAATTCTGTTTTTGTTTGTTTTTTTAATTCAAGATACAACAGTAATGTTGGTTTCTTAATAGTAATTATAACAGTCTTAACATTCAGCTTCTCTCCCTGCTTTCACTGAGCCAGTGTGGGCTGTCTTCCTATCAGAGCACGAGAAAATCAAAGACAGCATCCTGATCTAACTCTTATCATGCTCCTTACAGAAGCATCAGCTCTCTCTTTCCTAAAAAGTAGAAGTACAAGTACCTGTATAAGGACCTGAAATTACAAGCATGGTTATTTTCTCTCAATCTCCCCCCTTCTACTATGCCTAAAATTTGCTGGGTCTGACGCCAGAGTATGACTGGAGACCCCTGGACTTCCCTTCCCCTCTTCTCTTTCTACCCATCGCTCTGTTCCTCAGCATGAGGGCCTCATGCACATATGTGTGAACATTCAGCCCTTAAATTCAAGCTTTAACAGCTTCCATACACTTGTTTCCACCCATAGACCCTGCCAATATAGCCATTCCTCAGAGCCTTCATGGCTGACTTGGAAAGAGTTCTGTGCAGTCCTAGAAGGGGAGAGATTCCCATGGGGCAGGGAATCACAGCATCCCAAGTAGCGTGACCTAGAAGATGTCCTTTTTACCTGTGTACTTCTTGCCCCACGGGACAGAGCTAAGGAGGACCGGGGTGAAGGCCACCTAAAGTGCCGGACACTGGGAAAGGCCCTATATTGACCAAGTCTTAGATAACGATTTTACTTCCTGTCTCCTGTCTCAGCCATTATTCCACCTTTTAAAATTACTTCTATTATTATTATTATTATTACTCCTCCTACTACTATATGAAAAGACAATGGAGAATAATGTTTGATAGAAGGACTCAATGCTGGAGCCATCTCCAGGAGTGGCTGTGGCTTACCATCAACCAGAGGTAGTTTTTGTGAATATCTTTCAGAACTTCATTTCTTGATGTTCAATCATTTTCACTCAAACATTTATTTCAATGTTGATCCTGACTATGGCTGTCAGCTCTACAGAAACCTAAGCGAGATGGCTGCCTTCTCTGTACCAGACCCCTCTGGTCATTGTCCGTATCATACATGAGGGCTTACTTTCATTTCACCAGAATTAGAGATTAATTTTAAAGTTGTTCTGCAAATTAGGTCATAAGCTAGAAAGTGGTAGAGTTGTGATTTGAATCCACACAGGGAAAGTGTCTTTCTACCAGGTACAAACACAAGGCTGATTCTTTTTTCTCCTCTTCAACATCCTGTCTCTCATCTGAAATAACAACTCCTATGTGGTCAACCATGTACCAAAGGGCTACTGACCAATACAAGTTGACTGTTTATGATTAACTGCAGGTAAGCAAGCCATCCTTCTATATCATTTTTATATCTGTTCAAAAGGAAGATTAAAACAATGTTTCCTATGAGCTCATTGTGCTTCCTTCATGGATGGTGCACAATTTACCCCCATTAGTCCGTACACTGGGTCCATCATAATTATCTCTGAACACCCAGGACATAGCACAATGCCTAGTACACAAAATGAAATGTCCAAACTATTTTTAATGAAATAGTATGAGAAACAGACATTTCAGTTTTTAGAAATAGCAGCACAAAAAACAGATTATATCAGTTTATCTCCTGAAACATGACAGTAGTTCAAACAGGTAAGGTGGGTAGAAAAGATTTTTTTTCATATTGGTAATTTAATATAAATCTGTTATGGATTGAATCATGGCCCCCACAAAGACATGTTCATGCCCTAACCCCCAGTCCTGTGGATGTGAAGTCATTTGTAAATAGGATCTTTCAAGATCCTATTAGTTAAGATGAGGCCAAACCAAATCAGAGTGGACCTTAATCCTATATGACTGGCATGCATTCAAGCAGAGGAAGTTTGGGCACAGTGAGAAGTAGGAGACAGAAGGAGACAGACGACCATGTGATGGAGATAGAGACTGAGTTATGGCTTGCTCACAAGCCACTACCAGAATGCTGAAGTCTTCAAAGAAAGCATGATCCTGCTGACACCTTGATTTTAGACTTCCAGCCTCCAACACGTTGAGACAATTACTTCCTGTTGTTTAAAACAAGTAGTCTGTGGTACTTTGTAACAGCAGCCCTGGCAAACTGACATGACAACCATATATTTTCTAAGTTATGTATTTGTTTTAAAATTTTCATCAACTTTTCTAAAATTTAAGTTGCAACGAATGCCCTTCCATTCCATGCTTAATCAATCGTAAGGCACCAAACCATCTTTTAATTCAAACACTAGTCATTATGCTTTGGCTTGAAGCATAAAACAAGAAAATATCATTCCCTTCTTTTCTTTGAAATATTATTTTAAGACAATGCCACAAAAAATAATATTAAAAAGTAATAATAAAACTAAGTTTAACTTCTAACAAGGGAGAATTACACTAAGATAAAGCAACCATCAATAATGAGACGGAAGAATTTTCCAAATTAGAGTCTCTCCGTTGAGTCTGTGTCAAATCTCAGCAATTCCAACTTAGGAAACAAAAGTTACGAGACTATGGGCAACTTCTTTTAGTGTGTGACCAGACATTGCTCTCACAAATGTGTGGACCACCCACTGGCAATTGGATCTGCTAAGAACGCAAAACAGTAGGGAATTGGTGCTTTTTCTCTGCTACAAAATTCAAGCCAAAAAATAAATGAATCTGGATGCATAGGAATGCTTTCCCTTTCAATCACCCAAGGTGACCTTCAGCAGAAACAAAAAGAAAATTGTTTCTCTCCTCCTAAAGGAGATCATTTCTCCTTGAAATAACATGTTAGGAAGCACTTTTGAAACTCAAGTATGCATTGCATTAAAAAGTGTCACACTTGATAGTGAGACAATGGTATTTAATTGTATTGAGAAATGCCTAAAAGGGTAAAATATTGAGAGATTGATTTTCAGAGGTTTCATCCTTGAAGTTGTCTGAACAACATAATCTGTTCTACTCTCCCCCATACACCCCCATGCCATCCACCACTAGGATTCTTAGAATCAATTGTCCTACCATCCCAGAACCCACTTAGGTTGGTTGTCTAGAAGGTAGTCCCAAGAAACTGTAATTTGCCAGTAGTTATCACTTACTTCCTTCACTAGATAAGCATAAACAGGCAAACCCCATAATGATCTTGGTGGCCAAGAATTTTCAGTTTTAAAATATATACAAGATCTCCGCTTTAAATAATGTTTTTAAAAATGTCTTCCTGTATGCCAGAAAGATTCGGAGATCAAATATTTAAATTAAATTAAATTATATTATATTAAAAACATGGATGAAAATTCATACTCCTTCCTCCCAAATAAAAACCTTTCTTTCCCAAGATCCTTTTTCTAAATTACCACAGTCCCTGAGTCTCTACTACAGAGATTTTATCACATTCACTTAAATTATTACTATTTGTAAAACTGAATTTCCTCAATCATTTCACTAAAAAAACCTTGAAGGCACAAACTTTCTGTTACTATTTTTTTATTTTCTGTGATCAATAATGTGTTATAAAAATTCCTCAAATCACTTCCTAAATGAAAGAACAGATATGTATACTCTTCATTGTGTTTCTAAATTGCAAAGACCAGTTGCCATTATATATCCTGCCAGATCAGGATTTTCTAGGCTAGAACAAGCAAGATGAAACCTGCAGCGTGTTCTATTATAATCAATCATTTTTTATGCAACTGGGAATTTAAGAATGAAACTGAAGTGTGGCAAGAGAGAGACAGAGAGAGAGAGTATGGGGAGAGAGGGAGAGAGACAAGACAATGTAGAAGAAGAAAAGAAAAAGAAGAGAAGGAGGGGGAGGAGGAGGAGAAAAAGGAAAAAGAGACGGGGAAGGAGGATAGGAGGAAGAAGGATCAGCACTGTTTGTGAAAAGCATAATACAAATGTAATATCCATTATCTGAAAGGCTGCAAATTTTACTCAAATGTACTCAAATATACATTAAACTCTGATATGTGGGAATAAATAGGAGCATTCTATTGACTACACATAGGTCCTGGTTCATGTCATCATATTAGACATGACCATTATTAACAAAAGAATCACACTTTTCATCACTGTTTCATAAGAAATCTATAGCTTAGGTGATTTCTCTACACAGTCCCCAAACCATACAAATAAATAGAAATTCAAATCAGTCAACCATCCAGAATGTTAGTTTATTCAATACTAAACATCTGTATATTTGAAGCCATCCACATGGTTGATTATTTTTCAGTTTTTATCCAGATGGTGGTGCAGTTCATACTTGAGAAACAAATGCAATTGCACATTCTCTTGTGTATAGAGAGGAAATAATAACAGCATAGAGTCTCAGGATGAAAATAATGATGAGAGATTTGTCTAAATGATACTATGAGCCAAATAAAAAGAACATCTAAATATTTTAAGACATCATTTAGATCCGTAGATTATCAGAAATTTAAAAATTTCATCAGTATCCTTTGTGGGATTAACTTTTGTCTTGAAAACAGAAAGCACATCTAATACCCAGAATTGCTCAGCAGCCATTTCTAATTTCCTGTATTCTTAAGTACTCATTTGGTATGCAGTGTAGGAAATTACCAAAAACTTCACAGCTCAATACAACACTCATTTATTATCTCACAGTTTCTGTAGGAGAGAAGTCCAGGCACAGCTAAATTAGGTTCTCTGCTCAGGGTCTCCTAAGTCTAAAATAAGGATCAGCAGGGTCACATTCTCATCTGGTGGTTTGATTAGGGAAGGGTCTACTTTCAAGCTCCTTCTGTTTAGGGGTAGAATTTATTTCTTTTTGGCTATAGAATTCATTATAGCTTGTTTCTTCACAGTCAGCAACAAACAGAAAGTGTCCCTAACTTCAGGGAAGGACTCACATACTTAGATTAGGCCCACTGTGGATGATCTTCTTTCAGATTAAGTCAAAAGATTAGGGGCCTTAATTGCAACTACAAGCTCCCTTCACCTTTGCTATCTTCAATTGTTTAGAAGCAAGTTTTCTCCTGTGATAAAAGGGTGGGAATTATACAAGGGAGAGTACATGGGGGGTCAGGAATCTTGGAGAACATCTTAGAATCCTGCCTACCATATATTATCAAGTATGGCATTTGCCACTGTTTGTAACCACACCAGCCACCTCCACAAATGCA
Organism: Choloepus didactylus; assembly: GCF_015220235.1. Classification (NCBI taxonomy): domain Eukaryota; kingdom Metazoa; phylum Chordata; class Mammalia; order Pilosa; family Megalonychidae; genus Choloepus; species Choloepus didactylus. The sequence continues at coordinate 23,215,231 of NC_051310.1, forward strand.
GCTGGTAGATAAAGATGGTGGAGAAAACTTAGATTTTTTTTCAGTTGTTCATGTCCACGAAGCTTTTGCCATAGATCATGCAGTGGAAGGGCCACACATCCCAGGGTGTGTGGCAGTGATGTTTGATTTGTAAAGATATTACAATATGAGATGGAGCACGTCTCACATTGACTGCAGGAGAAAGCTGCAGGCTGGGGGCATTTAATATCAGATGAGGGGGACTGGCTGGATGAAACACCCATCATAACCTCTGCAAAGGAATGGATACAGCTCCTATTAATCATCTGGCTGCTCTCCTCCATGCAGAGATATTTTTTTCCTACTTTCAAAGAAGACAACATAACAGAAGGACATAGCATGAAGCAGCTTGTGCCTGCCTTCCTATTATAATCAACTAAACTGTAGTTTTGAAGCAACTTTCTAAAGTGTTTAAGCAATGCTTGATCCTCAAGATGCTTAATTTCTAAATATGTGTGTATGTATCCTTTATTCTGAAATCAGGATGTCATTATGAATTCAAAGGGGAATGTTTACATGTTATGATTCATTAAATGTGATGTGCTTTTGACAATAAAACAACAGAAATGCAGGCATTTTCTCATTTGAATTTCTCTCATGTTCAGTCTACACTGTGTTACTTTTCTAGCTACACTGGGAATTGGCCAGTTAATTGTGCAGCTTGAGGAATTGGTTTTGCTGCCTTCAGTGGCTCAAAACTTACTCAATGGAAGAACAAAATGATGGCGCAACAAGTGATATTGCAATCATTTCTGTAATCTCTAAAGGAGTCAAGCAACTGAATGTGAATTCACCATGACTTCTTCTCTCAAACAACCACAGACAAATGCAATGGCTTTTCAAGTACACTGAGCCTTTCATCCAAACCAAGAATAGATTATAGAGTTCAACTCTTACCTTTTGCATTATAAACTTCTCCCTGGAGATAGGCAATGGGATGATCTCATTTCTCCTTTTTCTCTTTCCAGTTTTATTGTAATGGTGTAAATTTCACCAAGCTTCTCTCAGGACCATGTGGATGCTATACACTCTTTCTGAAAAGCTTGTGAATAATTGAATTGTTCAGATAAAAAATAAGAAAAATAATTCCTTGAAATTGCACCAATATGTGAGACATCACATAATCATATTCTTCTTGGCCTTAATAATGCAATGACTCATTCAATCATTCAGAAAATATTTATTTAAACATGATGACCACATGTCAGGCAGAGTTTTGAGGGCAGAATTATAGCAAGAAGAAGATTTTTAAAAAAAGCTTGACCTCCTTCCCTCAAGGAGCTTACATTCTAGTGCATATTATAATGTAGAGTAGTGAGAAATGAGAAAGAAGGGCTATTTTTAAGATTGGGCAGTCAGTAAACGCCTGCCTGTGGAAGTGTCCTCATGCTACCCATTCATTTGTTATTCATCACCTTTTCTCCCAGTGGACTATAAATTCCATGAATGTGGGGACATTGTATGTTTTGTGTGCTACTACACTACCAATGCCTAGAAGATGCCTGAATGAATAAATAAGTCAGAAAGTAATGTCACAAAAGCCAACACAGAGTAGTTTAAGAAAGAGTGTCCAAAGTACTAAAAAGCTGCAACAACCATCAGTTGTGTAAAAGCTATATCAGTTCTGTTAGATTTAGCAATTCAGATAGTGAGAGCAGTTTCTGTAAAGCGGTGCCTGGCTACAGGAGTTAGATGGTAATTCAGGGCTCACTCCTCCTCTGAAAACAGAGGACAGGCAGAAACTGCCTGAAACAACTACTCTGAGTCTCTGGAGGCCAGGGGAGCACTGTGTATCCAAGGAAGAGCAGAGGGAAAAGGTGGAGAAACTGCAGTAGAGAACTGTGAGAAACTCACTCCATTGAGGCTGCCAGCACCCATCCCCTACTCTCAAGGTGGGATGCCTTGGGCCTGGTCCCTGACTGGCTGCTGAGGATGGAAAGGGACATGGAAGCCCTCCTCCCCAAGTACAAGAGGGTGAGGGTATGGACAAGTAATGATCATTGCTTTTGATTGGCAAATTTAGGCCATTGGGTCCCAGCTCTAAATCACTGGTTTACCCTGCCCCAGACAGGGATCTCCGTGTCCATTATTTCAACCCAATCCCTGACAGGGGTGAAAGCAGTGGAGGTTTAAAGACATAGGTCTCCTTAGGTCTGTGGGAATAGTTTGCTGAAGAGTACCATCTGCTAACAGGCTAAGAAAACACAACTTTGGGGAACTCTCCAAAAGGCTTTTTGGTGTCTTTCCTAACCCTCTCCACAGGGCTTTTTTGGAACTGTTCTGCACTCTCTTTGTGGGTCGCTGGCTCTGTTTAGGCTGGGAAATACTGACTTGGGAATGTCTTCTTTGGGGTGACCCTCCTCCTAGAATTTGCCCTCCAGACAAGAGCAGCTAGAGGCAAGGAAAGAAGAGTATAAATAAAAACTATAGAGACAAAACAAAACCAAAAGAACAGATCAATATTCCCAGAGAAAGAAGAGAGGAAAGGAAGCTTTCTCCTGGAGGTGAAACAATTGTACAAATTGTGCAATCTTAAAAATTGTCCTGCATATCCAAGGCAAGAGTCAAATGGATAAGAGCAGAGAAAATCTGATCAGTTAAACATAGGAAATTCTGAAGGGCCCGTATAAGTTGAACCAATCATTAAAGAAGAGGCTTTTTTCAGTCAGTTTGCAAAAGTTGCCAGAATGCAGTATACCAGAAAAGGATTGGCTTTTTAAATGGTGACTTTTTAGTTTGCAAATTTATAATTCTAAGGCCATGAAAATGTCCAAATGAAGTCATTAAGAGGTAGATATATTCTCTGAGGAAAGCCCAATGGCATCCAGGGTTCCTAGCTCTGCTGAGAAGGCAAATGGCTGGCTCTGCTGAATCATCTCTCCCGGGTGTAGCTTCTGGTTTCAGTGGTTTTCTCCAAAATGTCTCTGGTCTTCTGTCTCAGCTTCTTGGGGTCCTTGCTTGCTTCTCCCAGGGAGTTCTGTCTCTCTTAAAGGATCCAGTAAAGGATTAAGACTAACCTTGAATTGGGTGGGTCACATCTCCATGGAAACAACCTAATCAAAAGGTCCTGCCCATGATAGGTCTGTCCCCCACAAGATTGGATTAAAAGAACATAGTCTTTTCTGGAGTATATAATAGATTCAAACCAGCACAAGGCTTAAACTACACAAAGGCAATAAACAATAAAATTCTAGGCAAGAGAGAGAAACTTACCTTCAGAGTAAACTCATCAAGACAATCAGATGAGTAGACATCAGCAAAAAATCATAAGCCATACTAAGAAATAGGAAGATATGACCAAGTCAAAGGAACAAATTAAAACTTCACTGAAGACATAGAATTTGGAACAACTAATCAAAGAGAGTCAAACAAATCTCCTAAATCAATTCAAGGAGAGGAAGGAAAATATGGTTAAAGAGATAACACATATTAAGAAGACACTGTGTGAGCACAAAGAAGAATTTGAAAATATAAAAAGAAACATAACAAATTATGGGAATAAAAGGCACAATAGAAGAGATTAAAAATACTCTAGAGGCATACAACAGCAGATTTGAACAGGAAGAAGAAAGAATCAGTGAGCTAGAAGAAAGGACATTTGGAATCTTACAGACAGAAGAACAGATAAAGAGAAGAATGGTAAAAATTGAGCAGGTCTCAGGGATTTGAATGACATCACAAAGCACAAAAACATTTGCGTCATGGGTATCCCAGAAGGAAAGAAGAAGTAAAAATGAGCAGAAGCAATATTTGAAGAAATAATGGCTGAAAATTCCCAACTCTTATGAAGGACATAAATATACATGACAGAGAAGCACAACATGCTCCAAACATAATAAATCCTAGTAGATCTACTCAAACACATATACTAATCTGAATGTTAACTAGCAGTGGTAAGGAAAGAATCCTAAAAGCAGCAAGAGGAAAGCAATTCATCACATACAAGGGAAACACAATAAGATCAAGTGCCAATTTCCCATCAGAAACCATGGAGTCAAGAAGGCAGCAGTATGATATTTAAGATACTGAAAAAGAGAAACTGTTAGCTGAGAATTCTTTATCTAGCAAAGCTGTAGTTCAAAAATGAGGGATAGTTTAAAATATACATAGATAAACAGAAACTGAGAGAGTTTGTAAACAAGAGACCTTCCCTAGAAGAAATACTAAGAGAAATCTGCAAGCTGAAAGAAAAAGACAGGAGAGAGAGGTGTGGAGGAAATTGTAGAAATAAAGAGTATCAGTAAGGGTAACCAAATGGATAAAAAAAGAGGCAAACATAAGATGTGTCATATGAAAACCAAAGGATAAAATGGTTGAATTAAGTACTAGCTATACAGTAATAACTTTGAATGTTAATTGATTAAACTCCTCAATCAAAAGACACAACTTGTCAGATCTAACTGCAAACCTGGAGGAATAAAAAGAAGAGCAAACTAATCCCAAAGCAACAGAAGGAATGAAATTAAAAAAAAAAAAAATTAGAGCAGAAATAAATGAACTAGAGAATAAAAAAAATAGAATTTTTAAAAAAGTTTGTTGAGAAAATCAAGAAAATTGGCAAACTCTTAACTAGATTGACAAAGAAAAAATAGAGAGGATGCAAATAAATAGAATCATAAATGAGAGGGGGGACATTACTACTGACCCTACAAAAAGAGGATCATAAGCATATACTATGAACAAATGTATCTCAACAAATTAGACAATCTAAATAAAACTGACAAATTCACAGAAACACATGAAGAACATACACTGATTCTAGGAGAAATAAAAAAATCTCAAAAGACCAATTATAAGTAAAGAGATTGAAGCAGTCATCAAAAACCTTCCAACAAAGGGAAACCCAGAACCAGTTGGCTCACAGGAGAATTCTACCAAGCATTCCAAGAAGTATTAATACCAATCCTGCTCAAACTCTTCCAAAAAATTGAAGAGGAGAGAACACTACCTAACTCATTATGAAGCCAACCTCCCTAATATCCAAGCCAGATTAAGACACAAGAAAAGAAAATTGCAGACCAATTTCTCTAATGAATATAGAAGCAAAAGTCCTTAACAAAAAAACTTGCAAATCAAATCCAACAGCACATTAAAAGAATTATACACCATGATCAAATGGGACTTATCCCAGGTATGCAAGGGTAGTTTCATCCCCAAAATCAATTAATGTAATTTACCATATTAGCAAATTGAAGGGGAGAACCATATGATGATTGCCAAAAAGGCATCTGACAAAATCCAGCATCCTTTCCTGATAAAACACTTCACAAGTTAGAAATAGAAGGATACTTCATCAAAATGATAAAGGGCATATATGAAAAACCCAAAGCTAACTTGACTGAACGCTTTCCTTGTAAGATCTGGAACAAGACATGGATGCCCTCTGTCACCACTGTTATTCAACATTTTGTTATAAGTTCTAGCTAGATCAATTAATTAGACTAGAAAAATAAATAATAACATCCAGATTGGAAAGGAAGAAGTAAAACTTTCACTTTTTGTAGATGATATGACCCTATATGATAGATAGCCCCAAAAAATCTACAACAAAGATAGTAGAGCTAATAAATGAATATAGCAAAGTGACAGGACACAAGATCAACATGCAAAAATCAGTAGTGTTTCTATACACTACTAATGAGCAATCTGAGGGGCAAATCAAGAAAAATTCCATTTATTATATCAACTAAAATAATCAAATATGTAAGAATAAATTTAACCATGGATGTAAAGGATTTCTACACAGAAAACTACTAAACATTGTTAAAGGAAATCAAAGAAAACCTAGAGAATTCCATGGAAGGACATCCCGTGTTCATGGACTGGAAGCTAAATATAGTAAAGATGTCAGTTCTACTCACATTGATTTAAAGAGTCAACACAATCTCAATCAAAATTCCCACAGCTTACTTTGCAGGAATGGAGAAGCCAATTATCAAATTTATTTGGAAGCGGAAATGCCAAAAACATTTTGAAAAAGAATGAAGTTGTAGTACTCACATTCCCTGAACTTAAAGCATATTACAAAGCTACAGTGGTCAAAATAGCATGGTACTGGCATAAAGATAGATAAATGGACAAATAGAATTGAATTGAGAGTTCAGAAATAAACTCTCACATCCATGGCCAATTGATATTTGACAAGGAGGCCAAGACCACTCAACTGGGACAGAATAGTCTCTTCAACAAATGGTGCTGGGAGAACTGGATATCCATACGCAAAAGAGTGAAAGAGGACCGTTATCATGCCTTATACAAATACTAACTCAAAATGGATCAAAGACCTAAATATAAGAGCCAGGATTATGAAAGTCCTAGAAGATAATGTAGGGAAGCATCTGCAAGATCTTGTGATAGGCAATGGTTTCTTAGACTTTACACCCAAAGCACAAGCAACAAAAGAAGAAAGAGCTAAATGGGACCTCTTCAAAATGATAAACTTTTGCACTTCAAATGACTTGGTCAAGAAAATGAAAAGACAACCTACTCAATGGGAGAAAATATTTGGAAACCACAGGTCAAATAATGGTTTAATATCCAGAATATATAAAGAAATCCTACAACTCAATTATAAAAAGACAAACAACCCAATTAAAAAATGAGCTGAAGACTTGAACAGACATTTTTCCAAAGAGGAAATACAAATGACTAAAAAGCACATGAAAAAGGGATGCTCAACATCACTAGATATTAGGGAAATGCATATCAAAACTACAATGAGATATTATTTCATATCTACTAGAAAGACCACTGTTTAAAAAAAAAAAAACAGAAGACTACTAGTGTTGGACAGAGTGTAGAGAAAAAGAAACACTCACTCACTGCTGGTGGGAATGTAAAATGGTACAGCTGCTGGAAAAGATGGTTTGGCAGTTCCTCAGGAAGCTAAATATAAAATTGCCATCTGATCAGCAAACCCACTGCTAGGTATATACCCAGAAGAACTGAAAGCAGGGACACACACTGATGTTCATAGAGGAATTATTCACAATTGCCAAGAGATGGAAGCAACCCAAGTGCCTATCAACCAATGAATGGATAAACAAGCTGTGATATGTACCCAAGATGAAATATTATTCAGCTGTAAAAAGGAATGAAGTCTTGATGCATGCGACAATATGCGTGAACCTTAAGAAACATTATGTTGAGTGAAGGAAGTCAGATATAGAAGGACAAATACTGTATGATCTCACTAATAGCACAAAACATAATAAGCAAACTCACAGAGTTAGAACCTAGAATGTTGGTTACCAGGAGATAGAATGGAGGTAGAAAATAGAGAGCTAATGCTTACTTTGTGCAGAATTTCTAATTAGGTTGATTGTAAATGTTTGGAAATGGAAATTGGTGATGGTAGCACATTATTGTGAGTGTAACTAACATCACTGAATCATGTTGGTGAATGTGCTTGAAAGGGGAAGTTTTGGGTCATGTATGTTAATTAAAAGGAAAGTTAGAGGATAAAACATGAGACTGTATAACACAGTGAACCCTGTTGTGGACAAGAACTGTGGTTAATAGTGTAAACGTAAGAATGTTCTTTCATGAATTATAACAAATGTACATCACTATTACAAGGTGTTAATAATAGGGTGATATGTGGGAAAAGTACATCTAATGCAAATGATGTGCCACAGTAACAGTAATATTTTAGTATTCTTTCATCTTTTTTTGTAACAAAGGTAACACAACAATTCAAAGTGTCAACAGGGGGAGGTATATGGAACACTGTATTTTTCACATGACATTTCTGTAAACTCACAAGTTTCCTAACTAAAAAAAAAAAGGATAAATAACAATAATTTTAAAAGCCATTATACTAGCTGAAAGAAACCAGACCTAAACTTCTACATATGGTATGATTCCATTTGTATAAAATGTAAATATAAATAAATCTATAGAGACAGAATTAGATTAGTGTTTATATAGACCTGGGGAAGGATAGAGGGATTGAGAGGTGACTGCTTAGTGGTATGAGTTTTTTTCTTTTTGGAGTAATGTAAATGTTCTAAAATTGATTGTGGTGATGAATGCACAGCTCTGTGATTATACTAAAAGCCATTTATTGTACACTTTGTATGGATTGTATGGTATGTGAATATATCTCAAACTACTTTTTAAAAAAGGAGGATGCAGGCTGAGGACATGGGTGTAGGGGTGTACGAGTGGCACTATTCCCATAGAACTTGAATGAAGAAATCAGGGCACACACAGGGCTGGGGGAGAGAACACTGCAGACAGAGAAAAGAGCCAGTGCAAATGTGGAGTGGCATAAACTCGAGGACTCAGGAGGAAGCTGATGCAAGAACAGGCAGGAGTTTGGAATGCTGGCCTCACGTATCCCGCAGGACCTCACAGCTGGGGCAAGAAGGTCAGGTTTCATTCTCAGTGACACGTGAAGGCATGGGAAAGTTTTGAGCAGGAGAGGGAAATGGTCTGATTTGTGTTTCTGAAGGACAAATTGTAGGAGTGTATGAGTGAATGCAAGGAGACCTGTTAAGATTCTCTTGCAATAGGCCTAGAGAGAAAGGCACAGGTGGAAAAGGTGAAACCTGAGCAGACTCTGCACAAATTTTGGGAGAAGAGCCATAGTATTGCTTGTGGGTTGCAGTTAATAATTGCCTTCACTAATGATAAATGGAAGACTGTAGGAGGAGAAGATTCAAGGTGGGGAGCACGTATTGAGAATTCTGGTTTGGATATTTTAAATTTGAGATCTTTGTTATACTTCTGAGCAGAGAAGGAAGGTGGACAGATGTGTCTAGTGTTTGCAGTGGTCAGAGCTGGAGATATAAAAATGTGTGTTATCTGCTGATAGACGCTATTTATTCTGTGTTTAGACAAATTGAGTTGACTAGTTGTAGGAGAAAAGAGGAACAGAGCTAGCATAGGACCCTGAGCAACTCCGACATTTAGAGCTTGGAGAAAAAAATTGGAGAATCCAGGAAAATTTTGAAGAGTGGCTGGTGAAATGCATTATATAAGGCAAAAAACAGGCCTGGAGTGGCAATTAGAGGAGGTAAGGAGACGGAGCAGAAGGAGACATGGCCTTAGAGCAGAGAGGAGACTCTAGAAAGGCTCTGACCACAATCAGATTGCTGCCTGGAATCTCACATCAAATAGAAGAGTCTGATCTATAACTATGGGCAAGAGGAATTATAATCGTGTCCCATCTTAAGATCGACTCAGAACTTAAGTAGGAACCAAGTCACTTTTGAAGTAAATAGTCATTTCAATGATATTCTGCTACTCTTTGTAATTTATCCACATGAAATTAATTCTCCAAATTCCAAATGTCAAAACTACCTATTAAACATAGAATGTATTTCTCGGTTATAATCCAAAGAGTTGACAACTAATGTTTTGACATTAAACATACACACACAAAAAAAAAACAAAGAAAACCATCATCCTAAAACCACCCCAATTAGCCTGAATACATCCCATCCAGCCAGCCAAAGAAGCAGCTTTTAATTAACTATTGTTTTGGTTTTAATTAAATGGCCAGGCAACCTGAAGAATTGCTTGGAAAATTATTGTATATTTACTTTTGGCACAACCTTTTACCGAACTCCAGATCTCCATCCCCAATTTCTGTTGGATTATCTCCATCAGGATGACTGAATTGCAGAACTTAAAGTCAACACTGATCAAACAGAGCAAGTCATCTTCCCTGAAAATGTTGCTACTCTTTCATGCACTTTATTTCCTGTGGCTGGGATCTTTTGCATATCCCATGCCTTTCAACCATTGTTAAATCCATTTCTCACCTCGTAACCATCCATGATGTGGCTTCTGGAGAACGGGCACAATGAATGTCACCTCAGCAATGAAGAAGATATAGGGAATGCCCTCCCCAACACTGATAGAAAATGGGAAGCACCCTTTTCCTCCTTGGAGTGTGAGAAGGAGAAAGGAACTGGCAAGAGAGGAGGCAATTAAAGCCTCACCTTCAGTATTGTGGAAACGAAGAGTTAAATATGAAGAGCTTGAGAATCTGATTTCCTTGGAAAAGCCAGGGTTAGACTGTACAAACCCTACATTTGGCTGTAATCCAGATGCAACATGGAAGCAATCATGCAACACATTTGGGAGATGATACCCGGATAGAGAGCTGGAATTACACTGCTGGTTGTCTAACCAACTCATAACATGCAGGGCATCAGAAGTTACCACGTTTCTTGGTGAGAGAACTGAGAGAGGCTGAGAGGGCAGTTGGACCAACAGTGGCCTGCAGTCAGAAAGAGGAGACCGTCAAGTTTACAAACATCAGTAACCATAGTTAGTGGCATCTTCCAAGCCACAGGACAAAATGGCACCTCTGCCACAAGGTGAAACAGGATGTGTCATGGCTCAGTAGATTCAACCTGTCACTCACTGGTAATGCCACTGACATGAAACCTCTTCCCCATCCCTCTAAGTATGATGCCCCCCAATTCTCCGCAAATAGGAAAATGGCATCTTCTTAACAGCAGAGAGAGCAGAATATACAAAATACTGAGCATTTACCTGGAAAGGATTGAGTTTCTTGAAAGAGATTTCTTTTTTCACCTTAAGGCTCTAACATTAATTGACAATTTAAAGTTTGACTCACCCCTTGCTACTGGCTGGAGTTGGGGCTTAGGAGGAAGTCTAGATCAATTATAGAAAATAAATAGCCTGTATTTTTCTTTGCATAAAAAAGTGATAGTGAGTAAATTTTCTCTGATTTCTTTCCTTTCATAGCTTGGAAGAAAACAGTTCCTCAAGCTAAAATGCTTCAGTGCATCACTGATCTCCTTCCTTATTTTTAATGACATCCAATTTGTCACCAATAACTTCCAATTAGACCTCTGGCTTCTTAAATCGGCCTCTCCCTTCCATCTTTCTAGACTACAGCATTCTTTTCTTTGGTGTTCCAGTCTTTTCCCTTTCAGAACTATCTGCCAATTATTGATTGAAGAATTATTATTTTCATCACATTAGTTACTTGCTCCAAAATTTCTCTTGGTTCCTTACTGCATGGACAGCAATTTTCACCTGCACTCTGTGGCTACTTAGAGCAGTGATCCTCAGAGTGGGGCCTCCATATCAGCAGCATCAGTGTCCCCTAGGAGCTGGTTAGAAATGTAAATTCTTAGACCCCACATAGACCTACTGAATCAGAAACCCTGGAGGTGGAGCCCAGCAAGCTATCGTCTAACAAACCTTCCAGGTGATACTGATGTGCACATTCATTGTGAGAACTACTTTCCTAGAGGAACCATGGAAGTGACTGAGGAGTCACAATGATTGATCAAAAGATCCTGGAAGGAGGCTGAAGGGCAGGAGGAGGGGGCATGTGCAAGGCGGGAAAGACGCCAGGCCTGTCAGCTCTGCGTCAGACAAGGGCAATCTGTTCCTATTATTTTGCACAAAATTCTACCTAATCTATTATTTCTGATTGAGGTTCATTTTGATTATACCTATGGATATGTAATTGCTTCATCAACATCTTTCTCCCACTGAACTGATTTTGTGCCTTTGTCAAAAATCAGTTGGTCATATGTGTATAGGGCTATTTATGGGTCCTCTATTCTGTTTTATTGGTCTAACTGCCAATCCCCCCACCAAGACCACTCTGTCTTGATTCCTGCAGCTGTACAGAAGAACTTACAACTGGGTGAAGTGATTCTTCCCACTTTCTTCTTCTTTTTCAAGATTGTTTTAGTTAGACTAGGGCCTGTGGCTTTCCATATGAGTTTTAAAATAAGCTTTACAATGTCTACAAAATGCCTTGCTAGGATTTTGATAGGAATTGCGTTAAACCTATAGATCAACTTAGGAAGACTTGACATCTTTACTACGTAGTCAAGGCTTTCAATCCATGAACACAGAACGTTATCCAATTATGAGGTCTTTGTGATGGCTAATTTCATATGTCAACTTGACTAGGTTATGGTGTCCAGTTGTCTGGTCAAGCACGCACTGGCCTGATTTAAAGTTACCCTGAGGGAATTTCATAGACAGATTTGCATCTATTGTCAGTTGATTGCATCTACAATCAATAAAGGACATTGCCCTCAGCAACGTGTGGAGTCTCTTCATCCAATTAATTGGAGGTCTTAAAAGTCAGAACTGAAGATATTGGGAATCAGAAAGAATTCTCTCTCAAGTTCAGTCAGTCAGCTTCCCCTGGGAAATATGTACTGGCCAGATTTCAGAATTACAGTTATGGAATTATGGAAGTTTCCAACTTGCAACTTGCCATATGGAGTTCGGACTGGCCTGTCCCCATGATCACATGAGCCAAATCCTCATAATAAATCTCTTTATATGCACACACACACACATACACACATGTCCTGTAAGTTCTGTTTTTCTGGAGAACCCTGATTAATACAGTCTTCTTTGATTTCTTTCATCAGCATTTTGCAATTTTAAGTATACAGAATCTGTATGTTTTGTCAAGTTGCTACCTAGGTATTTCATTTTCTTTGAAGTGACTTTAATTGATATTGAGCTTTTAATTTTACTTTGCACATGTTATATTACTATACAGATATGTGAGTAATTTTGGTTTGTTTAAGCTTATATCCTGCAAACTGCTGACTCACAGTTATAAGAGGGTTTTTCTGTATTGTTTTGTTTTGTTTTTGTAGATTCCTTGGGCTAATATATTATTTGAAGTAAGAATTTTACCTTCCTCAGTAAAACACTCAAGTCACCTAACAGTGCAACCCCCACTTAACTTTCCAGACTCATTTCTAATCTTTGATTTCAACTGATATCCTTTGTCAGTGGTTTTTCATATTTTGGTCAAATACTCCTGCATCATTACATGGGGTGGTTTAAAATGCAAGTTCCCAGTGCTCACACAAAAGTCTGAGAAGGCAGCCTGGAAATCTGCACTGTTTTAGCATGACATTCCTGATGGGTCTTCTCCAAACTGAGGTTTGAGAATGGCAGCCCTCTGCTTAAGCCATAAAAGAATTCTCATTTTTCCTGGATATACAACCAGTTCTAGGCCATCGTATCTGGTCATATCTCACTTGTTTCATTATCTCCAAACTTCTATAGTATGTTCTCCACTTCCTAACACATATTCTTTAACTTTATCCAACCTAAAATTCCTCCAGTCTTAATCAAAGTATCCCCACTATCTTCTTTATTTTTGCACCTAGGAGCTCTACCACCCAGCTCTTAATACAGGTTCCAGTAAAACATCACAGTTTCTGACCTTAGATGGCCCTGTACGCTGCACAGAAATCCAGCAGTGTGCACTTGGTCATGTCCTTCCTCATATTATTAGTGAAGAAATTAGTTATTTCAAATATGTAACAATTTCTTCAAAAACCCCTTCTCCTCACCACATCAATATACATGACCTACTTTCCTAATTCTCCAATAAAAAAATTGAGTCCCTCAGTTCTTCATCTAAAATCTTGCATTCGTCCACATATTTTTCAGAGATAATTTTATCACCTCAATTCTAATGCCCATCACTCATCTTGATGAAAAATATCAAATATCCCCTTTTCCCTTGTTTGTCAGGTTGCTATGGCAAACGCCACGCAATGGGCTGGCTTAAACAATGGGAATTCATTGGCTCACAGCTTCAAAGGCCAGAAGTCCTATTCAAGGCTCTATGTGGAAGACTTGTTTCCTCCCAAGGTGGGTAGCATTCTGGCTGGTAGGCAATCCTTGGGTTCTTTGGGTTTCCCATCACATAGCGATGTCTTCTCCTTTTTCTTCCAGGTTCCCGCTGATTTCTATCTTCCTGCTCCACCCTGTGGCTTTCTCTAACTATATCTGAGTTTCTTCTGCTTATAAAGAACTGCATATTCTGGATTAAGACTCAAGCTCATTCAGTTGGGCCACACCTTAATTATAATAAATAATATTCGAGAGCTGCTATGTCAATGGGTTCACACTCACTGGAATACAGATTAAGATTAAGAGCATGTCTATATTGGAGAATAACATTCAATCTACAACACTTTTCTAAAGTGGATTTCTTTAGTTTCTTTCCACTGAATCATTGTCCTAAACATATACACGTTTTTTCTATGTCTCACCTAAAATAAATAAATGCATGCAATATTCAGTAATTTTGTGTTCCTCTTTGGCTGTGGCCTAATCACATAGTGTTCCTTCACACTTCAGTTTATCAAAACAGAGCTCACTGCATATTGTCTCCCTTTCTCTACTTCTCAAGTTACTTCAGATTGGCTTTGCCCCTTTGAAAATGGCCTGATGAAGTCATCAAGGATCCCCTAATTCCCAAATCCAATACATAGTGTTCAATTGTTAACTTACTAGACTTCTTTGTAGCATATGAGGTTGCTAAACCCTCTCTCCTTTCTCAACTTTATTTAGCCACACTCTATTGTTTTCTGCCTATCTCCCTGAAACTTACTTCTCGGTCTTCTCTACTGGCTCGTTTGCTTCCTTTTGCTCCTTATACATTTTCTGTGCCCACCCCTTAATTCTTTGCTCTCCATAATATTTCTCCGGACTCCCAATTTCAGGCCCACCATTTTAATTTCCTGTGTTGCTTCTGTATCCTGAATCAACACCTTCATACCTCTTTCTTGAGCTCCTCAATTTTATTCTAACTTCCAAATTAACAGCTCATCCTCAAAGTTCTCAATGTACTTCCAACTCAGCCTGCCTTAGAGAAATCTAATTTCCTTGCTTCTACCAGGTTTTCCTCCCGTATTTCATGCTTTGGTGAATAGAATGCCCACTTCTGAACTCTCCCTACCCAAAATCAGAGAATGGGTTCAACCCTCTTTTCCTCTCCTTCTTATAGTCAATCAACCATAAATCTTGCAATTTCTACTGGATAATCCTCTACATCCTCAAATTTTCCTATTCCTTTTCATGTCCAAGGCCATTGCCATAATTCATTATTTAATCATCTCACTTGAATCAGAAAGCAATCATCTAATTTGACCCCTTTCCAAGTCTAATGTACTCAAGGCTATCCTCTACACCACAGCCCGGGCAGTTTCAAATATGCAAGTCAGTAGTTTTTCCATCCTTTCTTATATCTCGCAGCCTTAGTATGATATATAGGGATTTTCATGACCTGAGTTCTGCTGTGTTTCCTCTATAAACTCTCCAAGCCTAATTTTTCTGAATTGCTTGCACCCATCCAACTGTCTAATGCTCTCAGTATGCCAGTTTATCTTCCAGTAGTCTTTTTTATTTTTGCCTGACTAGTAAACTTCTCTTCATTTGTCAAGATTCAATTTTATTAACCTTTCCTTAATGAAGACTTCCATTATTCTCATAGGCAGACTTAGGCACTTTTCTTCTCTTTTTAGATAACATTTCACATAATCCTTTATCATCAATCATATCAGATTGTTTTATAACTGTTGTTTTAGCTGTTGGTCCTCTAAATTCAATATAAATTCTATTAGCACAAACATTCTGTTTTATTTTACTTCATTTCCAAAAAGCCTTGTAGAAAGCAGAGCCCACAGTGGAGACATATTAAAAGTTTCTGAGTGAATTGGTGACGAGTGGAAGAGAGATAGTGTGCATAAATTATTATAGCACAGGGCCAAGAATGATGTGTGTTTTATTGGAGTATCAATACATAGAACATGAGCTTATAGAAGAGAAAAAGATTATGACTATAGAGCTTTGACATTGTCCTAAAATGATAGATATTACCAACAGCAACCGAGGTATAGATACCATTTTAGAAAGAAGGTACGATATAACAAAATACGTGGAAGTGAAAATCACAAGACATATTCAGTTACTGCTGCATGGTCTGATTATGGCAAGTGGCAAATGTATGTGAAAATTGAGAAACGAGTGTATTAGGAAAAAAGAATGTAAAAGGGATGTGAGATCAGATTGTGAAATGTCCCCAATGTCATTTTAAGGAATTAAAGCACCAGGCATTTGAGAGCCATTTAAATATTTTTGACAGAGGTGAGTTTTAAGAAATTTACTCTGCCTTAAGTATAAAATCATGGCTTGTAGGGGTTTTACTTTGGAGATGAGACGTATGGGAAATTCCTTCAATAATCCAGGAAAAAAGGTAACATGGACCAGAACTTGAGCAGTGAGTACTGAGAAACAATGAGCATCTGGAATCTGACATCTGACTTTGGTGGCTCCATGTTTTTATAGGAGGCCCCATAGGAAATAAATAACTGTATCTTCATGTGCTTTCAAAAAGGAGGACTGTATTTTACTATGTATTATGAAAGAGACAACATATAAAAATAAGACCGGCTCCCATAATGCAGTACAATTTAATTTCCAATACATGATTTAAATTTCCTTGATGCTAAAGGATCATACCAAATGGAGCAATTTCTACTTTGAATTAAATAAGCATGCAGGCAGGGATAAACTATGATATAGTCCAAGCAGGAAAAAGATACTATTTTTTATGAGAACTGAACATGGACAGAAAGTTAATAAAGCAAATGCTAACTAAGTAAAGCAAAGTTACTACTAAAGTATTTTTAAATGATTATATAAAGTTTACCAGGCTATTAAAAATTGAGTTATATCTACTTACTAACAGTACATTGTTCATAAAAACTACAGATTCTGAACACTCGATAAACTGTAAATATATTCATTTTTGGAAATACCACATAATACATACCTACATACAAATGTACAAACTGATTTAGAACAAGCATTCTAGATTTACTATGAACCTCAAATGGCCATAGTTTCAGATTTCTTAGACTCTATAATTTTGACATATATCTAATAAATAAGACTACACTGCAAAATAATTCATATTTTTATCTTCATGGAGACAGCTGGAAATCCATGAGAATTACAGATAGGGAAGGTTTTGGAGGTCAGGAATATTGTGACTCTTGCCAACTCTGCTGTGGCTATAATTTCCTCTCCCTCTAGTTTTAAAGTGTTAAAGGAAGATACACTTCCTTTGGAAAACAATCTCCTACAATTTCTAGAGCTCCCCTTTCTAAGCTTATGGTCTAGTCTTCATCTTGGCTAGTTATGTAGAGTTCTCTTTCAATCCTTAATGCCAATACCACTCCCTGACCACTTAAGGAGATGCAGCATTTAATTCATTGTTTAATGAATTTTCGTGTCTTCCTAAATAGTTGAGAAGGTCATTGAGACTCAGACCACATATTATTTATATTTTTCCCCTCCATAACACTTAGCAGTTCACTGAGCCCAAATTCATACTACCATATCAACATATTGTTGAACTGAATTTAAATTTTAAAGATTGTCAGTATTCGTTGAAAAGATAAATGTTCTCTAAATTTCATATAGCCTAGATAGAGTCCTGAAAATTGCTTTTTCACAAATTGTCCTTCTTATTTATTCTGGATGCACACCTTGCACATATCTGTTATAGCTTTTATTAGACCCCTGTGCAATTGGCTGCATCTCTGCCCCACTAACTTCACCCCATCCTGCCACTATTAGAGCAATTTGCATATGATTGGATTAAACAGTTGCTCTGGTAAAAAATAAAGAGCACAAATACTGCATAGCTCACTCTACCTCTTCTAATAAATCTGCTCCTCCATGCAGCTCATACCAGAAGTCTTTGTTAAGTGACAAAACCCGAGGATTAGGAGATGGAACAAGGGTTGTGAAGAGATTCAGAGACAGCACCAGGATCTACACCAAAGAAACCAGTTGGGGAGAAAAAATTCAAAATGACCTGGCCATGTGTTGTGGTTTCTGAAAATATTAAATGAATCCTTATATAGGGTGATTAGTAGGGGAAAGTATGGCAAGGCAAGGTATGACCAAGGTCAAGCCTCAAGTCTTGGCCCCATTCCAGAGAATTCTACTGTAGAGCAGCAGAGTTCCTACACAGCTACTGCAGATCTGTGCAGTTTGCTCTTTAAGTCTTCAATTTTCCCTGCTTTACCCCAGATTCTCCCACTCTTCGTATGGTAGATATCTCCATTTCTCACCATGTAAAAACTTTCTGTATTTAAACCCTATTATGAACTATATGTGAACTATTGTAATATAATTTCAAATATCTAAATAAAAATAAGTATATTCTTTGTATCTGACAATTTTGCTTGAAGACAGATATGAAGATTTGTAAGAAGATCGCTTATCCTGCCCTTTTGTGCCAAATACCATTTTTCAGTCCCTCCCAATCTGTGTTTCCCCTTACTTCTCTGTTCTGGACCCTTGGAAGCTGATCTTTTAGGATTGTGTCAAAGGATCCCTTGCTCTGTGTCTTTGTGTTGTTTTGGGTCAATGGACAGTACAGGCAGGCCATGAGAGGGTGGGAAGACAGTGAGGTCAGCCCTACCCTGCCAGGTCACTAATGTCCAGGTGAAGTCCTCATCCAAAACTGTTGTCCATACATCTGCCATTTCTAGATTCCATGAACTTCTCCAAACTCTTGCCACATTAGCCCCAGGGTGCTTTACTTTCCTAAATTTTCTTAAATTCTTCTAATCTCCTTGTAAATAGTCTCTTTATTAAACTTCTTCAAATTGCTAGCTTGAGTGTGCCTTCCATTTCCTTCTAGGACCCTGGCTGACATTTCTCATAGCTATTTGCCAGAAAATCAACTTTAAAGAATGATGAAAAAGATGGAAAGGAAAACGGCATGAAAACTTAGCGTTCCTGGGCCTAATTAAAAAACAAAATCCCATACTCTTCCTCTACCCAGTTCTCCAACACTGGATGAATTTTGGTGCCTCCCATAGAATTTCAATCTAGATAGAGTCTATCAAGTGGCTGCATTTCAGAGTGCCTGGTAGAGATTGTCATGCCCTCAACTGGGTATAATCTGAGGAATGGCACAAAATTAGTTCTTATATCCTTGTCTACAGTGGATCTTATTGTCCACCACCTGTTTCACCAGCATTTTCTGTATTCTGGGCCATCTACCTCGGCAGAAAATTTTATAATATTATAGGTTTTCCCTCATCTTGTGGAAATATCTGGCTCCAACCTATTCTTAATATTTTTAGCCAATACCTTTTCTCTGCCATCATTTGCCTGGTTTATTAAAGTGAACATATACTAGATGTGTTTATGTTTTGACAAATACATGCAACTCTGCCTTATCATTTCCATGTAACTGTCCATATTCATAAATGATATTTTCACACCATTTTGAATTTGAGTTGGGATCATAATAAAGAGCTAGATTTGAAAGAGGTAGTTTGCAATAAGTTTAAAGTTTCCCCCCAAGCTCCATTTTACTCCACAAACAGTTCTCTTATTATCAGTTGTTTGAAGGAAAGACCAAGAATCCATCCCTGACTTTGTAAGTAATATATTTTGTCTGAAAAATGAACAAAATACAAGTTGGAATAATGTTTCTTATTATTTGGGAATAACATATTCATAGTCTTAAACTTACATCATATATCATGACGCTAATGTTATGTTTGCATTTTTTTCTCCAAGAATAGCTTAAAAACATTCCTAGCCACCATTATGCATCATAAAAACATGCAAAGCTTGTACAGATGCCAAGAAAATAGGTGAAGACCCAGAGTTATTTTTCACCATTATCCAGTAATATGGTCATCAGGGGAAAATGATCATTATGTTCAGATCATATCTCCAAATTTCTCTGTCTTTGTACATAGAAAAGAGAGGGAAACATTTCCAGATTTCCTTCTCTCTATAGGGACATGGGAATTTCTTTAAGATCTCCAGGAACTATGCAAATATAATATATCATATGTTTTAACAGTGATAAGCAGTCACTTAAATCTGCTTCAGGTGATGTAAAAACAACTAGCAAAGACAATAATTCAGCAAAATTGAAATATTAATGAAAGAAAAGTAAAAATGTTTTGAGATCTTCAAATAAGTTTGTGCCAACCATATTATTACCCTCATATACAAAGTTTTAATATCTCTAGGGAACAGTATTGTCGGTATCTTCTGTTCTATGTCAGCCTAATTTTCCTTATTGCACAATTTAAATCCCTGTTAAATAGTTCAAGGCAAATTGTTATTCTTTCAAAGGGCTTTAAGAGAATAATGAGTTGGAAGGGAACTCTATTTAGAAATTCTTTTCTCATAAATTCTTTTGTAAGTAGTTAGATCATTAAATCTGGTTTGAAAAGCCTGCATATAGGGGAGAAAGCCTGCCATGGCTTATACAGTTGAAAAATCTGCTCAACCTTCTGACACAGACTAGTAAGGACAGGAATACGTTCCTTGAATTAGAAACCAAATAGTAACTACTGAATGTATGGCCCTTAAGGGGCAGTGCATATTGTCCATCTGCAAAGGTCACCTGAACTTTGAACAGGCAACAAGCAGTGAAAATGCCTTAGAGGAAAACCCAGTAAAGATGTTCCCTTAACAAGGACTCAAAACAGTATGAAGTCATGACTTTTCCTAGGAATGTAGATAACACTCTCTCTACTACTTTGAAACATGATCAGATGGAAAAAGACATCAGATTTATTAGAGGATTGGACACAGTACACAATGAATGGAATTATATATAATGAAATATAGTCAAATAGACATGCCACTATATTATTAAGGATGTTTACTCAACTTAGAGCCAAGAAGGGCTTTCTGTAATGGCTCAGAAGCAATAAATATAAACAGAAAATAGTGAAATCCCAAGATAGAAAAGCCATGAAAGATGTTCATAAAATGGCAAATGTCCAGGTTTCAATGTGTGTTTCTTTTCTTACACATACTTTAGATTCACCTTGGTTGTATCTAGAACCCTTTTCTTTTGAGACAATTGCTTATTAAGATCTACATGTTCTCATTCAGGGATGGATTCTTGGTCTTTCCTTCAAACAACTGTTAATAAGAGAACTGTTTGTGGAGTAAAATGGAGCTTGGGGGGAAACTTTAAACTTATTCT
Organism: Choloepus didactylus; assembly: GCF_015220235.1. Taxonomy (NCBI): domain Eukaryota; kingdom Metazoa; phylum Chordata; class Mammalia; order Pilosa; family Megalonychidae; genus Choloepus; species Choloepus didactylus. The sequence continues at coordinate 23,236,058 of NC_051310.1, forward strand.
TCATTCTCATCAATTTGTTTTGATAAAATTCACTGAGAACTTTAGTGTTCTCTATAGACCCCAGAATAAGTCTGAAAAAGTTGTCATGGTCCCCCAAAACTAAGTTCAATAGTGTATATTTAGGTGAAAATAAAGTGTTTTCTCCTACTTTGGTTCAAGTCTTAACCTTAACCCAATCAAATGCTATAAGGAAAGAGCTTGGAGTTACACAGATTGGATTTAAAACTGGTGTCTCCCACAAACAATTGCTTTAACCTGAATAGATTATTAAAATCCCTGATTATCAGTGCTGCATCTCTAGGTGTTTAGTGAAATTTTAATGCAATAATTTATGTAAAACACCTAGCATAAGGGCTGGTATAAAGGATATGCCTAATGAATAGTTTTTACTTTCTTTCAGGATGATATTAATACTTACCTCTTATGATTATTACATGGATTAAATGAATTAATGGATAAAACATTTCAAATAAACTCCAGGACATATTGTTGCTCATTTTTATTTTATTTGCCAATTTTATTATTGTCAATTATGTCCCAGGAGCCAAGTAATGTTAACTCAGTAAAGGGAAATTAAAAAAAAGAATATAGAGAACTGATAGATCAGTGAAAGAATCACTCAAATTATGTATTTGTAGTTAGATAGAGAAGAAGACTCTGAACTGGTGACTACTATGTTTTTTTGTTATAGGTTCATTCATTCTGTAAGTAAATACTTGCTTAATACCTAAACATTACTCTAGAAGTTCCAATCTAGTTAGAGAGACAAGAAATATTCTTTTAAATGGTTACTTAATGAGGTATAACATTAATTCCCCAAGTGAGTAGCACCATCCAAGTTTGGTCAAGAACTTAATGAGGGATCATATGTTGAGACATTGTTCATTTAATCTAGTTCACAGGTTCAGACATAAAGTAAGTGCAATATGTGCTTTATATGATATTATAAGGAATTTGGACTTTATCTTGTAGAAAGTAGGAAGCGAAAGGCAAATTTTAAGAAAGAAAGTAGTTTGATTAAATGTGTTGTAGAATGATCACTTTGACAGCAGTGTTCAGGGTAGAGAAGAGGGATGTTTTATTTTTTCTGGCTTTTCTTATCTTTTGGATTTTTAAATATGGGAATACCACAAGGCTCCATCTTCATACTTCTTATCTTCTCTATCCTCATTCCCTAAGGGATAGCATCAAATTTTTTGTCATTTATAAAACCAGGAATGATATTAAGAAGACTTAGCAATTGCTATGGCAGAGGCATACAAAGTTAGAATAAACGCTGTTTATAGAGATGGTACAGGGTCTCAGAGGTTCCCACTATGCTAGACACAACCCCTTCAGGAGTATGATCATGGTGAAGTTAAGGGAAATTCATGGGTAAAGGAAGATCTCCTGGTAAAGATGGCTGAGTAATGTGGTTATGCACACTCCCCCACAGGTAACAATTCTAAAATCTAGTCAAATCTGTTCAGATCTATGGCTGACAAAATATACATGCACAGGGTTCATTCAGAGGGCCTGGCCCAAAGCAGTCAGAGAGAAAAAAGGAATCTACTGTTGAAAGCTAGAACCACACATTGGTGAATTCCGTGAATTTGCTGCATTTGTAGTGAGAGTATTCCATAATCATATGCAGTTTGGGTTAGCATAAAGGTAGAGCTCACTGGCTTGAGGTGTCAGAGGATAAGATGCAAAACTGACAAAGCAGCTGGAAATGAGAGGCAAATACCTAAAATCAAGGAAATCACTGGCTAAGCCCTTAAGTCTGAGAAAAATCTCTGCCCAAATCTTTGGCTGAGCACCAAATTATGCAAACATAGAGGAGACCCTAGAGGCAAGACACAAAGGTAGTAACTGGAAGCTGTAAAAGTAGAACAGAAATATAAGCTGCTGTATACTGCCGGAGAGACAAAGTTTGCAATAAAAATCCAGGCAAGTTAATCGCCTAATGGAACAATAAAACAATAATTCTTAGAAGAACAGAGCAGAATTCAACACATTATTACAATGTCTAGTATTCAAACAAATGTTACCAGATATGATAAAACAGAAAAATACAGCTCTTAAGTTAGGAAATAAAGCAGGCAAAACAAGCTGAAGACAAGTGGGCCTGGATGTCGACATTAGCACAAAATGTCTTGACTTCAAGGCATATTTTAAATATGCTGAAAGAATTCAAGAAAAATCTGGTCTCAATGAATTAACAAATAGGGACTCTCAACAGAGAAATGGAAAATATTAAAAATTGAAATTAGCAAGCTAAAAAGTGAAATATAGAATGAAAATTTAACTAGATGAGCTCAAAAAAAGATTGGATGTGGCAGAAGAAAAAATTAGCAAACTTGAAAATAAATAAACGGAAATTACTCAATTCAAAGAACAGACAGTAAAAGTCACTGAAAAAAAAAAATGAAAAATGCCCAACTTGCAGGAGAATACCAAGCAGTCCAACCTATGGACAATATCCAAAGGTCAAACACTATATGTAATCTGACCTCCAGAAAGAAAGGAAAATAAGAGGCAGAAAAAAATACTTGCAACTATAATGACCAAAACATGCCAAGTTTGGTTGAAAACTAATTTTATACTTCCAGATTCAAGAATTTCAAAGAACTCCAATCAGGATGAGCATAAAGAACACCATTCCTGCGCACATCACACTCAAATGACTGAAAGCCAAAGATAAAAAGACAGTCTTGAAGGCAGACAGATATAAACATCATATTGCCTACAGAGGAACAATGATTATAATAAGGACCTGATTTGCATTCAGAAAACAAGGAGACTAGAAGAAGCTGGCAAGACATATTTGAAGTGCTGAAAGGAAAAAATAAAAATAAAAATTATAACCAAAAATTCTATTTCCAACAAAACTGCCCACTAAAATGAAGACAAAATAATGACATTATCAGATAAGTCAGAAAGGATAAAGGAAGTTTTTTAGGCTGAAGACAAATGGCGTTCTAGGGAAATTTAGATCTATAGGAAAGAAGAAACATCAAATTGTTATATAAAAAGGCTATGTATGTATGTTTGTATGTATATCTGTACATACGTATATGTATTTGTTTTCTTTTACTCTTAATTAAATCAAAAAGACATAAGACTTTTCAAAGCAAAAACTGCAACTCTGAATTATTGGGTTTGTTATGTATATAAATATAAGATAGAGGACAATAACATTAGAGAAGGGAGTAGGGGAAATAAAAGGAAATAAATTGCTGCAAGTTTCCCATATTTTATCTGGAATAATTCAATATTATGTCTAAGTAAATATGATTACTTAAAGATATGTATTAACATCCTCAGAGCTGCCACACACAAAAATATTGCAAGTTAGTATACCTAAAACTCCAGAGTAAATAAAATGGAATCAGCAAAACATGTGATTAGCACAAAAAAAAGCAGGAAAGGAGTTAACAACATGAAGAAGATGAGAAAAATTGAAATATATATTTATATATCACAATGGTAGCCATAAATAAAACCAAATAAAATTATCTTAAATATTAATGGACTAAGAACTTTTTAAAGGCAGAGATTATCAAACTGAATTTGAAAATAAAGAACCAGGCATATGCTGTAAAATACACATTCAAGTGCAGGACACACAAATTTTTAAAATATAACAGTGGAAAAATATGCCTCACCAAAAGTATATAAAGCTCAAATGACTACATTATAAATGTCAGACAAAATAGACATCAGCACAAAGAGTATCACTAGAAGAAAGAAGGATGCTTTAAATGATGAAAGGATAAATACTTCAGAAATACATAGCAATTAAAATACATATTCACCTCAAAACGTAACTGCAAAATACATGAAGCAAAAATTTAACAGAATTAAAGGAAAAATAGACAAATCCACAGTCATAACTGGAGAATTTATCACACCTTTCTCAGTAATAGATGATACAATTAGGCAAAAACAATCAAAGCCAGTTAGTATATAGAACATTGAAAAATCTGCTAGCACTTTAGTTGGAAATGTTCTTTTCTTTCAATGTGGTCATACAAACCTTCATTCCTGTACAGTCTGAGTCTTTGATAGTCCTTACATTTATTAAGTTGCAGGAGTTTTCCATTGATTTGGAATATAGAGCAAAAGATTACTAAGAGGCTCCGCAGAGTGTTTCCTATGCCCACCATATAGTCTTCCTTGCCCTTATTTTGAGTTAGAAACCCAATCTCCCCTTTGGAATTGAGAGCAATTATCCTGGCCAATATACTCCCCTTCTTAGCCTGACAGTTTAGTGGCAGGAGCCTAAAGGGCAGTCTCAGCTCCCAATGTAAGGAAACTGCAATTATATTCCTTAATGGAAGTATTTACCATTTGAGTACTAGAATGTCCGCATTCACCAAGCCAAAAGTCACAATGAGGTGAAGCAAAAATTTATTTAATGGGTGAAATAGTGAAATGAAACTCTCCCACCTACTGTGATGATTAATTTTGTATGTAAACTTGCATAGGTTATGGTGTCCAGTTGTTTGGACAAGCAAGCACTGGCCTGATTGTTACTGTGAGAATATTTCATGGATTTAAATCATCGGTAGGTTGATTGCATCTATGGTTGATTACATCTTCAATCATCTGGGGAGACTGCCTTCAACTATGAGAGAAGCCTCATCCAATCAGGAGAAGGTCTTAAAAGAAGCAGCCATGATTTGAGCAGTCAGAGGGAGGGAGAATTTCCATCTCTACTTCAGCCAGCAAGCCTCTTCAGGGGAATTCATCGAAAACCTTCAAAGGTCCCAGCTTGTAGCCTGCTCTAGTGAATGTGAACTTGCCTATATCCACAGTCGTGTTAGCCAATTCCAATAAAAATATCTCATAATATTTACATTCTATATAATGCAATATTTGCATTATATATAATATAATATTTACATTTTATATTTATATCTATACATATATATCTACATCTATACATGTATATCTATATCTATACATATATATATCTATATCTATATCTGTATCTATCTATATATATATATACTGCCAGTTCTGTTTCCCTAAATAACCCTGATTAATACCGCTACATAGTTATTCTCAGACATAAGCATTCTGTTTATAGAGGAAAGGTTACCATATATTGACCACTGGCTTAAAACATGTATATAATCTCATAGGATTACATCCCAACTTCACAGGATATTGTCCCCAGCTAGTTTCATAACCGAGCCTTCAAGCAGGCCCTACAATTCTGTCCAACCAGGGTCATGGAGCATATGTTAATAAATGTGAATTCCATGAGCATGAGTCTCTGTCATCTTCCTTCTACAAAAATATGCCCTGGTATGCCCTGGACAGACGATGGTATATAGGATAGTTTGGACTTGTGTAAGACATTTTGAAAGTACAGCAACTTTCTATTCCAAAGAGTAAGATTTTCTATAGAATTGTGCCATGCTGTAATCCTAACATTGATTTCGGATCTTAGTAGATTGGCACTCAGCTTTGATGGTGGCCAGATAAACCATGGTGTGAAGTGAACCCACACATAGTCTCGTTTCTTGCCATAATGGGCACTCTCCTTGTGAGTTCATTGATTTAGCACCAAGTACACTAGGAAAAGAGGCTGACTGGCATCCACAGGGTGATTGTGAACCTCTGATTATTGGTGATCCTCTGATTATTGGTGATTGTGAGCAACTGATTCTTGTGAGCCTCTCCAACAATACCTTATATCTGGTGGGCATTGACATGGGACTTGAATACCTCACACTCTACGCACATCCTACCTCCTAGATCTCCTTTTCACTAATCTTCCAATATTGTGCTAAATCCATAACTATCCGGCAAACTCACAGTCATTGCCTATTAAGTCGTGTAGATCCATACTTCATGCCAAGTCTTCTTCCACATGAAATGGAAAACCAGATATTGTACCTAAAGTTCCGCCCACTGAGAGGATTTTCCTTTACCACTGTCTTATAGGGACACCCTTAAGTAGGGTTGTACCCACTTCTAGCTAGTGCCAGCATAAAGCAAGTCTATGATTTCTTCCACTCACTTGTTCTCAGAAACTCCTGATGAGGCTGCACTAAGGGTGAAGCAGTAAGAGCAGATACCATGAGAACCTGAGCCATCTGCTCACAGTGTTTGCATTAGCCTTCAAGATCTGCTTATGCATGGTCTCTCATAGCATTTCTATTTATTTAATTTTTTTTAAGTTTTGGTGGTTAGTAGCAGAAGTTAAGATGGTAAAACCTCCAGATGTTCTACAGTGGGATGTTAGTCTATACTAGGCCCAAATAGCAAGTTAAAAACTGATTTAAAAATAGATGGTAATTGTAGGCAGTGAAGAACACAGTTGATTCTCCTATGAGGGTTTGCCAGAGGTTCTGTACAGCACCTCTATCTGCCACAGACACATCTCTTACCGTGGATTCTCTTGAGTTATTAGACCCAAGTGGAAAGGATGTTTGTATCATAGCATGGGTCTACTTCAGAAACTTTTTTTGCTCTAAACTCAACTTAGAACTGGTAGCCTTAAAGGTTGTATGGTCATATCAGTACAGATGTGCTCCTTTCTTCATGGTGGACAGTACAGATGCAACAATTACTTCCCATTTTAGAGGTGATATACGGACATGCCCTAGACTACTAGACCCCTAGAAACTTTACCAATGCAACAGGATTCTGAAATTTCTCGGAGATTATTGCTGACCTCTGGCATGCATGAAATTTATAGGGTGCTGGCTACTTTCATCCCATCAAGTCCAATTATTGTATCATTAATATAATGGGTCAACTTAATGGCCTGTGCACTTTCAAGAATATCAAGTTCCCTCCAGATTATAAAATGAGACAGTAGGAGAGTGGACATAATCCAGAGACAAGGCAGTAAAGGTATACTGTTGTCCTTGCCAGATGAAGACAATTTCTGATTATCTTTGGTTCTAGAGATATAGAAAAAAGCATTCTAGTCCAATAACTATATATCAGGTTTCAAGGCTCTATTGATTTGTTTAAATAAAGATGCATTTGGATTTACATTTTTTCATTATAGTATGAGTTGGTTACATCTGTAATAATCTATGGTCATTTTCCATGAACCATTTAGATTTTTCACTGACCAAAAAATGTGCAAATTAAATAAGGATGAGGTGACAGTCAAGACTTCTGCATCTTTCAGTACTTTGATGAAAGTGCCAATTTGCCATTACCCTATGGATCCCATATAGCTTTTGGTTTACTATTTTGGGGATGGGATATTTCTTGGGGCTTCCTCTTGCCTTTTCCTACCATAAAAGACCATAAGTCAGGGAACCACTGTGGGAATTCTTCCCAATTACTTAGTATACTTATTCCTATAAAACAGTCTGGATATGGAAAAATAAAACAAGCAAGTAAGAAGAGACAGAGCATCAGACCTGCTGGAAACACTGTGAGAAAGACTCATGCTAAGACTCCAATTATTGTCCAGTCTCTTTAAGCCTCTGCAATCAGTGGACCATGGTGGTACTTTAGGTATAATATCGACAAAATGATCTAGGTATTTCCTTTTCTGACATCACTGTCACTCTGGCAATGGCCACTGACAACTCTGGAGAAGGTTCTGGGAAAGATATATGGTGTACATCTTCCATAAAAAGTCCAGGTCATACATTCAGTCATTCTAGATGTGTGAACTGGCTTAAGCCTGGTAATTGGTTAAGGACCATAAGCTTCATGACAGAGGCTCAAGTTTGGTTTCTGTCTATCATACATAGAAAATGTCCACTAACATATGTCAGATGGCTGCTTTGGAGGCTACTCATCTATATTATTCCTCAAGACTCTGAGCAATTAGCTGTCACAAGAGATCCTTATGGATACAAACACTCTGATCACCACTCAGTCCCTGTGAGCTGTAACTGTGATAATTGTGCCCACCTTGCCTCTAATGGTAAGTGTTTCCCCTGGACCTCCAGTAGAAAGATGCAGCAACCTGTGGCAGTCCAGCAGGAAGAAAGCCATGGAAATGCATACTGCTTTGGTTTGCTAATGCTGACAGAATGCAGTATACCAGACATGGATTGGCTTTCACAGTGGGGATTTATTAGTTCACAAATTTACAGTTCCAAGGCCATGACAATATCCAAATTAAGGTATCAAGAGGTAGATACCTTCTCTGAGGAAAGGCAGCTGGCATTTAGTGTCCCTCTGTCACATAGGAAGGAACATGGCAATGTCTGCTGATCTCCTGTCTTCAGGTTTCAAAATAGCTCTCTCAGCTCCTGTGGGCCCTCCTTGCTTCTCCTGGGGACAAACTCTGGATTAAATTTCTTAGCTGGTTCTGGTTTCAATGGCTATCTCCAAAATGTCTCTTGGCTTCTGTCCCTTCTAACTACTCTCTACTCTCTCTAAATGTCTCTGCCTTTTATCATCTCATAGAGGACTCCAGCAAGGGGATTAAGACCCATCTTGAATGGGCTGGGTCACATCTCCTTGGAAACAACCTAATCCAAAGTTCCCACCCACAATTGTCTTCTCCCACAAGATTGGATTAAAAGAAAGAAGGCTTCTCTGGGCTACATAACAAATTCAGACTAGCACAAATACCATTATTCACTCTCCCTACACCTTTTGTTCTCCTGAAGATGCCTCTCACTGTTCAAACTCCTCTGACAGCCAAAGGGAAATGAAGCACATTGATGCCATCTGGGGCACAGAGCAGGGAGTGAATCTAGAAGGGCAAAGGGGAAAGAGTCAGCATCTCCACTACATGATAAGCTCCACAATGGCAGTGACTTTGTCCATTTTCTTCCCTGCTATATCCCCAATACTTAGAATAGTGACAGTCACATAGTTGATGGTGCATAAATATTTGTTGAATGAATTGATAAATAGATTAATGGATGGATGGATGGATGGATGGGCAGAGTTAACATTGAAGTCAGCTAGCTAAATATAAGAAAAAATACAAATAGACAAGAAAAAAACATGATGGAGATCAAATAGATTCTATGATGGTGGGACTTCCAGTAGATGGTGTCTTTGTATGTCTATACAGCTTTTGAAGGAATGGCAAGATTCTCTAGATGAACAGTAACTTTTAAAAAAAAAAACTACTTCTTACCACTTGAAACATGAACACATTTCAAAATCAAAAGGAATTCCCAACTTTATTATAAAATATTTCTCTCCAAATCAGTCTGTAGAAATCTATGATTCCATTCATAGTATGATATTAAGCTGAACACATTTTTTTCCATGTTAAAATGATACACCTTTTGGAAGAGGAGGATTGCCCACCTTATTATAGAAAAAATTTTTATATCCTTTCTTTAGAGAATATTTTTATTGGGGAGGAGAAAAGAAGAGTACGTGGACCCTGGATACCCATATGGAAACAAGGAAGGAGCATATTTATAATGTTGGGAGTACAATAATAAAGGAGAGAATGAGGACATAAATAATAGAATTTATAATCTGTGGGAGATTGCAAAAAAACAAAAACAAAAACAAAAACTCGCCACATATTCTTTGAAACTCCTCCCATCAAAAAGTGGAGTCTGTTACTCAATCCCTTGAGTCTGGGCCTAGTCATTTGCTTACTTTGGCCCAAGTGGCATGAGAAAATGTGATACAAGCAGAGGCTTGCCCTTTGGGGCTTTCCTGCTTTTATTACGGGAAAAAATTCCACCTTTGTGTGAATGAACGTGGGCTGGCCTGCTGGGTGATGAGAAACAAATGGTCTTGCCCCAGGTAACATCAAGCCAATAGACAGGTGAATGAGGCAACCCTAAACCAATCACTGCCAGCTATCAGACATGTTCATGAGGCAATCCTAAAACATCCTACCTCAGATGAGTTGGCCCTTACCAGAAGAATCACCTGGTCGCACACAAAACTATGAAAAACAATACATGTTTGTTTTATTAAACACTGAGTCTTTTTTGATGATTTGTTATGCAACAAAAGCCAACTGATATACAAAAGCCACAATTTTTGTTTTGTTTTGTTTTGTTTTGCTTTGCTGTTTTTCTCCTTGATAGAAGGAACTAGCTGTTTAAAGCACCTAAATATTAGGAGTGCAAATAAGCAGAGAATTTGGGAGTTTGTTTGAGATGCCACAGCTCTGACTCCTGCCCTTGGTTTCCCTCTCATCACCATTTCTTACTCTACCCATAGGTTTCCAATTTGGTATTCATTTTTATTTGGGGGGGGGGGGGCGGGCAGAGCCAATCACACTTACATAAGCAAAGAAGTCTCCTTGACACTAGGAAATACTCTAGAGTCATTTGTCAACTTCTACCACTGGAACTTCATTCTCATTTAAATTACAAATTCCCTAGGCTGAGGTTATGTTTTAAACTGTTTTCGGTCACTTTTGCTTTTCATGCGAAGAAATTTCAACTCCACTCTTAGGAAGAGATTTTGATGGAGAAACAGCATGAGACTAATGGATGCCTAAAGGTAGAGAGGAGGTATTACTGATCAGAAATGGGAAGCAGAGGTGGGAAAGGGAGGGGACTCTAAAATAAAAATTCAATAACTTTAAATTTTGCCAACACTGGACTCTGATCATATGTGCACATCACGTAAATACTGTCAACATTTTCTGTAATTGAGCGATTTATAAAACTTCCGTAACATCCAAAATAACCCCAAAATAATTACCAAGAACCTAAACATAATAACACTTGATTAAAACGTTATGTACCAGATAGTAAATGCAAATGCATGCTCTGGGCTTATAGCTTTTTATACCTTTCCCCCCTTTTTCTATTATCCCCCACTCTTACGTAATTATTAAAATTATGTTTTGGGTATTAAAGAGATATTCCTTCTAGGGTTAACATAAGAGATAAAGGTGACTATCATTTTGAATGGTGTTATTTGACTATAAGAGTGAGTTCCATATGAGAATGATAGAGCCCTTTCTGAGGTTATATGAAAGACAGCTACCAAAACAATGCTTCATTTAGAAAATGCCATTTGAGCTTGCCCTTTATCCTGCCAAAGCTCAAGAAAATGAAATACTTTTTGAAACTAAAAGGCAGCAATCCCAAAGCAGATAAAATAGAGTGGTTTAGTATTTTTGCAGGCACATAGAAACTTCTATCCCAAAGAGCTTTACACCACAATAATTTGCATTTCCTTGGTACTTTCCTTGTGAGATTTTTCAAAGCCTATTGCATTAATATGAAATCAACTATGATGCATTCCCTTGAAGAAGGGATTTATTCTTCATATCCCAGTTTTTATAGACAAGCACATGAGATACCTTGCTGAAGGGCATAATCCTAATTTCCTATCCCTTTTTCCCATACCTTGACAAAACTGTTTTCCAAATAGAGAAACATATTACTCTGCAGCTAACAAGTTAAAGACATGCTGCCCCATATAATCTTGTAAATATCCTTTAACAGCCACCAGTACCCCTGTGAGGTTTACCATCAGGCTCTCACTGTGGCAAAAATGCAATGGAGCTTAGAGTGGAAGGGAGACTAAATGGTATTCAGTCGTCAGAGGTAAGCTTCTACACAGACTAGAGCATCTCGATCAGAATCTCTTGACAACCTCTGCTACAGAAAATTTCAACTATAGCCTTAATGGAGAGCACTGGACTTACTGAAGAGAGTAGAAGGCAAGAATGAAGACTATTAGGCAATATATAGTAAACAAATTTAGTATTAAGTGCTTACAGTCTATGGTAGCCAGTCTCCAAGATGGCCTCCGATTAGCCTTGATTTCTGGCAGCCATGCCCTTGGGGTATTTAGTCACATGCTGAATCAGTGGGTAGATCATAAAAGGTATTGCAACTTTCCCCTTGATCTCTTAGATTGCTAACTCTGCGGGAAGCCAGTTACCATACCATGAGATTACATAAGCAGCCCTGTGGATAACCCATGTGGAAGAAATGTTGACTTCCTGCCAACAACCAGGATCAACTTCCCAGCTGTGTGGATGAGTCGCCCTACAAGAGATAGGTCCAGTCAAGCTTTCGGATGATATATCCCAGTGTACACGTCAGAACTCTCCCAGCAAGCTGCCTGAAATCCTGAATCACAGAAACTGTGAGAAATGAAAAATGATTTTTGTTGATTTAGCCACTAAGTTCTTTTTTTTTGGGGGGGGGCAGTTTTTAATGGTGCTACCTTAGTTTTCTAGAGTCGTATAACAAAGTACCACAAACTGAGTGGCTTAAAACAGTGGAAATTTTTTATTTATCTCACAGTTCTGGAGTCTAGAAGTCTGAAATCAAGATGTCAGCAGGGCCATGATTTCTCTGAAAGCTTCAGAGAAAAACGTCATCCTTGCCTCTTTCTAGCTTCTGGTCATTTGCCAGCAATCCTTGGCATTCTTTGGCTTACACTTGCAGCACTTCAATCTCTGTGTCCGTCATAGAGCTGTCTTCTCTCCAATGTCTCTGTGCTTCCAAAGTCCCTTCTTATAAATATGCCAGCAATTCTGGAGGAGGGCCCACCCTAACACAGTTTGGCCATATTTTAACTTAACTAATTCCGTCTACAGTGACCCTTCATTCCAAATAAGTTCACATTCTGAGGTACAGGGGGTTAAGACTTCAACATCTCTTTTAGGGAGGCACAATTCAATATAAAAGCAGGATTGGTAAATAATATATAACCATAACAAGATCTGGCTAAAGTAAATAAGTAAACTAGTGGTTCCAATTAAATACAATAAATTTGTAATGCGCATCTACTCTTGATTAGGTACTGTTTGAAGCTGTTATTTACCCCAGAAAACATGTTCTTAAATCAAAACCATTCCTATGAGTGTAAATCCATTGTAAGTAGGATCTTTTGATGAGGCTACTTCAGATAAGGTTTGACCCTCCTCATTCACGATAAGGGTGGGTCCTATGACTAGAGTCCTTTATAAAGAATGAAATGCACACAGAGAGAGAGAAAGCCACAAGAAGCTGAAAGCAGTGAAACCTGGAAGAGAAGGGAGAAACCAGCAGCTGCCACCATGAGCCTTGCCAGGTGAGAGAAGAGCCCAAGATCAGTTGGTCTCCAGGAAGAAAGCATCGCCTTGATGATGCCTTGATTTTGATATTTCTCAGTCTCAAACTGTAAGCTAATAAATTTCCATTGTTTAAGCCAACCCATTTCATGGTGTCTTCTTTGAACAGCCTAGGAAACTAAAACAGGCACCATGGAAGAGACAATGGTAAGTAATGACCAAGACCTTGCACAAAAGTAGCTTATCACCCAGCAAAGGAAACTAAAGCCAATACTCTCACAACTATGCATGCTTCAAAAGACAAAAGATCTTTGATAGGAAATTTGCATGGCATGCTCTTACTTAAACTTTTGTAATGGCTTCCCATGGCAGTTTGAGTTAAAACTAAACTCTGGGCCATGTTCAGCCCCTAACTCAGCCTCACCTCCTGATTCTCCAAACATTCTAGCCTTCAGTTCCTTGAACATGCCAAGCACTGTATTCCCTAGGGCTTTAGCAGATGCTCTTCCTTCAACCTTGTCCATCCCTTCCCTGCCTTCCCCCACCTTAACCTTGATCATGTCCTTTACATGATTAACTTTTTGTGTAGGTCTCAGCTTAAATACCACCCTATTTAAGAGACTTTCCTTGAATACTTATTGTTAACTACTGCCCTATCACCACACACACACACACACACACACACACACACGCACACACACACACACACATACACACATACTTTTCGTATCATAGGACCTCTATTTGTTTATCTCAAATCACATACCTGATTTGCAAGATAGGGTCAATGTCTATTGCATTCAACCACTGATTTTATACACCATTGGTTAGCTATTTGCCTTCTTATAGTGGGTGCTTTATGTTAATTTGTTCAATGAACAATGAAAACATCAAAGTGTAAACAAATCACAACCAACATTCAAGAGCCTGTTCGATCATTTTAGGAAAGGCTTCCTGGAAGCAGTGGCATTTAACTGAGTTTTATTGATTGCTTTAGATTTCAGAAGGCTAGCATTTGTGGTAAAAAGTGTAGAACTGTTTCCAAGGGAATCACTGTACATGGGGAATGGGGGGGAGGGTATTGATTTTCAGCCTGTTGTGTTTGTCTTTTGTACCCAGTCTTCATTCTTCTCTGGAAAAACACTGGAAAGTATTAGCATATAACACAGCATTGTCTGGTAGAATTTAGAGGGAAGAGAGGCTTCACCATCACTACTCACTACTAAATAGCTGCATTATGAATTTGATCACCGTGATTGTTAAAAATGAAATGAGGGAGTAAAACTACATCAATAGTGGTTCCAAAGGGAGGTAGTGTAGGAAGTGGGGAAGATTTATCAGAATCATCTGGAGTATTTTACATTTTTTTCTTTCCCCAATTCTGATTCTATACTGAACTGAAACTTCAGCATGTGACCTTACTTGGAAATAGGGTTTTTGCAGATATAATTAATTTAGGATTGAGATGAGACAATACTGGAGTAAGGTGGGCCTTAAATGAAGTAACTAACGTCTTTATAAGAGGAGATTAGGACACGGCAAGAGAGCCAAGGAATGTCTGGGACCCCCAGAAGCTGGGTAAAACAAAGAAGGATTGTTTCCTACAGCCTGCAGAGGAAGCATGGCCCTGAGGACACTTTGGTTTCAGACCTCTGGCCTCCAAAACTATGATACAATAAATTTCTGTTCTTTTAAGCCACCCAATTTGTGGTACTTTGTTACAGTAACCTTGGGAAATTATTAATATACATTGTCAGTATGTGGGGGAAATTATGCAAAGACTGCACAATTGATTGGAATTATTTGAGAACCACTGGCTCTTCTAAGCGAAACAGTTAAGAAGGGGTATAAACATGAAATAATTCCCAATTAAAGTGTAGTCTAATATAGATAGTATAATTATAAAGAATTGAATAAATTGTAAAGAATTTTCCTAACTGCCTTAGGAATGATGGACAGAATCATAGATGGCAAGAATGTGACATAGGAGGGGCTTTTTCACATTGATTTCAATCTAAAAACATTCCTTTTTTTGCAAAATGTCAGAGAAATCTCTAGCTCTCCTCTGTGTGTACAAAATACTAAGCACAATGAACTATGAAATTAGTCAACCAACAGGTACTGGAGAAGGGCATACACAATGTGTAGCTTGGGTATATTATCTGACCAATGGAGTGGTGTGTAATCCATGTAGCTAAACATACCAGCTGAAATGAGAAGACATGTTGAGGCTTGTTGGGCTTGATTTGAGATAACATAAATGAACTGTTGTCCAAGTGAGGGTGACTGCTTTCTTTAACTTAACAAATACAAATGTGGACGAGAACACTGACTCATTTCCTTGAACCTGGAGAGATCTTTGTAACTGCCTCTATCATTGTAATGTGGTAGAAATGACCTTGAATGACATCTGAGAGGAGGTTATAAAAGGCAACAGAGTGACCACCTAACTCACTCCCTTAAGATACACCAAACTTCAATCAACCTTTCTTTAGCAACCAGACCTAGAAATTGATGGAGACTGAATCATGCCCCTCACAAAAGTTCAGTCTCTGGGTGTGAACCATTTGCAAATAGGATCTTCAAAGATGTTATTATCAGTTAAAGTGTGGACTCATTTATGAATAGTATTGTTCTGGTTTGCTAATGCTGCCATTTTGCAAAACACCAGAAATGGATTGGCTTTTATAAAGGGGGTTTATTTGGTTACAAAGTTTAAGGCCATAAAGTGTCCAAGGTAAGGCATCAATAATAGGGTACCTTCACTGAAGGATGGCCACCGGTGTCTGGAAAACCTCTGTTAACTCAGAAGGCATGTGGTTGGCATCTACTTGCTCCCAGGTTGCATTTCAAAGTGGTCTTCTCCAAAATGTTGCTGTTGGAGCATTTTGTCCTCTCTTAGCTGCAGCTCCTCTTCAAAATATCACTCTCAGTTGCTCTAAGTTCCTTCTGTTTGTCAGCTCTTTTATATGGCTCCAGTGATTTAATTAAGAGCCATCCTGAACAGGTGGGGTAACACCTCTGTGCCGGTTCAATGTATTATGTCCCCCAAAACGCCATTATCTTTGATGCAATCTTGTGTGGGCAGACATATTAGTGTTGATTAGATTTTGGAATCCTTGGAGTGTTTCCACAGAAATATGATTCAATCAACTGTGAACAAGACCTTTGGTTGGATAATTTCCATGGAGGTGTTGCCCTGCCCATTCAGGGTGGGTCTGAATTAAATTACTGGAGCACTACATAAGCTCAGACAGAAGGAGCAAGCTTGCTACAGCCAAAAGGGACAGTTCTTTGAAGAGCGCACAGGAGCAGAGAGAGATGCTGCAGATGAGAGACAGTTGAAGATGACCATTGAAAGCAGACTCTTGCTCCGGAGAAGCTAAGAGAAGAAAAACACCTCAAGAGCAACTAAGAGTGACATTTTTGAGGAACTGCAGCCTAGAGAGGAATGTCTTGGGAAAAAGCCATTTTGAAACCAGAAAACTGGAGCAGACACCAGCCATGTGCCGTCCCAGCTAACAGAGGTTTTCCAGATGCCAATGGCCTTTCTCCAGTGAAGGTACCCTTTGTTGATGGATGCTTTATGGCTTTAAGACTGTCACTGTGTAGCCAAATAAACCCCTTTTATAAAAGCTAATCCATTTTTGGTGTTTTGCATTCTGACAGCATTAGCAAACTAGAACAACCTCCATGAAAATTCTCCAATCAAAGTCTTGCCCACAGTTGACTGAGTCACGTCTTCATGAAAACACTCAATTGGTGGTTTCCAACCTAATCAACACTAATGAATAGTATTGTTCTGGTTTGCTAATGCTGCCATTTTGCAAAACACCAGAATGATTTAAGATAACATAAACGAACTGTTGTCCAAGTGAGGGTGACTGCTTTCTTTAACTTAACAAATACAAATGTGGACAAGAACACATTTGGGGAACATAATACATCCAAATCTGCACAAGTATCTTTGAAAATTCTATTTGGATGAGGGCAGATTAAATCAGGGTGGGCATTAATGCATAGGACTGGAATCCTCATAAGCAAGAGAAATTCAGATGCAGAAGTTAGAAGAGGTGAACAGTCAGTAGAAGCTAGAAGTCAGGGAAGTCAGAGGAAGAGACATAAAAAGAGATATCACCATGTGACAGAGGACTGCTGAAACACTACAGACTCCGAGAGAAAGCAACCCTTGCTAATACTGTGATAGTGGACATCTAGCCTCCAAAATGATGACACAATAATTCCTGCTATTATGCCAACCCATTCTGTGGTATTTGTCATGGCAGCCCTGGCAAATTAAGAAAGAAATGATTCCTAATAATGGTATCTTCCTCTTACCTATTCATAACCAGAATAAAGTTTTTAACATACAAATATCCTACAATCATAAATGTCACCAATTTATCTAACAAATTTCAGTTGACAACTCAAGGAAGGCCAAGACCTTAACTTTCCACTTTCCTATCCCTCACTCTCCTAGCACAATGCAAAGCATATTATATATGTTAACATTCTTGTGATTTTTCTAGTGTGTTTGACTTTTACTGTTATTGTTTAATTGCTCCATCGAGGAACCTTCCCTGTCTTTTCACTGTCTTCAGATCATAATTTCAATGAATGCACCTATCTCTTGGGCTTTATCTGCATTCCCTCTAGTTCAGAGGGTCACTTCTCTATTTCTCGATCTACAAGAAAGATCATGGTCCTTCTCCATCTTGAAATTTCCCAGAATGTTCCATATGATCTCTTTCCTCTAAACTTATAGAATTTCTCTCTATGAAATTATACCATACGAAGTCATACAGTGTCTTGTGCCAGCTCTTTCATTACCTTATATTGTTACCTAATTCTTGTTTCATTGCTACTTGATATTATTTCTTCTTACTGAGCTACAATTGCTTAAAAAACCTATCCAACAGAAAATCCATCAAATTTATTTGAATGTAATAGAGTATCAATTACTATTTGACTATATGTCAATGTGTACTTTCCCAAGATTGCCACAACAATATGTAACCCACGTGCACTTTTCACAATGTGATGTTGTTCCTCCTCTCACTCAGAGATAGTGCCTATGTTTCCACTCCTTGAACCTGGGTGGATCACCAGATTATGGTAGAAGTGACCCTGATTCCAGGATAAGATCATAAAAGGCAATAACAGTTCCTACCTGGAGCCTGTTCTGGTTTGCTAATGCTACTGTTATGCAAAATACCAGAAATTGATTGGCTTTTATAAAGGGCATTTTTTAGATTACAAATTTACAGTTCTGAGGCCATAAAAGTGTTCAAACTAAGGCATCAACAAGAGGATACCTTTACTGAGAAAAAGCCTATGGAGTCCAGAACAACTGTCAGCTGGGAAGGCACATGGTTAATGTCTGCTGGTCCTTTGCTCCTGGGCTGTGTTTCAAAATGGCTTCTCCAAAATGTCTCTGGGCATTTATCTTAGCTCCTCTCTCTCAGTTCCTTTGTGTCCTTGCTTCTTTCTCCCAGGGTATTTTTCTCTAAGCGTCTGGAGGTTCTCTCTTAGCTTCTCCAGGGCAAACTCTGGGCTTCATCTCTTAGCTTTATCTCCAAACATCTTTCTTTCCATATTTCCAAGCATCTCTAAGCCTCAGCATCTGTATCAGCTCTTGAGCTCTCCTAAGTACTCCAGTAAACTAATCAAGACCCACCCAGAATGGGTGGGGTCCACACCTTCATGGAAATAATTCAATCAGAGGTTCCACCCTAATCAGTCTGTCCCTACAAGATTGCATTAAAGAATATGGCTTTTCTAGGAGACATACTATATGCAAACCAGCCCAGAGCCCATAGCTGCCAAGTAAGAAAACCAGCTCCACTGAAACCACCATGCCAACAGATAGATCACATTGTATCTCTGCTGTGTAGAAAGTACCCAAGGAGTTATTAGAGCCCTACCTGTTGGAGTCTTCCTAGACAAGTACCAGACAGGTCAGCAAAGAAGCCTTAGAAATGATTTCCTTACCACAGATTTACTAAAACAGTGGAGCGGCCTCAAGCAAGCCCTGTCCAGCTGATCCCTGTCAATCCCCAAATGTACAGGGCAAGAATAATAGATGATTCGTATTGTTTAAAGCCACTAAGTTTGGAGTGATGTGCTGCACAGATAGACAACAAAACCAGATGGTAAATTTGCTATTTTAACTTTTGTAACTACAGGGCTTAACACAAATGCAACTAACATAGCATTCCTTAACACTTTTCAAAGTAAACAGTAATTTTTAAATGAATTTTGTTTTTAATGTTGCTTAGTTGTTTTTCTCCCCAAATTTTCCTTGCATGCTTATCATGACCAGGAATTCCTATTCATTTATTTATGTGTTTTGTTTCTTTCGCCTGTCTCCCTCCACTAGAATATAAGTTCCAGAAGGGCAGCATTTTATTTCTAATCATGACTGCATCCCCAGTGGGTGGAATAACAACTACTGTTTTCTTGGCTTATAAGTCAAAGGAGGACCTGGTGATGACCGTAGCTGTTACTGGACGTATTTGGAGAATTTTTGCATAGGTGCTATAGACAATTGACACATGAAAAACTTTCCCTGGCTTTTATTTGCGGTGATTGAACCATGTATAGAACACCTATATTCTAAAACTCATGTTACACACAATATACTAATTTCCCTTTATCTTTTCACCCTTGGGATATATTGCAAGTTCCCATTAATTTTTCTCTCCGTTAGAAATCTAAGGTATTATTCCATCGTTCTGAATAACAGTGCACCCTGTTCATTAAATATTGGTTCTGAATCTCACATTTTGGCAACCTTTGAGAAGTCTCCTTTCTCTTACGTCAATCTTTTTTCATCAATCTAATTTCCGGATCTTTTAAAAAATTCTTTTCCTGACCTCTCTAGGACTTTCAAAAGCTATTGAATTAGTATCATCCAAATTTAATGTGCTGTTTTCTCCTTTGTAATCATTAATAAAGATGTAAAACAAGACCAACTACCTAGTCTTTTGTCATGATTTTTGATTTGCCACCCTTAGCCAGCCATCATGCCAGTTAATAGAGCTCATATCAAGTCCAATTTGGAAAGATGCCCTTTAAAAATAATGAATTTCAGTCTTGTTATTCCCAATGCACGTGTTCTTGGTGCACCAGTCGCAACCCAAAAATGCAGAATGTTTTCCTGAAAACTAAGATAGAAACTTAGAAAAATATAAAATAGAATGAAACATTGCTGCACCTGCCTCCTAATAATGTTATTTTCTATGAAATAAAGAAATTTGATCTGACTGGAGGCAGACAATTCTCTCCTTGAGACATTGTTTCTTAAAAGAAAAAAGTAAAGACAGAGAAATAAACTAGGCAGGCAGAGTCCATAAGATAAAATCAATTTCATGGGATGCATGGATTTAACTCTTTGTGTGCTTTCATTGCTAGTTTTGGTCTCGGTTCCATAGGAGAGATGTTTTATGCAAGCCCTGCATAGATGGGGCCCTGGTTTATAATTCTTTTGGAAAATCCACAGTGATTAACATAACATCCGGTACATATCAGAGCACCTTCCTTTCATTCTGATGGAATTTACTGCTGCAAAAATATTGCAACATATTTAGAACATGGAGATACTTTAATGTGGTGACTGTCACTCCCAAGGCATTTTGGATTATATAAAGAACATCTTTAGATTTGAAATGCAAAATGGTGTTCAACAAGGGGTTAGGGATCTCTCTATCATATTATTATACTCAAAGCATTACTTGGCCTGCCTTCAGAACAACTGTGATTGACAATCATCACCACCACCTAATGCTCTCAATGATCTTGAAATGTCCTTTGGTAACTTGTCATTAACCAGAATATGCAAGACACCCCATCTGCACAGACCCATAAAACAAAGAATTAACAGTATTTCCTGTTATTCACTTTATTTTATACTTTTATGCCTTTAAAATGTAAGAGATAAATAACATAAGCCATTTTGATAAGAATAGAATAATTTGTCAAATCAAAAGAGTGAATAAATCTGAGAGTCAAATATTTTGCTGACTTCTTTTTATTTAAAATTATTTTATTTAGCAAATAAAAAAAATTCCAAACAAAACAAAGCCATGCAATGGGAAAAACAAATATCCTGAAATACCTTCATTCCTTCCAACATACTCCTATCATACAAAAAGAAAATTAACAAACCACTTTGCTGATATTTAATAAAGCATCTGGGGTCAAATTTTATCCTCCCATCACCGTATGCTAGGGTGATGGCCATACAAATGAATCTTACCTCAAAAATGACGAAGTGATCCAGAGACAATAAATGAGCCATTAGAGTGAATGAGTCGTCAAGACCCTGGCACAGCAATCACCCGAATTCCCCTGTAAATATTTCCTTGGCTAATCCTTCTGATTGCCTCATCCACCCCCTACATGTGGGCACACAGTGATACCCATGTCTGATACACAATTCTATCCCAGATGGGCTCAACACCCAAGCCCAGACTTGACTTCTCCCTGGTGTAAAATCCCCACTTCCATGGCTACAAACTAATGTAATCTCTTGAACAAAGCCTGCAAAATTTCCCAAGGAGACACTCACCTTCCTTTCTAACCTTGTCTCTCAACATTTCCTGAGTAAACAAAACCTTCCAGCAACAGAAAACTTATTATACTTTCCAGCATTTACCACAGTTTCCTGCCTCAAACCTTTGCTAATGCTGTACCTTCTGCCTGCAGTGCTTCCTCTGACTGCTTACCCCAGAAGGTTAAATTATGCTCATGCATTGAGACTTAGCGAATATACACATTTATTTGAAAAATGTCAATTGAGCACATATTATGTCAGGCCCTTTGCAAGGCACTGGAGACAGATTATGGAACCAAACGAGATATGATCCCTTTCCTCATGGAACGTAAGACCTCCTGGGAGTAGCAATATTTAAAAATTACAGTTTTACACATGCCAACTTTGGATAGGTTGCTATAACATCATATATGTGTTTCAGAAAAATCTTACATGATTCTTAAGAATAATGCATTAATAAGAACAGGGGTTATGGAAGAAATAGGACTGGGTACAGACCTCTCAAAACCTATGGGGTTTTGTAACCAGAACACCAACACAAATATAACCACCTAGTTTCACAGTTAAATCTCTGCCAGCATTTGCACACATCACAGCCAGTCAATCATTTGTAGCTTAAAATCATGTGCTCATTCTTTCTGTTTTGAGATGCAGGCCCCTGAGAGGATTTACCTGTTATAGTGACCAGCTTCACCAAATTTTAAAATCTGATTCAGATGTAGACTTCTTCAACATTCCTAAAAAATAAATTGTGTTTTAGCTTTACAGAAAAATTGCACAGAAAGTATAGAGTTCTCATATACTCCACCACCACCACCACCACAACCATCACACATATTTCCCCCATTATTAACATCTTGCATCATGTGGTACTTTGTTACAATTGGTGAACCAATATTGATACATTATTAGTAACTAAAGTCCATAATTCCTATTATACACATCAGCGTCCACTCTTCGTGTATACAGTTCTTTCGGTTTTGACGAATGCATAATGATGTGACATTTTTTAAATGTCAGATAATCTTTCCAACTTGCCCTCTTGGATCACTCAGCATGGTGGGCAGCACGGTGGTCCACAAGTCTCCTAAACCAGCTGCTACTTGCACTGAAGGTATGCATTTCTGTTGAGCTTTTACTTCTCTTTTTCTTTAAGGCTTTACAGATTGCTTAGGCTTACTCTTTAACTTATTCACTTTAAAACATTAACAATCTGGGGAAAATCCACATAAAACAACAGGCTTTCCAACCTCCAAGTTATACTTAACATCATTCCTCTATTTACAAATTACTTACGAGCTAGTTAGTGTTAAAGACAACTTGAAGGAGATCACACTGTCCCTTCTCCCTTCTGCCCACATAGAGTGGGGCCAGGAGGTGATGCAGCCAACAGCAGAGAGACTCAGATCTCACAGTCATGCATGAATGCAAATATGTATTTAAACTTTTATAGCTGCAAGAGATTTACCAATGAGGCTAACAGAATACATTCATTCAATTTAAACTCCTACTCCCAAACTAAAATAACTACAGTATCCTATGCATTACTATATTTGAGAAATTCCCTTAATATTTGCAAATGACAAAATTATATTTTGCTGCCTTGTTTTGTGTTTAAAGGGAAAACATTTGAAATAAACCAGTATTTGTCACAATACCTGATTTGGCATTTCTTCATTTGTATTATACTATGAGCCTCAGAAACTGGGAGGGGCCTGAACCTCACAACCACTGAGAGCTGCTTCCCAGGCATTGCTCCAACATGGTCTATTATAATGGTATGTTTAGATGTAAGTGCCCCACCACTGGTCAATGACTTCTGAGGCACAGAGATTATGTCTGATTCATTTTTGTTTCTCCAGCGATTAGAGTCCCTGGAGTAGAGGAGAACTTCAGTAAAGGTTTGAAATATAAATGTTGAACTGATGGATGAATGGATAGAGAAATGAAGGGAAGGAAAGGATGACTGTTGAAAACTTCACCTATGCTGTATTACATACAGGAGATGCAAAAATGAGCCAGGCAAAAGCCTTCCTTCAAGTACTCATCCCCTTCTGTGCAAAAGAGAGGAGGGAAGGAGACATGTATAACCCAACATGAGGCCTGTTAATGTGATCAGCTACAGGGACCAATCGTAGCCTATATGTAATTCACTGAAGAGGACAAAGTCTGCCGTGCATAGGCACTGGATAGCTGAATGAATGAATGATTGAATATAGAAAGTCAAGCAGACCTGGTTTTATATCCTAGCTCTCTGCTTTTTATGTGCAACACAAAAATACTACAGTAATAATAGTTAATAGTATTTTATAATAAAACAAATTAATAAGTAAATAATCTTAAAATGATATGCACATGACCAAGGGTCAAATGAAAGTAAAGGTTAAACGGTCTTCTAGTTCAGAAGAATCAGTCATCTGAGAAGACTAAAGACATTTAAAGTGTTGTAAGATTGCAAAGGTCTTAAAAGATGATTAAATTTAAGTACATGAAAAGAAGATGTTAGGATGTTACTGACAGAAAAAAAGCGAACACAGAAAGTAGACAAACAGCAGCCTTGAAATCTTCCTCAGCCTAATCAGTTTGTCCATGCAGGGGTAATTATTCTACTGTGATTCACTATGCCAGCCAGCCTGAAAATATAATGTCACTGTCTGCAAAACTAAATATGGACCTAAAATAGTTTAGATATACAATGCTAAGAAAGACTTCAGTCTTGGGATTCATTTTTACTAACAACGATCTGAACCCCTGAAGTTTCTCAACAAGAGCAGGAAATGTGTAAGATCTGGTTTCCTTTATATATGTCCATCCATTGCCACTTCAAAACCCGGTAAAACAGAATCTCTTTAGGCAGTATACCTAAAAAGTCAAAAAGACCGGCACAAACTTTTGGGTTACAATTCATACCATTGTAAAAGCTCATGCATTTTCTGAATTCATTATATCTGACCTAACATCTCAAGATAAAAGCAGTTCTCCTGTTTTTCAACTTAGTTATCAGGATTTCCATGGGGTGAAATGCAATCATCTGCCCCTAAACAATTTTTTGCTCTAATGTTAAATAGTCCAGCCAGTAAGAATCAGTCATTTTCAATATTCTGTAGTGTATTTCATTTCCCTCTTTTTCAGAGAGAAACAATTTCATTGTAAGTGCACTGCCCACAGCTTGCAGTGGGTTACATGCAGATATCAATGAACTAAAGCAGTCCCACTACCTTCTAATCCTTCTAAACATTTTTCTTCATTTTTCAAGGCTATAACTATCTCTCTCTCTTTTTATTTTTTGCTGTGTGTAAGACCTTCAACATTTAATGCCAAGACTGAACAGAGAGACCCTCTAGTGGCTAAGTCTCCAAGAAAATCTGCAGTTCCCTTAGCAAAATGACAAAGTGCTATTTACCTCCAGAAGCAGAGGAGGAAGGACTGCCATTCCATTTTCTGAGTATTAGCACAGAAAACTGAAGCACATTCTTCTATTCGCTAACCATTTACTGGTGTCCTTCCCTTTCATTTTACAATACAACAGGGAGATGGTCTTTAGTCTTCTATCCTAATTCTGAGCTGATGTGATAAAACGCAGCTTCGGGGAAAAGAAACACTCATTACACAACTTCTTCCTACAAAGCATTTCCCTTCTATTCTATGCTGCCCCCAGAGAACAGATAGTGCCCAAGTAATAAATGAAGTGGGAGATTTAGTCATCAGAACTGAGAAAAACTCATGGTGTGAATCCTCACTCTTGAGAGAATTTGCTGAGTAGTATTAGCCAAGCTGTTTTCTGACAAGCAGTGGTTGAAGATCAGATGGAAACCAAATGTTTCAGAACAGTCCAGACAGCAGACTCGTGTTTAAGACACCTTTTTTTATATGAAATATACATTTTCACTGAGGCGCTCAGTTCACATCAGAAAATCTGGTTTTAGTGGTATAGCCCAGCAAGCAAGAACTCTGAGACATAATGGAGTGGCCTCATTACCCAGGATTCTGTTTGCAGCTAGAGGCCTAAAAAGAACACATCTTCCTCACCAATTAGTTTATTAAATTCCATGCTTAATCCAGAGTGGCCCTTTAATTAAAATGCTTGCTAAATTATTTGAGCAGCATTATTATCAGGAATCATAGTCAAACTGAACTGTAGGCAAAGAACATGGGAGTTTGGTTGTGTAGGAGAAAGGATTGTATCACCTAAGGCTCTTTTTTTTGAAAGTGAGAGAAAAGCTAACTCAGTTTAAGCAAAAAAAGAGAAATTACAGACACAATTTACTTAAAAATGTGGGAAATAGAGTACCTTCAGGCATAGCTGATGTAAGGCGCTCAAAACTAGGTTTCTCTCCATCCCTTAGCTACTTTCTCTCTCAGGGCAGAAAGATGGAGCTGTAGCCACAAAACTTAATGCCCTCTCAGCTTCAAACACAGCAGGCTAGAGCATCTTCTTCTAAAAGACTTTGGTAAAAGTCTCATAATATCTCATTAGCTCTGACAAGTTTATATCTCTCTGTGACAGAGGAACGAACGTTTGATTCTGATTGGCCAAATTTGAGTCTAACTGTCGTCCCTGGAACTGAGGGTAGAGTCATTTCTACTGGCATCATAGGACAGAGTGGGAATGAGGGGATGAGACCCAAAATAGAAATTGGAGCTGACATTACAAGGAGGTGGAGCAGACGCAGAACAAGAAGGTGAAGTCGGGAAAAAAAAGTTTCACTATAGCCCAGGCTACACTCCAGGCCAATTATATCAATCCCCATGACGGTATTTTCTAAAGTTCCCCCAGCGACGCCTTTGTAAAATTAAGACTAGAAACTTTCCTCCATAGGTATCAAGATTTCCCTTCTTCAAAAGACTTCTCTCTTTACCCTAGGCTACCAAAGTCCTTGAATTTCCTCCATTACTCACTCTTCTGGGCAGTCTTTGGAGAAGACGGTTTATTTGCCTTTGTTAAGTATTTTAAAATTTAATCCTCTCAGTAATGCTTTGAGGTTTCAATCATCATTCTTTCCATTATATAGATCAAGTAACTGAGACACAGAGAGATTAAGTTATTTGTGTAATATTTTGCAACAAATGGGTGGGGAAGACAGATATGGAAACCAAGTATGATTGACTAGGTGGCTATTTCCTTTATGACTATTTTTACTGCTACAATTTCTGCATAGCTGAGGGCCAGAGCATGTGGGGACACCCAAAGCGAAAGTTTCATTTTCAATCCTGGGTCTATTTTGTGATGTTGTTTCCCTTCATCCACTCCTGCTCTCAACTCCCAGCTGTGCTATGTCACTTCCATAAACTGTATCCAAAATACAATCCCCTTGAGCTATCTATTCTCCCTTGCTGTGGACCCCTTCAACAGCTCCCCTTCACCTTCCGTTGCCAACTTTTCCTCCCTTCTGAGCCTTCACTTTCAAACTCTTGAATCTATTTCAACAAATAAATGTCTCTACACTTTTTAAACTTTCTTTAAATCGCTCATTTCAAGCATATTCTACTTCAGATGTAATCTTCACACTGACAGACAGATTTTGTGACATTAGAAACTTGCTTGCCGTCTCTGAGAACTACTTGCTTTGGGAGTTAAATATCTACAAAGATACTTACTTTGTGATTGTGTAGATTCAAAATGATCTAGCTAAAGGGCCTGGTATAGTGTCTTTACACACTAGGAAGTAAAAAATGGTAGCTTGATAATTGGCTCCTCTCTCTAAAACTTCTATAACTCTCACTATTATCTACACAATTATAGACGATTTGATCAAATAAAGGTGTACCTTAAAAATGCATAGCGTACTTAATGGTAAATGTTGAGAACATTTCCTCTGAGGTTGGGATGTCCCACTTACATTTAATATTTTACTGGAGATCCTCATCATAAGAAAAGGAAAAGAATAAAAGAAATTGGAAACAGGAAATAAAATTATTATTTGCTGTGGTATGACTGTGTGTTTAGAGAACTGGAAACAATCCACAGATAAAATGTAAGGATTAGAATTTTTAATAAACTTTATTCAGAACAGTTTCAGATTTACATAATTACTGCAAAGATAGTACAGAGTTCCCATATACCACATGCTCAGTTTTCCCTATTATTCACATCTTGCACAGTAAGACCTCATTTTGCATGAACTTAACACACATGAATTCAGGTATAGGGAACTGGCAATCAAAAAAAAAATAATAATAATAAAGGCATAAAAAGAGAATTAAGATTTTTAAAAATCATTTCTATGATTAATTTTGTTTACTAGTTACTAGTGTTTATTTGCCTTAGTTATAAAAACTGTGAGATACTTATGTTCATATAAGAAATACTTGTTAAATAATGGGATTCACTATTATGCAAGGTTTTCATCTTATGCAAAGGGTCTTGGAACATATTAGTCATGTAAAACAAATTCCTACTCTATTAGTATGGTATATTTGGTGCAATTAAACAACCAATGTTAGTACCTTATTATTAACCAAAGCCCACCCTTTATTCAGATTTCCTCAGTTGTTCCCTACTGTTGTTTCTCTATTCCAGGATTCCATCCAGGATCCCACATGATATTTAGTTATCCTGTCTCCTTAGGCTCTTCTTGGTTGTGATAGTTTCTTGGACTTTCTTTGTTTTTGATGACCTTGGCAGTTTTGAAGAGGATTGATCACGTAATTTGTGGAATGCCTTTTAATTGGGATTTGATTGATTTTTTTTTCCTCATGATTAGGCTGAGACAATGTGTTTCAGGAGATAGACCACAGAGGAAAACTCCATTCTCATCCCATCATATCATGGGTATATATTATCAATATAACTTACACTGTAGGTGCTAAACTTAATCACCTGACTTGAGACACTGTTTGTCAATAACTAAAGAGTTACTCTTTTTCCCCCACTCCCTTTCCATATTAGGTTCTTTGGGAGGGTGTTACTATGCCCACTGCTCACACTTAAGAATAAGAAGTCATGATTCCCACTCCTTAAAGGCAGATATCTATGTAAATTATTTGGAATTCTTCTGCATGGGAGATTTGTCTATTCCCAACAATTTGTTAAACTCATTCTAGCATTTTTTTATATTAGTATGGACTCATGTTTATTTATTTTATTCCTCAGATTACAATCCCAAACTACTTTATTTTCTTGCTCTGATTGTTCAAGATTTGCCATTTAAAGCTCGTTCAGTTGGTTGCTGCAACACTATGACATGCATCCATCGTTGTGGGGCTTTATTGTTTGTTTTTGTTTTTCGGGTTTTTTGTTGTTGTTTAGAAATGTTCAGAAATTGCTATTTTAGAAATGTTGTTCTTTAGAAGCATCCAGAATACCATATAATTGGAATCATACAGTATGTAGCATTTTCATACTGGCTTCTTTCAGTTAGCAATATATATTTGAAATTCCTCCATATCTGAATAATATTCCATTGTATGAATGTATCACAGTTATTTATCCTTTCATCTATTGAAGGATGTCTCGACTGCACCCAATTTTTGGTGCTTATGAATAAAACTGCTGTAAACATTTGTTTATGGTTTTTTGTGTAGACATAAATTTTCAAAGTGTTTGGGTAAATACCTATGACCAGAATTGCTGGATTGTATGGAAAGACTATGTTTAGCTTTGTAAGAAATTTTTGCATTATCTCCACCATTGACTGAGGGTTCTAGTTTCTTCACATCATGGCCAACAATTGAAATGGTTATTTTTATTTTATTTTATTTTATTTTATTTTATTTTTGGATTTTAGCTATCAAAATGCATGTGTACTGTTTATTAATTGTTGTTTTAATTTGCAGTTCTTTAATGACAAAGGATGTTGAGCATCAATTCATATGCTTATTTTCCTTCTGCATATCTTCTTTGGTGAGTTGTCTGTTCAGATTTTAGCCATTATTTAATCAAATGTTCCCCTATAGTTAAGTTTTAAGAGTTTTTTGTATGTGTTGGACAAAGTGCTTTATCAAATATGTATTTTGCAAATATCTGTTCTCGTTATGTGGCTTGTCCTCTCATTCTCTTAACAGCGTCTTTCACAGAAGTTATTACTTTTAATATAGTCCAGTTTAACTTTTTTTTCATGGATTGTATTAATATTCACCATCAAAATCAAGATCATTATACAGAATTGAATCATGTCCCCAACAAAAGGCAAGTTCAGGTCCCAACCCCTCGTCCTGTGCGTGTGAAACCATTTATATATAGGACCTTTGAAGATGTTATTAGATAAGGTGTGCCAAACTGAATGAAGGTGGCCCTTAATCCAATATGGCTGAAGGATTTATAAGCATAGGAAATTGGACCCAAAAAGAAAAGCCCCAGGGAGCAGCGAGAAGCCCAAAGTCATTGGAACCCAGAAGAGAAAGGAGAGGATGTTGTCATGTTATGGAAGGCCAAGCAACCCTAAAGATCTCTGACAGCCAGTCCCAGAATGCTCAGTCTTCAGGGAGACAGCATCACCTTACTGACATCTTAGGTTTGGACTTCTATCCTCCAGACCGTGAGCCAATAAATCATGTTGTTACGCCAGCCGACTATATGGCATTTGCTTTAGTAGCAGGGAAACTAATGTTCATGGGATCAGTGATGATGGCCGTCTTTCATTTGTAATATTGGTAATTCATGTCTTTTTTTCTCTTTTTGCTCTTTAGCCTCATTAGAGGTTGATCAATTTTATTGTACTTTTCCAAAGGTAAGACTTTGGTTTTGTCAATTTACTCCTATTATTTTCCTGGTTCAAATTTCATTGATCACTACTCAGATTTCCATCATTTCTTTTTACCTGCTTGTCTTAGCCTTCAATTATTCTTTTTCTTGTTTCCTAGGGTGAAAGCTTAGTTTTGTGATTTTAGTTCTTTTATCTTTCCTAATATATGCATTAGTCCTGTAAGTGTTCCTGTAAGAACTGCTTTTGCTGCATCCCACAAATGTTAATAAGTTGTACTTTCATTTTCATTTAGTTCAAATTGTTTTTTAATTTCTTTTAAGACTTCTTCTTTGACCCAAATGTCATGTAGAAGTGTATTGTTTAACTCCCAAATATTTGGATATTTCCCATCTATCTTTCAGTTATTTATTTTTATTTTAATTCTGTGGTAGTTTAGGAACATATTTTGAATGCTTTCTATTCATTTAATTTTGTTAAGGTGTGTTTGTTAAGGTATGGCTCAGAATGTGTTATCTCTTGGCGAATGTTTCATGTGAGCTTGAGAAGAATGCATCTTCTACTGTTGTTGGATGGAGTATTCCATAAATTTCAATTCGATCAAGTTGATTGATCAGTTGTTGTCTCATGTATTTTGAGGCTCTGTTATTACGTATGTACACATTTAGGATTGGCAGGTCTTCTTGGAAAATTGACCTGTTTGTTATTATGTAGTACCCTATTTTATCCCTAATTTTCCTTGTTTAGAAGTCTAATTTGCTGAAATTAATATAACTACACAAAATTGCTTTGAGTACTTTAGCATTGTGTCTCTTTCTCCATGGGTTTCTTATAGACAATATACAGTTGAGTTTGTATCATTTTTTAAATTCACTTCTAAAATGTCTGTGCTTTAATTGGTATATTTAAATCATATCAATCGTAGTGATTATTGATATATTTGGATTCATATCAACCATGTTTGTAACTGTTTTCTATTCATTGATGCATCCTACATTTTTCTGCCTTCCCTGGTTTTGATGACCATATTATATGATTCCATTTTATCTCCTTTCTTAACATATCAATTGTACTTCTTTTAAAAATAATTTATTGTTTTCCCTAGAGTTTACAATACACACTGTTACTAATCCAAGTCTATGTTCAGATAACATACCTAGATTGTGTACCTTATAACAGAGTATTCCCAATTTCCCCCTCACATCCCTTACAACATTGCTCTCATTCAGTTTACTTATTCATATGCTATAATCACCCATATATTTATTATTTTTATTACTTTAAACAGTTATCTTTTAGATCAATGAAGAATAAGAAAAATAAAAATATTATCTTACCTTCATTTATTCCTTCTCAGATGGAATTTTTCTTTGTGGAGATCCAATTTTCTGACCTCTATCATTTTCCTTTTGCCCAAAGAAAATGTTTTAACATTTCTTGGATGGCAGGTCTATAGGTGATAAATTTCCTGTCATTGTTTGTATGAGAAAGTCTTTGTATATCCTTCACTTTTGAAGGATAATTTTCCTGGATATTGAATTCTAGGTTGATTTTTTTTTTCTTTCAACAGTTAAAATATTTCACGTCACCATCTTCTTCCTTGCATGGTTTCTAATAAGAAGTTTGTTGTAACGCTTACCATTGTTCCACTACAAGTGAGATGTTTTTGTCCCTAGGTTTCTTTTAGGATTTATTCTGTATTTAATTTTCTGCTGTTGGAATATAATGTCCCAGCATATTGTTTTTGTTATTCTGCTGGATATCCTTTTAGCTTTCAGGATTGGTGGTTTTGTCTCTCTCATCAATTTTGGAAAATTCTCAGTCATTATTACTTCAAATATTTCTTCATCTCATTTTCTCTTTCTTCTTCTGGGATTCCAATTGGGCATATGTTGTATGATTTGAAATTGTCCCACAGATCTTGGTTATTCTGATCTGTTTTGTTCTTTCCTTCTGTTTTTACTCTTTGGATTGTTTGGGAAATGTCTATTCATCTATATTCCAGTTTATTTATTGTTTCCTTGCCTATGTCAAATCTACTGGTGAATTCAATAAAGACATCCTTTACATTTTTTAAACAGTGTTTTAGTTTTCTAGCATTTAAAAGTTTTTGCTTGTAATTTCCATTGATCTGATTACATTATCAATCTGTTCTTTAATATTGTCTAATTTTTTCATTTGAGCCCTTAGCTCTAGTTAAGTTGTCAGTCTGATAATCCCAACTTCTGTATCATATCTGAATCTGTCTCTGATGCTTGCTACAGACTGTGTCTGTTCTTGCCCTTTGGTGTGCCTTGTAAACTTTTGTTAAAAGTTGGACATATATTGGATAATAGGAACTGAGGTACATGAGCCTCTAAGTGTGAGGATTTATGTTAATTTGGCTAGGAATTGAGCTTTCTTTCATATTTGCTGAAGGAATACGTCCCAGAGGCATCAAATTCCTATAGTGTCCTTTTTTGTCCTTTCTCCTGATTTTGTCCTTCCCTAAATATTCCTCCTTATATGAAATTTGTGTCTTGAAGCTTTTTCAGCAGTAATCCACCATTATCATTACTGGAGCTCCATTGGTACGGTGGTAAGGTGTAGGGGAGGGGGAACATTCTATAATCTTCCAATTGAGTCTCTTTTACTGAATCTATGACTGTCACATGTCTTCCTTTTTAAATAGTTTCTCCCTCTTCTTTGGGAGATAGAAAGACTGGAGGAAATTCATCTGACAGGAGTGGTCTTCTCCACAACTCTGGGACAAGGCTCTTGTAAAGTCTTTCTCCTTGTACAGTGTGCCAGTTTGAAAGTATTATGCCCACCAAAACACCATTATCTTTGATGTAATTTTGTGTGGGCAGATGTATCAGTGTTGATTAGATTGTAATTCTTTGAGTATTTCCATGGAGATGTGACCCACCCAACTGTGGGTGATAACTCTAATTGGATAGTTTCCATGGAGATGTGGCCCCACCCATTCAGCATGGGCCTTGATTAGTTTACTGGAGCACTACATAAGCTCAGACAGAAGGAGCAAGCTTGTTACAGCCAAGAGGGACACTTTGAAGAATGCACAGAGAGCTGAGAGAGGAGCTGCAGATGAGAGACAGTTTGATGATGGCCGTTGAAAATAGATTCTTACTCTGGAGAAGCTAAGAGAGGACAAATGCCCCAAGAGCAATGAGAGTGACATTTTGAAGAGAAGCGAAGGCCTAGAGAGGAATGTCCTGGGAGAAAGCCATTTTGAAACCAGAACTTGGAGCAGGTGCCAGCCACATGCCTTCCCAGCTAACAGAGGTTTTCCAGATGCAATTGGCCATCCTCCAGTGAAGGCACCTGGTTACTGATGTATTAACTTGGACACTTTATGGCCTTAAGACTGTAACTTTGTAACCACATAAACCCCCTTTATAAAAGCTGATCCGTCTCTGGTGTTTTGCAATACGGCAGCATTAGCAAACTAGAACATAGAGTAAGTTTTGCTTTGGTAAAGCCTTTAGGATGATTCCACAAAGATTACTCTTTCCCAACAGAACCATGAGGGAACCTTTTTCAGATCTATACTGTGAGAATCCTGTTGGGCTTCCTGGCAGTAAAGCTCATGAAATGTAAGGGGGGGCTCCTACATTTGTGCCCCCCAGGAGTTTTTCAGTCTTACACTAGCTCACACTCAGCCTAAAGCAATTTGTCAAAATCACCATTTAAGTGTTACTAACAGTATATGATTCTAGTAGCTTCTATTCCAGGTAGAAGATCTCAGCTGTGATTTTCTGGATTTGCCTGTCTCTCCAGATTTCATGGTGACAGTTTGCCCAGCTACCTTAGTTCTCATATGTGTCCTGGAAAACTAATTGATTTTCACTTTTTCCAGTTTAAACTTGCTGTAAAGATGGAAATTACATCATCCACGTTCTTTTCATGTCAGAGCTGAAACTGGAAGTCTCCATTTTAAGAGTTTATCTTCATTATATGCAAATTTAAAGGAATCTTTCCTATCCCTAAATACTAAGATATTCTCCTATATAATCTTCTGAAGATTTTTGTTTAATGTTTCACATTTATGTCAATAATCCACCTGGAATTAACTTGTCTATCTATTGTATGTATGATCCAAATACATTTTTTAGCAAACATATATCAAATTAACCCACACCTTTACTGAAAAGACCATTCTTTATTCACTTCTCTATATAAAACATGGTGTCCCTATATTTAGATCTATTTTAGGATATCTAAGCTACTGATATTTCTGTCTTTCTGAAACTAATATGCTGTTTTATTGGATATGAGTGTTGATATCCAGGAGAAAATTACTCCTGTTTGATTTTTCTTCAAGAATACCATGGCTATCCAAGGACACTTTGTTTTCCAGGTAAATTTCAGTCAGATTGTCAACTTTTATACACACACACACACACACACACACACACACACACACTCCTATTGATGTTATAATCAGGACAGGACTAAATACATAGACCACTTTGGGAATAACTGCCATATTTACAATATTGAGTCTTATACTACCTAAAAATGATTCAATCCTCCATTGATTTAGGTCTTTAACGTCATTAATGTATAAAATTTTCCCATAGAGGTCTTCATAGTTTTAAAAGTTTATTCTTTTATTATTGCTATTTTTTATGTAATTGAAATCTTATTTTTTTTAAGATTTTGTTTTCTAACTGCTTGTTTTTATCCAGCAACATTTTTTTAAATTAGTTAATAGTTCAAGTGTATTTTTGATATTTTAAATACAATTATATGGCCTGTAAACCATGGCATTTTGTTTCTTCTTTTCAAATACTTTCATTACTTTTTCCTTGGCTTACTGCACTAACTAGGCTATCAATGTTAACGTAGTGCACTAACTCCATATCAATGTTAACTAGAAGTGAAAATACTACCCTTTCTTGTTTCATTTCCAATCTTAACAGGCTACTTGCTACCACTGAATATGATGGTTCATATGACTTTTCAGTGCACACTATATATCAATTAAGCAAGATCCCTTCTCTTTTTGGTTTGGAAAGAATTTTTATCTTAAATGGATGTTAAATTTTATTTCATTATCCAATTTTTAGACCTCTACTTGTATTATCTGATGAGTTTTTTATCCTTTTTTATTCTATTATTATAGCAAATCTCATTGATTTTCTAGTGTCAAACCAATCTTACATTTCTGGTATTAATAGATTTTGTATTGATGAATTATCATTTTTAAATTTTTTTTGGATTTGGTTTGTTAATTTTCAGATTTTTGATATCTATATTCACAACCTCTTTGTTCTTGATTTTTTGCAAAATTTCATTGGTATGAAAAAAATAATTGAATGGCTTAAATGATTTAAAATTTGTTAAAATTGTGTGAAATGATGCAGAGCCTGCCTTTGTTGACAGTGGTGCATTATATGTGTTAATTAGACCAAGTCACTTTAATAATGTTGCTCAGATCTTCTATAACCTTATTAGTTATTTTGTCTGCTAGATCCATCAATTTCTAAAAATATATATGGATTGTCTATTTTTACATGTAATTGTATTAATTTTTCATTTTTACATTTTAGCCAGGATATTAAATGCATACAAATTTAAAAACTGTTATATCTTCTTATAGAAGTAATCCTTTTATTGAGTAGTTTACTTCATTTCTAGTAAAGTTTTTTGCCTTAAACTCTATTTTAGCCAATTATAATATAGCTACACTAATTTTCTTTTGGACAGTTTTTTAAAGCTAAACTTTTTTCTTTCTTTTACTTTCAACTTTTCTGTATTCTTGACTTTTAATTGTGTCTCTTGTGAAAGGATTTACTTAATTTTTTCTCCAATTTAACAATCTATAACCTAGTATTCTTAAATTTTCCTCTTAAATATCTCTCAAGTATATCCATTGATTGTATCCCTGCAACCACTTGCAATTCAAGCACCCATCAACTTTCATTGGACTATTGAAAAGTCCTCTGACATAGTCCCACTGATTACAATCTTCTCTTACTTCAATTCCTTCTCTGCACTGTCATCAGATTCAATTATAAAATCTAACCTTACTATGTCACTTTATTGCTTAAAAATCTTTAGTTCTGTGTTTTTATCCCAAGATAAAGTCCAGAGCCCTTAGAATAGAAGGCCATGTTTTTCATAACCTATTTACAGTCTATCTTTCCAGTCTCATTCATTCACTCCTCAGTTACCTGATGAACCTTTGTACATGCCATTTCTTCTGCCTGAATACTATTTCCCATCTTTAAGCTTAGTGAATACACAGTCATTTATATAAATACATAAATGGAGTCCTTTTTTGAAATGTTCTTCAACTACCCTGCCCCTGAGGAAACCAAGCTGATTATTATCCTCCCTTTGACTTTCATTTATGGACATACTTCTGTCAAGGTATATATTGTATATTGCCCATCCCACATCTTAGATGGAATACAAAGATGTCAGGGGAAATGATACCTTATACTTTTTCATCACCAAC
Organism: Choloepus didactylus; assembly: GCF_015220235.1. Lineage (NCBI taxonomy): Eukaryota > Metazoa > Chordata > Mammalia > Pilosa > Megalonychidae > Choloepus > Choloepus didactylus. Next base: position 23,272,642 of record NC_051310.1, read on the forward strand.
TCCTAACACAGTGCCTGAGATTTGGTAGGCATTTGCTGGACATTTGGAAGGCACTTTGTTTAATGAATGAATGTAAAAGGATTGAATGAATGAATGAATGATTCCAAAAACTTCTAATTTTTATGCTAAGCTGAGCTTTATCATTAACATTTTAGAAGCTCTGAAATGAGGATTTGAGGACCACTGTTAAACCAAAAATTATATTTGGAGCAAGTAATATTAAACTATTTATATATTAGGTGTACTCGTGAAATTGATTAGTTATCCTGTCATTTGGCAGAGCAATAAGAAGTAGTATAACAAGAAAGGTAGGTTTTCATGGTGGTAAAGAAATATCTGGAGTAATATGAGAACACCAAAAACATCTTCAAGTTCAGGGAGAAGTGTGCAGGGTTGAATAACAGTTAAGTAAAGGGGCAAATGGAAAAAGTTTTAAATGAAGTCAATTGTAATAAGCCAAATAATAATAAAAACTACCACCACATGAACAACAACAATAGGAATAGGAACCATAATAATATTTTGCCTGAATGCTTAAATAACAAAAATATTGCATAAAAATTAATTTACAAATTTTAAAGTATTTAAATAATTCACGCTATCATGGACTGTTTTCTGTCCAATTATTTCTGCACTTGGAACTTGGTCATCTTTAATGGAAAGGGAAGATTGTTTTATTAGCTGCAACATTCCTCTCATGTGTTGTCAGGTTCTTCCCCCGTAAGATATCATGAAATGCCTTTACCTCTCCCATAATTATCCTGAATAAAATACTGACTATAGGTCATTAATTTTCCAGTGTCTTGCAGTGGGCCCTTGGCCCACGATGGTTTTAGAAGTGAGCTGTTCATTTGGTTTAGACAGCTTAGATTCAAAGAAACCATAACCTCTTGTTTTTCTAATGTAAATGCTACAGCTAAATATCACACATAATATATTATAATCATACATCCAGCCACAGAGCAAGTCATTCCTCAGACTAACAGGAAGAGCAAATTGTGTAAATGAACACAGAGTTACCACAAATACTAAAAGAAACACTACAATCCAGCATAGACTTTCACTGAATAAAATATTTTAAGTCTTGTCTTCAACAAAGATTACCTTTGGAAATTGCTTCCCAGTTGCAAGGGAGGCGAGGATGGAAGGGGTTACTTTTACTCTCTAGACCATTATTTGTTTCCGGGCAATTCAATTTCCAACCAAGCACTGCATTCAGCTGACATCAGCTCCAGCAGCTGCATCATGCATCATTATCATTATCATCTATTACTATTGTCTTTTGTCTATGTGTTGAGTATTTTATGAGAATTTCAGTGTATCCGAATACCAGTCCTGTGAGGAAGGTGTCATTGTTACAGCCATGTCACAGATGAGGAAATTGGGGGTCAGGGGTTAAATGATTTGGAAATGGTCACACCATTTTCAAGCAGTTGGAAACAGGAGTTAAGCATAGATTTTGCTGATTTCATGCCTTTGCTCTTTTAAACATTCTGGCCACTTCTTCCCCAGGCACAACTTGTTGAGAGATCACCCAGTTGGTTATGAATTCCACTGACAGATCATGCTTTTCTCTTCCCTGTAGCTATATATAGCTATATATATGTGGAGTCAAAGTGGCAGGTAATTATAGATCAGAAAATAAAGGGCAGTGATTACCTAAATTAGAACATTGTGTCCAAAAAAGATGATTAAAACTTGAGGTAGAAAATGGAAACCAGACTACAGAAAACGAGAGGTGAGAGGCAAATGTGAGATCAGGTCAGAGGATTAGAGAGAGCTTTTGCTTGTTTGCCAAAGGCTCCATTATAACATTCCTGGCTATTAGCAGTGGCTGGATCACGTCAAAGGCATACCAGGAAGCAGACAGGTATACACATTCTGGAAGCTATGCAGAAAATATCATATTAAAAAATACTTTGTATAAGATATGTGTACTTTGGACTAACAGGCTTTGAATCTCTCTTCTGCATTTACTTGATATTTGTCCCATTTGATATTGATAGTACCGACCGCACAGAGTTGATTATTGAATGAGATAATACAGGTAAAACACCCAGAAGAGTATCTGATGCATAGTAAATAATGAATAAATGCTATATTTATTTTTATGGGCATTTTAATTATCTGTGGTATTCTGTAAATATTCCTTTACTAGTGGAATCAGAATTACATTTTTCTTGCTAGTAATATAGTTCATTTGATGCCATGAATTACCCTCCCACTGATACATCTAATAATGTCAGACAGAATACAAAAATCATTTTCGTAATTGCATGATGAGCTAGCAAAAAGTATCGATCCTCGAATGCTAAAGGATATGTGAAAGCTGGAGTCCAGAAAGATTCTCATAGTACCAAAGAGGCTTTTGTGCACAGTCATTTTTTGAACCTGGATAGTTGCAGATTTGCTTTCCAAACTACATATTTAGTGTAAATCTAAAGGAGAGTTAAACCATCTTCACCACTTTCTTCTTCCATGCTGTTCTGGTTTGCTAAAGCTGTTGAAATGTAATATACCAGAAATGGATTGGCTTTTATAAAGGGGATTTATTAGGTTACAAATTTACAGTTCTAAAGCCATAAAAGTGTCCAGACTAAGGTATCAAGAAGAGGATACCTTCACTCAAGAATGGCCAATGGCATCCGGAACACCTTTGTCAGCTGGGAAGTCACATGGCTGGCATCAGCTGGTCCTTTGCTCCTGGGTTGCATTTCTTTCAACTTCTGATCTCAGTGGCTTTCTCTATAAGCATCTGTCGGTTCTCAATTAGCTTCTCAGGGGCAAACTCTGGGCTTCATCTCTTAACTTAGCATCTCTAAATGTCTTTCTTTCTGCATCTCCAAGTGTCTTGGTCTGTGTCAACTCTGAGCTTTCTCTCTCTCTCTCCCTGAGCTCTCTTAAGGATTCCAGTAAACTAATTAAGACCCACCTTGAATGGCCAGGGTCGCATCTCCATGGAAATAATCTAATCAAAACCTCCCACCCACAATACGTCTGCCCCCACAAGAGTGGATTAAAAGAACATGGTCTTTTACGGGTTACATAACAGATTCAAACCAGCACACATGCCCAGGAACCTGTCTACACCATAGTGCTAAAATGGAGAATACATTATCAACTCTGAGTACAGTTCTCTCTTGAATTTTCGGCCTAAACTTAACAAAATGTGAGGAGGGGAACTCTCAGGTTAAGAATGTTGTTTCAAATGGCCCACCATTGATAGGGACCCCAGAAATTGTCAGAAGTATGCTTAGACTCCCTCTGTAGGAACTCACCTTGACCCCAGACTTCAAATAATCCTCACAGTTAAAAGACTCAATGAATTTTGAGTCCACAGACAAAAAAAAAAAAAATCACCAACTCACAAGGGAATAAGTTACTATGAGCAAGAACCAGCAGAAACAGCAGCAGCATCAGAGATACTAAAATGTCCATTTCCCCCTTCAGTTTTGCCAGTGTTTACCTCATGTGTTTTGGGGCATCTTGGTCAGATGCATAAATTTTTATGATTATTATTTATTCTTGGTGGCTTGCACCTTTTATTAATATATAATGCCCTTCTTTGTCTCTTATAATAGTTTTGCATTTAAAGTCTATTTTATCTGATATTAGTTTAACTATCCCATCTCTTTTTTGGTTATTGTTTGCATGGAATATCTTTTTCCAGGCTTTCAATTTCAACCTATTTGTGTCCTTGGGTCTACGATGAGTCTCTCATAGACAGCATATAGATGGATCCTACCTTTTTTATCCATTCTGCCAATCTGTGTCTTTTGATTGGGGGGCTTAATCCATTAATATTCAATGATATTACTGTATAGCCAGTACTTAAGCCATTATATCCTTTGGTTTTTATATATCATATCTTATTTTTGTCTCTCTTTTTTTACCCTTTTAGTTACCCTTACTAATAATCTTCATTTTCATACTCTCCTCCAAACCTCTCTCTCCTTTCAGCCTGCAGAACTCACTTTAGTATTTCTTATAGGGCAAGTCTCTTGTTGATGAACTTTATTTTTGCTTATCTGTGCCTATTTTAAACTCTCCCTCATTTTTGAAGGACAGTTTTGCTGGATAAAGAATTGGGGCTGGCAGTTTTTCTCTTTTAGTATCTTAATATATCCTACTACTGTCTTCTTGCTTCCATGGCTTCTGATTAGAAATTGGCACTTAGCCTTACTGCATTTCCCTTGTATGTGATGAACCACTTTCCTCTTGCTGCTTTCAGGATTCCCTCTTCATGTTTGGCATTTGACATTCTGATTAGTATGTGTCTCAGAATAGGCCTATTAGGATTTATTCTCTTTGGAGTATGTTGCACTTCTTTGACATGTCTATTTGTCCTTCATAAAAGTAGGGAAATTTGGGGCCATTATTTCTTTAAATATTCTTTCTGCCCCTTTTCCCTTCTCTTCTCCTTCTGGGACACCCATGATGCAAATAGTTGTGTGCTTTGTGATGTCATTCAATTCCCTGAGACCCTGCTCAATTTTTCCTGTTCTTTTCTCTATCTGGTCTTCTGTTCATGAGATTTCAATTGTCCTTTCTTCTAGCTCACTGATTCCTTCTTCTGCCTGTTCAAATCTGCTGTTGTATGTCATTAGTGTATTTTTAATCTCTTCTTTTGTGCCTATCATTTCGGTTATGTTTTTTATGTTTTCAAATTCTTTTTTGTGCTCACACAGTATATTCTTAATATCCTTTATCTCTTTAGCCATGTTTTCCTTCATCTCCTTGAATTGATAGGAGATTTGTCTGAACATCTTTGATTAGCTGCTACAAATTCTGTGTCTCCTCTGAAGTTTTTTTTTCCTTTGACTGGGACGTATCTTCTTGTTTCTTTTATGGCTTGCAATTTTTTGCTGGTATCTAAGCATCTGATTATATTGATGAGTTTGCTCTAAATATCAGTTTCTCTCTCTTGCCTAGGGTTTTCTTATTGATTGGTTTTGTCCTAAGGCACTTTTTGGCACTTGGTTCTGTTTATTACACACCTTGAGAATAGCTCATATTTAACTGATGAGATTTTTTTCTGCTTTTATTCCCTTGCTTCTTGCCCTGGATAAACAGTACAATTTTTGAAATGCACTATTTGTGCAATCATTTCACGTCCAGAAGAAAGCTTCCTTTCCCCTGTTCCTTCTCTGGGAATGTAATCTATTTGTTTTTTGTTTGTTTATTTGTTTGTTTGTTTTAACACTCCTTTCATTGTCTCTAGCTGCTTTTTCCTGGAAGGCAAATTCTGGGAGGTGGTTCATTCCAGAGAGGCCTTTCTCAAGTCAGTATTTCCCAGTCAAAACAGAGCCAGGGACCCAGAAAGGGGACTTAGATCAGTTCCAAAATACCCTGGAGAGGAGACCCAGAATATTGCCAAACTTCTCTTTGAAGGTCCCTGAATCTCTTTCCTGGCCTGCCTAGCAGTTGAAAATCTTCAGCAGACTGTTCCTCATAGCCTAATGTGGTACCAGGCTTAACCAACCTCAACTCACTCTGCCTTTGCTGGGGCATGATTGAAACAGAGGCTTCCAGCCAGTTTTGTCTGGGACAGGTTGAAACCCTAGCACAGAGCTGGGACCCAGCACTCCGAATTCACTAATCAAAAGCTGCAGTCAGTTCTCAGCCATGCTCTGCCATCCCCCCATTCTTGGGGAAGAGGACTTTTATTTCCAGGCAGGGGCTGGATCCCAGCATGGCAATCGGGGGATGGGCACCAGCCCTTGCAATGTGGAGAGTTTTACTCACAGCTCTTCACCACAGGTTGTCAGTCTCTTCCTTCCACTCTTCCCTGGATAGTATACAGTATTCTTCTGGTCTCTGGAGCCCCCAAACAGTTGTTTCAGTTACTGGCTGTTTACTAGCTGCTCTGGAGCACAAACTGAGCCTTGAAGCTCCCTACTCCACCATCCTACCTGGAAACTTCCTTAGTCCTAATTTTTTTTTTTTTTCTATCAGTTGTGGAAACTTATATACGGCCTAAATCTTCCCATTCCACCCCCTCCCAAGCATTCCATTAGTGGGATTAATCACATTTAGAATGTTGTAATGCTCTTTCCCATCATCCATTACTAGAAATTTCCCTTCACCTCAAACAGCAACCCTACACTCATTTCTTAACTCCCCGTTGCCCCTCCCCCCATTTCTCTTAACCCAAACTCTACTTTTCATCTCTATGGTTATATTCTCTGATAATTTCTTTGTGTTTACTGTGGGGCTTAAAATTAACCTCTTAAATCCATATCAATCTTGTTTTTCTTTGATACCACATTCACTTCAATAGGACACATAAACTATGTTCCTATATTCCTCCATTCCCCCACCTTTATATAGTTCTTGTCAAAAATTACATATTTTACATTGAGTTCAAAACCACTAATTTGTCATTAGAGTTTGTGTATTTTATATCATGTAGGAAGTAAATAGTGGAATTATAGTTCAAAATTATTGACTTCTATTTGTATTCCATTGTGGTTGGAGAATGTGCTTTGAGTATATTCAATTTTTTTTTTTTTTAATTTATTGAGGCTTGTTTTATGTCCCAGTTTATGGTCCCTTCTGGAGAAAGATCCATGCTCACTAGAGAAAAATGAGTGTCCTGGTGGTTTGGGATGTAAGGTACTATATATGTCTGTTAAAATTCTCTATATCTCTTTCTCCTTTCTTTGTTTCTCTGTTGGTAGGGCTCCCTTTAGTATCTGAAGTAGGGCAGGTCTTTTATTGGCAAACTCTCTCAGCATTTGTCTGTCTGTGAAAAGTTTAAGCTCTCCCTCAAATTTGAAGGAGAGTTTTACTGGATAAAGTATTCTTGGTTGGAAATTTTTCTCTCTCAGGATTTTTAAATATGTCATGCCACTGCCTTCTCGCCTGCATGGTGGCCGCTGAGTAGTCAAAACTTGGTCTTACGTTGTTTCCTTTGTATGTGGTGAATTGCTTTTCTCTTGCTGCTTTCAGAACTTGCTCCTTCTCTTCAGTATTTGACAGTCTGATCAGAATATGTCTCTGAGTGGGTTTATTTGGATTTATTCTATTTGGAATTCACTGGGCATTTATGCTTTATGTATTTATATTGTGTAGAAGGTTGGGGAAGTTTTCCCCAACAATTTTCTTTGAATACTCTTTCTAGACCTCTACCCTTCTCTTCCCCTTTTGGGACACCAATGAGTCTTAAGTTTGGACATTTTATTTTAGCTATCGTATCCCTGATATCCATTTCGATTTTTTTTCTCCATTCTTTCTTTTGATCTTTCATTTTCTGTTCTGTGGACTTCTAGGACATTGAGACATTGTTCAGCTTCCTCTAGTCTTGCATTGTGAATATCCAGAGTCTTTTTAATTTGGCCAACAGTTTCTTTTATTTCCATAAGATCTTCTATTTTTTTATTTACTCTCGCAATGTCTTCTTTATGCTCTTCTAGGGTCTTCTTTATGTAGCTTATATTCTGGGCCATGGTCTTCTTGATGTCCTTTAAATCCTTTGCCATGTTTTTGTTCCTCGATTGTAGTTCTTTGATTAGTTGTGCAAGGTACTGTGTCTCTTCTGATATCTTGATTTGTGTGTTTGGAGTTGGATTCTCCATATCATCTGGTTTTATCATATGCATTAAGATTTTCTGTTGTTTTTGGCCTCTTGGCATTTGCTTTGCTTGATAGGGTTCTTTCAAGTTGTAAAAAAAAATACCTATCTAATTTTTCAGAAATGCAGTTTGATGACGTACACTTTCTCTAACTAACCAGCAGATGGCATCTGTGAGTCACCTATACCCCTCAAGTCAGTTCTCCACCTTGTCCCCGCACTGTGTGGGGAAACAATTCTTGTGGGGTTCAGTTGGAGAACTCAGTTTGGGTGTGTTGCTGGAGCTGTCTGCCCTGAATTTGGGGCGTGTGTACCAGTGGCCAGGGAGGAAGGACAGCTTTAATATTCAAATCCTCCAGGTTCCCAGAGATTCAAGGCCCCCACAAGAGTCTAAGCCTTCATTTCATTTCAGCCCCAGACCCTCTGTCTCGCTGTCCCATAAACTACTGGACTTGGCATAGTGTCCCTGGGTTCTCCGAGCAGGTCCCCCCACCCAGCCACGATCCTCCAGGACCTCTGCTGAGGGAATGCCGTGCTATATCACCAGTGCACGCCATCCCTCAAAGGAGGCCCCGGGCCGCTGGGCCATGCCGGGGTGCTTTCAGCCTGATGCAAAGATGGCCGAACGGGGGGGTCTCAACACCCCTCTCCTTGCACAGTTCTTCCTTCCCAGCTCCGGAACAACTGGCTGGGCTCTGGGCTGTGGGCATGGCCCCAGGCAGGAGTTTATCCAGCCCTCTGGGGAGCCAGCTGCTAGCCGTGGGGTTTCTTTCTGCTTCTGGCTCTGCCCTCCATTTCCCTGGCCCCAAGGGTATTTGCAGCAGGCTATCTTCCAGGCCAGACAACAAGAGGCCGGGCCAGCCCCCTCTTGCTGTGTTTTACTGCGTGGTTCCCACTATCACAGCTGCAGCCCCTCCTGGGTTTTTTTTTGTTTTGTTTTTTTTAAAAGAGCCAGTTGGTCTCCAAATGCCAAACCCTGGCTTCCCCAGACTGCCGTGTGGCTGTGGGTCTTCCAGCCAGCTTACTCATTTCAGAATGCAGACTCCCAGTTTCACCAAGTGTATGGTCCCTGTGGAACTAGCAGGCCTCGTCCAGCTGGCACATCACTGTAACCGGTATTCTGGGTCACTTTCTGGTTTTCATCTAGTGTTTTTCACAGAGGTGTTTTTTTGCCCTGTCTCACCTAGCCGCCATCTTAGTTTCTCTCCAGTCTTAATTTTTAAATATCATTTCTAAGTTACATGCTATCAGGATTCTGTCTCTTGATCATCTTAGCTTGCAACAATTGCTGTTTATTCCTGGAATCTATATTTATAATTCCTAAAAAAAACTCCAAGTTTTACTCTACTTCTGGTTCATTATTTTATATCATTTATAAAACTCCCTTCATTCAAGGAACATCGTGCTTAGGGTGTAGGTTGAATTTGGCATGGGGAAGCTCACAATCTACTATGCAAGGTGTAATGAGATGGAGTTTTCCAAGGTCTTGTTATGACTGGTGTCCAATTCTGAGTCAGTGTTCTTGTTGATACAATGAGAGAAGTGTGAATTTTTTTTACCGTTTCTCAGGTGGCATCTGTTTCACGAAAAGCCAGGTCAAAGTCAGGTTAAAACCTAGGTTAGTTTTTCTCTTTCTAGCTCCAGTTATCTTAAAATCACATTCTTCATGGTTCTGGCATTAGTTTTTCTGTGCATTAGTTCAAAATTTTCATCTTCTTTCTTTGTCTTAGTTTTAGAGAGCTCTATATTAGCCTAAAGACATTTTTAATCTGAAAGTATTGGGTTTTGATTTGAAATTATCCTAGAATATTGTTTAATTAATTTTTAAAATGAAGCAAATTTTACAAAGTAAATGGGGAATCATCATGGTTAAGAGAATATGCCTCTGTATTTTACGGACTTAAGGTTGAATTCCAAATTTAAAGTTTAACGGGCATGTGGCTTTGGAGAAGATACTACCTGTAAGTTTTATTATTATCATTGTCATCATGAATAATAATATCATTTCACCTGTTGACAATATGGATTTTATTTTTAATTTTATAGGCCCTGAAAAAAATGAAAATAGAAATTTTCAAGGAATAATTTTAGGAAGCTATTATCTGTAAGTGGAGAGATAAATAAGATAAATTTGATGAGTATACAGACTAAGGCAAGTCTCTCTGAGAGTCTTGACACTGTCAATGTATTAAGTTTACTCTAAAGAAACAATTGCTTTTTAGATATAAGCATGATATCATTGTCAAATAACTATAGAGACCTACATTCATTTTGTTTTCTGGGATCCAAAAAATTGTATGACCTTACATACATTTCTACTAAATAGCTGAGGAAAAGAGAAAAGAGGAAGAATGCTAGAAATGTGTGCCATAGCATCTGTATTCTGAACACCCGTCCTTATTGAACATGGACGAGAAGACTGCAAGATTTTTATTCATTAGAATAAAACCTATACATTCTTCTCTTGTAAATGCATCCTTGAAACCCAGTCTGGAAGTTTCATTCATTTCTTTTCATTACTGAAATCTGCACGTAAAGCTATAAAAAGCTGCCAAAAAGTTGTGTGTCAACTGGTCAAAGAGTCCAGGTTAATGACAATATCACTACATTGTTTCAAGTCCTAGGATTTAAGCACCCTATTTGGAAAATAGGCATAAGAAATTTTGTGAATATTCTGGAAAAAAATCTTCTCAAAATCTGAATTTCTTTCCTAATTCATCTTCCAACTTTTAAATGAATACATTAATTCTGCTCAGAGGCAAGCATGTTATCCTGCAGGTTGTTTCAAAGTTCAATGTTACTGGTCAATATTTTTTCATCTTCATGTGGACTTGATGCTGTCCATCTCCTTTAAATATCTATACAGAGAAAGAAGTTGCCAGACAAGTGCACATATGAATCTTATGGTATATCTTCCACTTTTGGACACAGACCTTTCATCACACCTTTCCAAAACACATTTTCACCTGCATTCACACACTCATGCATTCAGCAAGCTCAATTCTTGAAACTTTCTTGATAGCATTCATTCTACTTTAGACCACCTGTCAAAACAGCATATTTAATTATGTTAAGCTGTCTGGCTTTGTGAAAAGGTTTACTGTACTCAGTTGTCTCTGCCATAAAATTAATAGTTTGACCAACTTCTAAGGAGACGGATTTTGCACTCATGAAAGTCAAATTAAATCCACCTTAGCCAAACAGAGGGAAAAACTGGTGTGTCTGAAACTTTGAAAGCAGCACTTCATTTATTATACTCTTTAGAGTGCCAAAGTACAAATTAGGTAGAACTGCAGCTGCACAAAACCCAAGTTAGAGCACACTGCTCTTCTGACTCTTTTAGCAGGCAATGCAGCTATCAGGTAAAGAACAGAGAGAATGACTGTACCAAAGTTGACACTGCCAAATTTCTGACCAGATTTGCAGTACGCAACCAATCATGCAGCAAATTAATATTCCACAGACCCTATATTCTGTAAGTTAATCACTGCACATCATTTCTAGACCACAATTCTGATAATATTTTCCAGGAACTAAATTCATCTCATTCTTAAAGCTCAGGAGATCAAAAACAGTTAACAAAATGCTTTTATAATTTCATTCAGTCTTGCTAAAACTGCTTTTAGAACCAACATTCATTTAGTTAAAGTACCAAAGGAAATGATACTCAAGGCTGTTTAATCCTGAAGACAGAGTGATTTGGAGTTTTGGTTTGGAATTTCATGTTTCCTTAATATATTGCATAGATGGGTTTACTACTGACTTGGAGATAAAAATGATTCAAGATTCCAATTATGATTTAAGATATGTAAAATCTTAAGGTATCTAAGGCAGGACTCAAACGGGACAGTTGAATTAATTAAGACAAAGTACTCTAATATTTTTTATACAGTCAAAGGGGGTCATCAGAAAAGTTGCACAAAAGTACCAATTTTATCTAAAAATATAAGCAGGCAAGAATTAATTTAAGATACAGGTTCATTTATTGATTACTTTCTCCTAAGCCCTACATTTTCACTCAGTAAATGTACTTTTCTGAAACTTAATATGATAATTATTTTAAACCATAGCTTATAGAGTTTTCTAGAATTAAAGAAAACCAAGTTTCTTGATTCTTCCTCTAATAGTACTAGATACTTAGTCATTTAATCCTGGGAAGGGTTTTGCCATCTCTCAATATTACCTGCAAGCATGATTCTAAAAGGCTAGGGGCTAGGGATGAGATATTTTGATGTTTCTTCATATTCTCACACAATGCTTCTTAATCTCATCAAAACATTTTTAAAATAATCTTTTGTAATATTTCCTTTACTATCCTGAAATGAAATTCATACATAACACTTACACAAAAATTTTCTTAAAAATCAATATAAAGCCTGAAGTGTTACATAGTGGAATGTAAATAATGCAATTTCTAATAAAATATTTAATTTCAGTTTTGTAAATGCCCAGACAAACTACACTAGAAGACATAAAAAAGCCATCAGATTATTTTACCTAACTATAATGAGTGAGTTTAGAATGAAGAGGATGAAAAGATTATCAGAAGCCATTCTGTAAAAGTTTTACAAAAAAAAAAAAAAAAAAAAAGCATAAATCAGAGTACAGATGTAGATTAGGATAAAATCCAGTGTTAGGATAAGTAAATAATAGAACATACTTAAATGTGGATGATAAGAGAAAGGAAGAAATTACCTTAGTCGATATAGGTATAAAATTATCAAGAACTATTACAGATGGTTGAAATGCAGAAAATGAGGAGTCAAATATGTACAGATGAGCTAGACATTTATCAGCAAGGTGGGAAAATAATTCCTTATATTTTCTTTATCTATTCAACATTATCTGTAGTGTTCTCTGTGTGTCTGACACAGTTCTAAACTTTTTAAATATATCATCTCATTCATTCTTCATATGAATAAGCCTTTTAGGAAGGAACCATTATCTTGTAAAGAAAACTGAGACACATTGGGTAAAGTAACTTATCCATGAACCCACAAATAGTAAGCAGCAGAGCCAGGATTTGAAACCAGGCATTCTGATTCTAATGGCCCCACACTTGATCTCCACCCTGTAGTGCCATGATCTGAGTTAGGGGAGTGTCAAAGAATCTCAAATGAAATCTTCTGTTTTGAAATCCTATGACATGTTGAGGAATATAACTTGCTTCTATTACCAATATAAGATTTTGATAACAATATCTTATTGTAATCAAGGTATTGTTATCAAGATATTGTTATCAATAGATACATTGGGGAAAGGAGCAACAATAAAAGGATATAGAGAAGTGATAAGGCCAATCTCTGGGAACATGATGAAAACAAGTTTAAAAGAATTAAGAAACAAAAATTAAATTAATTTCAATCTGCTCTGACACAATATAATTTTTCCATTGTGTTACAGAAAAACTCAAAAATAGAAAATCAAGAATGGGAATTATTTTTATGCAATATATTGTTAATAAAATGTAAGGAGATGCCTATATTTCATGTCTCCATTAATCTTAATAATTGAATATCCTCTTGTTACAAATTAGCATGTGAATCCTACAAATTGAGAATGATTGAGACTCAAATTCCCTGAGAGGTGTGGCCACACATGACAGAAGATCCAAAATGATATAAAGCTCTAGGTAAAGTTTCAAGCAGAGCAATCTTCCCTTGATTTATACAGTGTTTTCATTTTTTTCATTATTCAGTTTGCTTTGAAGTTGTCCATAAACAAAATCCATTTTGAATTTCTATGTAAAGTGGAGTTTTCTGCTGTAGGCTGAGGTACAAACATGTGTTTCGGCTGTATGAAAAACATTTATGAACTCTGCAGGATATGGATCATATATTTTTTCAGGAAAATCCTGATCATCACAGGATGTCTAAAATTCCTGGCCCCACTCACAAAACTCTAGTTGTGGCCACCCCCAAATGTTGTGACAACTAAAAATAACCCCAATAAATTTTCAAAATGCACCCTGGAGGGTGGTACTTCCTCCGCAGAGAGCCATTGATTTAAGGCTTTGCATCCAGGGGTGCCTAAAGCAAATTTCACAGCTTGAGTTGTGTAATTATATTAGCCAATAAATTCCTTTTTTGGCAGCATCCATTAGACTGGGGATGTATTTTTTAAATATAAAGATAATTTTCATTAAAATAAAGCTTATATGAGCTGGTATTTTCTCAGTCATTTTCTGCTAATATTTTGTACTAGTGCCATCTCATATATGAGAATTTGGGAACAATAGGCTCTATATATAGGAAGTGTGGAACTTGTAATTTGATCTCACTATAAAATGCATGAATTTTAATGAAAATGTTGTACAGTTTTTATTAACTTAGAAATAAAATCTGAGCAGATCATGTGTATTAACCAATCAGAACATGTATGAAGAAAACTGTCTCAGAATCTTATGATCTAGTTTCAAAAAAGAACAAAGTACCTGAACAGATATTCATTTAAAAAATCCCAGCAAAAGATTTAAGGAGTTATGAGAAGTAGACTGGAAATAAGAATGCTGGAAGTTGGATAAGTCTTCAGAAAATGCAGTCTGTAGTTCACATTGGTTATCTAGGCACCGTGTTCCTGAAAAGGACATGAATTTATTTACATTTTGGGAAAATTTAATAAGCAACTATCCAGCAAGATAAATATTGTAACCCAAGGGATGGGATTGATTTTAATTGAGTTAGGATTTTACACTGGAAATATTTTGTAATATGTTGGAAATTGAGGCTCATTAAGATAGATAGATACATAGGCATATACAGATGGATGTACATGTATACATATGTATACATGTGTAAATACATTATACATACTCACAAATACATACATATATATAATAAAAGAGAGAGAATGAGAACAAATGAATCAATTGTGGGTTAAAGTCCCAAACTGGTTTACGAGCTTATGTTCTAACAATGATCATAGCTAACACTTATTAGATGCCCATATGTGCTGGGTACTATTCTAAACACATATATTAAATAACATAATGCTCACAATAGCTCTATGGGACAAATGCTATTACACAACATATCCATTTTTTAGGTAAGAAGACTAGGCAAGATTTGAATCCAGGAGGTGGGGCAAGATGGCAGCATAGAGAGGTGTGGAATTTAGTTAATCCTCTAGAGCAACTATTAAATAGCCAGAAAAAGCTAGTAAATAGTCTGGAACAACTGTTGGGGGACATCTGTGACCTGACACACATCGTACCCCAGTCTGGAATGGGTGGAACAGCTGAGATCTCAGCACAGAACTCAGCGATTAGGTGTATCTCTAAATTCAGCAGCACCGAGCAACAAGCCATTTTGGGTGGTCCCATCTTCACTTATAAGAAGAGGGGAGGACTCAGAGAGACACAGAGAAGATGGCCATGTGATGGAGGCAGACATCAGAGATGCATCTACAAGCTCAGGAACACTGAGAGCCACGGAAGCTGGACATAACAAGAAAGGATTCTCCCCTAGAGCCTTCTGAGGAAACAGGTCCCTGCTGACGCCTTGATTTCAGACTTCTGGCCTCCAGAGCTGCAAGAAAATAAAATTCTGGTTTTTAAGCCTTTCAGTTTGTGTTAATAGGTTATGGCAGCCCTAGGAAACTAAAAGACTTGGTGAAGGATAGGAACAAATTTTTGCAAAATTTGCAAAATAACACCTTTGAATGCCTTCCCCACCTCCTTTCTTTTTAAAGTCAGGCTCATGGAGGTCTAATTTACATAAAGAAAAATTAACCCTTTTCAATGTACAATTCTATGAGTATTGATCAACATATACAGTTTTGAAGCCACCACCACAATCAAGAGACCATTGCCCTCACCCCAAAATGTTCCCTCATGCCCCTTTGTAGTTGCCCACACCTAATTCCTGGCAACCACTGTTCTATTTTCTGGGTATGTAATTTTATCTTTTTCAGAATATAGTATGAATGGAATCACATGTACAGGATGTAGCCTTTTGATTCTGGCTTCTTTAATTCAACTTCATGTGTTTGAGATTCATCCATGTTATTGCATGTATGGATAGTTCAATCCTTTTGGTGCAGAGTAATAATCCATTGTATTGATGTGCCACAGTTTCATAGTTTGTTCATCTATTCATCAACAGGTGGACATTTGAGGGCTGTTTCCAATTTTCAGCAATTATAAATAAAGATGCTATAAACACCAAGAAAAAAAAATGATTTGAATCCAAGCATTTTGGCTCCAGAGAGTCCTCCTAAAATACTACACTGTATGATCTTCCTCTAGTGTACTCTCAGAACATTAGCTCTGAGGCCTCTTCCACACATTATGTGATAAACAGCATCTGTGAAATATGAATTCAGGGTTAAAGCCAAGTTAGACTGACCCTATTGCTGTATCGCCCTTAATTTGCTAATATTCATAATGACTTGCCAGAAGCCATACCCCTATCTTCCTGGATCACTAAATTCATTTATCATGGGCCAGTTTGCAAAAATAATGGTACATGAAGCATGTTTTGAAAATGCTGTGTGATGCTGCCTTTAAGTAAAACATTTTAAACAAATAACATTAAAAAATCATTTGCATTGCAAATTTCATTTTTAAAATAGAACAGCAATATTTATAAGTTGCATTTTCAAATTACTTATGCCAGTAAAAGTATATTAATTAATAGACTCCAGAATCTGAGAATGTTGATGAAATATTTTAATTGCAAATATTAAAATTTTAAGTATGAAAATTTGAGTATTAAAATTTTAAACAGGTTTTCTAAAATCCTTTTGAATATAGAAATCACCAGAGGGCATATACTATGATTCCACCATCTTTTTAGAAACCAATGTACAAAATGGTATTTTTTTTAATATTCAGTATATTACTTTGTCATGGTTTGAGTAGAAATTGAATGAGTAAAATTAGCCTGTTTTTCTTTACAAAGTGTCTTGATTTCCCAATGGCAATCACAAATAACCACAAAATGGATTGGCTTAAACAATGGGAATTTATTGGCTCATGGTTTTGAGGCTAGAAGTCCAAAATCAAAGTGTTAGCAAAATGTTTCTTTCTCCCTGAAGACTGTGACATTCTGGGGCTGACTGCTGGCAATCCTTGGTTCTTGGCTTTTTTTGTCACATGAGAAGGCACACGGTGACAGCTTCTCCTTTCTCTTTCAGATTCCATTGATTGCCAACTTGTTCCCATGGTTGTCTTTCTCAGTATCTCAATTTCATTTGGATTATTAAGGCCTCCAGGAATCCAGACTAAAATCCATCATGATTCAGCTGGCCACAATTTAACTAACAACAATTAAAATATTCTTTCATGAATTGTAACAAATGTACCATACTAATGCAACTGTTAATAGGGTTGTACATGGGAACTCTGTATTTTAAGCATGATTTTTCTGTAAACCTACAACTTCTCTGATACAAAAAAATAACATCTTCTGAAGGTCCTATATGCAATGGGTTCGCATCCACAGGTAGAGGATTAAAATTAAGAACATGTTTCTCTGGAGTACATAATTCAATGTACCACAAGAAGTATGAGCTTTGACCCCATAATACCTATATATGAAATTGATATGTTCAAAATTAAATGGTGTTTGAAGTACTCTGCAATTTAAGAAGTGTGGTAAAATTTAATGATCTAGGATATATTTTGATGGATATAGTTATGGCAAAAGGGAGAGAGAAAGAAAAGGACCAAGCAACAGAAAGAAAGGGTACTATATTCTCAGTTTTTATACATCTCTCACATAAACTCCAAATACTTTTATGTCTTTGACATAAACTGTAGAAATGCTGAGAATCCCCTGATTACAAAATATGCCTTAACTTTCAAGGAGCAGCTAGCTCTTCCTCATCAACAACTTTGAGATATTTATGTTTAAAGCACAGGTTAGAAATTTCAGGTGACTTTCATTCTAGTAAACAAGCACTATCAATCAATCCACAAAAATTGATTAATCACCTTCTAGGAATCTGAACCCATGCTGTATTCTGGTGGCACAGAAGTTTCAGGCAAAGTCCTTATCCATGGAGTTTTCCATTTTGCTGATTCCTGTTTCTCATGGGTAGGTAATTAAGACACGCTGATTTGAAATAAATTCAGATAATCCTATGATATGCTCTCAACTCAAATATTCACAAATATATCATGGGAAGGGTATGGCAATTCTGAAGTTAAGAATCCATTTTTTTGGACTGTTTACATAAAATGACTGGTGGTGTAGGCATTACCATGATTCACATTATTTTCAGGCATCTTTCTCCTCTGTGCACACAGGAAGACTGTACTTCCCTGATCCCTTAAATTTAGATGTGAACATGTAACTTTTTTTAGTTAATTAAATGTGATCAGAAGAGAATGACATGTCATTTCCATTGGAAATTTTTTGTATGAATTTTCCACCATTCTGCAGATCTTGGAAACACATATGGCCATGGAGGTGCCATCAGATTCAAGCAATCTGGAATGCCTTGTGATCATACAGAAGTTAATTCAACTTCAGTCATCCAGACTCTCAGAGGACTTGTATAAGCAAGAAATAAACTTGCCTTATGATACGTCATTGAGCTGAGGGTACTGTTTGTTACAACAGCATAACTGGTATCTTCTGACTGATGCAAATTGAGAAAACAAAACGAAGGTCATTTTAAATTGAGGAAACAAAGTTAAGAGAGAAGTGAGTGGCTCAAAATTTCTTGGCTAATTATTGTCAGACTCATGATTAGATCCAATTCTGTTTTTATTTCCTACTAAAACACCCTAGGTCTTACCTCTTACCAAGTTGCTTCTTGCTATTTAACAGAGAGAATGATATGAAATAATAAAGTCAGTTTCAGCATTTATAAGGTATAAGAGAAGGCTAAAAGATGAAATATTTGATTTATTAACTCTTTGACATATCTATGAATACCTATCTATTTCACCTTCTGTGGGGAAAAATATCAAGTATTTTGAGCTGAGTTTTACAATTCACTCCTCGAGTCTGGGTATCACATAGAAACAGTCCTACAATAGAAAGCAAAGATATTACTTTGCTACAAACTAACTTACGTTTTCCATAGGTCTGACAAATGTAATGTTAACATGTTGTTGAGTGTTACATTTGGGGTTTGAGATTGACAATCAGCAAGAAAACGAGGTGGAGCTGTTGAAAGGACTCAATGTGAAAATCACTTCATTCCCTTTAAGCTAGTTCTGGCAGAAAAGAGAATCTGACATCAGCACTGAGAACAATGGGGCAAAAATTCTTATCCCCCGTTTCAGGCTTCGCTCAAAATCCAGTCAAATTCTTGCGTTTTACATGTCACTTATAAGCATATGCATTTAATAAGTACTACATGAGTTATCTCTTTCCAATACACTGTTGCCTTTCGTTATGCCATTTCATTGTCATTGACCTCAATTGACTAAGTTATACCTTTCTTCCTTATAATGGCTTATCCTCTCCTTATTTCTTCCTGAATGTATGATAAATTCCCAAAATGTCAATCATTCATGAATCACCTTCAAATTTTTGCCATATACATTTACAAGTTATTTTTTACTTGATTTCTGTTTTAGACTCACTGTTTTCCTGCATTTTTTTTTTTTTTTTTTTTTGCAAAGCTTTATTTCAAGGTTGTCTCAAGTTTGATGTCATTTTTTGCTTGTATTTTAAACTCACTGATTTGCTGCCTTTTTTTTTTTTTCTTTTTTACAAAGCATTATTCCAAGGTAGTCTCAGGTTTGATGTGTGGGGTACATTTTTTTTTTCCAAATGCACAATAAAATTTATATATAATCATGAACAGAACCTGTGATTATTCAGATACCACCTAAGGTTCTTTGAAGTACTGTAGGTGGTATCGCACATGGGGAACACTGAGGTATAACACATAAATTGGTGTTCTTCACCCAGCAGGCAGCTGAAAGACTATTCGTGCTTATTTAGATTTTATAAACTTCCCAAATTAATTTGTAAGTGCTACTCACATTTATATCTCTTGTTTTGAACTAAACTTAATTTAACACAAGTTATGGAGGGGATTTTTGCAAGTGTGCCAGTCATTGATAGTTCCAATCTGAACATAAAATTGGATATTTATCAAGAAGAAGCCATAAATATACAGATTTTATTCTCATTTAAGAATTGTGATTCTTAATACTGTGCCACATTTTGGGGCTGTAGATATTCTTAAATGGACAGTTTATTAACAAACAGCTTGTTATTTTCCACACCATGCACAACTGTTTTTAATCACAGCTCATTATTATGCTTTTAATTTATCCCAGCCTAATTGATAGATCCTTCCTAACTTTCCCTGAAACCCATATTCAGGCTAAATGTCTTTTGGAACCAGCAAACAATTTTAACAACTTTTGAACTTTCTCAAAGCTTTTGATTAAAGTTAAATCAACATAAGGAATTATTTCATATACCTAAATGTTTCAATATTCTGTTACTGAAGTTCTCACATTTAAGGTTTGTCTTAGTTTCCAGGCTGCTATGACAAATACCACACAATAAGTGGGCTTAAAGAATGGGAATTCATTGTCTCACACTTTCAGAGTCTGGAAGGCTTGTTTCCTCCCGGGGTTGTTAGAGTTCTGGTTGATTCCTTGGTTTCCCTGCCATATGTTGGTGTCCTCTCCTTTCTCTTCTGAGTTCCCACTGACTTCCTGCTTCCAGCTCCTCCCTGTGGCTTTCTCCTTATAAGGTCTCCAATAATAGCATCAAGACTCATCCTGATTGGGTTGGCGCTACTATAGCATTGTACATGTAATATACAGTTCTGAATTATATATTTGAATGTGACCAAAGGGGAAACTTTAGGTTGCATATATAAGTTAATAGAATAAAAATTAAACAACAACAGCATACTACTACACAACACAAACAGGTAACCTGAATGATGATATTCTTTCATCAATTGTAACAGATACACCACATGAATTCAAGCTGTTAATAATGAGGGGGTTATATGGCAACTCATTTTTTGCATGATTTTTCTGTAAACCTAAAACATCTCTAATAAACAATTTTTGAATGGTCCTAATTAAAATGGGTTCACACCCACAGGAATGGGATTAAGTTTAAAAACATATGTTTTTCCTGAAGCACATAACAGAATTTACCACAGTGTTCTACATCCAACCATCAAAATACTTCAAAGAACTAACTTTGTCCTCACTACCAGCACTTGTTGAACTCAACTTTTCCTTGAATGAAAACACACTCCTAGAAACTCATGCTTCTTCATTCAATGCAAAGAATACATGTTCCATGTAAAGAAAACATTCTCTTAATCTAGAATAAAGGACCACCACTCCATTAACTGGCTTTGCTGATATATCAGTCAGGGTTCTCCAGAGAAACAGAAACAGGATATATTAATTTGGGTAGATAGATAGATAGATAGATAGATAGATAGATAGATAGATAGATGGACAGGTAGGTAGATAGATAGATTTAAGAAACTTATTTAAGAAAATGGTTTATGTGATTTTGGAAGCTGGTAAATCCGAAATCCTTATGGTAGACCTCAGCCTGGGAATTTTGCTAAGGCTTGCTGTTGCAGTCTGGAGTTGAATTTGTAGGGGAGGCAGGCAGTTTGGAAACTCAGTCAAGAATAGATGGATAATGTCATCTTGAGGCAAAATTCCTCCGGAAACCTCAGTGTTTTACTCATATAACCTTCAGCTGATAAGATGAGCCTCACCTACACTACTGAGGGTAATTTCCTTTACTTAAAGTCAACTGATACAGATGCTAATCACATCTACAAAATACCTTCACAGCAACATCTAGGCTTATGTTTGACCAAACAATTGGACACCACAGCCTAGCTAACCTGACACATAAAATTAACCATCACATCTGGGTTGCTGGTTTATACTTGTATTCATTGATCTCAGGTCCAGAATTCTATTGGCTTTACTGGAATCTATCTGTAGTGGGTATGTGTTATTTACTCTGTCAGCATATATTTCTCTTTCTGGTCATAGCATTCAATTTTCCTTTAGAAATATAACCCCATCCCCATTCCCCACTTATCTTTAGTCCATTCGGTTTGTGTGAAAAACCCCACCCTAATACGCTGGGGGGAGTATCTCATTCATAGTTAACCAATAAACATGTTCCATCCTCCTGACAACTGCACTTGTTTGAAGAAGTGTGCATGGACCAAATTAACTCAATAAGCATAAATCAAGGATTTTTATTGAACAGAAGGAAAGGGACACTACCTTTCCACTGGGCTTGCTAAACTAATGTACTTTAAACTAGAGGTGCTAGTAGCCGTATTAATGCCATTCTCCTTTCTGAGAATGAAGCAAAAAAAAAAAAAAAAAAAAACAAAGCAGGGCCAGAAGATACAGTTTTGCAATGGCTTCTTTTGAACACCTGGATCTTGCTTTACCTTAACCCTACAGACCCGCTTTTAAACATTTCAGTTATCAGAATCATTAAGTTTCCACTGATTTTGCATAAATAAATCTGAGATGAGTTTATGTCACTTGCCACAGAAAGCATTCAATTATATATTAACTCAGTACTCTTCAAAGCTGTTTCCCCAATGAAACATGCATCATAATCATTTTGGATTCTTTAAAGCATGCAGAATTTTGCATCCCACTCTTGACTTACTGACTCAGAATTTCTGGAAAATGAGGCCTGTGAATAGACATGCTTTATCATTCAAATATCTAATAGTTACTGATCTAGAATCTCATTGTTCCTCTCCATTTTCTTGAACCACCAGGACCCCAGAATCTACTTCCATGCCTAGTTCAAATTACATAATTTCCTCATCTCTATCTTTCCACTGTTTTGAAAAAAAATAACCCGGCCTTGAATTTTTCTGTACCTGAAGTAACTATCACACTCTCTGTATTGAGTCAGAGTTCAGGTCTTGGCCTGGCCTCCCAGAAAATGCCCTCAGGCAGCTTCCATAAAGCAAAAGATATTTTGCAACATTTAAGCTTTGTAAAAACAGAAATTCAAAGGCGCCTAGTAGCAATTATTTTTATCTGATATGGATTCTACAGTGTATCCCATGGTGTACAGTTAGGAATCCAGAGGATTCTTTTTGTCCCAAGGCAGGGAATTTCCAAAAATTATTGCAAGAATTCTGGAGTTGGGTTCTGGAGTTGGGGTAGAACAATGCAATAGACAAATATAAGGACAGATGGATGCAATTCAAATTGTTCATGGACTCTTTTGCTGGACAAAAAAAAGGACAGAGAGAGAGAGAAACATGTAAGTGTTCTGGGGCTTCACTGAGAAAGAGGACATAATTAAAATAGAACTGGATAGGCAATCTGGATAAGTGTGAATGCAGAATTGTGATGAAAAATAGCTCAGCCTCACACTGTTGGCGCCCCATGGCTTTTCCCAAGCTGTGTGCTCACACTGTAGATGTTTCCTCCTGATTGTGCTCTGGTGGTCTGTTTGTTGGAGGTCTTGTAGTTCCAGTAAGTACACTTTTTGACTTGCTCTCCACTTCCTTGGTTGGTTCATTCACCCTAATTATGATTACCTGATAAAGAGTAGAGGTGACACTTCCAAACCACTAGTCCAAGCAGTCTCGT
The DNA here is from genome assembly GCF_015220235.1 of Choloepus didactylus. NCBI lineage: Eukaryota > Metazoa > Chordata > Mammalia > Pilosa > Megalonychidae > Choloepus > Choloepus didactylus. The sequence continues at coordinate 23,295,756 of NC_051310.1, forward strand.
TAGCCAAGAAAACCCACCATTTGTCTAATTCAAAATAAAAAGGTGTGTTTTACACAGAACAAACTCAAGCAGCCAGCCACAGAAATTCCTTTCATCGGCTCTATTTACTTCTCTTTGGTATTCAATATGATCTTCAAAGCAACAGGCAGCCATTGTGAGAGTTAAATGATCCTCTAATTTTTCAAATAGAAGTCAGATTTAGAAGGTGTTCAGTTTTTGCAGACCTGCTAAATTCCTACATTTACACATTTTAATGCTTAATCATGGGAATAGCTAAAACATATACTCCTTTTTTTTTTTTTTTTGAAGTATTAAATAACTCCAGAGGACATTTTGTTATTTAAAAACCTCTTTAAAAACACAGCAGGGAAAGCAGCTCATGAATTTAATTCTATGGCATCATTTTAAAAAAGACAGGTTAATAATTGAGTGGCTTTGTCAAGAAAGATGAAATAGAGAATAGTTAGGAACATACTTTGTCAAACGAACATTCACTGTCAGTGCTGATGTGAAACACTAAGACTGGCAGAGTCCAAAAGAGAATGCTACGAACAGCTGAGATCCATAAACAGCGCACTTTGGACTCCACCTCTCTCATTGTGTCTCCCAGGTAGCTGCAGGGTGAGGATCCTGGGACTTCAGCAACTCCTCCTCCGCAGATCAGACATTGAAGAGTGACCAACTCTGCTGCATAGGGTGAGGGGTCAAGTTTAGTTTCCCAGCTCAACTCTCTGAATCCTAGAGTGGGTATAAAAGTGGTTTCTCCCCTCCAATTACACAGAAACCTCTTCCAAAATAGAGACCCTAGAGTTAGTCATGCTTTAATGCTCTAAATCACATTCTTACTACTGTCTACCCATGGTAAACCCTAATAGATTCTATGAACACATTGAACTGTGTATGAATGCAGACCACACAAGTTTTTGGTTTTTTGTTGTTTTTTTTTAATTTGTAACTTAATCATTATTCATACTATGTGGGTCATAACATAGCAGCAGCATTCTTTACTTTTAATGACAAAATGGATAGAGCAGACATACAGTTTTCCCAAAATATTCTCCTCAACTCTATTTAGGATCACACAAACAAAATGTCACTCTGCCAGCCTCCTTAGAAGCATAGGAATTGTACGATCATGGACTTGGGCAGTTTAATTTCTATTTAAGTTTCCACACTGGGTTCTTTATTATTTGCATGAAGTTAGTCTTTCTTCCTGTTTTCAGTTGAATTCCCAGTTTCGAAAAGGGTGAACCTCGTTTCATTGATCTTTTCCACACAGAGACATGCACGAGTCAAGCTTCCTTGGTAATATTTCCTGCAGCTCCAGGACTTTTTTTGTTTTTATCTCAGTTGCTTTCTTGTTATTAAAAGCTGGGCGATTAGTCCTCTTTTCATAAATAAACCTTAAAATATTCTCTAACAATAAAAGGGAAGATAGGACCAAGAAGAGGTCATTTCCTTAGAAAAGATTTTTGAGAGAACTCTATAGCCAGAGCTATGGCTGGTCTGAACTGGAGGGGACAAAGGAACAAATTGAAGGAAACATTTCTTCAAAGATAGAGCCATGGAGGTTGTGGTCTGGAGTCAAGAAGTCTCAAGCTGGGAGAGCAGAGCAGCCCACATGCCTGGAAAGGGTGAGTTTGCCCTGGAGGTCAAGGGTAGGCGTTCCACCTCAATGTACAGGAAGAGTGCTTTCACCCCAGGCCTCAGGGAGGGTGAGCACATTCCCCGGGAATTGGGGAGAGCCTGGCCGCCACCCCACTGTTTTGAAGGGGTTGAGCATGTGCCCTGGAGATGAAAGAGAAACTGGGTGCTGCTGTGATGTTTGAGGAGGGTGGGGCAGAGAAGGTGGTCTCTCCAATGTGTGGATATGTTGGAGCACTCACCCCAGCGTTTGGAGAGGAAAGGGCTGCCCAAAAGGCCCGTAGGAGGGTTTAGACTCCCACTCTCTCAAGCCCCCAAGATGCAACGTAGTTCTGTAAATGACTCTCAGACTTTGAAATCTAATGGAGTTTGCCCTGCAGGTTTTAGGACCTGTTTTATTCCCTTAAACCCTGCTTTTCTTTCAGTTTCTCCTTGTGGCAATAGAAATGTTTATCCTATGACTGTCCCTCCTTTGTATATTGGAAGCAGATAAACTTGTTCTAAGTTTCACAGGTCCACAGCCAGAGGAGAATTTTGCTTTTGGAGAGACCATACCTGTAACTGATTTTGATGGGATCTTGTACTTACCTATTGTTACTGAAATGATTTAAGTTTTTGTGATATTGTGATGGGATGAATCTATTTTGTATTTGGAAAGAATATGTTTTTCTGGGGTCCAGGGGGTGGAATGTACCACTTTGTATATATTATGTCCCCCTGAAAAAGCCATGTTCTTTGATGCAATCTTGTGGGGGCAGACATATTAGTGTGGATTAAGTTGGAATGTTTGGATTAGGTTGTTTCCATGGAGATGTGCCCCACCCAACTGTAAGTGATAACTCTGATTGGATAATTTTCATGGAGGTGTGGCCCCACTCATTCAGCATGGGCCTTGATTAGTTTACTGGAGCACTATATAAGCTCAGACAGAAGGAGTGAACTTGCTACAGCCAAGAGGGACACTTTGAAGAATGCACAGGAGCTGAGAGAGAAGCTGCAGATGAGAGGCAGTTTGAAGATGGCTGTTGAAAGCAAACTTTTGCTCCAGAGAAGCTAAGAGAGGAAAAACGCCCCAAGAGCTCTTAGTTGCATTTTTGAGGAACTGCAGCCTAGAGAGAAACATCCTGTGAAAAAGCCATTTTGAAACCAGAACTCTGGGTCAGACGCCAGTCACGTGCCTTCCCACCTAACAGAGGGACACCATTGGCCATCCTCCAGTGAAGGTACCCAATCGTTGATGATTACCTTGGACACTTTATGGCCTTAAGACTGTAACTTTGTAACCAAATAAACCCCCTTCTTAAAAGCCAATCCATTTCTGGTGTTTTGCAAAAAGGCAACATTAGCAAACTGGAACAGGCAGTTTAATATTTCCACATTGGGCTCTTTATTATTTGCATGAAGTTAGTCCTTCTTACTTTCAATTGAATTCCCAATTTGGAAAGGGTGAACCTTGTTTCATTGATCTTTTCCACACAGAGACATGCACGAGTCAAGCTTCCTTGGTAATTTTTCCTGCAGCTCCAGGACTTTTTTTATTTTTATCTCTGCTGCTTTCTTGTTATTAAAAGTTGGGCTATTGGCCCTCTTTTCATAAATCAACTTTAAAGTATTCTCCAACAATAAAAGGGAAGATAGGACCAATGAGAGATTATTTCCTTAGAAAAGAAGGATATTGGTTATGCTTTTTGAGTAGAGGAATGGATATGGAAGAATTGTTAAGTATACATTAGAGTTTTCTTGGGAAAATATGATTATGGCTGCTGCATTCCTGGTGAAGGATAGACAGTAGGTAGCAGAATCTTTGGGGGGTTTCCCCAATTTTGGCAAGAGAAGGAAGGGAACTAGAGAAAGAACCCAACTTGCACGTGTTGAATCCTTTAACTTACACAAAACTTCAGACTGTGGTTTGGTTTCAGAAACTAAATCTTAAGATTGTAGTAACAATCTGGTTTTAGTCAAATAGGACTCTGATGCTGTTACCTCAATAATAACCATTCTAAAAATTAAAGTTTGAATGTGAAGTTGGGAATGGCAGTTGGTCTAATTGCAACAAAGCACAATGATCTTAAGCTTGGTTTCTGCAGTCAGGCTTCCTGGGTTTGAATTCCAGATCTGTTATTTCACATCTGGGTAACTTTGGGTGAATGTGTTAGCTCTTCGTGCCTCAATTTCATCTTCTGTAAAATGGCCAGTATTTTTATCTGCTTTATATGGCTACTGTGAGAATTAAATTGAGATCCATGAAAAAGGCTTTAAAGGAGCTTGGCATGTCATAACTCTTAAGAAGTATTAACTATTATTATATTTACTTATGTGTAACAAGGGGAAATCTACCATATTATGAATTTTATAGCAACTGAGATATCATTTGGTCTCTTGATAACGTCTTTGAAGAGAGTGATTATATAATTTTTTATTTTTTAGCAACATAGTATATTACTATAAAATGAAGTATAGGTTATTACTAATAGTAATTTATTATTTATTAGTAGTAATTTATAAATTACTAACATTAATAAGAGCACCTTATACTTTATCCTTGTTCTTACACAAGTACTCTAAAACTTTCTAAAATTCTTTAGTTACCTTTTAGGTTCCATCCATGTGGGAAACCCCAAGTCATTGCTTATATTTAGTAAAATAATAACAATAGTAAGAATACACTGAATAATTACCTTTAGTGAAATAACCAGTTCTCTTTGGAGATATGGCTGATTCTAGAGAGGAGAGAGGAAAAGCACAAGATAAGCCCAAAATATCTTGTAGTGCCAGAAAATAAGTGCTAAAAAATGAAAGCACACGGGAGCCAACTCAAAAGGACTCTCAATAGCCAAATCTGGAAAAATTTGTGCAACAAAATAAATATTCATAAGTATGGGTTATAACCTGTAGAATAAAATAAATATCTGTAAGTCCATACTGATATAAATAAGAAATTTAATAAATAAGTTAATGGGTGAAGGTAGCAGTTCTTTCTTATAGTAGAATTACAATTTAAATGTGAAAGGAAAAATGAAAATAGAAATCACCCCTTGGCAATTATCACCGTAACAGTGTTGAAGTCAAGAATCATCAGTGAATGCTAAAATTCGTAGGCAAAAGTAGAATGACAGACAGGATATTTACAAAGTTTCAAAATATCCCCTGTAAGATTTTTATTAAATATCAGGAAGAAAATTGGAACTTGAAAAGAGCTGACAGACCACCTTAAATAAGTGATCAAGGTTAACAAGACTAGTAATGAGACACATAATAACATCATCTACCTCCTGATATGATGCTGTAAGAAGAGCATAATCCTTCTATGGTCTTTTTGACAAAGATTCAAACCTGAATTTAATCATGAGGAAACACCAGACAAACCCAAAATGAGCGACATTCTACAAAGTGACTGTCCAATCTTCTTCAAAAGGAGCAAGGTCATGAAAGACAAAGAAACATCTCAGTTTGGAGGAGACTAGGGGGGCATGACAACCAAATGCAATATAAGGTTATGGATTGAATACTGGGCCCCCAAAAAAATGACATTAAGGGGACAATTAGCAAAATTTGACAGAACATAAACTATTTTTATATTATTTTTATGTAACTGACCTCTATGCATGGTAGTGCATCCAAGATGAATGGTATCTATCTGAATATGAAATTTGTGTGTACCCTTTTTATACTAGGAAAATGCACCCCTAATAGTGCATGTGGCATAATCTTACTTGCTCAGTAATCAGCCTCAGCATCACTTCCTCCAGGAAGCCTCCCTTCACTCCACTGGCAGATGTGGGCACAGTTTTTTACAGCTCCATTGTTGCTTCTATCTTCATTTGCCAACCATGCTCATATTTGTCAGCATGTATTCTGTGTCAAACTCTAGAAGATAACCACAAGACAATGACCACTCTGTTCACGGGGTAGGAACAGAATCTAGCTATTTTTCCTCACGGCCTTCGACAATGCATAGCTCATTGAGGAATCTTTAAAAAAATGTATTAATAAATTATTTCACTTGTAAATCCAGGATTAAAATCAGCTATTCAAATCTAGTCACATGAGATAAGTGAAATGGTAAAAATGTGATTGTGATCTAACCTGATTTCATGGGAAATTGTTTATTCAGATGCACATCAGCTATGCGGTTATATGACATTGACCGTTAGGGTTCAGATTTAATAACCAATAGCAATAATAACAGAAACTACCATGATCCCACAATTTATGGTAATTTGCCATCAGCCAAAAACAAAGTTGATTTCTTTAAAGATATGCCCCAAACCCAAAACTCTCTTCTGAACTATGAGCACTTCCCACAGAGATTTAAGAATGCTCATTCCTATTCTCCTAATGAGATCTTTGAGGCAACACCAAGAGCATCAGAATCCTTTTAAGTCATGGTATGACTAGGGCCATGTGACTTTCCAGCCAGATCAGTGTGGGAAGGTATGTCCCATAAGTTGCCCAGAGCACACATCTTCTATTTGCATCTCTGTTGCCTGTTTTGGAGACCAGTTGCCCACAAAATGAAAGATGAGATCATCTTCAGCCCTGCTTTAGGCAATCACATTTATCCCTCATCATTCTGCTTCCCCAGCCCTGACATTTAGCCTTTCCTTACACTGCTGTCTCACATAACAAATTGGGCTGGGTAATTCCCCCCAGCCAAAATAAGAGATTTAGAAGCACCCAAGAGTTCTGGAAATCTATTCTGCCCATCATGAAATGCTTCCTGTCCTGGCTTAGCAACCTAAGGGAGAGAAGAAATGAGTATACATTGGGGTGTGGGGCCTTTACACATAATAGAATTATAAGACTCACAGAAGGAAAAATAGTTATTTTTTTTTGGTAAGAATTACTATCTTGACACTCTATAACTAACATCAGTTGGGAAATTTCTTAAACATTGCTTAACCTACCTAGCTTAATATGACAAGATTAGTTTCAGCAGTCTGGCTTTATAGAATTATTTCCTGGGGGGGGGGGGGGATAGATTTTTGGCTGGTAATTAATACTCCTAAGCTTGGTAGTAAAGAAATTTTTGTTTTAAAAAGAGCTGGTTTGTGGGTGGGAATGAGCTGATTTGCACCAGAGCAATACATATGCAGTCTATTCCTTATGTACAGGAGTATTTGGGCTCCCAGATTCTCATCCAATACTGGAGGAAACAAATTTATATCAAAGGTTGGTTGTGTATCTATGGGAAATACTTATTTTGCTTGAACATCGCAAAACAAAAAAGGCTTTACTCAAGTTTTAGTTTTCCCACAACCTATTCATATGTTTCAAATCCAAGCTACTTAGAATGTGGGATATGAGAATGTGGGATTGCAAGAACTATAAGCTTATTTCTTTACAGAAAATTTGTTTTAAATTCTGCATTGTAGTGAGCATATCAGACTCTTTCCTTCAAGCAGATGTAGAATAACTGGAGTGAGGAGGCAGGGGATGTTTCAGAATCATGCCAAATGCCAACTCAGCTGGATCTAAGTCTCGCACAATCAGAGACCTCCTGGCTTATGGAATCTCTTCTAACCTCCAAAGGGAATTTCCTCTAGAAACAAGCTCAAGATTATCTAGACAACCAACCACTCACTACAGCTACCCTCCAACGACAGCCACCCAAATGGTAGATGATGGACAAAGTAAATCCTTAACCTCCAAAATGTTTGCCAGCAGGCCTGAGACTTAGATAATTGAGAGGTTGGCAAAAAAATATGGTTTCCCCCAGAAACAAAGAAAACTAAGACCCAAGGAGGTTAACATGACTTCCTCAAGGACACATAGTTACAAAGTAACATCACATATTAAGATATGTGGAGTTTTTGTACCCACAAAATAATTGCAGGCAGCCTGGCACTCAAATTCCAAGTCTGTAAGCTTTCAGACAAGGATCTAAAAATGCTTTTCACACTGAGGTGTAAGTGATGGAGAAGGCTTAATGTGTCCATCTTGACATGAGTATCATCCCCTCGACAGGGAATAAGATTTTAGTTCATTATTAAAGCATGGGTCAGTGAGCCAAAGGGAGAGAAGGATCAGGGAAGGGGGGGAGAAGCTTTCTCTGTCCCCCTGAAATCTCATTAAGCTGAACACCTCTTCTATATATTTGCCAGAATAGCCCCAAGAAAGAGGAGTCTGGAGCAAGCCAGACGGCAATCCTGTTGGTTCCATTCATTCCCTCTTCCTTACTTATAGTTTCCAGGTCTTTAATAATATAAAATTGTATGAGTTCCATTAGCAATTGCCTCTTAGTCCTACAGGGTGCCTGGCGTGGATTGACTCTCTCTTTCTCTCTTTCAGTTAATTGCCTAGTTTTTCAAGAGTCACCTAGACACAGTTTTGGTTAAACCTTGCATGGGGGTTGACTTACTTTGGAAATTTTCTCCGGTGTGCTTTGCAAATAGAAGCCAAACTATCCACTTGAATTTGGATCCAAAAGATATGGAACCTAACCTCTTAGTTCTCACATGTCATCTTTGGGCAAGCTGCTTAACCATTTTGAGCCTTAGACTTTTTTTTTTCCTCTCTCTTTGGTGTACTCTTTTTTTTTTTTTTTAATTTAAAATTACTTTCTCAAATAAAAAAAAAAAAATTTCCAAACAAAACAAAGCAAATTCCATTTTTAAACAACCGAAAGAATTCTAACCATCTTAATTTTGAGCAAAGTCCTTTGCTTTCTCCACAGGCAAATTCCATTTTGTGTTTGGCATTTTTGGCGCTACTAGAGTCATGGCATTTTTTGTGGACAATGACAGTCCCAGCCTTGCCTATGGGTTTGATTTTTTTAAACTCCCCTCAGGATAAGGCACTGTTGATTTTGAAGGTCACAAAGGCTAATGCTTGAAAAGGAATATAAAGAAATATGTAGAAGAACGACAGAGGTAGTAGTAAGTAATTGGAATGTTGGAGCAACTTTTCCCCCTAGGCAAGGGCAGTAAGTCTTTCCTAGGAGAAGAAAGGAAAGAAAGACCAGAGTAGCATGTGCCTATTAAAGCCCAAGGTAGCACTGTGAAATAAAGAGAAAGTGACATCTTCTACCATGTTGAACACCATAATCTCTGGAGGAGAAAAAGAACATTGAATGGCAGACACATATCCTCTAGAACTTTTGAGTCTTACTTAGGATAGGTAGTATAGCACAATGGTTAAGATCAGAGACTCTAAGGTCAAACTGCCTAGTTCCAAATCCTACCATGGTTATTTACTGGTGGTGTGATCTTGGGCAAGATACTAAACTTCTTTGTGCCTTAGTTTCCTCATCTATGAAGTAGGGATAGGAATTAAAATGATTTCATAGGTTTTGTGTGTGTGTTTAAAGAATTAGTGTCTGCAAAATGCTTACAATGGTGCTGGGCATTGGGAAATGCCATTTTTCTTCTTATCAGCTAGCACTGGGTCATCCTGTTAGTATTTGCTCTTTATACTCAAAAATTTCAAGATCCACTTCATAGCTCTTAGATTTGTCTCCATCTAACCTGCTCTCCAGTGCCTTTTCCCAACTACTGCATTTCTGCCAGTGGTGCCTCCATTCTTGAATCTAGAACCTCAGACACAAAACTGTGGAGTTGGTCCAAGATTTCTTTCCAGTGTGATGAATCCCAGAGGGATACCTTGACCAGTATTTTAGTTGAGTCCAGAAGTCAGGAGATGGAGACTTAGTCCCATCACAGCCAAGAACAGTTTGGAAATGTCCCTGCTTCTCTTGTCTATAAAATGGTTGTAACTATTCCTGTTGAGTCTCCCCAGAGCTGTTGGGGGCATCAGTTCCAAGTACTGTACAAGTTGTCCTACTGGTGTGGGACCGGAAATTTGAAATGCATGTGGCACCAAACAGCATTTGGTGAGCCTTAGACTTTTTCCTTGTGAAATGGGAATAACACCCATTATAAAAATCTTTGGTGTGTCTCAAGTGAGATAATATACAGGAAAGCCCCTTAGAAACTAAAATGATATGACACCATTGTTAGCTGCTATTGTCATTGCAGACTCACAACACCTTTCAGAATGTTTTGAGACAATATAGCTTCAAAATTCAGAATATTTAGCATTTTAGAAAGGTAATTCAGTACATATGCTAAATATTAGGTTCAATGGTGTCTGGGGTAGTACCTCATAATAAAACACATTAATATTTCTGCAGCGAAATAGACAAAGCTTCCTACCAAGTGGGATAAATAACTCTAACTAGTATCATGAGAATTGGAAGGCAGGTTTTGCTCCCAACTGAATAAGAAAAACAGAAAAACAAACAAACAAAAAAACCCTTTCCATTACAATAGCTTTCTGGATTTTGGTATTGGTGATGAGAAATTGTCTAACTGGATTCCCATGTTTTGATATTAAATCTCACTCCTTTTCATGAAGTTCATGCAGATTCCATTTTTAAAGAACATCTTTTAAGTGCTTTGTAATGAAGGGTACCCCCGTTAGACTTGTTCCCTGTGTGTTACAATGAAAGCTCCTAGAGCCAGAAACCTCTGGAAAATCAGTATGTTTGATTGCCCTCCACAATATTAAGCTGCCACGACCAAGATAAAGCAAAAAGAAATAATAAAAAGAAAAAGAAGAGGAAGAAGAAATGCTAAATGAGAAATGATTTCTGAAGTTCATAATTTTGAAACACCTTCTGCCTCTTTCCTCAGTTTATTTCAATTCAGGAGTGCAATTATTCATTGAACAAGACTAGAAATACTATTCAAGCTGATAGGTAACCCTGCTTGTGTTTATATCATTCCTCATTTAAGCCTCCCGTCCCCCACCCTCCCACCATGTTTTTTTTTTTTTTTTTAATGTCTATCATATATATAAAGCATTTCCAAATCGCCTTTAAAGGAAGCCATTTGACATGCTAAATTAAACGGAGTTCCAGAGACATTTGTTTTAGGCAGCAAAACAAACTCAACTAGACAAAAAAATGCCGAGTCCATCAGATCCGAAACTATATTTCTCCTTGTCTGCATGTTAAGCGGCAATAACGTAAATGAATGTGAATCGCTTGGTGAGCTGTGAGAAAATAAGCTGCAAATTACAAAGCTGGCAAGTGAATGTTGAAATTGGTGGAATGTGATGATAACGCAATGGGTGGGGACCTGAGCCTTCATTAGAGATTCTCATTTCTCACTCATTTCATTCCCAGTTATAAAGTCCAGTGAAATGGATCTTGGTAATTGCAAAGTTGATTGCTACATCAGTTTGGGGGAAATGAGTACTGCTATTGATTTTTCCCCTTCTCTCTTTTTCCTCCCTCTCCCACTCTTTTGTTGCACCCATGGGGTTTCCAGAGAGCTTTTCCAAACTATCAGAAGGATCAAACTCTTTAGTACTTTTGACATTTCTATGGCTTGTGGGCAACAGTGCAATTTTCTCTTTAAAAAAAAAATGAGTCTTGAACCATCATCGGATGACAAACTAGAGCTGAAGGCTTGGTACTCTGGATATAACAATTCTTCCTACTACCAAGAGGAAAATAAAAGAAAAGAATGAAAGAAAACCCGTACTTGTCTAAGACAAGGCACTGTAAGGAAAAGAGAGAAGGCATGGAGTTTAATGGGTATATCTGGTAATGGGAAATAGGCAAGAAAAGCTCTTTCTAAATTAAATGTATAACTGTTTGATAACCATTGAGAGTAGATTTTGTGGGATTGGTCCAGTAATCAGTTGTTAAAAATTACACCAAGAGGAACACGTGCATCAGATGTTGACATCTGTTTCCTGTCGTGCTCAGAAAGCATGTTAAGAATGGGTTGGGTCATAGAAACCAATGTACTCTGACTTTTTTCATAAAACTGGTCAGATTTCTAAATGGCTGATGCAGTCTTCCCAGAGTCTGTTGGAGGCAGAAATGGGTGGCAAACAAAGGTGAAGAGAATGTGTGTAGATTATGTCTTGGGATGATGTTAAATTTCCAGATACGTGTAGGGGAGAGTCACAGAGTGAGGTTAACAGACTTCCTGCCTGGGGCATTGCACCACTAACCCTGGTTTCACTCTCTGCCCGTAGGACTTGATCGCCTATCCCTGTTCAAGAAAGGCAAAGCAATCAAGTTATTTTGCTAGCATCTTTACCTGCAGATGCTAGAGGAATGAAGGACACAAAACATCAAGATGAGTGTTTACTGTCATTACTCAGATTTGTTGGACAAGGGAATTTGATCCATTTTAACTACAGTAACCAGGTTTAAGACATGCTCAGTAGGCTATATGTGACTTCAGAGTCAGTGTGAGCCTTTCTTATTCCTTTCTCTGTCTCCCTTGGAGCAGACCTTTAATTATGAAAAATAAGTCATGAAGAAAACCTGATTTACACAGAGTCAGGCAAATTTGATCTTTTTCAAATTCTGAGCAACGAGTTTTTGATTTTAAAACACAAGTTGGAATTTATCTAGTAAATTGTTTCAGTGTCCTAGTCTGTGCAAGCAAATACCATGAAATGTGTTGGGTTAAAGAATGGCAATTTATTCACTCACGATTTGAGGCTGGGAAAAAGTCCACATCAAGGCATCATCAAGGTGATCTTTCTTCCCGAAGACTGTAGTGTTCAGGGCCTGGCTGCTGGTGATCTTTTGTCCTTAGCTTGTCACATGGAAAGGCACATGATGGCCATTCCTGGCCTCTCCCTTCTCTTCCAGGTACCTTTGAATTGCAGCTTCTTCCTTCTGTGGATTTCTCTGTCTGAATTTCATTCCACTTATAAAGTCTCCAGTAATAGGATTAAGACCTATTCTTGTTGGGTTAGGCCACACCTTCACTGAGGTAACCTCATCAAAAGATCCTACTTACAATGAGTTCACACCCACAGAAATGGATTAAATTTTAAAGCATGTTTTTCTGGAATACATACAGCTTCAAACCACAATATAATCTATGCAAATTTTGGCATTGATGGGGCCAGATGTACAAACTTGAGCTTATCACAGCTGGTGGAGGACGCCAGGGAATATGTTTCATTAATTTTTCAAAGCATAACATTGACTATTATATTTCAATTTGTATAAACATTTGTATAGTGATTTTTTTTTTTTTTTTTTTTTTTTTTTTGCTTTGGACCAGTGTTATACCTTTACAAACTTTTCTAAACCCACCAACTTGGAAATGATGAAGAAATGAGATTCAGACTCATTAACCAACTTGCTCATAGTCATTCATTCAGTGGTTAGAATAACATTTATGGTTGGGTCTATTTGATTCCAACACTAAGTGCTACTTCTCCTTTCACTGGCAGACAAGTTGTAAAAAGAAGGAACAGAAATGTCAACCTCTGAATCGGGCTGGAAGAGAAATGCAGTAGTCAGTGTTATATGTCACCCGAGCAATTTGTCACTGCTTATCACCTCATTTTTTTCTTTCTTGTATGGACACAGCAAGTTGGTGCTAAGTCCTCTGGTCCCCACTGCCCCTAAAATTCATAGATGGACAGAAGCACTGAAAGGAGAAATGTGGTAGCAGTATTATTTTTCCCAAACTGATATAGCCGTCAACTTTTGGAATTGAAGCGAGAAATGAGAATTCCTAATGGAGGCTCGGCCCCCACCCGTGGCATTCTCATGACATTCCAACAATTTCAGCCTTCATTCACAAGGTTGTAAATGAACCTTGGGGCCATATGATGCTGTGACTCAACTGAAATTTGGAAGGAATGGAAATCCTACACATACAAAAAACTTTTAATCATTTTTACCACATCTAGGACACGAATGTTCTGCCCCTGGCTTTATGACGGGGGAAAAATAAGCGAATGGTACAGAGAAATCAGTCAAGTCATTTCACAATAAAAAAGTCATTTCCTATTGCTGTGGGCTGTCTGACTAATTTGTAAAATAAAAGGGTTAAACAATGTTGTTATTAATTTTTTCCAGAATTAACACTGTTTGTCTAATTCTATTTCCAAATAAAAGGTCCATGAACTTGCAGTACATTGTGTTTCAAATTCTTCCCTCTATAATAACTTGTAATCTGACTTTTGTACACCCTTTAACAGTGGAGATACACAAAATTCTTCAAGTTGTCAAATTAAAAGGATTTCACTTAATCCTATTTTTCTTGAGTACCATGCAATACCTGGCACATTGTGTCACACCCTGAGACCATATGTAGAAATGTGTTTTTATGCATAATTGTGATTTCCCAAGGAAAAATCTCATAGCTTTCAGCAGAATCTCAAAGGGGATCAGGGCACAAACAAACAAAAATCCTTTAACTAATACAGTAGTAAAAAAAAAAAAAAAACTAAAAATAAAGTAGATTCTGAATGTTATGGGGATGTAAAAAAACACAGACTAAGAAGTCTTTGTTACTGGATTTGGTGTTTAGAAAGTCATTGAAGAGCACTGTCAAAGTTCTCTAAAGTGTTTGGAATAAAAGCAACCAACCTATTGCAAAAATGACTCAGAAAGTGAAAGAAAGTGGTGACGTGGGAAAATCAGATATCATCCACACATCTCAGAAGGAGGTTTCATTCCCTTTAATCACCCAGTATTTGGGATTTATGATGTATAGTAATAGTTGGTTCTAAAATTTGGCACGATCATCTGGCAGGACATGTAACAGTCGTCCATTCAAATTCCTCATTTTTCAGAGCATTTACTGGTTCATCCAATTTGATACAAAAAAGTTGTGGCAGATCTAAGCCTAGAACTTGGGTTTCCAGATCCTTACACCCAAACTCTTTCCTCATATTACTGAATGCTTAAACATACTTAGTTGTTTTTCTCCCAAATCTTAGACAGTCAGAGGAATAATCACTCTCTTAACCTAATGTGGTTAAGAAGAGGATGGGCTTTGTTTGAATCACAGGATCTAAGTCTGAGAGTGATCTTAAACTCAGTTTCTTTATCTGTAAAGTAGAGATAATATCACATTTATCTCAGTGTATTTTTTTAATTCAGTTTTATTGAGAAATATTCACATACCATACAATCATCCATTATGTATGATCAGCTGTTCACAGTACCATCTTATAGTTGTGCATTCATCACCCCAATCTATTTTTGAACATTTCCTTACAAAGGAAAGAATCAGAATCAGAAAAAAAACTAAAAATTAAAAAAGAACACCCAGATCAGCCCCCCATCCCACCCTATTTTTCATTTAGGTTTTGTCCCCATTTTTTTACTCTTCCATCCATACATTGGATAAAGGGAGTGCTAGCCACAGAGTTTTCAGAATCACACTGTCACTCCTTGTAAGCTACATTGTTATACAATCATCTTCAAGAGTCAAGGCTACTGGGTTGGAGTTTGGTAGTTTCAGGTATCTACTTCTAGCTATTCCAGTATATTAAAACCTAAAAAGCATCATCTATATAGTGCATAAGAATGTCCACCAGAGAGATCTCTGGACTCCATTTGAAATCTCTCAGCCACTGAAGCTTTATTTTGTTTCATTTTGCATCCCCCTTTTGGCCAAAGAGATGTTCTCAATCCCATGATGTTGGGTCCAGATTCATCCCCAGGAGTCATATCCTGCATTGCCAGGGAGATTTACACCCCTGGGAGTCAGGTCCCATGTCGGGGGGAGGGCAGCGTATCTCACAGTATTTTTGATGTGAGGATGCATGTAAAGCATTTACACACTACTCAGCCTGTAGATATATGTCAATATACATTGGCATAATTATTATCATGGCTCTTGTATTGCTCTAGTGAGTGCAATACAGCATAATGGTCAAGAATGAGGGCTTTGAGTTTGCAAACGCTGTGTTCAAACAAGGCAGCCAGCACCCCACATTCTAGCTCTGGAGATAGAGGCAAGCTACATCCTCATCACAGGATCGAGACATACTTTTAGAACTGATGAGAAAATGAATTGAGGTTTGCCATATTCCCCATGCCTCACTATTGGAAAATTCTCACCTACGCCAGCTCATTTGACTGGTGTCATTCTGCTTTTAAAGTCGATTTTCCCTTTGATCTCAGTGGTCCTGAGGAACGGTTGATTTGCATGTCAGACCTCCCCTACCTCCTTAATCTCCGTGAGTAGCAGTTGCGTTGGCAAAGACACAAATTCCCAGGTGCAAACAGCAAATTGCCCTGTCCTTTGTGAATAAGCTTTTGTGCCGGTTTGAATGTATTGTGTCCCCCAAATGCCATTATCATTGTGGTCTTGTGGGACAGACGTTTTGGTGCTGGTTAGATTTGCTTGGAATGTGCCCCACCCAGCTGTGGGTGGTGACTTGGGTGGGATACTCCTATAGAGGTGTGACCCCACCCATTCAGGGTGGGCCTGGATCAGTGGAGCCATATAAAACATGCTGACTCAAAGAGACTGAACGGGGTGCAGCTATGAGTGATGTTATTTGAAGAGGAGCAAGCTTGCTAGAGAGGAATGTCCTGGGAGAAGCCATTTTGAAACCAGAACTTTGGAGCAGACGCCAGCCACATGCCTTCCCAGCTAACAGAGGTTTTCCGGACGCCATTGGCCATCCTCCAGTGAAGGTACCCGATTACTGATGTGTTACCTTGGACACTTTGTGGCCTTAAGACTGTAACTGTATAGCCAAATAAACCCCCTTTTTATAAAAGCCAATCCATCTCTGGTGTTTTGCATTCCGCAGCATTAACAAACTAAGACAGATTTTGGTACCGAGAGTGGGGTGCTTTTGCTGCTGAGTTTGCAAATACCAAACATGTTGGAACGGCTTTTTAAATGGATAAGGGGGAGTTTCTGGAAGAGTTCTGAGGAGCTTGATAGAAAAGGCCAAAACTGCTTTAAAGAGACTGTTTGTGGAAATATGGACTCTAAAGATACTTCTGACGAGGACTTGAACAGAGATGATCAATGTGTTGTTGAGAACTGGAAGAAAGGCGATCCTTGTTTTAAAGTGGCAGAGAATTTGGCAAAATTGAGTCCTGGTGTCAGATGGAAGGAAGAATCTGGAAGCAACAACCTGGAATACTTAGCTGAGGAGATCTCCAGACTACGTGTGGAGGACGTAACCTGGCTTCTCCTTGCAGCTTATAGTAAAATGCGAGCAGAGAGAGATAAACTTAGAACTGAACTCTTGGGTTCAAAGAAACCAGAAGCTGATGGCTTGGAAAATTATGAGCTTCCAGGGGGTGGAATCCCAGAAGCTACAGCCCAATGTGAGGATGTAAACAAACACGGAACCCAGCCGCCATTTCAGTACAAGCCAAGATTGGAGACGGAGTTAGACAGAAAGAATTTGTGGAAACTCCTATTGTCTGATGGCTTTGACCCCTGTGTGCTTCATGCAAAGCCAACAGAATTTTTGCGAGAACTTTATAGACAGAGCCGCTGCCAGCCTGGACTGGAGGAGACAGACAAGGAACAAATTGCAGGAAAAATTTCTTCAAAGACAGAGCCATGGAGGTTGAGGTCTGGAGTCAGGAGGTCTGGGGCTGGGAGAGCGAAGCAGCCCACATGCATGGAAAGGGTGAGTTTGCCCTGGAGGTCGAGGGCGGGCTTTCCACCTCGATGCTCTGGAAGAGTTTTGCCACCTCAGGTCCTAAAGAGGTTGGAGCACATTCCCAGGGAATTGGGGAGAGCCTGGCTGCCACCCCACTGTTCTGAAGGGGTTGAGCGTGTGCCCCGGAGATGGAAGGGAATCCGGGAGCTGCCCCGATGTTTGAGGAGGGTGGGGCCAAGAAGGTGGTCTCCCCAATGTGTGGAAATGTTGGAGCACTCACCTAAGCATTTGGAGAGGAAAGGGCTGCTGAAAAGGCCCTTAGGAAGGGTTAGACTCCTGCTCTCTCAAGCCCCAAGGATGCCACGTTGTTCTGTTAATGACTCTCAGACTTTGAAATCTAATGGAGTTTGTCCTACAGGTTTTAAGAACTGTTTTGGTCCTGTCAACCCTGTTTTCCTTACTGTTTCTCCTTATGGCAATGGAAATGTTTATCCTATGAATGTCCCTCCTTTGTATATTGGAAGCAGATAACTTGTTCTAAGTCCACAGATGCAAGCTAAAGGAAAAGTATGCCTTAGGACTGACCACGCCTATATTTGATTTTGATGGGATTTTGTACTTAACTTTTGTTACTGAAATGGTTTAAGTTTTTATGATATTGTGATGAAATGAATGTATTTTGTATTTGGAAAGATAATGTCATTTTGGGGTCCAGGGGGTGGAATGTGCCGGTTTGAATGTATTGTGTCCCCCAAATGCCATTATCATTGTGGTCTTGTGGGACAGACGTTTTGGTGCTGGTTAGATTTGCTTGGAATGTGCCCCACCCAGCTGTGGGTGGTGACTTGGGTGGGATACTCCTATAGAGGTGTGACCCCACCCATTCAGGGTGGGCCTTGATCAGTGGAGCCATATAAAACATGCTGACTCAAAGAGACTGAACGGGGTGCAGCTATGAGTGATGTTATTTGAAGAGGAGCAAGCTTGCTAGAGAGGAATGTCCTGGGAGAAGCCATTTTGAAACCAGAACTTTGGAGCAGACGCCAGCCACATGCCTTCCCAGCTAACAGAGGTTTTCCGGATGCCATTGGCCATCCTCCAGTGAAGGTACCCGATTACTGATGTGTTACCTTGGACACTTTGTGGCCTTAAGACTGTAACTGTATAGCCAAATAAACCCCCTTTTTATAAAAGCCAATCCATCTCTGGTGTTTTGCATTCCGCAGCATTAACAAACTAAGACAGCTTTTAATAAACAAAAGTAATAAGTGCTGAATGGTTCATAGTGACAGCATCAAAGGAAGCTAAACTGAGAGAGGTACAAGGAGCTGAGTCAAGGGGGGATAAGAATCCTACTGAGGTCTTGGAAAGGTTATGAATAGCACAGCCACCTTCTCCATCACTCCCCTCCTGGCTGAAATATTTTTTTTCACCACCAAAATGATGCTGAGAGCTCCGCAGCTGTGACCAGGAAGTCATATGAAACTGCTATAAATCTTTGTGATTATTTAAATTCCCACAGCAAACTCTGTGCATGTAGGGAAGATCTTATCAAAGTCCCATAGTAGTACCACCTAGACCTCTCTGAAATGACTATTTTATAAGTATGTGAATAATCAAATAAAAAAGAAATCAGAAGTTCCCTTCATCTGATTTAATAGCAATAAGAACTCCTCCTTACAAAGGCCCTGTTCTAAACACCTGGCAGTAACCAGCTAGTTTGATTCTGATTAATAGTTCTATGAAGTATTATTAGTCCATTTTACAGATGAGGAAGTTGAGACAGGGAGAAGTTAAGTAATTTGCCAATGCCAGAAAACAGTAGAGCGAGGCTTTTGTTCCCTGGTTCAAATCCTCGTCTCCTGAATCTGGGCTCTTTTATGTCTTGCTGTGCCTGTGCCGCTCTACACTGGAAAGCCAGGAGACTTTCTGCACCTGATACCTGTCCTCACTCGCTGACTGCTGATAGGTCCTCTGAAAAGAATTCTGAATTTCACTGCCAATGCCAAAGTTCATCAGGAATATCTATCTTGAAGCTACGTTGAATTGTGGGAGGGATAAAAGAGACATCTCATCTCTTGAAAACGAATCTTAGAGTCCTTTTCGTCTCCTTGGTCCCTTAACTTTCAGAGAGTATGTCCATCTTTCTCAAATTACTCCAAGAAAATAGAAATCAGAGCTAAACCAGGTGGAATAAGGTTGTTTGTGCTTTTTGACCTTAAAAATAAAAAGCTTCCAGATTCATTTTCTGCGTTTGAGAACTTAAAATCTCTTCTCAATCAGGACCACAGCTAATAAAACTAAGTCAGCATCACTCCTGGTAGGGTTCATTATTCCTTGTCTCCTAACTCGCCAGGAGGGGAGATTGCTTCCCCAGTGCTAGCTGTTCTAGGAGCTTGGAGCCTGCTTCACCTCTAGGGACATTAGCTTTAACCTTTCACTCTCTTTGATTTAATCTTGTGACTATGTAATTAAATTCCAATAGTCAAGTTTCAGGGGTGGATATACATGGAATAGGCCAGTTCCATTAAACCCAAGCAGATGGCAGATACAGCACCTGGATCAACATGCTCAGATTGCGTGTCACTAGGGTTTGTGTGGAGTCCCCAATAAACACATGCAACAAAAAGTTACAGTCAGGCTGCTTAAAGAGTGAAAGCATTTTCACCTGCTTCCGTGAGATAAGGTGCAATGTATTTTTAATGTACACTTTTATCTCTCCTTGGCTGTGAAGATGACTTCCATGTGATAGCCAAACCATAAGGTAAGCAAAGTTAATAGGTCTGAATTGTAGACAGCATATGGACCCCTGGGGTCAAATTAATGCCTTCTTTCTTCTTCTATTGCTTAAAGCTTTTCAAATGTTGAGAAAGAGCTTTCAGGATTGAGTTTAAAGAAGCTTCTTCCTTTTGTGTTTAACTGCTGTTAATAGCCAGGTGTTATTTCAACATCTGGTTGAAGTCTGTTTTATGATTTTACCAAGTAGACATCAGCTACATCTCCTATCTAGTTAAACTAATATGTGTTGGCAAGGAAATCGTAGTATTTTGAGGCTTCATATGTTATAATTAAAACTGTTTGTTAGTACAATCTTTGATTAAAAGAATGTGATATGAAATAGGAGCTTAAAATCTTCATACGTTTGTTCAAATTTTCTAAGCATTCCAAGCCTACAAACAAAAAGATGTACAATATTGCCTTACACTGGAAATAAAAATACTGAAAAAAGAGAAAATAACATAAATCTCCTTCATTGGACTACTGATTAAAATAAGTGTTGATACATCACATCATTAAGATGAAACGCTGTGTTTGAAAATAATGTTTTATAAATATAAATGTCAAGTAAAATACAAATCTGTTTAAATGGATTATCCCAACTTTATTTAAAAAAAAAAAAGTACACACACAGATAGGAAAATGGTGATGTTAACTCTGGCTGGAGGGAATATGCTAATTTTTATTTTGTAATTTGTGAGGGATTTTTTATTCAGATTTTTAACAATAGGTATACATTGCAATTACATAGATAAAGTTATTTATAAATTAACATCATAGCATTTTCCTAGTTGTCTCAAACCCAAGCTGATATTGATAGAGATCTCACAAACAAAAAAGTCAGTCTCTTCATTGCTGTCATTCTACCAGGAATTCAATAAGACAATGTTAGACACAAATGTAAACTTTAAGGCATTTTTTACCAGTTTATTTCAATGTTCCTTGTATTAAGTGAAATCATTCTGTCTTTGATCAAATGACTTTGAAAAAACAGGATAATAAATGACAGTACATCAGTTAATACTAAATAACAATGACTTGAATTGAGATGAGAGATATTATTTTTGAACCAGGTGCTATTAGTATCAAGAAAGAAAATAAAAGGTAGTTTCTTTATACTTCTATTTAAAAGAAAAATAGCATTGTTTCTAGTTTCCCTCTATCCTTCTTAGAAAGCTTGCTCCTCAGCTCAGTCCTTAGGTCTCCCTAATAGCAACACACAGAGGAAGGTTCATTTACAGAGACTTATCCTCAAAATATCCCTGCAATGCAGGCCAGCAATGGAATATGAAGGAGCACAGAGGTTAAGTGACTCAATCAAAGTAACTTTGTGACTGAACTCTTAATAAAGTCCACGTGCCCGTGTCTTGGGGCAGGCTCTCTTTAAGGTGGCTTTGGTGAGGGGAATACAGTATACCTGGATCTGAGTCTCTCATGTGCCTCTAGGAAAAGGCAGCAAGTTTGAATAACACTGTGGAGAATACTATTAGGTCCCCTAGCAGAAGCATTTTCAATTTTGCTTGAGGTTTCCCTTAAATCTCCGAAGGATGCAGCTAAATTGAACTTCTAGAAATCTCTTGCCAGGAGGTTTGGTTTAAATGATTTAATGGAACACCTTTAGTAACGAGACATAGAATCTCTGTATATTCTTCCCTCACGTGTGACTAGTGAAATGGCACTCCGCTGTTGCCACCAGATTTGTCATCGCAGCGGACCAAGCTGGTAACTTTCCCAGTTAGGTCTAAAGTTCCATAGCAAAAGCCTTCTATGCGTAGCATTGTATCTTTGCTCAAACATTCCATTTGGAAATATCTGGAAATATCTTAGCCTATCTATGCAAGTCCTCAAAGAGATCTCAAATTGAAAATTTTTAAAAAGAAAATGTGTTCTGAGTTCAAATGCATCAAGGAAAATGTCTGGGACTCATTTACTGCCTTTCTTCCTGCAGTAATGGCCATTACTCCAGCCATTGCAAACCAGCTCACTTTTTCCTAATTGTTCTCATGTGGTTAAAGACAACTTCCTTTCACAGCATGGAATACGACATTCCCCAAGCAGACCAAATCAAAGAGATAAAAGTTCCCTAGTTTCTGACTGAAATAGTCTTTAGGGTGCTATCATCTGGATTAATGGCCAAAAAGTAGTCGACTCTCTTTTCTTTCTCCTGTTAAAAACAGTTGGGAAGATTTGCAAAGCAGACGCAGTTCAAAATAATAAAAAAGCATATTCATTAATGATCTCTAGGTTCTTGAAAATCAGTAAAGTCTTTTATGCTTATTACTTTAGTTATATATATTCACCCTCAGCAATTTAATTTAATATAACAAATAATAACATGAGCAACAAGCCAACTATTTAAATCCTGAGATTGGCTCACTAATAGACTAAGAAGTTATTTAAGTTGTAGCTTAATAAATACTGAGTTCCTTTTCATTTATAAAAATGTTTTAGAATATTATTAGATTTTTTACTCTAAAAATAAAGATGGCTTTTTTGTTTATTTAATCAAATGAATATTAAAAGAAAAAAAACTCTCAGAAAGCATTTTCTGCAGTGTCAAATAGTAAAACCAACTTCAAGGTGGAAAATGCCAACTGCTTCTAGAAGAAAACTTGGTATCATGGATAGTCCTCAATGGAAAGGAAGCATGTCAGGAAATAGAAGTCTTTTCTCAATCTGAAACAAATTTGCTCCCCTGAACAGATGTAACTGAAAATCAGAGCATCAAATAATGCTGTGTGAAGTTCTCCAAATAATTTATCAACTCAAATCGTTAAAATATCATCTGAACTAATGAGCAAATATCATTAAAAATAGAATTCTAATTGACTTCAAATAATGTTTATAAAAACATCTTAAGCAACAGCAAGCATATTTTTAATAATACGTTGTTGTGCCTCATGTTTAAGAAATATTTGTTTCTCTTTGCTCACTGATTTCCTTGCTAAGAGATGAGTTAATGTGAATTATCTGATCTAGATTGTGTTCATGGTTTTGTTTTAATTCCCATATTTAATATAGAAGTACTTTTTATAATGTGAATTATCTGATCTAGATTGTGTTCATGGTTTTGTTTTAATTCCTGTATTTAATATAGAAGTACTTTTTATATGTGGTATCCATGAGCTCCCAGCCCTAGTGGGAAAGCATATGTAAGTAAGCAGGTGATGGTTGCCAAAAATGTGTTTGAAATTCGTTTAATTGTTCAGGAGGAAGGAGAAAGTATTGCTTAATTTTAGGTAGTTAAGTAAAATATGCTGAGATTGTTGGAAAACTACTAAAAGGAATAGAAATAGAATATGTATCTTCTAAATCAGTTGAGGGGGAAAAAACACTTCATAGGAGACACAGTTTAAACATAAGGACATAGAAAGGCTAAAAATAAGAGGAAGAAAATAACAAGAAGGTATCAGCCAAAAGAAAGCTGGTATAACCATATTAATAACACTTAAAAATAGACTTTAAGGCAAGAAAACAAAATATTCCCTTGAGGAAGTGGGTTACTATATAATTATACAAGGACTACTTCACAGAAAATGTACAATTATTCTAAAATCCACACATATAATAGCATAGATAGACTCAAATAATGAGGAACAAAAATTGATAGAAATTGACGCATGCACAAACATTTAACACATTATCTTAATAATTGATAAAACAAGGAGTATCCCCCTGTTCTAGTTTGCTAATGCTGCTGGAATGCAAAACACCAGAGATGGATTGGCTTTTATAAAAGGGGGTTTATTTGGTTACACAGTTACAGTCTTAAGGCTGTAAAGTGTCCAAGGTAAGGCATCAACAAACGGGTACCTTCACTGGAGGCTGCCCAATGGCATCCGGAAAACCCGTTAACTGGGAAGGTATGTGGCTGGCATCTGCTTTGGAGTTCTGGTTTCAAAATAGCTTTCTCCCAGGACATTCCTCCCTAGGCTTCAGCTCCTCAAAAATGTCACTCTTAGTTGCTCTTGGGGCGTTTGTCTTCTCTTAGCTTCTCTGGAGCAAAAGTCTGCTTTCAAAGGCCCTCTCCAAAATGTCTCTACAAGCTGAAGCTCCTCTTTCAACTCCTGTGCATTCTTCAAATGTCCCTCTTGGCTGTAGCAACCTCCCTCCTTTTGTCTGAGCTTATACAGTGCTCCAGTAAACAAATCAAGGCCCATGCTGAATGGGCAGGGCCACACCTCCGTGGAAATTATCCAATGAAAGATCTTGCCCCCAGTTGAGTGATCACATCTCCAGGGAAACATCCAATCAAAAGTCTCTAACCCAATCAACACCAATAAGTTTCCTGCCCACACAAGACTGCATCAAAGACAATAGTGTTTTAGGGGACATAATACATTCAAACCAGCACACCCCCCAAAAATGTAAGAGATAAATTGAGGTACAGTTAGTTTAACCTAATAGAATTCTGTTAACAACAGTTAGGAAAAACCATTTTTCTCAAGCAGTTGACCAAATTACTAGACAATGAAAGAAATCATAGCAAACACCAAAGAGTTGCTATCCTTCGGGTCATGTTCTCTGAATTAAAGGAAAATAAGTTAGAAATAAGTAATTAAAGATATCTGTTAAAAATTCAAAATTTAGAGATGTGCTCCTAAAGAACGTATGGATCAGAGAAGATATATCAATGAAATCACCAAAGTTTTAGTGCTAAAATTAATTTAAAATTACATATTAAAATATGAGGGAGGCAGCTAAATTAGTACTTAGAGGAGAATGTATATCCTTAAAGGATTTAATTAACAGAAACAAAATAAAAAATTATTGCAGAGAATGTAGCAAACTAACATTTAATATCCAGCATAAATAAAAAACTTGGAGCAATAAAGAAAAAACAAAAAAAAATCAACTGATAATAAATAAATGAAAAGAAGATAAAAACAACTGGAATCAGGGAAATACAAATTAAAATCAAATAAGACACTATTTCCTTACCTAAGATAGATAAACATTTCAATGTTTGGCAATGGGAATTAACAAGGATATAATAACGGGAACCCTCAAATTTTACTGATGATAATGAAAATTGATCCAAATACTTTGGAGAGCAGTTAGGTAATATCTAGTAAAGCTGAAACTGGAAGTTTAATATTCAATCTAGCTATTCAAATTCTAGATATGTATGCTAAGGGAACTCATATATGATACAAGGTGACACTTTATTCATTAAGGACAGTTTATGACACTGTAAAATGTAAACAAACAGAAATGTTCATCAAATGAAAAGTAAAATTAAAATTCTTATATATTGTACAATGATATATTTATACAATAAAGCCATTTATTGAAAATGAATGAATGAAGACAACATGGGTACATTTCAAAAACATAATACTGAGCACAAAAAAGCAAGTTGTGGAATGATTTGAGAGAGTTTGAAACTGTTTATGTATAAATCTAAGAACATGTAAAGCAACACTAAATACAGTTTATAGAAACATATACACATAGTCGGCATTTTAAATGGATTCATAGGAATAATAAACACCAAATTCTGCATAGTATTTGTGGGGAACACAGCCCTTCGATTATATTTGTAACATTTTTTTAAATGAATAGAAGATCTGAAGCAAATTTAGCATAATATTAGGATCAAACAAAGCTTGTTGATGGTACATGAGTATTCCTCTTACTACCCTTTTTACTTCTCTGTATGCTTAAAATATTTCCTAAGAAAAATGAAATAGCAAAAAATGAAATAATAAAGCAATAAACTGTATTATCAGCCAGGACAGAAATGCTACATTCTTCTTCAGAGCATGAGAAAATAATCTATATGCACATAAGGTATACATTTAAAAAAGAAAAGTGATGTATTGTCTTTACCCAAAACATGTTTTTTTCTTTGAAATTATTGACAGAACTCAAGCAAAAATAAAGAACTCAAAGTTGACCCACGAAAAATTCAATGATACAAGTTTTATTAAATGTTATAATGAGGGAAGGTATGGACAATATTGTAAATTTCCATTTGAAAGAATTCTTCTTAAAATCCTCTGCCTAAAACTACTATGATAAAAACAAGCTTCTGTTTTTGACTTTGAGCTTTTTGTTGTCAGGCTCAATCTGACATCATCCTTGCACATTATCTAGAAACTTAATACAATATATTTTGTGCCACTGGTAACAAATGTAGTTAAGGAGTTCATCTGATAAAACATCTTTGTGCAATTTCAAATTAAGTTCTGCTTCTAGACATACATAAATTTCTTGGTTCCTGATTATTCCCTTGTTTTTCAAATTATTAAAGCACATAAACCAATAGACCAATGGATGCTAATAGGAGTGATAGCATCTGCAACAGATTTTTTTTTTTTTTAAATCTGCTTCAGGCTAGTTCTTTCAATGGTCTATTAAATCATCAAAATTTGGGTGAGGCAATTTCTGCTCAAGTAAATTGTTACCCAAAATAAATACATTGGGGATTTCAAGAGGAAAAAAAAAAAAAACAGAAAATTAATAATTTGTAGATTTACAGATTTTTAAGTCATTTCCAAAATATATATACTTTTACATTTATCATTCCACTACCAGGTTTCAGGGATATCTTAAGCCATATTGAGGTAATGGCCATTTGGACAGGGATTGTATCAAAATTCCCCCAGAGATATGGAATATCAGAGGGGAAGTTCTGATACAGAAGTTCTGAGCACTGCCCGTAGGCAAAATATTGTACATGGGTGCTATAAGATCAAAGGAAGTGGTAAGCTATAAAAAAGAAAGAGAAACTCTGAGCTTGCTCACATATGGTTTAAAATGTGTTCATTCAAAGAATTTTATTTGGGTCCTATTACGTGCCAAGAATTGTGCCAAGTTCTGTACAAAACAAATGTGGTCTCTGCTTTCATGAATCTTGAGAGACAGGCGTTATATGCATAATCACACAGATAAATGACCACTTGGAGTTGATTATCCTTTGTATCATTCTGAGTGCAGATGAGGAGACAGACAGAATTCCTTATCATTTCTAGTCAGGGGGGCAGTTCCTGTTTTTCTTCAGGAAACAAAATCCACCCTAGGTATTTAGGTGAAAGGGAAATAGGTACTGTTCAGGTTTGCTAATGCTGCTGTTATGCAAAATACCAGAAATGGATTGGCTTTTATAAAGGGTGTTTATTTGGTTACAAATTTAGAGTTCTAAGGTCATGAAAGTGTCCAAACTAAGGCATCAACAATAGGATACCTTCACTGAAGAACGGTCGACAGCATCCGGAATACCTCTGTCAGTTGGGAAGGCACATGATGGGCATCTGCTGCCCCTTTGCTCCCAGGCTGCATTTCAAAATGGCTTTCTCCAAAATGTCTCTGGGTCTCTCTTAGCTGCTCTTCAGCTCCTATGCATCTAGGCATCAGGGTCCTCTCTTAGCTTCCCCAGAGCAAACTCTGGGGTAGCATCTCTTAATTTAGCATCTTCAAATGTCCTTCTGTCTGCTTCTCCAAGCATATCTAAGTATCAGCAAGCATCTCTTGGGACATTTTGTCCTCTCTGCTCTCTCTGTGAGCTCTCTTTATAGGACTCCAGTGAGCTAATCAATATCTACCCTGAATGGGTGGGGTCAGATCTCTATGGAAACATTCAATCAAAAGATTAATGTCTGCCCTCACAAAATTGCATTAAAGAATATGGCTTTTGGGGGGACATAATACATCCAAACCAACACAGATACTTTACACAATTGTGGGAAGAAATGAAAGAGCAGGAGATAAGGGGCAGCCAATAGGAATATTAAGTTCAAGAACACATCTGTTTGAAATATGTCCCTCTGTTTTGGTTTGCTAAAGCTGCCAAAATGCAATATACCAGATACAGACTGGCTTTTAACAATGGGAATTTATTACCTTACAAGTTATAATTCTAAGGCCATGAAGATGTCCAAACTAAGGCATCAACAGGAGGATACCTTCTCTGAAGAAAGGCTGCTGGCATCTGGGACTCCTCTGTCACATGGCTGGTGAGTGCTTTCA
Organism: Choloepus didactylus; assembly: GCF_015220235.1. Classification (NCBI taxonomy): domain Eukaryota; kingdom Metazoa; phylum Chordata; class Mammalia; order Pilosa; family Megalonychidae; genus Choloepus; species Choloepus didactylus. Next base: position 23,323,503 of record NC_051310.1, read on the forward strand.
GGTTCTGGCTTCAGTGGCTCTTTCAATTTCTGTGAATCCTTGCTTGCTTCTCCAGGGCTTTTCTCTCTCATCTCTCTTGGCTTTTGCTGTCCTTTATCCTCTCATAAAGGACTCCAGTAAAAGGATTAAGACCCACCTTGAATGGGGTGGGTCACATCTCAATTGAAATAACCTAATCAAAATGTCCCACCCACAACAGGTCAGCACCAACAGGAATGGATTACAAGAACATGGCCTTTTCTGGGGTACATAACAGCTCCAAACTAGCACACCCTCCAAAAGATATGCTGAATTCCTAATCCTCAGTCCCTCAGCATGTGACTTTATTTGGCAATAGGGATTCCATTATAGATGGAGTTAGACAAGATGAAATGAGATCATAATGGAGTAGGTTGAGCACTTACCAGAAGGGGAGAGGAGACACAGACAGACAAACACAGTGAAGGCAGTTATGTGACAGAGGCAGAGAGTGAGTTATACTGCCACAAAACAGAAACACCAAGAACTGCCAGTCACTGCCAGAAGCTCAGGAGAGACACATGGAACAGTTCTGCCCTGTAGACTCCCCAGAGAACATGGCCATTTGGACACCTTAATTTCAGACTTCTATGCTCCAGAATTATGAACCAATAAAATTCTGTTGTTTTAAGCCATCCAGTTTGTGGTACTTTGCTATAGCAGCCGTAAGAAACTAAGATGACATCTGAATGATTGCTCTCTGGGAATTAGGAAATACAGTACACTGCGCTGCCGCTATCCCCACCACAGCCTCTTCTTGGTACTCATGTGTCAGGGAATTTGCTACAAACCCAATAGCAACAGACAAATGTCTGGGAAATGCAATTATAGGCTTGTGCCAATTTGAATGTATTCTGTCCCCCAAATACCATATTCTTTGATGCAATCTTGTGGGGCAGACATATTAGTGGGGATTAAGTTGGAAAGTTTGGATTAGGTTGTTTGCATGGAAATGTGCCCCACCCAACTGTAGGTGATAACTCTGATGAGATCATTTCCATGGAGGTGTGGCCCCACCCATTCAGGGTGGGCCTTTGTCAGTGGAGCCATAGAAATGAACTGACAAACAGAAGGAACTCAGTTCAGCTGAGAGTGACATTTTGAAGAGGAGCTACAGCCAAGAGGGACACTTTGAAGAAACCAGAACTTTGGAGCAGACGCCAGCCATGTGCCTACCCAGCTAACAGAGGTTTTCCGGACACCACTGGCCATCCTCTAGTGAACATACCTGATTGATGATGTGTTACCTTGGACACTTTATGGCCTTAAGACTGTAACTGTGCAATCAAACAAACCCCCTTTATAAAAGACAATCCATCTCTGATGTTTTGCATTGTGGCAGCATTAGCAAACTAGAACAAAGCTTATATCTTCTTTAGCACAGGATAACATCTGGAAGGCTGTAGGAATGTATGCTTTTTGTGAATTGACTGTAGCCAGCATAGTATACTCTTTGACTACTCATAATCCATAACTTAAAGAAAAAAAATATAGGCATCTACTTAACATATCATAATTATTCCTTAGACAGACAGAAATAGGCTCACAATTTTCCCAAATTTTGATAGTCATTGTATTCATAGTCAGATAATCATCTTTCAATTCCATTCATAATCCCAAATGGAGAATCTATAATTAGAGAACTATGTTAAATATTTATCATATTTATATAAAATTATACGGAGAAAAGAAGTGAAAAGAAAGGTCAGCATATCTATCTATTTATCTATCTATCTATCCAGCTATCTGTACTGGTTTGAAACTGTTATGTACCCCAGGAAAGACTATGTTCTTTAATGCAATCTTGTGGGGCAGACTTACTATGGGTGTGATCTTTTGATTATGTTGTTTCCATGGAGATGTGACCCACTCAACTGTGTGTGGAGACTTTTTGATTAGATTGTTTCCATGGAGGTATGGCCCTGCCCATTCTGGGTGGGTTTTGATTAGTTTACTGGGGTCCTTTAGGAGAGCTCATGGAGAGAAGGAGCTCAGAATAGCTGAGGGAGACATTTTGGAGAGAAGCTAAGTTATATAATCCAGAGTTTGCCCCCAGGAGAAGCTAAGAGCCTACACAGACCAGACACTTGGAGATGCAGACAGAAAGACATTTGGAGATGTTAAGCCAAGAGATGAAGCCCAGAGTTTGCCCCAGAGAAGCCAAGAAAGGACCCCCAGATACTTAGAGAGAAAGGCCCTGGGAGAACAAGCAAGGATTCACAGGAGCTGAGAGAGAAGCTAAGACAGAAGCAAAGAGACATTCTGGAGAAAATCATTCTGAAACCAGAATCCAGGAGCAAAGGACCAGGAGGTGCCAGCCATGTGCCATCCCAGCTGACAGAGGTGTTCTGGATGCCATAGGCCCTTCTACAGTGAAGGTATCTTCTTGCTGATGTCTTAGTTTGGACACTTTTATGGCCTTAGAACTGTAAAATTGTAACCTAATAAACCCCCTTTATAAAAGCCAATTCATTTCTGGTATTTTGCATAACGTCAGCTTTAGCAGACTGGAATTCTACCTATCTATCTATTTATAACAATGCAAGGAAGAAAACAGGAGTGATTTTTAATTCTTTAATCTGAAACTTGTCACAAGTTCACAATTTTTGTTTATATCTTTTATCATCTTCCCATTTCATGTTACTTGGCTTCAACCAGCACCATGACTGAGCAGCATTCTTTGCTTGGTAGAGTGATGCAAATCCTCATCCAATAATTGTCAAGACATAGCTGTATCCAGGTGTACTTGCTTCTCCTTTGCATTACCCAGATAGACTATTTTAGCCCCAAGCAACCTCCATCTCTTAGGCCCTTACTCAAACCTTAGTTCTGGTCTTCATAACTATGCCATCAGAGGAAAAGTCTGATACAACAGGAAGGCAGTACTACAAATATGTGTAAGACAAGATTGAAGTAGTGTGCACTGTATTCTAAGAGTGTTACTCCACACCATCGCTTTTCCCTTACTTCTCATGGTTTGCTTCAACTTGATTCAATAAAGTGTCTGATTTCAGCATCTTAATTTGGTCAGTGGGTCTCGCTGTTCAGTGACCTCTGGGATAGGTTAAAATAATTTCTCACAAGACATTTAACTATGGATAAACAGTGCCATGTATTAGTCACTAATTCATATTATATATCACATTCTGAAGGACAGTACCCTCAATCTCCAGGAGTCTCTTCTCCCAGGTATACACTATCATACTGTTTTAAAAGGCCAGTTGCTTTAGACAGCTTGAGACACATGATAACGTAAATGAATCCTACGTGCTTAAGTCCATTTTCTCAATTCTTATGTTATAAAAGAATCCACTGATCAGAAGCAATGTTATATGGATCACCATTATAATGTCCCATTAAGTAAGTTCACAGATGCAAAGATATGGTCACAAGGAAGTCAAATGCATTGTCTATTCCAATAAGGATCAATAGTTGCTCTCTCCATAATGGAAGGAATCCAGTGTCATTGCCTGCCATCTCACATATGGGTGGCCCACCTGTTATAGGGCAATGTGAGGGATTCAGCATTTGTCTCTGAGGTTGGCAGTTTAAGCCCTCAGATTTGGCTGTATCGAATACGCCATGTTGTTGAAAGTATTTTTAGCCTACATCCTCACTTTAATGAATACTTTATGCATGAACCCATTGAGCAGGCACAGAGGGTGTCTGAGGAAAGACCCTGACTGCTATCCACATAATATGTCATCCTATTGACCCATCATTGAAAGCTCCCTATGCTAAGGATGTCTTCTGAAGAGAAATCACATAGGGCAAGAATATATTTATAAGTTCTGTCAGTTCTGAAAGATCATCCCACCCACCTCTTCTGTATATTTCCTTATTATTTATTCTCTAAATTGAATCCATAGCTATGAAAATCTTTGCTTCCAAGAAGAGTAGGAAATTAAATATACAATTCAAAGATCTGCCCACTTAGAAAATTTATCTTCCCCATAGTTTTTTCCAGGAAATAAGTATTGGTTGAAGAAAGAGGAAGTCCATTTGGAGGGTGAATCATCAGCTCAAGTAACATATTTGAGCTCCAATCTTATATATATCATTTTCACTTGAGGTAGAATTCTTATGCCCAAGAATAATTATATGGCAAGTTGATCAAAAACAAAACAAAACACCCAATTCATGATGATAATGGTTGCCCTTGATGCTCAAGTGTTTAGCCTCTCCCAACATCTGTTAACAAGGCAGGCATGATTTTGTTTCAAAACCCCAAAGGTCTATATGGTTAATCACATATTAAGGCTTGCCAGAGTCTCCAAACATCATGACTATCTGCCTCAAACACTTTAGGCACCACTGAATTTCCAGAAGTGTTAGACCCAAGTGGCAGAGCAGCTTGCACCACAGCCTGGACCTACTGGAGAATCTACTTGTTATGGGACAAACTCAAAAGTCACGGCCTTTAGAGGCTACTTGGTGTTTCTGTTTGTTAAGGCTGCCAAAGCGCAATACACCAGAAATGGATTGGCTTTTACAATGGGGGTTTATTAGCTTGCAAATTTACACCTCTAAGCCTTGAAAATGTTCCAATTAAGGCATCAACAGGATAATACCTTCTCTGAAGAGCAGTTAACCCAAGTTTGGGCTCCTCAGTCAGATAGCAAGTCTGCCAGTCCTTCTCTCCTGGGTTCCATTGCTTCAGCTTCTGGCCTCTCTATCGGTGGCTTTTTCTCTAAACTTCTCTGGGTTTTTCTCTGAATTTCATCTCTTAGCTTCTTTATGTGTTTTATCCCCTCATAAAGGACTCCAGTAGGAGGACCAAGACCCATTTTTAATAAGGTGGGTCACATCTCAGCCAAAATAATCTAATGTAATGGTCTGCCCACAGGAATGGATTACAAGAACATGGCCTTTTCTGGGGTACATAACAGCTTCAAACCACCACACCTGGTAAAAGTGTTTAAGCAGCCCATCCAAATGTAAAATATATTGCTTTTAAATGTCCAAGAACCCTGCCATGAACTGGGTCTACTTCTTTGAATGGAATATCCAGAAATGCTGAACTGTCACTGACAGTTCTCCTAACTTTTGGCATGCATATGTAACACCATCTAGTCAAGGATATCTTTTACTTACAGCTCATGAAGTGCATGTCACATGATGCCACTAAATAGTAGAACTGTGTGACATCCTCTGTAATGGTGAGACACTCAAGGGCCCTGGGAGTAATTTGTGCTATCACCATGATAAATGTTAATGAAGGTGAAAGCAAACCATTCCGATGTTCTGTACTTATTGAGATAAAACGAAAGAAATTCTCAGTTTGATAGCTACGTACCAAGTGCCCACAGCTTAGCTGATTTTGTTCCAGTAGAGACCACATCTATAGCAACGGTAGCAACTGCATTGTCCACAATAATTAAGCTTATATTAATCCACTCCCACTCTCCAAATTGTGGCCAACTTCCTCATGGGCCAAAGAAGAAACCTAAATGGGGATGTGATAGAAATGACCACCCTTGCACCTGGAGTCTAGAAATGGAATGAGTAGCTATGACATCCCACTGTGGTGATTAAAGTCTGGCTTCTGATTGCTAAATCCAGGTTTTGTTTTGTTACTTTTTTCTGGTTGTAAAAATTCAGGTAAATGTTTAGTTGGCTGATATTTATTTTATTCATAGGGTCATTATGAGTAATTATCTACTCTTAGGAAATGGGTGAAACTATTTCCCTGTCACTATACCCTTATTGCCTATTACAGACATCATGCATACTCTGTACCTGAAGGTGACTGTTGTCATTTGACCTCTCTCATTCCTGAAGTCCATTGTCCTCACTTAAACAGGGAACCCACTTCAAGGGCCACATCTAAACCTTCATTTATTGCCATCGAGGACATATTTCATCAATGTATTACTGAATGTCTTGATGAAAGATTATTTTTCATACTCTCTCAGAAGACATAATTAGAGGTTATGGTGAATCACATGATAAATCACTCCAAAGTTTCGATCCTGCTACTCCTTCTCCTACAATATACCAGGGAATTCCTCGCAGCTCAATTTCAATTGGCATAGTTCACCATTGAGTCCAGGTTTCATTTAACCAATCCAGCAAGCTAAACACTTATAATCACTCTGAGCTGCTTGGGCAAGCACATTGAATGCAGACTCTGTACCTGTACCCATATTGGTTAATTTTGCTCAATTTGTTTATGATATTTCCCACCTGGGACACCTCTTGGAATCTATTGCCACATGCATTCCCAAGGTTTTTTCTGATAAGAAAATAGCAAAATCTTGCCCTTCTTTTGATGTTTAGCCCTTCCTTCTTGATTCACACTTTACACTTGACCCCTACTGACATCCTGGGAGCTGATTCTAACTCTAGGTCAGGATAGTCTGTGAAGGCAAATGGCATGACTTGTGAGTTAGCCACCTCAAGAGGGAGTGTTTTTCAAGAAAGAGATAACCAACTTTATCCAAAAGGAAGGAGGTTCTTTTACTGGCAAGGGAAATCTAAGTGAATTGGGGGTCAGAATACTCAGATTCATCTAAATCCACTCTATATTCCAATCTTTCTCAATCAATACATTAGCTTTCATAAGGGATATCTAGTGAGTCTGTGATTCAACTCTCATTACAGTTCATTCACAAATAAGATCGAATGCTGTGTATCCTTTTTTTTTTTTTTTTTTTTTTTTTTTTTTTGCCAAAAGTGCTCTGTAGTTAAAATATATAAAAGATAGTGGAGAGTAGTCATGGATATTCTCTGAGCCTGTGACTTACCTTGAGCCAAGTATTTAAAGCTCTGATCTTATTTTTTCTTTAAACTCTTCAGTCTAGTCAGAAATGGCCAAACTATCCTACAAATATTGCATTTATTATTCCTATTATAAGAGTCTATTGGATATTGTTGGAGGAGGCAGGGCAAGATGGCAGATTGCTGAGCTGTATGTTTTAGTTACTGCTCCAGGAAAGTAGGTAGAAAGCCAGGAACTGTGTGGACTGGACACCACAGAGCAATTTGACTTTGGCGTACTTCATACAACACTCATGAACACGTCAAACTGCTGAGATCAGCAAAATCTGTAAGTTTTTGTGGCCAGGGGACCCGTGCCCCTCCCTGCCAGGTTCAGACCCATGGGAGGAGGGGCCATCAGCGCTGGGAAGGAGAAGGGAGAACTGCAGTGGGAGCTCTTATCAGAAACTCATTCTACTGATCCAGACTCCAACCATAGATAGACTGAGACCAGACACCAGAGAATCTGAGAGCAGCCAGCCCAGCAGAGAGGAGATAGGCATAGCAAAAAACAGCAAGAAAAACTCCAAAATAAAAGTAGAGGCTTTTTGGAGTTCTGGTGAACATAGAAAGGGGAAGGGCAGAGCTCAAGCCCTGAGGCTCATATGCAAATTCTGAAGAAAATCTGATCTCTCTGCCCCCTGGATCTTTCCTTAATGGCCCTAATTGCTTTGTCTCTTACCATTTCAATAACCCATTAGATCTGCAAGGAGGGCTTTTTTTTTTTTATCATTTTTTTTTTCTGTTTCTAAAACAATTACTCTAAGAAGCCCAATACAGAAAGCCTCAAAGACTTGCAATTTGGGCAGGTCAAGACAAGAGCAGAACTAAGAGAGCTCTGAGACAAAAGGCAATAATCCAGTGGCTGAGAAAATTCACTAAACACCACAACTTCCCAAGAAAAGGGGGGTGTCCACCCACAGCCATCATCCTGGTGGACAGGAAACACTCCTGTCCATCACCAGCTCCGTAGCCCAGAGCTGCCCCAGACAACCAAGTGTGACGGAAGTGCTTCAAATAACACGCACACACCACAAAAATGGGCATGGACATTAGCCTTCCCTGCACCCTCAGCTGGTTGTCCCAGAGTTGGGAAGGTGGAGCAGTGTGAACTAACAAAGCCCCACTCAGCCATCATTTCAGCAGACTGGGAGCCTCCCTACACAGCCCAGCAGCCCAGAACTGCCCTGGGGGGATGGCACTCACCTGTGACATAGCACAGTCATCCCTCAACAGAGGACCAGGGGGTGCACGGCCTGGAAGAGGGGCCCACTTGCAAGTCTCAGGAGCCATATGCCAATACCAAGGACTTGTGGGTCAGTGGCAGAGACAAACTGTGGCAGGACTGAACTGAAGGATTAGACTATTGCAGCAGCTTTAAAACTCCAGGATCACCAGGGAGATTTGATTGTTAGGGCCACCCCCTCTCCCTGACAGCCCAGACACATGCCCCATATACAGGGCGGGCAACACCAACTACACACGCAAGCTTGGTACACCAATTGGACCCCACAAGACTCACTTCCCCACTCACCACAAAGGCAAAGCAGGGGAGGACTGACTTGTGGAGAACAGGTGGCTCGTGGACACCACCTGCTGGTTAGTTAGAGAAAGTGTACTCTATGAACCTGTAGATCTGATAAATTAGAGTTAAGGACTTCAATTGGTCTACAAACCCTAAAAGAACCCTATCAAGTTCAGCAAATGCCAAGAGGCCAAAAACAACAGAAAATTATAAAGCATATGAAAAAAACAGACAATATGGATAACCCAAGCCCAAGCACCCAAATCAAAAGCTCAGAAGAGACACAGTACTTAGAGCAACTAATCAAAGAACTAAAGTTGAACAATGAGACCATAGTATGGGATACAAAGGATATCAAGAAGACCCTAGAAGAGCATAAAGAAGACATTGCAAGACTAAATAAAAAAATAGATGATCTTATGGAAATTAAAGAAACTGTTGACCAAATTAAAAACATTCTGAATACTCATAGTACAAGACAAGAAGAAGTTGAACAATGAATCAGTGACCTGGAAGATGACAGAATGGAAAATGAAAGCACAAAAGAAAGAATGGGGAAAAAAATCGAAAAAATCAAAATGGACCTCAGGGATATGATAGACAATATAAAATGACCCAATATAAGACTCATTGGTGTTCCAGAAGGGGAAGAAAAGGGTAAAGGTCTAGGAAGAGTATTTAAAGAAATTGTTGGGGAAAACTTCCCAAATCTTCTAAACAACATAAATACACAAATCATAAATGCTCAGTAAACTCCAGATAGAATAAATCCAAATAAATCCACTCCAAGACATATTCTGATCACACTGTCAAACATGGAAGAGAAGGAGCAAGTTCTGAAAGCAACAAGAGAAAAACAATTCACCACATACAAAGGAAACAGCATAAGACTAAGTAGTGACTACTCAGCAGCCATGATGGAGGCGAGAAGGCAGTGGCATGATATATTTAAAATTCTGAGAGAGAAAAATTTCCAACCAAGAATACTTTATCCAGCAAAGCTCTTCTCCAAATTTGAGGGAGAGCTTAAATTTTTCACAGACATAGAAATCCTGAGAGAATTTGCTAACAAGAGACCTGCCCTACTGGGGATACTAAAGAGAGCCCTACAGACAGAGAAACAAAGAAAGGAGAGAGAGACTTGGAGAAAGGTTCAGTACTAAAGAGATTTGGTAAGGGTACATTAAAGGATATTAATAGAGAGAAGGGAAAAATATATATGACAAACATAAACCAAAGGAAAAGATGCCTGATTCAAGAAATGCCTTCATGGTTATAACATTGAATGTAAATGGATTAAACTCCCCAATTAAAACATATAGATTCACAGAATGGATTAAAAAAAAAATGACCCATCAATATGTTGCATACAAGAGACTTATCTTAGACACAGGGACACAAAGGAATTGAAAGTGAAAGGATGGAAAAAAAATATTTCATGCAAGCTACAGCCAAAAGAAAGCAGGTGTAGCAATATTAATCTCAGATAAAATAGACTTCAAATGCAGGGATGTTTTGAGAGACAAAGAATGCCACTACATACTAATAAAAGGGGCAATTCAACAAGAAGAAATAACAATCATAAATGTTTATGCACCCAATCAAGGTGCCACAAAATACATGAGAGAAACACTGGCAAAACTAAAGGAAGCAATTGATGTTTCCACAATAATTGTGGGAGACTTGAACACATCACTCTCTCCTATAAATAGATCAACCAGACAGAAGACCAATAAGGAAATTGAAAACCTAAACAATCTGATAAATGAATTAGATTTAACAGACATATATAGAACATTACATCCCAAATCACCAGGCTACACATACTTCTCTAGTGCTCATGGAACTTTCTCCAGAATAGATCATATGCTGGGACATAAAACAAGGCTCAATAAATTTAAAAAGATTGAAATTATTCAAAGCACATTCTCTGACCACAATGGAATACAATTAGATGTCAATAACCATCAGAGACTTCGAAAATTCACAAATACCTGGAGGTTAAACAACACACTCCTAAACAATCAGTGGGTTAAAGAAGAAATAGCAAGAGAAATTGCTAAATATATAGAGACGAATGAAAATGACAACACAACATACCAAAACCTATGGGATGCAGCAAAAGCAGTGCTAAGGGGGAAATTTATAGCACTAAACACATATATTAAAAAGGAAGAAAGAGCCAAAATCAAAGAACTAATGGATCAACTGAAGAAGCTAGAAAATGAACAGCAAACCAATCCTAAACCAAATAGAAGAAAAGAAATAACAAGGATTAAAGCAGAAATAAATGACATAGAGAACAAAAACAATAGAGAGGATAAATATCACCAAAAGTTGGTTCTTTGAGAAGATCAAAAGATTGACAAGCCCCTAGCTAGACTGACAAAATCAAAAAGAGAGAAGACCCATATAAACAAAATAATGAATGAAAAAGGTGACATAACTGCAGATCCTGAAGAAATTAAGAAAATTATAAGAGGATACTATGAACAACTGTATGGCAACAAACTGGATAATGTAGAGGAAATGGACAATTGCCTGGAAACATATGAACAACCTAGACTGACCAGAGAAGAAATAGAAGACCTCAACCAACCCATCACAAGCAAAGAGATCCAATCAGTCATCAAAAATCTTCCCACAAATAAATGCCCAGGGCCAGATGGCTTCACAGGGGAATTCTACCGAACTTTCCAGAAAGAACTGACACCAATCTTACTCAAACTCTTTCAAAACATTGAAGAAAATGGAACACTACCTAACTCATTTTATGAAGCTAACATCAATCTAATACCAAAACCAGGCAAAGATGCTACAAAAAAGGAAAACTACCGGCCAATCTCCCTAATGAATATAGACGAAAAATCCTCCACAAAATACTTGCAAATTGAATCCAAAGACACATTAAAAAAATCATACACCATGACCAAGTGGAGTTCATTCCAGGCATGCAAAGATGATTCAACATAAGAAAATCAATCAATGTATTACAACACATTAACAATTCAAAAGGGAAAAATCAAATGATCATCTCAGTAGATTCTAAAAAAGCATTTGACAAAATCCAACATCCATTTTTGATAAAAGCACTTCAAAAGGTAGGAATTGAAGGAAACTCCCTCAATATGATAAAGAGCATATATGAAAAACCCACAGCCAGCATAGTACTCAATGGTGAGAGACTGAAAGCCTTCCCTCTAAGATCAGGAACAAGACAAGGATGCCCGCTATCACCACTGTTATTCAACATTGTGCTGGAAGTGCTAGCCAGGGCAATCCAGCAAGACAAAGAAATAAAAGGCATCCAAATTGGAAAAGAAGAAGTAAAACTGTCATTGTGTGCAGATGATATGATCTTATATCTGGAAAACCCTGAGAAATCGACAATACAGCTAGTAGAGCTAATAAACAAATTTAGCAAAGTAGCGGGATACAGGATTAATGCACATAAGTCAGTAATGTTTCTATATGCTAGAAATGAACAAACTGAAGAGATACTCAAGGAAAAGATACCATTTTCAATAGCAACTAAAAAAATCAAGTACCTAGGAATAAACTTAACCAAAGATGTAAAAGACCTATACAAAGAAAACTATATAACTCTACTAAAAGAAATAGAAGGGGACCTTAAAAGATGGAAAAATATTCCATGTTCATGGATAGGAAGGCTAAATGTCATTAAGATGTCAATTCCACCCAAACTCATCTACAGATTCAATGCAATCCCAATCAAAATTCCAACAACCTACTTTGCAGACTTGGAAGAGCTAGTTATCAAATTTATTTGGAAAGGGAAGATGCCTCAAATTGCTAAAAACACTCTAAAAAGGAAAAACCAAGTGGGAGGACTTACACTCCCTGACTTTGAAGCTTATTATAAAGCCACAGTTGCCAAAACAGCATGGTACTGGCACAAAGATAGACATATAGATCAATGGAATCGAATTGAGAATTCGGAGATAGACCCCCAGATCTATGGCCGACTGATCTTTGATAAGGCCCCCAAAGTCACTGAACTGGGTCATAATGGTCTTTTCAACAAATGGGGCTGGGAGAGTTGGATATTCATATTCAAAAGAATGAAAGAGGACCCCTACCTCACCCCCTACACAAAAATTAACTCAAAATGGACCAAAGATCTCAATGTAAAAGAAAGTACCATAAAACTCCTAGAAGATAATGTAGGAAAACATATTCAAGACCTTATATTAGGTGGCCACTTCCTAGACTTTACACCCAAAGCACAAGCAACAAAAGAAAAAAATAGATAAATGGGAACTCCTCAAGCTTAGAAGTTTCTGCACCTCAAAGGAATTTCTCAAAAAGGTAAAGAGGCAGCAACTCAATGGGAAAAAAATTTTTGGAAACCATGTATCTGACAAAAGACTGATATCTTGCATATATAAAAAAATCCTACAACTCAATGACAATAGTACAGACAGCCCAATTTTAAAATGGGCAAAAGATATGAAAAGACAGTTCTCTGAAGAGGAAATACAAATGGCCAAGAAACACATGAAAAAATGTTCCACTTCACTAGCTATTAGAGAGATGCAAATTAAGACCACAATGAGATACCATCTCACACCGATTAGAATGGCTGCCATTAAACCAACAGGAAACAACAAATACTGGAGGGGATGTGGAGAAATTGGAACTCTTATTCATTGTTGGTGGGACTGTATAATGGTTCAGCCACTCTGGAAGTCAGTCTGGCAGTTCCTTAGAAAACTAGATATAGAGTTACCATTCGATCCAGCGATTGCACTTCTCGGTATATACCCGGAAGATCGGAAAGCAGTGACACGAACAGATATCTGCACGCCAATGTTCATAGCAGCATTATTCACAATTGCCAAGAGATGGAAACAATCCAAATGTCCTTCAACAGATGAGTGGATAAATAAAATGTGGTATATACACACGATGGAATACTGCACGGCAGTAAGAAGGAACGATCTCGTGAAACATATGACAACATGGATGAACCTTGAAGACATAATGCTGAGCGAAATAAGTTAGGCACAAAAAGAGAAATATTATATGGTACCACTAATGTGAACTTTGAAAAATGTAAAACAAATGGTTTATAATGTAGAATGTAGGGGAACTAGCAATAGAGAGCAATTAAGAAAGGGGGAACAATAATCCAAGAAGAGCAGATAAGCTATCATGGGTAAATTTAATGTTCCGGGAATGCGCAGGAATGACTATGGTCTGTTAATTTCTGATGGGTATAGTAGGAACAAGTTCACAGAAATGTTGCTATATTAGGTAACTTTCTTGGGGTAGAGTAGGAACATGTTGGAAGTAAAGTAGTTATCTTAGGTTAGTTGTCTTTTTCTTACTCCCTTGTTATTGTCTCTTTGAAATGTTCTTTTATTGTATTTTTTTAATTATTTTTTTTTATTTTTTTATTTTTCATACAGTTGATTTAAAAAAAAAAAAGTTAGGAAAAAAAACAAGGAAAAAAATATGTAGAGCCCCCTTGAGGAGCCTGTGGAGAATGCAGGGGTATTGGCCTACCCCACCTCGATGGTTGCTAACATGACCACAGACATAGGGGACTGGTGGTTTGATGGGTTGAGCCCTCTACCACAGGATTTACCCTTGGGAAGACTGTTGCTGCAAAGGAGAGGCTAGGCCTCCCTATAATTGTGCCTAAGAGCCTCCTCCCGAATGCCTCTTTGTTGCTCAGATGTGGCCCTCTCTCTCTACCTAAGCCAACTTGAAAGGTGAAATCACTGCTCTCCGCCCTACGTGGGATCAGACACCCAAGGGAGTGAATCTCCCTGGCAACGTGGAATATGAGTCCCGGGGAGGAATATAGACCTGGCATTGTGGGATGGAGAACATCTTCTTGACCAAAAAGGGGGATGTGAAAGGAAATGAAATAAGCTTCAGTGGCAGAGAGATTCCAAAAGGAGCCGAGAGGTCACTCTGGTGGGCACTCTTATGCACAATATAGACAACCCTTTTTAGGTTCTAAAGAATTGGGGTAGCTGGTGGTAGATACCTGAAACTATCAAACTACAACCCAGAACCCATGAATCTCGAAGACAATTGTATAAAAATGTAGCTTATGAGGGGTGACAATGGGATTGGGAAAGCCATAAGGACCACAGTCCCGTTTGTCTAGTTAATGGATGGATGAGTAGAAAAATAGGGGAAACAAACAAACAAACAGACAAAGGTACCCAGTGTTGTTTTTTACTTTAATTGCTGTTTTTCACTTTAATTATTATTCTTGTTATTTTTCTGTGTGTGCTAATGAAGGTGTCAGGGATTGATTTAGGTGATGAATGTACAACTATGTAATGGTACTGTAAACAATCGAATGTACGATTTGTTTTGTATGACTACGTGGTATGTGAATATATCTCAATAAAATGAAGATTTAAAAAAAAAAAAAAAGAGTCTATGAAGCAATCACTGTCCAGCAAGCCCTTGCTTTTAATAGGCAATTCATTCCAGGTGACTTCAGGTAATTTCAGTAACTGTTTTTTTCCATTGCCATGAATTACCAATATTCAAATATGCACTAATAAGATTGTCACCTCTTTCAAATTCAGCCAGGTTGGGTAACCAATTTCAGATTCACATCTTTGAGTAACAGGCCTGAAACCAGTTTTGGTACAAAATATTTTATCTGCCAGGATAAAATGTAGGGAATGGATTCCAATTATTTTAAGCAGAAGGGGATTTAATACAGATATTAGCTGTGCACAAAATCAATGAAAGGAACGGAGGAGGAGAACTATAACTTTTGAGTCCAAGGATATACTGCTGTAACCTTAATCCAGAGATTGGGTCTTTTCTGCAACCATATTTTGTCACTATCGAAGCTAGTGGCTAGACACTGGGACATTGATGATGGCTACCAAAACTTACTGCCTCTTGTGCCCAAACTCAAACATTAATAGGAATGTAGCCTCCACCTGACTTCTTCCTTGAAAATTTTGCACATGCACATATGATTGGCAATGCCTAATTCATATATAGAGCCCCATATGCAAAAGAGTCTGAAAAATGTGGTTGCTTCATTTCCAGCTTTCTGCCAAAAAAGAAAGAGTTTGGAGAGAATATTGAATACCAATCAGCCATATCCAGGGCTTTGCCTAAAGGTGAATGCTCAGAGCTTGCCACCTCAGCATTAAACACTGTGTTCCCTTCATTAAACCCTTGGAGGCTGTTATGTTTTTAAAAGCCCTCTCTATTGTTAGTCCTCACTTTAGTGGGTTTTAGCAGAAATAAGTCATGGACTGACGATATTGTGGGAGGGACTAGAATAATCACTGTTCACATTATGGAAAACTGCACTGGATGTGGTACATGCTTTATATGCATTTAAACTTACTGAAAGCATATACCAAATTGAGGAAGAAACTATGGCTACAGTTTAAACAATTTGCCCAAGGTCACATGACTAGTAGAAAGCCAGGTCAGGATTTTCACACAGCTGTGCTGCAGAAAAGCCTAAGGCAGGCTATGCACTTCAGAAATGTTTGCTTACAACAGTTCTCTCAAGCCATCTGTGAGAGTGAATAGGAGGTGGCTTCTAATGATGTGTTTGCCAGGCTGTTGAGCAGTTTGCAGTGCTCCAGTCAAGGGGCTTAAACCTTTTTGCAGAGTTGCTAGATTCTATCAGAAAATATTGAACCAGAACATAGAGAATCCAGCAAATGTATGTAGACACAGTCATATTCACAAGGCATATTTATTAAAAAGTATGAAATTTATGAGGCAAATTGTTCCATAATGGTAAGGACCTCGTTGAGAGAATTTCATTATTATTATTATTATTTGCTTCAGAAGAAAAATGATTCTAAAGGTAGTCAGCAGGTTGGTTCGGTCATTGCTCCACTGAGTGCCTTGCTAGCCTTATAAAATATACAGTTTAGTGAATAAAATTTCCATATTGGTCATTTCCAGATTTCTTTGCTTTTATCTGCAGAATGGCTCACCCAAGCTCACGGCAGGGTTAATATTTGTTGTTAGTTAGTAACAATAAATATAAGAAAAACTACTAGCAAAGGAGGACGGTACAGTGAGGGAGAGCTGCTGATTTGGAATCCAAAGCCCTGTGTTTCAAAACATAACTCCCTCACTTATTGTCCCATCTTTGCCAGTCCTTTCTGGGGGCTTCAGTTTTCCCATTTGTAAAATGGGCGTGCACTTGATGATAACAAAAGAGTGTATAAAGACAAATTTCTATTAACACACATTCTAATCCTAGCCAAAATCACAGGAGAAAATTCAGCAGTTCTGCAACAGAGCTTACAACAAAATTTTCATTGCTACCATCATTTGTACTCCTCAAAAGGTAAGCAGCAGAAAACAGAAGCAGAAGTCTCAGAATTACTCCCAGGGCCTCTTACTTTTTGCAGTATAGAAAATGAATATGGCACCTTTAAGGGCTGATCCTTTTTTTGCCCATGTGGATGGTCTTTAATGCTTATCCTTCTTAGCCCATGTAGGTAAAGCATTCAAGAGAAGCTCCTTAGTATAAAGCCATACACCGCTTCTGAAAAATAATCCAATTCTCTTTATACCTGATTAGCAAGAAAGCATGCTTATAATGAATTTGCCATCTGGTTAACTGAATTTATCAAGGATTATTATGACTGGAAGAAGGGAGCAGAGCAACAGAGAATGAGAGTCATCCATTTTCCCAGCTTCCAGCCAATGATTGAGAAAAATCTGTGGGATCCTACAAGTATAGTTAAAATAATTGGGTCATGAAAGAAAACCGTTACAGAATAGATACTGCCTACTCTGGAAGTTAGTTTGGTTTTATTTAGTTTTAATGTATCCACAGGACGCATTTGTCCCAACATACCAATCAGTTTGTTTGCCATTTTTTCACATATTTTTATTTTCATGTAGAATTGGTAAACTTGGTTTCAATTGGTTTCATTTGAAGAATTGAATGTTAGCTAAGTTTTGTTTGATTTTTTGCATTTTGTGTTTTTTCATTTTTATTTTTAGGGTAGATTAAAAAATAAGCTTCACAGTCATCAGAGAAGTGGAAAGATGAAATATTGATAAAACAAAAGAGATTTGCCACTAACATGCAGCAAAGTATGCCATGTATGTTCATGTGCACCATTCAAATTCTGAGAATTAATGGTCAGAGGTTATAGTGTGATGTTAAGTTTTGCTTCATTTTGTTAAATAAGTGGGGAACCCTTTGGATTCAGTATTATACCTACCTGTAGGTATCGTCATATATCCGGAACATTTAAGACAGCCTTGAGCAAAATTGTGAAATAGGCTTGGTAGGTCAGGTTCCCAGGGAAGCAGTCTCAGACAGATACTAGCATGAAAGAGGTTTATTAGGCAGACCTCTTGCCATCCATACTCGTGAAAAGGAAGCAGAACGTGGCAAATGGAGAAGCGAAGCCACGATAAAATAATGCAGGAAGTCTAAACTGACCAACTGGCACATTCTGAAGATGGCATGACCCTTCAGAGCTGTTCCAAGTTGGGGTGAGAGATCCAGATCTTCACACATCCGTGTCCATCAGTATCAGGGTGAGCCCGGCCTGGGGAAGAGGAAAGAATCTTGGCAAAATGCTCTCTGTTTTGCTCTACAACATTCAAATTGGCTGGGAGCAGATAGCTTTCTGCCAACAGAACTTCCAGGTGTGTGCATAATGCAGGAACTGTCCCCAGATTTGTGGTCCTACCTAGTGTTTACCTATCCTAGTGGCCCATGCTTTAAACTCTGCCTTTTCTCCTTCTCTATCCAACTTTCAATGTCCTTTCTCCCATCCTCTATGGGGAATCATTCTCTTTGGGTAAATATTATTCTCCATCATAATTAGTAAACATGTCACTTGTTAAAAATCTTAGCAACATGTATACATTTTTTTAAAGATCTGTGAGATCAAGGGGATAAGGACAATGGTGGTAATCTCAAACACTGTGGAAGATGATAGAGTGAAAAGTAAGGACAATGGAGAATTTAAACTCCTTGTAAATGATGCCTTTAAACAGGTATATACCCCTGACACTACTGTTGGGAGATTGCATCATCAAAAAATTGCCCCACTATCAGTTCAAGAGACATCCACAGAAGCTCAAAAGGAAACTAATATGTTTTACATCCTACTTTAAGTGAGTCAATAGAGGAGCATACCCACAATATGTCTGGAATGGTGGTCCCACACTCAAAGCTATGTCATTCCTGGTCAGAAGAGATGGCATCGTCTAAGGATCTCACGGAAGAGAACACTGTGAGAGGTTTGCTCTCATTGAAGGAGCACTGGGAAGCATTTAGTTCTATCAGGAGTGATGGAAAAGGAAAGGAAACAGGCATGAAATGACAGGGAGAAGTGAGATAGAGTTAACATAACTGTCTGCTATGTACTAGGCCCTGTGCTAGTAACTTTAAATGAAGTCTCACACCAACACTATGATAGGTGTTTTTATTATACCATTTTAAAAATATTTAAACCAAAGATTAAAGGGGTGAAGTTATTTGGCCAGGGAACACAGTGGGTTGATGCTTAGAACTACAAAGCCAATGCTGTGTCCACTATGGCATAGGCTGTGGAGATTCTTGATAACTTAATAATGCCAGATGAATTTTCTAATACTTGAAAAGTTATTATTTACAACTACTTGTTAATTCTTTTAATAACTTCCTTGTCTGGGTATGATTTTTTTTCTTATTTCCTAAAGTGACCTGAGTATTTTAACGTGTATCCATGTCATAAATGATGTGTGTATTCACATGTCTACAAAACATGTTTCCTATTTAAAATGTGTTTATTCACATGTCTACAAAACATGTTTCCTATTTAAAATATGTTTATTCACATGTCTACAAAACATGTTTCCTATTTTTCCCTAAAAATGTATGGCACTAGGTCACACCACAGTTTACTTATCCACACTTTGATCACTGTTCTGTAAAACATAAGCTTTTTTCTGTTCTTTTCTTTTTTTTTTTTATTTCATTTGGTTTTGTCTGTTAAAACATTGGTAATTTTGGATAAATGCATTCTTCACTTCTTTCTCTCTTCTTGCTTTTTTTTGTTTTGTTTTGTTTTGTTTTTGCTGTTTACTTCTCAGATTGCATTGGCTTTTAAAAACAGACTTGCTTGATAGTAATTATTTCATTAGTGAAAGCTACCTTTATTAAAATAAACTATTTCAAAATGTTTTCTTGAAATTTTGTCTTCCTCTTTATGAAAAATTTGTTGAGATAAATAAAAATGTGTTATTTTTTCCCAAAGATTTCATCTTTGATTAATCTGCAAATAGTATTTGTGATATTCAAGAATGGCCAGGTAGAATTTTAACGTTGCAATGAAAATACTGTTAAATAATTTCATAATATTTACTTTGATCAATTCCTTTTAAAATGTTATTTTGATCCTTTCTAGAGATAACATAGTATATAAGCATCTAACTTTAAAAAATAATTATTTTACTAGTTTGGCTATATTTTATTAAATTCCCTTTACAGAACTGATGAACTTTTAAAAATTTCGTAACAAAATTAACAAATGAGAAACAGAAATAACACCTTATAAAAGAGGTGAACAAATGATACTTCAACTTGTGTTCCAAAGATAAATTTTCAACTACACAATTAAAAGCCACTCATTTAAAATATCAATCATTAGACTATTATAAATTATTGGAAAGTCTGGTTATGTAAACATCTTTAATAAAACGACATTTCATTATTATATTCATGTATATGAAGTAAGTAAATAAAGCTAGTGTTTATTGGCTGGGTTTCTTAGGCAAATGCCTTAAGGACTAAACATTTTGAAATTAACAACACATTTTTATATGTTAAGCAGGGATTCAATAAATGTATTGAAGTTTCTAGAAAGAAGTATTCTCTAATTATTTAAAAAACTCATCCTCAAATTTTGTAGACCATAATTATGCACTTTTTCTAGGTTCAGAGATAAGAAGTGGCAGAGTCTACATTAAAATCTGTTCCATTCCCTTCAAAATAAACCACATTTATCATCTAGAATTTTGCTGGGTATTCTTCTTACATTTCCTTTTCTGCTGAGGATTTAAATAGCTATTACATAAAAGACTTGCAAAGATAGAAGATGCACTCAATATTTTAAGAAACAATCTTGCTGTATAAAACTTTTATTGTCAGGAAATCTAGCTTTGATAATTTTTATTGAAATAAAATGTTTTATAAATGTGTCTATAGTAATATAGCTTGAATTTCCCTGTTTTGAAGAAAAGATAATTGAATTAAGTATCAGTTTTATTTCTACTTGTTGTCTTTCTATCCATTTTTCATTTTTCAACCATAATGGGTTTAACTAATATCAGTCACTGCACTGAATTTAATACTATCAACGAGGAAACTCCTATGGTCTCTATTTAGAAAAGCAACCCAGGGAGATGTTGAATGGTCTTACCCAAGATCCATCGGAGACTGAGCTATGTAGTCCAGGTATTGGGACATGACCTCCATATATTTTTCAGAAAGGAGCTGAGTTTATTGAGCACTTGGTATGTGTCAGGCACTGTGCTAGCAACATGACATGAAACATTTCATTTAATCCTCATAAATCACCCCATGGGGTGAGTAATGGTATTACCTTGTGTACATAAAGGGAAACCAAATCTTAAACATGTCCAAGACCCAAGGCTAGTGAGGGTTGAAACAGGCATATGGGTCCAACTTGACATTGCTTTGAGCTCAAAATTAAAGGGAATGATCATGTTTGAATAATGTAGCTGCCTATCTAGTAGGCTGTAGCCCCCAAAGACACTGCTGCTCTCTAAATCACATGTGACTGCTCTCCATTACAAGGCAACTCACTTCCTAGTTTCTCCATACTTCAGATGCAGCAGTGGAGCATAGTGTATTTCAACTAATGAGGGAAGATAGGGAAAATATTTAACAATAAAATCAGCAGGGGGTCAACCTATCAAAACAGACACTGGCCAAAACAGAAGTTGGCTGTAGACCACAGGAATGGCAGCATCGATTTATAACCACTGAATAACTGCCCTAAAATTGATTAAACTATGCAGTCAAGGACCAGAGGAGAAGGTCTTTTTTCCAGCATCCAAATATCTGATCCATTACCTTTGTTGAGCCAAGAAAGAAGGAAAATAATGGTAATATAGACCCCAGTGAGTGAGGTGCTGTGAGATTATTTTAACAAATATAAACAGAAAGTGTACAGAAATAAAAAAACAACATGACTCAGCTGAAGAGGATACATGCCTCTTAATTACAACCAGAGTACAAAGTTAAAAATGGTATCGATTGCAAAGTAGCTGTGTAACAGCTGGCAGACTATCACATCTGCAATGCAGAGCCACTAAAACAGCCTCCCATTTGGTTGCTACAGACCGCACAATCTGTCAACCAAGAGTAAATGTAGATGCCATGTTGGTGATGCACTAGAATGAAATAAAACTGTCAATTAAATTTTTTGAAATAGAAATTTATTATCTTGATTCTTAAAATGTTTTCACTTCTCAATGTCTTCTGAACACTCATTCTCGGGACACATTTAAAACTACTTCCTGAATTAATTTTCAGCAATAACCACACCTATATGTACTCTAGAGCATTACAAAGAAGTCTATTCGCTTTCCATTCAACACGTTCCTCAATGATCTCACTCACCATGAGACAGAGGACCTGGTATTTTTCTGAGTTACCCTATAGCACCTCACTTTCCCCAACTTATCCAGAAAAAGGTAAGAATGAAAACTCCTTCAGACCTGTATTGATAATTGTTATAAACAGTTACACATAATTTTGGATGCTAATTATCTTTAAATAAATGATCCCTACAAATTCTCAGGATATATGTCACCCTGTGCTTATGAATTGGGTTTACATTAAAAAAAAAAATGCATTGTGCTCAATGTCATTCATTCAGTGCTTTCTCTGCACGACACTGTGTTAACTGCTCTACATACATTCAGTTCTAACAATAGTCATATGTGTTAGACGTCATTGCCCCCATTTAAGAAAAAAGAAACTGATGGCCATAAAGTTTAAGTTATTGCCAGGCCAATTGGCAGGACAGTGGCACAGGCAAGTTTTTAAACAAGTCAGCCTGACTTCAAGTCTGACTTCTTAATAACCACCCCTCCCTACTGACTCCTAATTTAACAGCATGTCATTTTAGGCTCGATGATGTATTCTTATGGCAATAATCAAGAAAACACAATTTGAGTCTTTAAGTGACACATGCCATATTTCGTCTATTTTTGATATAGGATATGACATAGTGAATAATTCCTGTTCCTTTTCAGATTGCTGATGATGGAACAAAATAATAATAATAATAATAATCCACCTCTCCCTTATACTTGTGAAGAATTCATTTTGACTAGTAAGGAGTCAAAATGTTTGACTTTGTGTCTACCAGTGCTTTGTGGATGTTTCATGATGGTGACATTTTGTTGCAAGGCAATTTCTTGAAGATATTTCTTGGTATGCTTTACTGCAAGCCGCCTCACAGTTTTGAGGTTGTCTGTAAAATGTAAAAGATGTTCTTCCTGTAAAATGCGTATTGTGGCTTATGAGTCAGGTTTCTTTCTCAAAATTCAGAATTCTACAGCTCTCACTGAGCCTTTTTGAAGGCATTGACCTAACAGAACTGATGGGGTGTTTGTTACCCATGCTGCCGGGTGCGAGGAACTTGTTCCCATGGGGAGCCTGATATAACTGCAAAGCCTTGTGAAGTCAATTCACTTTCTCCAAAAAATCATCTGCTGGGGAACATCTGCCAGGGGCTGAACACCATACTCAGCAAGGGAAGAAATACAATTAACAAAATATGTTCTCTGTCTTCAGGGGACCCAGGATACAGCATGAAACAGATCCATGAAAAATTAAAGTATATAGGTGCTACCAATAAAAGTATTTTCAAGTTATATTAACTGTACAGCAGTGGGGCAGATAATTGGCAATTGGAATTCAAGAAGCTTTATGAGGGGGGCATTTGAGTTGTATCTTGAACGATGATGAATACAACACCAGGCAAAGTGAAAGGGAACTTTCCTACAATGAAATACTGGAACGAGAGTGCAGCAGTTTGAAGGAGCTTGGCATCTCTGGGACACCGAATAAGCTTTTTTTTAAACAAAACAAAACAAAACAAAACATCAAATCAGCAGATGATGAATGAGGAGGCTGTACCGGTAAGGAATGACAGCAAAATTTGGTTCAATATCTGCATTACACCAGGAGTTTGAATTCTATCTTGTAGGTAATGGTAACGGAGTTTTTTGAAAGCAAGTAAATGTCATAATCAGAAATTCTTTATAGATTATCCTTTGTCTTATGGTGTGTAGGAGAGGCTGAAATAGGAAAAGATCAGAGGAAATTCTGAACTAAATCAGAGTCAGGGCAGTAAGATGAATAAACAGATTTAAGGAAGCACATAAGTGCTGGAACTAGCAAGATTGGCTTATTATTTAAATGTAGGGGGTGGGGGGTGAACCCACAAAGAAGGGGGCAAAGAGGCAGGAAGAGTCTATGCCATGTGTTGGATACCAGTAGCTCCCAGGAAAGACTTTTGTTGATGCAAAGTTTAACTTTCCTGGAAAAGTCTTATTCAGCACCAAAATCTACCAGGCCTCAGTAAATATTTGCTGAATGAAAACAAAACAAAAACCAACAAAAGCCCTACTACTCCATCTAGGGAGCTTAGCAGACTCTGAGCCACAGGTTTAAAATTGATTAGAAAGAGATTGACCCAATATTAAAGTTTATTATGTCATTGAAATGATAAGTATCCCTCCAAGGATATACAGAAATTTTCATCTAATTTACACTTCACAGCAAGAAAACTGACAATCAGGATCATCAGTTGGTGTGTGTGCTAAAATAACATCTGGCTTGAAGTATACCAATAAAAATTCTTTATCCTTAAGTACATTTCATGAAAATATTTTATAAGATATGTATAATACACCCTAAAGGCACACATTCTCTACTTATGCCAAAAGGGGGAAGGGGGTATAAATCCCAAAGACAGTTTGCTAATGCCCTGATAGATTCTGAAATATGTGCATCTTCAGTGAGATCTATAAAATACTTAGAGCAACCTCTCAACTATGAAACAAATTCATTACTAAAAAGAACTTGAATCAGGTCCTTTTAATAGTTATCTCAACTCACCCTGTGGGTATAAACACATCCTGATCCCATCTAAAGCCTTCAAATCAGCTTAATGTGCAGCCATCAGATAATCACAAAAACAGAATTTCTATAGAAAATAGGAATGGATGACCAAGAGATTTTGAAATATATATATATATTTGAGGTGTTTAAAATGTTCCTTTGATTTATAATGAAGAAAAATTAAAATATGCATCCAGTGAAAGAGATCATAGGAACTTCATCATCAAAAGTCATTAAATATAGATGAAGAATTTGTCCTGAAGACTAGTCAGGCTTAAGGCTAGTCGATTTATTAGGAGACTGGAAGTAGTTAAGAGCCCATGGAGTCATGCTTGGGTTAAATATTGACGCTGCCATGTTCAAGCACTGTGACTGTGGACTAATCACTTAACCTCTCTTGAGGCTGTTTTAAAATTTGACAGAAAAACAAAAGATAATATAACTTATAGGATTATTTTAAAGACAAAATGACATCATGTGTGTCAAAGCATTTTGAATAGGGCATTACAAATAGGTAAGTGCTCAATAAATGTTAGGTGCTATTATTAATATTTTAGATTAATTTCCATTTGGGTGCTCAATGGAAATTTAAGAGGTCATATGTGTAATTACCAAGTACAATTCCTAAATTTTCAATTACTTTGTATACATTTGAGAATTTAACTCAAATTGAGTACTGATTTTATCAATGCACCAACACTGACTTTAATCTGTTTAAAAACCAAGATGATCCAATATATAAGGCAGGTGCATCAACCTTACCAACAGGTAAGTACATCTCTTGTGTCACCTTAGATACCCTGCTTAGTTTAACTAAACTATATAATGTTATTACACGGTTTCTGGGACAATGGTATATGTTAGCAAAAGAGTTTGTTATACAATTTGTGAGCTCCTTAATAGCAGTCTTATTTTTCCTTGAATCCTTAACAGAACCTAACATAATACTCTGAAGAAAGTAGATGAGGAGTAAATACACTGAAAGGTCAAACATTTCTTGAGGGACATAGTGGGGTAGAAGATATTCTTGAATTGACGAAGACTCCATTTTAGTCTTCTGTGAGGCCTCTGAATTTAGCCCAATGCTTGAAACAGAGTAGGTGCTTAATAAATTATTTTGAATGAATATATCCCTTGATTAAGGGTCTGATCTCCAAAGAGCAAGGTCTGCAACTCTTGGCAAAAGGAACCAAGAATAACACAGACATTTTATATAAAATGCCTAAATGTAGTATGAATCACCTGTTACCACTACCTTTCACATTTTATGTAAAGTCCCAAATGTAATATGAATCACCTGTTACCACTACCTTTCATAGTTAACTTTCCAACAGAGATTCTAAAAATAATACTATTTAATTGAAATATCATAATTTTATTTCTTGAATTAATCTCTGTTAAATACATTATTATTAGTGAAGTGGCCAAGAAGGGTTCAAGAAGGGGGTTCTGGAAAATCTTATATGTGACTAATCCAGAGTCAAACTTAGGCATACGAATAGAAACATTTTCATGAGTAGATTTTATCGCCCATTGAAAGTATGAATGGATTAGCTATAAACAATTCTGAAGTAGAAAAGTACCATGAGAATTCTTAAGGAGATTTGATATTTAAAACCAAAAGTGTATATTATGAAATGGGGAAAAGACTATTCAGATTGGATAACTATATTGGTATTTGTCTGTTATCCTAAACAACATAGATTTCATAAATACAAAGTTTTCTCTGTGTATATGCACATATTTAAAAGATATTCATAGGAACACACAATTTGGTCAGGAAATGGCAAAGAAAATGATGACTGCACATAAACCCTACACACTAAAAGGGTCAAATGGCCTTCAATTAGACATTGCCTTCGTGGTAGAAGAAAATGAAAATCTTACTATCTCCTTCACTTCTGCCATCCTCCTGCCTTATAGAGAAGCATCCTTCATTTGCGTTTTGCATTAAGATCACAAGTTTTGGCTATATCCCAATAAGTTACTCACATAAACACAATGTGGTTTTCTTTTAAAATAAGCCTTTACTGAATATATCAACAAGATACTGTATAGTGTAAAGTGATGTTTGTAGTTAACAAATTGTGTGACATGGTAGCTCTCAGAGGATGTAGGATGCACAATCCTCCAGTCCGTTGCAGTTTCTTTTCAGAGGAAATACACTGGCTACAAGCCAGAGGCAAATCAACATATGGTTCAAACAATGACAAGTCTTTAGGATTAACTTTCACTGAATATACACTGGTCCTATGAGGGACACACAGTGAGAGTAGTGATGACTTCACCTTGCCTCAAAACAGTTATACATCTTACATCCATGGACACCTTTACAAATGCCCCTCGTGTGGGGTGTGTGTGTGTGTGTGTGTGAGTGAGTGAGAGAGAGAGAGAGAGAGAGAGAATGAAACAGAGATAGTTTTAAAAAGGCCTGTTGCAATTGTCTCTTTGTGCTCTTCTTGTGGATCACTGTTACAAAAAGAAAACTATAGCAAAACAGCCTGATTTAATAGCAACTATCAAATGTGTAGCCCCAAATCACTGACAAGCATTCCCTGTAGTCACCAATGATCTTTTGACCCTGCTAAAGAAATCAGGGAGGGATGCAAAGCTACAGGTTCCTCATATTAGTGTTTTGACTTCAAAAAAAACAAGTGCATCAGGCAAGGCTTGACAAGACTTAGAACAGTAGTCTTTGTTTTGTGTATGTCTCATTTTTCTCTCATTTCTGCTATGCTTTCCCATGCAGCTGTAAAGGTAAATTATGACTAAAACTGTTACTCTCATGTTCTAAAGTAAAACTTTAATGCCTCCTCACAATATGTTAGAGAAAAACAATGTTATAAACAAAGAAGTCCATGAAAATTAACCACTTCACTGCCAAAGGCTAAAATGGACACTGCTCCAGAGGTTTTCTGCTTAAGCGCATTGTGTTCCCTGTGTGTTGCAACAACATTGCCTTGTGTTTTGATGGAGGCTTTGTTCACAACATGAAAACAGTGTCCTCCACAGTGGGGAAGTTCTGACTCTTGTAAAACAACTAAGATCATTCTGACCTTCACTAGTAGGAACTAGAGCTGTAATATTAGCTTCTTCATTAATAGCTTTTACTAGACTTGTCAGCTTTTACACTTTTTTTTTGACGACAGGGAAAATTTCTAACACATTTTCAGCAAACACCCAAGTAATTAGAAATTATATTATTTCTCGCAGGGGAGACTGTTTTCCACTGGTGGCACCATCATTAGAAATGCCAGGAAAATAGCAGGGGAGTACACCCCTTGGCTCTGCCTGTGAGTGTCCTGTGTGATGAGCTGCTAACACATTTGACAGTGTTTGAAGGGAGTCCATGGTCTCTCCATGATCAAATCCATCTCCCCACCCACGCAAGTGTGATCAATAACCCTGAGTATGAATAACAACTCATGAATATCTTTCTGGTCATGGCTATATCTTTTCCTTTTGTAATTTCCTCTGTGCAGCGACAGTTGTCTAGCTCTGAAGGTGGAGGAATACTGTCTAAAACCACCACATTTGGTCAGAGAGCTTCAATCTCTTTATAATCCACTGACTATGGGCTTTGCTCCATGGTTTCAGTTGTACCTTCAACCTTGACTCAACTGATCACCTCAGGCTGCCTGTTTACGATAAGCAAGAGAGAGCCACATGTAGTATAACCATGTCCACAACTGAAAATGCCAATCGAAGGATAATTTACCTCTGATGGTCAGATAGCACCTGTCATGAGTCATGCATAAGACATTACAAATTCCATTATGTGCTTTCTATCCCAGTGTAGGCAAGAGTCCAAATATGTTATTATAAGGGGGAGACTAAAGTTAATTTTAGCAGCGTCTTGGTCATGCTGTGCACAAGATCCAAATAAAGCCAGGAACTGGAGTGGACCTCTTGGGGAACACTTTCTAGCAGAGGAACCCTTGCGACCATTTTAACCATTACACTTGACTAGGTCTCCGTTGCATCACTTAAGCTCCAAATATTTCTATGAACGTTGCAAAACAGGAAACTCTCCGCACTTGGTCTTCTTGGTCCAAAGCAAATTTTTAGCAGCCAAAATTCCCACTGGGGTTAAACACACAAAATGAATAAATGAGAATGATTATTTTGTGGGTAATGGGGAAAAAAAACTCCTCAAAAGTCAAAGTACTTTCCTTTGAACACACGGTTTTATCTCTGCAGCTAACGGGAAGAATTATCCAGCTAAATACACAAAACCCCATGTCATAGCCCTGGATTTTAGATCACTTTACTGCTACACTGATCATCTTCACAGATTGTCTCATTCCTTCATGAGGACTTCACTTTAAAAAAGCAACAGCCGAAACCCCCTATCTAATAGACTAAAATGGAAACCAGTTACTTTAGAATTAATTCAAATTAAGTCATAGCTAATGTCAGCTTGACTGACTGCACAGTTTCAATTCTTGTGTCCACAACATTATAGTCAGTTGTATTTTCTGCTGATTCTGAGGGACAAGGACAATAAAACATATAAGTTGGAGGGGTATATTGTTAAGGAAAATAAAGCTCTTACTATAAAGAAAAGCTTGCATAGCACTTTATACCTATATTCTTACAAAAAAGACAGATCACAGTTTTATTTTGTTTTAAAATAAAAGGATAGAGAGAAAGCAAGAAGATTGTGACATTTAGTTCACAGGTACCAAAAGTAACGGCCAGAAGAAAAGAAAATAGGCAGCACAGAATAAAATGCCTTAATTTGATTTAAAAAAAGAATTTTCCAAGGATGCATCTTTATATAATGTATGTGACCTATAGCCCTTCTACACCTAAGGGATGAAAAGGAGTAAATTATACACATTTTCCTAAGATGGACATTGCTTCGGAAATATGTAGTATTAAGCGTGGATAGTCCTCTCTTCTCTATACCCTCTGTTCCTATGCCCTGCTCTGCCCTGCCAAGACTGGGGGAACAAGTCTTCGCTCTGCTCTCTAGCTTGTTTATTTTTCATCTGTTGTCCTGTTATTATGAGATTGATTATCCCTCCACAGTTCCCAAATATGAGGAACATCCAAGATTGAAAAAGAAGAAATGAAATTTCAAAAGAGGAACTGTATCAACATCAGTCCAAGGTGGAAACTCGGTATTGCTTTAAAAAAATACATTATCTCAGCCAGCTTTGATGTGACTTTACAGAATTATTAGCAGTGAAAATTAGTGTGGAATTCAAAATGGGTAAAAAACACATATGGATATTCAGTGCAACTGAGACTGGCACCCATAATTTTCTTTGATACTGAACAGGGGAGCAAAAAACAAATATAACATAAACAACTAATGATGAAAAAAAATGCTGTAAGATTGGAAGACAAGAATTTGAAAGGGATATAAAGGTATTAATTCAAGCTATTTCAACATGATACTAACAAAACAGTTGATATCGTATAACAGAACCACTGCTGAGCTGGCCTGCTCTAAATGATATCAGTAAGTTTTAAATAGCAAGTTGTTGAAGAAAATTCCAAATATTGATTGCTTGTTGGTCTAAATATCATATTGACATAGCCTCAAAGTGAATCTACCCAAATAATTCTCATTATCAAAAATAATTCCATTCAATATAATCTTCCCATTATTTTATTAGCCTCTTCTAAAAAAGTATTCTAGAATATATCTCTGTTGAATTAGATTCAACCTGACATACGATTTGAATAGTAACACTTTTAAAGGGAGTTTTCCTACTAGAACATCATATCTGTCCCTGCGTATGACCGAAATCAGACACAAGTTTCTAATTCTGTTACCACATAGGGCCAAGAAAGCATGAGGAGTGATTTTTAAGTTCCCAATCAGAAAGTCAACCTCCAGGTTCAAAGGTCTTTCAGAATCTCATCTCGTTTCCTCGATTCTTCCAGGTTGGGTTAACTTATCTCATAGGAACTAGCTTCCTTATGATGCTTTCTGTATTTCCTGCACTGAGTTCAAATCAGGGTAATACCACCTTTCTTCTATTTGGGAGTGTTTTACTTTCCCCCCTGAGCAGGTGTAGAGATAGCATGAAGATATCTGGACCATTCCCTATTTTACTCATCTTATTTCTCCTACCCCGATCAGTCCATTTTAATCTGCCCTTTCATCTGATCACCGGCTTTAGGAAAGGAATTTAATCTGGCAGCTTCGACAACAAAATGGTTAATGTGCATCGTAAGGAAGAATCACTCGTTCTTTTACCTTAGTGTTGGGTTCTCCTTGTACAACCCTGTACAGTACTTCAACAACTACTTTTTTTTTAAGATTTAAAAAGCAAAGAGTTACAAAACTGTAATTAACTTGAAATAGAAAAGATAGCACTTTTTTTTAAATCCCATTATATAGTACACCGTATAAATTACAGAGTATTCAAATGCACAACTGCATCTGCGTAACATTTATCAAATGTAATTTGCGTCTCTTTATGTGCACACACATGTGTGTTCTCAAGAGTTTCACTGTCCGCCTTTCCAATGCCGAGCCTCTGGCTGTCACGTTGGGCAGTGCTCCAGGTCTGACACACTGCTGTTGCAGTATCGCATGTTGTTGGGGATATGGCAGTCTGTGTAATTAATGCCCCCATTTGGGGTGTAAATGGGCTGCAGTCTGAAATCTCCTTTAAGGAGCTGATCGTTATTTAAGGAGACGATCTGAAAACTGGTTTCTGTCATCTCCAAGATGGAGTTGTCCTTCTTGGTGCCTGCCTCACAATAATCATCTTTCCGCCGGCCCCGGTTGTATTTCCACTTCTGGGAGGTGTAGCGCCCCTTTTTGTGCATGTGCCAGCAAAAGATGCTGAGCAAGACCACGAGCACAAATATCACTGCGCCCCCAATCAAGCCAGCCAGAAGAAAAGGGGAGCCCATGCTGTGGGAGGTTGTCTGCTCGTGGCTGGAAGCAGTGTTGCTGCCATTGTTCAAATAGGAGGCCAGGGTGGTGGCCTCAGAACAAACAGTATCTTCTACAGCTCGGTAATTAAAAGCATCCAGAGGCACTAAACAAATCCGATAGGTGGATTTCGGCTCTAAATTCACCAGGCTCAGTTGTTGCTTCTCACCACTGACTATGCGTTCCTGAACAATGCCACCCACTAAACTGTGGCCCATTTTCACCCAAGTGAGTTTGTACGCCATCACCGTAAAGAGGGAGAGCCAGCTGACCTGAATGCAAGTGTCATTCACAAAATGGATAGAGAGCTGGATCCGTTCAGAAATAGGCGGGGTCACCCTTTCTCTGCCATCCCAGTCAGGTATGGTGGGAAGTTTCAACGTGGTAGGAGTTAGAGGAGTATAGCTTCTGCTAGGGGTTGGAACAGAAAGAGTGGGAGGTTGA
This sequence comes from Choloepus didactylus, assembly GCF_015220235.1. Classification (NCBI taxonomy): domain Eukaryota; kingdom Metazoa; phylum Chordata; class Mammalia; order Pilosa; family Megalonychidae; genus Choloepus; species Choloepus didactylus. Next base: position 23,355,300 of record NC_051310.1, read on the forward strand.
GTTGTTGGAGAAGGTGGACTTGGAGCTGGGGTGAAGAGAGGAAGGTCAGGCATCATGGTGGGACATGACAAAAGATTCATATTCAACTCTCTGACAGCCATGCCCCGGACTTGTTCAGGACCTTGGCACATGAAACCCCTCACATTGACAGATGAAGGGATATACTTGAGCCATTCCGTGACCCATTTAATACTGCAGTCGCAAAACCAAGGGTTATTCCGAGCAGTGAGCTGCTTCAGGTTGGAGAGATTATCAAAGACCCCTTTAGTCAACATCCGCAGTTGGTTGTTGGATATATCCAGCCTTTCCAGCTTACGGAGATTTGAGAAGGCTGTCAAGGGGATGTGGTTTATCTGGTTGTCCTGCAAATAGAGCCTGATCAGATGCGTACCTGGGAGGTCAGGAGGGGGACGGGAGAGTGAATTCCGTACGATGGAAAATTCCTTGAGCTTGGTGAGATGGCTGAAGGTGCCCTCAGCAATGCCCCTGTTGGTCAGAAGATTCCCATCCACAATCAGACGCTCCAGGCTGGTGAGGTTCTGAAAGGCCATGTCTGATATGACAGCGATGCGATTCTCATCCACTCTCAGCTCTTGCAAGTCCACAGGAAGGCCAACAGGCACGCTGCTGAGGTGATTCTTGGACAAAAACAACAATTTGAGGCTAACTGCCTCCCGGAAGGCCCCATCTTCCACCCCTACCGTGGATATTGAGTTGTCATCCAGGTGTAGCTCTTCTAGCTTCAAGAGCTGGGCAAGGGCAGCCCGTGAAATGGTCTGAATGTTGTTTTCCTGCAGATGGAGAACTCTGACATTCTTGGGAAGGTTCATGGGAAATTCGTCCAGTTGGTTGCCATACAGGTAGACGGTGTGCACCGACTGTACGTTGTGCAGTTCTGCAGGAAACCCAGCATTATTAATTTGGTTGTTGTGGAGGTAGAGGACGGTTACACCCTCCGGGATCCCAAGAGGCACTGAGGTCAAGCTTCGCTCGTTACAGTAGACAAAGTTCCTGTCACAGCGGCACACGCTAGGGCATGCCAGGAGCTTCGACACCTGTGAGTAGAGCCCCAGGGAAATGATAAGCCAAGATTTCAGGAAAAAAGCCCCATGGCCGGGACACTTGGTGGTCTGTAGGCCCATTTCTGAAGTAAAGAAATAAAATACAATGCGATGAGGGGAAAAAAGGCAAAATGATGGGACCAGGCTCTGTTTAAGTCCAGAGCTCCAGCTAGAAGAAAGGTCCTGAAAGCACACAGTAAAATAATCTTCCTGATGTCTCTGGCCTTATCAGCCTGTGCTGCCCTCTTTGCTGTTGTCCTCCATGTGCAAAAAATTTCAATAAAGAGAATTTTCCACACAGACAGTGATCGGTAGGTGCCCAACTGGGCAGGCAGAGCTCCCTTCTCTTGTAGAGCAGATCAGCTTTGATCAGCCCGTGAACTTCTTGGTTAAGCTCAATCCACAATCTGTTGTAAGAAAGAAAAAGAAGAGTCAGTTGTGGACAGTAATGGAAGATGTGGTGATCTATCATCTTTTTAAAAACAATGTGATTAGGACTAAATGGCTACTGTCAGGAGTTGGCATTAAGTGGTATTTTAAATAAGAATAATTTGCTTGAAAAGATACTCAAGAAATGACAGACTGAGGACTTTTCAAAAGAAAAACATATTGTGACCTCTGGGCAATCAATAATCATATGGTGAATTTTACATCCCAATCAGCACCTTTTCTTAAACATTAATTTTCATATCCAGAGGCCACTGTATTAGAAAACACTGATCACCTCCAAATCCTATTGGTCACCATCTGTTTTCAAGATGGCGATGGTGACTGGACAACTAATAAGATTTAAAGGAATAATGTGAAACTCTTTGTAGTTATAAATAAACATTTATATGCAAAATGTTAAAACATTAAATGCAAAATGAATCTGACAGAGCCATGTAGAAAGGTGCATCCTTTTGATCTGGCACTATGGTGAGGGACATAATGCCCAGAAGCCTTGTGCAGGTAGAGGAAAGAGTTCTCTTTTCATCTTCCCCACCTCTTGCCTCCCATCCTCCTGTCTACCCCCGAAACAACTTACACCAGAGTTATCAAGTAGAACGACAAAACTCCAGCCCATGACACATTTCTATTTATCCCCTCTTTGGGGACTTACAGGTCAGATGAAATACACTATTGTGATCCCTTTAAGAGTTGCCAAGCTTTCGACTAGGAATGAATTATTTTTCAACAACTCTCCCTTCCTCCTATCTATGAGTATTTTCCTGCTTTTACACAACTTCTAGTAAATTATGAAATGACAGAAGACATGGCTGGAGTAGTACAGGCAATCCACAGATAGCAATCGTGCCTTCTTGCTCCAGAACGTGTTGCATCTTTTTTCAGATTGGAGAGAGGTAAAGAAGTTAATTTAAAGGTGCCAGATTTGATTTCCCAACAAAACAAGCTAACATGATAGGACATGGCAAGCTGTGAGTCTCTTAATTCTCACCGATATACAGAAATTGAAATAACTTATATCTAAAGGCAAAGAGTTTCAAAATATTTGAAACTGTTCCCTTAGCTATCTTTAGAAACATAATTAAAAATACACTGTAAATGTTATTTAAGTGTCAAGGTCATTGTGAATTTATTCTACAATTTAAAAGATTGTAAGCTATCTAAAAAATGCCTTTGAGTCTCAGAAATGGCAAAATTTGTTTTTTATTGTTTAAAAACCTTAGGAAACAAATCTTCTTCCAACCAAAAACAGATGGCTGTGGGGATGCTTTAATAAAGAGCAAGCACTGCTTAATTAAAAAAAAAAAAAAACTTATAAATATGTGTTTTGCCACTGAATAAGACCTATCCCCTACAGAAGCAATATCCCTATCTGCTTAGAGAATAGTTTGTAGTGTTAACTATGGCTAGTACAGAAAAAATATGAATCTAATGCCTTCTTTAGGTCAGATTTCAAACCATCCCAATATTTCCTAATATCGTGTAGCTCAAGTGTGCTCCTTGGTCCCGAGGCATCAGCCTGACCTGGGAACTTCTTAGAAATACAGAATCTCAGGGCACATTAAAGTTTGAGAAGAACTGCCCTAAACAAAGTGACATTTTATTTAATTGCTCACATGTTTTTAATGTATTAAGTGTAAAACGGATGCAAGAATAAGTCAAGTGACCCTCTGAGAAGAGTAAAGACACAGGGCACACTAACCTCTTTTGTCCCTGGGAGAGAATTTCAAATGACATCTTACGTGTAAATGACATCTTAATAGGTGGAGTAGTACAATGACCAAAGAAGTCACTTGGCCTCAATGGATCTTTGAAAATTTTTCAATGATAACCACTCACATCTAGCAGGAGCTTAAAGGGTTATTTGCAATCAGATGAGCCTACTTATATAAAGCATTACTTATTTAGGAGCATAATATTGTTTGGTGCCATTAGCATTTACTTTTTAGAAGGGTTAAGGAAGGTATAGAGACTAAAAGAATATAATTTAATATGCTTTTGAATATTCCACAGGAATCTTGAAAATGTGATAGTAGCATAACACAGTGAGCAAAATATGCTAACTGGAGAAACAGCTGGCCCAGTTTCTCTCAATTTCCTGTGTTCAAAAGAATAGATTCTTCATAACTGCATACAGGACAAGTTTTGAGGGGCAAAGAAACCACAAACCAATATTTGAAGATGACTGAATTTACTTAGAACATTCATCAGGTAACAGCCTCAAAGCAATAACAGTTGGGAGTCACAAAGTACTGAGGAATGAACTTGGAGACTATTATTATTCATCCAAATTATAAATTTTCCATTTGCCTGAACTGTGTCGTCTGCAAACAGGGAAAAAGCCCCATCAGCCAACCCTTGGCCCCAGAACCCACCAGTGGTTCTTTTGTAATTACGTAGGATGATGTGGTCCTGAAGAAAGCACCTAATAGGATTACATGGGGAAAACTGTCACTGTGTATCCCCCTTAATAGGGGAAAAGTCCCATCTAGATCACCATGTGTTGATCAGCTATGACAAGTTCAATTATGAACGAAAACAAGCTCTCCAAGCTTTCTTTGAGATTCTTGAGAATCCTACAAAATAACAGTGCGTAGCAGATTTGTTCTAATCTTTGGAACAACAGCAGCCTACATGTCAGCCAATATATGGTATCTTTGTTCAAATTAGTGCAAGTCTAAAATTATAAACACCTAGGCCACAATGATTTCGTTTTAAAAAAATTTAAGTGGGCCAAACACTTTTCCCCTCTATTTGCAGTAGTGGTTCACTGAATACTGAGGGCAGAAGGGCAGAAATTCTCCTTTTAGATGTTAAGCTGAAGACTATATTTATAGAGAAAGGCAGTGCGGTCTAATGTTAAAATTCTAGGCCCTGAGTTCTCATCTCACTTCTGACACCTTGTAGCTATGGGATCTTGGGTAAATTATGTAACCTTTCTAAGACTTGGTCTCCTCACTTGAGAAATCATCTTAATAATAGTTTCTAACTCACAACACTGTTGAGAGGTTTAAATAAGATAATGCATGTAAAACTTAATACGGTGCCTGACACATGGCAAGAATGTAAGATATATAAACTATTTTTTCTGTGTATTATTAATGATATCCAAAGAGGTGAGCTCCAACATGTAGGAAAACATAAAATTACCTTCAACCTGTCAAGTACTATGCCTTTTCATCTACAACAAGGTTTCTCAACCTTGAAACTTGATATTTTAGGCTGCATAATTCTTTGTTGTGGGGGCTGACACAGGCATCCAAAAATGTCTCCTGGCATTGCCAAGTATCTCCTGGGGGCAAAATCACCTCCATTTGAGAGTTACTGACCCACACTATCTTGCAAGTACCTGAGAAGGTTGGCATTACTCTTCCAGTTTTCTAAAGTTAACTGAAGATACATTTCTAATAAAGCTCACTTAAAAATGCTTCCTCTCTTAGACACTAAGTGTGAAAAGCAACTGCTTTTTTTTTTCATTCATTTATTCAACAAGTATTTACTGGGCACTAGAATATGGACACAGCCCCTACACCAAGCTGATGTGGTTTTGGCCTCATGAAGCTTAGAGTTTAGTGAAGGGAGAGAAATGAGTAAGAAGGGAATTACGGCACTGTGTCATGAGCTATACCTAACTTTGGGGTCTATAAAGCTTATTGTGGGGAATTAACTCAGTCCCTGAGTATCAGGAAAGACACTGTAGGGGAAGTGATGTCTATTCAAATATCTGAAGGATATGAAGGCTCCAGCCAGGGAAGACACTGGAGAAGTTCTTGCTGACCACTGGATGGATCCAGAAGAAAAGAATCGGAGTTGCTTATAATTTCGATCAAGGGGCAAGACCCAGTCCAGCCGAGAGAACGAAGAAAAACTTTACACAGCCCTTTCCCCTCACTGCCTCTCACTGAGGGTAGTTATTTTTCCAGAAGACAATAAACAAACCGTGTTTCAAAATATTAGCCATTTTCATTTACAATTTCCTAAATGCTGGGGATAAAAAGATTTTCCCTTACAGGATGAATTTCAAATGTTGAGAGCAAAAGCTTTTTTTTTTTCCTATTTGTTAGAATCCTGCTTGAGTATGTTTTCCCTCCAGGAAACTAGAGATTATGAAGAATGGCTGAATGGAAGGTGTTAAGTTAAAACAGAAATTTTCATTTAAGGTAGAAAACACAATTTCAAAAGCCTAAGTGTAAATCAACATGCAACAAATGCTCTTTGGAGACAGCAAGAACTCGGCCTTGCCAGTCTCTTAAAGATTACAGTAACAGCAGCAGTTATTCCAGGCTGCTTCACTTTAATTTAACTCTTTTCATAGGAACTGAGACTTAAAAGTACATAAATCATGTAAAAGCTTTCCACAAAGTGTTTCTCTCCTAGCGCTGTGTAAGAAGTTCCTTTTTTTTCCTAATTAATTCCAGGAGCCTGTATTCCAAGAGCGCTTAATAAATTATGACTATAAAAATCACAGTACAGAAAATAAGCATTGTCAATAAGCACTGATGATTGCATAGTATAACAACACTGGGACAAACCTAATAAAAGCTTAACGACTTCAGCATTGGCTGGATTGTGACAAGACATCACAGTGCACGAAGTGATACAAATGAGAAGGCCAAACTGGAAAGGGATTGTGTTAGAAAAGATTCCCAGGATCACGCCAGACTTTGGGCTTCTGGAATTTGGTAATTTCTATTTAAAATCAGACATATGCAGGTGCAGAATCCACAGACCTAACCATTACAGACTTCTTTGTTACAATCTGGAAACACTAAAGCAATTTATAGATCTTGTACACATTTCCACATTCCTGAAGATAGGCTATAAATACTGTTCCTACAACAATAGAGAGAGTTCTATAGTTAGCTGGCCAAGATGTGGGGATTAGCAAAGGAATCTGGGGGAAAATATATTAATAGTCACCCCTAACTTGAAACCATTTTTCCATCTCATTCACTGAATTTCTACCAAACCCCTTTAAGTCCCTTGTTAGAAGATTTCTCTTTGTTAAGACAAAGAAAAAAAGAAGAGGGAGAGAAGGAGTAAAAGATGGAAGGAGGGAAGGAAAGAAAGCAAACACTTTATTTAAGCAGTTGACAATTTCCTGGCTCCAGTCAGTCTAGAATTGAAAATATTAAAATCAGACCAAAAAAAAAAAAAGCTATTCCACTGGCAAGCACATTTCAAGAGTTGTTCTCACAGGGTTTCATATGCAGTTGGTTCAAATAATAAGTTTAGAAAAAGCAACCAATGTTACAAAGTCGAATGTGTAAACTTTGAGAACACGTTCCTTAACTACCACACACCACTTTAAATCAACTACAGAGCTCCCAAGGAACATCCTTTGATTCCCTTAAAGTCTGTATATGCTCTGAGAATACAAGGCTAGGCCTTAAGGTTGTGTAATTCCAATGGTGACTAGAAACTATTAGAGTAGTATTTTAGGGAAAAAAAATGAACTGAGAGAGTACCAAAAGAATTAGGGGAAAAGTGTATGGTCCATATATGATGGATCCCCAGCAGGGCAAATCTATATATTTCTCAATTCAATTCAAAGGGATGTAGTTCATTCATGCATTTGCTCAAACATATACTGAGCACCCCATGTTTCAGGAATAGAAAATAACTAATTTCTTAGACTCTTGCATTTGGGAGGATTTCTCCTACCATTTGGTCAAGTGGTTCTCAAACCCTGAAGGTCACTAGAAAACACTAGGGTAAGCTTATGAAAAATGAAGATTTCAACCCTGGGGACTCTGGTTGAATAGGTCTGTGAAGGAGGCTGGAAATGTGCAATATGTCTCTGTGGGTTTGATGATCAGCCACTTTAGAAAACAATTCCAACTACCCAGCCAATCACTAACAAGAATTGAGGCAAAGTGGATCATGCAAACATGAGCATGGTGGTTTGGTATAGCAGAAAAGGAGTCAGAATTTGGTTTTGACCTTAGTTCAGCCACCCATTAAGAGCATAACGATGGACACCATGTTTAACCTCTGTGAGCCTCACTTTCTTCATCTGAAAGTCGGGATAACTATGGAATTGTTGGGAAGATCAGATACGATGCATGTAAAGTTACTGTGAATACCAAGCAGACTCTCAATAAACAGTGGTTTAAGAGAGGTAGAGAAGGCACAATGAGCAAGAGTTGGGCTCTGCAGCTGACATCCTGAACAGTTTTTTCACTTACCAGTTGTGTTACATTGGGCAAATTGTTTCATCTTATTGTGCTCCGCTTAACTCATATGTAAAATGGAGGAAAAAATAGTACGTATCTCTCATGGTGGGTGTAGATTAGAATATTATCTAAAATATGTAAAACTCAGTATGTGTAAGCCATTCCTATTATTAAAATTAAAAAACAAAAAACAAAAAACAAAACCTGCATACCAGGGAGACTTTTGCCTGATTTAGTAGTGTTGGTTCTGTAAAATCACTTTTTTTTTACTTTCCCTTATGTTAGATACATCTTCTCCTCTGTTAACCGGCAAATGTGTAGAGATCTTTACTGTGTCTCTGATATCTTCTCTGTTCCTGCATAAATACCCCATTCCTTTCACTTGCTCAAGAATCTTAACAGCGCTGTGTGCCCTGCATTTGGAATGCCTCTCGATATGTACGTGCTGTCCAGAAAGGAAAGCAAGACTCACAGTGTGCTGACTAGCAGCACGTACAACCCAACAAACACCTGGGGAGTGCCCACTAGATGACAAACGCAGAGTTGGTTACTATAAAGATAAGTATGACACAGCCTTTGTGTTTGACTAGAGGTTCAAGTCCAATCAAGTAAGTCTTTGCATAAGGCTGTTTACAATTCCAAAAGCATTTAATAGGTTTCCTTTCATTTAATCCCAGAATAACCTACAGGAGATACATGTATCAACCTCAAATGGGGAATAAGTAATTTTCCTTAAGCCATATAGCTGGGAGTGGGTAAAGAGAGGTTGTATTTGAACACAAATTTCCCAACTATAAATTTTCCATAAGAGAATATTAGCCTCTGATATCATTTTAATGGTATTAATAACCCTGCCTGACATCCTTTTCTCTGCAAAAAATAAAGCCTCTCCCCACTGATAAAGACCACAAATTTAGTAGCAGTCCTGAATTTGAACTGGGTAACACTGCCAAACTGGGTTGGTCCATAGGTAAGGATAATTAGCGAATGAACCCATTTATCCTCTCTCCCCTCGGGACTGCAGTGTGTAGTGCGAGTGGACAGCATGGGGGCACCAAGCACTGGGGGTGTTTAAACAACCTGATGGCTGCTGGCAAGACGGAGCAAGACAGAAAACAAAGACTGTCACTGGAATCCCATGTCTGCTGCTACCACATACTGCAGCTTGGGAAGGGACCACCCGTGGACTGGAGGTACTGGAAGGGTGAAACGAATCCTCAACTGCCCAACGTATGGCCACCATGTTTCCCTGTCACTTGAGTTTGAATCATCACTAGAGAAAGCCACTTAACAGGACAGATTAGGTCTACCATCAATAAGAAATCACCAATGTAAAGTGAGACCTCATCCCCATCTAGCAATCCTATTTCACTTCTCTGGCAAACCCCCTCACTCACTTTCCTCAAAGATGGTGTCAATTTTCTTCATTCTCCTCAGACCTCCAACCTTCTCCCCTCATCTCAGTAGACAACCTGCCTTTTATCTGACAATAAAACAGAAGACACTAGACAGGATCACCCACAGCTTCCTGCTGACAAACATATGAATCCACCTGCATCTGCACATACTCTCTCTTTCTTATCTCTTTGATAAAAGGCCCATCACATCACCTCTTCCTTGGAGTCCTTGTCCTGTAGGCCTTTCTAGAGCTTCAATTCTCTATCGTCTCCTTCATTGTGAATGCAACTTCTCTCTCTCAAGCTGGATCTAGTTTTAAATATTTTCCACTTAAAAAAAAAGAATCCCTTGACCCCAAATTGTCCCTCTAGCTATCACCACATTTTCCTCCTTCCTTTTCTAGAAAGAAATTTCTAGAAAGAACCGCATCTCCATTTTCTCACCTTCCACCCTTCCCTTCCTATCATACTCCCCAGTGGTTCCTGCCTCAGCTTTCACATAAGCAACTCTCACTGATGTTAACAATAGCTCCAGGTTGCTAAATCCAAAAATCCAAAGGACTTCTGTTTGTCTTCCTGTTAACTAGATCTCACAGCACCATTTAAACTTGATGTACATACTCTTCTTGAAGCATTCTTTCCTTGGTTGCTATGACAACATAGTCTTCTGGTTTTCCTCCAATTCCTCCTGCTACTTCTTATCAATCCATTTTGCAGGCTCCACCTCCTCAATCTAGCCATTCAATGTGAATCCAGTAAGCTTTGGTCTGGGCACTCTTCTTTTCCCTTTATATTCTCTCCATAAGCAATGGCATCCAAGCCTTGAGCTCAAATTATCATCTATACGTGCAGATGAAACATAAACTTAAATCTCCATCCTAGACTCTCCCCTGAACTCCTGTACATCCACTCACTCAACTCATTCACTTTGGTATTTGGAGAGCACATGTGTTCTAGCATTTGCTGTTACAGATATTCCTTAAGAACTTTACACAAATTGACTCATTTAATTCTTACAATAAAACAATAAATTTTATACTTTAATTATTCCCCATAGAAGTACCAAGTTAAGGTCAATCAATAGATAAGTGAGAGAGCTGGGATTTGAACCCAGGCATGGCCTGCAGAATCTTGCTCTGAACTGCTCTCCTGTCTCTTTATAAGCTCCATGAAGGGAGAGACTATGATTTCACTCAACATTGTTTCCCCAGAGCCTACAGCAGCACAGGGAGGCATTCAAGAAGTGTTTATAGCAAGAAACAAATGAACAAATCAGAGAACAAATTTAACTGATTATTTTGTCTGAAGAGACAGTCTGTAAAAATTCTTCCACATCTTCAATTTGAGGTTCCATAAGGAATCACCAAGATAATATTTCAGAACAAGTTTCAAGGGTTTTAAGTTGTGCTAAAACATCCTGAGAGGTAGATGGGTAAGTAGAGAGATGGATGGTCTCCGAAAATAAAGAAACCAAATGACCTTGATAAAAGTCATAGAATATCTAACTAGATAATAACTGCAATTATTGCAGTGCTGTTGCTGTTATACAAAATAACATCAAATTCATGCTTTTATTGACTTACAGTACTTAAACAACCCATTACTACAAACCTGGCTGGATGAGAGGCATGTCTGAGCAGACACGCTATCTAAAGACTTCAGTTCTATGATGGTTGTGACCTGAATTCAGGTAAGTTTTTCTGGTCTACCAGGGGACTATACTTCTGATCATGTGATACCGACAGCATCTAAATATTTACATCAATTCAGTGTGACATTTCAACCGAGCTTTAATTGCACACCACTTTACATTCCATGCAGTTAGAATCAATATAAAATAGGTCAGTATCTTTGAGACTTACAAAAAAGCTTATGAAAAAAAGAAACTGAATCCAAAAATATAAACATGACCTATTTTCCCACGAAAATATTGCACCACATATGTAATAGACATAATGAAACAGAAAATCTTGTGTCTCCATCACAAGGAAAATGCAGATGCCAGTTGGTGATACTGATTAGATGCATGAAATGAAATTACACAGTGTGTATTTCCAGGTGAGTTATCTGGTTTGGAATCTAAAAAATGAAAAATTCATTGCTTAAGCCTCTTTCAGTATCACAGGGATGGCTCTGAATGTAAATGGTATAAAATTTCCTCACTGAATAAATGGGGCTTATAATGCACCGTCTCATCTTCAGGACAGCTGTCATACTGAGATGTCAGGCTATGTTCAAGGGACTATTTCTGGATTTGGGGAACAAGAGGGGGCAAGAAACAGAAGAAAGATTATTTCCTATTCTTGGCCCTCTCCTTTTCTCAAGGACATACCCTCCCTCACCCATGAACATGACTAGATATGGGTTAAGAAAAAACCCATGCATTTCCAAAACTTAAAATAAAACCCTAGATGAGCCTCACTGTTATCATACCCAGTGTAGCTATGCACTGCACATAAGGAATAATTAGAAAGAATATATTTAAAATACACAGCAAATTTAAAAAACTATCTTTAAAATAATCTACATGGGTGGTCCTTCTCATTTGAATGACTTTTGGGTATGTTCTCCAAACACAGAAGAATTTAAACATATGAGCAGATCGTTTTATGGGATTATACACAGAGAACTACTTTCACTTATGGACACTGAAAGTTTCAAAACTAACCCTAATTCAAAAAGCTTCTATTTTATTAGGTATATGATGCCAATTGAGTTACACAATTAATTTCTTCATTTAAAAAAAAGAGTTCAAAAAAAAAAAAAAGAAGAAAAAAAACAAACTACTTTCTGACGCCATCCATGCCAACCAGGCCGATGTACATGTAATCGCCACTAGAGGGAGGCAACACAGCTGGTCCCAGTAGCACACACGTGGGTACACACATACACACACAATTTATATGAGAAGAAGAAGCAGTTTTAATCCATTTTTTATTTCTGTCTTAACCACTTGATGACTGTCTAGAAGAGAGTTCAATCTTGGCAGAATCTTCTCTGGAAAAACAAACAAACAAACAAACAAACTACTACTTAAGCCTAAAACAGTAATGTGAAGTTTGGGAAGATAAAGCATATTGTAAATACCAAAACTGACCAGGGGTTCTCTATATGCTTGAATTCAGATTGATCTACTTATCCTTCCCTTAGCTACATTGACTGAAATACAAGCCCTTATTCTTGGGAGTATCATTATTGATCTAACAAGGTTTATCTTTAAAAGTATTGCACCGCAAAGACAGGCCTGCTTTCTGAGACAAAGTATGTGTGAAACGGGTCAAGGAAAAACACATTGTGAGTTGGCAACAACTTACGTGATGTGGTCACAGAATGGGCCTCAGTTTCCTCAAAACTCTGTCCATACTAGTTTCCTGAGGTTTAAAATTTTATAACTATAGACCAATTTCTTTGGATCCGAATACTATCTTCTCCAGAAATGCAAACATCTTTGGCAGATATTCCAAACCAAGGGAAGAGGATCAGCCTTTTTCCTAAAACTAGCATTTCTGATTCATTCATTCAGTAAACAATTGTTGAGTGGCTGGCTACCTTGTGATTCAAAGGTTTACGAGTAAGACTAGATACTGTTCTTAAAATGAGGGAGGTACAATTTAGAAAGCAAGACAGGAAAAAAGAAAACCCAATGAAATAAAAACTACAAACCTGAAGTTTGAAATGATAAACTGTGATCAATGTCATGAAGAAATAAAGATGCGTGATAGAGAATAATGGGGGTTTGGGAAGGTAGTTTAGATACAGTGGTCATGGATGGCTTTCTGGGGAATGCAATGTTTAACCCCAAAGAATGAGTTGCTGTTATGGATGGGGGAGGGGCAGAGAAGTAGGGAACCCTGTGGAGCAGAGAGGGTGACAAAGGTCCTGGCCCAAGTAAGGGCAGGTACAAAGGTACAGAGAGGTGAAGAACATGACCTCTTCCAGGAGCTCAAAGGCCAGTATGGCTGGGTCATTTTATGATAAAGGGGGAGAGTGCAAAGAGCAGAAACAGAGTTAAAATTTCATACAAGCTTAGCCATACAAGACCTTGAGGGTTTTGGAAGCCCACTGGATGTTATTCAGAGGCAATGGAAGGCACAGAAGGGTCAAATTAGAGAAGTTTGGAGTAAAACATACTGGAGCAGGGCAAGGTGGTGGCAAGAGAAAGTAGAGATGTAAAGAGACTACCAGCATCTGTACAGCAATGGATTGAAAGAAATTGTTGAGGAGGAGAGAGAACGATGAAGTAGAACAGGAGACTTCATTGAGAAAAAGCACAGGTAAAAGCGATCTCCCAGATTCAACCTCTCAGAATTTTATCTTAAATCCTATTTCCAAGAGCCTCCCAAACACTGCCACACAATTTTTTTAGCCACCTCAAATTCTCTTTGGAATTAGATGAAGTATAAATAATAAATAAGAGAAATGCAGCTTTGACTAAAACCCAGACTTTGATGACAAAGTGAGGTCCCCATGCTGGGTAAAGACAACCATGTAATTAATCAGAAGGGGTCTCTTCCCTTCTATCATGAGCACTGAAGCTTGCCATTTTGCTTAGCATAGTATCCCTTCCACTGAGAAAGGAGCAGACCACCTGCTATTCCCTAGCAAGTAAATTGGTCCGTACCTATAAATTATTCTATGTGGTGAAGAAAAGCATTGGCGTTTTTCCTAAAGCTATGTGCGCAGCCTGGCAAACAACCAGAGATAATTTGAAAAAGTGGCTTTCAGTGTGACCTGAGGGGCCCACAAGTTGCTAGTGCAGTCCACGGTCTCACACGCTGCTCAAGGTCCAGCTAGGCTACATCATTCACAAGGAGCTGCACTGCCTCACCCTGACACGGGGAGCGGGGCTACCACCCTGCTCACCATGGGCGAGATGGGGCCCCACTCAAGCAGGAACCTGCTCATTCCTTGCTTCTCCCTGAAATCTGCGCACACATATCTAGAACCAAATCTTCAGACAAGGGGATTAGGTGGTCTTTTGGGGGACTCACAAGTGCAAAACTGTGGGTATTTAGGATCAGGGCTTAATGAAGGAAATTCCCGGATGAAAGAGCCACCTCCATTAATAACCTTTGGATGTGACTGAGCTCTGACCCTGTGCATTCTCAAAATGTTCCTTCCTCTCACTCTCTCACCTGCTCTTCAGAGACTTCAGAGTACAGAAATAATCTGAAAACTAGTGAGACTTCTTGACAGAACTGGAATGGAGGGCAGAACTGCCCTTAGACCTGCTCCCAGGGTTTCAGAGGGCCCCACATTCCTCCTGTCAGGGCAACGGATGTTCCGAAGCCTGTACCTGCTCCTTCTAGGCTATGCTCTGAGTACCCTGATTCCAGAATTCCCTGTCCCAACTCCCCAACTTCCAGGGACTGGGTGGGCCTTTCTGTGGGGTCTGTCCTTTTTATGATACCTTTATGCTTGCTTCACAGTGGGGAGGGAGTGCGGAGTTGGCGTGTGTGTGCAAAGCCCGCTGGGGTGCAGGATGGCACCTGGGAAGGAAGAGAAGAGGCTTAGAACCAGTTCTCCCTGCACTGCCACTTTTCATGCAGAGCCGAAGCTTGAGAATTCTAAGTTCAAAATCTGCATGGCCTTCCAGGACATTCCTAAAGGCAGATTGGTCACATCTAAGAACTGAACACACTTTAACAAGCTGTTAATCTAACTTACAGCTTTGGACATTTAGTTCTATGACTGGCCTCTCTTTAATGCTTGCCCAGGGCCCTGAAAATGTTTGGGGAAAGCCTGCTGATGGTTATGGCTCCTCGTTTGATGAGGGGCTCTGCCTCCAAAAAGAGAGGAGTCATGCCTAGTTCTAGAGTAATAGAAACAACACTGGGGGATTTTATTTACTAAGCACAAAAACTTTAAGAAACTTTCACAAGTCTTACTTGAATTACTAACGCCACATGCTTAACAAAAAAAAAGCTAAAAAAATAAATAAATGCATCTATCCATTCTTTCAGTATTCATATGTTGAATGCCCACTGTGGTATTTGGAAGCTGTTATGTAGCTCAGAAAAGGCCATGTTCTTTTAACCCATTCCTGTGGGTGCAGACCTATTATAGGTGGGAGCTTCTGATTAGGTTTTTCAATTGAGAAGTGACCCACATCATTTAAGTTGGGTCTTTATCTTCTTACTGGAGTTCTTTATAGGAGGATAAAACATATGCAGAAGCTAAGAGATGAAGTTAAGAGAACCTCATAGAGTAAAGCCCTGGAGAAGATAAGAGAGAACCCACAGAAGCTCAGAGAGGAAGCCACTGGAACCAGAAGCTGAAAGCAGTGAAACCCAGGAGTGTAGCACCAGCTGATGCCAGCCACGTGCCTCCCCATGTGACAGATGTGTCCCACATGCTGGCAGCCTTTCTTCAAAGTCCAGGTATTATCCTGTTGATGCCTTGAGTTGGACATTTTCATGGCCTAAGAACTATAAATTGTAAGTTAATAAATCCCCATTGTAAAAGCCAACCCATTTCTGGTATACTATACCTTAAGCAAACCCAGACACCCACTGAACAGCAGGTGTTGAGCATACACTTGACTTCAATAGTTCCCAGTACAGTGGGAAAGAAGACATGCCATACATCATTATAAAACGAGGTGATTAAGAACCAGCCCACTTTCCCCCACCTCTTCTAGCAGGAATACAAAGCAGAAGTGTTTGCAAACTGAAGGCAAGTCTTCCTTCTCGGCCTTTGCTTTGAACCTAATTTCAGCTTCCAGGCATTGCTGTACGCATTTCTCATTCTCGGAGCTGAAAACTTTCTTTTCCCCGGTGCATGGTTAAACCCCTAACAGTTCCAAGAATCTAAGCACCCCCTACTTTTGAGGCCAATGAACAATGACTTCATATCTTCAATGACAATCCATTAAAAAAAAACTAAGTGGTTAAGAAAAGTACTATTGCCTGAACTCTAATTGCTTTCTCAGACTCTAAAAACCATTGATGTACTTCAATACATTGCTGGATTCCCCCCATCAATAACTCCCAAATATAAGTGTCTATCTCAGGAGGGAACCAACCATCAGAAAAGGGAATGTGACTCCCAAGTCAACAATTGCTCATTCTCACATTCTTACAAGTCAGCCCCATTCCAACATAGTGCCCTGATGTCTCGGGTTAGAGGAGAATGCAATCATCAGTGGAGGTGATATCATACCTACCAAAACATGGTTCTTGGGGGCAAAAATATCTTAGCTACTACTATGATGTGTAGCCCTCCAAATGACCATAGCACATAAAGTTATTCTGCATGCTTGTGGTATTAAAGTCTCATGAGACAGAGGGTAGGGGGGGTTGGGTTGGGTGGTTGATGCCTAAAAAGGCTATTAAGGAGTAGGATGATAATGAAAAAAAAAAAAAAAAATGCTGCTACACCCTGCTACAGACTGCCAAGCATGGAATTACTAATAATAATATAATAATAGCAAACATGTGCAGAGTGCCATGTGAAACTTATGTGAAATGCATTGTGCTACCCACTTGAGAAGGGACAAAGCATTGAGTTTTTATGACAACCCTGTGACGTAAGTACTGTACTATATCCATTTTAGTGATGAGGACACTGAGAAGATAGTGTTCAAGCAACTTTCCCACGATAATAAAGCTTAGAAATGGTAGCTGGGGTATATGTAGCAGAAAGTTTCTCACGAAAATTCCACACTAACAATATACTTGAGAACACTATGCTTGCATTCCCTCATGAAACATACTGTTATCCAAGACATACTAGGCATTAGGGGCTGGTAGACTTTTCTTCATATATGCTTTTGCACTATAAGCTTACCAAGAGTCCCAAAGCATTTTAGACCAGTTACACTTTTTTATCGTAATTATATAATATGAAAAAATATTTTGTATAGCAATAAAATAGGGGTAAAAAAGGGAGATACACTTTCTTTAATAGCCTAGTTGAATGGATTGGAAAAATTAAATAATACAAAGTCAGCTAATGTTGCTGACAAATTAGGAGGGTGTGTAGGTGGGGCAGGGTCAGAATCTGAAAAATCTGTAAGGTTCTACACTCAGATTTTTCCCCAAAGTGCCTAAAAGTTTTCATTTCAATGTAAAGAAACCAAACTGGAAATTAGAATTGATGCATTATGGAAGTGATTCAAACAAGAAAACAACATTAATCCAATGAGTGGTTCCCTATGCAGATAAAACTAGGCCCTACATCAAATGACTGGCAACTTAATGTCTACCTAAATGTTTTTGTGCATAATGCATTATCAAATATTTTTATTATTTCTTAATTTAACTGAAGTAGTTGTCCAATATATGTCTGATATTAAAGAGCTTGTACACCATATAAATTTTCAAATGTATATCATGGGTCTACCAACCCTGAAACCTGGAAAATCTGTGAATAATATTGAGACAAAAACTTAAGTAAAATATATAAAATGATGAGCATAAACCAATAGAGAGCTATCGCTGCCCCCTCCCCAAATTGTGCTCCCCCTTCTTCAATGATATTTGTGAGTTACCAAAGCAAAATGCAGCTGAGAGAACACAAAACTCTGGGCTCCTTTAATGGTCTTTCTTGATAACATTATGAGAGACAAGAGTAAGAAGGAGAAGAAAAGGACAGAGAAAGAGGTTTTAATTGAACCAGTTGGAAGGGCCTGGGATGATATTAAAGGAAAAAATGAAAAATAGGCAGCTAAAGTCTCTGATACCCTCATATTTCTGACCACCTGAAATATTTATCAGGAGCAAGGCAGTAGGCCCCAAGAGTTGAGAATTCTCAGTGGAGTGTTCCCTGTGGCCCCTGATGATTCCAAACCATCCTTGTCAACAGTCACATCTGCACTTATCAGCAGTGACAGCCAAACTAGGCTGGGAGGGCCACTGCTGTCTTCCAATTTTCTCTCCTAATCCTCCGTTCCACCCCTCTGCACATATATACAGACAGAAAGACTAATTTCTTTCTGTCTTCTATAACCTCTTTGAAGCCATTTCTTTGGCATTGCTCTGAACTGCAGCTATTTAGAGCAATTTAGTTTTTCTGCATCCTTTTATTCCCTCTATCATTACTTCAATTTCAAAAACAATAAGAACAAAAAAAATTTCTTTTCAGTTTTAAAATCAATCTTTAGGCTTATTTCTCTTGCTTCTGTTTTTTCCCCCACCTTTCTGGCGGAGTTTTCTAACTGTTACTGAATTTCTTTACCCACGGTAATTTGTGAAAACAAATGTTTCCTACAGCATTCATTAATCCTGAAAGTGTGACCTACCGTGCACAATAACAGTCAAGGTTTGAACAAGGTTGTGAAAGGTCAAAAGAGGTCAAAGGTATTATCTGAGTCCTTGAGAAATTTACAATCTAGTCAGGTAAATAAAATATATGCATTACAGAAGATCCTGGGCAACATGTAATCATGTGGAACACATGCAAAATAAGGTCTATCTTCAAAGATGTGGGTAAGAGTCAGAAAATCATGATTTTACTGTCAAACATTCAGTTCCTAGACATCATGTTTCTCTTGTTATGGAAGGAAAAGGATTCAATTAAATCTAAACACTTTTCCAATTTTAAAATATGTGCCCATTTTCCAGCAAAAAAAATATTTTTAAAAATTAATAAATGGGGTGGGACTAATTTAGGTAGGATGGCTTCTTGATGTTCTTCAATTCAAGGAAATGATATTGAAGAAAGCGACAGATATGGGCTTCAATTAAATCAGTGCATTTTAACACGTCAAAACTGTCCCATCAAGACGCAATGAAAAGTCACTGGCTTTGTTATCCAGAAATATGTACCTTTTCTCCATTTCTAATCCTGGAATTACCTGCTAAAGTATGAAAAAAAGGAAAGAAGGGAGTGAGGGGGAGAGAAGGGGAGAAAAAAAATAGAGCAAACCCTTTCACCTTATATCAGAAGTTCTTTATTTGTTCCTATCAGAAAGTCTCACTCATCAGTGAGCAATAAAACTAATGACCATTCTTTAATGCTACTTTTGAGCTTATCAATTATTCCGTCAATTCTATTATTCTAGAAAGCATGATGAAACACGTAATTTTTCCCCTTAATAATCAATTTCCAGAATCTGAATTAATTTTCCCATTGCCTCAACTTTCCTCTGCCCTATAATACAAGCAAAAGGACCTCCATTTATTGTTCTCTGTAGTTTCCTTCAGTGTAACTGCAGCAGTAACTAACTGAGTGGGTGCACGGTGGGGGCTCTGTCCTCAGTAGCTTCAAGGAATTCAGAAATAAACAGATCAAAGCCTTGTCTGCTTGTAACTTAGGAGACAGGAAGACAAGGAAGATGGATAATTGAATAATTTAAGGCAGAAGGTCATAAATGTCATATATTGTGGTAGCAATAAAATTATATCCTGTCACAAAAGAATGGGAATATCTAAAAATCTTGGAAAGGAAATGTCATTTGAGAAGAGCTTCATTTACACTTACCATTATCCCCAAGTTGTAAAGGAGAAATCTGTCTCCAGAGGCTTCCCCATGATGCACCCCCCACCCCACCCCAAAAACTCAAAACCTGGGAAAAGAGATGATCATTAACATCGGGTTATGACAAATTTCTTTTTCTGAAATATTGGTTATTAGTTTCATTTTAAACAGGAACGAAGAGTTCCCACCCAGAATTGACATGTATCAAAAGATACATTACCCATTTGTGACAGTCTAGTAACCTGTTTCATAATAAGTTGCCAGATCTATTCAGCTATAGGGCAAATAAAGTCACTGATGTGAAGGTAAGGATTCTACGGCAAAATTATGTAAAATTACGCCCACCCTTTTCATTTCACTTTTCATAATAATTGGAACATTTGCCAAATCATAATTCTCTGGACTGAATGTAGGAACCCCATTAAGCCACTCTCACTTTGAAAACTCTAACTTTGCTTTGAACAAACCCTGAGGAAGACAAAGAGAGCATAGAACGTAATCAATCCCGATTTCTCCAATTTGTTCTCTGAGCTACAGGGTGCTTTAATGAAATTGGAAGCACCATCTTGCTTTGCAATCAAGAAGCTGGGTAGAGAGAAAAGCCAGGAGTTAGGATCAGGGATGACTCTGTAAGGGTAACTCTAAATTGAAGCCAAGGAACTACCTTAGGATTGTTTTAGTAAGTTGGTTACCATGAATAAATGTATCATGCATACCATGAAATAAATGTATCATCCTTTCAAAAGACAGATCTGTTAGAAGGAGAGAGCAAAGAAAGTAAAGTAGTAATATATATATATATATATATATTTGTGGATTATACACATATATTTAAATCTGCACTTACAGGGTGTGTGTATGTGTGTTTGTGTGTAAATTTATTTATACCCACAAAATATCTGAATATATACCTTACTACCCTTTACTTTAAATAAGCCATCTAGTGACATAAATTTTATTCACACATTTAGATGTGGTTAGAAAAACACATATACACTGTAAAAAGGACCTGTCCTCCACACAGACCAAGATGCACTGTTTTCAGTAGGCACTGACCTCTACCTGGCCTTCAGGAGCAACCACGTTTACAGTCCAGTACACTCCCTACAATTTAAGGAACAATGTCACATTTCTGAGTACCGAATGTTAGAGACAGGGTAATCCTTCTGCTAGTACTGTTTCTTAGCCATCTGCAACTCTGCTGTTTTACCAATCATAAGGAAAATTATGAAAGAGCTAATATTTGCAAAGAATGTACGATTTACAAGGCACTTTCATAAACATCATTACTCGAGCCTCAAAACCTCTCTATGAGGCAAGCATTGCTGTTGGTCCCAATTTATAAATGACCAAACGGAGACTCGGAGTTTCAGGGTTGGGTAGGGAACAGGCAGTAGAGTTGGCATTTAAACTCAGGTATTCTGACTCCAGGGTTGTACTCTCCTATGGAGTGGGAAGGTCTTCAGGGTTTTTGTGCCCAGGCCGTTAATCCACTGCAGCTCCCAGTCAGCAGCTATTAGGGCAGCCTGCTGCCTTCCATAATCCCCAGGCCCACATGCTCCCCAGGAAACTGGTGATTCTGGGCAGAATTTCAGTCCAGGCAGCCTGGCTGTGCTCCAGAACCTCTTCATGGGGATGATGCTATCTTGAAAAATTCAGACTGACTTAGAAGCAATGCTGACAAAATGGCTCAAGAATAATAAACTGTGAGTCCATGGCAAGGTGGACCCGGCCCAGACAGGTTTAAGCTGGCAGCATCTTACACACTATGCCCCTCTTCAATCTCAACCTACGCTCCCTTCAGCACTATAGCCTCTGCCCCTGCATTCTTGCTGCCTTCTTGTGCCTTAGCTCCTGCCTGGCCATCCAGCCCAACTGTCTCCTTTCTGAGGTTAACCTTGTGTCCTTCATCCAACCCCTTCCCTTCTTCTCTAGGACACACATGGACCTAGTCATCATTTATTTGTTTGACTGCATCCTTTGCTGTTTTTTTGTTTTGTTTTGTTTTGTTTTATGAAATGAGGATAATATTTGTCTTTCAGGCTTGATAAAAGGCTAAATTAGTCATTCGACAAATATTTACTCAACACCAAGAGTGAAAAAGACATGAACTAAGGATGATAAAGAAGTCAAAGACTTGACCTCAAACTAGGTCTTCTCTGACAAAGACAATCTTTGTCTAAAAAATCTTTTTCAGCACCAGAACTCCATCAAGCATCCACCACATCTCCCTGCATTCATGAAAGTCATATTGTCTCTATTGTTTGTCCTCCAACTCACTATGTGGCTCCTTATAATCCAGTCAGTATACACTATCCCAAAATACTTTTGTAACTACTCCCTGAAAGTTCATGAATGATTTCATCATACAAAATCTATTGAACATTTCAGTCTTCCTTCACCTTGATCTCTCTGCAAGGATTGATACTGCTGACCCCGTTTGCTTTCTCTAAACTCTCCCCTTCATCATGAGCTTCTCTGAAGTCCTGTCATGGTCTTCCTCCTACCTTTCTGATTATACCAGTCTTCTTTCCAATCCTTGGATATGGAAAGTCCTCCTAATGTTTTCCTCAAGCCTTTTCTCCTTATACATAATTAAATGCTATAGCTTTAATCTTACGCAACTGGATCCCCAATATTTCTTCAACCTAATTCCAACATCTGATCAGAAAGTCATTCCAACATTTTCAAAACCAAAGGACATCCACAGCTACAGATCTGTCCGGAATTTTAAACCAAATTTCTCAAGCTCTTTTTCTGCCATCTCCATTTTGGCCAATAGCACTGACTTCTTTTCAGTTACCCATGGTGAAGAGGTCATCTCTGCATCCTGCTTCCTCCTAAATTACCAGCCCAAATGAGTCATTAGTCAAGTCAATTCTTTTCCTCATCTCTCATGTGCTTCTCCCTCTTCAAATATTTACTGCTATCCCCATAAACGAACTAAACAGCACTTGCTTCTTACTTATCTCCTTGTCTCCAGTTCCTCTTTTCTAAACACTCTAATTACTCACACACGTATTATGGAAAGAATCATCATCCTCACCATAGTTCTGTTCCATTCAAAACTTCTATTTCTGTTAACTGTGAGTGTAATGTCTAGTCTTTCATTCTGTCATTTGACCTTTTCCATAGCTGGATGCAATCTTTATTTGGATCTTGGATTTAAATCCCAGATCTACCACTTAGTAGCTGTGTGACGTTGGGGAAGTTACTTAATCTTCCTGTGACCTGGTTTCCTCATCTATAAAACACACACAGACAGTTGTCAACTCTTTGATGGAAGAAGGAAGGAAAGAGGGACTATAGATAGGAGGAAGGAAGAAAAGAAAGACTGAATGGCTAAGATGCAACTTATGAAGAGGGAATTCATTTGGTTGTGTGTGGCACTGTTAAAACAACTTAATATTTCTTCAATTTTACAGTCAGTCCAATGTGTTATAGAGGGAAACCTGTAAGCTTTACAGTTAGAGAAACCAGCATCAATTCCCACCTATTCTAACGAGTAGCTTGTGACACTGTGGAAGTCATCTAACTTCACTGAGTCACAATCTTCTCACAGGTAAAAGGGGCTGTTACCTACCTTATAGGGTTATTTTAAAAATTACTAACAGAAACAGATGTGTCTACAGTAGGCACCTACTAGATGGTAGTTACTGAGACTGTTCTTGAGAATGTCCTAGGGAGGTAGATTTTCAGCCCCTTGAATAAAGAGCATTTCACAGAGTCAAAAGTTGTTTGCATCTGCCATCTTAATAAGAAAACAATTCCTTTATTTCATCCTAATGCATAGCTGCACGAAACATATTGTATCTGATTGAAGCTATCATTTAACACTGCTTTCTAAGGAGAGGCTGTCTGAATAGTAGAAAGAGGTGAAGCTTTGGATACTAGGATCTGCGTCTCTGTCTTGGTTTTATCACTAACTAGATGTATAGCCTTGGGGTAAGTCACTTCACTTCTCTGGGCTTCAGTAATAAAACCATTAACAGGAAGAAGGTGGTTTTTATCAAGTCTAAGGCCACTTTCGGTTTGAAAATCTCATGAGTCCTAGAGACAGAGTGCCATTAGGTTGGGCTCAAGTGAGGAGAAGTACTTCTATGATCGGAAGAGCCTTTCAGAGTGTCTGAAGACCTCCAGCAGAAGCCAAGCCCTATGATGAATCAAGTGGATCTGAAGCATAGATGAGGATGGCAGAGACGACTTGATTTCTGGATCTACTTCCAGTATCTAGCTGTTAGTAAGTATCACTTGTACACTGCAAGCTAAAATCACTTGAAAATCCAAAGAATTTTAGAATCCCAGTATAATTCCATCAATCAGCTAAGAAACCCGTCTACACTCCAGGATGAATGCAATGTAGTTTAACAAACCTGTGTCCAAACACTTCCTCTGCTATTAATGAGCAGTAGGCAAATACTCGGCAAATCAGTTAACTTCTCTAACTCAAAATTTCCTTAGAAAGTTGTTGTAACGACTAAACGAGGACACTTACGTATAGCTCTTACTTAGTAAATGGCGTGGATGGAGTAAAGGCTCAATAAATGGCAATCATAATTTCCATCATTAGATTCAGGCTGTGCATATATGAAGTGACTAGATGAACAGCTTGAGTGAAACAACTGAAGTGAAACTGTGATGAGTATAAACAAGCCACTAAACTGAGAGATTAAGGGTTTATTCCCAACAGCAGATAATTATATTTATGACTGCAAATAAGTCAACTTTCCCCTGTAGTCCCACTCAGCTGTAACATCCCATCAGTATATAATTTTAACCCACAAATCTTATCGCACAATTCACCAACCCTGTTAGATTTCCACAGAAGCAGAAATGATTGGATGGCAGAGAAGCACAGTATTCCTGACACCAAACTGGACTTCTCTCAAATTGTTTAAACACCATAAATATCTTAAAGTCAGTTGCATTTTGTTATTTCTAGTATCAAACTTTTAAATAAGATAATAGTCAGTTTTTTAAAAAAGATAACCTCACAGACTTCCTCAGTTTAACTGGGAAGGGCAGCTGGCAAAATCTAAAAAACAAAGAAACTAAGTTTATGATGCCACCTCTATGATGTCTTTTGCATAAAATCAAAGATTTCCAAATGGCTCATCTCAGTTACTTATACATTCTCTTGGCTGATAAGAGAATAAGTGAGTACTATTTGTATAAATGTAGCTCAAGCCTAAAAGACTAATATTTTTCTTCGTCTTTCTCTCATGCCCTGACACATTTTTCCTCATTTTCCAACTCCTTGAACTACATTTTCCTTATTATATTTTAATTAACTTTTTCATATTATATTTTACTTGAAAGGATCATTTGAGTTCAAAAACACCAAAGTAGTCATACCTTTGGAGTAAAGCTTTATGTCAAATTTAATCTGATCCAAGCTTGGATAGCAAATTCTAGTTTTCTTTTTTTTTTTCCTATCAACACAATAAAATATAATAAAGGAATAGCTTAAAATAATAAAGAGAGAAGAAATTGTTTCCGTCATTCAAACACCTTCATGTCACCTTGACTTTCACTACCGTGAACCTGTATCATTTTTAAATGTTTGCTTGCTTTCTGAGAATCAGATTGTTAAAACCATATGCTAGCTCCCAGCTCAGCATTCTCATTACCATTTAAAGTGTGCTTAAAATCAATTGAGAGTCAACACTTCATGAAAGAAGGCACAGCTAGCATGTTCTGATCTATGCAGTTGCATGGTAACTGCTCGCCTATGAAACATCCGAATTCTCCCAGGTACCATGGTGATAGGCAAAAGGAGTTTAAACAGTGAAAATGCTGGAAAAAAAAAGAGGTCTTTAAAAGGATGATGGGTTCAGTTACTTTAGAATTTCTAAATCTGAAACTCTTTTATCTCCTTTTACACTGGGGAAATTCAGAGAATATATTCTCACACTGAAATACATTTTCCACATTTAAAAAAAAAAAGACCACAAAAAAACATCTTTCTTGTGTTCGTTTCTAATCTCTGATTTGATCCATAATTCTAAAAGGCATAAGCATGACACGTAGCAAACAAATATGCAGAGCTTCTCAACAAAGTAAACAAAAAGTACATGAAAAGCCATGTGGCTGACTGTTTTAATATTTACAGAAATGCTTGGTTCATTTTAAGTTTCTTGATGAAGATGATGGCTACTAGTTATTTAACTGACCCCACCTAAATCAATGAGGACGGGTTATATGACAATCTCCAGACCTGGAATAGAAACTAAGGCGTGAAAACAAACAACTGCATAGGTTCACTGGAGCTCGTTTCCTGGCCCCCAGGCGAGATGCATTCTCCTTGCCCTATGCAGGGAGAGACTGTTTGTTTGTTGGACACCAGTATTTTAAAAAGGCCCTTCCTGGATGGTCAAAAAATGAACTGTAATTTCCTAAGAAATGAAGCCACAGACCTGTCCAAATGCAGATATGTCCAAGACTTCATCCAGAACCTCCCCTGAGGACTTGAGCTTGATTGCAAGCAGCAAATGAAGGAGCATGCTCAACACTTGCCAAGTCAACTGAACCATTCTAAACCCTTTTCGTGGAACCGACAAAATATATATATGAAGACTGGAAAACGCATCAAACCATAAATGCCCTAGTTTTCCCACTGGGTCTGATACTTGATATTTAGAACTTATCCCCCTATAGAAATAGCTATGGGTTTTATTTCCAGGCCCTTCTGTATTAGGACTTCAAAGAAAACTTTGAATATTAATGCTCTTGATGTGCCCTGAACATGGTAGGCACTTACACCATGGATAAAAGCAGGGCATTAATTCCAAAGCTCTTTTCATATAGACTTCAAAAGGTGCTTTCTTCCCTATCTTTGAAAGGGACCCATGTTTTCTTATAGCTCTGTGCATATACACATGCATAAATAAACATGCACAAATGTGCACATACCAATAATTGAGCACCCTTCCAATCGCCTTATCAGGCATTTAAAACTATCTCATCATTAAGCCTCACAAAAAATCTGTAGGTCACTAATACTAGCCCATTTTAGAGATTTTTTAAAAGCCTGATTAATAAAAATGAATTTCCTCAAGTTCATGTAGATTATAAATATTGATACTTGAACCCAGGTTATTGACTTCCAAAATCCAAGGTCTTTCTAACATATCACCCTCATCTCTCATTAACGAACTAATTTAGTGGGTATACCTTGAAATATTAATAAACATTTAAGAAAAGTTCAGTTCTTATCAGGATTATAAGAAAATTAAATT
Organism: Choloepus didactylus; assembly: GCF_015220235.1. Classification (NCBI taxonomy): domain Eukaryota; kingdom Metazoa; phylum Chordata; class Mammalia; order Pilosa; family Megalonychidae; genus Choloepus; species Choloepus didactylus. The sequence continues at coordinate 23,382,038 of NC_051310.1, forward strand.
GGGGAAGGATTTAGAATCATAAGTACTAAAACATAAAAGCCCCTTGTATGTTTATCAACCAAAAATCACTGAGATGGGAGCAACCCCTAACTTCCTCTCAGAGTTCAGGAGAGAAAGTTCCCATTAAATAGCAAATGTTTAGTGAAAACCTACTAAGGTAAGGGGGATCTGAGGTATGCAGCGCGGGTGGGGTGGAGGGCTAAGCAAATGCAATTTTAAACAGCAGCACTAACGCTAAGCCTCCCCCAAAAGGACATCTGAGCATAGACTTGCAGGGTTGAGGGAACTGGGCACACAGATACCTGCAAGGAACTGTTTAATACAGCTCTACTCACGTGCACATCATGCGCATCACACATTCAAAGACACAAGTACAAGCATGTTCCAGACGCAGCACAAAACCCCAGACCTCCCCAGACTTTGTGATTGCAGCCCGCATTCCTCTCCTTCTCCCTTCACCAAGGGCAAACCTGAAATACAGAGGATCAAGAAGCTGGTGCCCATTTACAGTCACTATATAACAACCTGCATTTCCAATGACAAGTCTCATTCTATTTTTCTCATGGCTGGTGAGTTACTGGCTCAAACAACCTTAGTCTGAATTTTCTATAGAAAGCTAGATTGAGGTGCTTAAGCCTAGACTGGGTCATTAAAATGTTCAGAAGTCCACAATTTCAGTGGACTTTAAAATCTCATTACTACTGAAAATACAGTTTCAGTTCATTGTGCTAATTTATTGACTTTCAGTTAAAAGTATTAATAGTTGGTTTAATACTATTTAAATAATAATATTTCAATATTATATACTTAATATATACACTACATGGGATTAAATAATATTCTTAAAAACAAATTTGGAGACAAATTATTCACAGATACTTGTGGCCTGAATATTCTAAATAGAGACAAATGACAGAATCATCAGTATGTTACATGAATAAAATGTTAAAAATATATATTTTTAAAAATTAGATGCTAAATACCTTTAATGCTCAGACCCTGGGATAAAATTATTTCAATTCCAGATAAACAAAAACAAAACCAAAAGCAGGAAATGAAGGGCCATGTAAACAACATTAAATAACCAAAAGAGAGTGTTAAGAGTTGACAAATTATCTAAAAGGTCAAGGATCTATAAAACATCATTACTTGGTTCCCAGGCAGACCATAAATACCCAACCAATATTCCTTGGTTCTTATCCTCAGAAAGTACATGATATATTTAAAATCCTACTGGTACTTACTGATTTTGGTTCAACATGTTTTCAATCTTATAGAATCAACAGAGGAGGAACCATACGAAAAGATATGACAAGACTTAAACTAACCTACTGGCCATACAGCCAGGAAATGAGATATGGAAAAGAGTTTGGACATTATAAAGAAGAGGCAATGGCTAGCTTCATGCGGTTTCAAAAGCAAGCAGAGCACAGAGAAATCACAGAAAAATCTTTCAATTTTAGGAAAACTATTCAATTCAATGATTAATCATCTGAAAGACATGTTGAAGGAAATAAAAATTTAATCTAGAGATAAAAACTAGATATCATACAAACATGCAAATAACCTTTTCTCTTTTCTTCTGAAGTTACCCTAAATGTTGTTATAGGAACATGGTATTACCCAGTAACAATTAGTCAGCATAAGAGGAAAAAAACCGTTACCCGTGTTCAGATGTGAATTGGAATTTAGAATATAGTAAATGAAAGTGTATTTTCTATATTTTCCATCCACTAATTTGAAAATATTTATGTAATTACAACAAGGAAAGCTCTGTGACCAGGCACCTGACAGTGTAGCTTGTTCTTCTCCTCCTTTGAATTTCTCATAGGCAACCTGCACAGAAAATGAGGTTCTAGTTTTTGACTGAGCAAGGAACGCCAATATTTCTTTTACATGCTAGACCCTATTTACTGTTAGGGTTGATGCATCTTTATCACCAAAGGGAAAGGAGTGGTACAAATTTTTCTTAACTGATAAAGAAAGAAAGGGAGGGAAGAGATCTTCATTTACTGTAAATTCATTTAACTTGCAGTCAATTTCTATCAGATTGGGAGAGAAACCAGGGATATGGTTATTGGGATGTAGAGAGCAGAAAACAGGAAGAGCTATCTCCTTCCTTGCCCAGACTCATTTCCTTCTTTTTCTATTTTCTCTTCCATAATCACAAAACATATTGATTAGCTCTAAGAAATATGAATGCCATCTTTATTCTAACAATTATTCTGCAAAACAATCTTATGAAAGATTTTTGTTTTCTTTTTCCCACATCTATTTTAATGACCCCATTTCGGGCAAGGTGAAATCAACTACTTATGTAAAGAAATATTTAACTTGACACTTCCTAAATCAATTTGTAATTGACTTTCCTGTATCCATTTAGTGCAGTGAGTCATTCATTTCTTGACTGCTATATGTGTTTAAAACAATAACATGAATGCATATTAAAATTATATAGCATTCTAAGTCAGCATAATGTCCCTTCATTCCCCAGATTCACAAGAGTCAGAGCTTAGCTCACAAAACATTTATTATGCAATAAAAATGCTATATATTCACCAGAAAACAGTCCACCTCATCTATAAATTAGGTAGTAATGTACTCATGTCAATCAATAAATCAAGAGTAATTAAGAAGGAATATGCAGGTGCCCATTACCCTAGATATAAAGATTTTTTTTTTTTTTCTACTCTCAGCTTACCATTTAATGTCCTAACTGGCAAAAAGAACTTGATGACCATTTTGTAGGTCCAAGGTATGGTGTTCCTGGCCACATCACCTAAATTTTGTTTCAAGTGCTTAATAAGAACCTGATCTGTAACTTCCCCAAGCAAGGGACATAGCTGAGTCCTGACCTGTGGCTGTGCATCTCCAGAATCCAAGCTCCTCATCATCACAGACTTTCTAATCTGGAGAATGAATTCCCACAGGCCCATGCACTTCAAACATACCTAAGCTAGGAAAGGACAAAATGTGACCTTGGCTTCTGTGATGGTTAGGTTCATGTGTCAACTTGGCCAGGTGATGGTACCCAGGTATCTGGTCAAGCAAGCACTGGCCTAACCATTACTGCAAGGACATTTGTGGCTTGTTAATAAACCAGAAGGCTGGTTTATTAAATCAGCAGTCAATTGGCTGCAGCTGTGACTGATTACGCCAATGAAGGGCATGTCTTCCACAATGAACGAATACAATCGGCTTGATTTAATCCAATCAGTTGAAGACTCTTAAGCGAGACAGGTAGAGGACCTTCACTTCTTTGGCTGACCAGCAAAGCACTTCCTGAGGAGTTCATCGAAGTTGCCAGTTTGCTGCCTGTTCTACAGAATTTAGACTCGTGCATACAAGAGTTGCGTGAGACACTTTTATAAATCTTATACTTATATATATATCTCTTGTTGATTCTGTTTCCCTAGAGAACCCTACCTATTACAGCTTCTGTGAAATTAATGGATGATGCCAACATCAAGATGCCACTAACGTGTGCTTTCATCCAGTTTTTCTAAAATGGTTTTGTATTTACCCAAATGCGCAGTGACTAGAAGGTACACTCCAGAGAAAACCAAAACCAACCTGTAGCTGGCTTGGGACAGGCATGTGGCATGTGTTGCTGCCTCCCTGTTTTCTGCTTACAGTACTGATGGCTGACAGATGGGCTATTTCACCTTGAAAATTAATTCCAAAGAATTATTTTTTCCCAAAAATTCTATTTACTTTTCAATGGATTAGCTATTTTAGAATTTGTTTCAAAGTGTTTTGCAGTTAATGTTACAAGCATGTTCCAAAGTCAAAGGGAAGAGTTATGGTAGAAGGGTGATTCTCACTTTCATAAAAGGGAAAAAGAAGAAACAAAAATAATTTAATGATTTTTCGAGGTCACTTGACAATTCAGAAGAAAAAGTAATTAGTAGTCTGACTCAGTAAGTATGACTATCAGATATACCAACCACACGTTCAGCAAGGCAAGAGAGGTGAGCAATTCCAAAAAATGTTTACTATCTAGGTCTTCATGTATGATGCTCTGCTTTGGCTCTTTCCTTCACCTCACATACAGCCCTACATCATTTTTACCTGACTATACCCACAAAGAGAATAGAAAGATGCTGAACAATGCAATTAGCCTATCATCTATACAAATAAGCAGACATTAGTGATTCACATAGTATAGGTTAAAGCTTTATTTTCAGAAGAAGGGGAAAAAGGGACAAGAAGAGCTGAGACTTGTAGCTATGTACAGTATAAATAGAGAGAAGCAATATAGTGAGGAGAGGAGAGGAAGAGAATTAGCATAAGACCTGTCAGGGTTCCGCCACATAATTAGTGCAGTTGGTTTCCAACTGGGGGTAATTTTGCTCCCCAGGGGATATTTGGCAATGTCTGGAGACATTCTGAATAGTCGCAACAGTGAAGTGCAACCAGCATCTAGTAGGAAGAGACCACGGATGCTGCTAAACCTCCCACAATGCATGGCACAGCCCCCCACAACAAAGAATTATCCAGTCCAGAATGCCAAGCGTGTTAGTATATGACCTTGAGCTTCTGTAAGTCCAAGTCTCCTTATCTGTATAATATTAATAATAATATAGCAGTACCTACCTTGAAGGGTGGCTGTGAGGACTGCAAGAGATCATTCAAGCCACGCACTTCACCCAGTTGCTGGAATGTGCTTTCATGAATCAGAACTATTTTATTATTTTTATTAACAATAATGCCAATGTCTGTCCCTCAGCGGCACACAAAGCCAGAAAAGGAGAATATGAGAGGCCACAAGAATAAGCACTTTCTTTAAGTTTACAAGAGCATGAAGAGTATAAAATTCAGTACTCATATTAGTCACACTTGGATCAGTTATAGAATATTTTAATCCAAAGTCATCATCACCAATAAGAGAAAAATGAAATAAAAGCAAACCTCAAGAAGATGCCTTCATCATTCACCATACCAATTTTCCAGATAGCTCACCAAAAGGATGAGTAAGGCAATACAGCACTGAGGAATGTGATGAATCAGGAGAAATTTATGCTAAAAGGGAATGCTAAAAATTATTCTCATTTTAATATCATCTTTGAAATATGAAAGATTTTATTCCATAGTTGAGTTCTTATTTCACATCTTAAGGGTTTTGATTTCACTCTTTTGAACTGTTGATTGTGACCACATCTAAAGAGAAAGGTTTCATGTCTGCTGAACCTCTGGTATGGTTTGAGTAACAGCAAAGAGTTCACTTAAAAAAAGAAAAGGCAAGTTGAAATAGTTGGAACTTGGAGAGCAAGTTCCAGTTAAAACAACTTAAGTATCGAATATGTTTTTCTGCTTTAGGTGGTAAAGAAGACCAGAAACCACAAGATTATATATCAAGTGAACAAACAAAACAAATCAGGAAAATCTCAGACAGCTGAAGTAGCTCCTCCACAAGAATTCTTAGGAACTACTGGCACACTGGTGTCTGCTGTCAGTGCCAATTAGAGCGACCAAGATAGGCTCTGCTTTTTTTTTTTTTTTCATTACTCAGACAACTATAAACTGGTTGACAAAGAAGTTTCAAGGCTAAAATCTTGAAATGCTGAAAGAATATAAATTTTTTTTTAAAGTATCAGTTTGACAAATAAAGTTAAACTGTGCATTTTTCCATTTGATGGTAAAATTAGCACATAGAGTAACTCAGATTGAACTTCCCTGTTTAAAGATATAACCAATGGCCAAATGCCAAGTAAGACATTGGTTATATAAAATAACCGAGGTTTTCCTATAATCAGACCCAAGATTACTGATCTACAAGGAAAATGAATCATTTTTAACATTTACATGCTACCTAGGAATTTCTTTGACCTACCTCAATTCCATGAGAACAAGCTTAGTTTCCTCTCGACCTTTGAAAAATGTGAAAAGTTTTGAACATGAACTTTGTTCTCCCTACTTTGAAAAATGGCCCTGTTATACAAATGAAGAGATCATTACCAAATTTATTCCACATCTAACATGGCCCAAAGAATTTGCCTGACTACTGTTCTAACTTAACCATTCAAAAAAATGTTAAAGACCTCTTTTTATACTTTGATGCTTTTTTACTTTGATGTCCCTCTATATATGTAAGAAAATACTACATTTTCAGTACCTAAACTGTGAAGAACTGGCACAGAAATAGAGGTGATACTGGCTAGGATTATGAAGCACCAGTTGGGAGTATTATTTCTTATAGCAGTAGGATCAATACAGCAAGCAGAGAAAATAAAAGCGCAGGCTCCACAGCCAACCTCCTGGGACTGAAGCCAGGCTCTACTGTTTACTGGCTGTGTGACTTTTGGGCAACTTACTTAATCTCTGTGTCTCACTTTCCTCATCTGTAAAATGGGGATAAAATAATTACATATAAGGTTGCTCTATATGAGTGTATAATTTTCAATCAAGTGGAATGACGTGCAACAGGTATTAAAGGATAACAAAATATTTTCTATCCTTTAATACAGACTACCATCAAAGTTAAGATATAAAACAGTATAAAAAAGGAAAATGCAACTGCCCATCTTTAGACTCCTGGCTCTTCACTTAGATCCTGGGACAGGTGCCAGGACCAGGAGAAATTCAAGGGACACTTGCACCTCCATATCTCTCCTTAACCTGATCTCTTGGGATTTAGACTTATATCTAAATATGAGGAAAATACATTCATCCATCCTCATTCTTGAAATACTTTATTTTGCAGAATCAAGAACCCTAACTTTTATCATATGAAGAATTACAACATCCCTCCTGCATATGCACTCGCATGTATTTATAATACATCCCCCCCCATACAATATACACATGAAATGATCCTTTCTGCATACTGAGATTACAGTTGGTCGTTACTTTACTCTTTAAAATTCCTTCCTTTGGGTTTTCCAAATTATCTATAATACACTTGCCTTACATTTGTGATCGGAAAAAGAAAGGATTACATTTTTAAAGCAGGATACTTTTAGTATTCCTTTTACAACTGAACACCACTGAGCCCCTTTCAATAGTGCAGCCAGAAAGAGCATAGCAGTAATATAAATACTTCCCTGAAAAATGATAGTTTGGGATGAACCAAATTCTGAAAGAGTGTAGTAACAGGAATAAAACATTTGAGCAAACAATCTTATTTCTTCAGAGGGCAGATAGTCAATTCAGTCAATCCTAAGGAAGGATGGTTTCCAAAGGCTTAGGGGCTGAGTCCAGGCTTACTGAGTGTTGATGACAGATGGCCTGACAAGCATTATCACACTTAATCTTACCTCCCCCCTTAGGTAGCTATTATGGCCACTGTTTTACACTGCTGTCAGTCAGAGGCAGCATTAGAATGCCAACCACATCTCCTGGTGCTAAGTTAAATATCTTTTCCCCACACCCCGGAGGGCCTCGTGGCCTCTTGCCTTGCCTCAGCCCTCTTAAATCTTTATTCATTGCCCCTACCAACTCCACTTCAGCCTCGCTCCCACCCCTCTCCATGCCTCCCGTTGCTGCCTCATTGGCAATGAAAAGTTAAGAAGCACAGAAGCCTCCTCTAGCTCCCACAGAAAAGGCCTGGCCAAGGTGGGGCCAGCGAAGCCTGAACCCACCAGTATTCTCGCAGATGTGCAGCTGCAGACATGGATACCAGCTCTGCAAGGCTCATAAAGCAGCTTTCAGTGCCACTTAGAATCCGGTGTGAGCGGTATCTGCAGCGGCGGCCAGCTACTGCACAGTAAGCGATTCTCTGCTCAGGCCAGGCAGGGCTGCCGGGGGAGCCGAGAAGCAGGCAGGGGAGCCCGGAGAAGAATGTCTGTCCTTTGGGGCTCCAGAGGACACAGGGTCCTGGAGCAAGAGACAGGAAGGGGAAAAGTAGCTGATGGATATCTAAGGCAGAACCTTCAAGTCTGACTGTACCGACTCACCCCAATCTAGGCACCCCATGTCTACAGCACAGAAAGGCCTTTAACGGCTCTAACTGCCCCCACATTTTTCTCCTGTATATCTTTCAGCGTCTCCTCCATGGATTTTCTTCTGCTAATTATTTAAATAAGGAAATCAGTGCAATGCTGAGTCCACACCACACAGCCCTGTATGTGCACATCCCATTCATAAAAGGCATTTCCAAGCGTTGTGCAAATATTAACCAACTCGTGTGTGTTCCGAAGCAAGTAGCTAACGAGCCTTAGTTCGTCAGGGGTTAAACGGAGAGGTTAAGACACTCAAGCAATTTAACTGTGGAGCTGGAAAGAATTCCATATGCCCAAATCCACAGTATCTATCAGCAACAAGGCCTTCCAGAGTCTTAAAACTCACTAGGGAGTCAGTGGGGCAGTCCATTTTCCCTGAGGAATAAATAAATAAATCCTATTGCAGTGATAGAGACAGTACAGAGCGCCACAGGCACCAATGCCAATCAATAACAAAAAACTAACACCAATCATCACCTATTCTTAAAACATTCATATATTCATTGTCAGATTCTGATTAGCTTAAGAAAGGCCCATTTTCTTTTCCTTCTCCTGATTTTAAGGAGGTTCCCTGCTTTAGCTCTCTCCAGGGCATCACAATCAATATGCAGTGCTCATTTCCTTCCACCACTTCATATCGCCAAAGTTAGTTGCATTTCCTTCTGTGCACAATGCCTCAAAGAAATTATCTTTAGGCAGACCAGGAGCCCTGACCCTGACTTTATCCTGTAGGTGTCCTGGATGTGCTTGGAGCTTCTCACCATGGGTCTACCATCTGATTCTGGGAGTACTCAGGGCTTTAGCAACTGCTGCCAACATGGGCTTTAAACCACATTTGAATTCTGTTCATGGGACAGAGCCATGGTCAGTTGCTCAATGGATTAACACCTTGAATGCTACAACTGGGGAAATCTGGCCAGCCCAGTTTACTAGAAGCACCGATTTTGAAGGGGTTAAAAGTGCTTCCTTAAATTTTGATTTAACAAAATGGAGATGAAGTTTATGTATTCTTTCCTATTACCTGTGCCTCTTTAAATATTATGAGTTAACATAAAAAATTCTGGCAGGCATCAGGCATAAATAAATGTCCTTTAAGGTTTCACGAGGGATAGTCTAACCTTCTAAGTTGATCTCTCCCAGTGATTTTCAATATCCTACAGAGATTATCTTTCAATGATCTCCTGCACACAGTTCTTAGAGCCGTAACCCATCACAAGGACCATTTCATTCCCCACATGGGAGTTTCCCCCAGGTTCTTTTCTTTCAGGTGGCTATTTTAGAGAAAAGAGGAGGGAAAGTACAGCTTTAACCTTCAAAGCTATGCAGTGAAACACTGGGGTAGAATATTATAGAAATATATAGTAGAAAGTTAAAGAATATCTAAGATCCACTGATCCTATAAAATGATGTCCTTTTTCATAACTACTACTTGACAGCTCTCAAAATTGGGTGCTTTCATCTGAGTTAATAACAAAAACAGCTCGAGTTTACTGAGCACTTTCCTTGCAGGGAAAAATCTATACATGTGTATCTTGTATAATCCCCTGAGGGACCTTATAAGATAGGACTAATTATTATCCCCATTATACATATGATAGTAATGATTATAACAACAAAAAAGCAGTGATGATTCATTGAGTGCCTGTCAGGCATCTTATTTAATATGACTTCATATAATACTTACATATTATAAGGTTGGTTCTCCAGTTACTCCCATTTTACAGATGAACAAACTGAGTACAGAGAGGTAAAATGACTTATCCTAGATAAATGTTTCTAAGTTCCAGGATTTAAAATCAGTTTGGCCTGATTCTAGACTTCTTTTTTTTCTCATTATTAAAAATGACTTTATTTTATACTCATAAATAAATGATAGTTGCATGCTTATAAAATTCTTTTTATACATATTCACGGAGTTGTGTATTTATCACCACAATCAATTTTAGAACATTTTCATTACTCCAAAAAGAAAAACACCATGCCCTTTATACCACCATATTATTGACACTCGGCATTGGTGTGGTATCTTTGTTACAACTGATGAAAGAATATTAAAGTATTACTGTTAATTATAGCCCATAGTTTGCATTAGGCGTGTTTTTTCCTATATACCACCCTATTGTTAATACCTTGTTAATAGTGATGTATATTAGTTCTAGTTCATGAAAGACCATTCTAATATTTGTATTATTAACCACAGACGTCATCTTGACTATGTTACACAGTACTACGTTTTATCCTCTAGTTTTCCTTCAAGTGACATATACAACTCTAAACTCCCCTTTCAACCACAATCACACACATAATTCATCACTGTTAATTGCACTCACTAATGTGTTATCATCACCTCTATCCATCTCCAAACATTTACAATCAACCTAATTAAAAATTCTGCACAAATTAAGCACTATCTCCCCATTCTTTACCGTCATTCTATCTCTTGGTAATCGATATTCTAGATTTTAACTCTTCATTCTAGACTTCTTAAACCACTTTGCTATACTGCCTAAGCAAACATTAAGTAAAAATGAAAATCAAAGAACAGGGTTGAAAAAGATTTCAAAGGGTTATTGGGCAAATAATCTTTACCTTCTCCTTTTAAGTTCCCAACTCAAACTTTCCATCTTTTTCATAGAGCTTCTCAGAACTACCACAATTACCCCCTACAGACAGACATGCATGTACACACACACACACACACACACACACACACACACACAAACACCATAGTCATAAGGCCATATTACATATGTATCAAAATAATGCTCATCTGAATACTGAATGGAATGATATAAAAAAATCAATCTGTTTTGCCTCATCACCAGCCTGTAGATCTAAGAGCAGGAACCAACATTCCTTAAGCATTGTATCTCATGCAGGGTATAGAGTGGTAGCTGCTATTAAGTAAGCATCTCCTATTGTTAGAAATACTGCTCCTTGTAAATATCCTATCAGTTAAACTTCACAGGAACAGCCAGGAAGGTTCCTCATGTGCAAATAAGAGATAGGGAATCAGAAAGTCAGGAAAAGTTGTTAAAAAAGTATTTAAGAGTAGTTCTTCCTGATTCCAAATCCCATGATCTTTCCATTAACAGACTACAACCCATTTTGCCCCAGGAGGAAAAAAAAGAGCAACAAAACATCCAGGATCCCCGTCAAAAGAAAATCATGCCCCTCATTGTACAGAAACACATAAATTAAGGTCAAATTGCATCCACACTTGTAGATGTAGCCTGTTCCTCTGTCACCCATCCACTGAGATGACAACCCCAGATTAAATGAAATGACATCAAATCACATTTGTCGTACCTTCTACTTGTGAGCGGAAATAATATGATGAAATAACATTGCAAAATGTCCAAAAATATTAGACTGCTTGTCATTCAAGTGAAATGAGGGAAAGGAAATTTGGAGGGCTTAATCCCCATAAAAAAAACATACTTTATGAAAATCCATTCCTACAGATTTAAAAATAATTAATGTTGTTGAACAAACCTCATAAGAACATATATAATGCACCACTTTATAGGGAGAATTTAACCTTTTATTCCAGAAGAAAATGGGCGTCTTCATCCTGGAATCAATCTCCAATGCAACATTACTGCCTTTGTGACTACGAACCCCCAAGAAGACTCTGGCTTTGAATTTAGGGAAAGGGAAAAACCACTATATTGTTCCTGAAGTAGAGACCTGGTAGTTTTCTAAACTGTTTGAACTAGGACTCAATGGTACTGTCAAATGATTGTTTTCTTTTCTCTGATCACTAAATATAGAGGCAGGTATCCTCCTGGGTAAGTCACATCCTGCAATGAACCACAAGAAGACACACGCTTGTCATTCAGAGCATTGCTTGCTTTGTTCTAGAATCCTGGAATACTTGGGAGCCAGTGCTGCTGCCTCCAGACCACCTCCAAACAAATGAGAAGTTAGTTTGCATAAGCCTCATTTCCATTTTATTCATCCTCTGCCCAAATCCAGATCAGGATGTTTTAATATCATCCCACTGTGGTAGGTCATGGGAATGGAAAGGGCACGTGGTCAAAGATTAGAAGGCATGAGTTCCAGAGTCAAGCTTATATATGGAATTAAAGGCTGAAAGAAGAGAAAGCAAGATGGAGAATATGGAAAACAAAAAGAACAGCTAAAGTATAAACAGGGAAGACACCAGAACTCTGGCTATGGCCTTCTATCTCTACCAATTAGCTAGAAAGCTGCCATTTATGGAATGCCTATGATCTATAGCAGGTACTTTGCGTGCATTTCCACATTTCATCTTTAAAAGGAAGTTTAGGCTTTCTTTTTCTTAACCCCTGATTCCCTAAGTTAGACTCAGAGGCAAAGAAAGTCAGAAAGGAAAGTTGGTTTTCTCAATGTCAAACATCCTCTAAGCAGCAGAAGCAGAATTCGAACACAGCACTATCTGGCTCTGAATCCTTTTGCCTTACCCACCATCCTCATGTCCTCTCTTTTGCTGATCAGTTGTTTCCTGACCTTTCATTTAATGGGAATGTGTCCAAATAAGTACAATCCAAAGCTACAGTGATGCATTCTGCTTCTGAGTATTTTCTTCTCCTTGAACACTGAACACACTGAGCTAAACCATTTACTTAAACTCTCTTTAGGTTTATGAACCAGATTTTTTTTAGGTATATGTAACTATTGTTTTCTTAATAAATTGGCTCAACATAGTAAATAGGTATGTGTGTGTGTACATACACACATAAATCGAACATATATTTCTCATGCAAACATGATTCCATTAGAAGAAAAAAGCAAAACTGCTTCTGAAAATTCTGCAAAAACCCTGCAACACCACCAGGACCTTATCTGGCTCATTAATTCTGGCCTAAATTTGCTACTGTCTGGCTAATCAGGCTCACTGTCCAGCAGACACCCACCTGCTATTAGGCTGAATGTGCCTGGCATCTTGACATTCTACTGATTCCAATCCAAAGCTTATGCAAAAAAGGCAACTCTGAGTCCAAAAGGAATTTCAGCCACAAATAATTTGGGAGAAATCCAAACAACTAAAAACAGAAAGAAAGACAAGATGCAAATCTGAGTGACAAAATTGAGACAACCCAAATCACAATGCGATGAATTTTCAAGGACAAATCTACAGAATGAGCCATGCTTCCCTCTTTGATAACTACCTATTTTAGGAAATCCCGATGGCCTATGCATAGAAGAATCTCCCTCATCCCCATCCTACAACTAGACTCTTGATGTAGATATTCACAAAACAGTATTCACTATCACTCCAGTAGAATTGTGTTTAAAGGGAACCCTGACAATTTTGCTCTTCGGATCCATAGGGATATTCAGTAGAAATATGGCATACCATAAATACAGCCCTAATAATGACAAAGCATTTCAGCTATTAAGCCCTTCTTATGAATCGGATGCAATGTAAAGTGCTTAAGAATACCAAATCCTTTTTTCTTCAAAACAACTCTATGAGCTAAGAGTTTTATTTCCATTTTACAGATAAGGAAACTCAAGATTTTAATCTGCTCAAGGTAGCTATAAAGTCAGCTACCAGGAAAGAGAGAACATCAGAATTCATTTATAAATTCTCTGATACCTCGCACCTTCAGATAACCATAGCCTAAAAGGAATGGTTATATGTCCCAATTTCCAAATCCTGGTACCAGTTGCTTTGATAGCACCTGCTTGTCACACAGTAAACTGCACATAAACAGGTTGGCTCTGGGGGTGTTCCTTACCACCCAGATCCCAGGAGGCTTGGAATAGAATGTGAAACCAGACCAACTCTACGTCTTTATTTTAGCCAAGAGAATGCACACATTTCAAAATAAAAATATAAAAGGAAATGCAGATTAGGAGAAACCCATAATCCCATTGACCAGCATGGATTTTGGCTTGACCCCATTCTTCCCCTGCAGCTTCTCACTCCCACAGGTCCCAGTCATTTCAGACAGCTCTGGGAATAAGGGGGGACGAGGCACATGAGACCCACAGGGCCAGCTGGAAGGAGGACCCATTTCATAGGGGACGGTAGAAGAGGAGTGGAGATTCACTGTAGTTACCAGTCATCTCAAAAGAAGAATTCAGTGTGTTTCCCAAAGGCTGTTTTCCATCAGGGCTGGTGTGGCAGATCGGGAGGTATGAGGCTCCAACTGGGAGGGATATGTTTCTACTGCTCAGATATCTTCCACAGAGGCCAGATGCTTCCAGGTTTCTGAATTCCACTCTAGGTTTGAGGACCAAGGATTGCCATTCAGATGTCCACTAGGCTCAATTTAACCCTGCTACACCCAGGCAGCAGTGTTTCACTCTTTGATAAAGTTGTGACATCTTGCATTTTGATAACTTGAAGCAAAACTCCTTTTACAAAAGAATGTCCCTTAAGCATTCCACATAAACCAAATATGTGAAATAACCAAAAAGTTCCTTAAAATAGGTCGTTACATTTTTCAGTTCCCTCCCTCCCCACACCGCCAGGGCATCTATTTTCTTTGTTAGGGTAAGTGGTTGGATCTGCCTGGAAGTCAAGCCTACGTCTCTTTCCCTCTGGTTTGCCTCTGATTTACTGGATGGCTTCGTGGGGACAGCTACTTGGACATTATTCTTGGTTTCTCATCCACCAGTTATCATTGTTACTGCTGCCACCATTTTTCGAAATGATTACAGACATATAAAAATGCTCTCATCTGATGATAATGTTTGCAATATGCTGTTAAACTGACTTGTTAATATAACGTGCCTGTGATTTTTGTTCTGGCACAAGTCATAAAAGCCGCTGCAGTAGATTGTTTAGCAGCTTTCTGAAAGGGAATGGTTGCACGTAGAACTGAAAGGGAAAAAAATGTGACAATGTATTTTTTTAAAACAACAAACAAAAGGGTGTCCCTTTGCATATAGATGACAACAAAAAGTGGCACTGGAGGCAACATGAAAAACATCTGATACTGTTTCCTTTTCAACTCAGTTTGATAAACTCTAAGGATACTGCTTGCCCTGCCGTGTGCTGACCTGCTCACTCAAGCCCAATTGGCAGAAGGGACTTGGAACACACAAATTGAATGTAAGGCATAGTCCTGGAAAGCCAACAAACAGACTGAAAGGGAATATACTATCTAGAAAGCAGAATATCAAAGGGAAGGACAGCTGCAGGGCGATAATAAAAATCCATGCATCTCCTCTTAAAAGATAGCAGTTGTGGGCCTCTCACTAGAATTCTCCTCATACTTGCACTCAACTCTCTCTAATGTTGGCAAAAGTTTTGCAACAGCATCGCAGGAGAAAATGGATTCATACGTCATTTAAAATGAATCATTTCACTTCCTCTTCTCCATTTTTAAACATATTGACAAAATTTTAAAAATGCATTTAAAAAAAATCAATTCAGCTTTGTAGTTTTCTACTCCAACAGCAAAGTAGCCATCAGACTTCAATAGCCTTGGAATAATTATTTAAATGGGGCCACTCACAAAATTCTGTGGGATTCAGATTCACCAACCCAAAATGAAAAATGCAAGTGACACCACATCACAAATTGCTCTTCATTTATTTTGAGATCTGAATTTCCACTTTATTTTTAACAAGAGCTTCACAGTTCACTGACAAATGTCCTGAACTAAATTTAGAGCAATAACAACATTTAAGATCAGGAGCACGCGTGGGCAGAACTGGCTTTTCACTTTCTCTAAGTAGAAATACAAAACATCTGCGCATTTTGTGAATTTCATGTCAAGGATTTAGATCTGTTATCAGAATTTCTGCTCCCCTTTGACCACAATATGTCAATGGTCTTGGAAATACATCTGGAATACATTCAAGGTGTGTCTCAATGCCCCTTCTCCCATGCAATAAAATATGTCCACCATCAAGAAATCAATTAGTTCTAATATGGAGAGCTGCAAATCTGTAATGAGTTTGCAAACAGAAAGGGAAAATGGCTGTTACCTAAAAGGTACAACCAGTTTTTAATGTCATTGAGTTAGATTTCCAAAAATTAAAAAATCTTCTATTTAGACTTCCTTGCAAAAATATTAGACACAAGCAATATGCTGATTATTTTTCAAAGGAAGTAAAAAAGGTGTTGAAAGCTTTTAATAACATGTAAAGTTCCGAGTTTGCAAGCACCAAACACAAAACAATGGTAATGTTTTAGAACTTTGTAAATGTAAGTCATTTTGTCTACTCTTTGCAGAGAGCAAATAATTTTAAACAAATTATAACATCTCTGCCTGTACCAAAATATACAAATAAAGAAAAAAAAGCAGTCAAATATTTTGAGGCATTAGAAGATAACCATGGTGATGAAAATACATAGCATTTGTCTCAAAAGAAAATTAAGAAAACATGTATAACTAAAATAGCACCAAATCTCAAAGAAACCCAATTAACTGCAAGTCTGGTCATGAGTTTCTGAGGCTGCTTCTGACACTGGATTTCAAATACAGCACAGGTTGTCAGCTTTACCTTTATATCTGGTGACTGGTGAAATCAACACTAGGTCAGTAATCAAGGGAAAGGCAGTGTATAATTAAACAAGTCCTCGAATAATCTTTTAAATAGTAGAATAAGCATCTTTTCCAATTCTAGAATAATGCCCTCATAAATAGTTTTAAAGGGAAGTGGGAATTAAGGTTTACTGAACTCCTTAAAAGCTGCACCCCTCCCAGGCATTTTGTTAGCACTTAACATTTATTACTTGCTTTAATCTTCTCAATAGCCCAGCCAAGTAGGTAGTATTACCACCTCTTTACAGATGAACAATTTGACACTCAGAAGTGAAGGCGCTCAACAAGAGTATTATGGTTAGAAGGGGACCCGCAAGGCAAGGAGTTTAAAACCAGGGTCCATCCTCTCTTCATTCTATCACTCTAAACACTGCTTCTCCAGAGCTCTACAGCCAGGCTTTAAATTGCTGCTACACATTCCTGTCATTAACCCATCCCACTTTGGGGAAGAAGTACAGTCCAGAGTGGGAATTTTCTTTACTTGCTGTAGTAAAATGTTGGCTTAGGGCCTTAGGGATCCAAAGGGTTTCTCTTATATTGCTCCCTTTAGCTAGTCTTTGCAAAGGAGGCTGAATTCCCATTCCAGTGTAGAAAGTTATTCTATTTCCCCAGATCTAACCCATTTTGTACTTACTAAAAAGGTGACTAAATTTAGGGATGCTCATCTTTTCTTTTTCTGAGCCACAGAGTTCCTTGATCTGTTCTAAAACAACAATCTGAGGGGAAGGGAGAGGGATTGGGAAATATTTTTTAGTTCAAAGAAATATTTAAATAAGGATTAATCAAAGTTCATCAGTTCAAGACAGTGGGGAATGGAGTTCGGGTCAGTCCCTTTCTCCTCCGTGCCCATGCTTCCCTAAAAGAACCCAGAAGTAGCAGACAAATATGTTCAACATTTACCTGCAATGAAACGGTGGGTCTGTTTTAGGCATATGGATTGCATTGGACAATCTAGGTCCAGATTCATAATCTTAGTGAGATGCTAAAAGCCCGGGCACAAGAGTTGGGAATAAACAACCTTCGGGCTGATGATAGTAAGACCCAGTCCTTGCAGCTGAACTATTTCCTTGGCAATCATGACCACCTATTATAGGCTCTAGGCTAGTAACGCACTATATTCACAGGGCAAGTGCATAGAAAATCACATTTGATAACTTACTAAATGAAAACTAAAGGGAAAATAGTTGATTCTCTATTTTCTGCTCTTTTCTGCTGAGCCAGTCTATAATAAGGGGGTGGGGGGCAGTACCCAAAGAGTCATTTAAGTGGAAATCAATCCTGGTTTTGGCAGAGCTGACTTGGTTTGCTCTCGGACAATGGCCAATACCTTTGTTTCTTAAGTTGCCTGGTGTATCCTGGATATATTTTTTTTTTTCCAAAGGAAACCAGAGAGATATAATTCAACCACAGTGGAAAATATTCCATTTGGAAGAATAACTATTTGAGAAGACAAGAAATGGGTCAACAGGGAGGTCTTAGATTCCTTACAAGCCTCACATCAAAATAAAGTTTTGCAATTTAGAAGGTGGTTGTCCCCACATGAAAGAATGTTAGAAAAAAATTTCACATGAAGTGATGGCTTAATAGGAGCCATTCAGCTAAACAATTTTGCACTGCTTAAAAATAAAACAATTTATTTAAAGAATAAAAGTGAATGCTGTGCTGGCAAAATGAAGCAGAATGGGAAGAAAGGGAATGAAAGAGAGCAAAAGGCAGCTCTGAATTTCTCTCTAATACAGTGGTTCTCAAAAGGACTTAGTATATAAACCAACTGGATGCAGGAAAGGGTCTGTGAATCCTCTTTTTCCCTTGGGATCCTTTCTGAC
This sequence comes from Choloepus didactylus, assembly GCF_015220235.1. Classification (NCBI taxonomy): domain Eukaryota; kingdom Metazoa; phylum Chordata; class Mammalia; order Pilosa; family Megalonychidae; genus Choloepus; species Choloepus didactylus. The sequence goes on from NC_051310.1 coordinate 23,400,293, forward strand.
CCCTTGCCAAAAAGGGGTGAAAGAATCAACAGACTGCCTTGCTTTTTCATAGTATGAAGGGTTGCCAAATAAAATCAGACACAAATATTGCATGGGACACATGTATACTTCAAATATATATATATTCCCTGTTCATCAGAAATTAAATTTAACTGGACATCTTGTATTTTTATTTACTAAATCTGGCAACCCTAATAGAACAATTAAACATTCATGAGACAAACATTGATTGACCTATTACTTTTAATGCATGTCTTTATTTTATTACTCATCTAACCATACACTGGATAAAGGGGGTGTCAGTCACAAGGTTTTTACAATCACAAGATCACAAGATGAAAACTATATAGTTATATAATCATTATCAAAGATCAAGGCTACTGGATTACAGTTCAACAATTTCAGGTATTTTCTTCTGGCTATTCTAATACACTAGAAACTAAAAAGAAATATCTATATAATGATTCAGTTGTCATACTCATTTATTAAATCCTAACTTTCTCCACTAAACTCCTCCCTCTCATTGGATCATTTTCTCTATCTTTAGGGTTATCTGGGCAATGACCATTCTAACTTCGTGCTGTAAAAGGCTGTCAACATGATGGGGGTAGAGGAATGAAACGGGCTGATGTTCTGGGAGAGATACCTCTAGGTTTCAGGGCTTATATGGCATAGGAACAATCTGGAGGCTTTAAGTTTCTGAAAAAATAAACTTAATAAGTAAAACGTTTATAGAGTCTTAGAGCCCAGGGTTGCATGACCCATTTTCGAAGAGGTTAATGCTGCAACTCCACGGTCTTTAATCATGTCTGCTTCACGCTTTCCTTGACAGCTCTTTGAAAACACAGACTCCTGGGACCTTCCCTCAGAGATTAGATCTCTTGTGGGTCAAGCATCTTCATGTTTACAAGCTCCCAGGTGAGTTTTGATGCACATCCATTTGAACACCCATGCTTTAACCCAGACTAATTAAAAGAAATAAGGAAAACACAGAAAGCCCGATTTCCCCAATGGCTCAAATCACTCCATTAGGCCATTAGAAATGGTTCAGAAATCTTCAATCTTAAGAGCGTTAACTTGGGAATGGCAAAAGGAAATGATGTAAATCCAAATACTGGTGGAGAAAATACTGTGATGGACCATGTTTTCATTACACAGATGAGGACGCTGAGGGAAAAATCACTTCCCCTAAACTAGCAATCCAGAAGCACAAGTATAGAACTGTGACACCCGATGCCAGAATTCACCCCATGCTGTCATTTCTAAACAATTCCTCTTATATCCTGTTTCTTGAACAGCTGAAAGAGTTGGCACACCCAACCAAAGAAGCTGAGACATGTTTCTACCCTTAGCTAAAGTGAAAACTGCTTCACTATGAAGTAACCATCTAATTGAAATGCAACAAGATAGAAGAAATCCACATCTGAATCAGGAATCACCTCAAAAAATGTAAACTGCTTCTTCATTTTATCAGTAAATGCTCACACATTAAAAGCGAATGAAGAAAAATCAAATTGCACTTTACTGAAAATTAAACTTGATTATTTTTTACTTTAAAGGATGTGTGTGTGTGTGTGTGTGTGTGTGTGTATACGAGTGCACATGTTTTGGAAGTGGGAGTGTTTCGTTCTCCCTTCATCAGCAGAATTTCTTCTCTATGATGTGCTAGCCAATTAAAATAACTTCCCACCCCACTCTCCCATTTATAGTTACTAAGAATGTTCCTCCCATGGAGGCTCTGGTTGGCAATTTGGGGTTGCTACCTATGATGGCTAAATGTCCAAACTGATGACTCAGCCAAAGACAACTGTGGTTAATCAGTGATAAGAATCACCAAGAACTGGAAAATTTAAACTAAAGCATGGGTGAGTATGTAGTAGGAATTCGGTATCGTAAAAAGTAGTGATCAAATCACTCTCTTGAGAATTATTCAGAACTGCATTCAAATCCAAGTTTTACTTTGACTGGCCACGTGATCTTTGCTGAGTTACTCAAACTCTCTGGGCTCCTTCTTCATCTGTAAAATTAAATAGCAGCAGCTAACTCAAGGAGTTAAGGATTAAATAAGTTAGTTATTGTGAAGTACCTACCACAGGGCATGACACATAGCAGGTGCTCACTAAATGGGGAGAATGAGAAGGAAAAGCATGCATTTCTGTGGGCTTAATGAGAGTCACCAAGTATTCGCCAGTACTCAGGCTTGAACTTACCATGTTGCCTAGCTATGTGCAAGACAGATTAGCTATAAAAGACTCTCGAGATCTACTGCCTCATATTAATTTTCTTATAATAATCCCTGCTGCAAAACGGGACCTGATTAATTGACGTAGATAATATAAAAACTTAAAAAACATACTGCCTCTCCACCTAATGCCTTCGTTGAGATAACACATACCTCCTATGAAATAGGAGCTAATGAAAATAACAATACAATTAGAACAAAAAAGTACAAATGTCAAGTCCTGATGAATAGCCGGAGAAGTGGTATATCTGATAATGCCTATGAGCTCAGAGGAAAAAGAAACCACCTTGAATTAAAGCAGTTTGGTTATTCTCCATGGAAGATAAGCCACTTGAGATTGGCCTTAAAAGAAGAGTGGGATTTAGATAAACTCTAAAGAGAAGAGGAAATACTAGTTTTATGATATAAGCAAAGCCACAAAATGCGAAAACACAAGGCTAAGTGATGACTTAAGATACATATAGCACATCTGCCATATTGTTTGTAGCATCAAATGCCAACATGAGAGTTGGACCATGGCTCTTTAGGCTTATAGTTCTCAACATCTGTTCACTTGTCTCACATTTAAAAATTCTCATCCACTAAATACACAACTGTTATATAATAATAGTGCTCATTCTTAAGCATCTGCCAATACTCCTGGAATAGCAAAGATAAGATCAGTTTTACATTATATGGAAATCAAAATCTGGGTGGTTAGTTTGCTAATGCTGCCGGAATGCAAAACACCAGAGATGGACTGGCTTTTATAAAAGGGGGTTTATTTGGTTACACAGTTACAGTCTTAAGGCCATTAAGTGTCCAAGGTAACACATCAGCAATCGGGTACCTTCACTGGAGGATGGCCAGTGGTGTCCAGAAAACCTCTGTTAGCTGGGAAGGCATGTGGCTGGCGTCTGCTCCAAAGTTCTGGTTTCAAAACGGCTTTCTCCTAGGACATTCCTCTCTAGGCTGCAGTTCCTCAAAAATGTCATTCTTAGTTGCACTTGGGATATCTGTCCTCTCTCAGCTTCTCCGGAGCAAGAGTCTGCTTTCAATGGCCATCTTCAAACTGTCTATCAACTGCTTTCTTCAAAGTGTCCCTCTAGGCTGTAGCAGCTTGCTCCTTCTGTCTGATCTTATATAGTGCTCCAGTAATTTAATTCAGACCCACCCTGAATGGGCAAGCCAACACCTCCATGGAAATTATCCAGAGTCATCACCCACAGTTGGGTGGGCACATCTCCATGGAAACACTCAAAGAATTACAATATAATTAACACCGAAAGGTCTGCCCACACAAGATTACATCAAAGATAATGGCGTTTGGGGGACATAATACATTCAAACTAGCACACTGGGTAACCCTGAATTAACTATTCTCCACAAATGCCAAAACAAAAACAAAAACAACAAAAACAAAAAAAACACAAATACACACACTCACTTCTATTTCACTGATTACTAAACAACTGTGTCTCTTGACACATGGTGTACAATGCTGTCATAGGAAACAGGAGCCTCTAAGAGCTTTGCCAAGCTGAAATAAGAGACATGTGATAAGGAAAGAAGACACTGTGTTCTTCAGACATCAAATGCACATGGAGTCAGAAAGAATCCTCTATTGCTCTGCCCTAGTGCTGACCCAACTCAGTCCACCTTTTTATGATTCCTCCGTCCCCACCCAGTAAGAAAGTCAAGGAAATAATTCAACAACGGACAAATTATGATTACATTTGTTTCTTTTTTTTTGGGAATCAATCTTCGTTATAGCCTTTGGGTATGCCAGGAGAAGGGAAGAAACCAGAAATTCAACAAACTATTTCTTCTTTCTTATGCCACATAAATCACTCCATCCACTGGGTTATACTCTTCTAAGCTGTCAATTAGGAACTGTTAAAAGAAAATGCCATATCATGTACCATTTGGCCACATAATAATTCAATTATCTTCCCCATCCACAGCCTTATGTTTATAGTTTGTTAAAACATCTGAAACTATTACATAATAATGTTTTAATTTCCATTTTGAAAGAAATTACAGGATATGTAGATATTAAAGCAGACCCTAAGATAACATCGTGGGGATCGTTAAGAGTGAAATATACTGTTCTATAGAAACACATTAGCAGATAGCAACCTATGATGAAGTAAAGTATATCCATTTTATACCATTTCAATCTTGAGAAAAATAGATGAAGAAAAGACCTGGGTTCCAAATCCTTAGAATGTCACCAGGGCCCAAGATATACTATCACCTGAACACAATACCACTGAGAACCCATAAACAGACACTTTCTTAAAAGATAGGTTTTACAGACACTTAAAGCAGCAAATGCTTTAAGATCTAAACTCTTGACTCAGTGTAGAAGGCAATGAAAAGAGAAGAATAATGGAATATATTAAGCTAACAGAATTGTTTTCAAAGAAGTGAGAATTTAAGGGAAACAAAAACATAAAGAATGCTTTAAAACCATGCACTTCACTCTTTGCTCCTTTATTAAGTGTACAAATTAAAGCATACCTATGCAGTGTTCTAAAAAACAGTTGACCTCTAAATGTGAATTAATTTATCTGCTACCAATACTGTTCAGGTTGAGGTAAGGACGTAAAACTATGAATTCTAATGCCTTAAATGAACAAAGAGTTGAATTCTTACATGTGCAATTTTCATAACTCATTACTGCATTATTTATAAATACCTTCACATTTATTCTAATCTGGTGTTGGAATTTGAAACCTATAAAAACCTTAGCCTTTCACCTTTAATTCTCAATACAAAACTTGGCAAAGGAACAAGACAACATCCTTAAAAGAGCCAAGGTATAATTTATGTGTCAAAATGACAACTCCATTTCACGGGTGATGGTTGTCAATACCGGAAGCTAGAGAACGAGAAGGTACAGACACAGTCTTATTTGGTGTGAAAGCCTGTCACTTTCTCTTCTTTATTTTTTTCTTAAAGTTGAAAGATGATATGCCCATTTGGAGAAAGGCTGTTTTAACGATACTGTGGTAGATGGAATGTACATATCAACGTCTTATAAATACCACTAACACTCACTGTCGCATTTAATTATCATGTTAATTATCATGATCCTCAATTTCAATCTGGTCAAAATTTTTAAAAGAAAACAGCTTGATAATGACGAGCATTGTGATCATTTTTATTGCTGATGCAGAATCCCTCCAAAAGCACAGGAAAAAAAAAAGCCTTAACATTCTTTTGGGATTAGTATTCTGCCACTGTTCCACCGCCGGTTAGCAAGAATAATGCATTTTTAGTAGCTTTGATAAAACCAAAACCAATAGTGGTAACCAAAGGGCTCATCCGAAATTCTTAAAACACACTCCTGACTGTGACTGTCTGCAGACTTTTATTAGAACTCTGAAACACATTTACACTGTCCTCACTACTAACAGTTGCGTTTCTAACGTGTATCTCTAAGGGCCAGGCTGAATGCAACCAGTGTGGTGTTTGCTGCACAGAATGATCCCTTGCCGCTCACTGGCGCTGTCAGTGCCCAGCCCTGCTTCAAGAGTCAACGCAAAGGACTTCACTTGGGGCTCTGTCTCCTTGCTTTGTTCCTTTGATTTCCTGGCCAGCTGCGGGAGCCAGAAGAGCTCAAATTTCTCTTTGACTCCATCCCAGGCTGAAAAAAGAAAACCTGGATTGGCAGTGGTAACCTTAACAATAGCTGTTCAGCTGCCAAGGGTGTGGGTTAATGACAGGGTTTCTTTGGGCAGATGCATTTCCTCTTTTCCCTCTTGGGGAAATCTAAGCTCAGTGGTCAAAGGCAACATGGAAATCACCTCCAGTGACTTCAGTACTCTTCTCTCCCCCCACCCCATAGCTCTCCTTAGTTTCTTTCAGTGACGAAAAGATCCACCACTATATAGTTCTTTTTGGTGAAGGGTCGAAATTGCTAGGAAATTGCTATTAAAACGTTATGATTTACCATGGATTAGTTTCCTGATCAATTGGTATCATAGTTGGTATTTCTAAGAAAAAAAAAAAATAGACTGACCTGCACACCCTTAAGGAATGGAGATCAGGGGAAAGGCGAGATGGAATGGAGGCGAGGCAGGGGAAAGCAGCTAACATAATATATACCAGGCACTGTGCAAGACACTTTTCATACTATATTCATTAAACTCTGCAGTCAGTAACAGTTTCTCCATTTTATGCATGATGAAACTGGCGTTCAAAAAAGTTAAGTAGCTGGAAAGAGAAAGGGATATAGGAGAGAGCAGCCACACTTGGGCAGGATCAAGATGCTGGCTTTCTGGGGAAGTTCAAGGAAACAAAGAGGCAAAGACAGAGAAAAGGTAGGTAAATACGGTGCAAAGCCAAAACAGTCTCCCGTGCCATTTGGTCCAGAGCTGCTCCAAGCTTCCTGCATGTGAGCACATTTTAAAATAAGAAGCCCCATCTGCATGATAGAATGGAAGGAAAATTAAATTCATTCCGAAAACCATCTAGCAATCAGCGTTGTCTCGGTACTAACATCTCACATGTGCTTGTGTTTTTAATTAGGCTCTTTCTTCTCCTTTCAGTAACACTTTCGATTGTCCAAGCAGGGAAGAGATAATCTCCCCATTAGGTGTGAAATTGAGTCAGTTGCCTAGGGCAGAACTAGATCAAAGCCATGGGCTCTGCCTCAAAGCACCCCCCCCCCTCCACCAGCACCCTCCCTCCCGCAAGTCAGCAAGTTTCTATGAGTAGGTGCAGGAAACAGAGAAGGGGCAAATTCTCAAGGACCCCGCCACAAAGAGAACAGTGAGGGCTAATGCCCAAATAAGTACTAAGACACCCTGGTGGTACCGTACAGGCCTTCTGTAACTCACCTGCGGGCAGTCCATACGGCAAGTGAACCAAGCTAAATGCTCCCTGGGATCATTATAGGAGAAAAAAAAAAAAGTCATTTGTAAGTCATTTACTCTGTTCCAGGCCCTGTTCTATGCACTCTACAGAGATTAACTAATTCGGTCATCATGACAACCCTATGAATAGGTTCTATAATCAGCTGCCCAAGCTCCTAAATGTGTTAAGTGGCAGAGCTGAGATTTGAACCAAGGAGCTTGGCTGTGGAATCCATGTTCTTAGTCAATATGATAATACGGCAAGAATGCAAACACACAACACACATCAGACAGTATTTGTCTTCCTAGAAAGCTCCACCTTGTTCTAACAGAAGGAAGGGGACAGTGTGGAAGGAAGCTCAGTGGTTCCAAACACCTCTGAGAATTAAGTGCAGGCATGCCTTCAAGCCTGGAGACACCAGAGTTAGGGATAGTGACCAGGTGCCCATCTGGTTCTGGGAATGATGGCAAGTGTGGCAGCTGATCAGGGATGGCTTCAACCACTTTGATAAAGCGTAACTCTACTACCCTGCTCTAGATGTGCATGTGTGTGCCTCTTCCTTCCCCAAACTCAGACCCTTTGAAAAAATTATCACTGAGAACAAGCATCAACAAATGTTTTTCATCTAAATAGGTCCTAACAGAAGGTGTCCTTCCCCTGATTTTCGGCACTGAATCATGAGAAATTTTGCATGACCTATGAAAACTAGTTTGATTACTTTGTAATCACAGCACAAATATTAATACTGTTTGAAAGTTCTGAACTGTATTACCCTTCATCTGGCAGAAAGGGATAGTTTTTTCATTATGGCTAATTCACAAATGACCAAACTGAAAAATATTTATGCTTGCTTCATTTCAGGGAAGCTGATATATGGAAGGGATATGCTCCCTTATTTCATGCCAGTAGTGTCCAATACTGAGACTAGTTTTCAACCACCAGATGACATTTTCTTTTCTTGCCAACTAGGCCAGGAATGTAAACCCTGTGTATTTCTACCATGCATATTTAGATCATCTACTAAACAATACTCAATGCAAAACAGCAGCAGCAATTCCCATCTTACACACACACACACACAATCATGGGTGTGACAATTGACCTTTGAAAGAAGACTGTTACTCTAGGATTAGACTTGAGAATTTATCAAGTGTTGTCTTATGGACTGAAAAGTCAAGATTTTCTTGGTTCCTCTACAAAGAAATAGACTCTAATTTCAGTCCTAAATGAAAAATAATTTGCTGCAAATGTTTCTCAATGAAACTCTCTATTGCAAGTCTCTACAATGAGACTCAACCATCATCTGGTGAATGCCATTTTCCCTGACCCATGCATGTGTGACTCATCAGGGTAACTCAAGCCACAAAACTTGGATTTTTTTAATCCCAACTAATGCATCTGGACACTTGTTTTTATTGGCTCACATCCATTCTTTAAGGCCCTCAACCAGAGTGAATTAGACCAGGCACCAACATAAAAGTGGCTCTCCATCCAGAATATCCTACTTTGCCATCCAGTCCCCAATGTGTGAATCACTAGGATAATTCATGAGAAAATTATTGCTTCATAACAACATTTGCAAAGTTCCCTAAATTCATCATCTTCCTATACTGGTTTTTTGGTCAGTCTGGCCTAGGTTTGGCAGAGGGCAGAAGACCCACCCTTCTCATTCTTACAGTGGTGGTGCATTTTGCTTATTCATCCCATAAAGGCATGTAGACATGTTCAAGTCCTAACCTGCTGGTCCTGTGGATGTGAACTCATTTGTAAATAGGATCTTTGAAGACGTGAAGATGGTATCAGTTAAGGTGAGAACAACTGAATCAGGATGGGCCCCGATCTAACATGACTGGAGTCCTTAAAAGCAGAGGAAATCTGAACTTAGGAATGGGAGGCAGATGGCCATGTGACAGAGGCAGAGACTGAGTTTTGGACTGCTGGCAAGCCACCACCAGAACACTGCAGACTTCAGAGAAAGCACAATCCTGCCAAGACCTTGATTGTGGATCTCTAGCTTCCCAAACTGTGAGACAATTCCTGTTGTTTAAGCCAACCAGTGGGTGGTAGTTGTTATAGCAGTCCTAGCAAACTAAGACATTCTTCTCCTGGAATCACTTCCCAAACAGTGAAGTCTGTGTCTGAAGGACTAGCAAAACGATGTCTTTTCTCCCTTAAGATAAAGCCTGTGAAGTATTTTGTAATAAATTCCATTGCAGGTTCTAAACCTTCCAAAGGTCCCATGGATTCAGTCCGTATGAATACATCAGTGTCACATCAATCACATTTTCCCCTCATGACTTGCAGGAGCTCTGTCAATCCAAGATTTTTTATACTATTTCCAAGCAACTTTAAAGCACAATAACCCAAAATAGCAACTTTTTTAAAAAACTACCAACCTGTACTTTAAGACCAATAAACTGAGCAGAAGAACTCTCAAGAATATACCTCTTAATGCATCTCCAGGTATTTGGTTCTTAAAATAAATTGAAAAAATTGAAAACAATAAATAAATGTGGTCACTAAATTGTGTAATGGAGAGATGGTAATTTACTATTAATAAAATTAAGAATAATAGGGTTCCAGATGTTACTAAAACTCTGAACAGCGACATCAAGGTCATTATTTTTACAACCAGCCCATTAAAATAACAACTGCAGGATCCATTTCTCTCACATCTACATTTTAAATTAAAATGAGTGTGACAGATTTCTTATGAGAAAAGTAACAGCACACAAGTGACTTTATGACGAAAGCTATTTTTATGACTCCATACATACTGAGGTTATGAATATCTCCCCTCCTGCAGAAACATAATATAAGACACTCCAAATTACATGCACTGTAGCCATTTGGGTTAGGAAGCCCTTCATTATCTTCATCCAGAAAACAAAACAAAACAGTTTTTAAAGTGAGGCATTCTATTTCCTTTCCTAAGATCCCTGAAAGGAATGGATACAACAGAAATGGAAGTCTACTTTTAAAGTAAGACTTAAATATTTCTATGGCTTTGTACCTTGACTGGTCTGTACAGTATCTTATAAATTCTGTACCTAAGAACAGCAAAGTACATAACTCTCTGCACTCACATTTTACAATCACAGAAATGATAAGACAGAGCCAAGATGAAGTCAGTGATGACATATAAGTATCCTATTGCCCTCTTACTATGAAATGATCAGCATATGTACAGTGGATTCCCTTCCGATACCATATAAATTAGGTGAAACCCATCAATTGTTTGAATTTTCATTCATATTGAGAAAGCAATATTTAAAAATCCCAAATATTCTACTGAATTACAAAATTGAATTGGATGCTTTTGGTCAAGGCCAGATTGCACTTGAGAAGTAATTCATGAATATACAGGAAACATGAGAGAGTAATAAATTGAAACAGAAGAAAATAAATTTAAATTGGGTATCATCATACAAACTTAAGATATGACAAGACAAGGCACATAAAACATAACTCAATGTATGGACTACCCCATAGAATCAGAATAATAATCACCAATAGGACTTGCCGGAAATAGTCCTTTTCAGTTTGCAAATCACTTTTAGATATAGTCTTACATCTGATCCCTAAAAAAACTCCATGAGATCGGCACCATTAGAATCCCCATCATACAAACGGAGAAGCCGATTTGCAGAGGATGGAGAGCTATACAGTTAAAGAACTATTAGAGTAAGTTACATGTCATTTGTTTCAATCATGATAGGTGAAGCCGTATTTCCCTGTAATGGGGTTGTCCATTTCTATAAAGACATAGAAAACCAAATGAATGACAGAATTTTACTTTCAAATACTTTCTTTTAGTGTAATTTAAGAGTCTAATGCCACCCTCAGAAAACCAGTCCTCCCCGCCAAAGCCAAATTACCTTAAAGTAGATCTTCCTTACATAAATTTGGAATGGTCTTGGTTGGTCCAATGGAGATGTAATGACTTAGGCTCTTAATTTCCTAAATATATTTCTAACCCAGATTGCGAGTGGTGGTTTTTTTGTGTTTAATTTTTGATTACTCTCTACTTCTCTAAGAAAATTCATTTGTAACAAAAAAGGAGAACCAGTGTTCCTTTTGACATTACTAAATTGCCTCTTGCCTTTTAGGTTAAAAACTGCTAAAGTTTCTAAAGCTATCCTTCCAATTCAAGTAATACATAGTCATTGGCCAAATCTATTAATGAGATATGGAAACAAAAATGGCACTTGGCTTCAATGTTTTCCATGTACAGGCAGAGAGGAGCAGATAGCCAAGGGCCACTTTGGTCTTAGGCCATGTAAACAGAGTCACTGAAGAGTGAACACACCCTCCTTCTTCTCCCACCCCTGCTTTCCTTGATTAAATCACCCTGTATAGGAAGTAGGATCAATGCCCTGACTGCTAGCTGTCCATTCAAGTCTCAAATGTAGGACAATTTTGCAAGTGGATTTTCATTCTAGAACTATGACATGTGTCAAACACCATCTCCTTTGTACTCTAGTATCTTTATTGAGATTTACATTCAACTATCCATTGAGTTATGTGGCAGTCCAGACACTTCTGTGTTCTCTGCCAAAGAGGCAATGGATACAATGCTTCACATTTTTTGAGAGAGAAGTCCACCCTATCCAGTACTGGGATTTGGAGATACCAGAGGATTTGAACTATGTCAGTCATAAAAGGGAAGAGGACAGTTTCAATGCATGTGGCATTTGTTGAACAGCCAGACTTTGGAGTCAGGCCCATCTGGTCCCATTTTGATCTCACCAGTTGTTTCTGGCTGTGTGACACTGGTTGACACGATCATGATAATGCATACTCAATAAGTCTTCTGTAATGATGCTGGATGTCTAACTCGTAAAAAAAAAAATGCACATTTAGTTTTCATCTTTATATTTAACACTGTAGAAACCATTATGGAAAAGTAGAGCCCAGTGTCCTAGTCCACACGGCTTTTCAATTGCCTCTGAGTCCCTGGGCCTCAAGTACTTTGTCTCTTATTACAGGGTTCTATTACAACCTATTGATTTTTCCTCATGGTATAAAATTTCCTTTGCTTAATTTCATTGGTCTATTTCCCCTGGGTCATTCTGCCCAATTATATTCCTTGTTGTCTACACTGTTCAAGCATCAACAGATTTCATTTTGAAGAACATGACATAATCATATGATGGCATTCTTTCCTGTTATTGAACTGTTGTTGCCTGAAGAGTGGTCAAAAGAATGGGAAAATAATCGATGCCCACGAGCATCATTGCCTTTAAGCAGTTATGAAGTTAGAGATCGTGAGTCTGGAGTGCAAAAGAAAAAGTTATGGTGGGGTAGGGGAGAATAGGATGCCAGCCCCAAGTAGCTGATAATGATATATCCATCTACTCTACTGACACTTAGATCATCTTATTTGATCCTCAGAATGAACCAAGGACTTGGTATTATTAACCTCACTTTATAGAGGAGAAGACTGAGTTTCCAGAAAGTCAGTACAAATGGGCCAAGTGTGGACTCAAAGTTGGGTCTTCTTAATGCTAGTTGCCACACTGCTTCCATGGAAATCCTGGGATCACACAGTAAATTTTTAAAATTTAGATTAACATCCCCAGTCGTTTTGGTATGAACTTCAGAAATTTCTATGTCTGTGTGAAAATGAATTGTCCTTTTGGGAACCTGAATGAGTCAGATGGACTCAAGAAGTTGACTAGGTCGTGCTGAACTTTCAGAAGCAGAGCGATGCCTTTCCTTCCATGTGCGTTCTCCAACTGTTCAGGATCTGCTAAGACCTTCCATTTAAGGAACTACTGGCATGTAGTCCCAGGCTTTACTTATGGCTGCAAAATGCAAATACTTCCAGCAACATAACATTAAGCATTGGTGTCAGTCACACATACTTTGGTGCAAATAAGCCTCCAACTTATCTTGAGACCAGTTTTATTGGTGAGAGCTTGAGGACGAAATAGGAATACGGTGGCAGAAATACGACATAGAACTGAGGATGGGGACATCTGGAATTTTAGGGGCACTAAAGCCAAACAACAAAAACATACTATACAAAGACAACAACAACAACAAAAGTGATTTCATAATTTTGCCAATGACTGGGGATGTATATTGTACTACTGATTTTTCAAGACTCCATGACTGTAGATTTTAAAATAAGAGCAACTTTCCAGTCTTTGGGGAAAGGCTTCTGATATTCCACTATTTTATCTTACAACTACTTAATCATTGCATGCTAGACAGCCATTCTGCAACTTTACTGGTTGTCAACAGTATCTGCTGTAATAATGGGGAGAGTATTTCCATGCAGGCAGGAGCTATGTATCAGGAGGCCTTGTCATCTATCTGCCAGGGTTCTGTGAGTATTCTAGTATATTTCCTGGGCTCGTTCCATATAATTCATAATCTAACAGATGGCACCATTAAGCAAGTGTCCCTGGTTGTCAGTCTTTCTGAAAATGAGGGCAAAGAAATACAGAATAAAATTAAGTTGACTAGAATAATACACGTCCTACTTCTTCCAGTATGTTGACAATGGCTGAAAAATTTCCAGTGGATATAATCTCAAAGAACATGTACAGTAATGTTTTACAGCAGCATAAACTGAGATTGTAAGATACTTTGATAAATAGCTACTTTCTAACTCCAGGCTCTGCTCTCCTCTCTCCAGACACACACACAGCTCCCATTACCATCAAAAAGCCAGGAGAGAACTACATACTGCTCAGGAGATAGCTTCTGAAACTGTGAGGAGATGTTAAAAAGCTGTATTCAAAGCATGGGGTGGTGAAACACAAACATGTTGTACAGAAGTTATTATCATTTTCTGAGAAAATGAAACATGTACCATACAACAGAAAAGTAATGGGAAAAAAAATTTAGCATTCCATGTACTGACAGTGAGCCGTTAACAAGGTAAAATTATCAAATATTGGTGCAATTTTGGAGCTTGCATTTTTCTGTCTGGAGAATTATGATAATGTGACAAGGTTATCATTATAATTAGGAAGAGTAATTAAAGTAACGTAGTAATTGCACTTCTCCATTTTTTCTTAGTCAAGAAAATAAAATTGTTGAGAAATAGAAAAGAACATTCTTCATATACATGTTTTTAATTTCCCACAAACATCACAGAGCCCAAATCATTTAGACATACCACACACCTTCTAATAGCACCTTTTAATTATTTTCTTACAATTTTTATTTTTTTAAATGTTAGAAATTCCTTGTTTTATAGCTTGGATTCTATATATGAAGGCAGTCCTTTTTTGCATAATATCATTTCTAAATCTGACAGATTAAGATGTTTTTTACCTTGATGCTTCCTGATTCTAGACTTACAATTAATTGTTATGTTCACACCTTCCCACCTATAGCTGAAATGAGAAAAAAAAATGTTCACCAATGCAAGTATAATTCACATGAAGTAGACATTAAAAAAAATTTTTAAATAAATATACTGATCTTTGAAGTTATATCTGGCTGGAACACTTTAAAGTGAAGAAATGAGGAAGCAGCATTAAGAAATTTGTTAAATTTCAGGAGTGGGAGTGAGGGGTCCTGCACAGAACTTCCAGGAAGTTAACATCTTTGCTCAAATGCAATGGGCTTCCTAAGACAGATAATAAGCCTCACCCAACAGACACGCAGTGAGAGGGATGGCCAGCTGCCCAGGCCAGGGTAGGTCTCCGTGGTTAGAGATCTAACCTCTAGCCTGAGACCCAACCTCAAGGCAGCAGTAGGTTAACACTGACTGAAATAAGAATAGTGAGTTCCAAAAACACATCTGAAAGGAAACAGCCATGTGACCCTGCACAAGTGATACTACCTCTCTGAGCCTGTCTTTCTCTATCTGAAAAGTAATGATCCTATTAATTTAACCTACTAAGCTGATATGAGGGAAAAAATGTAAAGGGATTTAATAAACAAGTGTCTATATATATGTGTGTGTGTGCACATATGTATATATATGTACATATGTGTGTATATGTATGTGTGTATACTATATATCTACTTATCTATTTACACATATGATTTTTGCTAGAAGAAATTATGGCTTAGTTTTCTGACTCCCTTTACCCTGGATAGTGAGAACAATGCATTCAAGGAACACCTAAAGTTTGGAAACAAAAGATCTTTCATTTTAGTGTGAATTTAGCCCCCAAATTTAGCACCAAGGTGCCCCTGGTGTACCTGTTTCTGCTTATCTGCTTTACTAATTCCTGTCCCTCCATCAAGGATCAGCACAAAGGTCATCTCCTCCTGGAGTCTTTCCAGAACCACAAAGGAAAAGGAGTCCCACTTCTACTCTCTCTCCATGACTCTGAGTTCACACCACCACCACCATAGCTTAGACTTGATCCCACGTCTGTCCACCACTGGAGCATGCACAACTTGAGAACAGGAGCTTGGTCCTCTGCATCCTCACAGTCCGGATGCTGAGCACATGCTCAAAAAGCATATGTTGGATGGAATAATGTATTACCAATCTTGAATAACTATGACAGCTATATATGTGTGCACACATGTATATATGTGTGTGTCTCCATGTCTGTGCACACATGTGCATATATGTGTACTTATCGGCCCCTATAAATATAGTTTACATACAAGGGTCTCTTTGCTGAGGATACTAAATCCTTAGGAAGCCACCTGCCATCCTGTATTCATTACCCTATACACATTACCCAGTCCAGGGAAGGCTCTGCAAATAACTACACTATTTCCCAAAGGTTACTGTCTGCTCCCACAATAGCAGGATCACACAGCAATCTCTCTAAGGAAACAGTGTATCCAATATGCATAACACAAAAGCATCCCCCAAACAAAATGTTGATCTAGAAAGGAATCATGTAGGGGAAACTCCCTGGTGAATAAACACTTCCAAGCAGCTATGGCTGCTCTTCATCTGAGCAATCGCTGCTTCCCCCTCTCTTTTGTGATGAGATTTTAAACTGAGAGCATTAGGTAGCAAGGAGCACTGTAATTAAAGCTTCAAACAGAAAATGATTGAAGAAACAGTGAAAGAGACTTTGCTTTGAAAGTGCATTTCAATTCTCTCCATGTCTCAAGAAGAAAAATGCTTCTGACAGTCTATATTTTACCACTGTTTCATTTAATAATGCATATTGACATTTATCCAGGAACATCAGCCATTGCTTTACTTTTCATTTTAAATCAGTTAAGCACCTGCTCTTTCCCATGGACTTCAATTCTTTTGCTTTCCCCCAGCCCCACCTAGTTTGTTTTTCCTGTTTATTCTTATTTATTTATTTATTTTTTAAAGCAGGGATAAATGGAGCAGGATGAAAATGCAAATTCCCTGACAAACTTGCATCTAACTCACAGGACACACGAGACTCCTTTGGCTCTTTTTCCATGTAAAAATGAAAATGCCACATTTGACATAATCCCAATTAAATTATATATATTTAATTATACACACACACATACACATACATATAATACATTTTATATTATTTGTCTTTTTCCAAGGGCGAAACAGAATATAGGGAGGCTTTATTATCCTTACCGCTGTGATTAGAACATTAAAAGAGTTGCTCTTCTACGGAAGTCCATGACTATTTCTCAACTCACCGTTTTCCTTCTAATATGAACCTAGTGCTATAAGCAAAATGATTCTAAAAAGTGTTGTTGCTTTGGTTGTCTTTATACACAGGCAGACCTCAGAGATATTGAAGGTTTGGTTCCAGACCACAGCAATAAAGTTTCACAATAAAGCAAGTCACACATTTTTTTCAGTTTCCCAGTACATGTAAAAGTTATGACTAAATTATGCTGTAGCCTATTAAGTGTACAATATGTATATCTAAAAAAAAACAATTTACATACCTTAATTGAAATGCGACACAGACATGAAGCAATCACATACCATTGGAAAAATGGTGCCAATAGGCTTGCTTGACACACTGGGTTGCCACAAACCTTCAATTTGTAAAAAAAAATGCAACATCTGTGAAGCACAGTAAGGCGAAGCACAATAAAATGAGGTATGCTCGTACTCTACCTGGGTCTATGTACAGTCATCCCCTCGTACATCCAACGCCTTTTTGAAAATCAGGATACAAAGTACCCTACTCATAATGCTTCATATTCATAACCTAAACTTAGGGAGGAAGCAATGCAAGCAGATTTATTCAGTAATCCATTCAATACTTGTAGGAGCAGCAGCAGTATTACAAGATGAATACGATATGAACCTTGCTCTGAAAGCATTTTCAAACTAGTTATGTGGCTACCTAATGAAAAATGCTTTAAAAAGAGAACTAGAAATTAGCCATGTGTTTTCTGAGTTTATCACATAGCAGAGAGCAGGGAGAGTTCACAAAGCCATTTACCAGGTTTATTACAAATAGAACAGAGCTAGTCAAGCATTATTTATAAGTAATGGTAATACCTAATACCTATTGTCCACATACTGCATGCCAGGTACTTTTTGAAGCACATAATATGTATTAGAGCTCATTTAATACTCACAACTTTATAAGACAGATATTATTACTATCTCCATGTTCTGGCAGAGAAAACTCATGATAGAGAGAAACAAGTAACATGTAGGTAACAAAGGCAATCAGTACATGGAAGAGATGGGATTTGAACACGGAGTCTGGTTCCAACTCTGGTTTAAACATCTACTACAATTTTCCCTAGGCACGGGCACCCTCCTGCTGAGCAGAGCTTATGCAACTTTACTAGGTTTAAAGTGGCTTCTATCCCAGGAACATGTATAGTCTTCAGATCAAGTGCAGAGTATGTTTTCAGCTTCAAAACTAAAACATTTTTAGCAACAGAACTTCATAATTAATTTCTTGAAATTAACAGATCACTACTTGCAGGTGAAATTTAAGGAGAAAAAGCAGAGTATTGGAGATGTAAGAAAGAGTTTATCAAGAGGCAAGCTAAATATTTGAAACAAGCTCCTACAAACGAAACCACGTCCAATGCACAAAGCCTTGTAAGCTTATTTTTCAAAAACTCAGTGGGCCTTCTCTCAGAATCGTGAATACTGCAGATGAACCCTATATGGTTATCTCTAGTATGGCAAACTCTTTTTTTCAGACTCTTTTTTTATGGCCAGATAGCACTGCTCGTTTTAATAGTGTTGATTTAATTTAAGAGAATTTTAATTTTAAAGGTAAGCATATACTCCATGCAATTTTATGTAAGGACAAAATGCCTATATTCATAAGACTGAACTTCCCCATTTAATTGTAAATATCTTAATTATATGCCTTCTCTCCAAATTGTACTAACATTTTATTGCTAGAAAATAGAACCTTGTATTCTTGAGGTTTATTTGTTCTTCTAAACCTTAGAAATGTGAACATTCATCACATTTCTAGTTTTTTATATAGCTTGTTTTCTTTCAATTATCTTCTCTCCTTATTAGATTCATTCAAAGATTTTATAAAGGGGGAGAATAGTTCTATTGCTAGTCTTTGGCATCTTCTAGAACTCTAGGCATAGGCTGACACACTGACTAGTTCATTTCTGAACGTACAGCATGATTGTTGAGGCTGCTAACCTCCTTTGGCCCCATAAGTCTGGATCAGAATCTACTGTGAAATGGGAAGTAGAAAGCTAACCTTCCACACCGTGTTACATTAGATTCTCCCCTTCACCCTTCCAAGAAAGAGAGCTCTTACACAAGGAGTAAAATCAGATTTTGAAGTCACCTACCACGTCTCTAAGGACCAAAATCACATTACGAGAATGATGCCTATCTCCATTAGTCGGGCATTATTAGATGATGTTATAGGTCTTTCACCCGCATCAGTGCTTTCTGCGGGGTGCAACCCATCCCTGAAGAGGGAGGGCGTGTGCTGTGGCGTGTGAAAGCCTGCCACCTCTGAGTATGCAGCACAGCCAGCTGCCTTCGGCTGCAGGGAGAAGGGACCTCAGAATCAGACCTTCAGCAGCCATCCTGTGGTGATACAGGCCTGTTCTCTTAACAAAGCTGAAATGCTCTGTTCATTGACATTCATAGCAGCAACGTAAACTTCCACAAGAAATAGCTGAAGAGAGGTAACCATTCTTAGGTTTAAGTTAAAAAAAACCACACTAATGTTCACAGTGCTAATCGTTTGGGGCAAAGGCAATGAAATAAATTTTACAAACAACGAATCAAGTAGAAACAGCACAATTTTAAGGGGAGGGATTTTCAGCCCTATGAGGTGAGTAGAATTTTCAGCCTTAACTGGAGCATAAGATTTCAGTTTGGGAAAGGACCGGAGGATTAAAAATACAAATCACAAAGAAGTTACGACAGAGGTCTGAGAGGACCTCAGAATAATCTGTAGGCCACTGGCAATCTTAAAATAAATGCTGTGCCTCTTGGATCATATTTCTTAAGTGTATGAATGTGTCAAGAGATGAGGCACAACCAACTCTGAAGGAAGGGCATCGCAGCCTAGGATAGATCACTGACAAATGCTTCTCTTCTCCAGCGTTTTTTGCAAGATGACGGTTTGTTAAATCCCTCAGCAAGACTACTAAACTAGCACTTCGTATTTTCTGGGATTTGGGACTTCAATAAATATTTGTTGATTGTTGGCTCAATCATGAATCTTTTTTTTACTTAAATCTATGGGATGTCGTGCAGAGTGTAATAAAGCCCTCTAACAAGTTAAGCTCTTTAAAAAAATGACTAAAATGTTTTCTCTTTTCTTCCACATGAGAATGAAAGAGAAGCTTTGCTTTGTATTCCCAATGAGATTTTTTCTCCCAATGTATACCCTCAAAATCACAAGCATCTATCCTAGCCCATAAGCTGATGAATTCATTCAGTGTTTATAAGTAATCTGGACAACTGTTTAGAACACTCATGGAGAGCTGGGTTTTAATGTATCCCAAAAGTTATCTGTTACGTTACTTCTTCAATGGCACATGCAGGCTCTATTCTTCCCTACAAAATTACAATTCAGAACAACCAAAAAATAAAATTTATAATCACCTATTACAGGTAAGCTGAAATCTTCCTCCCTTTCTCCTCCTTTAATCAATCATTTCCTCCCTCCTTCTTCCTTCTTCACCCCTTCCTTCCACTAATGGGCGTTGAATCTCTACTTTTACCCAAACACTGCTGGGATCCAAGAGCCCTAGTTCCCACGGGGCTCAACAAGGACATATCATCTTTAAATGGGCCCAGTGGCACAGTCCCACTGAGAGGCAGCGCATGGATTACTGGGGGCAGGCATTTCAAATTTGGCCACCGCTAAACACCTAAAGATTTTTATCATCACCTCTTGTCCTGATCCCATGTTTCTTGACCAATACACCTTTATTGCTACACCATCCATTGAATCCTTTTGTTTTACCTGATTACTGCAAAGGAGAGTCAGGCGTGCATTTCACAACACTGACTGATGACGATCCCCCAATCAAAAGATAAAGGCCAACAGGTGGAAGGTGGCTGCTCTTTAAGTATTCCCTGCCTTATTCATAGCATCTGTTGAGCCTGGTAGTCTTTAATTCATGAAAATCCAGTATTTAAAATGTAATGTAAGAGTCATATGCTGATACGTTCAGAAGACAGAGCAATAGATGATGGATTATAGATAGGGAAGGAGGGAGGGAGGGAGGGAAAGAGAAAAGGCGGTGTGACAGCATGTTAAAGTTGGTGGATCAGGGTATTGGGGGAGGGGGGTCAGGGTATGCTGGAGTTCTGTGTATGGGGTTTGTATTGTTTTTGCAACTGTTCCCATAACTTTGAATTTATTTCAAAATAAAATTAAGAAAAAAAAAAGAGTCATATGCTGAGCACCGTGTTAAAAATACCATTACCTCTGCAGTCTTCTAAAACCTTGTTTTCTGGCTGGTAAATTTTTCAGAGATTTAATGCACCACAGAAGCAGCAGATATATGAGCCACAAGACTCATTAGTTATAGCGGCCTAGGCCTCTTGGAAAGGATATCAGGAACAGCTTCCTCACATCAAGGGTTCCATAATCAGCCCTCCAAATCCTGCCACAGAAGCAAAAGTCTCTGAGTCTTACCTGTCGGCACCAGGAAAACCCCAGGCTATGACAGAATCATCTACAGTGTCAACCTCAACCATGTGCTCCTAGACAGACCTTTCTTCTCTCTTAAGAGGCCTGTGGGAAGTTCCAGGCTTAGTTGTGATTCTTCTGCTCTCAGGGGGTTTAGAAGAACAGGAGCTAAGCTGTTGGGTCAGTAATTCAGACAGACATTAATGTTGATTGCTTTCCCGAAAAAATCAGTGATGCTTTCCATATCTTTTTTTCTTTTTTTAAAGACATGCTGAAATACCTACTGATATTGATTGGGCACTTAACTGTGTCAGGCACTGGGCTAAACGCTACGCATGGATTAACTCATTAATCCTCACAGTTACTCTTTGATGGGGGCTTATTATTTACAATCCCCACTGCACAGATGAGACAAGTGAGGCCTATGTAGGTTCTGCACCTTGCTAAGGCAACAGAGCTGTGAAGCAGTGAAGGCGGCTAAAGGCCACGGCAGACGAAGTCGAGAGCCGAGCTCCTAACCATTCATGCCAGCTTCCTTGTTACTGAGAATAAAAGAATTACTGGAACTGCACTGCCTTGTAGAGATGAAGAAACAGAAGCCCTTGAAGGTTAAGTGAGTTGACAAAAGTCAAAGATTTTTTAGAAACAGCACAAAAACTTGGACTCAGTCCTCCTGCCCACCAGCATATTGATTTTATTGATTCTATCACATTGCTTGTACCATTCAATTGATAGCATCAATTGTTGATAAGATGCCAATTTGGTATGTAGATACACAAAACACAACAGGACATGACCCTCAGCATTTCATTTCCCTCCCCAGGAATCTATGAAATAGGAATAATTACACATGCCCTACCTACTATATAGAAAATATGAAAGTAAAATGAGATAAGCAAAATGAGAACATTAAAAAAAATGAGCTACAAAAATGGACTCTCTCTCTCTAGCAATAAATAATCCACAAAGGTAGCTTCAATTACCTGATCAGGTTCCAATACAATCTTAAATAAAATAAATACTTTGGGCATTTCATGGCAGAACCCCTATATGTGTTTTCAGCCAAAGACATGTAATACCAACAACTATATGCAAAGATCCAACTATGTGTGGTACTTGGCATAACTTATTTCATTCAATTTGTGTAAGAACTCTATAAAGTAAGTATTAATATTAATATTTTCCTTTTAAAAGAAGCTCAATAAATTCTATAATTTTTCCAGGGTTTCACAGTTGGGTAGAAGTGGAGCTGGGATTCATAGCCAGGACCCCCTAATCAAAATCACTAACCAACTCTGCTGTGCCTGAGATTCTGTCTACCGGGGGTCATGTCTGGTTGTGCCGAGGACCACACTGCCACTCTCATAACCTACTATTAAATAGGACAAGCTGAAGAGACACTGCAACCTCTACTGCTAACATTTGGGCTTTAAAAAGTCAAATATTGCAGTGACGTGAAAAGAACAAATATTTCATTGTGTTTCTTTGATTTCTCAATAAATACCCAACCAGAAAAGGAGATTTGAGAAGGCTGTTCCTACCAGTGGCATGCCTGTCCCCTTCTCAAGTTTGTTCCCCTGACAGCTGCTTCCTAATCTTTGCAATCTGGTCTATTCCTTACATCCCTTCGATTATGAACAAGGTCTAATTTACCACATTTCACAGATACCCAACTACCAATCCTCCTTCAACAACATGCTCTTAATTTTGAAGAGGGAAAGAAACAGGACTTGAAGTTTAATTCCCTTTGTCTTGCTTCTTGTTAGGAGTTCTTGTAAAAAGGCTGGGTCAGAAATCAAACCCAAACTAGCAGTTAAATGAAATTAGGGATTGCTTTCTAGATTTCATTATCTAAATGTCTTTCTGTCACATAAGGACAAAGCATTATCCGAATACTTATTTTCTCTTGGAACCTATCTGCTATATATTTTCACAGAAATTTCATTAATGATTTAGCAATACAAAGCCATGGAACTAGAGGGAGTACTGAAAAGCCAGCTTGTTTGCCTGCCTGTCATAAGACCAATTTTAAGCTAAAACCATCAGGATTATTACTTCTGGCTATTTTAAAGACCGCTAATGAAGGAAATGCTACAATTTTCCCATGCAGCCTCTTCCAGATTCCTAAAGCATGTCACACAAGGAGCTCAATCCTCCTTCCACAGGAAGAAAAATATAATCAAACATAAGCTCTAATATCTGTTTGAGGAGGGAAATTGTGTTCTACAGAGCCTTCTTTATCTTATAACATGTTTTCAGATTTTGGGGGAAACTAATCTGAAATCTAGGTACAGGTAAAAACAACACTGACTTTTCTATCCAAGCATCAGAAATTAGAACGCTAAAAATATAATTTTGCATGATTGTGTGCTTTTGATACGAAAAACACCTTCACAATTCTGGATGACACTCATATTGTAGAGAAAAAGAAAAAAAAATACTCACCCACCAATTATAATTACATTGGTCACTCGTGCTAAATGAAATGTTTTTCCTATCACATCATATTTTCCACAACGTGGTCTGCGATGAATTTATTTTTCTTGATTTGCCGTTTTTGCTTCCCTCTCTGTAATGGCTCTCATTTTGTTCTTTACCTGTTGCCAAATAGACATTCCCTGTGGTTCTCTAAGAGTAAATGTTCATTCTTAGAAGCTCTTACTTGAGAATTTCACCTAGTGGAAACATTCACAGCCTTGTCCCCATAGAATATATTATGAACATTGCCTTTTTCTTGCATGACAAACTAGAATTTAGTAGAGAAGAATTATTTTTTATTTGCCTGTTGATAAGCCAGACTCCTCTCCAGGCAGTTGTTTTCAAGAGGATCTTCTTTGAGTAATTCTTTTCTAATAATCCGTGATAGACTGTCAGAAATACTTCCTTTTCTTCCCCCCGGAAAGAGAAGTGATTTTAAGTGTCCTTCAACAGTGAGTATCCTAATTGAAGTGGAGTGATAATTATTTCTAGTGTACTGTATCCTCTTCCGGACTCCAGAAATAAATATTGTTATGGAGAAATTGGGCAAGATGCACTGGAGCCCCAGAGAAAGATCGTTTGAGGAAACAGTGACAGTCTTACAGAACTGCCTCATCCATGCAGGAAAAAAAAAAATCACCATTTATAAGCCACCACATTCACACAATTTCAAGCTGGCAGGCAAGGGGGAAGGGAACTAATGTGTACTTATATTTGATGTATGCCAGACATCACAGAATCTATTTGTCACAGTCATCCTATAAGTATTAATTTTTCTCTACTGAAATATTGAGGAAGTAGGCATAAAGAGGAAAAAACATGCTCAATATATCCTAGCTGGCAGAGAGACCAAGATTCAAATACAGGTCTGTCTGATTCCAAATACATAGTCTTCTCACTAACCCCATCTTACATCTTTATACAGCTCCTTATTAAAAAGAATCCAATATGGAGATAATAAAAAGCATGTGATTGTTGCATTTTTTGAAACATAGATGTCTTCAAAGATTCCAACAAGCTGGAGTCTACGGTTTTGCAATATCACAAGCATCCCTTTCAGCATAAACTACCACACCACTAATTTTGGCTATCAAGCCTCAGTTATAAGAATCCAGTTCAACATAATCAAGTTCTAATGCCTCTGATTATTTCTATTTGCTCTTGCCTAGGGGCCTGGAAAGAGTACAGGTTTTACAAATATAAACAGAGGGCTCATGATGCTGTTGGAATGTTCTACCTTCCTGTTTTTAAAGCGAGAGACTGAAGTACTTTGAAATAGTTTTCCATGGAGGGAACAAAGGAAGCTTCTTCTATTAGACAATTTAAAACTCAGATAAACCAGGGTTATTTTGTGCAAATTGTGTTAATATTCATTTGTTCATTATTTAAAATATGATGTGAAATAGTATTTAAGGGGGTAGATATATACCCGTATTGTATGTAAGCTCCAGAGGCAAGCTAGGGCCAGATACCTGAGTTCAATTCAGCTACTCAACCATCTATATGGCATGGCCTGTCCTCAGCCCTAGATTAATGCAGATAGGCAAAGCATTTGGTGAAATTTTCAACACAATGAGCCTTCTACAAAGATGAAAGGACACAGCCCAAATTTAGTTCAAAAGGGTGGCAGATTAACGTTCTTTGGGAAGATTAGGGAAAGCTTTATAAAGAAGAGCCTTGAGTGTCAGACACAGGAGTTTAGACTTGATCGTATAAATAATAAGAAGTAATATCATCAGCCCAGGAATGAGGAAGAGTAACCTGACCATGGTGTATAGATCAGGGGAGAAAAGATGAAAGGATGGGAGACACAAAATATGGGCTTTACTATGATGGCTACAGTGGAACCAAAATAAAATGGCAAAAGAAGGAAAGACTTTTTAAAAAATGCATAAAACTAGTGATGGAACAGATGAAGATTAGTGAAAGGGAGTCATCAAAGATGATTTAAAGCAGTGGATCTAGGCATCATCTCTCATTTAATAAAGAAATGTGAATTAAGTAGGAGTGGGACTTTATTGAGAATGATTACCACATTCTAAAACATACTGACATTGAGTTCCAGCAGAAAATCCAAGCAAGTTCAGCACTCGGGTGAGGAAACACAAGTGAAACTGTGCCCTCGACTGATCCTTTACAAATACCCATGGTCCAGACAAACCAGACAGCCATTTCCAGGAGCAGTGACACTGATATGTGCAGGCTTTTATCCCATGGCCTGATCATTTTTCAGTGGGAAATTGAAGGTAGCAAATGTTTTGGTTCTACCCAATTCAGCAAGACTCCTACTATCAAAGACAGAAACACTGAAGAACTCACTGGAGGGCTAAACTGAGCAGGTGTTTTACATGGTCCTGCTCTCAGAAACCCATTCATAACTGCATCTAAAATCATCCAAGTTAGAAAAATAGCCCTTTTAATTTTCTGTTGCCCATCTGAAGTTTCCCCAAGACAGATAAAGGGCATATGATGACCAAAAAAAAAAAAAAGAGAGAGAGAGAGAGAGAAAAAAAAAGCAGAGAAACACAGTAGCCGTAGTAGAAGTGCCTTAGTTATAACCAAAGAAATTAAAAAAAAAACTTTTGCATATGTAGAGATGAGTGCATCAGTAGGAAGTGCTAAGAGGAGGAGATGGTAAAAACACAAGTCCAGCATGGTGAAAACTTGCAAGCACATATTGTGCTTATTTTCAAATTATCAATGTGGAAAAAGCCTTTCCCAGCCCAGCTCTGGGTCACTTTTTTCATCAATGTAAGTCTATGCCCTGAGCAATTACATAGATTTAGAAAATGAGAGAATCTGACCTATTTATAATACAGTCAAGTCTCCATTACCCAGGCTCTCTCAGAGGGTACTTGCTTTTTGCTATTATCTGTCCTTTGGCCATTCCATTGTCCATTATCTTCTCCACAGGGAAAAAGAGGTGAATCTCAAATCAATCCATTTAACTATTTATTAGTACTGGTAAGAGGGAAAGGGAAAAGAAGGGAGAGTGTTCTTGACAATAATTGAAGACCTTACCCATTAGGCACTTATCCAAATGCTTTCATCAGTATTGAAAATGTGCTGAGTTCTCATGCTTTATTTTCAAATTAGCGATCCTACACTATTTCCATTTGAAAGAAATGCACTGAGAGGATTAAGAATCTTTTTCAATCAAAAATAGCAAAGACCAACTAATGACTTCTAAGAGAGTTATCTATTAGAAAAGTCAAATATGGAAAGCTGGATCTCTAGATAAGAGCTCATCATTTATAACCAATGGACAGTGAAAATTCACTTCTGAATTTTATATTTAAGCCATGGAAAAATAAATTTAGAGTTGATTTTGAAAATTATCCAGTTCTCGCCTTTCCTACAAAGGCAATCAAAAATAACTATAAAATATCACAAGAAACCTCAGGTAACTCTCTATTTCAGTTTCCCGATGTCTTTATGTGTGAAATGGGGTTGTTAGCAATACTAAGCAATAGAAAGTACTTAATAGCATTTTTTTGAAGATTTAAATGTGCTTATGTACATGAAGTGCATAAGCAGCATTCTAAAAAAGCCTTATCTATAATCAACATTATTATTGTTACTATTACTATCATCATCATCCATCCCCCAGATGAGAATGTGGCCTTGCTGGTGCTCAGTGAAATTCGAGAATCAGGAGAGCACATTATTTCTAAACATTCTCATAAATTCACATTATAAGAACTTCTAGGGGGAAGTTGTAAACCCTTTGTATAAGAGGTAGTGGCTTATCAAATATCATCTCTGGAGTGACCTCACATGTTTCCTACGGGCCTAGAAAGTACCACTAACATGCAGACAGTACAGAAGGAAACAAGGGTCAGGAAGAACCACACCAAAACATGCCCCACCTTCATCTATGCTCCACCTTCTTCTACTCTTTGTAGCCACTGAAAATTTTCCTGAAAACCGAAGGAGGGGTTGTACTGGAGTACGTATCTATGCACCCACACATAGCATGTGCATACATGTCTTCTCTGCCCATCAATATATACTCCATCACAAAAGAAGCAAAGCATTGTTAATATTACCTTTTAGCCAAAAAGAAGGATTTAAAGTCCAACTTCTGTAACCATCATGAGTATATCAGACTATTTACATTTAGAATATATTATAACCTTCACATATTCTTTGCTGTATTAAATGTGCAAATCATCAAGAATAAGATGAATGTCTGCTTTTAAGGAGACTGAGATGGTTAAATCCATGTGGCAATGTGGCTAGGGTATGGAGTCCAGCTGTTTGATCAAGTAAGCACTGGCCTGATTGCCACTGTGACAGTATTTTGAGGGTTTAAATAATTAGTCATTTGATTGCATCTATGGCTGCTTACATCTACAATCAACAAAAGCCTCAGCAATGAGAAGTCTTACCAATCAGCTGAAGGCCTTAAAGGGAGAACTGATGATTTCAGCAGTTAGAAAAGAAGAATTTCTATCTTTACTTCATCCAGCCAGCTTCTCCTGGGGAATTCATCAAAACTGTCACTGGAGATCCCAACTTGTAGCCTACTCTATGGAATTCAGACTTGCCAATCCCCAGAGTCACATGAGCCAATTCCTATAATAATTTTAATAATATTTAAATGGGTAGATACAGATAGACAGATAGATAGATGGATAGATAGGTAGGTAGGTAGATAGATGGATAGATCCTGTCAATTCTGTTTTTCTGGAGAACCCTTACTAAAACAGAGACAGGGCAATTAATGAGCTGTGATTTTTAGTTTTCTTTTCTGCTCTCTGGATGATCCTAGTTTCTTGGACATCTCTATCAGGAAATAATTTGCCCAATATAAAATAAATAAAATTAAAACAAAAAAATAATAAAAGTGATTAAATGTACAAATTTGATTAAATGCACAAGTCCTGTGCTTTGTTCTCTTTAATTATGCCAAGAAGGAAGCACAAGGATAATGCTATGAGTTCAATTTCTCACTTTATAGAAAACCACATTTGCGTGAACATCTACTTAACTGATGGTTTTATTCAGTGCCAAGAAAGACATACCAACAATTGAAATGATTTCTTCTTTAAACAGATCTATCTGGTTGGCATCTGAATTGTCTCAAGCATGGTTTGGAGAGCTTCATGCTGATCAGGGTTGGGTTAACCAGCAGGTATTTGCCTGACAAGCCTACTCAAAATAAGGCAGAAAGGTGGTGATTGTATAATATTTTTCCAATGGGCAACCAATCTACGGAAATGAAAAAGCACTTCTACGGAGCAGTCCCTCCAGTAGATGACGAAGACCTTCCTGTCTTCTGTGATTGGCTAGTGCAGTCATGCATGTATTCATTCAGTTACATATACGCAGAACCTGGTGTACTGCATACTCTTGCTACAACTGGAGAGACAGAGTGAATAAGCCAAGGTTCTCGGAGTCTAATGGGAGAGACAAACATGAAAACAGACAAAACAGAATACAACATGAATAGTGAACTATTGAATGAGCCAAGGTTCTCAGAGTCTAATGGGAGAGACAGACATGAAAACAGACAAAACAGAATACAACATGAATAGTGAACTAAAACAGGTACAAACAAAATGCCACCGAAGCCCTGAGAAAGAGAGAAGGTGATATTGTGTGGCTCTTAAAGGAAAAGAAGTTGCCAGAGAGTAAACAGGTAATTTTCTAAGGAAAGGGTGAACATTATGGGAAAAGCTAAGTATCTAGGGGGCCATGCCGTACCATCTCCAGAACACAGGTGTAGGGGATTGGGTACTTGGACATGATGTGTGAGCAATGGTTTGAGACACCGATTTTCATGAATCTCACCAGTCACAGTAAGTTTGCATGAACTTTATCCAAAGGGAGGAGGAATCCAACAGATAGGTGACTAAGGAAATGATACGATATGATTTGGGTTTTTAAGGAAATTAACTCTGGGAATACGAAGGACAATAAAGTGAAATGGTTTAGGGGAGAGTGGTGTGGGGAGACCCAAGAAGAGACTGTGGCAACCAAGAGTGAAGCCAGCTTTGATTTCTGACCCCTCTGAAGATTCTTTCCCAAAACTGCTGGGTTAAATTGAGCAGGGTTTCCTATGTGGCAAAATACAAGCTCAAAAACTATTCTCAATGCAGCAATTAAGTATTATAAATGCAGCAATTAAAAAACAAGTGAAACTCTGAGTCAGACAAAAACTCTAAATCAGTGATCTCAAATCCAAAGAGGTTTTTATAAATCCATAGTTCCAGGCTTCATCCCAGCCTTAAGATCTATATCTGTATTTTTAACCATCTCCCCTGGTGAATGCAGATGGGTGAGTCAAGTTTGGGAAAAGATGACTCTAGTCCCACGTATCACATTGCTGTGTGAGCAGGAATGAGGTCTGGTTTGAAAGAATATCCCAAATGCCGCGCACAAAAGTTATTATAGCTCCTGGCACATGGTAAGGACTCAACTTTCGTCAAATCCCCAATTACAAGCTTGTGACTCAAATGGATGTCTGCCTTGCATACCTTTGAGACTCAGAGATTATTAGGATTGAGTTTTAAATTCCACTGCCGTCAGCAGCACTGTTGGACTTCTTCCCTACTTATGTGGGTACAAAAATAAAAAAATTTAAAAAAAAACATTGACCAGAGAATTTTAATCTCTTACATGTCTTAAAGTAGCAAACAAGGTCTTATTGTTTCATGTTGGATTGAATGTTGGTTCAGAAACTACTTACTAAGATGTTAACGGCTTACAAAATACACTCCAGTGTCTACCTCACTCCATTCCAATATGATTAATTATATGTACATGCATTACATTATATATTATGTGATCTTAACAGGAAAAGCCCTTGTGTTTCCTGACTTGCAGGTTTGGGGCATGCCTAACATCTTGTTAACTATAATTTTCCTTCATCAATAAATTTACAGATTCTTAGTATTCATTTGGAAAAAAGAACCAAATCACAATTGCTGAGTAGAAAGCAGAAATTATACCATGTATACATGCAATTATAATGATAAATGAAAATATTTCCAGTGTTGTATCTATAGGGCATTGTATTTGTCCAGAAATATCAACCGTAGAAGTGGTAAGAAGTTCCTTTACTTAAATCAATTGAAAATTACCCAGCAAAACCTTCTGAAAGACTTATTTCCTCACCAAACCAATAACCCAACAGCAGCATCCTGATTCTAACATCTACCATTGTACAAGCAACGTAAAATCATTCCGTAAATACAAAATAAGCTTATTACAAGCATAACAATAATAAACATGTTAATCTTCTAAAATAAAATATTTCACGATTCTGCCAAAAGTCATGTCTGAGATGAATTGAGTGAAGCCACTGTTTAAAACTCACACTGATAAAAATCTCTGTACTTTGGCAAAGACATAACAACCGCAGATGAATTCCTCCCTGTTTGATCTTGTAGACTCCCCTTTGTTTGACTGGAGGCATCAGTCAGCTGTGGAAGGGTAAATGGCAGTGAGTAGGGCTGCATGGAGACACACCCTGTAATTGCCAGAGGCTGTGCTTTTAATGAACCAAAAGAAACCTAGTAGTTAGGCAGGACTCCGCGGACACCACATTCTGACTCCCCAAACTGAGACAAGTCTTCTACTACCTTCCTTTCATCCCCTCACACCACCACACTACCCTACAGATCACTAGCTCTGGGACCATTTTACTACTGCATGAAGTGCTTCGTTCCTTTGCTTTCCTTTGCATGTTCTGTTATATGCATAAATAACAAAATTTTATTTTGCAGAAGAGGCTCTATCCCATTAATGCTAATGAAATAGTTCAAGGAGCCAAAATTCTTCCTTGGGTTTCCAGGCAAAATGGCAAAAACATTGTAGAAGGTGAGAGTAACATAATGGAATCCTGGCATTTCAGAGATAGAAGGGGGTCTGCAGTCAGCATTTACTCAACCTCTATTGTGTACCAGGACAGCTAGACATGTTACAAAATTATCTCACTTAATACTCAGAACAGCTCTGTGAGTAGAAACCATTTTCCCCATTTTATACTTGAGAAGACAAATTTTAAAATGAGGCAAGTTGAAAAAATTAACTGGTGGCAGATCCAGCATTACAGTCCAAGGCTATTTCTCAAGCGCAAAGCTCTTTTCACCAATACCATGCAATTCCTGGAATGCTTACCAACGTTGACGGCACTGTTTTCAATCATGGATAAAACTGCAATGCAATTAGGTTTTGTGGCTCCATCTCCCCCCATCAGCCCGGGTGACCTCAAGTGGAGGGATCCTGTATTACCTATCTTTGTCTCTCTGACCTCACTCTGTGCCTGGTAAGTGCTAAAAGCATCTGCTGAATGAATGAATCTGTTCTCTTCATCATCTCATGTACCTTCTGCCTCTACAAGAATACATTATTTGTGGGTACCGGGCCAGTCACATGAAAAATTTTTTTTTCTGGTTGTATTTTGTGATTTTCTTTATTTACATTTTCCCTAGGGACCAATTTGGAAAAGAAAATCTCCAGTTACAAATAATTTGGGTCATCTCATTTTTCAATTTTATTAGGGACATAGGGCATAAATTTGCATTACCAAACTTTAGGGTACAACAGCACCTCCCACCCCATAGTGTCTTAAGACTTAGAATTGTCTGTGCATTCCAAAAGACACCCTCACTCACTAATTTCCACCCACATACCTATATATTCTGCTCATATTTTCATCAGTAGAACTCTTCAGAGTGGTAGCAAACATTTTCTTCCCTCAGATACTATGATTACATTATTCAGCACTGCCAGAACAAAAGGCACTCAGATTAATTTTGCCAAACTATGAAAGTAATTTTTCATGTGAAAATACAGTTCTATGGCCAGGTAGTTTACAATGTAAATCTTTTCTCTGCTGCAATAGACTGTTAGGTGAATTCGCTTTGGAACCTTGTGTTTGAAATACCACAAAGAAATTAAGGTGTAATAGACTAAGCATTAAGATGGCTCTGTCTCATGGATTCAGAGGCAAACTGTAGCATTTCTCATCCTTATACATCAATAGATTCTACTTCCAAACATAAGAACCTTTATTGGCTTGAAAACAATTTTTGCATTAATATTAAGGAATATTACTTTTATTAAAAATCTCTTGGAGGGTTGCCGATTGAATTTGAACATCAAATATAATAACACAGTATCTCCCAGGCACTACATATGTGGGTTTTAAAGTTAGACAGGTTTAGTTTCAGATCTCAGGTCTGCAACTAACTAGCTATGAGCTTAGGAAGTCACTCAGCTACTCTGGGCCTTGAATATAAACCTCAAAGGGTAACTTGAGCAACAGTGATTATACCCTCCAAGCATTTATCACAGTATCTTGCACAACATGGTATTTGCTCAATAAAAGATAAACTCCCAAAACAGATGGTGGAAACAAGTATTCCCACAGTCTTCCTCTCGTTAAGAGCACCAAAAACCTTCTTTTGGTTATATCTAATGGGTATATTTCAGTTCTTAAAAACAAAAAAAATACAATTCTGTGGCTAGGTACTTTATAATGTACTTATAAAATACTAATCAACTTTAAAAAAAAAAGCAAGTGTCAAATAGCAACTTGGAAACTGAAAAGAACATTGTTAGATAAGGATTCTCAAAACATTCAAATTGCTGATGGAAATAATTACTGTGAGGAAGAATCATGTTCCAATCATACATTTTATCAATATACACATCATGTATGCATGTTTTCTACAAACTTCAACAAAGTGACCCTAAAACAATTAATAGTTAACCTTTATAAAGGCCTAAATATATACAGATTAGGAAAATGAAATAAACATACTCTCTCATGGAATATTTAAAATAAAAATGCCTCACATAAAACTGCAAAAATATAACCGAAAAGAATATGGAGAAATAAGTCTTAATGAACTTCCTGAATAGGATTTTGTGACTCTAACATCAAAACAAAGCTAAGCTCTGAGCTGGAGTATATGTCTGAATTGTCATAAATCAGGTTCTTTCCATTCATTGGTAATGGTTTCAGGAAGTTGCCAAACAACAGAAAAGATCAACTTTTGCACTCACGAGCTTGCCTTACTTTGCAAAATAAAGATTTAAATTAGCATATATAATATTAAGGACTGTGTTTTTGCAAAAGGTAACTTGGATGGCTAAGATATAAACACAGCCAACAGGGAAACAACCTTCATTTCAGGAAATGTTGATGATTTCTTCCAAAAAGTTCCCCTCTATTGGTATTAAATCTACTGGTATTAAATTCAGTTTCTAACATCAAGCCAAGCTGTCAAGGAAGGAAAGTTTGGCGCTTGCACCCAACTGACCTTAACTACACTCGATGTTTGAAAAGAATACTTGCATCAAAATAGAGCAAACCCACAGAAGGAGATAACCCACCATTAAATGGTGGAAGAAATGATGTATGGGATCACTAGACATTTTACTGATTGAGTGATATCCCAGCAATAGTACCCACAAGAGGGAAAGCTCCTTACGGGTAGGACACTGGGTCTTGGTTATCATTTTATTTATGTAAAACTTAGCACTGTCCTAGCACAAGGCAGTCACACAGTGATAAATGTTATCACTTTGAATAATGCCTCTTTATGGGAATATAACACTGTATTGTTATCAAGGTATTTTCACACACATTAATCTTATTTGACCCTGCAACAACCCTGTTGAACTCTGCAGAGAGGAAATTAAGTCTCCAGGAGATTAAGTAATTCGTACAAGGTCATAAATGTAGAAAGGAGTGTGCTGACATGAAAATGCAGGTTTTCTTTATGTAGATACATCTTTTCTTTCCTCCAAAACAACCTTCCCCATTACTCACTCCCCACTCCCCACCACAGTTAAGATCCCAAGTGTCTACATCACAAAATTATACTAATTCAGAACAAGCCACCTTTTAATCTAAGGTAATTTTGGAAAGATAGCGAAAGACTGTTATTTAAATCTAAATATTTAAATGATCACAGTACTTTTTACCATTCTAATTTTAAAAATCCAACTCAAATGTTGTCGTATGGGATCATCGAGAATTAAACTTCTAAGTGTATCTATGCAATAAAATGTAATGGTCATTTTTTACTATAGAGCTCACAGAAATAAAGAAGAAACACGTGTAACCTTCAGCAGCCCTTAACTTGCTTCTGGTTCCAGTTATCTAATGAGAGGGCAGGAGGATAGGGCTTTCTTGTACCACCTCATGGGAATAAATGAAATCCTGTGTGTAAGAACCTGGAAAATGTAAGAGGGAGAGACAAGATAACGGCTAGGCATGAATGTGTTTTTAAATCAATTTCATCTCTCAGGGCTTATAAAAAACTCACTGCAATCTCTACAGCCACTGCCTAGCTAACCCACTCCCCCAGCCTTTCCTCTCATCTTTATCTAATACGTATGATGAATATTGCAATTCTTCACATTATTTCCTTTTTCTGGGTATTTGAGTTCCAAGCCCAGAAGCAAAGTGAGAGAGGACACCATCATAGAGGCTTTTTTGACACTGGATTTTCATGAAAGTGACACTCATAAGCAGCTGGGGCTAAGAATGACACCAGCAAGTGAACCTATTTCAGGATTGACACAAGTCTAATGTTTTCCATTCAACCACGTGACCTCGGTTGACTTCAAGGGGCAGTATATTTGTGAACCAATTTTGCTAGCCACTGTTCTTTTACTCCCGCTGAAGGTGTTTTGAGTGTTCTGAGGCCTAATAACATCTATGAACTATAGGACCTGCTATTTGTCGGTGGGTCTAAAACCAAAAGCCCTTTAGGTTCTTAAAGGTTCAGATGGGAGATTCTTTTATCTATGTCTTGAAAGCTCCAATAAAGAGAACTAAAATATAACACATGACCAGTGAACTGAGGGGAACAGAAGACCTTTATCCAAGTCTCTTGCACATTCTCTTAAAAGTAACCAGGGAAGAAAGTGAGAAAAAAACCCTCAGTTCTAATGAGCACTTAATGTTTAGCACCAAAGACTTATTTTGAGAATGCCTCCAAAAAGTGGCAGAGGTCTTTAACCACTCAACTGCCAGAAAAAGTATGCCTTTCTTATATATCAGCAGAATAACTGAACAGTGTTTGAAAATCATGAATGTGGCCTTTTGAATCCCCAAATTATAAAAGGATATTTTCTTTGACCTTCCCTCATTACAGATCTGTAACAAGGACACTGCTTTGTTCAGGCGACTCCGGACACATTGCGGTACACGCTTCTGCAAAAACACGTCCCACATTAAATTAAGTTAGAGGTGGTATTTGAAAAATAAATAAATAAAGGCGTTCCAATTCACTGCAAATGGTACAGGAGGCCTGTAAGTGGGAAGCTTGCAAGAGAAGGACTTCTTTTAGAAAGATGTTTTACAGGACTTTTTCTGCATCATTAACTCTTCTGGAATCCCGAACATAACATGGTGAATTTCCCTAAAAAAAGTAGCTACTGTTTAATTTTGAATCACTTCAAAGGGCCATAGTGGAAGGAATCAAAGAAAACCAGAGAGACCAGTAGATGTGAAAATCACCAAGGAAAAAAATCATGAAATTTCTAACAGATTTTGAACATCTACTGAAAGTACTACTGATTATTTTGCTAATACAGTGTTTTACTGTTCCGTGCCACTGAAGTAAGTCTCTGTATTCATCTGAACACAGGATATTTTTATTACAATATTTGTGTCATAGCTCTTTAAAAAAAGGAACATATTTAAAACCTTGAAAAGAATCTCTGTATTAAAATGGTTCTCGGTGGCTCTGTGTGTGTGTTGCCTTAAAAAGACACTTAACTGCAGGTCACTTATGGCTGAAACAAGTAAAAAACACTGATAGTTCCACTCTATCCCCAATCAATATGTAGTTTTAGAAGAAAGATATAATTTTACAAAAGCAAAGCATATTTGAAGAGTGGGGATAGATAAGGAAGTTGGCTAAGATATTATAATGGTTGTCTTACTTTACTAACAATAATAATTGGTCTAAAAAACGTCTTTTGCATTAAACCTGCCCAAGGGAAAAGAAAGAAAACCTCCTAAAAATTCCATATCCCTAAAAACCACTACTTCAAAAAACCATCTGGAAAATGTCAAATAATGGTATCTGCCTACCTAAGAAATTCAGTAAATTTTGTCTTCAATTACCATTCAGAATAATCAACTAAACCTGAAATTTCTATTTGCAAATGCTCAGAAGACAAAGCTGGATTAGGAAGCAGATTTTAAAAGTCTCCTTAAAAGGGACCATCTGTTTATAGACACCCTTCTCATACCACACCATGTCCTTGATCTCTACCATAAGTTCACAGTAGAAGCACAGCTGAATTTAAAGACATACACACAGTGCTACTCTGAAAGTCTAGTTACCACGTATATGTTCTGAGCTTGTCTCAAGTTTCCCTTGTTATGTAAGCACTTAGGGGCAATAAAATTTCACTTACATTCAGCAGCGTTGTGAGTCTCAAAACATTAGTCTACCTGACTGTACAAGCTTTTTATTGGAAGTGGATAGCACTGGTGTTTTATTTATGTTTATCACATTGTCAATGCTATATGGAATAACCATTTAGCAACCTATTATCCCATAATATATTTATTGCAACTGTTAAATATCATTACCCATACTGAACTCTGTATTAGAAAAGTTAAGAATGAAAACCTAAATATTCTTATGAGAGGGAAGAAAAACAACGAGTATTCTCTTCTTGCAGATAGAGGTCACTAATGGACTGAATTTGAATCACTGTGGTAGAAACCACAAGGTTATTAAAGTAATCTAGTGAAAAATGAACTTGAATTGAAATTAAAGTAAAGCTACCAAAAGATGATTACCCAGAAAGGTCTGACCTGAATAGAAATATATTACATCACCTTGACCTTTATCTAGTCTTTTAAACAGAGAAAAAAATCCAAAGCAGCTCGACACCCTTGCTGTTTTGTAACTTCAGACACTGCTGACTGCAGAAGCAGCAATTCTCTCTCACAAAATACAAAGCTAAAAAGTCAAACTATGTTCACTACAGAAAAAGGCTTCTGGAGTTGTACATACTTGAGCCTTTCTTGAAACTACAGCTTCAAACTGGAAAGATATAAGGTGCTTTAGGGAGATAGGTCTAAATCCTAAATCAAACTCCCCAGTAAGCCAGAATATACATGTAACCAGTATCAGAGGATGTTCAAATTAGATCCAGTTGGTCAAAGTCAAACTTGAATAAGATCACATCATCTGAAACATAACATACAGGAAAGACCAGGACTGACTTGGAGAACAGCGGACAGCTCACCATGCTGTCATTCGGAAATTTACTTTCTTCTGTTAAAAGAATGCCCTGGAATTTCTAATACTGCAATGAAACTACTGAAGTGTTAAGACTCGGGCATTTTTTTAAAACCAGCATCCCTTCCACGCAGGGTTTATAATAGGTCCTGCTATAGTTCAGCCAGCCCAACTCTTTTTTACAATTTTTTTGTACCTACTGGCAGAGACATAGAATAATGTTTGAAATTTCGTCTTCCAGCCTCCTCCAGTCACAGATATTTGCAGCTCAGCACGACAGTACGATGTTGCACTGTCATTCGTGATTGTTAAAAATCCTTAAATAGTTTAATCCAACTCTGTTTAGAGCTTTTGAGAAAGGGAGGAAGAAAAGGAGTTTTTTTCAGGAACAATAAACATTGTGGAGAAGTAAGCAACTTTTCATGGTATGCGTATTACCCAAAGATTGATTTTCTTCTAATATGGTGGCCTGCAGATCATATGTATCTGGCACAGGCTGCTTAGTGATTTAAAAAAAAAAAAAAAAAAAAAAAAAAATCCAGTTCTAACACTTAAGAAACTGACCTAAAATTTTACTTTCATACTGGGAACAACCAAATATATATCCCTGGACAAATGCCAACCTGCATTTTATTTATCTCAAAATGTGTTGGGGATCGTTTCATTGGAGATTTAATAAGGGCATATCTGTTAAACCCAAAGACAATATGGGGTCTGATATGGAAGCTAGTCTTCTATTAGCTTTGAGCCCGGAGAAGTTAGACATAATAAATTTAGCAATGACCCTGTAAGCAAGTGGACATGCCCCACAGCTCCCTAAAACCTTCTGATTAAAAAGCCTCTCAGCTGAATGAGGAGCAGTAGCTTCCATTTATTAGAGACTTTGCATAGTAAATGCAGCATGTAAGGAAATCTAATCAGCATCTTGCACTCCTGTGCAAGCATTTACACGGATTTGTGCCTTGCACTTGATTAGCTTACTGTAAGCTTTACAGGAGATTCTATCCTCCAAAATTAATCAAAAGCTCTTGGAGGCTGATTTCCACTGACAAGAAATGATGGCAAGATGAGTTTCCAGGTGAAAAAATAATGACGTAAAGATGATAGGGACAGTAAACTCAAAACACAATTGGGGAAAACCGGGAGCTGGGGAGTTGGGGCTGGAATATTTTGGGGGTGAAAAGCGGCAGCAATTTTCCCAGTTAGCCTAAGTAAGGCTGTTCCAGATACGTGACCGTCTTCTCTTGGCTGCCCCGCTTCAGTGTGCACACGCGGCCACTCATTCCCCGGCTGCACGGCGCATCAGGCCACCGAGGAAAAACCTGCCTCTGTCCACGCCCCTCACCCCCAAACACGCACACACACATGCATATATGCGGACATTCATTGCAATTTCTCGTCACCAATGGCTAACGCGTTGCATCTCAACCTTCGATGAAAATGTGACTCCCACAGTTCCTATTTTATGACGCCAGAAGGTGGAGGGGCGACTCTGTGGATGTCAGAAGGGGAGAGGATAAAATTTTCAACCCACAGATTTGCTCTCCTGCACCAGCTAAATGGAGTGAGCAAATGGGAGTGAGTTCAAGTCATTTTTAAGAGATGTTACATATGGGTGAGAGTGAAGGATTGAGAGTGGGTGGTCAGAGGCAGACATGCCATGCATCATTTTCCTGAATTCAAAAATACATTCCAAATTTCCAAAGAGTTATAAGATGAAGTACCAGCTGGGGGCCGAACGTTCTCATCCATTCCCGGGGTATCCGCCTCCCCGCCCAGATGCCCACCGGACGCAGAGAGGCACAACGAGCCCCTCAAGAATGCATCTGCCGGCGCTCAGTGCCCACCCCGGGATCTTAAACTTCTCCCTCTTACTTTCAGCTCAGAGCCGGCCAACATCAGGAAAGGGAAAGGGAGGAAGCAGGAGCCCAGCGGAGGGCCTGGAGAGAGAAGGTTGGGAGTGCACGTTACCTGCTGAGATTCCCGAGGTATCCTTCCAGCCCAGGTGGTAATTCCGCTCAGCGCCTCGCCCTCCCCCAGATCCAAACTTTTGCTGGGTCCTCTGGGTGGCGTTAACGGAGGCGGCGGCGGAGGCTGCTGGAGCAGGGCCCCGTCGCCCGCAGTGAAGGGGCGCAGGGGTGCGGAGGCCGGAGCCTCAGAGCGCTGCGCGCCTCCCCGCAGCCGGCTGGTGCCCCGATGCCCCGCTTGCTCTCGCCTTCCTCCCTTACGGAGCCGCGGCATCGTCTTCCCCCGTCCTCCGCCACCTCCGCCTCCAGGGCTCGGGCATGCCACTTTCTCTTGGCTCCTGCCGCCTCGTCCCCTGCCTACTCTCTTCTGCCTCCGCCTCTTCCCCAAACCGGCGAGCCCTGGAAAGAGCGGGGGTGAGCCGGGAAGAGGGTGGAAAGCGCCCCCCGCAGCACGGAGGCTCCTCAGGAGGCGGTGGCGAAGAATACCGGGAGGCGGCCCGCGAGACCGACCTGCGCGCCTTGGCCGCGCGTGAGGACCTCGCGGAGCCCGGCGCGCCGCGCTGCGCCGGGGAAGGCGCGGGGCTTGCTCCAAGTCCTGCGCGGATTCCGCACGGGTCGCGCCGCTGCTCAGACCACACTGATGCCTCAATGCGACACGGGCCGGCTAATGTAGGCGCCGCAATCCCCACTCCCACCCATCCTGACACCCCCGGGAGATGTTTACAGTAATGAATTCGCGGGATCGCCTCCGCCGCTCCCGCGCTCCTCCTCTCCCTCGGTCCCTCGCGCTCTGGCGCGCTCCTCTCCTCGAGCCCTCTTTCTCTCCCTCCCTCCTGGAGTCCCTCCCACATTTCTGGTTTAAAGAATGCTTGGGAGGCGCGGTTGCAACCCAAAGCTTTCCAAGAGGCAAAGTCAGACTCTGCTTTTAACCCTGTCCTCCCTGAAGAGTTGCAGAGCTACAAGACTAACCCCGCGAATGCCACTCTGACCCTGAACGCCTTTCCCTCTCTACTCTGCACCCCTTTCCCACCTTTTAGGGATAATGACACCATCTGAACGCTGAGGGTTGATCTCACACACACACACACACACACACACACACACACACACACACACGCCGCCTGCCCAGGGCTGTCCTTCCAATAGAGCGGATCTGTTACTTAGACACTAAGAAATGATCGAAACGTGAGATTAGGAAGTAAAAATATGAGAAGCCTCTCAACCAAAATGGCGTTATTTAAAAGCGGGCAACCGTGGTGATGTGTCCCTCACCTATCACCAGTTCCCTGATTCTCGGACCTTCTTAAATTAACTTTAATTGGTAGAATAATCCCAAATTTAATATGATTATTTTAAACACCCCATTTTCTCCCTTAAAGCTGGCTGTTGGAAAGAGTATTAAATTTCCTCATAGATTGCGGCGGCCTCAGCCTCAAAGATTTACGAATCAGGCTCCATAGCTAAAGAAGCCTGATTTGTAAACAGTCAACATTTCTACTTCGCAATCTCTTTGCAAAGGTTACAGTAATAGAAGAAAACCAGACGCCTATCTCTTTCTTTAGGAAAAAAAAAAAAAAAAAAAGGAAGAGAAAGTTAGGAAGGGAGGGAGGGAGGGAGGGGGGAGGAGGAAGGGAAAAAGAAAGAGAGAAAACGAAAGATTTTGGTTTTCTCCTCTCATTTCATTGCCGCTCCTCCTGCCTCCAGTAAGTTGTCATGTTTTAACAAGTCCGGAGAGCAGCTGAATCTGAACTGAAGAGGGAGAGCGAGCCCGCGCCAAACGCTGGGCTGCGCTACGACACGCCGTCGGTGGGCCACGCGAGAAGCAACCGGCGAGCTTGAAAGTAGCCAAGGATTAACTCCCGGGGGATCCGCTAGGCTATCCCAGCAGAAGAGATGGGCAGGGGTACTGCCCGCGCCTGACTCGGGAAGATTTCCGGACGCGCCCCGAGCGCGATCGCACTCTGGGCCCTCAGCTGAAAGCTTGAATCACTTGGCACCACTTCCCCGATTGTTTTTATTTCCTTCGCATCCCTGTTGTGTCTACCGCCCGTATGTATTTGAGGGCCTAATTCTTGCTAAGACGACTTGGAGAAACGCCCGATTTGTCTACCAAGCACAAACCATGCACGGATCCACCCAGACGCACGCCCGCGCCGAGACGACGCTGACATACGCGTTCACACGCGCGCACACACTTACACACGAGCGCACACATGCACACTCACTCCCCAGGTTCGTGCGCGCGGGTCGCTGCTCTTATTGCTTTATGCAAAGGCAGCTAAGAAAATGCTTTTACAAATAACTTAGTCCGCCTTCTCCTCAGACTCAGTTGTGACTAATAAATATCCGGGGAGGGGATGCGGTTGGGGTGCCCTAATAGGAGGGTGGCAGACAGTGAATGCGTGCCATCTTGCTGGGAGGTTCCAGGAGCAAAGCGCCAGCGACGACAGCAGTGGTGGTCTGGCTGCTACCAACAGCCGCCGTAGGCCGGAAACTCTAGCGCCCCGCGAGTTTCCCTGGTGCCAAGAGTGAATCCAACATCCGGAGTGAACCTCTTCCCGTCTGGCTCCCTTACATTACACAGCTTAGCTCCCCAACCTCAACTCGACATTGATCTTGGATCTGATTACACAAGAGAGGTGACCGCGCCAACGCTGAAAGCGCGAAGGCGAGCCCTGGATTGGTCAGGAAGGCGGAGGGGTCTTTCTTTGCCGTACTAAACCCCACCAGGACGTGGTGGCAGCTGGCGAGGCCCTGATTCCGCCACCCTCGCGGCTTTGCCCGGCCCTCCACGCCTGGGGGCGTTATCAGCTTCCTCCAGGCGCCGCAAGCACGCGGCGCAATGAACGAAATCCCAACTCAACCTTCTGCACTTCCGCGTCCCTGCCGCCCGCACCCGCACTTCAGGAAGGCGCGCTGGCCGTAGCTCAGCGCGACAGTCCCGGGAGGGCCAGCAGGGCTGGAGAGGCACTTGGTTTGGGGAAAAGCAAGCCGGGAATTCAAGGAAAATCAACTAGCACCAGACGCATCTTCTTGAAGACTAATAGATCCCGGATTGAGGGCAGGGGGCGAGCTGGTGGCTTTAGACGCAACCGCTTGATAACAGCGCGGGCGACAACGTGATATTAACAGCCGACGGGCTGGGCGGGGGTCGGGGGGGTGGAAATTACAGATTCAATCTGGGGAAGTGAGAAGCTAGATTCCGGCAAGTTTAGGGGCTCTGAAAAGCCCGAGTTAGGGATTGCTGCTCCTAGCAAACAAACAGATTTGCGTTTTTACCCAAACCTCAGTTATAAATCTCCTTAGAGGAATTGAATTAGAGGTGCAGGTAGACGTTCCTAAAACCGGGAGAGAGCTAAGCAGTCTGTTCTCTTTCCAGATAAAAGATAAAACCTAGTGAACCCCACTCGGATAACCAACCCTCTCTGGTTCAAAAAAAAAAAAACAAAAAAAAACAAAAAACCGTATCTTCCCACAGAGACCGCGTGGTGCCCGCGTAGCAGCAGCTCAGGCGGTTACTGAGAAACTTCAACTGGCACCGCAGTCCGTTTACCTGGCCGGGTCTCCTCGCAGTCAGCTCATCCGAATCCTACTGGGTCCGGGAGATGGAAAGGGAAGAAGCTGGCGCGGCAGCAACGGGGCTCCCGGGGCATGGTATTGTTTTAGGGGTCA
This sequence comes from Choloepus didactylus, assembly GCF_015220235.1. Taxonomy (NCBI): domain Eukaryota; kingdom Metazoa; phylum Chordata; class Mammalia; order Pilosa; family Megalonychidae; genus Choloepus; species Choloepus didactylus. The sequence goes on from NC_051310.1 coordinate 23,443,710, forward strand.
CCGCCGAGGTCCCTCCTGCCCATCGTTGAGAACTGCCACCCTGGTCCCGGGATTCGGTGATCACGGCAGCTGGCGCGGAGCCGCAGCCTCGGCGCTGCTTGACACCCGAGACAGAGCACGCCCTGGCGAGAGCAGCTCAGCGCCTCGGCGTGGAGATTGCGGCCGCTGATACTCTCTCCCGGCGCTCTTTCCTCCACGGTGACAGTGGAAGATGCCAAACTCGCAAGTGACGGCGACAGGTTTCGAACGTACAAGTACAAGGTACCCAGCCGGAGACAGTTTGCTGCTTTTCCCCTCCCCCTCCTTTCCCTCCCACTAGGGAGGGAACTAACTTAACCCTATGTGGGCCCTACACTCGCCGGAATCGACTAGGAAACCGCGGGCGGCTGCTCCTGGGGCGAGAGCTTTGTTCACGTGCGTTTTCCAGTGGGTGTGTTGCTGTCTGGGGGCACTCGCGTGGCAAGACGCCAGTGGCGGACTTCCAGCGCCAGGCTCAGAGATGAGAAGGAGCTCTAGCGTTTCATCCGGACCAGACCCAGCCCCCGGAATCTATTTTTTGCATCCAGTTACCGGATTTATTGAAGTTGCCAGCGAAGTTGGATTTTTATTTCTTTACTCCCCCCGCCCCCATCTTATTTCCTTTCCTTGCGGTGCTTTGTAGATTTGGAACTTTGCTCATTCTAACTCTACCTTTTAACTGTATTGCGTGTGTGAGAGGAATTGGGGAGGGCACCCATGCCAAATTTAAATGAAATCTGAAGAAAAGCGCCCTCTCAACTACCCACCCCATGCCCGTGTAAGACAGGTGACCCACCCCGTGCCTATGTAAGCCGTATTCGAATGACCAAGACCAAGACACCAGGAGATAGAGGGATGGGGGGAGTTGAGAGAGTTTGGGATGTGAATGGGGAAATGGGGGTAAAAGAGAGAGACACACGTACTAGAATAGACACAGAGCCCTAGAATGGCATAAACAGGGGAAACAAACAAGAATGACCGTGCAAAATACATATATCCGAGTCTCAGTATTGAAAGCAGCAGGTCAGTTTTAAGCGCCTAGGTTTTGATCGGCGACGTTTCCCCACCTCCTTTGGAAACAAGCGGTAAAACAGAGTTCTTGAGCCTCCACCTTAGCTGCCCAGATGATTTGGATTTTGTAAACAGCTTCTACTAAGTGCTTTGGACACCCAAGAAGTAAACTCGGACGCGGAATGGACGCTTACACAAAAGAAAACTGACCGCAGAGTGCGTCTGCTGTCACCGCCACACCAAATGAGCCAGGACGTCGCCCAGGGCGCAAACTCAGATCCACAGTCGAACACCTTTAACCGATTCCTTTTTTGCCTGTCTCCATTCCGAAATTAAGTCATAAAAATCATTCGGAGGCGAACACGTGGCTCCTGCCGAAACTGGGCTATTTTAAAAAGAGAAGGGGTGTTTCTCCAGTGGAGATGTGTTCTAATTTCTCTTTGCAACATACCCAAGGCAACGGGAATCGGTAACGGCCATTTCAGCTGCGTCTCTGGGCGATACCAATCCACGCAGTCACTGGGAACTCGGATTCCAGCACGCCCTTTGCAGAATTCCGTTGTAAATCCTTCTAGTTTGCCAAGGTGGCAGCAAAACATAGGAATAGTTCCTCAGGCTGCAGAAACAACACATAAGACCGCATTTGAGGACAAATACCTACCTGCTTTTAAACATCTGTCTTCGTGTGTAAGTGTACATAAGTATACACACGAGGTTCCTCCTTTGAAAACTTAATCTGAGATAACAGTATAATTATTTCGTCTTGAAGAACGCATTTTGTTTTAAGGGAAAACGACTTGCCGATATATGCTATTGGAAAATGAATCAGACCAGAAGGTGGGAAGAGGGGGAAAAGTGGCAATGTACAGAATTTATATTTTAGATCATTGCTGTTTCCAAATTACGCAAAAGCAATACTCTGTGTATGTGCTCTGAATTAAAGGCTACTGGTGCAATTATTTGAATCAAGGAAATCAATTAAACAAGCAAAATTCAGGTAAAATATCTCCCCAGATATATGAATAGAATCACTGTTACAGAAATTTTCTTATCCACAGGACTTATGAGTCAGCTTTAGAAATATGTGATGGTAGGGCCAGAGGAAAAAAAAGAATAATAAAATGTGGTTCAGGGGCTCCAAAGTGTAATTGTTTTGGAGACTCATACAACTGTGATAATTAATTTATTTTAATTGAGAAACCATCTCTAATTCCTAAGAGCTGGGGAAAAGTACCAAGAGAAACAAAAAGCCAATCTGTGAACTTCAAAGAACAGGTCTGCTCACTAGTTATTCTTAAAATTTCAGGACTTCTATGTGCAATGCAATGTTTTCATTTTCATTTGAACTGAAATTTGATAGCAATCTCATATTCTTTAAACCCTTCTTCCCCATCTTTCTTATACTATTTACCATTCCCCATCTGTACACATGTATGTACCTTGTCCTGTATTTCTGATGCTTAGTGAACCTAAAAATAACAAAAGCTCTGGATTCATAAGACCTTGGATTAAGACCAAGTCACTGACAATTTCAATCCTGGGAAAATTCAGTCCCTGGTCACTGTTTCCTCATTTATAAAATCATCATCCTATCATGAGTCAGTGCATGTGAAAGTGCTCTAGAAATATGAGTTGTTGTGATTGTTGTTATTGTTGATGATATGATCATTACATCATATAATTCCAGCCTTCAACATAGGAAAATTACATCAATCCAAACATAGTTAGTTCCCCCTAATGTTATCACCTTACATCAATCACCTTATACAGTTATCAAAATCACGAAACCAACATGGTGCATTGCTATTAACTAAATGTCAGACTTTTATTCATACTTCATCTGTTTTTTTTCCACCATCCTTTTTTCTGTTCCAGGATCGTATCTAGGATTTGACAAGGCCTTTAGTCTTCGTATCTCCTTAATGTCTTGTGCTCTGTGACAGTTCCTTCATCTTTCCTTGTTTTTCACGAATCTAGGAATTTTGAGGAATACTGGTCAGATATTTTGTAGAATTTGGGTTTGTTTGATGTTTCCTCATTCTTCGGTGTTAACATGCCCAGTGATACCATGTACTCTCTGATACTATGTGACAAGAATGGTGCTTCACTTCTGTGTTATTCTTTTCCAAAACCGATAATCGAAGGACATTCTCGGTCATGTTAACACTGTCTAATGTATTGTGTGCCAGTTTTCTCCATTGTAAAGTTATTAATCCTCTTCCATACTCTATTCTTTGGGAGTAAATTACTAAGTCCAGCCCACTGTTCGCAATGTAGGATTATTAAATAAGCAATAAAAGTATTAGTGTGACTCCTAAACATCCCAAATATCAAGCTCCTCAGCTGCATATTTTGAAGCCATTGACAACTCCTGCATATTTTACCATCCCCAAAACCAGTCACTCTCCAAAACCTGTTAATTCTTATCTGAAATGCCCCCTCCTTTTCCAATCTCATCGTCACATCTCTGGTTCATAACTCCAACATCTAATAAGACGGTATCCATGACCTCCTATCTCTCTCTCTCCCTTTCATGTTTTTCCACCAGGACAATACTCATTTTATTCTCCCTTGAAGTAATAATAGCATGTACACTTTTATCTCTTGACTAGATCTAAGAGACCCAAAGAATTCAGTTACATTCACTTTTCTATTCTTATAGTGCCTAATGCGGCACTTTGCACACAGTAGTAGATGTTCAACACATACCTTCTGATTTCATGAAAAAGTTCCTCTGGTAGGTAAAGAGAGATTGATTCTTTCCTCTAGGTGAGGACCACTGGAAGGAAATCTGTAGCCAGGATACATTTGAGAGGCAGCTAGTCTTTTCTCTGTTCCTTGACCTTAAAATACTCCTGATTACACCCTTTGTGTGTGTGTGGATTCATGTGAACTTGTGACAGGAAAATGCATAATCTTCTGATTTTGAAACACCATCTTACAGTGCATGGCTTATCCACCCATCCACCAAACATTTATAGAAAACACAAAACATGTCACAGTCGCTTGATGAATAGATTCAGTCCCTATCCTGCCAAATCTCTCAGAGTAGTGGAGACAGATAGAAAAATGATTATAAACTCATTAGGTAATATAACAAAGGTATATGCAAAGTACTTGAGAGCTAAAACAGGTTCTCTCTGTAGAGGGAAGATGTCATCCAGGTGTTGGTGAAACTCTTTTGACAATGTACTGGTTTTACAGGGGGACTTCATGGTATTACTTTTACAACCAGACTTCTGTACACAGCAGCCCCCACTGCCTGAGTCCCCATGTCTCATGGAAAGCCCTTTTGGGCAAGGGTTGGAATATATGTGTGGAAGTAATTGCTTAGATATCCATTTCCCGAAGCCTTAGTTTCTTTGCCTTCTTTACATGCGGGTTACAAGATGATTATGCGTGAACAAAAACAGAAGGTACATACTGACAGGAAACAAAAGCACGTTAAACCGTGGAGATTTCCTCTTACATAAACCTGCCATTTGTTAAGCAGTTGCTCTCTGTTCCAAAGGGAAGCTGGCAAAAACTTGAAGCAAACATTCTGCAACTACACTGAGGAGGCATAAGTGAGGGAAACGCCTTTTTAAAAATGGTATAGGAGTGATATACATATGTAAGCTGCTGTAAGAAGAGATGAAAGATTTGCCCAGGGACTTATTCAAGCCTAGATGCTACCATTGTAGAAAATGTTACTGAGCGTTCTGTCTAACTATAGCCCTGATAAACAGGGAAGTGACATTTTAATCTGAGAAAACACATTTAATTGAATGTGTATATAAGATTTTGGATTAGAATTGTTGTATATTTACTCCCATTGTCTATGGACATAGAGGGATAAAACTGCAGTCTTTAGAAGGCTGGAGCCTGTTTCAAGACAGACTTTTATTATGAGAACAAATATTCTATCAGGCAAGATTTGTGTAATTGCAAGAATGCTGAACTTGAATTTGGAAGATGTTACTTCAGGTATCCAACACTTTATCAGAGAAACAGCTTAACTACTCTGAGCCTTGTTTCCCTTCTCTCAAATAAGGAAAGTAACACCAAAATTATCACCTGGGGTAGACATATAAAGATCAAGTAAGATGTGGGATTTCAAAGCTCAAAATAAAAATAAGCTGTCACTATTTTTATAATTATTCTGTTTTGCAGAACATAATTTAACATGAGATCTATTTCACTCTATATAACCTTAAGCATGGTTCTATTTCTTGTTTTTCTGGCAATCTTGTTCCATGTAAAAATACAGAGTTGCTTAGATTTTGCAAAGTTACTCTACCACTCTACCCAATATCTTTAGCTTTTGCTCTTTGCTACCAGGTTTTTTGACCTAACCAAAAAATAACCTTCCTCAAACTAGGGAATTCCAAGCTTATCTTCTCACTATATCATTTTTAAAACCCATGTAAATTTCTGTTTGCCAATTTTCTTCCATGTACCCTCTTTCTTAGCTCATAGAAGTCAATGCAAAGTTTTTCAGTGGATTCTTGTATTTTGCTTTTTTAAAAAAAAAAATTAATCTTGGATTATTTTAACCCTTAAGTATTCTGGATTTAGTCAGCTCATTTACTTACTCCGTTGGGACAACTTGGATTCATGTCTCCTTTCTCCACTTAAAACACTTTGAAAAATAAAATGAGCACTAAAACTTGATAATAAAAAAATTTTAATAAATATTTACTCACAGACAGTATCTCTTTCTCTGTCTCCATGTATCACACTGAAAGTTGCTATTGGTAGAATACCTTGCAAGCAGGCTAGAAAGTTACTTATAATGAATATAAGTGAGTAAATTATTATTCGTTTTTTACTCTTTATCAATAGTATGGGGGCAGGAGTTGAATTCTCTCTCTCCAGAAAGAACATTGAATTGCCCATGGGGATCGCCAGGTCTTTTTGGAAGATGACAAGGACTTAAGGGTGCTTTCCCCTGAAGAAGTGATATTGTAGTTTGCAAGAGCCTGATTTTGAAAGGCCTTCCCTTTATCCTTGGTGTTTTGTAGAGACTTCTAGCTATTTGCAAACGTAATTTCAAGTTATAGAAAGATCCAAATTGTTCTGTTCTTGAAATATTTATTTATTTTTATTTAGAGGGATTCTGAGCATTTTCATGTTTATATAGTGGGATTTTCCTTTCCGTTCGCTTGGATGATTTGTAACTGGTATAGTGGTAGATCTTTTTGAAATGTGGCAAATGCAAAACTGTAGGTTACTTCTTGGAAAGGGGGATTAGAGTTGGTGGGAAGTCAAACATTTGACTTTCAAACACCTCCATTTTTAGGACCATCATCCCTTAAAGCATTTCTAACTGAAGCATTTTATCTGAGAGTGTTCCACTGCCTACCCACCAAGCCTGGACAATAATGAGTTAAGTGCAAGGCTCATGGCCAAAATAATAAAATGAATTAAGCAGCTAGTAGTACACGCTGGGTATCCAGATCATGGTCCGGAGTTTAGCCCACTGCCCTGCTGTACATTTCATTCTCTTATCAGCAGGAAAATTTGTTCTTGTCTCTTATCGGTAAAACCAAAGGAAAGGCATTTTCAAAATTTTCTAAATGTTTCTGAATTAAAAGCTATATCCCTTTAAAGACACCATATCTTTTTTACACACATGTGCCAAGCAGAGGGCTTTAAAATTACAGAAGCCCATAAAACCTAAGGAGGCCTCAACATCTTAAGGGAAATGCAAATTAAAACCACAATGAGATACCCTGTTAGCCAGTAGAATGGCTAAAATAAAGAAGAAAGACAGTAACAAGTGTAGCCAGAATGCAGAGATATTGGAGCCCTCACACCGTGCTGATAGGAATGTAAAATGGTGCAGCCACTGTGGAAAGCAGTTTGGTGGTTTCTCAAAACGATAAACTTAGAATTGCTGCATGACCCAGCCATTCCACTTTTAGGCATCTATGGAAGAGAAACAAAAATTTATGCCCCCATAAACCTTTTCGTATGAATGTCCTTAGCAGCTTTATTCATAATAGCCCCAAATTAGAAACAACCTAAACATCCATCAGTGGATGAAAGGATAAACAAAATGTTGAAATCCACACAATACAATAAAATACAATTTAGCAATAAAATGAATGAACTATGTGTACCTGCTATGACATGTATTAACTTAAAAAACATTTGGCTCAGTGAAAGAAGCCAGACACAAGAGACCACATATTTTATGAATTCATTTATATGAAATATCCAGAAAAATCAAAGCTATAAAGACAGAAAGTAGTTTAGTAGTTGCTTGGGGTGGGAATGGAACTAGGGAGTATAAAGGGTGAGGAAGTGGAGGGGAGGGGACAGGGATTAACAGTAAATGTGTGTGAGTGATCATATTAGGGTCACGAAAGCGTTCTCACAATGATGGTTGTATAACTTGGTGAAATTAGAAAAAACAAATTGTTGAGATGTACACATGACAGGCATGAATTATTTGATATGTAAAAGATGCCTCAATAGGTATTTTTTAAAAAGCTAACGGGAACATGTCAAATCTATGAACATTTAATCCTGGTTAAGTTCTTGTTAGGTCTGACATCAGCAATGAATAGGACCTGAAATATCTTAAGTGTGCTAAGTAAAAGATAGGGAGAGTATTAGAAATAGTCAACTCATGCAATTCCTCCCACAATTCTCTACTTCTTCAGAACAAAAGGTAATTTCCAATCTGATTAAATACACCTATGTGATTCATAAATTTCAGAAGTAAAATAAATAAAATATAAAGTGACCCACCCTTCCCACTCCATTCTCTGCAACAAAAATGTAACATTTCTGGAAGTACTAAGAATGAACAAAACAAAACAAATTTTCTGCTTTTTATGTTCACCAGATCCCCCTGCCAAAGATTCTTCTATGTTTACAATCCATAGTACATTTGTTTACAATGGTTCAAGATAACGTGATGTTTCATTTTTTAAAAAATCTCTCTTCAATAATAGAAGTATGAACTATTTTAGCATATCTACAGGACAGTTTAACTCTTTCAGATATTCATCAATCAGGAATCTCATTTTTGATTCTGTTTGCCTAGGGCACGTATCATCCATGAGGATGTCAAATTTTTCTTTTTTCTGGCACAACAAGAAAGCATAAGACAGATGGGTTAAGAAGAAAGTCAGACACAGTATCAGTTGCCAAAGGAAAAATAAAGACAACATCTTGTCCATCAAGGAGCTCAGATCAAGAGTTTTTCTTTTCACAATGATGACAGCTCCAGGGCTGTGAGCAACCAGCAAATAAAGAAGCAAAATACCACCAAATGTGTCTCTCCATGATTCCCACTGTAATGCCTGGAATAGTTGAGCATGGCATTTTACTAGGATGATTAACTGAAAGAATTAACTGAAACACAAGAAAATTGAACATGGGAATGCCGTATCTACTGTATTTGGATGAAATGACATCATGTTTTTTGGGGTGCTGCTGATAAAAATGGCCAGGAGGAATAGCCTGCATCTACCTTCAACAACATAAAAGGATCCTGACTACAAATTCATAATCCTCATATTAGATGGTTCAGGACAACTGATATAGTTACTTTCAGTTGAAAATGGGCCCTGGTTGATATTCCACCTTCATTTTTCTCAAACAGGAGTTTGCCCACCAGATCTCAGAAAATCAAGTTTGTATGCTCTTTAATGGACTGTTAATAGCCAGGAAGACCTTGTTTTTCAGGCCTCAGGAAACTGTTGATAGAATGAAGGTCAAAACTGTGACCAGATCTACTAAACCTGTGAGTTATCCGTCACCCATCCACAGCAGAATCCCCAGATGGAAAGGAATGGGGGCAAGCTATTTAATGAAGTGTGAGCCCTGAATGGACAGAAAAACACAATTCTGAAGATTTTGAGATGAAAATACTAAAATGATGCAATGAAAAACATTTTACCATGGATATAAATTACATGCTTTATTTTTCATATTACTCTCAGGCTTTAGGAAAGAGTAGAGATTAGATTTGAAGATATTGAAAAAATCTGCCAACTGGCAAGATTCTTTGCTAATGCTCTATAGGATGTGTTTAAGTATAAGGGTATGTTACAGTCTACTTGGAATAAAATCAGGATGAGTTATATTATCAAATGTTCCTAACAGGCTGAGTATCCAGATAAGCCAATTTCCTGATGCCCCAGATGTCTCTTCTGTCATAAAGGGATGATAATTTCTGGCATGCTTGCTTTACATAGTTCTGAAAGCCTAGAATGAAATGATAAATGTAAAAGTATTTAAGGTAAAAGCATTTCCTAAAGCAAAGGTGTCATTCTTATTTAAAAATGAGAAATTCACCTCTTTAACCCCTTCATTTACTTGAGGATGAAAGCCAAGGTTAAGTCCTCTAGGAAATGACCAGTCTCTGGTTTACATTTTGTATGTTTTGGGGGTGATAAAGAGCTGATCTTTAGTCATGACAAGTACAAAAAGCTAGGCGTGGGCCATAGCTTGAAGAGCCTCATTAATCACGCTCCATCGTGTTGCAGGTTCTGTAAACACTGCAAAAGCATAAAGTACAGACCTTCTCTTAGTGACATCTTTTCAACCAAACTCCAGGAAGCCTTTGAGATTTCCTTAGATGACTGGATTTCATTTCAGTCATTAGTTAACCCTTCTTAGTGGGTGACTGTGAACCCCACCAGGCAAGAGTAAGGGGATATGTATTCAAACAGTACAAACATGCTTTGTCCCCTTCACACAACCATTAAAAACAGTAGGGGTGCTTTCCTGTCTTAGAATAAGTCAAATAGTTTATGTGAATCACATAATATTCCACATTTATCTACCTTTGCAAACTTATGCTCTAAAGTTATTGTTAAAAGAAAAAAACTCTGACATCCCACCTCTAGATAATTTGGGTGAGATTAAAAGGCAAGTGTTATTTCTAACTGATTCATAAACTCTACTGGCAAAGCCTTTTATGTAGGAATGGGCTATTTTGAGACAAACAAGAAACCAAACCGTCTTTGGGACTATTCTATCAGAGTGCATTCAATGTTCAATTAAGACTCATCTATACATGAGTCCTCCTAGTATTTCAGGAGCATTTAGCTTTTAAAGTCTCTAAAATTATCTTGTTTGAAAATATTTTATTATTTATTTATTTATAGTCTATTAATATTTTTCTTCCTGAAAATGTTTTAAAGCTCCTCTATTTGTTGAATGTAGTTATTGTTAGTTTAATTGCTATGTTCCCAACAGAGTTAATTCAAATAAGGCTATTTAAACAACTGCATTTATGTAATTTGTATAGAAATATGTAAATGTATATTTTACTGTTTAGTTGAAGAGAACATTAAGTTTCCAAGTGGTTTTGGGAGATCCAGATATATTGACTTGAATAAAATCACACATTTCTTGGCTGTTTTTCTTGCTTTTGACCCCCCCATTCATTTCCACCCCAGGTAAAGCAACATCTATGATGGTTAGAGATCGGTCCAATAAGGCAAAAGGTGAAGTTAACATAATAGGCAGTCTCTCTCCCTTCCTGTAGATAACATGGAAAACTTAATTTGTCTCAGAGAAGGATGCCATTCATACATGTTGTAAGAACATATGGCTGGATCTGAGACAATCCATAACCACCTATATATAAAAAAGTCAAGATATAGTATATGCTGATTATGGGTCACAATAAACATAATGTGTTTATAGAAAACGAAGCATGTCTTTCCTATGCCTATCACAATGACCTTCATTATATTCATTGGCAATCCTCTCTCTTCTTTTGCCTAAGAAAAATCTTACCTCTTTCATTCTAGCAAATCCTTGTTACGTCTTTCAAAATACTGAGATTCAAACTAGGCATTATTATTAATAATAATTAATCAAAATGCACATCTAAATTATTGCAGTGGGTAACTTTGAATCATTAATAACAACATAATATAAATGTGATAATGTCAACATGCATACAATAATGTACCTAGCAGTGAGAAATACAATGGCATTATTTCTTGATTTTGAATATCATATGCCAATAAATATGTCTAGAAATGAGATCATTATCTCTCATAGATATGTCACATTGTTTACTTAATTGTATATAATGTCTCCACACGCATGCAAAAAAACATATTCTTCACCCTCTTTCTACCACTCGTGTGTCTTGGTCTCTCTGTCTCTTACTTTGTACTTTTCTCAGTTAAACCTTATCTACATTTCGATGGATTTTTTTTTTTAGCTTATGAATAGTACCCATATTTTATTGCCAACTTCATTAAATATTTTTGAGATCCTACTCCGTGCGGGCACTGAATTCGGTGCTGAAATAGTATGGTAAACATGGCACAGTACTTCCCCTGAAGCAGACTATAGCAAAGGATTCTACGTTTTTCAAGATTATGATATGACTTTACACCTGTAAAATAAAGTCTTTTTTTTTTTTAAATGTAGAAGTAGGAAGGCAGTATTTGTTTGAATACCATTGAATTCTGAAAATAAAAGTTGATAGATACAGGCAAAGTCTTATGAGACAGTAACATGTAATATTTTGAAATGCTTAACAAAGTCACACATAAGCTGCAGAGAGGAGGGAAATATGGAAATATTTAAAGAAAGGATGTGACTCACAGGAAGAGAGCCAATCTGAAAATTCAGAGAAACATAGGGAGGAGACAAGGAGAAATCCTGACTGAAGTGAAATAACCGTTTGGGGAACAGATGGTGCAATATCTCATCTTTTAGAGATAAGATGAGTAAAGAATCTGCTTTTTTCCTTAGGTTCTGTAAGTTACATATTTTATTTTATTTTATTTCTTTCCTCTTGTGAGTGCTTTCATCTTTTACTTATCTTTATTCAAAATTGAAATTTTACCAGTTTCCCAGAGAATGTCACTGCCTTCACCTTAGAGACCTAGTATTCTTCTGTCATTTCTTTCTTACCCTCTCTATCTCCATTTTTGCATCTATCCTTCATATTCTGCAATTGAAAATGGAGTTGGTGAGGTTGAGCTATAATGTGATGTTAAAATAGTTTGGCAACTCCTAATTATAGGTTTCTGCAAGACATTTGGGAGATATTATATACTATGAGTAAAGGAAATCCATTCACCTCTCCCTTTTGTCATACTTCTTTTTAGCCATAACAGTTAAACCATCAACATGAGACGATGTAGCTTTTTAAATTCTTGGCAAATATATCTTGAAATATCAAGCTGTCATGAGTTTTTAGCACCCAGAATCCAGAGATCTGGCCTTTCCCTCATCCCCCTGCCATTCCACCAATCCTCATTTTCTGAAATCTTGGTGACAGGGTCTTCAGAGTCTAGAAACTTCTGGCATGGAAACCACCACCAAACAATGAAACATTTCCTTTTCATGTACACTGAGTCACGTCAACATTCTTTAGGTCTCAAGAACCCTTCCAGGAACTGCCTTCATTTTAAAAGGAGAATATTGATACAAATGTCAAAAAACAATGACAGGAGGGTTGATGCCATCTCAGGTTTTTAATTCCAGTGGGACAAACCCTGAGCACATCCAGATGTAAGCAGATAAGGTTTCATTCAGCTTGCCCAGTAAAGAATGTGAAGGCATACAGTTGAAAGCTGTTTATTTAGAGCTTGGGGGAAAAAATATATATATAGCTAGCTAGCTAGCTAGATAGATAGATAGGTAGATAGATACACACACGTGTATGTGTGTGTTTGTATATGTATATATAGTCAATTACATTTCCAAAGGGAAAAAAACCATTGTCCAGGAAGTAAAGTGCATAGTTTATGTGTTCCAAAAAGCAGACCCTAGGACTCACTATATATTTTTTTCATCAATTTCAAAACATTCTCCTAGTTATGCTATCATGTGGAAACAAGTACACAGCCAAACAACACATTCTTAAGCCCTTTTCTTTAATGGCATGGCTCATTTTAATGAAATAGAGCACAGGTTAAGAAGGAAGGAAGGAAGGAAGGAAGGAAGGGAGGAAGGGAGGAAGGAAGGAAGGGAGGAAGGGAGGAAAGAAGGGTCTTATCTATCTATCTAGTGTTATGAAATTCTGTCTATCCAAAACTAACTCCAAATTCCTCTGTGGATGGCTCACTGTATTCAGAGGGTAAGGAATAATTCCATTCCACCACATCTAAAATATGACTGTAAAGAATATTATATGTATTCATTTCAAAAATCCTGAAGCTTCATACATATTATTGTTTAATTGTCTTAAGGTATACAATTATATCCATTACTCTGAAAAAGTAATGAGGGTTAATTTGGCTTAATCCTAATTTAATTTTCTAATAGCTAAGTGTCTGCATAGGGTGAGCAAATTACCGTATTTCTTTATCAGGTTCACTAAAACCACCAAAAGGTGATATTTACAATTAGTTGTAAAAACTTATTGCTTTGACTGAAACAAATCCAGAGGAGGTGACCAGAACTGTAACTCTTCAAAATTTCGTAGCCACAGTGCATAGCATACATTTTACATCACTCAAAATACAAAATCAATGTTTTAAAGCACCCATTTTAAAAAGTCGTCTGTGGGAATGTAACTACCCAAGTCATTTTGAGACTGTGCAGGAATTCAGTGTTTAAAACATGCTTATTAATCTGTATTATACAGGCTGGAATTTGTCACATAGCAAAAATTACCACACCCACAACACGTCAACTTTGATAATTATACCCGTCCATGAATGGAAACGTATTTCTAGTAACCTTGTACCCCATTGCTCACAGACTGTCAGAAGGCATAGTCTGCTTGCTTCCTGGACAATGCATGTGCCTAACTGCCTTCAGAGATACCTATGAAACCTCCAAAGAGAAGACTGGAATTGTTCAGCCTCCTTCTTGTTCAAGTCCCTCAAAAGTAAGATACCGGCTGCTATTGCACCTTGTCAAGCTACTCAGAAAACACTAACTGTAGCTCAGCACATAATAACTAAGAAACTACTACACTTGTGCCCTGTCAGTGCTGGGGATGAAATGCTAAGTAGGAAGCTCTCATATCTGTGATACTTCCAAGCTTGTTTTCTTGAAACTGGAAGAGAGAGAACATTAAATTGCTTTAGTTGACAAGAACTGTATGTAGGCATCAGAGATAAAACCCATCCATTATTGTCCAACTCTAGACTATTGGTTTGTTTTTGTTCTAAATCTAATCTATTTTAAGTTACCTGCCAATTAGTCATCTGAAGCTTATCAAAGTGACAAACTATTTTTTATAGTGCTTCTTTTGATTCCAAGGAAAAATAAGATTTTAAAATTTGTTGTTCCTGTGCTTTGCACCTCACTGGAAGTTTATGGGACAAACCACTAAAGTTAACAACTGAAGCTGAAAGAAATCATGCTCCCATAATTAAATAAACTTCAGAATCTCTAAAGGTCAGCAAGGATAATTGCCAGAGAGGAGCAATGCTGGCTCTGTTTGCCGTAGATATATCTTTCTCTTAGGTTTTCCCCACTTTTAATTACTGCTGCCAACCCACTCCCAGTACCCAACCTGACCCTCAAATGTAAACTTTAACTTTATTTAAATATTTTTCATTAATATTATTAAAAAATGTCCAAAATTTACAACTATCCTATACCCACCAAGCAACAAATCCCTTTTACCTTAATGTACACATGTGAACTCAGATTCCTCCCATTGATTTTCTATTGGCAAAGCTGAATTACTGTGGAAATTCCCCACCTCTTTACTGAATATAAAAAGAGAACAAATGGGAAATAAATGCAGAAAATAAAAGAAAGAGAAAAGTATTTCCTCTGATAAGGTAGACATGTGGGCCTATCATATCTAGCTTCCTTTAGTATCTGCCAGCTCTATCTTTTTCAGCAAGTTAATTAGTTCCAGAAGCTTTCCTGGGTAGTGACATCAGTGGAGAAGAAGGTAGGGAGGGAGATGGGAGTGGCTGGGGATTCTGGGCATTACTTAGAACAGCTCTGCTTTTATCTGTTCTGTTTGTTTACATTTCTAGGTACAGTTTCTTTAGATGAAAATTTTCAGGAATGAAATATTTTTAAAACCACTACACAAGCTATCTTGAACTAGCTACCTTCTGGTCCATATGTGACAAACATATGGCATGAGTACTGCTCATTATTTTCCTTGCTTCCATGGAAGGTATCACTAGATCCATGTAATCTCTTATTGATCCCAGATAAGCCCCAGAATCATTCTCAACCCAGCATTTCAGGTAGCTAAAATAATTGATCAGTACTGGCACACAAGTTTTGATCAGTACTGACATACAAGTATAGACCAATGCATCATCCCACTTTTAGAACATTGTTAGAGTTTCTTACTTCCTAGCTCTCAACCTAACTTGATATACAGAAAGGACTGTTGGGAAGGTCAAGGGCACAGTCACCCCCCACCTCCCAGCCCTCACCTATTCCCCTCCATTTCCCCTCTTGCTTGTTCTTGTGCAGCAGTTTGTCATGTGTCTACTCCTGTTTGCTTGTATGCAGGTGTTGGTTAAGTTTTCATTTGTGCTTGATTGCATGCAGGTGTTTGATATGTTTCTCTTTTGCAAAAGACTGCAGGCAGCTGGGGGAGCCGTTAAATCTTAATCAGCCCCAACTACTTGCCAGGGCATGAAGTTTGCTCACTGGGAGAACCCCCTCCCCCTGGAGTGTATAAAAGCTCAGCTCTCAGTCATTGCAGGTGTCCCTCATCTCCAATGCAAAGTGTGGAGCTACTGAGCAGTTGCCACATACCCCCACCCTCACACTCCCACACCCCCAGCAGACCAGCCTCAATTGGTCCCTCATGTCTGATGCAAAGAGAGGCATGTGGAGCTGCTATCCATCAACTCTGACCTGAGCAGTTGATCTCCGCAGGGAATGAACAAAGGTGAGATCTTCTCCCCTGCTCTTTTGTACCTTTTGTGTTGTGCAAGCAATAAATTGGCCTTTCGCTGGGAGCCTCTGTTGTGCCTGAGTCTGTGTTCCCATGATGCACTCTATAGCAACTTATTCCAAAAGGATAACTTGATCCATGGAGTTTTCTCTGTTTGGTCTCCTGAGCTGGAAGCCTAAAAGTCATTTTGGTCCTCACAATAGCTCTTAAATCAACCAACTGTCCATTATTTATCTTCTGAATATCACCTACATTTCTTATGAAGTTTTCTCTGGAACATTACTCTTGTCGTACACCTCATGAAGAAAATTCCTTAGGCAAATATTCCTTAGGAAAATGCTACATACACTAGCCCTTTCTAAAGAATCCCAATGTAAAACGGCTGCAGAAAGATTCTGCAAAGTACAATATCAGAGAACCCTGTCTGGTTTAGGTTAACCAAGCATTTCCCAAACTTACTTGGTCACAGAAAACTTCTTTCCTGTGGTACTTTTAACAAGTCCTGGAGCATGCTTTGGGAACTGCTCCAATAACTTGACTGATTTCTTTACTCAAACCTTTTCTTCCTTCAATCCATCTTGTTTTCTAACACCAGAATTATCTTTCTACAGCTCTATATCTAGCTAATATGGGTGATTATATCATTCCTGTGTTCAAAAACCCTAGATCATTTCACATTGCCTACAAAATAAATCACACTCAGAGCTTGGGGATCCTTTTCATTTCATCTTATCACTGCTGTCTCCCCAGTGCTGAAAGCAGTGCTTTCCACATAGTGGGCACTTCATGAAGGAATCTGTGCTGTGCCTCTCCTTAGCCCCATGTCTTCCTGGCTGTCACTAGCAAATACTGACAATCACACTCACTTTTACATCTTTCTCCTTTTGATCAACTCATTCCCTCTGCCTGGAATATCGTTCACTTTACCTCTGCCAACCAACAGGCTTTATTTAAAGTCAGCTCAGAGTCACTTCAGGTGTGGAGTACTTCCCTTACCTTTCAACATCCCTAAACAAATGGTTAAGGAAAATAAAATGGCCACCTGCATTGGGCGTTGTCAGGTGGGACCCCTATCTGAGAAAGGATTTTTCAAAAGACAAATTAGTTGACCTGTAGAGGCTTTCTTAGAAAATTAAACGATGTAATATACCTTACAAAATTGCAGATAAGCAACATCTGGTAATAAACCAGTTCTGGTTAGCTAACCAGAGTGGACAAGCATACCATACTAATCAATATGTATCTGCTCCCCACTTTGTATGACTTTTCAACAACATAAAAATTAGGATCTCACAACTTTATTGAACAATTCATGTATCAGGCAGCATCCCAATCAGAAAGTAGAAGAGAGCCTCAAAGAGTGATAAAAAGGGCAGGGTTTATATAGATATGCTTAGAGGGGTTTACACAAACAACAAGGAAGTTATTAGTATAAATGGCTCCACTGACTGTATCGAGATATTATCCTTATTTGACTAATGCTAAACAAGAGGGGCCAGAACACACAAATTAAATTGCAGCTGGTGGACTATGATTGGTTGGCCTTAGGTTTTGGTCTCTGGGAGAGTCCAATGATTACAGGAAAGAGCAACTAAGTTACATTTCAGTTTGCTGACGTGGGGCTTAGCATGAATGATTCCCTTTTGGGTCTGTGTGCTTTATTTGACTCACCACCCCCCAACATAAAATGGAAACTTAACTGTCAGCTAACGGGAACCTGTCCTCATTTGCTTCTGTGTTTGCCCTATGTTAGCTCCCTCTTTCAACCACCCCTTTTCCCCCACAGTAGGGCTCCTTTCCTCATGTGGTTTGGAAGCTGCCTGATTCATGAATTGTAAGCTGCTCAAATAAACTCATGTACATGACATCTTGTCTAACGTTTTATTTTAACAAAACTAATCACTCCCTCAGATATGTTCCCATTATACTCTGAATATCCTTATCCATCTGCTTTACTCCACCCACATAGACTCAAACCTCTTTAAAGATCTAGTCTAGGGTTTCTCAACCTCGGCACCGCTGACATTATGGACTGCGTAACTCTTTGTTCTGGGGGCTATTCTTTGCTTTTATCGGATGTTTAACAGCATCACTGGCCTTCACCCACAGGAAGCCAGTAGCACCTCCCTAGTTGTGGGAATCAAAAATGTCACCAAATGTTGCAAATATCTTCTGGGGGGCAAAATTGCCCGTGACTGAGAACCACTACTCTCAAGCGTACCTTTTCATCCCTGGCCCTAGGCCAGTGCCATTAAATGTTTACTGAAAATTATTGTAATTGAATTGTTTCTATTTGTCTCTTGAAGGTTTAACTGAAATTGGCAAGAAGAAAAAAAAAGAAGAAAGAAGAAGGAAATCATGGATTCTAAAATGCTGTCTGTTCCAGTTTGCTAAAAGCTGCCAGAATGCAATATACCAGAAATGGATTGGCTTTTACAATGGGGGTTTATTAGTTCACAAATTCACTGTTCTAAGGCCATGAGAATGTCCCAGTTAATGCATCAACAGGACTATACCTTCTCTGAAGAAAGGCAGCTGGCATTCAGGGTGACTCTGTCATATAGAAAGGCACATGGTGATGTCTGCGGATCTGGCTTCTGGTTTCAGAATGGCTCTCTCGGCTCCAGTGGGTCCTCCTTGCTTCTCCTGGGGGAAAACTCTGGATTACATCTCTTAACTTCTCTGAGCTGTCTCCAAAATGTCTCTGCCTTTTATCCTCTCATAGAGGACTCCAGCAAGGGGATTAAGACCCATCCTGAGTGGGCTGGGTCACATCACCATGGAAACAACCTAATCCAAAGTTCCCACCCACAATAGGTCTTCTCCCACCAGGTTGGATTGAAAGAACATAGGCTTCTCTGGGCTACATAACAGATTCAAACCAGCACACTGACATCTGGGAAATTTTATGAGCATCATTATTGTGGTGGTTTGGAGTCATGTACCTCAGAAAGACATGTTCTTAATCTTAACCCATTCTTGTGGATATGAACCTATTGTAAATAGGACCTATGGATGAAGTTACCCCCATTAAAGTGTGGTCTGACTAAGTCAGGATAGGTCCTACTCCTATTTCTGGGGGCCTTGTAGAGAAAGCCATGGAAAGCAGCTGGAAGCTGGAAGTCAACAGAACCTGGAAGAGAAAGGTGAAGACACTGCTATGTGACAGAAAAGCCAAGGAACCCCAAAGACTGCCAGCCAGCCAGAAGATACCAACCCGGGAGGAACCAAGCCTTCTAGCCTCTGAAACCGTGAACAAATAAACCCATTTTACGATGTTTATTTTAGCAGATAGGAAAGAAAAACAATTATTTTCTAATTTTAAATTGATCAAAGAGAAACCTGAGAGGATGCAAGAGGATCCTCCTCATTTAAAGATTGTCCAGACTTTTAAAGTCTCTTTCTCATTCTCAGGATTTTGCAATTCAAAAGTTGTCTTTTGTTTTGTGCTCCCTCAAGTGCTTAGACTTAGTGAAGTGAATACACAATCAAGCCATTAAGAACTTGTTAACTGCATTGATTTGTCTTTTTCTTTCTGTTTCTCTTTCATTAATGATACATGGAGATTTCTCTCCAGAGTCTTTTTTTATCCTTTATGAAAAAAAATTCTCTTATTTTATTTCTTAGAAAGAATTGTCTTGTGGCATGAAGACTCATCAAAGTCATAATTACATTTCATTTGTGTGCATTGAACTGTCTGTCATCTGTAAGAATTTGGGTCTGGTTTGAGTCTTTCTGCATTTGTACTACCTTCTCCCTGGTGACTTACCAATCTATGATTATCATCATTATTGAGTATAAGCCACTTTTTTGTGCATCCTGCCTTTAATTTTCCTGGCAGCATATCAAGCTGTATAATCTTCTAGCTGTCCTAAAGCTGAAGGTAATGATGATGTTAGATGTATTTTTATTTATAAAAATTACTAAAAGATAACATTTACCATCAACTTTGATGTGTATCTGCATACTCCATCTATAGCAGCAGTCTGTATGCTTTATTCAAAAATATTCAGCTCCTAGTTTAGAAGGAGGGCATGGATTTAAGAAGTTCAGAATTATCCAAATGTTAAGATTTTTCCTGAACCTTATCTGAATGATCTGAATTTCTGGAATTTCAAATCTCAAACAGTGAACTGTAAGTTAGAGAGTAACCTCTTTCACTAGGCTTCCTGCCTTTAAGAAAGCTAGCTAATTCAGGGCTATTGGTAAGCAAATTGTGCATTCTATAATCCAGATCCTGATGAACCAACAGAGAAATTGGGGGCATTTTGTATTTAATTAAAATGGCAACAAATGCCTTCTCACTTGACTTTGTTTATCACGACATATTTTGGATCTGGAACAGATCTTAATTTATGATGTAACGTGAGAATCTTCTGCTTACAACTGGGAAAATCCTGGTCAAGAGGCATTAAGTAGTTTACACTTCTAAAAGAAAGACAAAAATAAAGTTTAAAAATGTTTTAAAATGTTTCATTCTCCTCTAACTTGATTCTCCAAGTTCATGTTGCATTTTGACAATTGGTGGAAGACAATTTTTGCTTGGTCTGATTTTACCCCAGCAGATGTAGTTTTAGCCTGAACATAAATGATAATAATAATAATAATAATGGCAAAAGAATCTCCTGGAGTTAGTCTGTCCCCTCTCATTTCTGATTTTTCTTCAGTTTTTAGATTGGCCATTAATTCCATTTAAAAAGGTGATTAAATATATTTTCACAGGCACCCTCAATAGTCTTGGCTTTTATATTTATTTCCCCCTTAAAAATAAATATTATTATCTCTTGTAGATTCTTCACTCTCTTAGAATTAAAATACAACATTAAGTTCTCAGAGATTTCATTGTTTTATTTTTTGTAGTTTAATTGCATTTCTTCCAAAATTGGTTATAAGTTTGAAAATGTCAACCCCTCTAGACCCTGTCTCTTGAAGGGTGGTTGCTTTAACCATCTATACCAGAATCATCTAGAATGCCTGTCAAAAACTCAGTTTCCTGAGAGGACTCACTCCAGATACACTGAATGAAAATTTCTGAGCATAAGTACCAGGAATCTGCCTTTTAACAGGGTCCCTCCAGGGAGTTCTGGTGTAAACTAACATTTGAGGAGACTGCCTTAGACAGTGATTCCTAGATTTCAAGTGTTGTACTTAGTGGCTTATGTACACTGTTCTGGATACCTCTTGTTCTTTCATAATCCATATCCAAATTTGTCAGCATATTCAAAACAAATCCAGTCCCTGATTCTTTCACCACCTGTACTCTAAAACTCTGGTTCAATTCACCACCATTTCTTGCTGACATCACGGCAAATGCCTCCTAACTGTCTCCTGCTTCTTCCTTTGCTCTACTCAGTCTGTTTCAACACAGCAGCCAAAGTAAGTGTTCTCTTTTAAAGTAAGTCAAGTCATATCCTTCCTATGCTCCAGTGCCTTCGGGGGCTTCCTTTATCTCCAGTGCAGAAGCCAAAGTCATAACAAAGGCCTACAAGAACCCCCATGATCTGTATGCCCTGAGCTGGAGCCCCTCATTGTCTGCTTTCCTCTTGCTCACTCCTCTCCAATCATGAGTCCTTGCTCTTCCTCAACATGTCAGATGAGGAGCCTCCTCATGGCCACCTAGATTGATTGTTCTTCTCCCAGTTATGTACTGAATTCCTCCCTTACTTTCTTTACATCCCTGCTTAAACATTTAAGCAAGGCTATTCCCAACAATTCTACTTAAAACAGAATCACCCACTCCCACTTTTGGTCATTCCTGTTCACCTTCCCTGCTTTGGTGTCTCTCCAAAATTGATAGCTATCAATCATTTTGGACACTTTGCTTATTTTATTCATTGTAGTCCTTCCCCTTACTATAAGCCATAAGGGATAGATTTCGTTTTTTCATTTGTTCTCTTCTCTACTCTATCCCCACTTCCTAGAATAGTTCCTGGAATAGAACAAGCATTGAAACATTTTTTTGAATGAAATGAATAAGTTATCTCTTCTTAACAACCCTGAATTGCAAGTGCTGTTATCTCTACTGACAGGTAAGGGAAGCAAGGCTTATAAAACAAAAATAAATAACTCACCCAAAGCCTTTTGGCCTGTAAATAGCTGGACAGAGCTTTTCTCCGATGTTCATCCGATGCCAAAGCATCTATTCTTTCCATGACCCTACCGTGCCTCTTAAGGACCCTCTAAATTCAATTTCTCCATTTGTCAAGTAAGAGAGTAACTTTCAGCCACAATGACCACATTATCAAAATGAAAGAAAGAAGCTGGAACAGCCTGTGGCTCTAGTGGAGAGAATAAGCAGCAAAGCTCTACCCTGTTCTCTTGTCCCCTTTTGAAACCCTTGAGTACCCACTGCCCCATCTTAGAGGTTCCTCTTACATGATGCCAGGCATAGTCACTTGACTCTAAATCAGACTTTTTATTTTATTTTTTTTCTTGTTCTTCAAGAACAGAGAATGAGTTAATCATATTTCTCCATTTGTACCAAATTACCATTGTGAGTTCAAGCAAGGCACCTCTCTTGCTTTATTTAACTTCAGTTTTTTTCCCTTCATCCCTGACTTCCACTCCCACAGCCCTCCCCCTCATAAACTGTCACTGTAATGTGCTTGAAATATGTTTTTAAATACATATATATCTTGATAAAAATAATGTATGTGGTGTTGGAGCGTGCATGTGTATATTTATTTTACATATATGGTGTTGTGTTATGTCATTCTGTTTCTTGCTTTTTTTTTTAACTAACAGTTATATTTTTGACATATAGGAGGCTATAGCATACATCCTTGACATCTAGCTATCTTTTTCCTAGTTATGTCTCCTGTTCCAGTTTGCTAATGCTGCTATTATGCAAAGTACCAGAAATGGATTGGCTTTTATAAAGGGGGTTCATTTGGTTACAAAGTTACAGTCCTAAGGCCATGAAAGTGCCCAAACTAAGGCATCAACAATAGGTACTTTCCCTGATGAATGGCCGATGGCGTCCAAAAAACTTCTGTCTGCTGGTAAGGCACGTGGCTAGCATCTGCTCCGGGTTTCTGGTTTCAAAATGGATTTCTCCTAGGATGTTTCTCTCTAAGCATTTGGGGGTGTTCTCTTAGTTTCTATCAGGCGAACTCTGGGCTAGCAAAAGTCTGCTTTCAATGTCCGACTCCAAAATGTCTCTCTCAGCTGCAGCAGTCTGGGCCTGTGATGGCTCTTTTTAAAGGACTCCAGGAAACTAATCAAGACCCATGCTGAATGGGTGGGGCCACACCTCCATGGAAATAATCTAATCAGAGGTATCACCCACAGTTGGATGAATCACATCTCCCTGGAAATACCTTATCCAAATATCCCACAAGATTGGAATAAAAGATCGTGGTTTTGTGAGGGACATAATATATCCAAACCAACACATCTCCCGGCAATGCCATGAAGAATATCTATATACCTGGATGCTTACAGATCTCTAGGAACAGGGTGCCTGTAACTCACAGGGTGAATACTCATTTTATTACATCAAGTAGGAACAGATTTCCTGACAATATAATGCAATTTAAAGTCACTAGCTAATTATCCCTCCCTACACATCTTCATCAACATTCACTAGGTTTTGCAATTCTAATGACTATGAAGTGGCAAGATTATATGAATTTCCCTGATTAATAGTGAATTTGAATCTCTCTTCATAGAATTGTTATTTGACCTTTCTCTTCCAATGAATTGCCCTTGTAAAAATATTTTTTTTTTCCGCATTTCAAGAATTGGGGTGTTGTCTTTCTTTAAAATTTGGAGTTCTTTGTATATTAAGGGCAGTAAAAATTCATTTATTTTAGACATTTCAAACATTTTTCTCAAGTCTCTTATCAGTCTTTTGACTCTGTCTTTATTACCTTTCATTAGGTATACCTTCATTTCTTTATGAAGTCTTTCTCTCTCCAAGTTACAGAGATAGTCTTGATTTATTTTTCTTCTTTTAGTTTAATGGTATTACCTCTTAAATTGTTTTCTATCTTCTTTATGGAGTATGTTTCTGCATTTTGTGTAGAGAACTGATTGATGTTTCTCTACAAAGTGAACCTCTTTGCCCAACAACAGGAATCAAACAATTCATCCTGTCCCCTTTGCTTTGAAGCACATCCTTTATGACATATTAAGTTCCTTTGCATAGACAGGATTATTTCTAAGCTAGACATTCTGTTTCATTGGTATGTTTGTTCCTGTACCCATGCCATGTGTGTTTGTCTTATCATAGCAATGTAAAATAACTTAATATCTAGTAAAAGTGATTCCACCTAACCCAACATTTTGTCATCTCTTTCAAAACCAACATAATTGTTTTGTGGTCTTTTAGTCTTCTGTATTAACTTCAGAGGTCTTATTAATTTTCTGAAGAAATCAATGGGAATTTTTATTGTAATTGCTTTGAATTTATAGAAAAATTAGGAAGGATTGACATCATTACCATGCTATATTGTCCTGTGCATAGAAATGGTTTATCTTTCCATTTATTCAAATTTTCTTCTATGATTCTATAAATGCCTCTTTTATTCTTTATTAAGTTGGTTCCTAAATACTTAAAATTTTGGTGTTATTATGAAGAGCATCTTATTTTCTAGTTGGTTATTACTAGTAATTACTAATTCTTGAAGGGTGGGTAGCAGGAGGAAAGGTAGAGATGGGGAAGAACATTCCAGTCAGAAGAACAAACGTAAGTGAAAATTCACGTCTTGGGTAGATTAGAAGGTTTGCTGACAATGGAAATGAGTTTAATTTTTCTGAAGCAAAAGACATGTGAAACGAGTTATTGGAGAATAAGGATAAATACCTGGTGGAATGACATGAGGTTTGGGTTAAAGATGGCACAGGATGTTACATGCTGATTGAATGCACTGATTCTGGAGTCAGACTGCCTGGGTCCATATCCCAGCTCAGCCACTTATTAGCTTGGTGACTCTAGACTTCCCTGTGCTTCTGTTTCCTTGTTGGTAAGTGGAGGTAATGGCAATGCAAACCTCATCAGAGTAGGGTGAGGATTAGAAGAGTTATGCCTGGTATGTAATAACATTCAATGAATGCTAAGTTTATTGTTATTGTTGTTCATCAGGAAACAGGAAATCATTAAAGATGTAGATGTGATTTGCACAAGTCAGAAAACAGGTTAGCAATATAGCAGAGAGAAAGGTTCCTTGCATAGGACTCTGCTTTTAACATTTTCTGGAAATAAATAAATGTAAAAAAAAAAAATCATTTGAGAAATGGCTATTTTGTAGAATGTTTTAAAGAGCCCACTAATATTAAAAGTATGAATGCTTTACTGCTCTCAGTAAATGAACTGGCATAATATGCCCAAATGATGTTTGTGGATACAAGCACAAAATTTACATAAAACACCATAAAAATAATTTAAAACTTCCTTGTTCTGACAAGTAAAGCTGATACAGGCATACTTTAAAAACTGTATTCAAAGATGCCACCGTGTATCATACTATGAAGAAAACTAAATTCTTAATCAAATATTTAGTTGAAACCATGGAAAAGATTTCATCATTATCTCTGACACTTAATGGCCTCTTAGAAACTTGGAACAGAGCAATCAAGAATGATAAAAAGGAGCGATTTCTTCATTCCCAGTTACATGACCATGCCATTAAAATGCAATGAGAGAGATGGGGTATCAAGAAAATTTGGCCAACACTGACTAGCTATAAAACAGGCTTTTGTTTCTTTCCCACCTTTCAAAAACATAAATTCTTTTGGCTTTTCTAATGGGAACTATAATTATGGACAGGATTAGCTTAACTTTTACTATCATAATAACCCACATTCATTTAAAACTAATTATTTCAGAATTGAGGGATCATTAATGAGGGCATTTCTTTCGCTTTTTAAGTTAGCATCACAATGTGACTCATTCCATGCCACCCCCACTTCTGCTCACCACCCCTGCCCCCATAATTTCTTGTGTGTTAGATCTGCCTCCTTTGCCAGCCTGTAATCTCTTTGAAGGCAAGGGAGTATTTCTTATAAACACTGGGTCTACCCTGAAGGACCAGGATGTTTGGTAACATAGCACATCCTCAATAAAAAACTGTAGTGGCTTATGGCAAAGAGAGCTCAAGTAGTGTTTGGTGAGAAAGGTCTCATTTCTGATTAAGGACACTTTAATTTGGTTCAAGACCCCAGGGTATATGGTGACCATGAGGAATGACTTCCTGTTGGGAATCAGAAAATGCCTGGGTAAATGTAGGCGGGTGGTTAGTGCTAACTGATTTGCAGAGCCACAAGATAAGGCTTTGAGTTGTATAAACTAGATGAAACTACATTTCACTTGATCTGACATTTCCCCAAAAGCCACTGAATATAAATTCCATGAATTCCTCTTTTAGTTTTGTCTTTGGGCTATTCAAATTCCAATTACCCCACTCCCACCTTCCAATGTGATCAAGAAACATTAATCCATTTTTTTTGGTGGTGTTTTTCCTACTAAATCATGGATAAAAAATTTTTTTAAAAGTTGTTGAAAACCTGAATGGCTTGTTCTGAACAGAGAAGTATGCATTCATAGACAAAGCTGCTGCCCTTGAATTTCCTCTGTGTTTGATTCTAGGACTGCTATTCTTTGGGTAATAACACTAATTTGGTTAGTGACTAGAATAGCAATAGACAAAAAAAATTCAGAAAAAACAGCCACCTCCCTAAAAGCTGTCTTTTAATGGATTTGAAGGCTGAAGGCAAGGCCAACTTTTTTATCCCATTCTTTTTCATATTTTTACCTCCTCTGATATTCTTAACAGGAAATGTAAACCATGCGTCCAAAAATATATAATCAATCTGGCCTTTACATAAAACGGTTTCTCTTGGTCTATTATTTACTTAAATTTTAATCTGATAAATTGATAAGAACAAATGTTCTGAATTTTCCAAGCAGCACACCATAGCATTTCGAAGATGTATAGAATAAATGCTACTGATCACATATTTAAATATTTCCATCAAGTAAATTCATACCCAAGGCTTTAAAGAATTTAATTGCTGGAATTTTAAGAAAGATTTATTTCAAATATTTTTGAAGAAATGAATATAGTCCATTGACAAATGCCTTTGTTGCAAAGGAAAAAAACAGGCCCTTTGTCTACCTTGGCTCTAGTATTTAGCAGTTGGCATGTAATTAATTAGTTATCAGGGGTGGAATCACACAGCCAAGCAATTTCTTTTTCTCTTGATTATGGATTGTATTTTGATGGTAAAATTGTTGGTTGTGTCCCTCCTTGGTGACAGATTTTGTGTGATTCGTGTCTCTGGAGTCTATTTTTCTCTGTCATCTTCACACAAAAGATGCCATGAAATCAGCATCACCAACACAAATGTAGCCTCCAATCCCTTAAAAAAAATCACCTTCCACCTTCTTTTGTTATGGTTGATCTTTAGCTTAGTGTATTTGAAAATCAAGAAAAAAAAAAAAGGAAAGACCATAAACTTGCCGTAACTAATACTGTCAGTTCAATTTAATTTATAGCTTCAGAGTTCTGAGCTTCACTAGATTCTTACATAGACCAAATCATCTGCAAGGATTAGGATCATTAAATGTACTTGTTTTAACAAAATGCCATTCAACAAAACACTGTTTTCAACAATTGACCTACGCACTTAGTCATTTGACTCTGGCTGTCTACATGGTTATTTGTTGACACTCTCAGGCAAACACACCTGACTTAACAAACATTTGCAACACATTAACAAACACATGCGTAGGATACATTTTTTATAGGTTAATATAAATGTAACCTCATTGCGTAGTTAGCTGATGAATTTGTTAGACCTGCTAGTTTGCAAGGAAAAGAGATCTATTAGAGTTATTTTAAAAACAGTGATTTATAGACAGTGGTATGTTTAGGAAGCAAAGCTTCTCTAAGGACTTTGTTTTATTATCACAGCTTTTGTATTCCTCTCTTGCTCCAGTTTCCTACCACTATAAATTGTCTTCCTCTACATTCGCATGCTCCCTCCTATGTTTGTTGTCCCTTCATTTTCATCCCTTGGTCATTTTCTGCTCTAACTCCATTAGATAGCTTCATTTGTTAGCTTCCCAAAACCAAATGCTTAAGGGAGGACTCTTATTTGCCCAACTCTTTTTCTTGAGTGAGGCTATGGTGATGAGAGGTTAGTTAACAAGGGCCATGGATATCACTGTCCTTGGGTTGTGGTTTATTCTGGCCTAATCAGTTAGGCCCAGGGAGGAGGAGCATAATGTGGAACAAAACATGGATTCCTTAACCAACTCTTTAGGGTTTTGTGTTAGGTACGGGATGTCCCTTTAGAAGCAGGGTCCTATGTAGATGAGTATCCTAAACTGTGTATCGTATAATTGATAGATTGCTTAATCTGTCCCAACCAAGTTTGCCTTCATTTTGTAGAAAAAAATTGATGATATAGACAAATTGAAAGGAGAGCCAACAGGTTTGCTGATGGATAGGTTTTGGGTTTTAAGTAAAATACAGTATTTCGGTTTGGGCAAAATTGAGTTTTCATTAATGAGATAGGAAACCTACAGGAGGCATAGGTTTGTCAGGGGAGAATTCGATTATTAGAAGCTCAGTTCATTATATATTAAGGTTGAGATTTTTGTTAGACATTCAAAGGCAAATGTTTTGCAGGAAGTTGGATAATTAGGTCTGGAGGTCAGGGGAGAGTTCCCTATACAGATGGTTATTGAGAAATGAGAAAAAGTGAGAAAAGGAGACCAAAAAAGAATGGCTAGAAAGATAAGAGAAAAACTAGGTGATCATGATATCTTCAGAGACATCTTTGATGAGAATGTTCTACTCTATCACATGCAGCTGATCAGTAAATTAAAAAGTTGGCAATGAAGAGAAAAACAACAACAACATTGGGTTTAGCAATTTAGTTCATTAACTTGATAGCAAAAGTTTTGATGTAGTGGAATTGAGTCAGAGAGAATCTAAGTTGAGTGGCTTTAAGACAGAATGGAAAGTGAAAGTTAGAGACAGTGGATACAGGCAACAACTACAAGGAATTTTGCCATTAAGGGGAGCAAGAAGTGGGGATGTACCTGGAGAAAGAGGTGGAGAGAAGAGAGATATTTTTAATATCCATTTTTAGTTGATGGGAAAGATACAGCTAGATTTTTGGTCTAGACTAGATCCAGGGTGAGCTGCTTCTGCTTTTATGCAGTAGTGACCTTGGAGTGACAAGCAGAAGTGCTAGAGATCACAGGGTAAGTGGAATGGCATGAAACCAAGTTTACTGGGATAAGTAAAGGCATCCTGAAGAAGGTGATGAGAAGAATTTCTCCATTAAGTGGGTGGACATGGAGGGAGAAAAGGAAGATATTTCAGGCACACAACAATGCAAACAGAGACATAAAGTATTGAGACATTATGTTCTAGTTTCTAAAAATAACTGAGTGTAATTATGAGTGTTGAGCTGCTCTAAAAATAACTGAGTATAATTATGAGTGTTGAGCTGCTAAATGTGAGTTGTAGAATGTGAGTTGCTAAAGGGAAACAGGGATGTGGTGTGTTGGTGGGACAGAATTTTCCCATCTGTTTGAAATCTGAAATTTATTCATTCACCCCTAGAGGCCACTTTTTCAGGAGCTATCAATGACTGGCTTGAAAGGAATACGTTTCCAGTTTTTATTTAGGGCAGAGGTCAGCAAACTTTTTCAATAAAGAGCTTGAGTGTAAATATCTTAGACTTTGCAGGTCATAAGATCTCTGTCACAGCTATTCAAATAAGCCATTGTAGCAAGAAGGTCGTAGACAATTTGTAAATGGTTGCATGTGGCAGTGTTCCAATAAAACTTTATTTATGGACACTGAATTTTGAATTTCATATAATTTTCATGTGTCATGAAATCTTCGATAGTCCTTGTTTTGTTTTGTTTTTTCTCTCCTTACACTGAAAATGTAAAAACCACTCTTAATTTGCACCTAGTAAAAAAGCAGGCAGTGATTAGAATTTGGCCCACAGGCTATATTTTGCCAACTTTTGACTTAGATTTATTTCAAGGATTTTGTCATCTAGGTTGTCTTGATCTCAGACCACCATGGGGCCTCTTTAATCCAGCTTTCCTGTGCCTTCATAAAACCTGGACTTTATAAAAGTTAGGATTCTGTGACACATAGGATTGTTTTTGCATTTTAGAAGAGCTGAAGCTTATTTATTAATTTTTTGGTGCATTGATGTAGGAAAGCCTAAGCAATACTGAAGACCTTCTCCATTTTGGTAAAAACATACCAAGAGAGTTATTCTCCTTAATCACTTTCATTTTGAACTGAATAATTTTTTCTCTAATATATTCAGCATCTAAAACTTTATTACCCAAGAGTTTTAAAAAAGTGCATTTGAGCAATATAAGGTAGTAGAGGGATTGGGCTTCAAGGTTAATAATCTGATTTTGATTCTTGTCTCTACTCCTTACTCCTTGGGCAAATTACATCACCTCACTGGGCCTCAGTTTCCTTGTATATAATAACAGATCTGATAATTATAGACTTTCTTCATTGGGTTGTTGTGAGACTGGAGATAACGGGTATAAAATATAAAGCATGTGGCACACAATTACTATACACTGTATTCTAGTGAGTATATTAACAGTACTTGAATTAATATTTTTACTTTTAAATAATAAAAACATCTGGTTAAATAAACAGATTACAAAAATTCTCCATGCCTTATTATTTTTGAGCCATAACCTGGAAGGCCAAATAATCCAGCTACTTGAAACTCCCTGGTGATCATCATCTAGATCACTGTTGCCTGGGGAGAGGAAAGTTGTTCTCTTGGGACTGAGTCTTTTCCCCCTGGCTGACAGCATCAAACATACAAAGAATTTCTGAATACATTTCTAGCCGATCTCAGGCACTGCCTGATTCCTCAGTCTTTGTAGCCTCTCATTCCCCACATGGCTCCTTTATCCTCTTCTTATGAGTTCATCCCTCCCTGGTGCCAGGATCAATTTCAAATTGAAGTAGATTAAACTTAAAGAAGTTCCCAAACTACTTTCTGGTTCTTGACCTGGAGCATCCCAAACTATTCTTCTTTCACTATTTCCAAAGCCTTTACCTGGAGAAAACTACCTTAATCCTGTTCCTTATTATTCATTCTAATAACTTCCCAAAGTACTCCATTCCTTTCTTGAAACTGGTGTCTTGATTTATTCTTGGAAGTTGTCTTTCTAGAATAATTGCATATTGTCAATGAACACCAGCCATGCAGTTAGAATTCTGCCATTTGCTAAGAGAATTCCTATCTCCTACAGCCTATGGAGTATGTAGGAGATATGTAGAATTCATATCTCCTTCTACAGCCTATTGTGTCTCCACTTCTGGGTATTTCCTTTCTTGAATTTCTTTGTGGTTATGCTCCAATTATATGCTACATCACATCATTCTAGTTTCCTGCTGTGAAGTTCTTTGCCAGGAATGAAACTTGGTATATCATTCTAAGTTTCTTCATTGGCAAAATAAGGCCATTAATTTATTTCATGGGTTCGACATGTAATTGAAATTAATTACTATACATAAATGCTTAAAAGAGCACCTTTACAATCAGTGCTCAATAGCACTCAATAAATAATAGCTATTGTGTTATGGAAGTGTTCCTGTTGCTATAGACTTTAGAGCAGTATTCACAAAACTTATCATTTGAGACATCATTGTTGTGCCCCACTGGCATGTTCTCTGTATTAGTATGCTCTTAAATATATTTTTCATAGACTTGTTTTTGTTGTTTTTTTTTACTTAAGTAAATATAACCTTCTTCTAACCAATTGTTAGATCCATGAAATCACAGCTTTGATGTGCTACCTTGTTTCATTGATTCTAAAGTGTCATTGATTTTTTTAGTTTCCTTGCTGCTAAAACAAATACCATAAAATGCACTGGATTAACAACAGGAATTTGTTGGCTCAGGATTTCAGAGACTAGAAGGTTTGCTTCCTTTTGGGTCCATAGTTTTTGACAGGCTGGCAATCTTTGGGGTTCTTTAGTTTTTCCATCACATGGCAGTGAACGTGGCACCATCTTTTCTTTTCTCTTCGATGTTCCGTTGACTACCAGCTTCTGGCTTCTCCCCATAGCTTCTCTTTCCATCTGACATTCACTCTGCTGATAAAGGACTCTAGTAATCTGGATTAAAGCCCAACCTGATTCAGTTGGACCAGATCTTAAAGGAAGTAACATCTAGAAGAGACCTATGGGTCTACACCCATAGGATCAAGGGTTGGAACCTGAACATAACTTTGTGTGGGACATGATTCAATCCCCAACATTAACGATGACACCAATATTTTTTTTGTAATACCAAGAAAAAGCCCTGCTAACTAAGCTATGACTTTAGATTAATTTTGTTAGGCATTCTGATTTTAGAGAAGTTGAAATGTAAAAATATGTATCTTTGGAATCATTTGAAACATCAAGTTTTCCTTAGAACCACTCCACAGCAAATTGCATTTTTTATTCTATGCACTCTCTAGGAGTTGATCATCATCCCTGTAATTTCCATAACCACTTGCATACTGATGACTTCCAGCTCTATATGTCTCAGCTCTATATGTCTCTGTCTTGAGCTTCAGAGTTCTGTTTATCAACCTGTTTGACATCTCCATATGGATATAATAAAGACACACCAGATGCAGCATGTTCAAAATTAGCCCCATTCTTTTGCCCTCACTTCTGCTCCTTATTCTCTATTCCTTATTATAATAATAATTAAAATATCATCACCAGCCAACAATTTCTAAACAAGAAAACTAGGACTCATCTATGACTCCATCCTGTCATTCATCCCTCCATCTAATCAATCTCCAGTTTCTATTGATTCTATCTCCTTTATTTGCTTCAAAAATTATCTCCTTGCCAACCTCAAAACTGCTACCACAGTTTTGCTCCTCCTCTTTCCATTCTGGTAGAGGGATAGGTTGGAAATATTGCAGACTTAGTTGAGACCACTGCAATAAATGTTTATCACAATAATGAGAGTCACATGAATCTTTTGGTTTTCCAGTGCATAGAACAATTATGTTTACTCTATACTGTCATCTATTCAGTGTGCAACAGCATTATGACTAAAACAACAATGTACATACCTTAACTAAAAATATCTTCTTGCTAAAAAATGCTAACCATCATCTGAGTCTTTAGCAAGCTGTAATCTTTTCCTGGTGGAGGGTC
Organism: Choloepus didactylus; assembly: GCF_015220235.1. Classification (NCBI taxonomy): domain Eukaryota; kingdom Metazoa; phylum Chordata; class Mammalia; order Pilosa; family Megalonychidae; genus Choloepus; species Choloepus didactylus. The sequence continues at coordinate 23,476,719 of NC_051310.1, forward strand.
TTGCTTTGATGTTGATGGCTGCTGACTAATCAGGGTGCTGGTTGCTGAAGGCTGGAGTGGCTGTGGCAATTTCTTAAAATAAGACAACAATGAAGTTTGCTGCATTGTTGACTCTTCCTTTCATGAATGTTTTCTCTGTAGCATGCAGTGCTATTTGAGAACATTTTACCCACAGTAGAACTGCTTTCAAAATTGGAGTCAATCCTCTCAAACCCTGCCACAACTTTCTCAACTAAGTTGATATAATATTCTAAATGCTTTATTGTCATTTCAATTTTTGTAGCACTTTACCAGAAGTAAATTCTATCTCAAGAAACCACCTTCTTTTCTCACCTGTTAGAAGCTACTCTTCATCCATTCAGGTTTTATCATGAGATCACAGCAATTCAGTCACATCTTCAGGCTCCACATCTAATTTTAGTTCTCTTGCTATTCCCACCACATCTGCAGTTATTTCCTCCACTGAAGTCTTGACTCTCTCAAAGTCAGCCATGAGGGTAAGAATCAACTTCCCCCAAACTCCTGTTCATGTTGGTGTTTTGACCTTCTACCATGAATTTTGAATGTCCTTAATGGCATCTAGAGTGCTGAATCCTTTCTAAAGGTTTTCAACTGACTTTGTCTTGATCCATCAGAGGAATCACTATCTATGGCAGCTAAAGCCTTACAAAATGTATTTCTTAAATAATTAGACCTGGGAGTCGAAATGACTCCTTCATCCATGGGCTGCAGAATAGACACTGTGTTAGCAGGTACGAAAACAACATTCACCTTGTACATCTCCATCAGAGCTCTTGGGTGAACAAGTGCATTGGGAATGAGTAGTCATATTACGGATGAAAGGAATCTTTTTTTCTGAGCAGAAGGTCTCAAAGAGGACTTAAAAATATTCAGTAAATAATGGTGTAAATAGATATGCTGTCAACCAAGATTTGCTATTCCTCTTATAGAGCACAGACAGAGTAGATTTAGCATGATTCTTAAAGGCCATAGGCTTTTCAGAATGGTGAATGAGCATTGGCTTTGGCCCTAACAAGAAAGTCAGCTTGGCATTTGAAGCTTTGAAGCCAGGCATTGAATCGCCTCTCTAGGTAATGAAAGTCATAGATGGCATCCTCTTCCAATAGAAGGCTGTTTTACCTACATTGAAAATATGTCATTTAGTATAGTCACATTCATCATTTGCCTTAGCTAGATCTTCTAGAAATCTTGCTACAGCTTCTACATAAGGATTTGCTCTTTCACCTTGTACTTTTATAGTATGAAGATGGCTTCTTTCCTTAAACCTACTAGATTCAACCTTTTCTTCTGTATTTTCATCACTTCTCCCTCAGCCTTCATGGAATTGAAGAGAGTTAGGGCCTTGCTATGGATTAACTTTTGACTTAAGAGAATGTTGTGACTGGTTTGATCTTCTATCCAGGCCACTAAACTTTCTTCATATCAGCAATAAAGCTATTTTGCCTTCTTTACATTCATGTTAAGAAGTAGCACTTCTTAAAAGTGGAGTAGAACTTTTAATTTCTTTCAAGAACTTTTCTTCACATTCACAACTTGGATTTTTGGGCAAGAGTCCTAGCTTTCAGCATATCCTGAACTTATACATGCCTTCCTCACTAAGCATAAACATTTTTAGCTTTTGATTACAAGTGAGAGATGTGTGGCTCTTCCTTTCACTTGAACACTTAGATGACATGGTAGGGTTGGTAAGTGACCTAATTTCAATACGGCTGTTTCTCAGAGAATAAGGAAGACTGAGGAGAGGGAGAGATACAAGAGAATGGCTAGTGGCCTGCTCCAAGTTGGAACACACATAACACTTATCAATTAATTTCACCATCCTATATGGGCTTGTTCATAGCATCCCAAAATAATTATAATAGTTACATCCAAGATCACAGACCACAGATCACCATAACAGATATAGTAGCAATGAAAAAGTTTGAAATATTGCAAGAATTACCAAAATGTGACAAATAGACAAAAAGTGAGCATATACTGTTGGAAAAATCATGCTGATAGGCTTCCTTGACCCAGTGATGCCAAAAACCTTCAATTTGTAAAAAAAAAAATTGCAATAAAGTGAAGCACAATAAAATGAGGTATGGCTGTATATCTAGGACCATCCCCTGACTAGATTTCCTGCCTTCAGTCCAGCTGCCTTCTCCTATCATCCATTCCATGTTGTGACCAGCTAGACTTAGCGTCTCAAGTCCTGAATATGCTCCTTTAACTCTTCTTTTTATAAAGTTTCAGTGGCTCCCTATTACCTGCAGCATAAAGTCCCAAATTCTCAGCGTGCCTCACAGGCCCTGAAAAGAGGCTATTTCCAGTAGCTTCTCCTCACCATTCCTTCCTTCCCCACTCCCTGCCACCTTCTTCCCTCCTCATTTTTCTACACCTCCCCTTTCTCTTGCCCCTTTTCCCATCTTACTTGTTGCCACTTCTTAGGAGCCTTTCCTATCCCCAAGTTTGAGGTAGGTATTGCTGCTTTGTGTTTCCAAAATGCTTTCTGTTTATTTTAACTGTGACCCATACTGTAGTTCTCAATTATCTTTGATTACCACTTGCTTGTCTCCCAACAGCATGTGAACTTCTTGGGACTACATAGCAAATTACTCCAAAACTTAGTGACTTACAACATTTATTTATTTTATTTCTTTCATGGTTATATGTGTTGAATGGCTTCAGCTGAATGATTCTTGCTTGGGATATCATTTGGATGTGGTCAGATAGACCTGGGGCTAGTCAAATGTCCAAGATGCTCAACTTACATGGCTGGCAGTTGATGCGTTGAGGCTGGCTGTTGGCTGGGTGTTCAGCTGGAACTCTACTGCAGCACCCACACATGTCCTGTTCATGTGGCTTGGGCTTCTTTCAGCCTGGTGGCAGGGGTCTTGGAGGGAGTGCCCCAAGAGCAAACATTGCAAGACACCCATGCAGGAGCTGCCAGTCCTCCTACGCCCCGAGCTTCGAAGTCCCAGAACACCATGCTGCTGTTACAGGACATCACCCATAACAAGGGTTCAAAGTAAGATCGATTTCCCTGGTTTCTAGCAGAGTAGCACCTTGTACCTGTAATACCTGCTTACATCAGGGCCTCCATGCTGCTCTTCCCCACCTGAGTCTCTGAGTGGCCATGCATTGCAGGAAAGGTTGCCTACTGGAGCAGCACTGAATGACAACCAGAAATCTTTTATATAACTACTGTGAGAGCCTTTTTCTTAAACTTAATATCTCTAGGATCTGCAAATACCCTGAAATTGTGTGCCAAATATTATGTATGTGTGTAAAAGCAAGTTGTTTTCAGAGAGAACTCACTGTTTTCTTGGGGTTCTCTGAGAGATCCCTAAGAAGAAAAAAATTTAAGAACCACTGGTCATGAGAAATTTGACTGGATTAGCTGATCCTTAACACATCCTGGAGGTTGTTTTCATCTTACCAAAAGTTTACAGAAGTATTAACTTATCCTTTCTCTTTCTTTCAGTATAAAACTGGAGGGAAGCATTTACAAAATACTATAAAATCATTTATGTTATTTCCCTGTCCTAGTGTTCAGGAATGCAGGTAATCAGGAATATACTTCAGTGTAATACTAGTCTAAACTTTATACCATGGGCATTTATGTTGTACATCTCTGACATGTACATTTAGTTTTAAAAGAATTTTGGGACATAAAAATAAAATGAGACAACTATAGTGTGCTGATTTGGATGTATATTATATCCCCCAGAAAAGCCATGTTCTTTGATGCAATCTTGTGGGGGCAGACCTGTTAGTCTTTTGATTAAGTTGGAACATTTTAATTGAATGTTTCCAGGAAGATTTGACACCACTCATTAAGGGTAGGCCTTCATTAGTTTACTGGAGTCCTTTAAAGAGAGCTCACACAGAGTGCAGAGAGATGAAAAAATGTCCCTAAACTAGGACACAAAGAAACTGAAGATGCTTGGAGATGTTTGAAGATGCTTGGAGATGCAGGGAGAAGGATGTTTGGAGATGCTAAGCTAAGAGAGTACCCACATATACTTAAAGAGAAAGCCACTGGAATCAGAAGCTGAAAGCAACCCAGGAGCAAAGGACTAGTAGATGCCAGCCATGTGCCTTCCCAGCCAATAGAGGTATTCCAGACGTTATTGGCCTTTCTCCAGGGAAGCTATCTTCTTGATGATGCCTAAGTTTGGACACTTTTATGGCCTTAGAACTGTAAATTTATAACCAAATAAACCACCTTTGTAAAAGCCAATCCATTTCTGATGTTTTGCAAAATGGTAGCTCTAGCCGACTAGAACAGGTTTTGGTACTAGAGAACTGGGGTGCTGCTGAGTTTCAAATACCAAACTTGTTGGAATGGCTTTTTTAAATGGATGAAGGAAAGATTTTGGAAGAATTGTGTGGTGCTTGATAGAAAAGGACTAGATTGCTTTGAAGAAACTGTTGGTAGAAATATGGATGCTAAAATTACTTCCAATGAGGTCTTAGGCAGAAATAATGAATGTGTCATTGCCAACTGGAAGAAAGGTGATCCTTGTTTTAAAGTGGCAGAGAATTTGGCAAAATTGAGTCCTGGTGCCAGATGGAAGGCAGAATTTGAAAATGACAAGCTGAAATACTTAGCTAAAGAGATTTTGAAACTAAATGTGGAAAATGCAGCCTGGCTTCTCCTTGAAACTTATGGTAAAATGCAAGAGGAAAGAGATAAGCTGAGAACTGATCTCTTAGGTACAAAGAAACTATAAATTGATGGAAAGCTGGCTTCCAGAATGTTAAACACCAGAGGCTACAGACCCACATGAGAATTTAACGAAAACTGGAACTAGCCAAACATTTCAGTACAATCCAGGATTAGAGATGGAGTTATCCAGAAAGGATTTGTAGAAAGTCCTATTGTCTGATGGTTTTGAACCCTGTATGCTGCATGCCAAACCAACACATTTTTTTTTTTTTTTGCAAGATCAGTATAGACAGAACACTGCCAGTCTGGACTAAAATGAACAGATTGAAGGAAAAATTTCTTCAAAAAATGCAGAACCATAGTAGCCAAGGTCTGAAGCCAAGAAATCTTAGGCAAAGAGAGCAGAGCAACCCATGCATGTGGAAAGGGTACATTTTCTCAGGAAGAGAGCTGCTGCCCCAGGACTCAGAGAGGGTGGAGCACATTCCCTTGGGATTGGGGAGAGCCTGGCTACCACCCCACTGTTCAGAGAGGTGAAAGCCTTTACTCCAGAGATGCAGAGTCTGGGTGGCACCCTGATATTTGAGGAGGGTGGGGCTGAGAAGAAGGTGGTCTCCCCAATGTGTGGATATGTTTGAACACAGACCTCAGCATTTGGAGAGAAAAGGGCTTTTGTAAAGGCTCTTGGAAAGGGTGGGACTGCCAGTCTCTCAATACCTGAAGATAAAACATCATTCTATAAATGACTCTCAGACTTTGAAATCGAATGAAGTATGCCCTGCAGATTTTGCAAACTGTTTCAGTCCCGAGACCCATGTTTTCCTTTCAATTTCTCCCTAAGGCAATAGGAATGTTTATCATATGACTATCCCTCCTTTCTATATTGGAAGCAGATAACTTGTTCTCAGTTTCACAGGTCCACAGCCAGAGAAGAATTTTGCCTTAGGACAAACCATACCTGTAACTGATTTTGATAAGACTTTGTATTTATCTATATTGTGATGTAATGAATGTATTTTTGCATTTGGAAAGAACATGTCTTTCTGAGGTCCAAGAGGTGGAATGTGCTAGTTTGGATATATTGTGTCCCCAAGGAAAGCCATTTTCTTTGATGCAATTTTGTGGGGGCAGACTTATTAATTTTTTTATTAGGATGTGACCTCTTGATTGAATGTTTCCATGGAGATTTGACCATACCCATTAAGGGTAGGTCTTCCTTAGTTTACTGGATTCCTTTAAAGAGAGCTCACATAGAGTGCAGAGAGATGAAAAAAACAGCATGGGATATGCTAAAGCAGGGCACATAGAAACTGAAAATGCTTAAAAAATGCCTGTAGATACAGACAGAAGGAAGATTGGAGAGGCTAAGTTAAGAGACAAACCACAGATGCTTACAGAGAAAGCCACTGGAATCAGAAGCTCAAAGTAATACAACCTGGGACCAAAGGACCAGCAGATGCCAACCAAGTGCCTTCCCAGCTAGCAGAGGTGTTCCAGACACTACTGGCCTTTGAAGGATACCTCCAGTGAAAGTATCTTCTTGTTGATGCCTCAGTTTGGACACTTTTATGGCCTTAGGTCTTTAAATTTGTAACCAAATAAGCCATCTTTATAAAAGCCAATCCATTTCTTGTGTTTTGCAAAGTGGCAGCTGTAGCAAACTGGAACACCTAGTCTGTATCAATTAAAACATATCCCTTGTTTATAAATACATGCATATCAATACACACATATAAACATATACACATGTGTTTGTTTATATAGCTGTCCTTTTTCCTAAAATGTATATATACTCTCATAAAATGCCACAAAATAATTCATTGGGTTTCTAAAATGTTTTCAATATGAGTGATTAATAAGCAGATAGGTTTATTTAAAAGTTACTGGTGGCCCAAAAGTTCTAATAACTCAGAAAATATCTTGTAATTACATACCAGAGAATCCTACCCTTATTATCTGCACAGACACATTCCTGAGGATCTTAATCCTTGTCAGCTTCTCAGCTCAGGAAACGTGTAATTATAAGCCAATTCCTGCATTTTTTCTCTTTAATTAAACCTAATACATGCATATAATAATATAATGCAAAAACAATATTTATAATCATTGTTTATTGAGCATCACTACGTGGCAGGCTCGATGCCAAAAATTTCACATGCATTTCATATATAATGTTCATTTCTTTATATGTGTCATAATATCATTCTGGGATTGTTTTCTCAGATTTAGACAGGAAAGAATGGCATTTCATTTCCTGGCTTTTAACAGATGTTGGTTGCAGGTATAAAAAAATGCATACACTTCTATGGTAATACCTCCCATGGGTAGTGAAAATTTCCTGTTTTTTCCAGGGTCCTTATTTTCTTAACTGTGTTGAATATCTGCTGTCTTTTAGATGTGATGCCAGGCTCTAGATTATAATAGTAAACAATATAGGCACTGTTCTTGCCTTCAAGTAGTTATATTCTAATGGGGGGTAGAATGCAGCATGTAGTGTAATCATGAGTTTGAGGACAAATTTGACATTTTGGGCTGTAAAGGTAAGTCAGGATTATTGCACCTGTCCTTCGACGGCTATTTACAAATTAATTTTCTTTTTGGAACTCCATCACTTTTGGAGAACACCTTGCATCCCAATTGGCTCTCATGTTGATCGAATTCCTGTAGAGTATGTAAGGATTATTGTCACACACCAGAATCTGCGATTCACTGTGAGTGTGTTGGGAGAGAGGAAAAGCGTAACAATTTTGAGTTACTCTTGCATGGTATTGTGGTTATAGTTGTGTTAGTGGTAGACCAGAGTCATTTTTGCTACAATAAATGAGTCATGTTGAAGAAATGACAGTTCTTTGACCATTTCACAACATTCTTACCAATACAATACTTACATATTGGAGTTAGGCCTAGAGGAAAAATGAACACAGTAAGTAGGAGAGAGCAAGTCAGATTGATGGTAAGACTGGAGCTGGTTCCTCAAATCATGATTCTGAAAATCCCTGGGTACTTGCTAAAAATTCTGATTATTATCCACCGTATAAAATATTCTCAATCTCAGTCTCTAGGTGTCAGATTATAAAATCCACATTTTAATTACAGAAATGGCTTCCCAGAGTAAGGTAACTGTCAAAGGATACCTGAAATATTCAGAGAAGTGACGTGGAAATCAGTATACTAAGCATCAGGAGAACTGTATGATTTGTGCTACATCCTGCTAACTAACAGGATGTCTTTGGACTAAATCATTTTAATTATCTGGCTTCAATTTCATAGTCCTCTCCCTTCACCTCCTTCTCCTCCTATCTCCATTAAGTTGTACCAAAGCATGACACTCTGATAAAGAAGTATGAATAATCAGGTGGCAGTATTCACAAATACAGTGTCAGATAAGGACAAATTCTTCCAATTAGCATTCAATAAACATATGGGAGACTTGAGAGGTAAGCCAAGATCAAAGTCAATATTATCAAGGACTTATCATTTGCTTTTTTAAAATAAGTATCATGGATTGAGTCAAGACATATAATATAATGCTGAAGTGGTTAATGCAGACAAATGCTAAATGAAATCAGAGTCAGTTCTTAGTTAGGATTGTCTGAAAAGAAGCCATGAAAGCAAACTTCAAGTGACTCATATATTACAATTGGATTTAAATTTTGGAAGAGGATTAATTGGAAATCTTAAGCAAAATCCAGAAAGTCAAGATTTGGTTCTCAAAAGAGAAGAAAAAATGTGGTGTGGAAAGAGCACTCAAGTCAACAAACTACAGTGTAAACTGAATTCTAGTCTTAGATACTTTGAAAGACTATCATCTAAATTGCCCGGTTATCATGTCTGTTAATGGTAAGCTATATCAGTGACATTTTAACAGGAAGAATCTGTTCTGTGTTGGCTGTGAGAGAGTCAATATTTACTGGCAGGCAACTAGCAATATAAAAGAATAAGATGGTGTATCTACACACCTCTACAGGGCACTGATGAGGACAGGGCATATAGGAACATCCATTCCAGCCTATTCTGAAGGATTCAGAATGTTAAGATTTTACCCCAAAATACCCACCTGCTACCCATTCCTCTGGCTTGTGCTGTGAAGATGGGTTGCCAACTTTGAATGAGATCCTTCAAGGCCAGTATTGTAAAGCCTGAGAAACTCGAATGGAAAAATACACTTGTGCAGAGAAGGATATAGATCATGGTGAAAGCTATCCATTGTCCATTGGGCTAGAGTTTTCCAAATAGTGGATGACTAGTGTCACAGTAGAGGCTAGAAGAAGGTGGAATTTTGATTGATTGATATGAAAGTTATGAATAGCTAAGCAAAGTTAGAAATTAGGGATGTTTACATGAGGGCAGACTCTGATGAGGTGTTTAATTCCTAGGCTTCCTTTGGGGTTCACTTATTGCCCATTTAATTGTTTTTTTTTATTTGAGATTGTTCACATACCATACAATTATCCAAAGACCCAACGTGTAAAATCAATTGCCCACAGTACCATGATACAGCTGTACATCCATCACCACGATTACTTTTTTTTTTCAATTTTTAGAACATTTTCATTACTCCAGAAAAGAAATAAAATCAAAAAAAGGGAAACTCAAATCCTCCCATACCCCTAACCAACCCCCCTCTATTATTGGTTAATAGTATTGGTATAGTACATTTGTTACTGTTGATGAATAATTTTAAAATACTACTAACTGTAGTATATAGTTTGCAGTAGGTATATATTTTTTCCTATATGCCCTTCTATGATTGACTTCTAGTTATAGTGTCATACATTTGTTCTAGTTCATGAAAGAAATTTCTAATATTTGTACAGTTAATCACAGACATTGTCCACCACAAAGATCACTGTTTTATACATTCCCATCTTTTAACCTCCAGCTTTCCCTCTGGTGACACATGACTCTGACCTTCCCCTTTCCACCACATTCACAGACCATTCAGCACTTTAAGTTATTCTCACAACATGCTACCATAATCCCTGTCCATTTCCAAATGTTTAAGTTCATCCTAGTTGAACATTCTCCTCATAATAAGCAACTGCTCCCCATTTGTTAACCTCATTCTACATCCTGGTAACATATTTCGTGTCTATGAGTTTACATATTATATTAGTTCATATCAGTGAGACCCTGCAATATTTGTCCTTATGTGGCTGATTTATTTCACTCAATATAGTGCTCTCAAGTTTTCTTCATCAACCCATTTATTTTTTTAAGATTGTTTTGTTCATACACCATACATTCCCTCCCAAGTAAGCAATTGATGGTTCCCTGAATAGTCACATATTTATGTATTCACCACCATCACCACCATCTACATAAGGACATCTCCATTTCTTCCAAAAAGCAGGAGGAAGAGTCAATGAAGGTAGAGACACAAAAGAAAAAGAAAAAAGAAGCAGAAAAAATACCCAAACATGACAGCTAAGAAGCAACAAAAGGAAAGATAACATTAAACTAAAGTAGAATACAGAGTCAGACAACATCACCAATGCCAAGAGTCCCATACACCTCTCCTATGCCCCCCCATACTCATTTGGCTTTGGTACATTGCCTTCGTTATGTTAAAGGAAGCATAATACAATATTTCTGTTAATTGTAGTCTCTAGTTTGCATTGATTGTATTTTCTCTCCCAATCCCACCATATTTTTAACCAAGACACTTGCAATGTTGACATTCATTTGTTCTCCCTCAAGTAAAAGCATATTTGTACATTTTATCACAACTGTTGAGCACCCTAGGTTTCACTGACCTAAACAGTCTGAGTCTTTATCTTTCTTCTTTCCTTCTGGTGTCCCACATGCTCCTAGCCTTCCTGTTTCAACCATACTCACAGTCATCTTTGTTCAGTGTACTTACACTGCTGTGCTACCATCACCCAAAATTGTGTTCCAAACCTCTCACTCCTGTCTTTCCCTATCTGTCTGTAGTGCTCCCTTTAGTATTCCCTATAGAGCAGGTTTCTTGTTCACACTCTGTTATTGTCTGTTTGTCAGAGAATATTTTAAGCTCTCCTTCATATTTGAAGGACAGCTTCGCCGGATATAGGATTCTTGATTGGTGGATTTTCTCTTTCAGTATCTTAAATATGTCACCCCACTTCCTTCATGCCTCCATGGTTTCTGTTGAGAAATCTGCACATAGTCTTATCAAACTTCCTTTGTATGTGATGGATCACTTTTCTCCTGCTGCTTTCAGGATTCTCTCTTTATCTTTGATGTTTGATAATCTGATTATTAAGTGTCTTGGTGTAGGCTTATTCAGATATAGTCTGCTTGGGTGTGCTGCACTTCTTGTATCTATAATTTTATGTCTTTCATAAGAGATGTGAAATTTTCATTGAATATTTCCTCTATTATTGCTTCTGCCCCTTTTCCCTTCTCTTCTCCTTCTGGGACACCCATGGCATGTACATTCATGTGCTTCATGTTGTCATTCAGTTCCCTGAGACATTGCTCATATTTTTTCCATTCTTTCCCCTATCTGTTCTCTTGTGTGTAGGATTTCAGCTGTCATGTTCTCCAGTTCCTGAGTGTTTTCTTCTGCTTCTTGAGATCTGATGTTGTATGTCTCCATTGTGTCTTTCATCTCTTGTGTTGTGCCATTCATTTTCATAGATTCTGCTGGTTTTTTTTTGTTTTGAACTTTCTATTTCTACCTTATGTAAACCCAGTGTTTTCATTATACACTTCATCTCTTTTGCCATATCTTCTCTAAACTTTTTGAATTGATTTACATTACTTGTTTCAATTCCTGTATTTCAGTTGAAGTGTAAGTTTTTTCCTTTGACTCTTCATAACTTCACTTTTCTTAGTGTAGGTTGTATTCTTCTGTTATCTAGGCATCTGGTTTCCTTGGTTTCCCCAATCAGATTTTCCCAGAACTGGCTCAGGTCTCAGAAGAAGGCAATAGTATCAGGTTTCCCTGAGGGTGTGTCTTAGAGGATTGACACACCTGTGAGGCCTCAAGGCACTGTGCTTTTCTGCCCAGCATGTGGCACCTTTCAGGCTGTCACTCCCAACTGATGTAAGGAGGTGTGGCTTGTGGCTGTCTTCCCCCATGCTCTGGGGTCTGGCTCTGAATGGAAGGCAGGTAGTAGAGCTTGGCACTGTCTCCTTCCTCTTAGGGCATATACACCTCCTAGGGAGATATCATTTGTATTTTAATAGTATCTCTGACTCTACTATCTCCACGCTTGTATGAGTCAGAGCACTGGGAACAGAAAATAGCTGAGGCTTTCTCCACTGAGCCCAGCTCTCCAAGGTCAGTCATCACCAAAAGCCTCTGTCTGCTTGTTGGGGATTCATAGCTTGTATTGAGCAGTCCACATTTGTTAATTAAAACCCCAGTTGGAGCTGGACTGAGGTATATTCACTCGCTCTGGGAATGCTGCTTTTTGCCACAGTGAGGTTTTGCAGTTCGGACTGCTGTGGGGGTAGGGGCTCTTGGCTCGGGTCCACAGTTTTTACTTACAGATTTTATGCTGCAACCTTGGATATTCCTCCCAATCCAGGTTGTTGTACAATGTGTGGACAGTCACAGCTGTCCCCCAGCAGTTATTCCAGATTATTTACTAGTTGTTTCTGGTTGCTTATTAGTTGTTCCAGGGGGCTAACTAACTTCCACTCCTCTCTATGCTTCCATCTTTTTCCTCCTCCCTTAACTGGTTTTTAATGAGGAAAATTTTCCCCTAAACTTTCATGACCTCTTGCCCTACTAGCTCACTCATGCTTCCTCCAGGGAAAATGGAGGAGCTTATCTGTATAATGAGTTTAGTGTAAGGACCTAGGTAAGTACAGGGGAGTTCCTCTTCCTCTCTTCCCTTTGGGAGCTATCCCACAGAGGGGATGCATTCTGGTTTGTCCTCACTCTCCATGTTTAGCAGGGACAGACCACCACATGGAGAAGCCTGTAGTTGTTCAGTGATGTCTGTGCTTGGGGTTATAAGACTTATTCTGGGGTTCACTGGTAAGAAGCTTATATCTAAGCCATATACTCTAATCCAATTTTTATCAGCATAAAGCAGCTATTTTGATCTCTACTTGCTAGACTGTTTTAGTTTCCTAAAGCTGTTGAAATGCAATGTACCAGAAATGAGTTGGCTTTTATAATGGGGATTTGTTAACTTACAAGCATAGATTTCTGAGGCCATTAGAATGTCCAAATCAAGGCATCAAAAGGTAATGCTTTCTCCCTGAAGACCAGCTGCCAGTGATCCTCAGTTCCTCTGCCACTTGGCATCTGCTGGTCCTTCTCTCCTGGATTTCATTGCCTTCAGTTTCTGGCTTTTCTCTCTTGGCTTCTCTGGGCCTTTTTTCCTGTGTCTTCTCTACATCTGTTATCCTCTTGTAAAGGACTCCAGTAAAAGGACTAAAACCCACCCTGAATGAGGTGGGTCACATCTCACATTAAGATGTTACTCACAGAAAGATCCTCCTTAAATTGATCTACACCTATGGAAATGGATTAGCTTTAACAATGTGCTTTTCTGGGGTACATACAGATTCAAACCATCACACTGACTCCTTTCTTTATCTCTCAATTATTTGACAATTGGGCAGGAAAAATAATGCTACTTATTGGGCCCCAATAAACTTGAAGTAAAGGAAAAATTATACTTAACACAAAGATTTGTTTTACTCATTCTGTTGTAATTCACTGAGGCTAGATTCACTGGTAATAAAACATGCCACTGTGCTGTAGGTGTGCCCTTACCTTTATCTATCACTCAGTCAAAATTCCAACAGCCTACTTTGCAGAAATGGGAAGCCAATTATCAAATTTATTTGGAATGGTAAAGGTCCCTGAATAGTCAAAGAAATGAATTACCAAAAACATACTGAAAAAGAACGAAGTTGGAGGACTCACACTTCCTGACTTTAAAATGTAACACAAAGCCACAGTGGTCAAAATGGCATGGTACTGGCACACTGATAGATAAATTGGCAAATAAAATTGAACTGAGAATTCAGAAATAGATCCTCACATCTAAGGCCAAATGATTTTTGTCAAGTTTGCCAAGTCCACTCATTTTGGAAATAATCTCTTCAACAAATGACTCCAGGTGAACTGAATATCCATATCCAAAAGCATGAAAGAAGATCCTTATCTCACACCTTGTACAAAAATTAACTCAAAATGGATCAAAGACCTAAATATAAGATCCAGTGCTATAAAAATCCTCAAGGAAAATGTAGGGAAGCATTTTCAGGATCTTTATTAGGCAATGGTTTCTTAGACTTTAAACCCAAAGTACAAGCAACAAAAGCAAAAATAGATAAATAGGACCTCTTCACAATTAAAAATGTTTGAACTTCAAAGGACTTTGTCATGGAAGTGAAAAGACAACCTATCCAATGGGAGAAAATATTTGGGAACCACATATTTGACAAGGGTTTAAGATCCAGAATATATAAAGAAATCCTACAATTCAATAATAAAAAGACAAACAGCCCAACTACAAAATGGGCAAAAAACTTGAATAGACATTTCTGCAAAGAGGATATACAAGTGGCTACAAAGTACATGACAAGATGCTCACCATCACCTACAGTTGGGGAAATGCAAATCAAAACCACAAAGAGATATTATTTCACACCCACTAGAACTGCTACTGTTAAACAGAAGTTTAAAAGTGTTGGAGAGGATGTGGAGAAATAAGAACACTCACTCATTGTTGGTTGGTATGTAAAATGGTGCAGCAGTTGTGGAAGACAGTTTTGCAGTTCCTCAGTAAGCTAAGAATAATATTAGCATGTGACCCACAATCCCACTACTTAGGTACATATCCAGAAGAATTGAAAGCAGAGACTTGAACAGATATTTTCACAGTGACATTCATAGCAGCATTATTCACAGTGGCCAGAAGATGGAAGCAGCCCATGTATCCACTGGCTGATAAATAGATAAAGACAATGTGATATTCACATATACCAGAATATTGTTCAGCTATAAAAAGGAATGAAGTCCTGATTCATGTGACAACATGGATGAATCTTGAGGACATTATGTTGAGTGAAATAAGCCAGATACAAACGGACAATATTGTATGATCTCACTGATATGAACTACGTAAAAAGCAAATTCATAAATTTAGAATCTAGAATAAGTTTACCAGGGGATAGATTGGGGTGAGCGAATGGGGAGTTGATGCTTAATGTGTACAGACTTTATATTTAGGTTGATTTTGTAAGTTTGGAAATGGATGGTGATTGTAGCACATTACTGTGAATATAATTAAGAAAACTGAATTATATAGGTGAATGTAGTTAAAAGGGGAAACTTTAGGTCTTATATGATAAAGGAAAAGAAGAAATTTTAGTTCTACAGAAGTTAACTTCTGGCGGTAACACAATTCAGAAAGTCTGGAACAGGGCTGAGGAGTCAGATGAGTCTGTCCTTGTCTAATGAGCTCTTTTGACTTCATGCCAATCCCTTTAGCCTGTGGTTAAAACCACAGTAGATGTACAGAGATATGACCTTCCTGACCAGCAAAGAAGAATACCAGATTTTTCTCCTCCAATCTCCCCATTGCCAAAACCAGAGTTAACACATTATAAAAGCTTCTGGTTTCCTACAGATGAGAAATCCTCCTCCGTATTTCCAGGTCCAATATATGAATGAACAGCATTGGCAATCAGCCAGACTATTCAATTTACAACCAGGTTCATCTCTATAGTATGGATTTTTTTTCTTTTATGGGATCATACAATTATACGACAAGCCAAGATCATTTGCCCTGCTTTATAATTAGGAAAATCAAGACACAGTGCAAGGAATATAGATTAAAGGGAACTCTCCATTTCCCATGTCACAGGAGTTGACATGTTTTCAATACAGTGTTTCAGATGAGTAGTGGGGAGACTAGCAGGTGATATTTGCTGCAAAATTCCTGTTATGCTGGCTGTTAGGTATATTATTTATACTATCTTATTTATCTTGGAACTGTACATAATTTTAAGACAGTTGGGGGAAGCATCCTTATTTATTTGTGGGTGCCAAAAGATATATGCAATTTGGGACTTCCGAGACACTGAACCCAGGATGTTCTCCATCACTGGAGATGGAAGTCATGATAAACGGGTGACAGTACCCTAATTCCTACCAAATGCTGTCTGGTGCTACCCCAGTTGCCAAGCATGCCTCCTGGCATCCCAGGAGACTTGAAACCATCAAGTTCTAAATTTTCTCTCTCCAGTTTGTTCTCTCTTATCAACAATTCTATTGAAAAATTCACAAGCTAGCAGGAAGGGACAAGAAGCCACACACTCAGGATAAGTAGTACAAACATTTTCTTATTTTGCTATTTGGCCAACTGAAAAGGAATATGATGCCTTCCAATCTGTCAGCTTCTATCTTCAACCCCTTGCATTGTCTTATATGCACAATAACTAGATTTACACTGTCTTCCAGGCTTTGGTCATTTTCACATTATTATGGATTGTGACAGGAATACCAGACAATCAAGTTTTAAAATGGTCAGCCCACAACCTATTGTTTCCAGTCTACAACTCTTTGTCACCTTTTCCCGCCCTTCTAGACATCACCTATTGACTGAACATGAGTCTCCTGGGGGTGCTTTTTTGCTCCTTGTTAAAGCATAACTTTCATCTCTTGGGTTCTTGGGCCACAGTCTATCAGTGCTATTTTTAAATTAATTAATTAATTATTAATCTATTTTTGAGAAACAGAATAAGTAATAGTCCTAAGAGGGCTTCTTCAAGAAAGATCATCTCCTGAATAAGAGGGAGAAAATCAACCTTGGATTCAGTGATCATTGAAAGTGATCAAGTTTTCAAAGCTACAGTAAGCCAGAAAGTGAAAGGAGCATGATTCTATGCTAGTACCCATGGATGATTTCTGCCTCCCAAAGCATGCAATGAGAACACAGTTAAATGTATTTGCTATGTTTTTTTTTTTTTTTAATTTATTTACCTCAAATGCAGGTAAAATGAAGCACTTTTCCTGGTGAATAAAAAGCACTTTTCCTGGTGAATGATAGTGAGCCCAATACTTCCCATGTACCCGGAGAGTCCCAGACTTTTGAACATTGTAGATAAGAATAAAATACATTTGAAAGCTAACATATAGTGGCCAACTGCAGATTTTATCTACTAAGGATATTAAGAAAGAAATCCAACAAATACATTTACCATCACCAATATTTCCCAAAGAAGGAACATTTCTATACCAAAAAGTTAGAAAATGTGTGTTGATATTTCTTTTGCATTAAATACATTTGGCATTATGAAGTGTTTTTTTCTTTTACTCATTTTGCCATAGATGGCGTAAAATTTAGTCATGACCAGAACCAGTCTGTCACCCTATGTTTAGGAAATATTAGTATTTTTTTTTTTTTCCAATTGACAACACAACTGAATTCCTGCTTTATCCTGACTCTTCAAACAGAAAGAACAACAACGCTAATCGAATGACCATTTTCACCCTTGCTGGTTCATTTGAAAATATGTGATGGCATTTGTGAATGCTGTAATTAGCAGGTAAAGAACATATTTGACTTTAAACATGTTATTAAAAACTCACTTTTTCACTCTCATTTTCTTCAGAGACTACATTTGCTTTCTTGAGTTCCCTTTCCCCTCATATAGGTTGTTTCATTTTTATTTTTTGAAAAATGTACTTGCCTAGCTTAGAAAAATAAGAAAGCCTCTAGATCAGTTCTTACTCTTTCTTCTTAAAAGCAGGTTTATTTCTTGGGGAGTAGGACTCCTCATGCTCCAAATGTGTTTTTTTTTTCTCTTGGGGAATATAAATGTGGTGTCTAAACAATTTGGCCATGCTAATGGGAATTGTTGAAGCTAGAACCTAGACTCCTGCTTTGAAAATTTCCTCCTCCCTGATATCCACAGCAGGTTGCCATTTCCCCTGCACCAGCCAGCTTTCTTAGGGACAGGACACCTGACCTTCCTGGGATTATAGGGCCCAAGGACTGGAGGTAATTTCTTTTGACTAGTAGCCCCTTGTTCTAGTTTGCTAATGCTGCTGGAATGCAAAACACCAGAAATGGGCAGCTTTTATAAAGGCGGCTTATTTGGTAATGCAGTTACACCTTTAAGGCCATAAAATGTCCAAGGTAACACATCAACAACTGGATACCTTCACTGGAGGGTGGCCCATGGCATCTGGAAAACTTCTGTTAGCTGGGAAGGCATGTGGCTGGCATTTGCTGCAAGTTCTGGTTTCAAAATGGCTTTCTCCCAGGATACTCCTCTCTAGGCCTTAGCTCCTCTTCAAAATTTCACTCTCAGTTGCTCTTGGGGAGTTTGTCCTCTCTTTGCTTCTCTGGATCAAGAGTCTGCTTTCAACAGCTGTCTTCAAAATGTCTCTGTAACCTGAAGTTCCTCTCTCAGCTCCTGGGCATTCTTCAGAGTGTCCCTCTTGGCTGTAGCTCCTCTTCAAAAATGTCACTCTCAGCTACATGGAGTTCCTTCTGTTTGTCAGCTCATTTATATGGCTCCAATGATTTAATTTAAACCCACCCTGAATGGGTGGGGCCACACCTCCATGGAAATTATCCAATCAGAGTCATCACCCACAGTTGGGTGGGGTGCATCGCCACAGAAACACTCAAAGAATCACAGTGTAATCAACACTGATACATCTGCCCACACAAGATTACATCAAAGATAATGGCATTTTGGGGGATATAATACATTCAAACCGCCACAACCCTCTTTTTAGTTTCTTGACTAGGACATGTTCTTTAAAAAAAATCATTTTTTTACAGCATTTCATTTGGCAGAAAATAGCTATTCCAGATTTATTACAAATTGTCCATATTGAAGGCATTTTGTTTGAAGAGTTACTTGTAAAATTTCTTAACTTGACAGAGTAGGTGGCTGAGTAAAGTTTGGGAGATGGATATTGCAGGTCAATACCCTAAGAGGTTTAAACATTTAAAAAAAAATGTTTTTATTATTCTCATATCCATTTCATTTAAAACACTGCCCTTTTGACCTCACAATTGTTGTGAATGCTCTTAAAATCACATCAATCAATGCTAAATTTCAAGTTTTTCGTTTACCATAGAAAAAAGCCCGTAATAAAGAGGGGCAGGGTACACTCTCATTCACCAGAATTGTCATTTCTACATCATTTTGCCCTTTGATAGAAGGTGAACTGGCTTAGTTAGAAAAATGTTTCATTATTATCTCTTGCATTCTGTTTGTTCTTTGATTTAAATGATTTCACACTCTTTCATAGGTGCCCACATGGTCAAGGGATGGAGTCAGTTACCCACCAAGGACCTCGACAGGAGTCTGTGCTCTTGTAACTCAGGATTGTAATTGTAGCCTTGGGGGGTGTGGAAGGGGTATGAATGGGACAAAATATAGAATTTTGGTACCCAACAATCACTCCCCAAATTACACAAATGTCTGTAAATGAAGACACCTTTTTGTTAGTGATTTCATCCCTCTTCTGTATTCACTACACCAATAATGCAGAAAGTTTAAGGTAAAATACAGCAAATAATGATATAGCCTGTCCAGTGCCTCTCCATTTGTGAGAATACACTCCATAATAATAATACTGACAGTGGGCCTTTATTGAGTGCTTTTTCAGTACCATGCACTCAGCTCAATGCTTTGTAGGCATTAAATCAACCAATCCTCAAATTTTCATCATTTATATCCCCAGTTTACAGATGAGAAAAGTGAAGTCCAGAAGGGTCAATATCATGAGGGTATTCACTACCCAGGTGGTAGACTAAAGCAAAGTTATATGGCACCAGTTTTTGAGATATGTGGTCAATTCTTGATTTTTGTCCTCAGGTTGAAGGTCTGAAGTAGTTGCCTGTATAAACACAAACTTATGCTTATATCACTTTTTTTCCATATTCTTTCCTGAATGCAACTATAAGCAAGGTGGATGGGTAGAAAAGCACTGTGAGTTAGCTAGGGTAGGTAGGGTGAGGCTTTCAGCAATGCACACCCAGTTCTGGAACTGCTCTGCCTCTTCTGTGGTCCCTTCCAGCTTATCTAACTCATTTTCCACACCTTCTTTTAGACCTGAGTTAGCCTAACATTTTCCAGACTTCTCTGTCTCATAAGCTTAACTCTGCACACCTTCAAATTTGCAGCAGGGTCCCAATCTGCACTGCACATTTGGCTTGATAAATGACTTCCTATTTAGTTTATGTCATTTGTAGCTTCCCAATCAGAAAATAAGCTCATCAAAAGCAGAGTCAAAAAAGAAATACTATTCTGACAGAAGAAGATGGTGGCATAGAGAGGAGTGGAAGTTAGTTAGGCCCCCCCGGAGCAACTAATGAACAACCAGGAACAAATAGTAAATGATCTGGAATAACTGCTGGGGGACAACTGTGACTGTGCACACATGGTGCACCAACCTGGATTGGGAGGAATGCCTGAGATCACAGTGTGGAATCTGTGAGTAGAAACTGTGGACCCAAGCTGGGAGCCCCCTCTCCCATGGCAGCCTGAACTGCAAAGCCTTGCTGTGATAGAGAGCAGCACTCTCTGTACAAGTGAATACAGCTGAGTCCAGCTCCAACAGGGGTTTAATTAACAAATGTGGACTGCTCAGTGCAAGCTGCAAATCTTCAACAAGCAGACAGAGGCTTTTAGTGATAATGGACCTTGAGGAGCCAGGGGACTTCTCTTTCCCAGGAGGGGGAGCCCAAAGGACTGGGTGCCATCTCTGACTGATGGGTGAAACTGAGAGCTGTGGATTGACCCTGAAAGGGGGCTTTCTGTCCCTTTTTCTCTCTTTCAATCTGAGAGCTCAGTGGAGAAAGCCTCAGTCATTTTCAGTTTGCAGTGCTCTGCAGTGGAGAAAGCCTCAGCCATTTTCAGTTTGCAGCACTCAGACCCAGACAAGGGTGGAGACAGAAGAATCAGAGAGACAAAGAGCCTATATAAATGCAAATGAAAACCCCCTGTGGTGTGTATCTTCCCTAAGAGGAAAGAGGTGGTGCCTAGCTCTACTACCAGCCTTCCATTCAGAACCAAACCCCAGGGCCTGGGAGAAAATAATCAAACCAGAAACAAGTCAAGCTGAAAATTAAAAGGAACACACCTCCTTACAACAGTTGGGAGCAACAGACTGACAGGTGCCACCTGCTTGGCAGGTTAGGAAAAGCACAGTGACTTGATGCGTCACAGGGAATGTCAATCTTCTAAGACGCACTGTCAGGGAAACCTGTGCTGGATATTTCCTCCTTCTGGGACCTGAACCAGTTCTGGTCTGGGAAAAGCTGATTAGGGTAACCAAGGAAACCAGATGCCTAGACAAAAGAAAACTACAACCTACACTAAGAAAAACAAAGATATGGCCCAGTCAACGGAACACACTTACACTTCAACTGAGATACAGGAATTGAAACAACTAATGCTAAATCAACTCAAAAGTTTAGGGAAGATATGGCAAAAGAGATGACGCGCGTAATGAAAATACTGGGTGTACATAAGGTAGAAATCAAAAGTTCAAAAAAACAACTGGAAGAATCTATGGAAATGAAAGGCACAACACAAGAGATGAAAGACACAATGGAAACATACAACAGGAGATCTCAAAAAGCAGAAGAAAACATTCAGGAACTGGAGAACACGACACCTGAAAGCCTACACACTAAAAAACAGATAGGGAAAATACTGGAAAAATATGAGCAAGATCTCTGGGAATTGAATGACAACATGAAATGCTTGAATGTACATGCCATGGGTGTCCCAGAAAGAGAAGAGAAGGAAAAAGGGGCAGAAGCAATAATAGAGGAAATAATCAATGAAAATTTCCCATCTCTTATGAAAGATATAAAATTACAGATCCAAGAAGTGCAATGTACTCCAAACAGAATAGATCTGAATAGGCCTATGCCAAGACACTTAATAATCAGATATCAAATGTCAAAGATAAAGAGAATCCTGAAAGCAGCAAGAGAAAAATGATCCATCACATACAAAGGAAGCTTGATAAGACTATGTGAGGCTTTCTCAGCAGAAACCATGGAGGCAAGAAGGAAGTGGTGTGATATATTTAAGATACTGAAAGAGAAAAACTGCCAACCAAGAATCCTATATCTGGCAAAACTGTCCTTCAAATATGATAGAGAACTTAAAATATTCTCTGACAAATAGACAATGAAAGAGTTTGTGAACAAGATACCTGCTCTACAGGAAATACCTAAGGGAGCACTACAGACAGATAGGAAAAGACAGGAGTGAGAGGTTTGGAACACAATTTTGAGTGATGGTAGCACAGCAATGTAAGTGCACTGAATAAAGATGACTGTGAGTATGGTTGAAAGAGGAAGGTTAGGAACATGTGGGACACCGGAAGGGAAGAGGAATGATAAAGACTGGAAATGTATAACTCAGTGAAACCTAGAGTGCTCAACAATTGTGATAAAGTGTACAAATATTTTTTTTTCAGGAAGGAGAACAAATGAAAGTCAACCTTGCAAGGTATTAAAATAAGGAGGTATTGGGGGAAAAATACAATCAATGCAAACTAGAGACTATAATTGACAGAAACATTGTATTATGCTTCCTTTAATGCAACAAAGTCAATATACTAAAGCTAAAACCATATAAGAGGGGGACATACGGGAGGGGTATGGGACTCTTGGCATTGGTAATGTTGTCTGACTCTTTACTCTACTTTAGTTTAACGCTATCTTTCCTTTTGTTGCTTCCCAGCTGTCATTTTTTTTCCTCTCTTTCTTCTTTCTTTTTCTTTTGTCTCTCTACTTTCTTTGACTCTCCCACCTCCTTTTTGGAAGTAATGGAGATGTCCTTATATAGATAGTGGTGATGGTGGTGAATACATAAATACATGACTATACAGGGAACCATCAATTGTTTACTTAGGAAGGAATGCATTGTGCATGAACAAAACTGTCTTAAAAAATGGGTTGATGAAGAAACCTTGAAAGCACTATATTGAGTGAAATAAATCAGTCACATAAGGACAAATATTGTATGGTCTCATTGATATGAACTAATTATAATATGCAAACTGATAGACACAAAATATAAGTTACCAGGATATAGAACAAGGCTAAAGAATGGGGAGCAGTTGCTTATTATGAGCAGAATGTTCAACTAGGTTGAACATAAAAGTTTAGAAATGGACAGAGATGAAGGTAGCACGTTATTAGAATAAGTAACAGTGCTGAATGGTGTGTGAATATGGTGGAAGAGGTAAGCTCAGAGTTATGCATGTCACCAGAAGGAAAGTTGGAGGTTAAAAGATGGGAATGTATAAAACAGTGAACCTTGTGGTGGACAATGTCCATGATTAGCTGTACAAATATTAGAAATCTCTTTCATGAACCAGAAAAAAATGTATGATACTATAACTAAAAGTTAATAATAAAGGGGCATATAAGAAAAAATATACCTATTGCAAACTATATACTACAGTTAGAAGTATTTTAACATTCTTTCATCAACAGTAACAAATGTACTATACCAATACTATGAGTCAATAATGGAGGGGGGTATGGTTAGGGGTATGGGAGGATTTGAGTTTCCTTCTTTTGTCTTTATTTCTTTTCTGGAGTAATGAAAATGTTCTAAAAATGGAAAAAAAAATAAATTGTGGTGATGGATGCACACACAGCTGTATGATGGTACCGGGGCAATTGATTGTATACTTTGGATCATTGGATAATTGTATGGTATGTGGACAATCTCAACTACAAAAAAAAAAAAAAAAAAAAAAATGCAGAGTCAAGAACTTGTATTTTCATCACCTTCTCCTGTAACCTGACTACTTTCCCCAGTGTTTAGCCCTGGACAGAGAGCAGAGTAATTGTGTAATATGTACTTTTGTTCCTGTGACTATTGTAAGTCTCAGCAAAAGCAAACAGCCTTGGGTTTTTGCAAAATGGATATAAGTTATAACTTCTCCATTAGAAGTGGAAGGAATACATTTTTTGGAAGATCTTTTAGAAAAGGTAAGCAATGTTCTCAGCTTTTCTGGAAATTCTACCAAAAGACAGACTAGCTACCATCCCAACAAAGAATGAGGAATCACCTGTTTTTTTGAATAGGGCTTTGTTAATTTAGAAACATATTGGAAAACAACTTGTACAAAGTCATTAAGTGAAATCAGGTTTAAGATTTTAAAAGCTTCTGTGCTTATGAGGCCTATGCATCATTATGAATTTAGAAAAAAAATTATCATTTTTCATTTTCCTGTTTAGTGTTAAAAAAACTACAGGCAAATTTAAACAATATTTTCTTCTTATCTCACCCTTGCCCCACTTGAGTAAAAAAAAAAAAAAAAAGTAAACACAAAAACAAAGAGAAAAACCTGGCTGCTATCAGCTCTGAGCCAACAAGAAAATATTCAAACAAGGGATATCAGCATCATGAAACACTGAAAGGGGGACTTTACATTTTGGAATATGTGCTTAAGCTTGTGCTTCACTTTTAAATAAAGTCGGGCCAATGCACATGTAATTAATCTCCTGAATTTCCTGAAGATATCCCCTAATACCTGAGGAGAAAAAAAAAGTATTTCCTGTACCCAAAGCATTTTTAATAGGTCTTCCAATAAACAAAGAATAGTTACCCTTCTTTCCCAGTCCAGTGTGCCAAAACTGCTGGGAAAGTTGTTTCTCATTGTTTCAGCATGAAGTCAACGTTTGAAAAATGGAGATTTTTTTTTTTAATCAAAGGATAAATATCCAGGTCATGGGTAATAGAAATCTCACCAGCTCTGGTGCATTGGGCTTATGAAATTGAAACAAGTGGCTCTATTCATCATTAATAAGAATATATGGTTGTGTTTAAACTAAATATCAAAGTCCTGGTTGAGTTTTAGGGACCAAGTGACTCCATGATATAAGGCCCCCTTGTTACCCTTTTATGATTTTCTGCAGAGTCCTTCACACAATTTACAGCCTTGCAATCAGAGGGGTCCTATAGATCACCGGAGTAAGCAGGGTAACATATGTTTTGTTAAACCAAAATTGTGAAACCCTCCACTGTGGCAAATAAATTAATATTTCTTCCCTACTTTTCTGCTTTCTGATTTACAGCATGTATCTGACGGTTATTTTGCTTTATATACAGAAGAAAATCCAATTACTTACATTTATTTTAAAAGAGGTGTGGTTTAAAAATATTGTTACTGGGATGTAAACCCTTGAGCCCCACACCATGGTTGTCCATGAGCAATGTGCTGTCTGTTAGTGGTTTGTACCTTAAAAAATAATATTCTCACAATGTATTTGTAGAAGTGGCAGGGTAATGGGGAATCATTTAATTAAATGGGTTACAGAGCTAGCCAATATTTGGGATATAATCACGTCTCCTAAAAAGGGGTGTTTAGGCTCTAACCCCTGGTCCTAAGGGTGTAAACCCATTGGAAATAAGATATTTTAAAGATCTTATTTTTAGTTAAAGTGTGGCCAGTTGAATCAAGAAGGAATTTACAGAGAAGGCTACAAAGAGAAGCCAAGTGGAGCAGTTAAAAATGTAAAAAAAAAAAAAAAAAGATAGAAATGGGAAAGGAAAAATTGGCAAAGACATTTCCATCATCATGAATTAATATTTAAGAGATGATTAAGAAGAGACTTGGATCCATAAGTGTGTGAAAACCCCAGCACTTGAGAAAGAATCAAGGAATTCCAATTACTTCAGAATCATTTCACATTTATTATTATTTATTATTAATAGTATTTATATTAAAATAACATTTATTAAGGTTGTCTTCTCTGGTAGGCTAAAGGCCTAATATGCATGATCTCATTTAATCCTAGTACATAATTCTACAAGACAAGTATGTTTATTCCATTTTACAGAAAAGGGAGCCAAGCGTCAGATGTCTGTAAGTCGTGGTGGTCTAGTTAGTGAATGCAGAAGAAGCCTAGGACTGCTCCACATCAGAGCTTTCAGTGTTAACTCCTACCTATCATCCTTAGCCTCCAAGCTTCACCCCCACATAATCCTGTTCTTGACATCTTTTTTCCAAAATTTTCTAATAAAAGTGATTTAACTTTTGTTACTGCTTCTAGAAATTGACCTAAACTTCTTTAGTTCTTTTGGTGAGGATACTTGTAATGTTTAACATTAGTTTCTCTTTCTTTTTAGAAGATATGCTATCTCACTATGGATCAGGCTTCGCAAAATTTGGGGGAGTTCAGTTAAATTATTCTCAAAGTAGCTTATAAGTAAATTGGACTAAGGTGGAATCTCTGGTGGATTTTACAAGAAAAGGCAGGAAGGGACTTTGGATCGATCAAGTATCTGCTCCTTTTTATTTTCAGTCACGGTGCTGGGCACTCACATCATTTAAACTTCAGAAGAAGCTAGAAAGAAAGGCTCAGTTGACTTTATTTCAGACAAAAATAAGACTCAGAGTAACAGGCCCAAATCTACATGGATAACACTAGACCTAACCATCTACTGATGCTGAGCACTGCTTTTGTATCATGTTATCCTTCAAAGGAAACCCAAAGATACAAATGGCTTTGATTATTTACCTTTGTCGTTGTGGTTGCTGTTCTCAGATGTTTACAATATTTTGCCCATCTGCTCAATATTTCAAGCATTGCAATGCTCCTTTCTTAATGGGTAGAGGAAAATATCAGGGATTTATTACTTGGGAAGGATAGTAATGATTGATAATGGCATTAATCTTTACAAATTGATTTTAAAAAATGAATATGCTTTTTTTGTTGTTGAAAAATGATTAAAGATCTGATGACCTGTTTAAACAAAGTGTTGGAAAGATAGATACTATTTTATAATTAAGCCACAGGGCTTTGATTCTATGTTAAATGGTTTAGTAAAAACTGAAATACAATATATACCTAAATTGTTCTTTTCCCCCAATGCTATAGCCTATAATATTTCATGTCTATTTAAGTTTGAGATATTGAAAGAAAATGAGCAGACATGCAAATAGACTGTAAAATGATTATGTTTATCTTTTGCTTTATAGATTGTCTACTTCTCAGTAAAGACAATGTAATTTCATTAATTAACAAAGATAGCCATAAGAACCATTGCATGCCATTGTATCACTTCCATTTAATGTTTCTATAATGTTGTGTAATATGAAATTTTTTTGGACAGGATTTTCAGCATCTGAATTACCATGTGTTGGCAGTATCTGTTAAAACTTGATCAGTCTAAGTCCCGTGAATAAGATGTGTGAAACATACAACATGAGAAAGATGACTTATCTTAGATAAAATACATTTGCTTCTCACCTCTGCTAATGGTATTAGTATTTAATCTGTCTTATATAATGTTTTATCAGTGCCCTAAGGCATGCAATACCTGAGTATTCCCTACATTATAATGAATGACCCTGGGTTTTCTTTTTTTCTTTTGTTCTTTCAGTGGCTTTTGTTATTTAATCATTTTTGTTAAAGAAAAAGCTCTCTTAAAAGGGGGTTAGTATGGGATGCCTACAGAAGCCATTAAGCTATCTCAGATTTGA
The DNA here is from genome assembly GCF_015220235.1 of Choloepus didactylus. Taxonomy (NCBI): domain Eukaryota; kingdom Metazoa; phylum Chordata; class Mammalia; order Pilosa; family Megalonychidae; genus Choloepus; species Choloepus didactylus. The sequence goes on from NC_051310.1 coordinate 23,503,838, forward strand.
GAAATTACTGTTCACAGAGTTAGCAGGAGTCCTATTTATGTCAAAAATCACTATCCCCTTTGCCAGGAACTCTGACAAGCTGAATAAATATATAAAGGGGGAATCTTGGAAGTGGGTAGCCAGACCGGTGACTCATGACAGGGTCAGAGCCTCTGCTATTTGCTTAGGAATGGATATCTTTCCCTGGCTGCTGCAGGGAGGAAGTGATGATGGAGAACTGTTAGTTCCAGAGCAGCGTGGTGAAGGCAGCTGGAGGGTCAGGGGTTAAATATGTGCTATATCAGCTATGCTGGTGCAGTAACAACACCAGGCATCATGAGAATGATCTAGCAGGGCAATTAGTCAAACCGCCTTTGTGGTAGCCAGATAGGCCTGGCTCTGTTTGCATCTCTTTATCAGTTTGAGATAAGAATCCCTGTGAACCCTTTTCTAACCTTGAGAAAGTAGACACCTTGAGAAGGTAAACATATGATAATGGTGCCTTAAAAATTGATTTTGAAAAATGACTACAGCTTCCCACAAGGAATTAAATAATCCTTATTTTTGGCTTTTAAGAAGAAAAGAAGAGGAAGAATTTCTTTGTTTCTGTCACCTGCTTTTCAGTCTGTTCTCCCAAGACTGGAAGTTACAGGATTGGACTTCTTTTAATCAAATGTGGAACTTGGCCCAGATGCCTTCGGAAATGGAGAAGATAATTTAGTTTGTTGTGGTTTTTCTCTTTTTTTTCTCCAAGATTTTCCGTAAATGCAGCATATTTTCTGTAGTGTGTAAACTGACCTGGACATTCAAAACATTTGTCTTTCTGCAATCTCATTGGCCTGATTTAATATATTTTTCTTCTCTTCTGATGGCAAACTCCTAGAGGATATAGACACAGCCTTTACTTTGTGCTGATGCTGTCTCATCAAGTCACATGAAAGTCAGGATCTTGTGAAGGCCACTTTCATAACAACTACCTGTAACTAATTTTAATAATAGTAAAAACTCAGTATCAGAAGTTCTCAAGATGGTAGTTGAAGATTCATCCTGAATAGCAATTCATTGTGTCCTGAACATTGCATTGCATCTTTAGAATATTCTACTTTGAAACAAAGTGTTCCTGAACACACCTTGGCAAGACAGTGGATAAGCATCAAGCATATCCACGAGAGGTATGTGCTAGCTCTTCCACAACAGCAAGAAAATTGACTTTATCAGAGGTTGATGATGGAACTTTGAACTTACTTGAATTTATTCCGTAATTTAATCATCCTATCTGTCATTAAAATTTCCAGTTATCTCCACATCTAGCTTTAAAAGCTCTGCTGTTGTCACTCCATTTTTCCAGGAGAGTGAAATGGTTAGGCTGGTATATTCTAGAGTATAAAAGATTTACTTTCAAATGCTGACTCTACCACTTATTAGCTCTTATGATCTTGAGAAAGTCACTTAATCTCTCTGGACCTAAATTCATTTGTCTGATTGTAAGAATTACATAAGATAAATAATTTAAATGATTATCATACTGTCTCACATATAATAAGTAATCAATAAATGTTAGTTATTGTTATTATTATCTTATATGCCCTCTTCCCTTGTTGGATCCCAGCTTAATCCTCGACTCCAGTTCTATCTGCACAGACTAAGTTCACTGGCCCAGATCCTTGCTGCCAGCCCTCACCAGCTCCCATAAATTAGTACATCCCCACCTTCTCCATAAAGGAATTGACACTCATTCTCCAGGGCCCAGTTCTCTAGTCCCTTTGAAACCAGATCTAATGTTCTAATTGTCTTCTTTGCATGTATAGCCTTTTAGTATAATCATAATCTTTGTCTGTCTCCCCACAGAATGGATCATGCCCTATTTATCTTTGTTTCTTTGCCTCCTTACCCCCTATTATAGCACTTGGCATACAATCTGTGCTCAGTGAAATATGAAATAATGTTCTTAGGCATGAATGAATCACCAGGCAGCTTAAGTATTATATTCCTGTGATATGGCAAACTGATTCATCACAGTTCATTAGGCAAAATCTTCAAACTCTTTTCTCTCTCATTGTCATTTTTATTCACTCATTTGATCATTCTTTCATTCATTTGCTCATTTTGGCTAGATGCTGAGGATTGTTCTTTCCAAGACCAAAGGAATTGTACATGACTTTGCTTATAATTTAGTTTTTACTTACAGAAATTACTTCAGATTTGAGTAAGAAGGTATTCTTTCTTTCAGTCTTCTCATTTATCTGCCTGTAATCAAAGGCCAAGCCAAGTTAGCTATTTTATCTCTCTGACAGCAACTATCTACGTTACCTTGGAGGCATTTAATTAACCCATCTAAACCTCACGCTTTACTCATCTATATTTTGGGAATAAAAGTAGACCTATTTCATGAGATTGATGGGTGGAATCAATGAAAAAAGTATGCACAAGGCCTAACTGAGTGCTTAGAAACCAGGAAGTACTATATAAATGGCACTGCTCTAGCCATTTATTACTTCTTTAGCAGATACCTTGACCTAGAGGCAGACAAACTGCTTTATGCTGATATTCTAAACCCAAACTTATAATTTGACAGCAAATATCACTGTCTCAGTAACAATTGCAATTATTTCACTGGATTAAATTTTTAGTATGTAGAGTACACTCTCTGTGGTACTGCCATTCATTCAATTATTCACTCTTGCTTCTTTTTAGCAAAATTTACTTTTCTCCAAGCTATGACATTTCCCATGCTAATAAGATATGATCAAGGTCTATATGGAGTTATACCTAGTGTTTATCATTTTTATCTAAAATCCTTTATGTTGAATTTTTTTAAAGACCGTATTATTCTGCCACCTATGTGGAGTACACTTCCAACATGCCCCATGTCCTATAAGTGCACTCTTAGGAGGATTATAGCATAGAGTTTCTGCCAAATTGTAAAGGAATGTGTTTTCTGAATGTTACTATTCATCCCTACAGTAAAAATGGGAGAAGACAATTTAAATAACCACTCTGTTAATTTGCTGTTGCAAAGCATTTAAAATAAGACCCTTTAATAGTTTTTCTAGGCAGACACTTGTCTTCATTTTTAAGTTATTATTAGACTCTGAGAAGACATCAAAGGCCAACTACAACTCAGTCTGCTTTAGCACATAATTTGGGATAATGCAAATCTGTCTCAGCTCTCAGTTTTTCATTTAGAGTCATCTTTCCAGAACAAGCTCTGTTATTCAACTCTATGCTGTTGTCTGCCCAGTTGGTGAGCAATCTCAAACCATGGAGATCTAGTATGCATCTTTTTTGTGGGAGTTTGGTGAGGGGAGGGTGGTGGAGGCAGATAGAGCAAAGGGTGGGCAATGCAGGATGAACTGAGTGAGAGCTCAGCCTGCCTCCACTTCTATGCTTTAGCTTCTCTGGTCTCCTCCGTGTTCCTTGATGTGGTGTGCTTCCTCCTACCCCCGAGTCTTAGACTTGTTCCTTTCTTCCACAAAGCAAGTCTTCCCCTTAGCTTGGTTAACTAGGTCTCCTTTTCAGTTGTCATTCAAATGCCAGTTAGTTAAGAAAGACTCTCCTGATCTCCAGACCAAATCTGGTATGCTTCTGTCTTTTCATAATTTGACATAATATAATGGTGATTAATCAATTCTCTTTCCCCAGTAGATTATAAGTTCTCATGGCACAAGCCTTAAGTTTCTGGCTTTGTATTGCTAATATCTGGCATGTGGAAGAGGCTCAAGTAGTATTTGTTGAATGGATTAAAGAATATTTGTTCTGGTAGTTTTAACAGAGAAAGGAATCCCAAGTTATTAAAAACTTCTATTGGTTTTTCTAGGTGTAACAAATGTTATATGATTTACCCAGACCATAGAAATTTCAAGAGTTTTGGAAACAGTATATAATGAAATTAAAGTGAGCAAATTTTACCAGGGAAAAGTTACTTTACTTGTGATTACAAATCTACATTCTACTTTTCATAAATTAATAAGGTTAAAATTGCTTCAATCTGTGACACTAATTCTTTTCATCATGAAAGTTTATTTGGCATTTTAGGATTAATAAGGAATAAGAACTTGTTTTCCTCTTGCACTCTACTTCTACTTTTAAAGGAGCAGAGAGACATCCAAATAGGTAGTGGAAGTGATGCTGAATTAGCAGAAATAGCAGGGGAAAAGTCAACAAATATTCTAAATACTGTAATCTTTATGTGCAAACCATGCATGCAGAGGTACATTAACTCTTGTTAATGATTTATGTTGTATTGAGTCAAGAATCTATTTATCAAACATGGCATGCCTTCCATAAATACTTTCTATCCCTGAAGTGACAGTGGCAGAAAAGAAAACCAAAAGTTTAAAGTCATGACTGCCATTACTTTAAGCTTTTGTGGCTTGGGTTAGTGAACTGGTTCATTGAAATGCTATGGAGAAACTTCTGAAAATCAGATTCCAAAACTGGTGGGTAAAAAATGTGTCACTCAGATTTAGGATTAATCAAATTATTCTGGGGAGAGAAGATAAGTTAAAGAAATCCTTATCAAAAAATTCTGATCTCCAAAATGATTTAACGGACAGAATATTCTAAGATACCTTAGAATCATTATTTTATAGCAGCTGTATAGTGCATCATATTTTGAGATGAGGTATCATAATTTAACATGTGCTAAGCATTGCCATTCTTGGGGTGAGTAATAGCAGAAGAGTGTTGGCTTAAAGGAGCATGACCCATTGGTACATTAAGATCGAAGGATAACAGAAGGAAATGGATGAAGACTGGAAAGGTCAATTGCAATGGAGGAAAACAAGGACAACATGGAAGAGACAGCTAGCAACCAAAGAGATAGTCATGTCACCTGGGAGGTAACACAGGTTAGTCCACCAAGACAATCCAACAAGAGGTGTCAACATGGCTACAAACTTCCAAGGCAATGTATCAAGTTGCTTTGGAAATCATGTTGCAGACATGCTGATTCATGATCACCTTTCTGGATCTATTTTCCCTTCAAAAGATTAACAACTTGTGTTAATTTCAAGTTTGTTAAATATTCTAATTTAGAATCTCTTAGGTTAATAACACAGAGGAGTTTAGTCAAGAGCCTGTCTTTCAATTTTGCTCTAGGGGTGGGTTGTCTAGGTATCCTTGTGAGAGATAATTCCAACTCTAATGGTTTCTACTATTTTTTCCTAGAGTTGAGTGTCATTTTAGTTTCAGTCTTTCAGCCTCTGAACATTATATAATCAGTATTCTGTAATGCATTTGACTTTGATGATCCAACATTTGTTGTGAAACTGGGTCCCCCAAATATAGTACTTTCGTGTGAATAACATATATTTTTAAATAATAGAACTTCCAAAAATATTTTGGTTCCTCAAGTTTCAAAGGGAACATACTCTTCAAAGGCATAGATAGCTATACTTCTGTAGATCAAAGTATGTAGGTTATGATAAGTAGCTTATGGACTCAATAAGTTTCTAGGGTTATACATTTACATAAATTCATGTCTAGCTGATCTCATGAGTTTGAAAGAAATCTCTAAGGATTGAAACTTGAAGTACATGTACATTTTTTTCTAGGCCATTTTAGAAATGAAAACATCCTTAATTATTTCAAGCCCATATAGTAGTGTACAATGTAATTAACTATGGTGTGTGTTTCATACCAAATTAGAGGGTATTTTAACACCAGGATAATTGGACCCAGCAGCACTTGGGAAGTGTAATCAAACAAGTTCACCACTGCATGTTATTTCCCTATGATCTTCTACCCTTCTTTAAGCTCTGCATAGGAAGATGGTCAAGACATCTGGTACAATGTTTCTCATCATGGAAACTTTACTCAGACCTAAATCCAGTTCTAGGTGTTTCTGTTTATTTGGAAATCCCTATCCTTTTGCTATGACTTCACAATCCTTGTGCTACTTTTACTAATGATTTCTTCATTGCTTGTCAGGAAGATGATACCAATCCACTTTACTTCATAATTGATGCTTTGTGATATTTTCTTTGTAATGGGGATAACCTGTTAACATTATCTCTTTGGGTTAATTGGGGATGAAACGTAAAACTGGAGGTGGGGATATAATCCATGTTCTGGAATTTTCTCACACCAGCAACTGCAGGTTCTCAGGATCCAGACTGGAGGCTTGCCTCAGACTGAGGTCTGTGGACCAGTAGAATCAGCAAGACTGGGGGTTTGCTGGAAATGCAAAGTCTCGTACCCCACCACAGGCCTATTGTCTCTGTACTTTCGTAAGTTCCCCTTGTTGATACCTTTTCACATTAAAGCATGAAAAACATCTGTCTAGCTAGAATAAGGAATTCTGTAGGATGGGTCCATAGATTATTTTTCTGGCAGTGTGCACGACAAATAACATGAAAGAACGAAGGAGGGAAATAGAAGGAAGGAGGGAAGGGAGAAAGAGAGAAAGGAACAAATGGAAACAGGCTGTGTAACAGGAAGTCAGGGATCAGGTACTTCAAAATAGATGGAGCCATTAAGTACTGAGACAATTGTCCTCAAAGTTTACCTCTCTTACCTCACCTCTGTCCTTTCTAGTCCTGGTGTTTTCAACTTGCTGCTGACACTAAGCTACCCAAATCCTGATATGTACCTTGTGGAAACTGACCCTTCTATTATCAATACTATGGTAACACAGCTTTCTAGTTGTAGAAGGCATAAACAAAGACAAGGCCATGGTCAGCATTTTTCTTTATAAATTTACCATGGAAGAGTAACAACACTCTTTCTTAACCAGTGCTTAGAGAAAGGCTTTTGCATCTCCTTGGGTCATTGATCCATTTTTGTTTCTGGTTTGAGTAACATGTCATGAGAAAGTCCTGGCAACAAAGATATTCTCGTTAAGTTAAAAAAAAAAACACAGCACTTTTGGCTGCCACACATGGGAAAACTTGACTTTCTCTTAACCATGACTCTTATACAAGGGAAACAAACCAGAGTCCTGCTAATCCTGGCAATGTTCCTGTAGACAGTGTTCTCCTACACATATTCTTTCTGTCTGTATAATCACTTATAATCACATTAGAGTATTTATGAATTAGGTGACTTTTAATACTACATTTTGGCTGAATTTTAAACTATTTACTGAGTCAGCTAAGCAAGAATGTATGAATGCTAAAATTAAAGTCAGTGGAAGTTGAGGAGATGATTCTCAATCACGGCATTCTGATGTTGGGCATTTAATAAATACTGATTTCTTGATTTACGTAAATGCCTCATTCCAGTTAGCATGAAAGCCACTGAAGAAGGTACAAAACACAGGATGAGAAGTTACTCTTAATATTTTTTGAAAGGGAAATATCTTCTCCAGTATTGAAAGATGGTCTGAATAAAGGTTCATATCTGTGTTCCCCTACAATTTAGTATAGATGTAATTTTTCTAGAATATAATGCCTTGGCCCACCATTTATTTATGCTTTTATTGGGTTTTTAAATTAAGAACCAACTGGTTGCTAGATACAAAAGATATCTGTCATCTATGTGTGATAGATTGAATTATGTACCCCAATTCAGATATGTTCTTAATCTTAATCTGCATTCCTGTGGGTGTGAACTCATTGTAAATAGGACCTCATCAGATGTTATTTTTAGTTAAGGTGTGGCTCATTGGAGCATAGGTTTTAATCTAAATTACTGGATGCCTTATAAAGAGAAAGCCTCAGAAAGAGGCCAAAAGCTGGAAGTTAGCAGGGAAACTGGAAGAGAAAGGACAGGATATCACCATGTGATGGGAGGCAGAAATGCAAGTCAAGGAATGCCAAGGATCCCTGGGAGCCAGCACCAAAATACTACAGTCTTCAGGGACAAAGGAAGCCTTGCCAATATCCTCACTTTGAACTTCTTTGAGCCTCAAAACTGTGAGCCAATAAATTCCTGTAGTTAAGGCCAAACCAGTTTGTAGTGTTTGTGCTAGCAACTTTGGCAAACTAAGACCATATGTAATATATGTCACATGCATGTACAGGCATACCTCAGAGATATTGCAGGTTCAGTTCCAGGCCATGACAATAAAGCAGATATCACAATAAAGTGAGTCAAATGAATTTTTTGGCTTCTTAGTGCAAATAAAAGTTATGTTTATACTATACTGTGGTCTATTAAGTGTGCAACAGTATTATATCTAAAAAACAGTATAATTGTCTTAATTAAAAAAACACATTGTTGCTAAAAATGCTAGACATCATCTGAGCCTTTAGCAAGTCATAGTCATCTTGCCTAGATGTTGACGGCTGCTGACTGATCAGGGTGGTGGTTGCTGAAAGCTGGAGTGGCTACGGCAATTTCTTAAAATAAGACAACAGTGAAGTTTGCCACAGCGTTGACTCTTTCTTTCATGAACATTTTCTTTGTAGCAGGCAATGTTATTTGAGAACATGTTACCCACAGCACAACTTCTATTAAAACTGGAGCCAATCCTCTCAAACCCTGCCACAACTTTATAAAGTAAGTTGATGTAATATTCTGAATGCTTTGTTGTGATTTCAACAATGTTCACAGCATTTACCATGACTACATTCTGTCTCAAGAAATCACTTTCTTTGCTCATCCACAAAAGGCAAGTTCTCATCCATTCAAGTTTTATCATGAAATTCTGGCAATTCAGTCACATCTTCAGGCCCCACTTCTAATCCTAGTTCTCTTGCTATTCCCACCACATCCACTGAAGTCTCGACTCTCTCAAAGTCATCCATGGGGGTTGGAATCAACTTCTTCCAAACTCCTGTTGATGTGATTCACTTCCTTCCATGAATCACAAATAATCTTAATGGCATCTAGAGTGCTGAGTCCTTTCTAAAGGTTTTCAGCTGGCTTTGCCTTGATCCACCAGAGGAATCATCTATGGTAGCTAAAGCCTTACAAAATGTATTTCTTAAATAATTAGACCTGAAAGTCAAAATGACTCCTTGATCCATGGGCTGCATAAGAGACATTGTGTTAGCAGGCATGAAAACAACATTCATCTCATGTATCTCCATCAGAGCTCTTGGATAAACAAGTGCATTGTCAATGAGTAGTCATATTATGTATGAAAGGAATCTTTTTTCCTAAGCAGAAGGTTTCAAAAGTGGACTTAAAATATTCGGGAAACCATGCTGTAAACAGATATGCTGTCAACCAGGCTTTGCTATTCCACTTATAGAGCACAAGCAGAGTAGATTTAGCCTAATTCTTAAGGGCCATAGGCTTTTCAGAATGGTGAATGAGCATTGGTTTCAACTTCAAGTCCCCAGTGCATTAGGACCTAACAAGAAAGTCACCCTGGCATTTGAAGCTTTGAAGTCAGGCACTGAATTTCCTCTCTAGCAAATGAAAGTCATTGATGGCATCCTCTTCCAATAGAAGGTTGTTTCATCTACATTGAAAATAGGTCATTTAGTATAGTCACATTCATCATTCGCCTTAGCTAGATCTTCTGGAAATCTTGCTACAGCTTCTACATAAACATTTGCTGTTTCACCTTGTACTTGTATGGCATGGAGATGGCTTCTTTCCTTAAACTTCATGAACCAACCTCTGCTAACTTCAAACTTTTCTTCAGTGGCTTCTTCACTTCTCTCAGCTTTCACAGAATTGGAGAGTCAGGGCCTTGCTCTGGATTAGGCTTTGGCTTAAGGGAATGTTGTGACAGGTTTGATCTTCTGTCCAGACTGCTAAAACTTTCTCCATATCAGCAATAAAGCTGATTTGCCTTCTTATCGTTAATGTGTTCAGTCGCGTAGCACTTTTAATTTCTTTCAAGAACTTTTCCCTTGCATTCACAGCTTGGCTAACTGTTTGGCATGAGAGGCCTAGTTTTGGGCCTATCTCAGCTTTCAACATGCCTTCCTCACTAGTGTAATCATTTCTAGCATTTGATTTCACGTGAGGGACGTGTGACTCTTCCCTTCACTTGAAGACTTAAAGGCCATTGTAGGGTTGTTAACTGGCCTAGTTTCAATATTGTTGTGCCTCAGGGAATAGAGAGGCCTGAGGGAGGGAGAGGGATGGGGAGCCTTTGGTCAGTGGAGCAGTCAAAACATATATGATGTTTATTGACAAGTTTTCCATCTTACATTGGTGCAGTTCATGGTGCCCCAAAATAATGAAAATAATAACATCAAAGATCACAGATCACAGATCACTGTAACAGATTTAATAATGAAAAATTTGAAATATTGCAAGAATTACCAAATGTGACACAGAGACACAAAGTGGGCACATGGTGTTGGAAAAAAGGTGCCAATAGATTTTCTTGATGCAGGGTTACAACAAATCTTCTGTTTGTAAAAAAGATGCAGTAACTGTAAATTGCAAGAAAGCAAAGCACAATAAAATGAGGTATGCATCTATATATATGTATATGTAAACATACATGGATATATATGTGCACACATATATGTGATTGCCTTCGGGTAGATAACTAAGTAAGGAAATAAAATTTGGAAAAAATTATAGAATTAATATATGGTAAGTTTCATGAGAGACATTTCGACATCAGAAGAAAGTCTCCTCACCACTTGTTTTGGGTTGATATGGGAACGATTCATACAAGGGACAATAGTGGAACTCAGAGGTTTTTAGGGCAAATACTATCATCCTTGCCTGAGATTTAGATGAAAAATTTGCCATGGCCATTTCCACACTGGAAATACTATTGATTAAATAATGTGACCACACTCATTTCTGAATAGCCAAGACAAATTGCTGTTTTAAAAGCCACCATATTCCATCCCTACACACTTGAGATAGACTTATTCCTGGGAGATAGGAGAAAGAAAAGAAGAAGAAAAAAAGAAAATCTGCAATACATTTTAATAGATTCAGAACACCTTATGGTCCTGGCCACCAGAAAACAAGGTCGCAAGAAATATACTTATAAAAATCTACTTAGAAGGAAACAAAAGTTTTATTCCATATAATAATCAGGAACTCTTTGTGAGTGAGCGGGTGAGTGCATGTATGATTCCCTATTGTATATAAAACCCAAATATCTTGTTTGATTGACATGCTTATTTTACAGTGGGTTTAGATTCTTATAGATACATTAATATATTTATTACTCTCTTCTTAGTAGCTACATGTTTAGTGTTTGGCAAATTCCCATAGATGACTTAAGTGGGGAAAAGGTTCGTGAACAAATTCACCGTTATTTGCCCCGTTGCTAACTTTTCTGGAAGCCAAAATGGTGGTTTCCAAGCACTAAAGATTTATTTCCAATAACATATTCCATTTCTCAAAAGAAGAAGAAGGAAAAAATGGAATATACCTCCCAAGTTTTGGGCTTTGAACCTCATAGGCATTTTCCGCAAGGAGAAATAAAAACTTCTAAATATTGATCTTCAGTGTAAAACTTCTAGCTATCGATCTCAGTTTCCTTGTCAGGAACTTGCAATTATGCCATCCCAGGCAGATCTTGGCCAGAATGATTTCATATTTAATCAGCTCTTTGATGTAGAAAAGTGTTAAAAGCCTATTGAACATCTCCCATTTTCTTTCCCATTCCGGGTATGCTTCCTCCTAAAACTATTCAGACTCTCTCACAGTTGGATTTGTGAAGCCTTTGGAAAGGCTTTTCCCTTTGACTTTTTTTGCCTTCTGTGTTGTAGCTCCCCATATTGGGGTTTCCCAAATTTGCAAAGAGCTGGAGCAAATTTTTAAAATCCAACAGTGCTTGGCCATCATAAACAAATTTTCACAGACTATCAGCACACTTACTATGATCTACAATTTCTCTAACATCTCCACTCCCCTTCTTTGTCTAACTCAAGGCATAGACTTCATGCTTTGGGACACCCTCCTGGGATGCCATTCTTGGGAGCAGATGGGCTAATAAATGTACATAACATCTCAGAATTCCAGCAAAGGAAGTAAGTTTAATTTTAGAGTCCCATGAAAATATAGGGCTTTAAAACACGACTCAGTGAAGGAAAATCCAAAACTTTAATCCTTGGAATATTTAGGTGTGTGCACGGGGTGTAGAGGAAAATTACCAGTATTAGAATATTCTGGAATAAAACGCTCTTAGCAAGAAAATTGCTGGGAGCTCAGGTACTTATTTGAAGATGACTGTGCTTAACACAAACAGGGAAATATTTGAAAAGATAACTTTAAAAGATAACTACCCAGGTTTTTCTGCTGTTGGCAGTGGTATGCAGGTTAAATATGAAATGCTATGACATTTGGGGCTTGCTCTTCAGAAGGCTCAGAGCTAAAAAGGTAAGAATCTTGGAGCTTCTCTCATTTGATATACAGCTGTTTAAATAGAGTGGGCTTAGACAAGTGACCTGGTGGAACATTTGCACTTGAGCTTGCTTCCTCAAAGGATAAAATAAAAGTTTTACTTTTAAAATGGTGAGAAAGGGCACCAGGAATATTACCTCAGCAAAGGGAATGGGGGAGAAAAATAACGATAAACAGATTTGAGCACTAGCTTCCAAAGGATAGTAATGCAATTTTTTTTCTGCAGCTGCCCTCTAATATGTCCACCTGATTCCAGCAGGTGCTGTGCTTGCAAAGGTGGAAAATATTTCATCAAATTACAGAGAAAATAACCTTTCCTTCTTATTCTGCCACTAACTCCCTGAGATTTTTACCTCTAAGGAAAACATAGGCACTTTTATCCAGCTCCCTGGAGTTAGTTTAAATCTGTGGTTTTGTACAGATGGTTGCTTAAACTACAATGGTGTTTGTGTCAACACTTTCAGAGTGGGTAGAATAACATATATATATGTGTGTGTAAATGGAAGGAGGGAGTACTTTACTGATACCACGAGATAGTAAATTCCCATTGTTTAAGCCAGTCCATTGCATGGTATTTGTTTTAGCAGCTAGGAAACTAATAGAAGTCTAATAATGGAATTTGGACTATCACAGGAGGTTAAAGGAGTGTAAACCTGGGGAAGTTGTTTGAAATCTCAATGATGGTAGAGATGTGGTGAGATGTTGTTCTGGTTTGCCAATGCTGTCCTTAGGCAAAATACCAGAAATGGATTGGCTTTTATAAAGGGGATTTATTTGGTTACAAATTTACAATCCTAAAGCCAGTAAAGTGTCCAAACAAAGGCATCAACAAGAGGATACCTTCACTGAACAGTGGTGTCTGGAATGCCTCTGCTAGCTTGGAGGGCACGTGGCTGGCGTCTGGTGGTCCTGGATTGTGTTTCAGCTCCTCTCTCAGCCCTGTGTATCCTTAGCTTAGCATTTCCAAGCATTCTTCTGTCTGCAACTCCAAGCGTCTCTGAGCATCTCTGTCAGTTCCCAAGTGTCTCTCCAAAAGTCTCTCTCAGGTGCTATCAGGGAGTTTCGTTGTCTCTTAGCTTCTCTGGAGCAAACTCTGGGCCAGCATCTCAAAGCATCAGCAAGCATTTCTGGGTCTCCTGGCTTAGCACATCCTGGGGTATTTTCATCTCTCTGCTTCCTGTGTGAACTCCCTTTAAAGGACTCCAGTAAACTAATCAAGACCTACCCTGAATGGGTGGGGTCAAATCTCCATGGCAACATTCAATCAAGAGGTCACACCTTCATCATAAAGATTAATCAATCTGCCCCCACAAGATTGCATTAAAGAATATGGCTTTTTCTGGGGGTCATAATATATACAAACCAGCACAGATGTGTATTCTTATTTACTTTTGGAAGGGATGTACATTGGTTGAACCACTCCCAAAAGTGAATGTTAAGTCAAGAGCCTTCAAAAAGTTAATTTCCTTCGGTCCATTTATTCTATTTCTAGCAACTTATTCTAAGGAAATGATCAAAAGTTCACACAGTTATTTATTTGTTAATGGTAAAGAAGAGAATGATAAGGTTTTAACAATACCAAGGACGAATTTTATTAAGTGTTTACTGTTTGATACAATGTGTAAAACACCTGGCATGCCTTATTACAATTAGTCTTCCCAGCAAGCCTCTAAACTAAGTTCACATTTCTATGCTAGCTTTAACAATGTGGCACACGGCTTACTTTAAATTAACACAGCTTGAGGGCCAAGGAGCTAGATTGTCTGGCTCAGGTTTAGAGCCTTTGTGCAGTGTGCAAAGTACATGATTTTTTTGTATATGGAAACCCTGTGTTGATTCTAGGAACCTCACTCCCAAACTCTACCACCAAACTGCCTTTTCCAGAATGTTCACAGCCACAGTTTTTTCAAAATGCCCTCCAACTTACCTCAGTTTGATAGTACTTTAAGGTCCTTAGAAACAATTGAACTATATATGACGGGAGGTATGGGGTAGAGCAAATGACTCAGAAAAGGGATACCACTGTGCTATTGTTTCAAGCACATGGTGGGATTAATTTCATGGTGTCCTTGTGGTTGGTAGAGCTCTGAGTCTAGTTCTAGCAAATGAGTTGGGAGTGAAAATGATGTATTTACCTACTGGTCTAGAGTATTTAATTGCCATGCGAGACTCTTCAACACTCTCTTTCCTTTGGCTGCAGCAAACTGCAATTTTCTAGACTGAGGCTTCTCTATCAGTCTTAGACCTAGAGGGAAAATGGAATGGCAATGCTGTTGGACAGAGCCCCCAGCCAACCTACATCAGCAACAACAACAACAACAACAAAAAAACCTTGTTCCTTCAAGTTATTGGGATTTGGTATTTTTTTTTTTTTTTTTTTTTTATCACAGTATTACCCAGCTTAACCTGATTGAAAATAAACATCACTCTATCTCACAGTCTACTACTTCTGACCCAACATTTGTGAGCCTCTGGTTTCTTGTCTATAAAATGAAGTCATTAATAGCTTCTTATTGTATAGGATTATTTTAGGATCAAATGAGATAAAATTCAACACAGATAGGAAATACTACTATATTAGATGCTTTGTTCCTTAGTAGTGGCTGGAATTGTATCCTAAAGTAATCAAAGTTAAGGATAACTCAGAATAGTTTTGCAGTTATTTAATGATTGTAAATATGTTTACAGATTCAGCTGGACCATACTTAAATAGGATCTTAGAAGACCCTGTTCACAAATGAGTTCCCATCCTGACTCACCTGAACATATTCAAAGACATTGTTTACACATGTTTTCACACCTACAGTAACATGGATTACGATTAAGAACATGTCATTTCTTGGGGTACATAATTCAGTCTGCCATACATGGTAAATGAGAAGGCATGATCTAGCTCTAGATAAAAATGTATAAAGTAGGGGGCTACTGTGAATCACAGGTTCATGTTCATTTGACTCTACAGCCTCATGAACATTTGATTGTTGCCCAAAATAATAGTTTAATACCAATCAAACCATAGCTAAAATCATTATGCTTGGGAGATATTCACCACATTTTAAAAAGGTAAAATAGTTTAAAATTCCACTCAAAAGATGTTCACTTAATGAGTTATCTGAGGGTACATTTTGCATCATAATCACATTGGTGGACACATCAAGAAGTTATCCTTCTTAGAACTGAGAAATGATTGAGCACTTCAAAAAATTCTACCTAAGATGTTTTCTTTTCCCATTCTTTCATGTTATAGATGGTTAAGGAAATTAGAAGTTACTTTTAAAAGAAAATGGAATTCAATTCAATTCAATAAATGCCTTTTAAATACCTACTGTGGGCAGATCCTTTGTCAAGCACCAGAGATACAACAGTAGAAGAAATAGATAAGATCTCCACTTTCAGAGAGGTTGTAATTTATAAGAGAAGATGGGTATTAAACACTTCCTTACAAGTTTTCAAGTGGTATAATATGGCAAGGGGTTATATTTTTGCCTCTTATAAAGGCTTGGATTTCTCATCCCAGTGGCCATGGGAAAGCTTCCATATAGGTGAGAATATTTGTTTCAGTTCTCAAAATTTCAAAACAAAGGGTCAACTTTCCATGTTCATTTGGTTCCTAAAACTTATGGTCAGTTCCATAAGTTGCACTTGAAATATAGATTCTTGAATGTATTTACAAAACATTCCAACATTAGAAATTGTCTCTTTTATAGATAATCTTGAGATAATTCTATTTGCATAATCTTCTAAGTATTCTTATTATATCCTTGGATGAAATCAAAAGACTAGAAAATTATACACATGGACTTCGTTAGCTTAGCCCCTTATTCACTTATATGTGCTTTGATGTAACAGCATCAGCCATTATCAACAGTTGACAGAGGAAACAGCCAAATAAATCTCACTTTTATATTTCCTATAAAGCTAGAATTAGGCACAAACCTATTTTGGCTACTTGCCTCCCTGTTTATAATTGCACATGATGAAATCCTTTCCAACAATGTTTTAAAAACCAAAATGCATATTCCTGGAAATTTGGAATCAGTAGCTGATGGGGATTTTACATTTTGAATATAGATTAATTTTAGTATATGTTGTGATTAAGATACATACCTCAAGTTAAGAACTTGTTTTAAAATATGACAGTAGAGAATATTTATTTTAAATAATTGCTATATTACTTTCTATGGGATACTAATTAGTGTGCCGTTTTATTTCCTTTTGCCCTCAGCTTCCAGGAAGCTGAAATTCAGAAGTCGATGATTTATAATATTACTTCTGTCATTCTTAGTGGCTGAAATATGTATATCATTCTTCATTTTATGGCTTTAATTCCTGTTCTTATTCTAATGAGAATTGTCTTATTGAATATGCCTTTTATTGTATGACATCACTAGATTTTTTGTAGTAAGAAGAGTTAAAAGGAAATAAAATTACAAAGATCTAAACACTTCTTTTTGCCATTCAGTGACTTTTCTTTTAGTTGTTAGCATCTGCATGAGCTTCTGAACTATTTTAACTCACTGTGTGGTTTAACATCTCTGTACCTCAAGGCATCTCAACATCCAATAAACTTTTAATACCCAAACATTTGTGAAACAAATAAGGAAAGTCACAGCTGAGCAGTTTTGACAAAGGTAAGCCAGAGACAAAATTAATTCCTAAAATGGTGTTTTCTCTTTCAGTGAGAGACAGAAAAAGCACCACAGATTTATTAGTCATTGATTTAAAATGATCCAGGGTCTGTTCTGTTGAAGAGGTGCATTTCATAAGTAGAAAAGATGAAAGAAATCTTCTCAGGCTTGGATTTATAGCTCAGCTCTTGTAACTCAAAGAGAAGGCATCACAAACCGAGTTGCCAGCTGTTTTGTGTCTCACGTGGCAATCAATAATTCAGGTAAACATTAACTCAGAGTAAATCCGGCTTCTTTGGTACCTTCACTTCTGCAGGTCTGAAGAGGCCAATCTGTTTCTAGGGAGGACAGATCGGTGCCCTTAATAGAGTCAAAGCAATTACTTGAACAGCCTGGCGCATTCCCAGCAGTTCATTTGCATCCACTTCCATCCGGACCAGACCCTGGGAGGCCTCTGGCCTCTCCCTGAGATCTCTGCTTCTCACAGATAACTTTCAACTCTTTTGAAACAGAAATCGACAACCCTGCAGAATATCATGTAGCGTATCTCTTGATTGGATACCATTATTTACACACTTTGCAGGGAGTTAAACAGATTGATATTTTCTTTTTAAATGAAACAAGGCCTCCAAGATGAGTGTTAAAAATGGAATGAATTCACTGGTTCATTAAAAGACATCCTAAATCTCTTATCTTTTGATCTATATCTAAAACTAAAGGGACTTCTGCAAAGATTTTCTGCGGTTACTACATAATCACTTCCACTGATGTTATTGCTTAAATTTAAATCTCGTAATTCCTGCTGATGTCTACCATTCCTGTCAAGAAGCAGCTATGCACCTTGTTGGTGCACGTTTCAGTGGGGAAGAGAATTAGCAAACAGAAATATCAAATACAAAGGGGATTTGCTGAACTATTTCCATGAGATTGGTGTTTGAAGTAAAACTCCTAGCACATTTGAAACAGGAAGCTTTTTATTCCTCCGATTCACTGTTTTTTATGGATGCATGATATTCTATTAGAGATATATCTGGTGATGTAATTTGTATTTCTTCTTCACCGTCATATTTTCTTTGCCTTTTCCTTTTCTTTTTCTTCAAAGTACATGAACCATATCCATTTGGCTCAAAATAAACAATGCTGTTCAAAAAAGCAATAGTTTTGCTAAAATCAATGCTCCTAGTAATAACAGTTTCCTTTACTCAGTCTCTTTTATTGGATGGATCTCAAAGTAATTAGAGGATTACATATTACCCTATTCTTTCTCGTTATCTAAAAGCAAATGACCTACCTCTTTGACACACTTATAGCTTTGTTGTTGTTGCTGTTGTTTTTTCTTGGCACTTCTACTCAGCTAAATGGCAGCAGGTTGCAGATTTCGCAGCTCTTGTCCCCAGTACTCTCCCCACTCTTTCAGACCTTCAATCCAGAAAATATCCCAGCATGGCTCTCTTAAGAACTGCCCGATTTCATAAGCCCTAAGTGTTTGGTAGCCAAAGGATGGTGTTACTATTTCTAAAGTAAATATTTGAGCCATCCAAAAAACAAACAAAACAACCCTCTGCCAAACCTCAAACCAAACCAAACCAAAATATAAGCCTGAAAGAAATGAAACAATGTACGACTTGTATAAACATTTGGTGTTTATAGTGCTATCTTTTTTCTACCCTAAAAGACAGAATCAGAATATTTTTTAACAAGCATTATCTTTTTCTTTTTACATCTTCACTGAGGTATAATTTACATACCATAAAATTCACACATTGTGAATTCAATAGTTTTTAATAACCTTTTAGATTGTATTATCATCACCACAACCCCGCTTTAGGATATTTCCATCACCCTCCAAAATTCCCTGGAGTCCAATTGTGGTCAAATGCCCAACCCTCCCACTCTATCCCCCTCCCCACCTCCCATTGCACCGAATCAACACAAGGTTAAGAGAGAAAGATATCAGTGCCATTTTGGAAGTGTGTGATTGACAAAATGAATGCCTGGACAATGAAATTGCAATGAACTTGGAACAATTGTTGATATAGAGATGAAGAATTATTTCTATTTCAAAAAATGAAACCATTCAGGGGAAGATGGGAGGGTATGAGGCTTAGCGGGACACAGAGATGATAATAGTGGGAGCAAATACTTACATAGTGCCAGCGCTATACCACGAACCGTTCTGAGCATTTTTGGGTATGTCCACTTTATGTAATGTACATAACAAACCCATGAAATAGTAGCACTGCCATCTCCATTTCACAGATAAGGAAACTGAGGCCCAGACAGATTAAGGAAATAAACTTATGATCATCCAGATGATGAGAACCCAGGAAGTCTGACACTAAAGTTCACACTGTCACTCAGTACTCTACACTGCTTCCCATCTGTGTCACCTGGGTTACAAAGCCTGAGTTACTATGAGGTGGAGACCTGTATAAACTGGAGACAACTGGCTGCCAGTCAACTGACTATCAAGGTTGTATGATCCAGAATGATAAGGCCAAGAAGGAAACACCCATGTCAGGTTGGCTGCACTATAAGCAACACAAGCAGAGCTGTTGGTGTTACAAAGTGAAAAGTGTTCATGAGGGTGGGAGGGAACCCGCTAAAAGGACAGGAGCCAGGCAAACACACAAGCATCAGAGCAGAACTTGTTTAATGATTCCTCTCTGGTTGAGGACCATGCTTTGCATTTCTGCACACAAAGCAATATCCTCTAATGACTTTGCATCCGTGTTAGCTTGATGTTCTTCTATCCCCCATTTCTCCTTGATCTGCTTGATTAAAATTTCCCTTTTCCTAGACTCCCCCTCCCTACCTAGCCCACCCTTTATGCTTTCTCCAGATGTGGTACAACCACTGCGTGGTCTCTGAACAGATTTTAGACTAATTTGTTTAATGGTTTTGTGTTCTCTTTTTTGCTGATACTGGAGGATTTCAGAAGTCTAAGGAGACTTCCATGGAAGCTATCCCATGGTAACTTGAGTCTCAAGTTTGTGAACATATATCATGGCAGCTTTGACAACTCAAGTACTTCCTGGAGTCCACAGCCAAAATGGGAAATGCAGCTGGGGCAGATGTTTTGGACTTGGAGTTGCCTTCTTGGTTTTCAAAGCTGAGAGATTCAGATGCTTGGCCTTTAAGAGGACTCCTTGCCAAGCTAAGCTGGTGAAATGACTGGAGAAGCACCAATGTATTCACTACCACAAACTCACTGCCCTGGGCCAGGAGGATTATTCTGGCAATAGTTTGTGAAGTGGCTGGCATATTTGATACCTAATAAGTAAAAGAGGAAAAGAAAAAGAAGATGCGTTATTAAAGAAAACAATGAATGTACATAAAGCCATCCCTCTGGAATGATATGTAGACTTGGAAGACCTAATTAACAGAAACGGATTCATCCATAATAAATTTTCTGACAACATCATAACAAGGGCGTGAATGTCAGAAACAGATGGAAAAGAATACATATCAATGCTATTTCTGTTCAAAAATGTAAGACTCCAGCCCTTGTTTTCTTTTATCAATCCAAATCATCAAAAAATGTTGTTTTAAAGAGGCCATTAAATCCTTGTATTAAAAAAAATTAGGCCATTAACCATCTCATATCTAGATGATTTATTTTCACACATTGCTTAACTTTTGCTCTTATTTTCTCAGACAAAATATATCTTTTTGGAAAGACAGAGACAAGAAGCAATTTCCTAGGTTTTGGTTTTTCTCCTTGCTCTTTAACCACGGCTACAAAATTTCCTCAGTTTTTGTTTGAATAGCCTTATCACTGTCAAATCTTCAATTTAGCATAGTGCAATCATGTAAGAACTTTTTTCAGCAGTCATCAGTTTAAAATTGTGGTCCAGTAGAAAATCAAGTTTTTAATTTCGATGTAACAATAACCCACAAAACAGTAAATTCAGCTATTCATGGGGCATCTTCAATGTGTGGTCTAGTGTGGTGAGTACAAAGTTGTCTGGACTGGAAGCAGTAGATCTGGCCTCTGGTACTGGTTTCCCTTTTAGCTACATGACTGTTAGCAAGTTAGATACTTCTCAGCTTCTTGGCTGCTTAATTTGTAAAATTAATTTTATTTTACTAGTATACCTTCTAGAACTAAGCTGTAAGTAGCAGAAACCAATGCTGGCTAGTTTAAGCAGAAAAGAAATGTACTAAAGTGTATAGAGCAGCTCACGGAATCTTGGGGATGGTTAGGGACCTGATCTTGGAAGTTAAGGAGGTAAAAACAACATGGACAGTCTGGGAGACGGCCCTTTGGGTATGGACTCTACCAACTTGTACTACTAAATCCACCAGCCTTGGACACTGGAGGCCACTGCTAAAACCACTGGCATCACGGCCTCTGGAAACCAGTGTAACTATTGCAGCTGCCACCACACTTGTCTGCAAGGACACTGAGTAACCACTTCTTGGTGTTCCTCGTTTGGATCAGGCATGTCTGATTGGCAAGGCCAAGGTGCCAGGCCTGTGCTTCAGCTGCAAGGGGAGAACAATGCAAAGATCTTTTGTCTTTTCAATTTCTATAGTGGGAGGATGCTCCCTCTAAAAGGTAGAGATTGCCCCAAATATAAAAAGAGATTTTCAATACAGCACAACCCAAAATACGGATGCCACTAGAAGAAGCATTTCAAATTCTGGCATCTCCTAGAATACCAACTTATGATTTGAATGCTGCATTTTCTAGAAAAGCACTGGAGATTGCTTATTATATTGGTGCATTTATTAATAGCACCTCTGTTCACTCTCATTTATGTCCTGGTTTATAAGGTGTGGTAGGCAGAATAACGCCCCTCCCAATGATATCCAGGGGAAATTAAGGTAGCTAATGGAATTAAGGTTGTTAATTAGCTGACTTTAAAATAGGACAATTATTCTGGATTATCTATTGGTGGGCCCAATGTAATCACAAGGGTCTTTAAATGGGGAAGAGAGAGACAGACAGAAGAGGGAGAGCCAGAGTGTTGGCAATATGAGAAAGACTCGACCCTTGGTTAGTGACTTTGAGGACAGGGGACACGAGCCAAGGACTGCAGGCAGCTTCTAGAAGCTGGAAAATGCAACGAAATGGATTCTCCCTAGAGCCTCCAGAAGGGTCTTGGTCCTTGATTTTAGTCCAGGGAGACCCATTTCTGATTTCTGACCTCCAGAAATGTATAATAAATGTTCTTTTAAGCCACTAAATTTGTGGTAATTTGTTACAGCAGCAGTACAAAACTAACACATAAGATCAGTGAGAAAGTCAACCTGTTTACATACTAAGAGCATATATTTGCAATAAACTACCATATCTATATAGGATTTTCTTTATGCATACAACTATAGCATCTGATTTTATCCTGATAATCCTGTATGCTTGGGAAGTTAGGAACACACTCAGCAGCTATCTCCCTGCCCTTGCTTAACAATCCCCCCCCCTTTCTATTGTGTGCAGATGTTTCAATGTTTCCATTCCATAGCCCAGGTAAGGGTGGGGGGGCAGGCTATTAGGTCTAATGAAAAGGCCTGACCATACCTTGAACCCAGAAACCCGGAACAAGCAGTTTCAGCTGCTTATCAGGGTGGAAACTCTCCCCCTCTCCCTGGGGTTGCATAAATACCCTGCCCTAGGGCAGCACAGATTTGTCTCTCCTCTCAAGATGAAGTAGGGCTAGGGCATGTGGAGCTGTCATCCACAGGTCCTGATCCGAGCAGTTGGCTTCCCCTGGAACCTGGCCATGATGGGCTCTCTTCCTCTGCTCTTTTAGACCCTTTATGCTATAAATAATAAAGTGGTCATTTGCTGAAGGTTTCTGTTGTGCCTGAGCCTGTGATGCCGTGGTGCATGATGTAGCAACTTGCTCCACACTTTGGGGTATCGAGAGCAGGTGTTTTCAGCCCTATTTTATAAGTAAAGAAACTGTTACTTGACAAGGTAGACCAATGCCATTCCATGAGTTGCAGATCTAGACCCTGCCCCTTCCGATTGCTCCAACCAGTATCTCAAACCTTTATGAAAAAAGTATCTCAACTTCAATTCGTTAGAATACCAGAGGAAGAAGTATTGAAGATAGCTGAAAGAGTAGGAGGAGGAAACTTCAGCTCTTATATTATATTCTGTGCTCCAAACCAGAGCTTCCCAGCTGGGGTGCCCCTCCGTGGCGGGGTGTTGTGAAAAGGTCCTCTCGCAGTTCTCTGTGGCATTCAGAGCCCCCATTAGCCTCAGACAGACAAACTGCCCATCATTTTCCTTGTTGTGCTTTATGCTCTGATTCTAAACAATTCAGTAAAGCGGTTCTGATGAACTTGATATTTCTGTTTTAGCTGAGCCTTAAAGGAGTGAAAGGAATTTTATAGGCAAAGGGCTGGGGAGTGGGGTGGAGACACTATTATTTGCAGGAATAGCAGCCAGGCAAAGGCCTGGAGGCCCTGGGTGCTTCTCTCCTTTTTGGACTTACAGACACTTCTGGTAAAACTGAAGAGCAGGTGGAAGGTGACAGAGTTTAAGGACCAGGTAAGGTGGTGCTGGGTCATGAAGGACCTTCTAGATCAGATGGTCTTCCATGCTGAAGCCACAATTTCTGATCGTATAATAACATACAGAAAAATACAATTTCTCTATTCTGTTTTCAGTGAAAGTGATAATAATTGTCCAAATGTTGACTTAAATAGTTCCAATGACCAGTAGCTAATACCCATGCATTATGTCTGTTGTATTGTCTATGTTGTAACCATTGTCCTTAGTATTTTATTATATTAAATAATTAAATCTCACACCAACCACATGAAGTAAGTGCTATTATCCTCAAATCACAAATAAGAAAGGTGAGCCAGAGGCCTTTCCCCAGGTTATGCATTTGAATTATGCATTTGAACTCACTGAGTCTATCTTCCAAATCTTTGCTCTTAGCTACAATACTGCACCCTAATTATAAAATTCCATTTAACCCATCTCCATCACATTTGCCATATGAGTTCTTGTGACTAATATAATTTTGAATTATTTTGAATTATAAGCAATAGGGGAATTGTACACATACTTTGGATTCTTATGGCTTACCAATATGATAATAAAGTTACCCAAAGTGGAAGTGTATGTTCCTGACTTCTGAAAAAACTTGTTTCCTTTTGGGCATGTAAACACTCTGAACTTTAGTTTTTCATCCATAAACTGAAAATGAAAAATGATAATATCTTCCTAAATGAGATGATTTTTGGGCAAGTGACATGTACACACCTAAGAATGTAATGCGCAAAACTAAATCTGACACTACAAAGTAAGGCGTTTGCAACAATATCAGAACGTAAGATAATGAAACTTCTACCAAGGTTTATTTGCAAAACAACAGAGACCACATTACCTTCTGAACAGGTACAGCATTTAGCTTCAAGATTATTTATTTATTCTTTCATTCATTCTCTCGTTGAATAAACTTGCTTTAGGCTACTTTGATTCTGTCCCTGTTCTGAGTCCTGGTGACACAATGACTATAAGGCTCTTTCCTCAGAGGTCTGTCAGTCTATGGAAGAGTCAGACATAGACATAGATGCAAATTATAGTGCAATATGGCAAGCAACAGACAGTGCAAAGTAGAGAACTTCATGGCAGCCCCAAAGACGGGGACCTAGCCATCCCGGAGTTTTAAGGAAAGAATTCATAGTAGAGAAGGTGTCCCCATATTTTGCCAGAACAAGTATCAATGCAACTTTAGTTAAAGCAAGACAGGAATCGGTTACCAGAAGATCAAGATTCAGACTCTTCCTCTCTGGTGACACATTACAATAAACAGGCAAGTTGGTGGCGCCATCTCTATTTCTTATTTTTTCCCTCTCAAATGCACCTTGTTCATATTTGCCAGATCTATGCCCGTAATGTACAAACTTAATCAGGGTCAGTCTGGGATTGTACACCTTTTAAAAAGCTTCCTTACCAGTGGTCATCACCCAGGGATATGGTTCTTTATTTGTTCACAGCCAGCCAGGGCAAAGAAAACCAGGTTCCTTAATGGGTGGGGAAAGTCTGGTATAAATGCTGGGAGAGTTTCTCAAAATCTCCTTTGAAAACCATTGCTGAACACATGTTGGAATGAGATGCTGTTTAAAACAAAACAAAACAAAACTCACTAGTGTTTTCCCATCCAAATCGTCCTTCAGAGGTTTTATAGCCCAGTGAGGGCTCTTAAGACAGCACGTGTCCGGTTTATTATCAAAAATGCTATTTTGGAACACGTGCAAAGAATTAGAAAAGTGATTGTAATAATATTGCCTCATCCTGAGGGTTATGGTAGTACTTGTCTGGAATCATATGCATTTTCAAAAGTGATGTGATGGTCATAAAAGTGCACGGTTATCTACTTTTTATATTGAGCAGAGATATTTTTGAGTAAGTTCCCATTTCACTATTTCCCCTCTTTAGCTCATTATTTCTTTAGTTCCAATTACTTCCTAACACCTTCCTTGAACTCTTAGGGCAGTTTCTTTGTGGTCCTCCCCAAATACCAAGTGCATTCAGTCTCCACACTCTGCCGATGCCTGGAATTCCAAATTGCTCTTCCCTAGTCCAATTCTCCTATTCTTTAAGGCCCAAAGCTCATCCCAGATCCCTAGTGAAGCTTTACTTGTGTCCCTGGCTACTTGGGTTCATGATGATTTCCCTAGTTCAGATGCTCTGTTATGGGGTCAGAATAGGCTTTGTGGTCCTTATCTGTCAGGGTATGCAAAATTGTGGTGTGGAATCCCATACACCCCAAATCTCAGAGGCTGTGCAAGGCAAACATTTGTTTCTTTCCAATGTTGCATCTCAGGGTGGCTGGGGCCTCTACTCTGCTTCGCCTCTGGGACAGCGTGGTTGGCAGAGAAACCACTAGCTGGAAACTTGCCAGTTGCACAAGGGGAGGGGAAGGGAACTCTGGAGGGTCTCACACTAGCACTTGCATGCTTTATCCAGAAAGAAACACATGTCACTGTGCTTGCAACTCATTGGCTAGTGCTAGGCACATTGCTCCTCCCACCACAAAGGAGCCAGGAAAAGCAATCTTACCTTGTGCCTGGAAGGTGGAAAGCCACAAATATTGGGTGGCTTATGACAACTACATTGTCCTTCAGATTGGGGTTCTATTTGGAGCTTTGGCACTTACTGATGATATGTCTGACTCCAGTTAAGTGGCTTAACTGCTTAACTGCTCTGTGCCTCAGCTTCCTTTTCTTTAGAAGGGGATATCCTTTCTTCTACAAAGGCTTCTTGTAAACAGTTATTAGCTATACAATTCATCTGACAGATCTCATTTGCTGCTACTCTTTGGTTCTAAACAGCTTGACGTGTGTGTATCTGATTTCCCTCTGTAAGAATGTAAACTTGCTCTATTGAATTGAGTTACTTTAACTATAGTGGAACATTAGGTGGAAATTAATTTACTGTACAAATTGTCAACAGAACTGGCAAACGAAGTTTGACTCTATGATCTTTTTACATTAAGGAAAGAAAGAAAAATTAGAAGGGACATGGTTTGAATCCTCCGGGATTTCAGTCAGAAACTCACCTCTTGTCTCAGAAAAAATTGTCTGACAAATATCTCTTAAAATGTCCCTTAGAATTCAATTTTTTTGAAAGAGTGGTCAATTAGTTCATTCTTCTCAATGAGGTAGCTATGTTGGAATCAATGAGTGGTGTTGGTTTCTATGGATTTGGTAATCATGTTCCAATTTCTACTCGGTCATTTTTAATTGACACCTTAGTTGCATGTGTTGGTAAAGAACAGATTTATGCACTGTTTGTCATCAAATCAATGAGCAATACGAGCAGTCAGGATAAAGAGTTGCAAAGGCCCTGTGTTATTTTTCCTTAGGCATTAAACAGTTGGCTGACTTTAAGTCAGAGTGGGGTAAATTATTCATTTTAACATTGTTGATTTAGGCCCACCTGAAGAGATGGACTTGCTGATCTAGAATAAATCTGGCAAGATTAAATATTTCTCCACATCCAAAGTCATTCTGCAGTTGTTAGTCTTTCGTGAGCCATGAGCTCAAAAATTTTGCATCAAAAGAATAGGCTGGGTCATAAATAACAGTCATTAATTGAAGCCGTTTTCACACTTAGTTTGCAATTTCTCATTTCCACAATTTAGACAATGTGTATTCTTTAACCAGATGTGAAATTTTATTGTACTTCACAGGACTCTGATATGGAGCTTTAATTTTAAATATATTATCCTGGATTAACACTTTTCTAACCATATTTGAGCTGCATTTTGAAACATTTTCAACTGCAGGTGAAATTGGTCAGCTCCAAGATTAGTGTATTTTGGATGTTGTCCAATTAATCATGTCCCATGGACAAAGATAATTTTAGCCTGGTATTGATTGGAATATAGACACTATGGACAACCAGGCAAAATTGTGTTGATGCTTTTTTTATTCACAGTAGGGACAGAGTTATTGATCCCAGAAGAAAGTGACCACATCACGGTGCTGCAGGAGTTGAGAGAAGTTATCGCATTGTTTTTAAATTTTCGCTTGATTTCCTCACGGCCCCTTCAGGCATACTTCACAAGTGGCTCACAGCCACCTTTAGTTTGCCAAACTCCTGAGACTGCTAGGTCTTTGCAGGTTCTGTTTTCTCTGCCGGGAATTGCCGCCTCTATTTCCTTTTCTAACTAACCCTGAATCATCGAAGTTGCAAAAGTCAGATCAAGCAATACCTCTTTTGGGAAGCTCTTCCCAGATGTCTTTCCCTGGACTCCACATTCCAATATCCCATTTCCACATTCAAGTCAGTAGTAGATAGCACCCATAAGCAGTTGACATGCCTGTTTGCTCCACTAAAATGCTCCTGAACAGCTGGTACCATATGTTATTTAACTCTTTCCAGCCAGTTCCTGGCCGTGGAATGGACTTGATAGATATTTGCTGAATGTATGAATTTTTGTTGAATGAAAGAGTAAATACCGTAGAACCAAAATTTCATTTGAATGCTGTATTTATAGAGAATATTAACCAATAACCATATGGAATACTTGCTGTGTGCCAACTACTGTTCTTTGCACTGTATGTTATAACTCATTTAAAATGTGTAACAGTCCTATGAAATAGGTATTGCTATTATCCTCATTTCACAGATGAGAAAACTGACTGGTGACATTACTTGTCCAGTATCAGTGAAAGGCAGTAAATGGTGGAGCCAACATTCAAATCCAGATAGTCTAACTCCAATGAAACCACTGTAGGGTAAATTTCTGACAGTCAATGAAAAAAAACCCAAAAAACAAAAAGGAAAACAAAATTCCTCCTTCTTATACTTCCTTATTCCTAAAGGTTGTTCTTTTGACTGTGTAGAAAATAAAGCAGTGGAATGTTACATATTTATTGTGGCATTAGTTATTTCAGCTTGTAAATTTGCTTTGAAAGCCTTCGTGTTTAAATATTAATCCAAGCCATGGAACCTTCCAAGCAAGTGCTATCAGAGAAAGATCAACATTAGTTAGAATTTTATTTGCTGACAAGTTAAAAATAAGCTTATAGTAGCTTTCCTATCTTCTGGAAAAATGTTGATCCCTAAGCCCATCGTGGGATTCAAAAGAAAATTTTAGTACTCAGCAGTAAAGCAGAGAAATAAAAAAATCAGTAAATAAAAAGTGGTTCTCTTCTTAATTAAAAATTTACAAGAAAATAGTTCTTTAACTATGTAGAATCACAATTGTTTTCAAAAACAAGCAGATTTCCTCCCATCTTTAGATAAATGCATTTTATGTATATAGCTGAATACTTCTTCCAAGAAATATTCTTTCACATCCTTTTTAGAGTCTTCCAATATATTATAAAATAATGACTAGATAGCTTAATTAAATTATGGAAATTAAAAAATGTTCACATTTGTTAAAAAAAAACACTTTTAAATATGCAAATGTTCAGTGACACAACTTTTTTTTCCCCCAAGATAAAAACAGGATTTTAAGAAGTTATTTTGTATCTCTCTTACTAGTTACAGGATTTGTAGTGTATTATTTGACTTCGGATCAGTTACTTATACTGTCTTTAGTGTCTTTATTTATCTACAAAACGGAGGTAATAATATGATTTGTTTCATGAGATTAAAGCATTTAGAACAGGGCCTGGTAAGAAAGCGTTCAATAAATTGTTGCTATGATTATTACTAGCTTCAGGCAATGTGGTTTCATAACTGGACAGGCATTTGAAAAATGACTAACATCTTCTCTCTATATGTCAGATGATTTTCTGCCAACACAGGTAGACCATCAGCTGCAGACAATGATAAAAGTGTAAATTCTAAAATCTTTGTATGAAGCCTGGATCAAATTACCCTCCTGCTCACCCCACTGGAGGGTTTTAAGGGCTCATCCAATTTGTATTTTAAATAAATGGCTGTTGAGAATTCCACCCATTAGTATGCTTTCCTGCCTCCAGCACTGCATCGATGGAAACTTCCATGGTGTTCTCTACAGATTTCATTTAATTTTTTAAATATTTTATTTATTTTAGTTTTTGCTGAGGCAGTAGAGGAACTCGATTACTAATTGACACCAGGAAGTAAGGGATTCAGAAACTGAAGGGTATGGAGAATGGTGAAACATTTGTCTGGGCATGCCATCTGCCTCAAGCACGTTCAAGCATGTCAAAAATATACGTGATGGAAGGGCTTTGGGGTTCCCTGGAATCATTTGAGCGCCACATATCAGTCCTTCATTTGGGTAAGTAAGAAATTCCTAAGGTTTTGAAAAATAACAATGCTGTAATGGGATCTTGTTCTAACAAATTGAATCTTGCCCATCATTAATAAATCAGGTTTAGTATAATGATGACATTTTAAATTGAGACAGAAGTGTCTCCTACCAAAAAGTGGTAATGACTAATTTCACATGGTGCAGAACTACCCAGTTGTCAGTGAAAACCTGACTCCCATGCTTAGACTCTCATCACTCTTATGCTAACTGCCCAGAGTCTCTGTTTAGTTATGATGCCAATCTGTTATTTCATGTAATATTAACAACTCACCACATAAAACACTGAGCTAATTTTCTGACAGTCTGCAAGTAAATACTGAATTAGGGTTAACACCTTATAGTAATTCACTTTAGAAAACTCTTCTCTGAGTCTGCCTCTATTTAAAACAATTTCCATCATTTCCATGTATTTGCGTAAAACTTTCAATGAAAGAGTCACTTTATTTTCTTTAATATGGAAAGAGATTCTAGTTTTATGTTAAACACTGGTATGGTCTGGGAAAACTAAGTAATCTATCAGTCTTAACAGTATCTTACAACCACTAATTCTGCAGGTAATTTAGAGACAACATAATTATTTGTTATCTAAAGGAAAGCTGGCTGGTTACTTTTTCATAAATACTGAAGAAGCTTTCTATTAAAGCAATACCTTTTAGGCAACATTACCAAGTCCAAGAAAAAAATACCCAAAGTGGGGATATAGTTAGTAACGGACTACTATTACTGCATAGAAATCTAACTAAATGCTAATACAGGGCTTGGGCAATATTATTGGTTGCTGGCTTTTAGCAGCTTTTCCAGCCTAACCCTTAATAACACAGGTCCTCATTTCCTTCTTGCTTTTCTAGATCTCACATTCCCAAAACAGTAGCAGAGAAGTGCCAGAAGGACCATCAGCCAGCAATTTTTTGGGCAGCCCAGTTTTCTGGCTGAGCTCTGGGAAAACTGAAATTATATTTCTCTCCAAGAAAAGATGAATAGGCAATGGGGGCAGGAACTGTGCATGAGAAAATTCAAGCAAATGTTTGTGTGGTTCTGACCATGTGGGGTTTGGTTGCTCTCTGTGGGGTCTTAGGTGTTCTCTTTCCCTCCCATTTAAACTACCCTAAACCCAGTGGTAATCATAAACTTCTGTGGTTGGTGGTGGTAAGTTTTCTGGGTCTCTATGCATAGCTGGGTCTTTGTTCCAGCCTCCACCTCAAAGTTACCTTTTCCAAAAAATTACTCACCTTCCCAGCATTTGGAATTAGTGTTTTATGACACAAGAGATGAAAAACAATGCATGTATATACTTTCTGATGATCTTTGTTAGGAAAAAAAAAAAAAAAGGGATGACCAAGCACAATGATTGTCTTGCTTTGGAAAGCCATTACCAGTTGGTCATTGTTGGAGAATGACTCAGCTGTCTGGTTCTACCTGCCAGACAGATGTAGGTGAACTGGAAACAAATTCAACACTAAGGCTTATTCACACATAGACATGACTGGACCAGCCAAGTCCCATCAGTACACAGGAAGGACAAATAGCTATGATTGCCACAGGCAAATCTCATCTTTTCTCTGTTGAAATGCCATTAATTTAAATTTCCTACAGAAATTATAGTTGGAGTCTTTGAACAACCAACTATAGTCAAACCTTTAAGAATAGAGAACTAAAATCTACTTCTTTTAACTATATACTTATTTACACATTTATCCTGTGCTTATTTCATTCATTTATTAAGTGCCTGGTACATGATGATGATTTAGAAACATTTATACTCATTTTGTGGATGAGCAAACTGAGACTTAGAAAGGTTAAGTGGCTTTCTCCAAGTCACACAGCTGTTTTATGTTAGAGAAGAGACTTAATCTGATATCTTAGTGCATTTTCCACCAAATTCTTACTTAGTAGTGTTTTTTTTTTTTTTTTTTGGCATTTTGATTTTATATCATTTAGTAATATTCTAGAATGTTGACTGTTTAGTATGTGCCAGATACCATTAATACTTTTAAATGACAGCTCCAGTGTCTGAGATTGGGAATAACACATGCTGAGAATAACAGGGAAGAAGAATAGAAACAGTATTGCTCTTGATAGCATCACTGACCTTTGAACAAATCCTGGAAACACTGATCCCCAGTCTCCTATCTTGCAAGAAAATTACATGTCTTTATTGTTTATTTAAACCTACAGTTTGCTATTCATATATCTGCAACAAAAAGCTCCTGATATACTAAAATAATATAGTACAATGATAGAAGAAACTAAAATGAAAGCTTATAAAAGCCTTTCAAAAATAAACCCATGCTGATTCCCTGCCCAGATCAAGATGGCAGAGTAAGAAGTGTCAGGTATCCATGCCCCTATCGAGTCTTTGAACAACCAACAAGAACTGGCAGAAACATCTTTCTCAACTTCCAGAAACAGTTAATGGACTGTAGCAACAGGTTGGGTGATGCATCCAGAAAAGGCTACTTATAGGCAGGCACATCCCTCATTCCATCACAGTGTGGATCCTTGGTCCTGATTCCACAGGGAGCAGAGTAACCCTCCTGCATAACAGGGATCATGTATGCCTGGCTCAATCTGTCTGGTGGTGGCCTGAGGGACTCAGTGTCCCAGAATTTACCTTGCATATAAAAGACAGCTCACAGAGCTCTCCCACTGAATGCTGTGGGAGAGCAGTCAAGTGGATGCCTGGGGCAAGGAATTGCTGGCTGTAGGATCTACAATACAGTGCCTGGGACTTTAAGGAAACTGTTCTCTAGGGGAGAGGGGACATTCAGAACTGTGTAAACTAGGGAATTCCTAGGGTCATGCTCATGGTCAAGATAGGCTGCATGGGCAGAAAGGACCAGTGAGGTCCTAGGTTTTAGCTTGGAGCTTTTCTCTAAACTCATAGTATGGATAAGTCCTGAAGAAGCGCACTCAATCTGTAAAGACCAGGGCAGGTGTTTTCCTTTTTTCTTTTCTTTTCTTTTCTTTTTTTTTTTCTTGTTAGCACTTGCCTTTCAAAGAAACCTGTCATACACTAGATGGGAATATGCTTAAGAAACAGATGCTTCAGAGTCTAAATTCCAGCTATAACATGTTAAAATGTCAAAATGTCCAGGTTTCAACAAAAGATTGCAAAACACACAAAGACACAGGAAGTGATGGTCCAGGCAAAAGAGAAGATTAAAGCATTGGAAACCATTAATGGGGAGGATCTGAACTTGGACTTTACAGACAGTGGCTTTTTAAAAATGGTTCTAAATATGCTCAAAGAGCTAAAGGAAAATATGGACGAAGAATTAAGAAAATGAGGAAAATGATAGATGAACACAAAGAGAATATCAATAGAGAGACAGAAATTACAAAAAGAACCAAACAGAGCTGAAGACCACAGTTACCAAAGTTAAACATTCCTTAGAGGGCTTTGACAGCAGAATGGAGCTGCCAGAAGAAAACAGTGAACCTGAAAACAGGACAATTGAAATCATTCAGTCTGAGGAACAGAAAGAATAAAGAATGAAGAAAAGTGAACAGAGCCTGAGGAACCCATGGGACATCACCTAGTATACCAATAAATGCATTGTAGGAATCTCAGAAGGAGAAGAGAGAGAAAAAGGGACAAAGAGAATATTCAAAGAAATAATGGTTGAAGACATCCCAAATTTAAGGAAAGACATGAATATACACATCCAAGATGCTTAACAAACTCCAAACAGGATAAATCCAAATACATCAATACTGCACCATGTTATAATCAAATTGTTGAATGCCAAAGAGAGAGAATTTTGAAAGCAGTAAGAGAGAAGCAACGTGTCACATAAAAAGGAGCCTAATAAGATTAAGAGCTGAGTTCTCACCAAAAATCATGGAGATAAGAAATCAGAGGGACGGCATATTTAGAGTGCTGAAGCAAAAAATAGCCAACCAAGAATTCTATATCTGGCAAAAGTTTTTCAAACATGAGGGAGGGATTAGACATTCCCAGATAAACAAAAATTGAGGGACTTATTCATCAGTAGACTAGCCCTATAAAAATGCAGAAAGGAGTTCAGCAGTTGAAAGTAAAGGGCACCAGACAATTGACTGAAGCCATATGAAGAAATGAAGATCTCTGGTAAAGACAACAACATGCATAAATATAAATATGTGTACTTATACATTTTTGATTTGTAAATCCACTTCTTCCTACAGGATCTGAAAGGCAAATAGATAAAACATAACAATAAATAATGTTTTAGAACTCAATATAAAACATGTAATTTGTAATGAGAACTATATAAAGGTAGGGAGACAAAGGGTTATAGGAACATAGTTTATGTATGCTATTGAAGTTGTTATATCAGAAAACACACAAACTCATAGATATAGAAGTAAAGTACGGGTTACCAGGGATATGGGGAAAAGGCAATGGGGAGTTAATGCAAAATGAGTGCATAGCTGCAACATGGCAAATGTGATTGATCCCTCTGAATGGTACGCTCGGGAGTGGTTGGGATGGGAAAATTGATGCTGTTAATCTGTTTCCACAATTAAAAAAAATAAAAATAAAGAGTTAATGATATAATACTGTATGGGATCTAAGAATAGAGGAGAACAGGCTCAAAAGGGCATATTGGTACATAAGAAAAAATTGAAATATAGAATGTAAACTTTATACCATTGTTAAATTTCTTGAACTCGAAAACTGCACTTAAGGTTTCTACATAAGTAAATATCATTGTTTACAGGAAATATAAATGGAAGTATTATGTGTTCAAGGATTATAATGTGGGCAAATTGTTCTCAAAGGTTCAGAAAATATGATAAATAGATAGATGGAATGATATGGCAACAGTAGCAAAATGTTGAGAGTAGTGGATCTAGGTGTCTGGGGCAATGGGGTTATGTTGGAGTTCTCCTGATGGGGATTGTATTATTTTGGAAACTGTTCTGTAAGTTTGAAATTACTTCAGAATTAAAAATTAAAAAATAACAAACCCATGCTGAAGATAATTTCAGTTTGTAAGAGCTGAGCATCAAGGTCTTTGTTTGATTTATAAAATGTGGTTTACCACTAGAAATGCCAGTGGACTCTCATTATAAGGTTGCTCATGTTATAACATGATGTCAAGTGTAGGCACTTTAAAAACAGTGTTGAAGAGGACGGATGATGGCATGTGCTACAAACTTAAGCTTCCTTCAATGAGAATCTGTAACCCAGGCTGCGCCTCTGTGAGCAGCACATGATATGACTGGCTTGAGTTTCTAACATCCCAGTGTGAACTAAGTGGTGTGAGACTAAATTCCATTTCATTTTCCATACCAGGAACAGTCTGTAGACATCTTTTTCTAAGAATACCACTTTTAAATCACAAATATTAGATTTGCTCCATAAAGAAGTTTTGTAGAATGCAAAATAAAATGTGACACTGTATGTAAACCCATCTATTGCCATTAATGATATGCAATATTTGTTAAGCAGTTACTATTTTGCAAGCATTGTGCTAAATGCTTTTGATATATTATACTATTAGATTCTCGCACCCTTAGGAGATAGGACTCATTATCACCTTTTTATATTTGAAAGACCTGTGACTTGGAGAAGTGAAAAAACTTGCCTCACATCATTCAGCTGATAGGTAGAAAAACCTGGATTTGAGCACAGACACAGTGATTTACCCTCAATGCTACATGGTATGTAGTCAAGTAAATCTATTGTACCTGTTACAAGTATTTTTAAATTACTTGAACATCAAAAAGACAGTCTCTCTGATGATTGGGTTGTTGTATATTTTCTAGGATTGCTAGCAATTGAAGACCTGAGCTTTCTTATCCTGTTGCTGATAAAGAACATCTTGATTGTGATTGGGATGGACAGACAGGGCAGGCATGGCATGGAATATCTGAGTTTTTGCTTCAGTTTCTTCCCCATTGGCTATCACTGTCATGTGTTCAAGCTTGGGCCAAAGGGAAAAGAAATTTAGAAGAAAAACAAAATTGGTCCTTATCTTTGGCAACTGGCTTGTCGTTTATGACTAGTCATGTGGGAGGTAGAGCAAATGATGTTTTTGGAATCAGATGGAGCCAGGTTTAAATTCCATCTGCTCTTTTTTTTTTTTAGTTAAGTCTTGGTTTCCTTATCTATAGAACTATAAAAATAATTCCCATATCATGGTGTTATTGAGGGGAGTTACATAAGTTTGTATCTGTCCACGCATTTATATATCAAGCAGAATGCATGTTATAGAGGAGAAACAATAAATAATATTGACACCTCTACTAGTTACAGTAATACAGTATCTTCCTATTAGAGCTTGATAGTTTGAACTTCTTGCTAACTATTAGGTTATTGCCTCATTCTTACTTTCTACTTTCACCTGCAGATTCAGGTTCTTAATTACCCCTCTGAGTGCTCAATGAATTTTCTCTCCATTTAAAGCTAAGAAGACTTATTATGGTATCCTCATGCTTTGAATTGAAAAAAACAAGACAAAACAAAACTTTTTTTTTGTAAAAGTGGTTCTAAAGACAAACAATTTATGACTCTAGCATGTCTCCTCTTTCCCCTTAAATATTACCACCTTTTTTCAAACAGTGCCTAAGAGAAAGCCTATGAAGTTTCTATAGAACCATGGCTTTTAGTCCCAGTTAAGGAACTCTTTAAACCCTTCTGGATTTCCCACTTGCTACAGGTGATTTAGAGAAACACTGCATAGACAGGTTTAGTTTTAAGATGATGTGCATATGGAGAAAGGACTGGACCAAATGGTGGCTTAAGAGAACTTCTCCATTGAAGTGCCTGATTTTTATCAGATTGGATAACTCTGTTCCTGGTTCATAATAATGCCCATCTCATTAGATGTCTTGATAATTTAATAAGATAACACACACGTAGAACTTAGCATAAAGCCTAGCAGATAGCAAATGCTACTAACCATTAACAATTATTAATACTATTTTCTCTGTTACAAAACTACAAGCATAGCTTTGTAAAGAGTAACGATATGTGACCGACAAATTGGTAGAGGTTGTGTTCTTTATTTGCCATTAAGCTATTGTCACTGTCAGCTTCAAGCCCATGCCTCCATATTCTGCTTTGGGATCCTTGGGCAAAGCACACTTCTTCATTGTCCCCCCCTGGCTCCAACAGGGGGCACTAGAGGGAGATTGGAAGGCAGGAGGAGGAAGAGGTCATGTTTTTAGCAGTCTCACCCTTGAAACAGCTCTTTCACTGGTAGCCACGCTAAGTTCCAATGGCTGTGGTTGGTTCTATTTTACGGTTTTTCCGTATCCTAGAAACAGACTCTTGGACCCTCCTCAAAGATATCAGAACAACTAGTCCAGGTCCCAATTGTATGGATTCCTTCCTCTGAGTTCCTTAGGAATGAGCAACAGCCAGGCAGGAATCAGAGTTCTGGGTCCCAACTCCGAAAGACTCCTTCCAAGCTTCTAATTTTAATAATTCCATCTTCTTCCATTTGTTCTCTAAATGCTAGGGGTGATAGCCACATCCTGCAAGCACTATTTTTGTCAAAAATTACAATGTCTCCCTTTTGTATTTTCATTTCTGTTATACCTGGTGGATAATTCTCTATATCAAATTCCTCTGTTAAGATAACTAATGGGGTTTCTTTCTCCTAACTGCACCCTGATTGATCAACTATACCATGTCCTGTTCAGGGCATGAGGCCCCAATAGCAAACATTGAATAGGCTGGTAAACTCTTCTATTACGTGCAAGCTCACTCTAAATGGTGTTCTGTGAAGTTCCAGAAAGTCAGAGTATTTGTAGATTAGATCTGTCTTTCTAGTAATTGTTAATGTGAACATTCTCATCTTAAGATCTGATAAACTGTCTACAGACTAGAACCCTGATATGTAAAAGAAAAATGTCTCAGGTTTGCAGAACAGAATACTCTTGGATTGGGGAAAAGCTACTCTCCTTAACTTAAAATTTGTCAAACGAAAAAGTGAAAGGATTTTTTTCCAGAAAAGTGTTCCTTAAATATTAACATATAATTACTAAATGAGCATGTAGATTGTTAGTGACCTGGGATCCTTTCCTGTTAAGTTTCCTTTTTGTAATTTATGCATTATTTGGGGCTTATCTCCCTCCCACACACCCCATCCCTCTTTAATCTACAGTCACTTTTTTTTTTTTTTTCTCTTTTAGACACCTTCCTATTATAGGTCCTTGTTTGGTAAGACTTAATACTAAGCTGTCAGCTGTAATCAAAATAACTATTTCAATATTAGAAATAAAAGCATAGTTAATGTTGGTGTTCTAGTTTGCTAAAGCTTCCAGAATGCAAAACACTAGAAAAATATGATTGGCTTTTATAAGGGGGGTTTATTTGGTCACAAAGTTACAATCTTACAGCCATAAGGTGTCCATCAACAAAGGGTACCTTCACTGGAGAAAGGCCATTGGCATTCGGAAAACCTCTGTTACCCGGGAAGGCAAGTGGCTGGCGTCTGCTTGCTCCCAGGTTGCGTTTCAAAATGGCGTTCTCCAAAATGTCTACATCGGTTTCCAATGGCTGTCTTCAAAATGTCTGTCTCAGCTTCAGCTAGGTATGAGCTCCTTCTGTCTGAGTTTATATAGTGCTCCAGTAAACTAAACAAGGCCCACACTGAATAGGCGGGGCCAAGCCTTCATGGAAATTATCCAATCAGAGTTATCACCTACAATTGGGCGGGTCACATTTCCATGGACACAGAACCAATAGGTTCCAACCCAATCCACACTAATACGTCTGCCCCTACAAGACTGCATTAAAGAATACGGCTTTTTCTAGGGGACATAAATATACAAACCGGCACAGTTGGAAAACACTAAAGAGAGAAAAATGAGACCAAAATCTACCCATGGTGAGAGTGACCGGTTTCAATACAAAAATCGAATGAGTTTTCTTCTCATGAAATTTAAATTAAAAAACTACCACAAGAAATTAAAAATACCATATCCACTGCACTCTTTAGCTCATACCTGAATAGTTTACATACAGAGTTAGTAGAAAACTCAAAAAATCTCAAGCTTAGCCAACTCTAAGATGGAAATTCACTCTTCATGTGTCAAGGGTCACAATAAATTAGGAATAGGTTGGAGATTTCTATTTAACTTGATAAGTTTGAAATGTGAATGTAACATGATACATATTTGAAAAGTGTCTAAAACTAAACTTAGTGGAAAATATGTTTATTAAAGGAAATGAAAGCTATAATATCAATTACTTTGGTTAAGAAACATATTTGTACTCAAGTGGGGACTAATCAATACAAAAATATAATAAGAAACAGAAATTCTCTTATGTATAAATTTAGAGTCATGCCAAACAAAATGAATTACAATAACTTGATAGTGTGTACAAATTAACACTCTAATTTTTCTATAGACACTGTAAAGGATTACTATTACTTGGCCCCTTCCTGAGTACCTTCACAGAATGTTTGTCTACCAGTTAAATTAATTATACAGCCTCCCAAACCATTTACCCATTTACTAAGCTTATTAGTACACTTGTATATTTCCTGGTATAGAATAAGGCTTTTACAGTGGTTGATATAATTGGCTTACTGTTTGTTTGCTTTTTTTTAATTGTTTGGATTTTTGTCAGAGAAGCAGTGTAGTTTTGGATCAAAATATCTAGGTTTAAGTTGTCTTATCCCCCCAAAAAAGTGCATAATAAAATTACTGTGTGTCTCAAATAGATGATTCTAGAATGTGATCTTTCCAGGACAATAGCAATCTTTCCTCCCAATTTATCCCAAGGGCCGAAAACAGTGCCTGGTACATAGGAAGTGATCAGTTAAGAGTTATTGAATGAATGGATAATAATTGGAAAACTACATTCTGAACTGCAAAGATCTTTGAAAATACAGTGTTTACTAATATACTATGATGGCAAACCTTCTATCAATTACTATTGACACTAGATGGATAAGTCCTACTCTTTATTAAAAAATAAATCTTAGTTTTGGGTCCTGCTAGGACACGTGAACATTGTGACACAAGGAAGGATTAGTTGAGGTATGGAAGCAATGCTATCCCAAACTAACTCACGTTAATGTACAAACGGGTAGTAGCATGTGCATGCCCATGTCTTTGCGTGTGTGTGTGCTTGTTTGCTTGTGAGTGTGTGTTGCTACTACTTTAGTTTTAGGTCTCTCAGACAAATGTGACAGTGTTAGAATCACAGGACCAGCCAACTATATAGGACTTCACTTTGCCAAGTCTTAAATCAGCACCTTCCAAGATCACTTGTCTTTGAAAGTTTATAACAAGGATGGGAGGAATAAGAAAGAGAACAAACCAAAAAAGATTTGTGCATTAGGTAGAACTGCTTTCTATAAAGTCTGAGATGATAAAAAATTACAAAACAATTCACGTTTAGTCTTCTATTTTTATGGTGTGGTCTTAAATTCCTACACAAGAAGCTCTCTACTTTGGGAACACCAAAATATTCCTAAGTCTCTGTATCCCTAACTGTACATTTTGCAAGAGGATATTTATTTTCCATCTCTACAAGTAGAAAATTCTCTTTTCTTTATTTGTTCTCTCTATACATAACTCTATCTAGAAGTCTAATATTCAACTTTTCATCAAGTACACAGGTAGCTATGAGCAACACCTTCCTCAGGGTCAGACAGAACCTTCTGAAGACAAACTTAACTCTTTCCTCTCAGCCCGTCTTATTTTAGGAGAGTGAAGTGGGAATGAGTGAGCTGGGAAGATGTG
The DNA here is from genome assembly GCF_015220235.1 of Choloepus didactylus. Taxonomy (NCBI): domain Eukaryota; kingdom Metazoa; phylum Chordata; class Mammalia; order Pilosa; family Megalonychidae; genus Choloepus; species Choloepus didactylus. Next base: position 23,544,081 of record NC_051310.1, read on the forward strand.
AAATTTGAGTGTGTCCAAGGATAGGGATGTTAGAATGTAACCTAAACAGGAAACCATACAACTCTATATGTTATTCTTCAAGCCACCCAGCCAGATTTAGGGGAGCTTAATGGATGCGGTTATAAAGGCTTACCTTGCTCTTAATGGGTTTTCAGCTCTCATATTTACTACCTTCCTCCCTCCCTCCCTCCTTCCCTCCTTTTCTCATTCATTTCCTCTCTTTCTCCCTTCCTCCCTCCCTTCCTTCTTTCAACAAATACCATTGCTCTAGGAGCTCAGAATACACAAGTAAACAAAAACATGCAAAAAATCATTTCTTTTATGAATCCCATAATCTCATGTGTATATGTGTGTGTGTGCATAGAAACAGAGAGTAAATAAATAAACATCAAATATATAGCATATTGATTACAGATAGATTCTATGGAGAAAAATAAAGCAAGGAGAAGATACAATTTCAAATAGGGTGGACAGTAATTGGAGTTTATTTTTCTATGTCATGATTTCTGGGCTATCAGAATTTGTTTTCCTTTGCTCTCTGTTTTCACATCTCTCCCCACCCCTATCCCCTCAGCCCTAGCTGTGTCTGTGTGTTCTTCTACGGACTCACCTGTATCCAGTTGGCCCGATATGATCAGCTATGATAATGCTACATGATCTTTTAGCTCAAGAGCCTACCAATAGCTACAATTTAACTTTGGCATCTCTTGGTACAAATTCCTGAATTGCTCAGACCACTTCAGTTGGACTCTGTTGGGACAAAGTCCTTCTTACAATGGCATTTGACCTTAGGATGCTGTTCGGCCAATGGATGGAGTCTCTCAGTTATGTATTTTGACTCTGTTCTAGTTTGCTAATGCTGCCAGAATGCAAAACACCAGAGATGGATTGGCTTTTATAAAAGGGGTTTATTTGATTACACAGTTATAGTCTTAAGGCCATAAAGTGTCCAAGGTAACACATCAACAATTGGGTACCTTCACTGGAGGATGGCCAATGGTGTCTGGAAAACCTCTGTTAGCTGGGAAGACACGTGGCTGGCATCTGCTCCAGAGTTCTGGTTTCAAAATGGCTTTCTCCCAGGACGTTCCTCTCTAGGCTTCAGCTTCTCTCCAAAATGTCACTCTCAATTGCTCTTGGGGCATGTGTCCTCTCGTAGCTTCTCTGGAGCTAAAGTCAGCTTTCAAAGGCCATCTCCAAAATGTCTCTGTAAGCTGAAGCTCCTCTCAGTTCCAGTGCATTCTTCAAAGTGTCTCTCTTGGCTGTAGCTCCTCTTCAAGATGTCACTCTCAGCTGCAGCTGCACTGAGTTCCTTCTGTTTGTCAGCCCATTTATATGGCTCCACTGATCAAGACCCACCCTGAATGGGTGGGGCCACGCCTCCATGGGAATATTTCATCAGAGTTATCACCCACAGTTGGGTGGGGCACATTTCATGGAAGCACTCAAAGAATTACAATCTAGTTAACACTGATAACGTCTGCCCACACAAGATTACATCAAAGATAATGGTGTTTGGGGGACACAATACATTCAAACTGGCACAGACTCCCTCATGTGAATTTAATCTACTCAGCCTTGGAGGACCTCAGTATAGAGGATGTGTGCTCTATTGGGTTCTGTGTTAAATTTATTGTTCTGGAGAAGAGGATTAAAGACAAGAATCTAGTTTTCTATTTCTTAGAGGAGGACAAAAAGTTATCTTGCCTAGTTAAGGCAAGAATCACATTTTCTTAGCAGGAAAGTAGTTACAAGGGAAGAAATAGAGAAGGATTTTATTTTGAAATATTAGTATATTTCCTTGAAATCTCCTGCTACCATTTAATTTAGGTGCATGTATTTAGCAGAAATACCAAAGGAAAAAATAGAGATCAAAACTCGATTTTTTTGTATTTAAAAATTAACCTTTAAATCTCATTGTAGAGACAATAATTCAATTGAAAATGTTTTGCTTGTTTGTTTGAAAGTCTGAAACTTCTGAATATCAAAAACCATGGGCATGATTGACTTGGGTTTTAAGTTATAGAGTGAAAGTAAATTTACTTCCTCCAAATTTCCAATCACAGAGGAGTCAAAATCTATCTGGGCTGGGAAAGAAGAGGAAAATCAATGAGGAGAGCAATTGAGTTAGAAGGTTTTGTGAATATCTGAGAAAAGGCTCTGAACCCTACTACATCCTCCCTTTCTAGATCACATCCCAGTGAGCTGGTGAAGTCCTAGAGCCAACAGATCATCTATGGACCAGTGCCTTATTCTTTGGATGGAGCCTGAGAGGCAGAAAATATCTCAGATTCCACTTTTCCCAACCTCTGCCATGCAGGGTGATGAGGCAGCATTAGAGTAGAAAGTAGGCTTGTTCAATCTAAACAGAGAGTCTTAAAATGGACCCAAGTTTCATTCACCACAGAGTAGAATGGGAGAGTATCCAGAAATTTCTTGTGATTTCCACAGTGCTGAGGGATTTGAGAGTTTCTGAGAAATGGCCAAGGAAACTGAAGATACCTCATGGCAGTGATGATAGTGGCACAGAATAAACTCTAAAATGGCAATCAGAGACACTATGGGAAATGACATGGCTGGCTGGAGCCAGAGGACAGCTGAGACTGGAAACCAGACAGGGTGATACATACCCTAGAAGATGCTGAATTATTAAGGGAGTTGGGGAGCAGGACCTGGACACCATGTTTCAACACAGAGAAGTAGGAGCAAAGGCAACACATGGTGTTGACTGAATTTACCAAGATTTGATTAAGGCCAAGATTTTTTATAAAAGGAGAAGTAAAAATTCCAGGCAGAAATTAATAGAAAAATAAAGAAAATTCCATTCTTGGCACACCCGAGTTCATGCCCAAACACATGTCTAATTCTAACCCAGCTTCACTTTAAAAAGAAAGCATTTCTTATTGTTTGATCAAGGGTGATTCATCACATTTCTCTAACAAATAGTACATGTTTGATAATCTCCTAGACATGGCCCTGAAGGAACTAAAAGCAAGGTAACTGGAGAGAACCCACATTTTATTTTGGCTTGATTATTTTGGGGATTACATTTTTTATAAATTAAATCTGATTTTGTATTCCAAGTTATGGTAAACAGCTGTTTTAATATCTCATCCTCTGAGCCGTCCATGCTGATTTCCACATTACCTTTGATTCACAAGTCTATAATTTAGTCTGATGGGATCTTCAGTGATTAAAAAAAAAAAAAAAATGCTTGCTCCACCTTTCCTCTACAGACCTCTATTCTAATTCTTATTTCAGTTTTAGTTTGGATACAGCTAGAATAACCTGCCTGGTGAGATTCATGAGTGAGCTACTTCACATTAAAATTTTAAAGTGCTGTATAGTGTCAAAACTCTATACTTAGGCTTTAAACATTTCCTCCTCATCCTATCCCACCAAACTCACAAAAAGAGGAAAAGAGAATGCCATGCCCTTTTTCCAGTAATTATGTCCAGACAAGACCTTGCATTGCCAGCAGAAAACGATGAGAATGGAAAACAAATGGATTCCAAATTTCTAAAACACGGTGTACATAGCATAGAAAAGGAATGAAAGAGTGTGCCCCAACCCCATCGTTTTCCCCTTTTAGTCCTGCCAGACATTTCCTTTGTTCTATTTTCTATCTCACTGAGATTAAAGTGCTGATCTCCCCACTTTTGAAAATGATGTCACTTTTTTTTTTTTTTTTTTTTTTTTTGCCCTGGCAGAGAGCAACTTCATTACAAATCTACTGTCTGACTGATGGCTTTGAACAGATAAAGCAGAGGGGGAAAACACATTTGGCTAAGGTATGAAACTCAAGAGACAGGCTGACAATTAAACTGGCAATAAGCGAGATGACAGAGGATAAGTAGAAATAGATGCTGGGTGTAAATATCTCTTCCACATTCTCTTTTACGCCACTGAAAAACTATTTTTATTTCCTTGATAGTTTTATCCTGAAGCTATGATGTGGGCTAAAATTCATTTCATGTGTTTCTGAGTGAGGGACATACAATTTTGATGACATTATTTCAAGCAGGTCATTGTGGATGTATTTGATGTTCAGAATGGAGAAGACAATTTCTTTTGCCATCAGAAAAGGGAAAACAGTTTGGTACTGAATCTGATTTACCATAATTGCTGATCATTGGACTACGTGGCAGTTCATATAGGAAGCGTTTCAGACATAAAACCAGATTGAAAGCATAATGCACATTCTAATGCCATTTATGTTCTTTAGAATTATTAGTGACAGATACAGAGCTTGAGAATTTAAAGATTTCCTTTTAACTCCCCAGGTTCAATCATAGTGGAAGCAAGGGGCTTACAAGTGGTTGCAAAGGCCAATTTACCGACACATTTTGCATCAAGTGATTAAATACATATAAAGGTGCACACACATAAACATTCAGGCAAGTCCCTAAAACTGACAGCATCTTGTGAAAATAACCTTGTCATCTTTATATCTCTGATTAGATTTCAGTGAAGAAAAGCGTCCCTATCTTTCCTATGGATACATATTCCCGTACAGATCAAAAGAGTTTTAGAAAGTCTGTTTCAGGGTTAGGAACGGAAGTGGGATGGTACACACAGTTGAGTAGTGGGTATTGAGATAAAGAAGGGGCAACTGAAACAGATGTTTGCTAGGCTGGAGCATATCTGACAAGAAGGCGACTACTTCGTTCTCTTCTTCTGTGGATTTACCATTCCCTGCTGCCACCCTTGCTCACCTCTAGCCTTCTCTTTTAAGGAGTAATAGAAATATTAATGATTACATCTTGCGTATCTGTAGAGGATGGTATGTATGTGACAAATGTGCTTTCACCACTCCCCATCCCCCACACCTGCAACATATTAAACAAAAATCACAGCACTTTTTTTTTCCTTTTCAGTTTCTACTTAGTCTTGAAGAAAACCTTCTAAATAGCAGATAGGATGTTGTTATTCCCCAGTTCCCTGACTCCTCCACCCCAGTATTTCCGTGGCTCTCCACGGCTACAGGAACTGTGATCTGGTTCCTGCCCTTGAGCTTCCTGTCGAACATTCCCATTCAACGTTTGCTGGGGTCCTAATTCCAGTTCCTAAATGTATGCAGTTATTTCATACCTCTGTTCTTTTGTTTGTACTTTTTCCTCTGACTGGGATGCCCTTCAGCCTCATAAACATCTAATGCATGTTCCATTTCTATCCAGACTGAGCACAAATATGGTGTCTTCTGTGAAGTCTTTCATTTGTTCAGGAAGAATTGATCATTTTCTCCTTTTGGCCGCACCTTATCCTGGATGTTTATTTTGAGTTTAGCATTTTACTGCATTTCCTTTTTGATTTATGTGTCTGCCTCTCATCATATATCCTAGTGGTGGGATATACCCAGCAAGACACGTCTAGTTGAAAATTAGTACTCACTTTGTGAAGGTTTCGTGAATAAATGGATACACATAGCCTGGTGTTTGATTTCAGGCAAAGGAGCTTCAAGACTGCACACCTGCTTTCTTAATTCACAGTATATTATTTTGCTTAGAAAAGACAATCCCCAAAGAGGGCTGGGATAAATAAAAATTAATAAAAATAATAAATTTTTTTTAAAAAATGGTCCAGTAAGGGGGATGTGGTGGAATGCCATGATTTGTGATAGCAGAAGGAATTTTCCTTGTCAGTGATCAAAAATGCCCACTTGCATTTTCTGCCTTCCTGATTCTGTTTGCAAGCACAAATAAAATTCCTTCAGACAAAGCAAAAGTGATAATTCAAATGTACTCAATCCATCCAAATGCATGTACCTCTCCAGATTTGGGAGTTACTACTTGCTTGACATTCTAGAATGTACCTTCTGACATAGATGCTTCTTGGTTTCTTTTTTGGGTGGCTTTTTTGTTTTTCCATTAGTTGATTGAGTGGTTAAGTTAGGTTTGTGTCTGAAGGAGTTTGGGGTTGAAACTGAGTGCCCCCATAAAGTATGGGGCTCTTACCTTGCCCTTGGGGCAGGTGCATTATGCAGAGTTGAATCTCCTCTTGGATACGGTGAATGTCAGGAATGTGGACTGGAAACTAAGACAGAATCCATGTATTTTTGTATTTCACATTATTTTCATTTACTTTAGCACTTTATGTATCAAAATGATTTAAGACTTTCTGATTCTCTCAGCTCATCCTACATTAGAGTCAGTCAGAATCAGCATATCAATGAATATTAACCCTAATGTCTTGGAAAATTAAAGGAGTAATGGAAACCCTCAGTATACTGCTGGAGCAATGACAGTTTCGTGATCATAGTGTCTCAATTAGGAAACAAAGATATTTCGACTCTTGGTGTGTGCCCTATATTTTTACAGATAGCTTCTTTATAACCTGAACCTCTTTGAGAGGCGGTAGGTGTTGAAATTCTTGTTTGAGGTCGATGCAATAGTTTTAGAGAATGGAAGTAAGACGGACAAGTTTTCAGGGCAAGAGTTGAATTAACTGTGGTCCTGGATCCACGCTTCTGCTCGTCGTCAAAAAGCTTTTAATATCTGACTGTAAGAAAGTTTGAGTAAGATATTTAATTGCGAAGAGCTTTTCCCTATTAAGGACAACAAATCATTGGCTGAAGCAAGATGTTTGACTGGATTTAGGGACTTCATGAGTGCTTTGTCCGAAACCGCTCCAGCCTTCCCAATTTCTCACCTTTCGCTGTTACTTCAGGATTTGTATATCTGGGTTAAGGACACTGACTAATCAAATACTTTTTTCCATTTTGTTTTCTTAGAGCAAAGTGAAATACACTCCAAGCTTTTTAAAAATTTACTTATAGGAGTTTTAGAAGAATGAAGAAGAATACCACCTCCTCTTAGCTCTCAGAAAATATTTTGGGAAATCTTTGTCTGGGTTCACTAAGGAGCAGAACAGACCCAGAGAAAAGATTAGATTGCAAGTTATTTATTGGGGAAGTGCTCCCTGGAAATAGCAATAGCAAAGTGGGAAAGTGGAACAGACAAGGGAAGGCCAAGGGAAAGTAAAGTTGTGCTGCAAAGCAAGTTCCCACTGGGAGTAGCTGATGGTGTTCTCTGGGAGCCAGTGTATTATGCAGGGGTGAGGGAGCTGGGTTACATGTCTGAGGGCAGCTGGGAAGGAGGAGGGGGTGCTGGGGGTGGCTCTCCTCTCCTGGCACTCTTAAAGGTAGAGTGACCTCTAATGGCTGGAGAAAGGCCTCAGGCAAAGGGACACAGATACCACAAGCACTGAAGGTTGGGAATCCGCCCTGCAGATGGCTTCTGAGACATCTCTTGACATCATTCATTCAGTCAGGAATGACTTGAGTGCTTCAGATGCTAATTCTTACTGGATAATGGGTGAAATCCTTCTGGGGAAGAAGGCACTGCGTATTCCCAGCAGGGCGCCAGGCACCATCAACAGGAACTGAAGCAATTCATGAATGGGTTCAAGCCTGGGGACAAAAAGCCCATAGTAAGATATAGTGAAAGGCACCTCAAATCATTGCTAATACCCAACAGGCAGAAGCAGCATTCATGTAACACCCTTAGAAATTCTTCAATCACATTGCAATTATTGCAGGGTTTGAGATTGATATTGACAAACACAAAATGGGTGCACAAGCCATTTTTGTGGAATAAATTACTACTACTACTACTACTACTACAGTGACCCTTCTTACAGAATCACTCTATCCAACTTTTATTCTAGACAACATGAATATACTCCCCAGTGCTTTATCTGAATTAGGGATTGCTTTATCTGAATTGACCTGCAGACTTGCTAGGAAGTATGTATCTTGCGCTCTGCTGATAACGTTAAGAGATTTATAGGAAAATTATAAGCAGCGCTTATATCACAATAGGCTCTATCAAATTTATCTATCAAATTTAAAGATGTTTAAATTTCTGAAATGCTCTGATGAAATTTCCTGGCTAGGGCCCATTTTATATGTCAGATTTCAGTCTCTCTGGAGGTGGTGTTGAAGACTGTAATGATTGTCACAGAGCAAGACAATGTAATAGCCAAGAAATCCTGTTGAAATCAGTGTGAAGAGAGGAGCTCTAGCTCATTAGTACAAAAAGAAATTCCCCCATGAAGCTGCTGATTTTATTGACAAATTTAAATCCTACAAATGACACTATTGATGTTAATGCCTATTACCTTGAACGATTAGACAATTTTGGTTTTCTTTGGTCTTCATGTTTATTTTTATCCTGTTATACATGCATCTTTGTGAGCCATACAACGTCATTTTGGGGAAAGAAATAATAGTTGATTGATCCAAGAGCTTATTACAGCAAATGGGTATTCAAAGATGCTTAGGAGAAAACAAGGCTTCTCTTTTGTGAACTCAATTTTGTTCACTTTTAGAGATGGATTAATATTCAGCCTATGAATTCAGAGAAGCAAATAACACTATTTTCCCTGCAATTTTATTGAGATATAGTCACATACCATACAATCATCAATTGTTCACAGTATAATCATATAGTTGTGCATTCATCACCACAATCAAATTTTTGAACATTTTCATTACTCCAAAAAAAAAAATAATAATAAAAATAAAAATAAGGATAAAAATAAAAGTAAAAGTAAAAAAGAATACCCCAAACATCCCATCCCGCCATTATTCATTTACTTTTTAGTCCCCATTTTTCTACTCATCTGTCCACACACTGGATAAGTGAGTGTGAGCCACAAGGCTTTCACAATCACACGGTCACACTGAAATAACACTTTTTGATGTGAGCCAAAGCAGTTTTCTTGAGCACACAATCTGTTCATTTTTAAAGTGCAGGCTGTACACAATGCTTTATAGTGGTTCTTGAGGGGATTTTCACGTTTTATTCCTTGAGAGATTTCTACAAAATTTCAACTTCATCATCCAAAAAGACATTGTTGGTTTTGTTTGTCTGTTTTTATAGCAAGAGAGAAAAAGGAAGGAAGAAACAGCACCGCTCAGTGTTTTGTCCTCATATTTTTCTGTTCACAATACCCGTGACAAGCACAGGAAATGCCTCATATACATTCTACGTTTCTAGCAGGGTGAGTAGTTTCCAGAATGAGGCTGTATGTTTGGCCCACTTCTAACTCCCAGAGAGAAATGACTTGACCGAGTGTACCAGCCCTTCCTTTTCAACTCTTAGTTCTTTAACAGAAGTGACTTTTCACCTGACTTACCCTGTGAAAATAAAAGGTGGCAACATTTGGAATATTAGGATTGGCTAAGAAGCAAAATTGATAGCACTCCCCTGAAATAGCTACTTGACAAATTCAGATTTGTGTTTAGGAATTGTAATGGCATTAAAGAGAGAAATGTTTTCAGTGTCTATACTATATCACTGACCTGGATTGCAAATGATATCTTTTTTTTTTTTTTTTTTTTTTTTTAATCATCATTTTATTGAGATATATTCACATACCACGCAGTCATACAAAACAAATTGTACTTTCGATTGTTTACAGTACCATTACATAGTTGTACATTCATCACCTAAATCAATCCCTGACACCTTCATTAGCACACACACAAGAATAACAAGAATAATAATTAGAGTGAAAAAGAGCAATTGAAGTAAAAAAGAACACTAGGTACCTTTGTCTGTTTGTTTGCTTCCCCTACTTTTCTACACATCGATCCATAAACTAGACAAAGTGGAGTTTGGTCCTTATGGCACTCCCAATCCCACTGTCACCCCTCATAAGCTACATTTTTATACAACTGTCTTCGAGATTCATGGGTTCTGGGTTGTAGTTTAATAGTTTCAGGTATCCACCACCAGCTACCCCAATTCTTAGAACCTAAAAAAGGTTGTCTAAAGTGTGCGTAAGAGTGCCCACCAGAGTGATCTCTCGGCTCATTTTGGAATCTCTCTGCCACTGAAGCTTATTTCATTTCCTTTCACATCCCCCTTTTGGTCAAGAAGATGTTCTCCATCCCACGATGCCGGGTCTACATTCCTCCCCGGGAGTCATATTCCACGTTGCCAGGGAGATTCACTTCCCTGGGTGTCTGATCCCACGTAGGGGGGAGGGCAGTGATTTCACCTTTCAAGTTGGCTTAGCCAGAGAGAGAGGGCCACATCTGAGCAACAAAGAGGCATTCAGGAGGAGACTCTTAGGCACAAATACAGGGAGGCCTAGCCTCTCCTTTGCAGCAACCGTCTTCCCAAGGGTAAAACTTATGGTAGAGGGCTCAACCCATCAAACCACCAGTCCCCTATGTCTGTGGTCATGTTAGCAACCATGGAGGTGGGGTAGGCGAATACCCCTGCATTCTCCACAGGCTCCTCAAGGGGGCACTACATCTTTTTTTTTTTTTTTTTTTTTCCTTGTTTGTCTTTTTTCTTTTTTTTTTTTTTTTTTTTTTTAACTTTCCCTTCTTTTTTCAAATCAACTGTATGAAAAAAAAAGTTAAAAAGAAAACAAACATACAATAAAAGAACATTTCAAAGAGACCATAGCAAGGGAGTAAGAAAAAGACAACTAACCTAAGATAACTGCTTAACTTCCAACATGTTCCTACTTTACCCCAAGAAAGTTACATACTATAGCAACATTTCAGTGAACTTGTTCCTACTACATCCATCAGAAATTAACAGACCATAGTCATTTCTGGGCATCCCCAGAACGTTAAATAGCTTATCTGTTCTTCTTGGATTATTGTTCCCCCTTCCTTAATTGCTCTCTACTGCTAGTTCCCCTACATTCTACATTATAAACCATTTGTTTTACATTTTTCAAAGTTCACATTAGTGGTAGTATATAATATTTCTCTTTTTGTGCCTGGCTTATTTCGCTCAGCATTATGTCTTCAAGGTTCATCCATGTTGTCATATGTTTCACCAGATCGTTCCTTCTTACTGCCGCGTAGTATTCCATCGTGTGTATATACCACATTTTATTTATCCACTCATCTGTTGAAGGACATTTGGGTTGTTTCCATCTCTTGGCAATTGTGAATAATGCTTCTATGAACATTGGCGTGCAGATATCTGTTCGTGTCACTGCTTTCCGATCTTCCGGGTATATCCCGAGAAGTGCAATCGCTGGATCGAATGGTAGCTCTATCTCTAGTTTTCTAAGGAACTGCCAGACTGACTTCCAGAGTGGCTGAACCATTATACAGTCCCACCAACAATGAATAAGAGTTCCAATTTCTCCACATCCCCTCCAGCATTTGTAGTTTCCTGTTTGTTTAATGGCAGCCATTCTAATCGGTGTTAGATGGTATCTCATTGTGGTCTTAATTTGCATCTCTCTAATAGCTAGTGAAGCTGAACATTTTTTCATGTGTTTCTTGGCCATTTGTATTTCCTCTTCAGAGAACTGTCTTTTCATATCTTTTGCCCATTTTATAATTGGGCTGTCTGTACTATTGTCATTGAGTTGTAGGATTTCTTTGTATATGCAAGATATCAGTCTTTTGTCAGATACATGGTTTCCAAAAATTTTTTCCCATTGAGTTGGCTGCCTCTTTACCTTTTTGAGAAATTCCTTTGAGGTGCAGAAACTTCTAAGCTTGAGGAGTTCCCATTTATCTATTTTCTCTTTTGTTGCTTGTGCTTTGGGTGTAAAGTCTAGGAAGTGGCCTCCTAATACAAGGTCTTGAAGATGTTTTCCTATATTATCTTCTAGGAGTTTTATGGTACTTTCTTTTATATTGAGATCTTTGGTCCATTTTGAGTTAATTTTTGTGTAGGGGGTGAGGTAGGGGTCCTCTTTCATTCTTTTGGATATGGATATCCAACTCTCCCAGCCCCATTTGTTGAAAAGACCATTATGGCTCAGTTCGGTGACTTTGGGGGCCTTATCAAAGATCAGTCGGCCATAGATCTGAGGGTCTATCTCTGAATTCTCAATTCGATTCCATTGATCTATATGTCTATCTTTGTGCCAGTACCATGCTGTTTTGGCAACTGTGGCTTTATAATAAGCTTCAAAGTCAGGGAGTGTAAGTCCTCCCACTTCGTTTTTCTTTTTTAGAGTGTCTTTAGCAATTCGAGGCATCTTCCCTTTCCAAATAAATTTGATAACTAGCTTTTCCAAGTCTGCAAAGTAGGTTGTTGGAATTTTGATTGGGATTGCATTGAATCTGTAGATGAGTTTGGGTAGAATTGACATCTTATTGACATTTAGCCTTCCTATCCATGAACATGGAATATTTTTCCATCTTTTAAGGTCCCCTTCTATTTCTTTTAGTAGAGTTATGTAGTTTTCTTTGTATAGGTCTTTTACATCTTTGGTTAAGTTTATTCCTAGGTACTTGATTTTTTTAGTTGCTATTGAAAATGGTATCTTTTTCTTGAGTGTCTCTTCAGTTTGTTCATTTCTAGCATATAGAAACATTACTGACTTATGTGCATTAATCTTGTATCCCGCTACTTTGCTAAATTTGTTTATTAGCTCTAGTAGCTGTATCGTTGATTTCTCAGGGTTTTCTAGATATAAGATCATATCATCTGCAAACAATGACAGTTTTACTTCTTCTTTTCCAATTTGGATGCCTTTTATTTCTTTGTCTTGCCGGATTGCCCTGGCTAGCACTTCCAGCACAATGTTGAATAACAGTGGTGACAGCGGGCATCCTTGTCTTGTTCCTGATCTTAGAGGGAAGGCTTTCAGTCTCTCACCATTGAGTACTATGCTGGCTGTGGGTTTTTCATATATGCTCTTTATCATGTTGAGGAAGTTTCCTTCAATTCCTACCTTTTGAAGTGTTTTTATCAAAAAGGGATGTTGGATTTTGTCAAATGCTTTTTCAGCATCTATTGAGATGATCAATTGATTTTTCCCTTTCGAGTTTTTAATGTGTTGTAATACATTGATTGTTTTTCTTATGTTGAACCATCCTTGCATGCCTGGAATGAACCCCACTTGGTCATGGTGTATGATTTTTTTAATGTGTCTTTGGATTCGATTTGCAAGTATTTTGTTGAGGATTTTTGCATCTATATTCATTAGGGAGATTGGCCGGTAGTTTTCCTTTTTTGTAGCATCTTTGCCTGGTTTTGGTATTAGATTGATGTTAGCTTCATAAAATGAGTTAGGTAGTGTTCCATTTTTTTCAATGTTTTGAAAGAGTTTGAGTAAGATTGGTGACAGTTCTTTCTGGAAAGTTTGGTAGAATTCCCCTGTGAAGCCATCTGGCCCTGGGCATTTATTTGTGGGAAGATTTTTGATGACTGATTGGATCTCTTTGCTTGTGATGGGTTGGTTGAGGTCTTCTATTTCTTCTCTGGTCAGTCTAGGTTGTTCATATGTTTCCAGGAAATTGTCCATTTCTTCTACATTATCCAGTTTGTTGCCATACAGTTGTTCATAATATCCTCTTATAATTTTTTTAATTTCTTCAGGATCTGCAGTTATGTCACCTTTTTCATTCATTATTTTGTTTATATGGGTCTTCTCTCTTTTTGATTTTGTCAGTCTAGCTAGGGGCTTGTCAATCTTGTTGATCTTCTCAAAGAACCAACTTTTGGTGATATTTATCCTTTCTATTGTTTTTTTGTTCTCTATGTCATTTATTTCTGCTTTAATCCTTGTTATTTCTTTTCTTGTACTTGGTTTAGGATTGGTTTTCTGTTCATTTTCTAGCTTCTTCAGTTGATCCATTAGTTCTTTGATTTTGGCTCTTTCTTGCTTTTTAATATATGCGTTTAGTGCTATAAATTTCCCCCTTAGCACTGCTTTTGCTGCATCCCATAGGTTTTGGTATGTTGTGTTCTCATTTTCATTCGTCTCTATATATTTAGCAATTTCTCTTGCTATTTCTTCTTTAACCCACTGATTGTTTAGGAGTGTGTTGTTTAACCTCCAGGTATTTGTGAATTTTCTAAGTCTCTGATGGTTATTGACTTCTAATTGTATTCCATTGTGGTCAGAGAATGTGCTTTGAATAATTTCAATCTTTTTAAATTTATTGAGGCTTGTTTTATGTCCCAGCATATGATCTATTCTGGAGAAAGTTCCGTGAGCACTAGAAAAGTATGTGTATCCTGTTGATTTGGGATGTAATGTCCTGTAGATGTCTGTTAAATCTAATTCATTTATCAGATTGTTTAGGTTTTCAATTTCCTTATTGGTCTTCTGTCTGGTTGATCTATCTATAGGAGAGAGTGATGTGTTGAAGTCTCCCACAATTATTGTGGAAACATCAATTGCTTCCTTTAGTTTTGCCAATGTTTCTCTCATGTATTTTGTGGCACCTTGATTGGGTGCATAGACATTTACGATTGTTATTTCTTCTTGCTGAATTGCCCCTTTTATTAGTATGTAGTGGCCTTCTTTGTCTCTCAAAACATCCCTGCATTTGAAGTCTATTTTATCTGAGATTAATATTGCTACACCTGCTTTCTTTTGGCTGTAGCTTGCATGAAATATTTTTTTCCATCCTTTCACTTTCAGTTTCTTTGTGTCCCTGTGTCTAAGATGAGTCTCTTGTATGCAACATATTGATGGTTCATTTTTTTTGATCCATTCTGCGAATCTATATCTTTTAATTGGGGAGTTTAATCCATTTACATTCAACGTTAAAACTGTGAAGGCATTTCTTGAATCGGCCATCTTATCCTTTGGATTATGTTTGCCATATTTTTCCCTCTCTCTATTAATATCCTTTATTGTACCCATACCGAATCTCTTTAGTACTGAACCTTTCTCCAAGTCTCTCTGTCCTGTCTTTGTTTCTCTGTCTGTAGGGCTCCCTTTAGTATCTCCAGTAGGGCAGGTCTCTTGTTAGCAAATTCTCTCAGCATTTCTTTGTCTGTGAAAAATTTAAGCTCTCCCTCAAATTTGAAGGAGAGCTTTGCTGGATAAAGTATTCTTGGCTGGAAATTCCTCTCACTCAGAATTTTAAATATATCGTGCCACTGCCTTCTCGCCTCCATGGTGGCTGCTGAGTAGTCACTACTTAGTCTTATGCTGTTTCCTTTGTATGTGGTGAATTGCTTTTCTCTTGCTGCTTTCAGAACTTGCTCCTTCTCTTCTATGTTTGACAGTGTGATCAGTATATGTCTCGGAGTGGGTTTTTTTGGATTTATTCTATTTGGAGTTCGCTGAGCATTTATGATTTGTGTATTTATGTTGTTTAGAAGATTTGGGAAGTTTTCCCCAACAATTTCTTTGAATACTCTTCCTAGACCTTTACCCTTTTCTTCCCCTTCTGGGACACCAATGAGTCTTATATTCAGACGTTTCATATTATCTATCATATCCCTGAGGTCCATTTGGAGTTTTTCAATTTTTTTCCCCATTCTTTCTTTTATGCTTTCATTTTCCATTCTGTCATCTTCCAGGTCACTGATTCGTTGTTCAACTTCCTCTAGTCTTGTACTATGAGTGTCCAGAATCTTTTTAATTTGGTCAACAGTTTCTTTAATTTCCATAAGATCATCCATTTTTTTATTTAGTCTTGCAATGTCTTCTTTATGCTCTTCTAGGGTCTTCTTGATTTCCTTCATATCCCGTACTAGGGTCTCATTGTTCATCTTTAGTTCTTTGAGTAGCTGCTCTAGGTGTGTCTCTTCTGGTCTTTTGATTTGGGTGCTTGGGCTTGGGTTATCCATATCGTCTGGTTTTTTTCATATGCTTTATAATTTTCTGTTGTTTTTGGCCTCGTGGCATTTGCTGACCTTGATAGGGTTCTTTTAGGGTTTGTAGACCAGTTGAAGTCCTTATCTCTAATTTATCAGGTCTACAGCTTCGTGGAGTACACTTTCTCTAACTAACCAGCAGGTGGCGTCCACGAGCCACCTGTTCTCCACAAGCCAGATCTCCCCTGCTTAGCCTTTTTGGTGAGTGGGGGAGTGAGTCTTGTGGGGCCCAATTGGTGTCCCAAGCTTGCGTGTGTAGTTGGTGTTGCCTGCCCTGTATGTGGGGCGTGTTTCTGGGCAGTCGGGGAGGGGGGGTGGCCCTAACAATCAAATCTCCCTGATGATCCTAGAGTTTTAAAGCTACTGCAATAGTCTAATCCTTCAGTTCAGTCCTGCCACAGTTTGTCTCTGCCACTGACCCACAAGTCTTTGGTATTGGCGTATGGCTCCTGAGACTTGCAAGTGGGCCCCTCTTCCAGGCTGTGCACCCCGGGTCCTCTGTTGAGGGATGACTGTGCTATGTCGCAGGTGAGTGCCGTCCCCCCAGGGCAGTTCTGGGCTGCTGGGCTGTGTTGGGAGGCTCCCAGTCTGCTCAAATGATGGCTGAATGGGGCTCTGTTAATTCACACTGCTCCCCCTTCCCAGCTCTGGGACATTCAGCTGAGGTTGCAGGGAAGGCTAATGTCCACGCCCAGTTTTGTGGTGTGTGCCTGTTATTTGAAGCACTTCCGTCACACTGGGTTTTCTGGGGCAGCTCTGGGCTATGGGGCTGGCGATGGGCAGGAGTGTTTCCTGTCCACCAGGATGGTGGCTGTGAGCGGACACCCCCCTTTTCTTGGGAAGTTGTGTTGTTTAGTGAATTTTCTCAGCCACTGGATTATTGCCTTTTGTCTCAGAGCTCTCTTAGTTCTGCTCTTGACTTGACGTGCCCAAATTTCAATTCTTTGAAGCTTTCTGTATTGAGCTTCTTAGAGTAATTGTTTTAGAAAAAGCAAAAAGGATTTAAAAAAAAAAAAAAAAAAAAAAAACGGCCCTCCTCAGAGATCTAATGGGTTATTGAAATGCTAATAGACAAAGCAACCAGGGCCATTAAGGAAAGGTGCCCAGGGCAGAGAGATCAGCCTTGCTTCGGGATTTGCATATGCGCCTCAAGGTCTGATCTCCGCCCTTCCCCTTTCTGTGTTCACCAGAACTCCAAAAATCCTCTGCTTTTATTTTGGAGTTTTTCGTGTTGTTTTTTTTCTATGCCTGTCTCCTCTCTGCTGGGCTGGCTGCTCTCAGAGTCTCTGGTGTCTGGCCTCAGTCTGTCTATGGTTGGAGTTTGAATCAGTAGAATGAGTTTCCGATAAGAGCAGCCACTGCAATTCTCCCTTCTCCTTCCTGGAGCTGACAGCCCCTCCTCCCCCGGGACTGAGCCTGGCAGGGAGGGGCGCGGGTCCCCTGGCCGCAAAAACTTACAGATTTCGCTGATCTCTGCAGTTCCACGTTTTCATGAGTGTTGTATGAAGTATGCCCAAAGACAGATTGCTCTGTGGTGTCCAGTCCACGCAGTTCCTGGCTTTTTACCTACTTTCCTGGAGGAGTAACTAAAACATACAGCTCACCAGTCTGCCATCTTGCCCCGCCTCTCGAGTGTTACTAATTTATGCCGCAAATGATATCTTTAAAAGAAACACTGGTTTATTCATGGATTCATTCTTTTGTATAAATTCATATAATAGGGCTTTTTTTTTGAGTATTACTTGAGAAGTTCCATCCATAAAATCATGTATTTGAGATAGAATGCTACATTTCTCTTCTATTCATATTTCTGAAATTTGTCACATGTAGAAAGCTTCAATTTTCCAGTGGAATCCTTATTTATCAAAGACAGCTTTTGTGAGGAAAGCAACACATTTTTATTTTAGACAAACCCAATTTGTTTGCACATAAAATATAAAGTGAAAATTAATATTCTACTGTGTTGGCAATACTGTGAAAATACTGGGATCGTATTTTGACTAATTACACATCTTAACTTATCCTATAATGAAGAATTTAGCTGAAACATTCTTGCTATTCACTTTCTTTTAAAGTAGAGGTGTGAGTTTTTCTATCTTGGTTATGTTCCAATTTGTGCAATAAAAATACTTTTTCTTTTAAAAAGTCCTCTGCTTCAAAACTACCTTTCATTTCCTTCTCTAGAGTTTCATATTTACTCCAGGAATGCTGCAGATCAGAATGAGATGATAGCCCTCTAATGAACTATGGGATGTTTTGAAATGAAAACTATCATTGGGTTATCATATATAATAAGGTTTGCAAACTGCAGCCCATGAACCAAATCCAGCCTGACTCCCCTTTCTGTATGGACATCATGCTAAGAATAATTTGTACATATTTAAATGATTGAAAAAAAGAAGAATATTTCATGATACATAAACATTACATGAAATTCAATTTTCAATATCAATAAATAATATTTTATTGGGACAGAGCCATGCCTTTTATTCATTTATGCATTGTTTATTACTGCTTTTGTACTAATACACAAAAAAGCTGTAAAAAATTAAACAATTAACAGAGACCATATGGTCCATAAAACGTACAATATTTATTGTCTCACCCTTTATTGAAAAAGTTTGTAGACCCTGATTTTATATATACAAAGAGAGAGAGAGAGAAGGAAAGGGAGAGGGAGAAGGGGGAGGGAAGGCCATCCAATAACAAGAAGTTTCAACTGCCATTTAATCTCAAGCATATTTGGACATGTTTGCACTAGTACAGAGAACAAGAGTTTTTGTAATCAATACCCTTCATCCTAGTTTACGCTTCGTGTGAATATTACATGCGAATTAATGGACAGAAAGCTCCATCCTGTTGTCATATGGAAACATTACTAGCCCGTCTTCATTTAGATTTAAATAGATCTACTGCCTGTAGGCAAAGCTGTGGTTTCCACCGCTAGGCAGGCACTGAAGTTTAAATAAACGCCTTTTCAACATGCCATTTTTCTGGCTACCATGCCGCTGACTCACGCAGTCTCATAAAAAGCTTTAAATTTACTACATTTCTAAAAGGATGCAGTTTGTGCAGTAGGTAACTGTCACATTCTATACAGACATTGGTGAAATATATTCACAGAGCAAATCAGTTATTCCTGTCCTTTGCCCAGAGATGGAAATCATTCCATTCCATAAAAAACCTTTTGCTGACTTTATTTTATATTTTTATAGCTGGAAATCTGAAGCCGACTGGTGACTTGGGTGGTATTTGCTACTTTTAAAATGTCCTTACTCTGATTCTAGTGGTAGAATAACAAATGTTTATGCATGGAAGACCGTGGTTGTTTGTTATACAGCCATAATCACATTGGTGAACTGGGAAAATCACAGGCAATAAATGGATCTTTTGGTTTCTTGCTCTGTGTGCTTAATTAAAAAAAATGAAAAATTAATGCCATTAAAGACCTGTGCACATTAATACTTTAAGTAAAAGGTACTTTTCAACTATAGTTAATAAGCAAATTCACTTTTCAAAAATAATTGTCTTGCTAGACAATTCAGGCTATTATCAAGAGGATCTAGCTAGTGTAGACATTTAGCTCTCGTTTAATGATTTTAGATACAAGTTTGTTACAGAGTTTAAAAGGCAAACACATGCTAAAATTCTGCTAAAAGAAATACCTCCCATTTCTTATTCTGAAATCACCTTGTAGGTAGGTTTATATGATAATAGGGGCTCTTTAAAATCATTATGTGCTCTGTGTGCTACTTAAAAGAATTCTGCCCTTTTACTAAATATCTTTACAAATATAAAATATTATAAATTGTAAAATATGTTTCTAATGGACTTGCAATTTCCTTGCAAGTAAATTGAAGATAAAGATCTACCCTTTAGCTCTGACAGTTAGGTGTAATCTTTTAGAAATGTTGGGAGGAGGAGAGAAAGGAAGTAAGGGATTTGCATTTCAGAACAGCGATTTATCCTGTGAAGACATAAACCCAAGGGAAGATGAGGAAAGCATCATGAACATAGCTACCATCAGAAGTCAGAATTGTCCTTTGTCTCCTTACTGTTTGTTCAACTAATCCCACTGGGGCCAATGCACTATCTGTATTTCATCCTTCTTCCAACTCCTTTCATTACACTTGTCCTCTCTTCCCAGAAATACAGCGGGACATTGTTTATTTGAAAACAGTTGAACTGACCCTTGTCTGCAAGCTGCCAGTTCCTTACTGGGAAAGGACATTGTCCAAAGTTAGATCCTGATTCATTTTATTATAAGATGTTGAAATAGTTGGAATGTGTCAGAAAAGATACTTTTTGGTTTATAAAATAATCTATTTGGACACCATTCTAGAACTAAAAACAAATTATATGTATTTTTTCTTAAAAAAGAATTAATTCTTGCAAAAATACGCTTTTAGGAGAAATATTAAGAAACACTAATTATTTGAATTCTCAGAGCATCCATTATCTCTAGTGTCCTGAAGGATGTCCCCTTATTTTCTTTAAAAAACAACTAATAAAATAGTGATGTAAGTCTTAGCAAAACAGGGAAATTGTTTACTTAACTATGTATTCAAAAACCACTGCTTCTTTTTAATGACTTGAGTGCAAGCAAGTTTTAATAGCATATTTGTTTTTCCTAACTGATGCTTTCTATGTTGTGTTGATTTTTTAAAATACTCCTTAACTATTACCCTTTATAAGTTTCCGATGTATACAAATTACATCTATATTTTCTGTCCTAAACTTTTAGAATAACCTATCATGTAGCCCTATAAACAACGGCCACATTTTAGTCGAAAACACTTTGGAAAAAAAAGGCAGTTTCCAATTCTTACTTTTATTTGTATAACAGAGTCTTTGGGTTGGAGACTGCTAAGATAAATTAGTTTCATTTTTGTTTTTATTACTGTATTGCCAGCTTCTCTTCCAAATTACGTTTTTAATAAATTTGATCTATAACCATTCTGAAGGGTGAAAGCCCATAAACACTTCTTTCTGCTTTAATTGCCTTTATATAGAACTTACTCAAAAGGGCAGTTTTTCTTCCCAATTGTACCACCCGTTTTTCTAAGTGAATCTGCCAGACTCTCAGGATTAACTGAAGCTCACTGCTGAAAATGAATCACATACTGTCGGGTGTTAACTAATATATTCACACTTATATTTATATTGAAAAAAAATAAAAGAATTGCCTTTTCTGGGAGGTTATGTGACAATCAAAGGTAACGTTAAAACTTTCAATGTCTTTACAGTATCGTATATGTTAAATTCTACAAATCAGTCAGATCACTGCAGGCTGTAAATTTTAGGCAGTTAAAGAACCACACCTGTTGTCATAGACTAACAAGCTTGAGCAAGTTTTCTTCTGGGCACCAAGCCACACATGTCTACCTCTTTTCTATTTATACGTACACTGCTAACCAGGTGATCTCAACCAGAGCCATGAACTTATGTTCCATCTACATGCCCAAGACTCCCTCGGTGGATCTCCACCCTGGGTCTTTCCCTGTGAAACGCATATAGGCAAAAGCCTCCTCTACTTGAAAGGCTACTTGGCCTCTCAACTCAAATGTAGTGTGTTCAAAGCAGAGCTTCTGATTCCGCCCACAACCTGTCTTCCCTATCTCAGTCCATAGCCCTGACATTTAATGCTTGGTCCTAAAACCTTGAGGTTACCCTTGACTCCTCTTTATCTCCCATATCCCACATTTATTAGTAACTACAAGGGACTCTATCGTCGTAATACAAACAAATGCACACAAAATCGGTCCGTAGCTCAACATTTACTCTGCTAACATTCTGGACAAAACCACAGTCTTCTCTCCCCTGGACTGTAATATGCTAACATGTTCCCTGCCTCTAGTCCATTGTCCAAGTACCAGCTATAGTGGTATTTAAAAATGTGAATTAAATAATGTCACACCCTTACTCAAACTAGCATCCCATTCAGAATGAAAGTCAAGCACTCATCTCCTTTCTATCCCCTCACTCACATTGCTCCATCCACATTGATCTTCAAGCTTTCTATGAACTAGCCAAGCCCATTCATGCCTCTGGGCCTTTGCACTTTCTGTTCTGTCTGCAATGCTCTTCCCCAGAGTTTTGAATGGCTCACTCTTCTACTTCATTCATGTTCCAACTCAGTTGTCACTTTGAATCCCCGCCTGGACCTAAGAAGATAATGTGTGCTTCATGACCAAAGTATGAAACCATTTCAACAGGAAAAAAAGTGGGGGGATATAAAGATCATGTCCTAAAGTAAATCCTTCAATGTAAACTTCAGGGTTCCTCAAAGTATAAAAACATTCCAGGTATACCATTCTCAGAGTCATCTTTCAGTGAGGACAGTGAGTAAAACTTACCTGGAGCTGCTAAATGGCACACTTCAGCGATAACTGCTAGTTTAATTATGCATAGCGGTGATGATATATTTGAATAGCAGCAAAAGAGAAGTGGAATTACACCTAATCTGCTATAATTGTGTGTTATTTGAAAGGGTTATTTCCTTAACAAGAATTCTAGCTCAAAATTGCAGCTCTGTGCTGAAACCTTGTTAGTGTGGGTGTTTAACTCATAACTCAATTCCCTAAGCTTTCAGGTGGAAAGACACACCTTGGAATAATGGTGTAGAGGATTCCTATTAAATGACAAGGGAGTGGAATTGTGCCAACGTTTCTTTTTCTTTTTTTTTTTTAATTGTACCTCTTGCACTACAGACACTACAACCATCCTTCAACTATACTGCTTTAATGTAACTGTATTTTCCCTTATTTCTCACTTTCATGTCTATTTTCAAAGGCAATGGAATGCAGATAAAAGCTTAGGAGTAAGAGATAGTGAATTTAATTTCAGCTCTACATTTGCTTGTTGGATGACCTTGTACAAGTTACTTAACTTGTCTAATTCTTGATTTTTTAAATAGAATTTGTAAAATGGAAAAGATTTTTTTTATAATCTAGTTGTGAAATTTGAATATTATGAATCACAGAGATCATCTGTCACACTATAAAGCTTCAATATAACTTTATTTCCTTTTCCTTTACTGTGTAGTATTTTTCTCCATATTTTGTTGTATGCTTTTGACATTTTAAATTTCCTTACCTCTTTTGCCTTTATTTCCAGAATGATCACAGTTGCAGAAGATATGACTGGGTTCATCTGAGCTATCATTACCCTTTTTTCAGCTACATTTATTTACTTCCAAATTAGATATAATGTTCTTTGAAAAAACTTCTGAAGATTTCACATATGAATACATAACAAGCAGCCCTCTTTAGCCCCTTATCAATTTAGTTTATTTTCTTCCTTCCCATAATAATGATTACATGCATCATATAAAATGAACTCATCTGCATTCCTCATTTCTCTGGCATATCACCTCCCCTCAAGGTTTTCTTGACGCAAGTGGTGTAAAATAGCCTTAGTGTTGCTAAGGAAAACAATCCACCTATGACCCAGGACCTCAGGGCTGCATCATGCCTTTTGTTAGACATGGAAACTTTCCCAGAAAAACAAACAAAAAAACACACATTTAAATCAGCACAATGATATTTGCCGTTTCTACTGTTTGATGCCTTCCTTGACTTTCTTTAAAAAATTTGTTGCAGTACTCTTTTATGTTAGCCATTTCACTTTTATTCACACGAAATTTTTTAACTGAACTGATTAAGATGTCCAATTTAAGGTCAAACAACTGGGCCAGAGGACACCTCTCTTTAAAAACTTATTGATAACCCAGTTCTCAAACTGTAGATGGGGTCTCTCATTGAGTCACTGATTTCTTCATCTTTGACTTCTTTCTGGACAGGAAACCACTTTGAAAAAAAAAAAAATTCCTCTTACAATTGAAACAGTTTACCCAATTTCTCTTTCACATTTTATTTTTCCCATTCAGTTTGATCTCTTAAACTTACCACCACATTTTCCCTTCCTTTTGAACACAATGTTTGTAGAGTTTGTATTTTTGCCTTTGACCCTATCAATAAAAACGGCCCTTATTTTTGCTCTTTGTTTTGTGCTCCAATGTTTTTCACCTTTGTTTTCTCTCCACTGCTCAGATTAAAAGGATCTTTGCTGCTATTAATTCTTTTGGCTTCACTCCTTCTTATTAGAGAATGTCCTCCAGAACTCTCTTTAAATGCTCCACCACACTCTTATGCCCTGACAAAGGAGCAAAGCTTTTCTGACCTTGACATTTCCTCTGGCATTTGAATGCTTTCCCTGCTCGCTAGTAATGTCTTCATCTTCCAAACACCATTTCCAACGAATCCACCTTGAAAGGATGAGATTAGAGCAATGATTTGAAAAGGCAGACTTTTTTATTTTCTCTTATACGTAAACTCTAACCATTCTGCTGGCCCATACTGTTTTTCCATCCTTTATAGATGTATATACACATAAACATTTTAAGCTCTCTATATATTGCAAACCTATTCTCTATATCCTTATCCTTAGGTTAGTTTTAGTTATTCCCAGACCTATCACTTTTTTTTTTCCTAAATGAAACTTATATTCCCTCCAAAATGTGACTGTTTTTTCTTCTTTAAGGAAGGAGATGTACCTCAAGTAACCTATACATTTATGTTTCTTGATGCCATTTGTAAGGTGGAGAGGGGGCAAGAGGGTGGCTGCAACATATGGTATAAAATTCAATCTCTCTTTTTCCACAATTCCTGTCCATAATCATCTAACTCAGAATTCATGTACCTCTCAAATATCTATTTGCTGTGTCTAGCTAATGTGATGATTCCAAATACAGGCAGTTAGAACAACTGTTTCTCAATTTCTGGACCCACAATCAAGCAGTTTGTTTACTTCGGGCTCCATAGATTGTTACCCTGGCAACTTTTTTTTTTTTTAAATACAGTTTTACTGAGGTCTATTCACATACCCTACAATCATCCACATTGTAGAATCAATTATTCATAGTGCCATCCTATAGTTGTGCATTAATCACCAGAATCAATTTTTGAACATCTTCCTTACTCCAAAAGAAATAAAAACAAAAGTAAAAAAGAACACCTAAAATATTCTATCACTCCCCATCCCACCCTGTTTTTCATTTAGTTTTTGTTCCCATTTTTCTACTCCTTTGTCTGTACACTGGATAAAGGGAGTGTGAGCCACCAGGTTTTCACAATCGCACAGTCACACCATATAAGCTATGTAGTTATGCAATCGCCTTCAAGAATCAAGCCTACTGGGCTGCAGTTTGACAATTTCAGGTATTTACTTCTAGCTATTCCAAATACACTAAAAACTAAAGAGGGATATCTATATAGCGCATAAGAATGCCCTCCAGAGTGACCTCTCGACTCCATTTGAAATCTCTCAGCCACTGAAACTTGATTTTCTTTTTGCTTCCCCCTTTTTGGTCAAGAAGATTTTTTCAATTCCATGATGCCAGGTCCAGGCTCATTCCTGAGAGTCACATCCCATGTTGCCAGGGAGAGTAACACCCCTGGTAGTCATGTCGCACATAGAGGGGAGGGCAGTGAGTTCACCTGCTGTGTGGGCTTAGAGAGAGAGAGAGGAGGGGCCCACATAGGAGCAACAAAGAGGTTCTCTAGGGGAGACTCTTAGGCACAATTATAAGTAGGCTTAGACTCTCCTTTACAGTAATAGGCTTCATAAGGGCAAGATGCAAGATTGAGAGCTCATCCTACTAAATTGTTAGTCCTCAGAGTTTCTGAGAGTATCAGTAAGAACCCAGATGGGGAAGTCCAGCATTTCTGTGTTTTCCCCCAGTTCCTCAGAGGGGTCCTGCAAATATATTTTTATTCTCTGCCAAAATTACTTTGGGATGTTGGGATTTCACACTAACCTGTACAAACCTACCAGAAATTACTTCCTATTCAAAGTTACATGCAATTATGGTGTTGGAATAAACTGACTGGGCTTCTGTGTTTTAATCATTTGTTTTTAGGATCTTATTTTTAAGATCTGTAATATGATCATATTTATCCTACTTATACTTTCAAGATTTTATGAAAATCGTATTTTCCCTTCTCATGATTCTTCATAATCCACAGATGCTTCACATTCACAAAAGCACAATGTTTATTTCTAATTAGCTCTTTTCTTCTCAGATTTGGATTTCATTTATTATGGACTCTAAAATTTTTTTTGGTCTTTGGCTCTTTTAATACATTTAACCACAATAGTGTTCTCTCCCTTATTCCCTTTCTTTCCTTTCAGTGTGAACTTCCCAATAATTCATGTCTCTAATGTGTACTTTCACCTTCCTCTGCTGGAGCTTGGATTTTCCTGCTCTTTCTTTCTATACTTCTTGCTCATCTCTAGATATTTCATTTGCTTTTTTTTTTCTTTCTTCTTTACCATTGCAACCTGAAATTCTTCTTTTTTAAGAATTCATTTCTGTCTGAAGCTTCTTTTTGCTGCCTTTTCCTTCTAATAGGCTCTGAATAATTTTTCATGCCCATTGGTTTTGAGTCTCAGAGTATTTTAATTGCACATGACTCCCTTTTTTAATGTGCTTTTAGGAATTCACAGACGTACTGTTTATTATCACAAAGATAACGAGGTCTAATAACAGCATCTACATTTGTAGCAGCAGCTAATAGTTATTGAGTGCTTACTAATATTTACTGGGTGTTTATTATGTGTCAGTTTGTGCTGGTTTGAATGTATTATGTCCCCAGAAAAAGCCATATTCTTTGATGTAATCTTGTGGGGCAGACATATTAGTGAGGATTAAGTTTTAAAAGTTAAAACTTTAATGTAAGATTTAAATCTTCCTACATTTAAGATTTCTTCCTAGATGCCTTATTTTCTGTTGCTGTTGCAAATTGTATGCTTTTAAAAATATATATATATGTTGTCTTCTGTCTGTAGCTGGTGCGGAGAAATTCAACTGATTTTAGTATATTTATCAGATATTGAGCTAACTTGCCAAACTCACTGTTCATTCTAGTTATTAATACATCCTTTGGGATTTCTATGTAGGTAGTCTAATACACATCCTTGTTTTTCCTGATTTTAACAAAAATGCTTCTAATGTCTCACCATTAACAATGTTGTTTGCTGTGGCATGTTGGTAGAACGCCTCTTTAGAAGTAAGGAAATTCCATTATACTCTTAATTTAGTAATATTTTAAAAATTCATATATGAGTGTTATGTTTTATCAAAGGCTTTTCTTCTCTGTAATTTGCCTTTCATAAATTTTTTTGTTATTGTTGTTTGGATCAGGTATTGATTTTATACTATCATTCAAAAATGACAGAGGATTCCCCAATAATGTATCCATGTGTTTTGTTTGTGGAGATGTTTTTAATTTCTGATATTACTTTATATTAGTTAAAGAACTCAGTATTTGGCAAGACTTTTTTCCTAGAAATTTGTCTATTTATCTAAATTTCTTAATTCCTTTGCATGAAATTATTCAAAGTTTATTATAGTCTTTCAATATCTTTTAAAAATTTCTTCTACCCATACTTAAGCCTACATTTACACAATAATAAACACTGCTCTTTTCTTTATCAATCTTGCCAAATTATTTTGAATATTATCTGTTTATCAAAGAGCCAACATTTGCTATATTATCACTATCATTTCTTTGTTGCTGGTTTATAAATGTCCACTCTTACCTTTATTCTTTTCTTCTTTTTACTCTCATTTGATTTACTCTTTTTTTTCCCCTAGAAACAAAATATTCTAGACAATTAAAAAGTCTCATCAGAACAGGTACCTCACTCAGGCTCAGGCATTCTGTTTAGCTCTCCTGCCCCAGGGGTTGCCCTGGATGTAGAAACCTAGGGGCTCCTGGGTCACTTTCAAAGCTGATGCCCATACAATGATTTATTCTCTTATTCTTCATCTAAATTTTTAATTTGGAGTCCTAGTTTATTAATTTCCATCCTTTTTCATTTTTAACATATTTGCATATATACACATATATGTATATTTACATGAGCATGTATGTGTGTGTGTAGTGCATGTATTTGTGATTGCATTTATTTATGATCACAGATTTATCTTTAATTAAATTGCAGAAATCCAGAGAGCAAAAAAGGAAATTTTCATCTCTGGAAAGGGTTTACATTTGCTTCTGACTGTAGACAAGAATTCTCATCTGGGATCCCTTTATCCCATTCTAGATCTGAACTTAACTATAGGAGTTCAAGGTTCCCCATCCCTGGGGTGGGGTAGGGTGGGGTCCCCTCTTTTCCTCCTATTCCTGGTAGTAGAATTCGATCTTTAATGATTGCTTATAATTCATGTCTCATTTTATTTCTGTTTTTATTTTATTTTTGGCCCATGCATATTTCCATTTATTTCTTATAATGTAAGCAATGAACAAAAGTATGCTTTTGAAATTTGTCCAGTATCTAGTTATATAAATGTGGGAGGAAGTTTAGAGTATCTAGACTGCCATACTGCTCAGGCCTTCTAAGCATTCACATATGTTGTTATTGTTTTGTTGTTTTAATTAAATAAAATTGTACAGAATATTTTGTTTAAGGAAAAAAAAAAAAAAAAGATGTAGTGCCCCCTTGAGGAGCCTGTGGAGAATGCAGGGATATTCGCCTACCCCACCTCCATGGTTGCTAACATGACCACAGACATAGGGGACTGGTGGTTTGATGGGTTGAGCCCTCTACCATAAGTTTTACCCTTGGGAAGACGGTTGCTGCAAAGGAGAGGCTAGGCCTCCCTGTATTTGTGCCTAAGAGTCTCCTCCTGAATGCCTCTTTGTTGCTCAGATGTGGCCCTCTCTCTCTGGCTAAGCCAACTTGAAAGGTGAAATCACTGCCCTCCCCCCTACGTGGGATCAGACACCCAGGGAAGTGAATCTCCCTGGCAACGTGGAATATGACTCCCGGGGAGGAATGTAGACCCGGCATCGTGGGATGGAGAACATCTTCTTGACCAAAAGGGGGATGTGAAAGGAAATGAAATAAGCTTCAGTGGCAGAGAGATTCCAAAATGAGCCGAGAGATCACTCTGGTGGGCACTCTTACGCACACTTTAGACAACCTTTTTTAGGTTCTAAAGAATTGGGGTAGCTGGTGGTGGATACCTGAAACTATTAAACTACAACCCAGAACCCATGAATCTCGAAGACAGTTGTATAAAAATGTAGCTTATGAGGGGTGACAGTGGGATTGGGAATGCCATAAGGACCAAACTCCACTTTGTCTAGTTTATGGATGGATGTGTAGAAAAGTAGGGGAAGCAAACAAACAGACAAAGGTACCCAGTGTTCTTTTTTACTTCAATTGCTCTTTTTCACTCTAATTATTATTCTTGTTATTTTTGTGTGTGTGCTAATGAAGGTGTCAGGGATTGATTTAGGTGATGAATGTACAACTATGTAATGGTACTGTAAACAATCGAAAGTACAATTTGTTTTGTATGACTGCGTGGTATGTGAATATATCTCAATAAAATGATGATTAAAAAAAAAACAATACTTGAAAAAAAAAAAAGAATATTTTGTTTACAACTTGATTTTTAAAATTAACTATGTCAGAGATTTTCTTTGTTATTTTTTATACATCTACCTCATTTTTTGACGTCTTCAAATATATTCCCTCTCATGGTTGTGCTGCAATTTATTTAATTCCTCCCTAATGTTGCATATTCGGGTGGTTTCCTACATTTTCCTTTCCTTCAAGTGTTACAAATAATGCCACAACAAATATCCCAGGACAGTATACCATTCATACTATCATACTAGAGTTTTTGATGATTTTCTTTTTCTTTGTGATTCTTTAAAGACCATTTAAAAGATTGCTTAAGAAGAACAAAACATATGATGCAAAATGCACTATATACAATCTCAAAGCCTTTGCTTGACACTGCTGGTGCTAATTCTATTTTCTCATTTATAGGTCTACACCCCCATGGAGATGCACTCTAGAACCGTCCCATTTTTATATAAAACTAATGTTCTCATGAAAAAAAATTTTCATTTTCTTCAACTGCCATTAAGCACAGTTGACATTTTGGGGTCAAAGTCTTCATTATTTTTTTTTTTTTTTTTTTTCAGCTGTGCCTATTTCTGTCCTTACTTGTTGTTACAGACAGGTACAAAGCTGGAACTCAAGAAAGTGTGTCTCTTTGCTTGTCTACTCAGAAAAATGTTCCTGCTGAAGCTGCCAGAGAACAGAGTATGGTCTTGTGTGCCAGGATAGGATAGATTTCATTCAACATTCTGTTTATTTGATTTCATTTTAATACTAATTAATTATTTAATTAATGCATTATGCCAGTTAGATCTAGGAGTGATATCAAATGAAAATTCTATGGCTTCTTCATATACTTTCCCATCAAAACATAAAAGAGATCACCTGTGTTTCTGCTGTTTGGTTTTTTTTTTTTTTTTAAACTTGTACTTCTGTATACTATTATATAAATAGTAAACAATATTCCAAATAGACCCTTATATGCAGATGATATCTTGATCCACATTTCTAGCAAAACTTTGGTTGTCCCTCATACAAGCTCAAATGAAAAGCATGTAGAATTTGATTAACCTCATTTTCCTTTTGTGTTTTTCTCAGCATGCATCCCTTGATAATAGATAAAGCTAATTTGCTTAAAAAAGCAGACCTTTGAAGTATTTAGATTATTATCAATTTTAACTTATACCCGAGAAAACTGAAATATAGATATGTTTAGTATCTGTTCAGGTTCACAAAAGTAACTATTGCCTGATGAAGAATGAGAAATGAAATCTCATTCCTTGTAGTCTACTCTGTTTCTGATATATCATGTTCTCTGTTTGTTAGATCACTTTTATATCTACTATAACTTACATAACACCATAATAAGTATTACAGTATTAACTATACATGGGTTTGATTTATTTCTCCTACATACTAAATGCTACATAATCAAGTGGAATAGAATGACTCTGCAATAAGTAACTCATACAATCTATTAAATTAAGAACAAGAACTATTTGTGATGATGTATTTGTGTTTCAGGTATTGAGACTGTTGAAAAACGGCTCCTATAAACTTAATAAAAAATATATCTGTTAATATGAAAGACATTTATATTAGATGGAAAAAGAAAAGAGAAGAATGACATTTTATTTCTCAATAATTATAAGTTATTTCTTCTACATAAACAAACTGAGTTATTAATTATACAGTGTAGAATATATATATTCACATATATATATTAATCTGATGTATTAGACTACCATGATTTTTGAGATGTGGTCAAAATGCATCTATATATTTGTTTCACTTTATTTTGTTCAAATTTATTTGAATCAAATTTATTTATTCATAGCCATAGAACAAACATTGGAAGATGTCATGACTCCTGCTCACTCTCAGGAAATAAAGAGCCCTATGATCACTTTAAGTCACAAAAACAGGAATCAGCTCTGAAATTTAAAATGTTCAGTACTAAATATTAGTGAATTCTTTAGTTTTCCCTTTAAAGGAAAACCTTCTTTCCTCCCCCAGTAGGTTGCTGCCTGCATTTGTCTTTTTATTCACCTCCTCCCCTACTCACAAGGTCAAAGGACAGGGAAGATGAGAGAGTATGTTTTGCTTTTTGAATGAGTTCTTATGCTGACTTTACACTGTGAGATGTGTAAAACTGACACATATTTCTTTGTTAAGTTCCTCCAATACTGAGTTGATGGATATTTGTGACATCACTAATTAGCTGCTGGTTTCCCAGTGCTCCATTCCACATAGACTCTCTCCCTGTTGGAGACTGATTAATTGCTCCATCATCCTCTTGGAAGGAATAAAAAAATCCCATCTGGACCATGCTACTCACATATCCACTGACTTGACAAACTCTGGGAACATATGCTCATCCCTGATTCCTGCAGCCCCTTCCCCTTTGCTCTCTTTAGCAGACAGCTGGGCAGGATGCCTTTCTGGTCCCCTTGATTTGTGGTCTGAGAGTCAGATCCCTTCCACTGTGTCCCCCAATCCTAAGAGATGGATCTTCAGCTCTCCAGCTGCCCTGACAGACTACTCTCTCCCTGGGATGAGTAGAAAGGGGAGGAAGCCTCCCAGTGGGTGGGGAAACTCACATCTGGGTAGTGTCTTAGTTTTCCAAGGCTGCTGTGACAAAGTACCATAGGCTAGTGGACTTTAGAGAAGACAAATTTACTGTCTCAGAGTCCTAGAGGCTAGAAGTTCAAAATCAAGGTTAGCAAGTGCACACTTCCTCTGAAGTCTGTAGGGTCTATGACATGGCCGTCTCTCTGTATCTGCACTGGTCACCTGTCTTTCTGTCTAATCTTTCTCTCCTTATAAGGACACTGGACATATATTTGATTAATGCCAATGCCCATCCAGTTTGGCCTCATCTTAACTAATGTATCTTCAAATATCCTGTTTACAAATCAGTTCACAGTCCCAGGACCAGGGGTCTGGAGCTAGACGTATCTTTGAAGGGACACAGTTCAATCTGTTAATAGGCAGCATCTCTCTTTCTTAAAAACCAAAAAACCAAAAAACCAAAACCAAAACCAAAACAAAAAACAAAAAAGCAAACAAAACAAACAAACAAAAACAGGAAAGAAGGATAAAAGAGAAAGAAACCCATCCACAAGTCCTCTGGTTTCCCACTCTCTGACACCTTTATGCGCTCTGTATGAGAGAATCTCAGGAGTTGTGAAACAGGTTCTCTTAAGGGCACTTCGAAAATCGGCGTTTTGCTTTAGCATCTTATTTCAGTAACTGCTACCCGTCGTACCAAGGTCAATGCCAGCTCTATGATTTTTACATCCTTATCATATATATAAACTCTTCATTTTGTGAGGTTGCTCAACTTTTTAAAAGCCCATTTTAATATTTAGGACAAAGAACAAGGGTGAAAAGATCAAGGGATGGAGAAACTCACATTTATTTATTTGATACTTACTATGTCATAGGTATTAGGCGTTCACCCATTCAGAAGCTCATGTCTTCTTTAGCTGTTTCCATAGTGCAGGGACGTTGTTCTCCACCATCTATTCCTGTTGAGAAAACTGAAGTTCAGAGACATTATGCTACTTGACCAGGGTACCACAGCTGATGAGTGGGAAAGCAAGGATTAGGTACCTCCATTTGGCTAATTCCTAAGCCTACAATATATAATTTATACCATTTTCTTTTAGAACAAAATAATTAAAAATATCATGTCCACCTCTCATCCCACATCCCACCTTCAGTATGTACTCTGGGGCTAACTACCAGCGTTCAAACCTAGGCTTTTCCACATTACCTTGGACAAGTTACTTAACTTGCCTATCCCTCAGTTCCTCACTTGTAAAAACAGGAATAATAATAATAATAATAATAACAATGACATTCAAATTATAAGGTTTTTATGAGGATAACATTAGTTAATATTTGTATATTTAATAAAATAGTGGAAGAACAAAGACAGATGAAGATCACTAGGCTTTGATTCAGGGTCCATGAAATTTGAATGGGGGTCCTTTATCCACTAACCATGTGACCTTGGGAAAGTCACCTAAATGAACTTAGGGTTCTCATCTATAAAATTATTTCCTGTTCTGAAAAAAACATGCACGTTATCTTACCACTCTATGATATTTGAGAATTTCTCATGTCATATAACCCCTACAGAAGCAGAACATCCCATCGTTCCATTTTTTAGGGCAATGCCGACTCCTGAACATGTACTCCACATAGCAAAAGGGTAAATGAGCATCAAACATGGACCCAAAAGGCAAGATAAAATTACATGACTCCACCCCACTGCTGATACTCTCCTTCTTCCCAGAACTGTCTTCCCTGCTATATGGTCTCAGTAAGAGTGAAAGCCACAAAGACATGAGCTCCTAGTAAGAGAGGCCCCATCATGCATACCGAGTTCTATAAATGATGTGGCTATAAAAGGAAGCTAAAGTAGTCCTGGCTGAATGTTAATTTAACTGCAGCCATATATTGTGCAGTTTCAAGTGTGGGAAGAAAAGGTACCCTGTTAACATATATGGATGTGTCAAGACTTCCATGCACCAATCAGGAGGAGCAATATAACTGATTTAAAGAACAAACTTTATGAGTCTCAGAATGCTCTGGAACTTAGAGTACTAACAAAAATGACCAATACATTTACCTTAGAGAATTGCAATAAAGTTTTGTAGGATATTGCTTGAAATTGTTTAAAAATTAATTATAGAATAGCCTCTTCCAGTCCCATTGATTGGTAGCTGGACTTGTTCCTTGAGGAACTGTGCTAAATCGTAAACATTTAGGTTAGCCAAGTCAATAGGAATGTCTCTGCAGGATGAAAAGACAAGAGATTCCCAGGCTTTGTTAACTGGATGTTCATTTGCCATTCATCAACTTTATAAAGACTCCTGTAATAACATTGGCCTTCTGAGTGTCTTATAGCAGTTTTTGCTTCATGTCACAATTACTTACCTGTTGTCAGATTGTGAGTTACTTTGCTTACAGCCAGTAATGATGTCTTTTCCCCCTAAGTTTTGCTGCTCAAGAAAGCACAATGTCTTTTCTATGAGATAAATACGAATGTTTGTTGAACGAATTAAGTCATATCTGTCTTTGTACATATATATGTATATATTCACTCTAGGATACTACTTATTTCCACAATATAGGGTTCAGTTTAGATGATTCCATTTCTTTTTAAAGAATAATTTGAGTCCTGTTCAAAAGGTGAATTGTCACACACACACACACACACACACAAACATATACAAACACACATTCCTATCTCCAAGGCATTAATCATAACAAATCAATCAAAGTGCACGGAGATCAAAAGGAATTAAAAGTTTATTTAATTTTAGTCTCTTTATTAGTCAGGGTTCTCAGAGAAAGTATATATATATATATATATATATATATAGAGAGAGAGAGAGAGAGAGAGAGAGATTCACATATATAAATATACACATATGTATACATGTAATTAAGGTAAATTTATTATAATATAATCAAACAAGAGATTTATTATAAGAAATTGGCTCATGTGAACATGATTGTTGGCAAATCTGAACTTCATTGGGTAGTGTGCAGGCTGGAAACTCTCTTAAAGGTGAGATTGAAATCATTAGTTTATATTACTCTTCTGACTTTTGAAATCCACAATTCTAGCTTTTAAGAGCTCCAATTGATTGGATGAGGAGACTCTCCACATTGCTGGGGACAATCTTCTTTGTTGATGGGAGATGCAGTCAACTGCTAATAGATGCAAATCCCATCTATGAAATACCCTCAGAGTAACAAGCAGGCCAGTGCTTGACTAAACAACTGGACACTATAACCTAGCAAAGCCGACACATGAAATTAGCAATCAATCTCCAATTAGTATTCATTGATTCATATTTTATTACGAAGTCCTTTAAGAACATATTAACTACAACAAATAAAATCTTTATGGCCACTAACAATGACTTACCAAATGTGTAATATGATTATTAAATAATAGAAATTCCCAGAAACCTGTTAGTATGTATGTTCTGGTTTGCTAATGCTGCCAGAATGCAAAATACCAGCAATGGATTGGCTTTTATAAAGGGGGTTTATTTGATTACAAAGTTACAGTCTTAAGGCCATAAAGTGTCCAAGGTGAGGCATCAACAATAGGGTACCTTCACTGGAGAAAGGCCACTGGCATCCGGAAAACCTCTGTTAGCTGGGAAGTGACATGGCTGGCATTTACTTGCTTCCAGGTTGCATTTCCAAATGGAGTTCTCCAAAATGTCAGCATCAGCTTTCAATGGCCGTCTTCAAAATGTCTCTCTAAGCTGTAGCACTGAGTTCCTTCTGTTTGTCAGCTCTTTTATATGGCTCCAGTGATTTAATTAAGACCCCCCTGAATGGGTGGGGTAACATCTTCATGGAAATTATCCAATCAAAGGTCTTGCCCACAGTTGATTGAGTCATATCTCAATCAATAGATTCCAACCTAATCAACCCTAATACATCTGCTCCCACAAGATTGCATCAAAGAACTTGGCATTTGGAGGGCATACATCCAAACCGGCACAATATACATAGGAAAAGTAACACTGAACTAAAAGTAAATCTTCAAAGTTGATTTTTTAAAACAAAATTGCCCATATCAAACTCCAGTTCCCTTTAGTAGATCTGCTGCTGCTCCTGATAAAGACAATACATGCAAAAGACTAAAGTCAAAACTTAAAGAAAAGAAACAGTGAGCAGATTCTTGTAAAATAATTTTGTCTACAATTCTATTGTTAATAATTCTAGTCAACAATTGATTATGTGCTTATATTTCATGAGAATAGCTTTTAGCAATTCTTACAAGTTTCAATACCTTTAAGGAAGTAATTGTGATTGGTGGATCAGATCTCACTTAATGAATGATTATTCTATACAATATAAGACCTTGATACCGTTTGAATATCTCCTAAACTCTATTTCAACACTTCTCAAATTGAATTCACTATTTTCCTCCAGAACGGTGTCTTCCTTTTCATGCTTTCTGTGTCCATCAATGCAGTACCTTCTTTCTAATCAGCCAAGCTAGTCAGTCCCAGATAATTGTTGATTTCTTCTTTCTCAACACTAGCCACCTTTAATGGATCAATTATTCTCTGAAAACCATTTCATGCCTTGCCTTTTCCACTCCTGCTAACCCAGGCCTTTGTTATCCTTTTCCTACTCAATAACCTTCTAATCTCGTCTTCCCTTTTCAACTCTATTTTTTGTAATACCATTGGATTTATCTTCCTGTAACACTAATGTGCTTATGTTGCTTTCCAGATAAAAATTTTTTTTCACAAACTATTTTTAATAGCAATGATTGAAATTTGATATCCCAGGGCTCCACTTTGCCCCATGGTAGTAAAAAAAAACAAAAAACAAAAAAACAAAAAAACTGGTAAATATTTAATAATTTGGAGAATTCACTTAAGAGATTTACTACTTTTATTGGAAAAAGAGCACTGACAACCCTGGGGAGACATTTCCCCTGTAGGGGTTGATTCATTCTCTTCATACCACCTCCCTTTAATCAACAAATGTATTACAGTCCCCACCACTCCCTATTGTCTCCATGTCTCCTTAGCAATGATACCATCTTTCAACTGTCATCAGCCCTAGTCCTTTGTTTGTTTGTTTGTTTTTGTTTATTTTGTGTTTGTTTTTACCATAGTTTTTCTTGTACCCAACCCAGTTATTCAACTGTATTCAAATGTCTCTGTTGCTTAACACAACATTCAAAGCCCTTATAGGCTGCCTTCATTCTCCTTTCTTCACCATATCTTCCTCATTTTCCATTTTATGCTTCAACCACATCAGAACGCTCCTTGTTCCTAGAACATGCCATAAACTGGGGTTTAGAGTATATAGTAGATCAAGATGGGCTGGGGTCAATTTTCATTTTTACCTTTATTACCTGCATGACCATGGACAAATAACCTAATTTCTTTGTGCTTTGGGTATTTCATTTATAAAGTGAAGATAATAGTGCCTAACCCTGCACCTTGGGTCATAATGTGGATTTAAAAGTGTTAATAATATGAGGTTTTAGCACATTATATAAGTGCTCAGTAGATTTTAGCTATTGTTAATTTTCCATAAAACATTTTATTTATGAAGTTCCATCAACTGGAAATGTCCTTTTGTTACTTTTCTGTCAGGTGAATGTTTACCACTCCTTTAATATGCAATACTATGCATATCTGCAATATATGCAATGCTATATCTCAGACATGTTTTCCATTTACCCCATCAGAATTAATTGCTCCTTTTCTTTAAATGTCATAGCACTAATTTGGTTATACTTCTTTTATGTACTTACTCTACCTTGTCATAAATTTTCAGCTCCTCCAGGGAAAGGAGGCTCTTATCCATTAGTTTATCTTCTGAGTATCTAGCTGAGGATTGTACAAATATCTGATGTTCAGAAAGGTTTTGTGGCATAAATAAAAATGAATCAGTGGGTTTGTCTATGATGAAGCAGGTAATTATAATAGAGCTGAATTAAAGAGCATGCATATAATCCACTCCCTGGAAAAATGAAAATGCAAACAGATGTGGATATTAAATAATTTTTCTAAAGACTATTAATGTGGCAGTACAAAGACAGACTGCCAACACTGTGACCCTGAGTTTGGGCCTCCTTTTCTCTTTGATATATCTATGAGGAGCAACTGCATTCAAATGAAGGCAACTATCTGTCAATGTTGTAACCGTGATCATAGCAGCCACTGCCACCATGTAAGGGTGAGGATGGTGGCAATAGATAGCCATATTGCCATAGATTTATCAGATGCAGATTTACAGCTATCAGAACCATTTTTGTGAAGTGTGCTCATAAGTCATGTTTTCTATGTTATCTCATGTACTCTTTTTCTTCCTTATTATTCTATCCATAGAACCCAGTACTGACACATGATATGCATTCAATAACTCTCTGCTGAATGAACAAATAATTAAGTACATGTAATATGCTCAAGGCCACATGACCAATAAATAGCATGGAACCAAGATCTGAATCTAGAATCTTCTGAGTTTCCTTCCAGGGCTCCTTTCATTCTCACACACCACATTATTGGATGGCTTCTCACTGCTAACCCATGCATGTATGCTCCAATTCTACAGAGCGACTTACATTTCATTAAGCACATCTTGCAATTTTAACCCCATATGCTCTTCCTTAACACCTGAAAGTGCTTTCTCTGATTTTTATCCATCTTTTAAAACACAGCTGCAGTACCCCGCCCACACTCTTTGATTCCATAGCCCCATGTCTGCCTCTCTCATATCAGTCATTATGCTCGCTTTTATCTCCACCCACAGTCCACAAGCCCATTGTATTTTGTGGTCCTAGTACCTAGCAGAGTTCTTGGTAAATTATAAATATCAGTGGATAGTTGGTGAATGAATTTGTGGAATAAAGGACTCAAAGTCCCAAGACTTAGAACTTGGAAGTGTAGACATAGATAATAAGATAGCCTCAACAAATTGCCTAGGTGCATGGTAAGCATGTAACAATTTATTACCAAGGACCCACTCTTGCCTGTTCGTAATACCTATACTCGTGTCTTTGCAGTCCGTCCTGGACCCAGTAGACAGAAATGATTAATTCCCAAGCAAACTTTTCTACCTGTGTTCTGGTCTATTTTTTCCACTTTCTGCTATTACAAATTTAGTTTGCCACTACACCAATTTTCTTTTTCCTAGCTCTGGGCATTGTTTCAAGACCAAAAAATCCCTCAATTATAGGGAAAATTTGTAGTTTCTCCCAAAACTAAAAGCCGGCATATGACAACAAAATGAGGTACTTCGATAGCAGTTGATCACAAAGAGGGTGTCATCTTGAGACCACATCAATATTGTCATGTGTGTGTGTGGGCATAGTTAAAAAAATGCATCACTGTGGGATGTTGCAATTCAGAAGACTGTAAAGTACAAGTGTTGAGAATCTGTGAGTACTAAAAATTTAAAAGAAATGGAAGCGTCAGGGCTTGCATGTAAAATTACTTTGCCGAAGGGAGGGGGTGTACTTTTTGCTTCCAGCCTCAGAATATCTCTTAGGAAAGTAAATCCCAAGACTCAGTGAGAATTGGGTGGCTCCTTTCTGTCAAAACATATTGCTACTTACAGGCTTAGGGATGTTGCCAATAAAATATTTCTTCATTCCCCGAGGTTCTGCAAGTATAGACTCTTGGATAAGATTATTGTTAACAGAACAAGTGTTGATATAGCCACGAGTTAATAGCTACTGGCAAACAGTAGCCTTTTTTGTTCTATATGAGTAGATCATCCTCTACTAGTCTGCCAAACTAAGCACTTTTGGTGTGTTTTCACAAGGAGGTCAATTCATTAATCATTCTCAAATAGTGGAAAGTATAGACTCCTGTCATCAAAACCACTGGAAATGTAGCCCTTTGTTTTCAGTGTTCAGCTAGTAGATGATATCGTTTCCCACCCTCAAAATTCCTTCCTTCCTTTTTGCTTCCCCAAGGTACATTTCCCCATCCTTGTATGTGAGAGTTCAAATAACTGTATCATCTTTACATATACAAGTAAGTGGGACTGGGAGAAATGAGGGTGTTTGGATTTTTTTAAACCATATTTTACTTTTTTCTTACATACTGCATAAAATACTTGTTCAAAATTTACCTTTTTAAATGTTCTTACTATGAAAGCCATTTTTCTGGGTGCAATGGTTTTCTCAATGACTGGCAACCCTGTATCTATATTAGGTAGGCAAGACATGAAGATTATTTAAAAATTCCCCTTGGTTCTAGAGTTGCTTTGTAAGCATGGACTTAAGTGGCAGATAGATCTGGCTGGGTCGATGACTATGAGCCTTTGGACAATTTATTTACCTTCCCTAAGCCTTGCTTTCTTCCATTTAAAAATAGGTAAAATCATAGAACTCTTAGGGGTGTTATGAGGTTAAATTTGAGGATATAAGTAAATTTCTTAGCACAGGAAGGATATTTCCTCATAATCATATCCTGTCTCTTCCACCCCTTCTCCTGCCTTTCTCATTACTCTTTTTCCTCCTCTTCCTTCTTTTTTTTCTTATTCTTTTCTCCCCCTCCTCCCTTTTTCCCATTTCCCACACCTCAAACACATCCCTCTGTTCCACTTTCTTATGTGAATCCTGTTTATTCCTTAAAACCCAGCTGAGACGTATGTTTTTACTAGGTCTTACATGATTAGGTTAGCCTATTTGAATGCCCTTTTGATCTCCAACAGTAATTATTTTTTCCCTAACAGCTATAATTTAGGTTTAATGTTACTGGATATCTATATATCTGTATCTATATCCATCATCTATATATTTATCTACATTTATCTCAATCATTTATCTATATCTATCTATCCATCCATCCATCCATCCATCCATCTACACACACACACACACACACACACACACACACACACAGTCTTTTACAAATGGTATGCTTTTGGTAAACATGCAAAGATGAGTCAGTCTTTTTCAGTAGAACGTATGCAATTACTCAAAATAGAGCAACATGAATATAACTAAGAAAAGATTCACAGTTTAATTTATTTGTATCACTAGACAAATGAAAGGCAGGGAATTTTTCCTTCCAGCCTGAATTCTGTTTATCTTGACAATAAAAAAATTCTTTAGAATGATTCTGCTGAAGCTTCTAACTGAAAAGAACTCCATATTTCTGAGGACACCATCTGATGCAGCTGGCTCCTTTGTTTGATAGAGGGAATCATATTGCTGAACATCTAGTGTAATATCATATAGAACAAAAGAGCTTTTCCTCTCTGCTCCCCGCATCTCTGTAAAATGTCCTGTTTGTTTTATGGGTCAAAGAGATTCTGAAGAGTAATTGAATGCAGAGCATCTAATGCTTGCCCACATTAGATTCACAGCCTCCAAAGTGGATCAGGCAACAGAATTCTGACATTTTGTTTGTTTTCATGTGAATATAAAGCTCAAATATTTAATTGATTTTGAGCCTCTACCATGTGTGGTTTTGTCCTCCTTTACAAGCACTTCCCTCTCCAATCTGACGTTTGCACTGAGCATCCAGCTTTACTGCTGTCCTCAACCTTACGCCTTCATCTAAGGCCCATATAGCAGTTGTCTCATCCTTTGCATGCTCATTATTTTTAAAAAATGCAAAAAACAAAATAATTTGTGGGAATAGTTTCCTTTCTTTTAATTCTCTTATTTCCAATGTTCCTTCATGCAACTGCTTTTGCTTTCTCACATTTCCTTGACTCCCCTCACTTTGTGTACTTGATGCATGATTACATTTCTCAGAGTGTAAGTCTGGTTTCTCAGAACAGTTCTCTTAAAAAGAATCTGATTGCTCTTCCTGGTTAAGTTACATTCAATTACTGGGCTAACTAATGCAGGTCTAGCCTGTCCTGGGTGCTAACAGCACCCCCTTTCTCTTATCTCCAGGGCATAGCACCTACCGGATGTGGCTTGATCTTCCAAGCAGGAACTGGATGCCACTCTAAATACCTGTCCCCAAAGACAACCCCACTGGCCTGTGTTTCTCCCCAGTGTCCTTCCTCTTCTTCAACTGCCTCTAGGTTTCCACAAACATTTCCTATATTTGCAAGGAACTATTTTTCTTACCTAATTACCATATCTGTTTTCACTCATTATTTCTTCCTCATGCCCAGATCTTTCCAACTCTTTATCACTTTCTCTTCCACTTCTAAGAGTACTTATGACTTCTGCTTCTCACAAGGACAAGGTAAAAAAAAAGGTAACTTTGTTATTTGAAAGTCATAGAAAATAAGCACAAAAAGGATCATCATTAATGGATGATACAGCCCAAGCTAGAAACAAAAGTGAACCCTTTCATGACACCAAACAAATGTGCATGCAGGGACACACGTATTTCCATCTCTGCCTTGCCCATAACATAACATGGTTCTGGCCACATGGTGGGAGCTTAGTAACAGTTTGATTAATGGGTGACTGCATGGACTGCTTTTCTTTTTTGTAAAATTTGAGTCTAATCACAGGCACAGTAAGACGTTTGCTATGTCTGTGATGATCTCATATTGGGGCAAGATTGGTATGACTTGGGAGAGGTGAAGGGATGTTTCTATACTTGTGAATTGAATCATATATAATTTTATATGAATGTTAGTCAGTACATCCATAACACTTTATTAGAGTGGTTAAAAAAATTATGTCAATACAAGGCTGCAGAAATAAGAATTCAGCCCCTATCAGGAGATCTGTGGGAGATAAAACAGCATGTTCAGCAGTGAAAATCTCACTCTTGGATTTCTTTTGAATGTAGTAAGCCTAGATCAGATGTCCTGGATTTTTGGCTCTGACACTGGAATGTCAGTGGAATTTTCAGTAGACCCTTAACCCCTCTGGACCTCAGTTTTGCCATCCATAAAATGATGAGCACTAAAAATCACCTAAATTAGATGATCACTTTGAAAAGGACTTTATATATTAATTTTTGACTCATTGGGTTACTGGATAAATATATGTAAATACTTAGATCAGTGACTGGCAAATGGTAAGTGCAATATGATGCTCTCTTTTGTTGCTGTATTAGTAGTTCTAGTATCATTGAGTCTGAGTGTGCTTTAAGCTCAAGCAGTGTAATGCTTTGTACCTAGTTGCTGCTCACTAAAGAGGAAAAGCACATGATAGAAGCACATCACTTTACTTTTCCTGTCGCATGGTAGATACACAAGGTGTTCAAAATACATTCTGCTCTATATTTTTATTTTCATATTTCTGGAGGGGAATCAATAAATTCTCCCAC
This sequence comes from Choloepus didactylus, assembly GCF_015220235.1. Lineage (NCBI taxonomy): Eukaryota > Metazoa > Chordata > Mammalia > Pilosa > Megalonychidae > Choloepus > Choloepus didactylus. The sequence goes on from NC_051310.1 coordinate 23,586,820, forward strand.
TCTTTCTCCACCAGTTTCCTCCTAAGAATAGGAAGTAGTGAAGTACACTCTCATTGTACTCCAGAAAATGCACAAGCTGTACTTTTCATGCAAAATCCCACACTTCTTTGGCCTCCACATGTTCTCCAATAGCTGCCTCAGACACTGGCAGACTTAAGGACATTCTTGAAGTGGGTGCAGTAGGGTCTGAAGCTAGAATGAAAATCTCTGTGTTCTTGCTTGTGTGTGGTCCTCCTCCCTGGGGCAACACGCTTCACCTCCGGAAGCTGTGCCAATGGCATTTAACCAAAGGAAAAAGATCTCCAGGGTGGCTATTCCCCCCCTAAAACATGAGAAAAGGTATGCTTTAAAGGAGAAGAGTTTCAGAACTGAAACAAGGGACAGACAGGCAGGACGGGGAGCATTTTTCTTACTGTGAGTTTCCAGATACATCTCTATTCTGTTTAACTAAAGTGATGTGGTAACACTAAGAAGGGTTAACTGCTTTCATTCAGCTGCTCACCAAACATTTACTGAAGATCCACTATGGGCCAAGGATTACAGTGCAGGGTTGGCAGGAAAAATGATGCTCTAGAGTCCCTATCCTTAAAGGTAATGGGAAAAATAGAGCTTTGTAAATGAAACACAGTATGCACTTCATTAGGTTTTATGAGGTTTACATGATACAATATTTGTTTTATTCTTAGTATGATAACAAGGTAAACTGCATGCTGTGTGTTTTTTTTTTTTTTTTTTTTTTTAGGAGTCTATTCTCAGGACAATGTCAGAGGTTATATTTTATTGCAAGTATGGAACACTTGATCAAGTAGTGGCTGAAGTGGACAGTGGTTTGCTCTTTGCGCTACAATATGATGGCTGAAGGTAGGCAGAGGCCACCTTGGTCCACTGACTAGAAGAGTCAGCCATGGTTTCTGATTTCTTGGCCTTCCCTTCATGGTTACATGGTTGCTGCTGCAGGTCCAGCCATCAAGACTGGGATCCATGCTAAAAGAAGAAGGAAGAGCTGGTGCTTGTCCAAGGAGGCAACAGTCTTTCCCAGATATCCTCAAGGAATCTGAGGAAGTTGACTTTAAGCTGCTCTCCTTTCATTGTAAAGGAAGGCAAGGGAAATGTTGTTTGGAGTAGAGTGGAGCAAGCTAACATATGGAATATTCCACAAGTATAAAATATGAGCTCCTATATGTCCACTTCTCTTTTTCTCCCCTTGGCATCTCAGTGATTTTAGTTAATGAAAATTCTTATCATTTATCCAGACATGTCTAAATGAGGAGTAGAGAGAAAATTCTGTGTATCACTCATCCCTTCTCCCAGTTGCTTTGGGAATCTCACTCCACTCCTTTGTGATTTAAGCTGGTGTTTTCTACAGCCATCCTATAGGCTCAACTCCATATAGCTGATAACTAAATTTAAAGTGTTTCTCTCTGAATACAATCTTCACTACAGTCTCCAGAAGCAAAACAATATTCATGGATTTTTTTAAGAAACATGATCAATAGTCATATAGTTAATTCCTTTCCATAACTCTGACTTTACATGCATTCAGATCAGAATATTCTTCTTATCACAGAGAATAATACAATGGTATAAAAGGTTATTTTCATAAACATAGGATCAGTAGTACCATTTTGTAATAATTTGTTCTCTTTAAATATTTTCTCATTTTTCATATTTGTGGTATCCATTATCAAGCAAAGTAAGACCTATTCATGATTGTTTTTAATATTTATTTTGAACACATATATGCACATTTGTTGATTATACTTGTATATCATATCCTGGAAATGTTGACTATGCCCACTCATTTTTAACCTCCACATTTTATGGTTTCTTTTTTTTTGGAATTGCATTGGCCTTCTATTTAAAAAGAAGAAAATATTAAGAAAATATGTATAACTCAAATTATACATTTCATAGAGACAGCTTGATACTTTAAACACTCTCTAACTAGTGGACCCTGTGCGTCATGTCAAAACTTACAGCTCCACAAATAGTCTCATTGTAACATGAACATACATATTGCGCATAAAGTCGAGGCTCCTGAATAAGACATCCTCTTAAGAATGTCCAAAGACCTGCCATACTTTTAACTTGAGCAGGACCAATGCTAGAGTTATGAACATCTGTTTGGAACAATTTTCCAGCAAAGACTATTCCTTTTACAAGGAAAAATCTGAAGAAAACATCAGGTGCTTAGCATTGCATCATGCAGCAGATATGATCATGTAAGATTATATGATCTTAAAATCCTTCAATCAACCGTCAGTAAAAGTTGCCCCCACTTTATGCACAGCAGACATTCTTGGAGGTTCTATGTTGAAAGAAGGGCATCTCAGTCAGACCGATATTAGAAATTGTAGCTTTAAATATGGTTTTAAAATGAAAAATTTGCCTTGTGTAGCCTCCTGCTAAGCCATCTCTGTTGGGGGAAAAACAAAATAAATCAAGTCAAAATAATGCAAAATCACTCCAAAACAAATATGATACATGAAGACCTTGGGAAGAGTAGTGATTCTCAGAACCATAAATCAAATATTTTAGGGCTTGTGTATCCTCTGCAAAGTTCTGAAAGGAAAATATCTCTGTGGCAAAGAATTATACAACTGACAAAAATATATTTTACATATTGTGACGGTACCCCTTCCAGGGGCATATTAACACTTTGAGAGAAAACCACCTAATAAGCACTAAAAAACAAGGTAGGTAGAGAATGGGAACTTTCAGTAGTGAGGACATAGGATTTGGAGTTCTGGCTCTAATATTCGTAATGATGTGACCATGGCAATCACTCAGATTGTCTATACCTCAGTTTCATCATCTTAAAATAAAAGAACCACTTGAATACCTGAACCATAGGGTAGTTTAATTGTAAATGTCTTAGGACATATGTTTATAAAAGTGTTTTTTGAAATGCAAAATACATCAAAAATGATTTGTTATTGTTTTAACAATCTACTAACAAACTACTACAGGAAAAGAAACAAAAGTTTTTGAACAAAGAAAATTTGGATTTTGCAGTTAGACTTTAGTATAATTTCATTAAAAAGGTATTTACCACAGGTTTCAAATATTGACAGTTTACCAATTACTAAAAAGGCTTCTGCCATTTCACTATTCCCTTATATTGCTGATTATAACTGAAAATAATTTCAGTTTATGTTTTCTTTCATCCAGTATCCAAAACTGGGCTACACGTTAAATATTTCTAGATTTTACTCTACATAGTTCCCAAACCTCTCCCCCACTCACCAGTATTTTATCACCCAGAGATAAAGGTTTTTGAGGTGAGATGGAGCAGGAGGCTACTGGCTTCTGATCAGGAGGCTTCCAAGAGGAACATTCCTTTTCAATAGAGCAGAAAAATACTTAGAGGAAGATGAATTATAAAACAAAGTCAATGAAAGGAACGTATCACTTCCCAAGTCAAGATTGAATTCCCTGCCAATGGGAGCTGACTGTGCTCTCATGAGGTCATATATATCATTTTTCCAATAATCCACCAATTTTAATACAAAGTCTAGTCCTGTTATGTATACCTGGCTTGATACTTTTGCATGGCCAAGTCTGTGCTGTCCAATAGCTTAGCCAGCAAACACATGTGAGTCTATATATACAAATTAAAATTACTTAAAATTAAATTAAATTAAATATTTGGTTCCTCAATCATGCATCTGACATTTGAAGTACTCAGTAGTCAGCCACATGCGACTAGTGGCTATTTGGTCAACTACAATTAAAGAACTTTTCCTTCATTACAGAAATTTCTATTGGACAGAGCTGGTCTAGCTTCTCTGCACTTGGTCCATGATGAGCTCATCTTTAAAAGGAATAAAAGAAATAAGTTTGAGAAAAACCATTCAGAGTAATATAAAGGTCAAATCTGAGAAGGACCAGAGAAAAGCAAGGGGTTGGCCCAGAATTCTGTCTTTCCCCGAGTGAGATGATGCAATTCTTATTTATGAGGTGAGGCAGCTCAGACCCAGAAACACCAGGTGACTGACTCAAGTTCATGGAGTGAAAGTGTCAGACAAGAGATTTGAACCTGGGTCACTTTTTTCCTAATGCAGGGCTTCTTTGTAATTTTACACGGCTGCTTCTCAGTCATCACATGTGCTCTTAAAAGAGTAGTATAATGGGCTGCAATTTTATTAACTTTGATAATAATTCCTTGTAAAATTTAAAGCCAGGAAGAGTGTATCTGTGAAAACATATTCACAAGAAAATCATCAGCAAAAATATCACCTCATTTTCATGTGATCTATCAAAAAATAATTGTTAGAATTATTGGGCACATTTGTTCTATACAGGACAACAAATATTTAGGCATGTTATTGCATTTACAAATGTAACAACCCTATAAATTAGTATTATCATGTCAACTTTATAGACAAGAAAATTGGGCCTTAAGCAGTTAAATAGCTTGCTTATGATCAGAAAACTAGAAAGTAGCAGACATCCTAAGATTTCAGTCCATTTTGCCACTCAGGTCCTCTGTATGTAATTCCCGGTGAAGAGAGTAAGCAGTAGAAAAGATTCACTGAGCTTTCATCCAGTTCTAACATTGCATGAAGATTGTGCATGTGTGTGTATGTGTGTGTGTGTGTGTGAGTGAAAGAGAGAGAGAGGGAGAGAACACAATTTCACATAATGTTGATATATTTCTGTTTGACTCATTTCAAGGGAATTAATTCATATGTCAAAGATAATAAAGGAGAAGATAAAGTAGAGAGGTAGAAGAAGAAAAAGGATTTATCCATTTATCAAAGATTTATTTATCAAATGTGGAGAGCAAACACTTTCTCAATTCTATCCCTGCTCCAACACCCCCACCACCCCCACACTCTTCACACTTTCTTTCTGAGAAAGAAGATTTTAGTTTTATAAGTGGGTGGTAATATTTACATCCAACAGGAGAGATTTGTTCTTAGGGATAGAAATATGCATATAGTATTCATTCTTTCTTTCCAGAACAAAATAATGGAAACATATTTATTGAGTATTTCTTATGTTACAGAAGTCCTGCCAAGTTTTAAGGATACAAAGATAAATTCAGCAGCATAATTGGACCAAGAGGAATATCTAGTGTGTAAGATAAATTATGAGTTTAAACAATCCCAAACCAAATGATAACAACATAATAAAAACCCTTGAAATAAAAGACTGTCTGGGACACATGTGATGAGTGATTACAATGATGATATGGACCACCATGTTGTTTATTAAAACAAATATTCATTCCACTAAGAGGGACGCTGTTAGCAAGAGGAAGCTAATGGTCATTCTAATGTGTGCCTCACACCGTTTCTCCTGCCTTCTCTTGGGTAAATGGAGGCAAACTTACATGATGGATAAGAATTTAAGCCAATATGGCAATGCTCTTTTACTTTGCCATGTTTCTTACCTGCAATACCTAATGATTAGCTTCCTCTTTGGTATGTGAATGATCCTAGCTCATCTTCTCTTGAGACATACAGTGGAATTGATATATATATCTGTGTCAAAAAGTATCAGGTATGCCTATCACTACTCTCAGAATGAAAATTTAATATAGCATTGTGAAAACATCAAGAACTTTACATTTTAATAAAATAATTTTATATTAAACATTCACAGGTTGAAAAGTTGTCTCTAACTTTATTCATTCAAGCAACAAATGGAAAGACATGATCTAGAGAAATGTGCCCATCGATATTCTTATTTTCAGATCAAGTATAAGCTAAATTAGTCTGTACTGTTTTCCAGATGACTGCCAGAAGAATTAGGTCCTTTAGAGCTATTTTTCATACAGCTGGATCTTTCAATCACTCATATGCCAAAAGGCTGATGCTTTCAAGCCATGTGTGGGCCATACATCGACATGGAGGCAACAGACCATCTTCTTTTTTCAGCCAACTACCGGGATTTTGGTGCCCTAGGAGAAACTCATGCTGAGAACAAGGCATGAGACAAGATGGTCACTGAGTGCTTTATTTCTGTTTTTCCTATTATCTTCTCATAACCTCATATTACAACCAAATTTTAATGCCAAGTACAGAATGTTAAATATTAATTTAAAATAACTTGAGGGAAATCATATTACAACTTCACAGTAAATTTAATTTAACACGCTAAAAGCAAATGCTTTCCCTGTACACTGTGTTTGCCATTTTAGAAACAGGAGCATGCAAAATGATTCTCATTTTTATTAAGTGACTATCTGTAATTGTGGGATTCTCAGAGAATCAGAAAGTACAGCCCACATACCATTTGAAAAGGACAAGTTCTTATTACTAGGCAATTTATTTTCCCAAGGTTTGCTAATCATTTCACCTGAATGCCAATTGAGTTTATTCAAATATAATCTTTGCTTGCAATACTACAAGGATAAAAAATAATTGTTATCAAAATAATTTCCAAAGTTAGAGAAGGAAGCATTTAAACTCAGTTAAAGTAATAGTCACATATATTTAAAAGTGAGGGAAAAAACCTGTGAGCAATCATTGATCTTCTGTTTCTGTTTGTTTGTCTGTCTTTTTTTAAAGTTCTTTTTATTTTGAAATAATCTCAAACTTTCAGGACGCTTGCAAAAATAATACAAAACCTATGCAGAGAATTCCAACATTCTTTCCACCCAGGCACCCAGATCCACAAACTTTTAACTTTTTGCCACATTTGCTGTATCATTTGATCTGTCCATCCATCCATCAACTTATCTATCTGTCAATCTATTTATATATATTCTCAATGTTTAAGAGTAGGTTTGAAACATCATGGTACTTGAACACTTTATAATTCCATGTGCATTCCTAAGAACAAGTATATTCACTTATTTAACTGCCTAAGGTATGGTTAGCAGTTTCAAGGAATTTAACATTGATCTAAAACTTACAGAGCCTTTACAATTTTTTATATATCTCAGTAATATCCTTTCGGGCATTTTCTCCACCATTATTAGATTGAGTCTAGGATCATGTAATGAATTTGTCATTGTCTCTTTAGTCTCTGTTTCCAGAATATATAAAGAACACCTAAAACAACAACAAAAAGTAGAACAACCCAATTTTAAAATACATAAAGGATTTGAATAGACATTTCTCCAGAGAAGATATACAAATGGCCGATAAGAACATGAAAAGATGCTTCATATTCATTAACCCTTAGAGAAATGCAAATCAGAACCAGAATGAGATTCTACCACAATGTTGGTGAAGACTGCTTATGACTGACCACTGAAAAACCCATCTCCATTCCATTTTTTTTTTTTTTTAATGTTCACAACTGCTTTACTCGTAATAGCGCCAAACTGGAAACAACCCAGATGTCCCTCGGTGGGTAAATGATTAAACAAACTCTGGTCCACCCACACCACAGAACACTACTCAGCAGTACAAAGGCAAAAAACCCATCTCCATTCCATTTTAATCCTCCAGTCAGTCAATAATGCAGGGAATGCTGGTTTACCTAAACATCATGTTCTGAGGAATTAATAGAGTATCTTTAGAATCACTCAAAATAATCACAGTAATCAATTCAGTTAATGATTATTGGAAGTTTAAATGACCTTGATTACCTGAATCTTTGGAATAACTTGCTTTAAAAGGAAAGAGTCTTCCTCCTTAGTTAATGCATTTGGCCATTGTATGGACACAACTTCCTCCACCCAGTTTTACAATAGTGAAAAGAAAAAAGGTTTTATGTCAGTATAAAACCTTGGCAAAGTGGTATATTTGAATTTAAATAACTTGGATATTTTATTCTTGTTATTTAAATTCTTTATCCTCAACAAATATTTATTGTTCATCTTTATCAGAAAGTGAAGTCTCAATTAACTAAATAAAAGTTGATAAATGAATGGCCCAATGGCAAAGAGTTTCAGGAATGCTGTTAAAAAGCTGCTTGTTGACTTCCAGATTTAAACCATAGTTTGATTTCAAATAAAGCCTGAAAACCACAAATCTATTTATTATATATCCTAGAAAAAAATTACATTGTTCTTAAGAGGGAGGGTATTCAGGTTCAAATACGTGAGTTAAAATCAGAGTATTATGAAACTCTAGGTTATAAAAAGGTATTTATAACTCTCCCCTCTTCCCTTTTCCTATTAAAGCTGCCTTGCTTCAGGCCCTTTTTGAATTTATAAAACTTTCCTATTAATATCTGCATTTCCAATCTTTCCCCTATAAATTCCATTTTCAAAATGCAACAGAATCTCAAATTTCATTTCCATTTCCCGGCTTTAAAACCTTCTGTCACCTATAACACAAAATCCAAGCTCCTTAGCCTGGCCCATACGGCCACCTTCAATCTTGCCCCTTCCCTGCCTCCTTTTATACCACTTGCCAGCTCACATATCTGAACAATTGGAAGTTTCTTATATGTACACACACATGCATGCACGCACATAGACACACATGTATATGCACACATGCATACCATAGTAGCTGGAGCAATGCTTTGATAACCATCACACTAAGTTAATGGAACTGCCCATTTCAAGAGCATCGCACTGAGCCAACAAGAGCCATCACAGTAGCAGATGGCCTTCAGGTGGTCAGAACAGGTTTTCTATAATAATTTATATTTCTATAAATTATTCTCTGTGAATTTATAGCAACCAAGACTGACATCTCAGCTGATTAAGCTCTCTGGAGTTTTCTGTATGCATCATGGAGAGTGGGTGTGTGGAATCCATGGGAGTGGTAAAGGCCATTAGAGAATTCAGAATAATTTAATAGGAATATTAAATATATGTGACCTTAATTTGTACTTCAGTTTGGTGAAACCACAATAAGAGATGGTTTTCTGTCTATATTCTGTTGATGCTTTCTCAGCTTGATACAACAATACAACATGCTAACACCATCACATCCTGGCTCTCCAGAATCTTCCTAAGAGTGTGGGGATACTTCTATTATCTTGCTTATGTCACCAGGGTCTTTGAGTGCCTTGATAACTAGACATAATTCAATCAAATACTTGTTAATTTGATAATTATTAATTTACTTACATACTCAGATAATTTAACATGTCCATTAATTACTTGATTTATATCAAATATTTGGAGAATTATAACTGTTTTGCTGACTATAGCCTAAGGTGTCAAATGTTACTGGTATATTGATATTTTCTAACACCGCTGTGATGGTTTGAAGCTGTATGAACTCCAGAAGATCGTGTTCTTAAAGCTAATCCATTCCTGTGGGTATAAACCTATTGTGGGTAGGAACTTTGATTGGATTATTCAGCTGAGGCATGCCCCAGGTGGATCTTAATCCTCTTTCTGGAGTCCTTTATAAGAGGATAAGAGACAGAGAGAAGATAGAAAAAAGCCCCAGAAAAGTTAAGAGAGACAGAGGCTAAAAGAGAGAAGAACACAGAAGCTTGGAAAGAAAGCCCTAGATGGAGAAGCCAGAAGCTGGAAACTTCAGGGAAGAAGGACCAGCAGACATGGCCATGAACCTGGACATGCGACAGGGAGCTGAGAATCACCAGTACCTGGTCTTTGGGAAGAAGATATTATCTTTTTGATGCCTTGATTTGGATAATTTCACAGCCTCAGAACTGTAAACCTGTATATTAATAAATCCACATTGTAAAAGCCAACCCATTTCTGGTGTATTGCATTTTGTCAGCTTTAGAAAACTAAAGCAACCACAAAGAAAAATAAAAGATAATAGAAATAAAACAGGCACTATACCTTCAATCTTAGTTTTAAGTTATCTTTAAGTGGGTATAATAATCAATTAATTATTATTATTTTTTTTTTTGGCTTTTCAAGTCACCTTTTTCCTTTTAATCCCAGGAGAATTAGTGTAAAAGAAATAAGATGTGACATCTCAGACAAGATGGATAAAAGGAGCAGTTAAAAATCTCTGAAACAAATACTCGAACTTTCTATTTTAGGGTCCCTTTAGTTCCAATTCAAATTTAGTGAGTAAATTTCCTAAGGACTTAGCTTTTTAAAAAGTTTTTATAGATTTCTATAGAATTCATATCTATACATACTCATTTGAGGATAGCGACTCCATACTTCTTTGATCATGTGAATCATTTTCAAGCCATTTGTTTTTTAATGAAATGAAGGGGACTGTAAAAATTCACCTTAGTCAGTACACACTGGAAAAACAATTTCAAAATGAATAAATCCTATGACTTTATAATACTCATATAGGTAGAAAAGCTACATATGAGAAATAGATTTTTTTTAAAGGGTGATACTTCTATTTTAGATTGATTTACTAACTCATGGGACAATGCTACAAGTACTAATCCATACCCTCAAAAATGTTAGTAAAACTCTCCTTTGAGAGGAGAGTTAGACTTATTCTGTAGTGGGAGAGGCAACATTACCTAGCGGGCCAGAACACATCCATCATTCTATGCTACAGAGCCCAGTATCCACGGAGCAGAACAGCAGTATAAGAACCTTATCCAGGCAAAGAAAAAGGACCCAAAGGGCTGGTTATTCCATAGCACCTTGGAATAATCTGACTTTTACTGTGGTGAAGCCAAAACCCTTCGAAAGGATTGTGGTTTCCACGGCAATGAAGATTGCAAAAAAGCAAGAAAAGCATTCATAGGAAGTCTTAAAACACCTTCTGCCTTCTTGAAATCACTTTCTTTCTTTCTCTGAAGGGAGAAGAGACTGATCAAAAGGGAAAAAAAAATGTTAGTTTTTTGGAGAAAATGATACTTAAGACCTGTTTAGACATTGATATGAATAGGATGAAAAGAGAAGCAAAAAGCTGGTGGATGAATAGGTTGTTCTAGGAGAGGGAATGAGAATTACAACCTCAAAGAACGACTTCCCATCCACTTTCATTTCCCAATTTCCAAGTATAATGTGGGTTAGGAACACCAAATTTATTTCTTTTCTTGTGGAAAATCTGATCTAGATTCCAAAGGGAACGTAGGAACAAAAATGCTTGTATGGAAGACAACTCTTAGAGCAAACACTCCTACCATTTTTGTTGGTGGTATAAAGACATATATACTTAAAATTTATTTTCAGAGTCCAATGGAGCTATGCCCCAACCCCAAAACTTATCTGTTCTGCTAACACCAATAGATAGCATTAGCTGTTCTTATACAGTATCACTTTAGACTTAAAAACAAAATGAACTTTGAAACATTTTTACTTATAAGAAAGCTAACTACCTTTATCAAACTTGAGAGTAAGTGCTTCTCATACAGTTTTTGCTTCTCATGATAGATATTTTTTTCTTTTAAGTTGGGCTTGTAATCCTTTATTACTACAAGCTAGCTTACAACTAGATAAACAAAGATTTCAGTTCCCTAGGGAAATTTCAAATTGAGCTCAACTCAAGTAAACACTTTTATACTGACGTTGTTGCAAGATGGAAGGAAAAAACAAACAAGGAAGATAAAATGGGTAATATGGCAGCTCTTCAATCCAATAAATAGTTGTTAAATGACGTTTTCTCCTCATAGAATATAAATTACAGTTTTGGTTATTTTTTGCTTTCAAATTTCTGTTTGACTTATTTAGCTTGAATTTTTTAAAAATTCAGTTTTATTGAGATAAGTTCACATACCTACAATCATCCACAGTGTACAATCACTTGTTCACAGTGCCATCATATAGTTGTACATTTATCACCACAATCATTTTGAACATTTTCATTTCTCCAAAAAAGTAATAAATATAAAAATAAAAATACAAGTAAAAAAGAACACCCCAAACATCCCATCCCCCCCATTAGTCATTTAATTTTTGCCTCCATTTTTCTACTCATCTGTCCATACACTGGATAAAGGGAGAGTGAGCCACAAAGTTTTCATAATCGCATGCTCGCACCACATAAGCTATATAGTTACACAATCATCTTCAAGAATCAAGAATACTGGATTGCAGTTCAACAGTTTCAAATATTTCATTCTAACTACTCTAATATACTAAAAACTAAAAAGGGATGTCTATATAATGCATAAGAACAAACTCCAGATTGACCTCTTGACTTCATTTGAAATCTCTCAGCCACCAAAACTTGTATTGTTTCATTTGTCTTCCTGCTTTTGTCCAAGAAGGCTTTCTTAATCCCATGATGCCAGGGCCAAGCTCATCCCTAGGAGTCATGTCCCATATTGCCAGGGAGATTTACACCCCTGAGAGTCATGTCCCATATGGTGGGGAGGGCAGCAAGTTTACCTGCCAAGTTGGCTTAGGGATAGAAGTCACATCTGAGCAACAAAAGAGTTTCTCTGTGGGTGACTCCTACTTATCTGAGGGTAAGTAGGCTTATCCTCTCCTTTGTAGTAACAAATTTCATAAGAGCGAGCCCCAAGATAGAGAGCTCAGCCTTCTAAATCAGTAGTTCCCAATGCTTGTGAGAATATCAGGAATTCCCCAGGTGGGGAAGTACCATATTTCCACATTTTTCCCCAGTCCTTCAAGGGGGCTTTGCAAATACATTTTAATTCTCTGCCCAAATTACTCTGGGATGTATCAGGGTTTCACATTAACCAATTACAAGTATTTTTAACATGTGAAAGTACAAAGAAAATTTCATATGACTATCTTTAAAATGTCAAGAACTCTAACAAATTAATATAAACAACAATTACTTGAGCCAATCCACAAACAAGAAAAGTACAGAAGCAGATTATTCAAAAAGAAGAAAAAAATGTCATGAAAATATTAAACTGAAAGAGGTAGTGGTGAAAAAAACACTATTTTTCATGATCAAACTTCAGCAAATTTTTAAAAAGTTAATAATCCATATCGGCAAGGAAATAATGGGACAGGTACTATTTTGTACCTTTGGTGGTGACATATATTCTCATGGCCTATCTGGAAAGCAATTTGAAGTAGTCACCAAAAGCTTAAAAAGAGATTCATGTCCTTCAATTAGTGATTTTTGTATAGCAATATGAATTGGAGAAATGGTTAGATATCTGAACATAGATTCATGTATAAATACATTCTTAATAGAATTATAGTATTAAAATTTTAGAATGCTAATAAATATCATATAAGAGGATAATGACTAATGAATTATGGTGCAGTCATGTGATAATATGGTTGATAGTAAAAAGCATTTTTAGAAATAGTTTAATAATTAAACTTGTCACTTCTATTTTTACAGTTGGATGCTGTTTCCTAAAAGCAAAGTGTCTCATGTGTAGCCTTCCTTAAGAAAATGCGTATATATACATATACTTTCCTTGAGGAAGAGTGTTATAGAATAGTGGTGGCTTGATGAAAGATTGCTAGCCATCTTGGGGAACCCTTGAAGACAGGAAACTAATTTGCAAGGAGATCATGGGCCTTTCTTTAAGGGAAACAATAGATTCCAAGATAATGTATTAGTTGTCTATTGCTGTATAACAGAGGCACCCCAAAACTTGGTGGCATAAAACAACCACCATTATTTTTTGCTCACGATTCTCTTATCAGTTTGGGCTGGGATGAGCTGGGGATTCTTCTGTTGGTCTCACCCAGGATCACTTGTGGCTGCAGTCAGCTGGTGACTTGATGATGACTGGATGGTCTTATAGCCTCACTCATGTATTGGGTGTTTGAGGCTGGCTGTCAGCTGGGGCCCCAATCTCCACATAGTCTCTCCTCCTCAAGGAGCAAACCTAGACTTCTTCAAGTAGACCTAAAAAGCAAAGAGTCTCAAAACAGAAGATGCAAGTCTTCCTTAGATCTTGCTCAGAAGGCACAAAATATCGCTTCCCCCATGGTCACTTGGCCAAAGCAAGCCACAAGGCCAGCTCAAATTCAAAGGGAGGGAAACAGTTTCAATTTATAGATGGAAGAATGGCAAAATCATATTGCAAAGGACATACACCCAAGAATGGAAGGAAATCATTGTGTGTATTTCGGCAATCTACCACAGAGAATAAAATCTATTTTGGTGGGCTAGAATGGTACTAATCAAAGATCATTGGCTGGAAATAAACTCAGAAAAATTCCTTCATTAGAGAGAAAAAGACCAGATAGTAATCAAGGCACAGTATTTGAACAGTTAATTCTTATAGGAGGGATGGTTTGGCCCTGGGTGTGGCCGAGGCTTGAAGAACTTCTAGATTCAGCACAGTGTCTAGCTGTGGGGTAAAAATGACAGTGTGTTCAATGTGCAATAAGACGCTTATAATCTTGGAATACCACATGCTGGGCCTTTTCAGAGGTCTGGGCAAACAAGACTCTCACCATGTCAGTGGACCAATACACTCTGTGCAGGATTCATAGTCAGCAGTGATGTCATTTGGCAGAGTTAGAAAACAATGGTGCAGTGAACGAATCAGAAAATCCAGTTTGCTCTCCCTTCACTGAGAGAAGTTTTGCACTGAGTTCTTTCCCGCCATTACCCTTGACTGTTGGAGATTCAAACAGAATGACTCATCCGAAAGACTGTGGACTTTCTGATAATAGAGAATGAATAAGAAAGAAAACAAACTGCTAACATTTATTAAGTGTTTAGCCAAGCCAGACACTTTTCTAAATACCTTGGAAATACTATCTTATTTAGTCTTCCGAACACTCCATTGAGGGAGGTATGATAGATATCACATCTTACTTGAATATAATGTATGCATATATAATTATATGTTCCTTCCCACCACATTCTCCATTTAACTGTTTTACTGTACCTGAAAATGGGACAAGAGAAGTTCATGCCCTGAAGACTGCACACTGTGGCATCAGCATCAGCTGCAGCACACCTAGCCTGCCTGGGTCCCCATGCTACCTGGAGGCAAAGCGAAATAAGTACCACAGAGATGTGCTCCCTCCTCTGTCACTTTGGCCATACCCCTGACAACTGACCCCATGCTGGGCAGAGCACCATGGTGGCGGGCACACAGGGAGGCCTGCATCAGCTGAGACGGCCTGAGTATTCACGCCTTGTGCCGCTATCAGTTGCCCACAGATCCTGTAGTGTAAGCATCTTCCTCCTGGTTCAATTCTATTGTTCATAGAATTACTATGTTTGTTCAAACCAGCCTTGCAGACTGATAATTGCATATTTGAGGGCCAGAGTGTACCCTGTAACACTGAAAAAGTTAGCTATGCCAACACTCAAGACAAATGAGCTGCTCCGAATTTGTTTGAAAGAAGATATATTGATGGCCAGGTATTTACAAAAGTATATATTTTGTTTTCTATTTAAGGGGATTTAAAAAGTGATTCTGATGTGTATGAACCTCTGTGAAGTGTGTCCCTCCTATGAAATGTGATGCTACCACTGTAATTGTATTATCCTAATTTTATCAATGAGGAAACTGAGGCAGTGACAAGGTGTCATTTAGTTGAGTTGACACAGCTTTTGACGGTGGTAGGAGGATTTGACAGTACACAGAGTCTGACTCCAGAGCCTAAACTATCTGAAATTTGTCACCATTTGGCAGACAGGAACTGACTGATGATCGGTCAAATATTGACAGTAACATGGAGATTCAGTTAGCAAAGTAGACTCCTAGGTTTCTGGCTTGAGTAACTGGACAAGTGCCTGGTGCTGCCTTCTGCAAGATGGTGGTGGTAGGCTGGGAGGAGGAGGACTCAGCTTTGGACATGATGAGCTTGAGATACTTTTGTAACATTTAAGTAGGCATCAGAAACTCAAAATCTGGCACGAGTTAAATTTCTATACAAAACTGCCTTGTTCAATATTTGAATGCCAAAGAAAAAATTGAAATGATTTAATAATATCTCTGAATTAAACAGAGTCAACTACATACTTTTGGGTTAAGTCCTTAACTTATTTAACCTTCAAGTTGGCCAATTATTGGACTTAAACATACTCACTTGTGTTGTTTGTTATTATTTTCCAACAATTTTTGGAGTAGATTCAGTTGGAAAGAGACTGAAATTGCTATTCAAATCCTATTAGTGTAAGGTCTGTGTGGTAATCCTAATGTTTTCAGTTTAGTGGAATTTCATTGTAACCAGTGTATCATATTCCCAATACACACAGCCTTTTCATCTTAACTCTGTCACAACCTCTTCGTAGTGCCTGCAAATGATCTGGTGTCCAGGTTGAATTAGCAAGGAAAGGGGAATCCCTTTAAAGACTAAGGACTTTATCAAAGTATTGCCTAACAAGAAGCTATCCAGTAAAGGCCTGAAAGCCTTTAATCCTGATGGTTTTGTAGATGGTTTTAGAGAATGACAAACTGGTTCCTATTATTCAAGCCATGAATTATAATTTTTACATCTTGATCCTTGCACACATTTGAGCGGTTGATTTTTTTCTTCATTATGGTGCCTGTGTATGAATATTTTAACATCTGTTATACTGAAATACTTGAGATATTGGGGTATAACTTTGAACTTATCTTAGAAAAGCTAACAGAGAAACAGATTTGGGGTTTTAGGATTACACGGGAAGGCCAAGAAATTATTGTATTAATCAGTTTGTCTTTCTAAACCTTTTGGCTCCTTTCATCAGCATGTTTGTAATCCTGACTTTAAATGAAAGAATAAGGTGCAAACAAAATAAAGCGCAAAGGAAAAATGAAAACAACTCTCTCAAAAAAACAAACCAAACACTAAAAACAAACAAGAAACAAAACAAAAGCAAATACAAAACCAAAACAGAATAATTTTTTTTTTAACTTCATTTTTTGTTAAACCTAATTGTGAGTGAGTTTGGGTAGACAGATTTAACTTAAATGTCTTATCACTCTGGGCCATCTAAACAACATAGCTTAATTTTCTGTTTCTGATACAAGCTCCCAAGGATGTGTGTGTGTCTGTGTGTCTGTGTATATTGTGTGGTTGTGTTTTGAGTGTAGTGAACAATGGGTTGAATGGGTTGTGATAGATAATATATTAGGTTTCTCAGGTTAATTTGGGGCCTGAATCATCAATCTTTGATATCAGGATTCAAAGGTTCTAACTGATAACTCCCTGCTCCGCCCCGTTCATGCAGACTTGTTCTGGGGACAATTAGAGTTGCCTAGTTTAATTCTCACCAACAAATTCAAATATTGTTCTCTTCTCCAATTCACTATGGTAGGTCAGGTCTGTTCTACACAACATCTTCATCAGGCTCTGGTTATTCTAAGCTAGGTACATAATCCAACCATCTTGTAAATTTACTTGAGAGTGGAATCTTCTCTTTCTTTTGGACACTGCAGAATACTAAAGCAAGCTGAACTTGTAGTGTCTTCCTGTTTTGTCTTTCCTAGCATTTAATGATATTTACACTCTTCTCCGCTCTGCTCATATCATCTTCTGTTGAATGGACAAAGCCCATTTAAATTCTTCTTTTCTCCATGAACTTCCACCAATTGCCAGTTAGAATTATCTGCCCTTTATCCTAACAACACCACACACTATTGATTAGATATATTCATTACTGTTTAATGTGCTATTACTGTCAAAATGTGCCAGGCATGGTGCAATTGATTTTGCATTCTTTACCTCTAATGTTCGCAGAGAAGTGGGCTTCATTACTACTCAGGTTGTTTAATAACCTTCCACTTAAGTGTTTAGGATCTTACCAAGCTCTTTTCTAGAAGAATGGTTATGATTGGGTGTTCTCCACAAAAACCATTTGGGTTCATTATCTTGGCTCTGCCACCTACTGGATGTATGAGTTACTCAACATTTATTAATATTGATGTAGGTTACCTAAGATTTTTGTGTCTCAGTTTCTTTTGGTGTAGCATAGGGAAAATAATAGCACCATTCCATAGACTTGTTTTAGAAATTAAATGTGTTGATTCTTATAAAGCACCCGGAACAGTACCTGGCACATAGTAATTGCAAAATAAAAGCTAGGAATTGTTACTTGTATAGTATAAACTCTATAAACCCTGGTGAATTAATGATTTGGAGTATGAGAGTGATATTTCCCAGAGCTTGTATGGGTATTGCTGACAGTACTGGGTGCAGCAGAACTACAGATTTTTTATTTCCATAATTTGGTGACACCATGATTACATGATTCATTGAATAGCAGAGCATGGATGGACCTCAAATATACTGTTTTTCTTGTGTTTCCAAAATTTTAAATCTGTGGAGCCCATTGTGTAAGCACTGTCTTTAGTAGGCAATAGAAATAGAGACCCAGAAGGACAAAGTGACCCATAATCCTGCTGAGCATATGGGTAGGTCCCAGTTCATGACCTTATTTCATTTTGCTTCATCAGGAGTGCTTTTGGTTCAGTAATAAATTCTCTCAAATTCACAAAATTCTAAATTGAAATGATTTAATGAATGGTATTAATAATATATTTAACAATTTACAGTAAGTGTTTTGATTCATTTCCTAATTTCCACTCCTCAAAGTTATGTTTACTTCAATTTTCAATGGATTTGTGAAAAAGGAGATATGTAAATTATTCCCAGATAGACTAGCTCTGTCAAATAACAAGAGTGAAGTAATCTCTCTTGCAACTCAATAAAAGCCATTATTATGGGTCTTTGGGTCTCAACAAAAATACAATTCTTTCAGCATTTGTGACTGACCAGGAGTTCTGTCATATGAGCACGTTTCCTCGATTAAAGATTTTTGACCATTCTATAAGCAATTCTGGGGCTGCTGAGGTTTGCTCAGAGCAATTTAGGATTTAAAATATTCTGGTCTACAGCAAGTTACATGTGATTTGTCTATTGCAGTGGTTCTCAACCAGGGACGATTTTGTCCCCTAGGAGACAGTTCAAACTAATTTTACCTGGATACATTTTGTCCCCTAGGAGACAGTTGACAATGTCTAGAAATATTTTGCTTGTCACAACTGGGGGTTGCTACTGTCATCTAGTGGGTAGAGACCAGCAATGCTGCTAAACATCCTACTATGCATGGGACAACCCCCACAACAAATAATCATCCAGTCCAAAATGTCAATTGTGGGGCATTGAGAAACCCTGGCCTTCCACTGATCTGTTGTCTAAATAGAATTGGCAGATGGCACTTGAAGGTGGCATTGACCAGGAATCCCAAAAGTGGGTATTGATGTCATGAGTGAGTTGCCCCAGCAAATGTTCTAAAGAACATTTCAATTTGTTAACTGTCCTTGAGCTATTAGATATTAATACCCCATAGACTGATCTCACCTTGGCCAGTTAGCTGGAACTCTTGTTGATGTTAATGCGGGTTCCATGCACAATGAGAGAGGGTGCCACCATGATGACATGAAGCTTGTCAAATTACTCATAATTAAAAATTATGCAGAAGTCTGCTCCCTGTTGAGATTGAAATGCTATTTGAAGTTGAAATATACTCAAAAGGAATATCTGATAAATAAAAATGGAAGCAAATTATCACCTTTATGCTTTCCAGAAAGTTTAAAACTGAACACTAATTTTCATAAACATCCTCTTAGTTTCTTTCACACCTAGTACGTTTCATTAGACTCCTTATACAGAATGCCCCATTTTATTAGCTTGGGAAAACATTCCACTTAGGCAATGTGAGAAGTAACACTTTAGTCCCATTTCCATATTCTTCCTCAAATTTGAGATGCTCAGCAAAACACAGATGTACTATTAAGAAATCATTCCCACTGATGTCCCACTATGTAATGTCTCTTCAAAGAGCCATCAGTAAAAAAAAGTTGACCTGCCTCTTCAAGATACAGAGTGTGAATAACTGCTGTGATGTTAGAGGTCAGAAGGGAGGCATGGAATTCTAACTCAGAAAGGGATTTAAAAAAGGTGTTAATAAGAGGGTGGTATATGGGAATCCTGTATTTTATACATGATTGTTCTGTAAACCCTCAACTTCTCTAATAAAGAAAACAAAAACAAAAACTAAACAAAACATTGGTCAAAGCAGTGACAGTTGAGCTGGCCTTAGAAAGCTGTTATCTAAGGTAGAACAAGAAGGTGGGGCTGTAGGTAAGGGTGAACGGATCAGACATAGCATGTGGGAATATCGTATAAGACAGATACTTCAACATAAAATTCCACATATATATTTTTATATGAACTAGTTTTTAAACTTAGATTCAAGTAGAAAATCATATTGCCATACTGTGGCTCTTGGCTCCTATTAAAAAGTTAAGTTCTTTGCCTCTTTTAGTTCTCCTAAGGAAATGTTATATTACTATTGAAATATCTTTTTCTTAATCTTCTGACATTTTTGTATCCAGGTAAAATTAGTTTGAACAATATTCAGAGGGTTTAAAATTACAGAAACCAATACCCATTTCTAAATTAAAGCTATGAATTTTTATACATTAATAAAAGTTTTAAACATATTCAAATTTAGTCTTTTGGAATAACTGAGAAAAATATCCCTTTTGTTGAGCTAAGAAACCAGTCATCAATACAGCACATTCTTCTAGAAGACTGTCTTAGTACTTAGGAGCCACCTAGGAGCTGTTTATTTGCTTTCTTCACAACCACCCAGCTGTTACTTCCATTTGTGGTCTTAGTGCTAATTGCACAAAGTCCCTAATTTATACCCACTGGTAGATCTGATCACCACATTACCTGGAGGGCAAGCTTTAATTAGAGAAATTTCTGAACAAATTGTCTAAAGAGCTTGTTTAGCGTGATTAAATGCAAGAGGGTTTCCCCCCTCTCTTTTTAAAAATGAGCATTTACTTCATACCAAAACTTTGCAGATAAAAAGCAACATTGGGTCTAATTAAGGGCTATAAAATGAACAGCAACATTACCCAGGAAAACCAATTGGATTTTGTTGTCTGCAGCTGAAATATATCTGACTCAGTGCTACATTTATTCAACAGCTTTTGGCATTTCTACTTCGCCTCTGTCAGAACTAACAAGGTGAAACGGCAAACTGATTGAAAAAAGATAAACTGTGAAAAGATGATACACTGATGTGTGATACTAATTCAACTGTGGCTTATGAAAAGAGATTAGAATCTTATGCATGTTCACCTGCACATCTCCATGCACTTGAACAAGCCAACATTAAATTAGACCTTCCATATTGTTAATTGGTAGCAAGATACTGTATGAATTAGTATGCAATCATTTCACATTCACCTGAAGAGCAAATAAGTTAAATATTATAATAGGATCAACAGACTTTGATAATTCAAAAATGAAATAAAACAATTAAGGTCAACTTTACTGTTCAGATGGAATACTTTGGCTAGATATCAATGTTATAATAAGCACAATAAAATGAATTCGCCTAAGAGAATTTAGAAATTTTAGTCATTTTGTTATCAGTTTTTGTGAAAAGTATTTGTATTATTCTTAATCATCAGCCGTCTTGGTGATGCCTCTTTCTGCTGAATCTCTGTTAGAAAATACATTAAGTATAGAAATTGTGTTCCTTGTTTGAATATACAAGCAGGACATAGCAAAGTGTGATTGATTATTTGATTCTTTTGAGTAAATCTTTGAAAAATAGTTTTTTTCATCTTTATCAACCACTTTTCTCAGAATTATTAGCACTGGCTACACATTAAACTTACTTTAAAAAAAAATGCCAGTGTGTCACCCCATGCTGTGCTGGTTTCAATCTATTATGTGTCCCAGAAGAGCCAAGTTCTTTTACTCCAGTCTTGTGGGTGCATGCTTATTCTGGGTGGGATCTTTTGATTAAGTTGTTTCAAAGGAGATGTGACCCTTCCAATTGTGGGTGGGACATTTTGATTAAATTGTTTCCATGGAGATGTGACCCCGCCCATTCAAGGTGGGTCTTAATCATCTTTACTGGCATCTTCTACAAAAGCATAAAAGGTAGAGGTATTTTAAAGAGAGTTCAGAGCTGACACAGACCCAGACACTTGGAGATACAGACAGAAAAACATTTGAGGTGTTAAGCTAAGAGATGAAGCCCAGAGTTTGCCCTGGAGAAGCTAAGAGAGGACCACCAGATGCTTACAGAGAAACACCCTGGGAGAAACAAGCAAGGACATACAAGAGCTGAGAGAGAGATGCTAAGAGAGACAGAAGGATTTTGGAGAAAGCACTAAAACCAGAAGCTGAAAGCAACACAACCTGGGAGCAGAGGACCAGCAGACACCAGCCACATGCCTTCCCAGCTGACAGAGGTGTTTCAGATGCTGTCAGCCTTTCCTCAGTGACAGTACTCTCTTGTTGATGCCTTAGTTTGGACACTTTTATGGCCTTAGAACTATAAATTTATAACCAAATAAATTCCCGTTATAAAAGCCAATCCATTTCTGGTATATTGCATTTCATCAGCTTTAGCAAACAGGAACACATGCTAACTAAGTGAATCTGATTATCTGAAGATTTGATGTAGGTATTGGAGTTTTTGAAAGGTATTCCTAGTACTTCTGATAGACAGTGAGGGTTGAAAAACCACAGAAATTTACAAATGTTGGCTGGATAACACTTCAAATTTTAATCTCCAATTAGAACTCTGCGTTGCAAGATGAAGGACTCAGGTTAGCATTCCATCTTGATCCTGAGCAAATCACTTAACTTCTGGACCCAATGATTGCTAATCTCTTATGTTTTGATTTAGGCTAAGGGATTCAATTTTATTTTCAGTTTATTATTCTTACTTCTAGTGTACAGTGCCAAAAAGACTAGAACATTTCATTTTCATGCACTCTCATGTCTTTCGTCATTAGGATAGAATCTCTTTTGAAGTGATTTCAGTAAGTGGACAGTAAAGAGAATTCTGGCTCCTTTGGGATTACCAGGGCATTTACTGTGTCTGATAAGCAGTTCAGTAGTACTCAGTGCAACGTTTCCCTTCACCTACTAACAGCTTTAAAATTTTATTTTTTTTATGTTTTATTTTTTTTTACTAGAGAAGTTGTGGATTTATAGACGCATGATGCACAAAATACAGAGTTCCCATATACCCACCCTCATTTTTAACATCTTGCATTAGTGTTGTGGCTTTGTTACAATTGAAGAGAGTGTTACTATAATGTACTACTAGTTATAGCCCACAGTTTACATTAGGGTTCAATGTTTGTGTTGTGTAGTCCTAATGTTTTTTTTTTTTAAATTTTGTTCTACAAACATAAATACCATCCCAAATTTCTCCTTTTAACCACATTCAGATATATAATTCAGTGGTGCTAACTGCATGCACGATGTTCTGTTACCATCTGTGGGAACCTAGGGCCCAGGCCCCCTCCCTTCCATAGTGAAAATGAACTATTTTACGTAGCCACCTACTTGACTGGGACAGATATTAAAAGTCATCAGACCTCCCCAGGGGAGGAAAAAATGTATTGTAAATAAAGCATTGAAACTCCCCTCCTCTGATCACTGTTGATAACAAATCTCCACACCCCTGCTGAATCTCTGTTCTCATAGTCTATGGAATATCTTTGTCCTAACCCTTATAAACTCCCCCCAGACACCCCTGCTCTTTGCGGAGCTTTAACTTTCGTCCTTCCTGGCCGGCTGCTGCCGTGGAAACATCTCCTGTCAGTAAGTCCTATTAAACGCATGTCTAACTCTGTGCCTGGTGTGTTCTCCTGTCTTGGGACTGAGCTGGGTTGGAACACCGTCACCAATATATTTTGTCATGGTCCATTGTGGAAATCCCACAGGTATCAGTGATGTTGCCATTGTAGTTTGCTCTGTGCGTCTAATTATGAAAATGGAAAATTAAATTTAGAATAAACTGAACATGTATGCAAATGAAAATAGAACTGATTAATTTAAGGATTGAGTTATTCATTCATTCAGTCAATGTTTCATTCATTCATTCATCCATTCATTCGTTCATTTTTTAAATAGGTATTTTCCAGGCAGTAGGTTAAACAGGAGGCCTACAATGCTAGATGCTCCCATTCGGAGTGAGCCCCAGCCTTCCACAGCAGTGACCTATTGTTAATTTCATGCACCCTTTATTGGTTTTATTCCTTTGCCTCTCAGACTTCCTCAAGCCAAAGGACATCAACTCTGGGCACTTTTTTTGGGGGGAAATAATGGATAAGAGAAGCTATCCTTCTTTGGGATTTGCTCAGAAAATAGGATATTCATGCTGAGCAGCTAGCAGCTCTTATGTCACTAGGAGGAAAGAAGATCCTGAGATAAAATAAACAGGAGAGGAATAAAGAGGAGAGCAGAGTTAAGTGATGGAAGAAATATGACTGACTTCATATTGAGCATTGAGCCTTTGGGTTGAGCTGTGCCTGTAGCTACAACTTGCGCTTTTTCTTTACATGAGCCAAAAAAATTTCCATCGTGTAGCTTAAGCAAGTTGGTTTATTACTGATAAATAAGGGTCTTGAATAAACACTACTCTATCATCTTGTCCCCAAAGAAATTAAATTTTTCTGGTCCTTGCTTTTCACGAAAATTTATTTATAAGGGTGTAGATATGTGTGTAGGTAGGTAGGTATGTATTTATTTACTTGTTATATAGACAAAGGTTTCATAAAACTATACTGACTTTGCTTGCCTGTATAACATAGCAAGAGGATCTTAAGTCATCTTCATACTATTAAATATATGGGGAATCTTTTAACCCTAACTGTGAAATTTCTATGTGTTTGTACAGCCTATGATGTATGCTTCTTTTTTTAACATTCTTTTTCTCCCCATAGGAAGACAAACCATTTGAAAAACATATTTTACCAAAAGGAAATTTAGGAATTCTGAAATTTTTCCGGCATTTAAAAAGAGCTTATCTAATAAATCAGGGGAAATATGTTTATTAACTTGACATCTCCTTGCTTGGTCTTGTGTTTTTTCTCTTTCTTGTGTGTGTGTGTTTTTTTTTTTTTTGTTGCTGTTGCTAAGCAAAATAAGTTTTTTATTTTGCACCTTCCTTCAGATTAATAACGTGTGATTGAAAATACACGTAATTTTTTCCATCTTATAGTATATCATAAGAATTGTTTTGTTTCATGATCTTGTCTTGGTTATCATTTAAAAATTTATTTGATATCCCACTAATGGGTATACCAGAGGTTACATACTTATGTTATTTTTGAACTTTTTGCAGTAACAAATAGCACTGTGAGAGAGATCCTTCCAGTGTTTAAATTCTTCCATTTTCAGGATCATTTGCTTCATCTTACTAATCAAAATATTATGAGCTTGTTTAAAAGAGATAGTTTTTCTAAAATGGTCAACTGATTTATACTGTAACCAATGATGTGGGTTGGTTCACATTTCTTTATACCTGTGTCAGCTCTGGCTGTTATTTTTAATACTATTTTTTTGCTCATATAACAACATATGTTTACAGTGTGTGGAGACCATAGAAAAGTATAAATAACTGATTATAAATTGCCCATAATTTCACTACTGCATCTATTTTCTTCTAGTTGCTTTTTATAAATTTGATTTTATGAACTTAGATTTGCACTGCATATACAATATACAACTGACTTTTTAAAATTTAACAACATAATAAGACCCCTGTCCATCAAATTAATTACTTTAAAATCCACCTTTAAACTGCTGCCAGGATTAATTTTGGTAATTACAGCCATTACCAAAATTAAAACACTTTTCATAGGTAGAGGCAGTTACTAATATTCTGTCACCAATGTTGTAACAAGAATCCTTTTGTATGCATTTTTTAGCCACATCTTTTGATTATTTATTTAAAAATGAATTTTATATTTAAATTGTTATATAGTTGAGTTCTTACTACGGTTATCTATACATTGTATCAAATTAAAATTTTTCATTCAAAAATACTTCCTGAACATTTATCTTCTTTTGATAATCACAACCAACTCAAGGACTAATAGAAAGATAGGAAAAAACATTAGTCACTGTTAAATATAGCATGCATGCATACACATACATTAAAATGGCTTTCTGGAAAGTCTTATGGTAACTTTTTTTGCTTTGTTTTGTTTGTTTAAGTACTAAGAATACATGAATATATGGAAACTGCAAAAGCAAGAAAAATAAACAACATATTTATCAAAACAAAGTGCATCATATTGTGCCTATTATTTATCCAGTAACCAGATTTGGTGGTCATATTAAAAGAAGGCATGAAATTTTAGAAGGAGCATTTAGTGGGATGTCACACATGAATTTACATGAAAATATTTCAACTTGCAGGAAGTCAAATCAAATTGTGTTGGGATAGTTTCCCACTAATTAAATCAGAACCAACTTCATAACTAACTGAGCCACTAACTACCTGTTTTATTTTATGGAGGCCATTTCCTTTTATTACCTCAAATTCATCCCTTGCTAACAGAAACTGGATGCAAACAATTCCA
The DNA here is from genome assembly GCF_015220235.1 of Choloepus didactylus. Classification (NCBI taxonomy): domain Eukaryota; kingdom Metazoa; phylum Chordata; class Mammalia; order Pilosa; family Megalonychidae; genus Choloepus; species Choloepus didactylus. The sequence goes on from NC_051310.1 coordinate 23,612,878, forward strand.
GATTCTACTTACAAGGCTCTAAAAGGACCTCCAGGATTAGTGGGAGAATCACTTGAGACTATTTGAAGTGCAAATGGCAGATACCCCATTCACATTTTATGTAACTGAGAATTCTAGGAATGACACCAACCAATCCTCTATTCAAGGTGCATGTGATGTCACCATGACCTCTTCGCTTTCTCTCTTCTGATCTAATTTCTTTGGTGTAAGCATCATTCTTAAATTCTTAGGTAGCTTTTTTTTTCCTTAACAGGGCTAGAAGAGACAACCATTGGACATTCCCAGTTGATGCGATCTTTGGTAATTACTATCTCAGTGAGAAAGGAAACAGAACCTCTTCAGCATTAGTTCTAGCAAGCCATGACTCTGGTTGGTACATCTAAGTTGTGCTAAGCCATAGCCAAATCTCTGTGAATTCTTATGGCCACATCTGAGTCATCTGCTCCCAACCCCGCCAGGAGATGGGATGAGGGGCAGGGAAGTGGGTAGCCTTGTCCACTAGCACATGGATGGAGATGGTTATTTCTAAAAGCAAAGGAATGTTTTTCTTTCCAGAAGAGGGGAAAAAATGCAATAAAGGCAGAAAGCACGTACCATTGTACGGATGATTGCACACCAGCAGAAAGGGTGTTTGTATAGTGGATTTTGGCAGGATCAGTATAAGATCCTTAGAGTAATGGAGTGAATTAATATTTGTATTATTTTTTGAATAAAAATTTTAAAAAGTATCTCCTTTTACATCTACATTATATAATTAGCCATCCATGAAGATGAAATTTTAGTAAGAGGAGACTGGAGGGTAGGCACCTGCTTAGGAAATACTTAGGAAGCTTGCCGAATGTTTCGAGGCACTGGCTGCTCAGTTAACAGAAAAAACCCATAATTGACAGACTTTCCTGGGAGTTATCTGCAGGTGCCATGGCCCCTGAAGAGGCATAAAGTAGTCCAAAGCACTCAGACTTACTCAAGAGATAAACATTAAGTAGGTCATCAATGCTTGACTGCTGATTTTAGATGACAGTCACTTTTCAGAAAACACAATGCTTGAAAAAATAAAAGAAAGCATCACTTGATTAGAATTCAGGGGAATTTTGAGGAATGAATTTCATACAATGTAAAAAAAGGAATTCACTTGACCATTTTTCTGGGAGTGAAAACCCAAATTCAGTCAATTCTAATCATGGGAAATTACCTAGAAAAGCAAAGTAAATAGAACAGACATTTTAGAGCAGTCTAAAATTGAGAATGTTTGAAAATAAAAATAGAACCAAGTCTGTATGAGGAATCTCGTGTTGGACTTAGGTTCAGAGATAGGCAATAAAGCAAGAGGAAGGTGGGAGGGAAAGAAAAAACATCAGTTAGGCTAAGGCTGGAGTGGAGTTTAGGACTTGGGGAAACAGGAAAGAAAAGCAATGAGAGATAATCCCCAAAGGAGTACTGTGACAGAAGAGAGTGTGAGTGTGGTTAAAAGAGAGCTGATGGGCAAAGAGGGCTGGAGCTGGGTAGAAAATCAAGTACAAAGTTGGGCTTCAGTACCTGGGACAACATGATTTTCCCTCATTTTCAAGGACCTGGCCCCTTTGGAGATATTCTATGCTCCAGATTTTTCTCAACTTCTCTCATCTCTCTCATAATTTGCCAGCTCTTCATTCCATTCATTCAGGAAACTGCTTTCTACTAAAATAATAAAATTGCAAATAGATTCTAAGAAACCATTGACACCTTCCAAGTATTTCCCTAGAAAATTTTTCACTTGGCTTCAGGAAACATTTATTGAATGCCTACTAAGTGCTAGTCTCCTTATTAAGCACCATGGAAAGAGAGATAAGAAACAAAGAACTCTGTCTGTAAGGAATTCAGGGATAGCAATCAAGGCAGAGTCACAAGATAACGTGGGAAGGGCTAATTTAGTGTTACAAAACTGCTTTGGTAGGGATCAGAAGGCAGTGATTAATTCTTCCTGAGAAGATCAGAGAAGGATTCTTGGAAGAGCTGAAATTTCTAAAAGTGGAACTTGTTAAGTCAAAAAGGGAAAAGAATGTATTCACCGGCCAGGTAAATACAGGCAAAGGAAGATAGCATGAAGTGTTGGGTGTTCAGGAAAGACAACACTATCTGTGGGTAGGATTAGCCTGCTAAGGGGGCAGATGAGTCAATGCAGAAACTTGTCAATGCCCCCTTCAGTCACACAGAACCTAAAGTGCCGATCCTTTCAACATGCTTAGAATGGCTTCTTCCTGCAAGAATCACCATCTAGAACATGGATTAGAACCTTCTATAAAGTTTTAGACTTGGCAGTCCCTGTCACAACTTGTCGTATTTGCCATAACAGTGGTAAAGCAGCCATAACAATATGTAAATGAATGTCACGGCTGTTTCAATAAAACTTTATTTACAAACACAAGCAGTATTTATTTACAAATGCCTACAGGCCATTTGGTTACTGACCACTACAAGATGTTAAGACAAGAGTTAAATGAGAACCTTGTGTATGGGAGAGCAAGGAATTGGTCTGCTGGGTATTGAATCATGTCCCTTGAAGATATGTTCAAGTCCTAACTCCTATTCTTGTTTTGTGGGTGTAAGTAACATCTTCAATTGGAACTTTGGAGATGTTATTAGTTAAGGTGTGGCCAACTGAATGAGCGTGAGCTTTAATCAAATATGACTAGAGTCCTTATAAGCAGAGGGAATTCTGACATAGGATAAGAAAAAGCCAGAGGAGGAGAAAGATAGAGCACCAGGTGATGGAGGATTGCCGGAAAGCCATCCCCACAATGCTGCAGAAATTGGAGACAATGTGGTCTTGCCAACATTTTGATTTTGGACTCCTAACCGCCAAACCTGTGAAGCAATAAATTCTTGCTGTTTAAGCCAACCAATCTGTGGTATTTGTTATAGCAGCCTTGGCATACTAAGACATGGTGTAATAATACAGGGACCTAATTCAAGCCAAAAGGTCCCTGTCTGATGTGCCTATGTGCTCAAGCCTTTCAATGTATCTTAATTTTTCATCAGTACTCAAAGTCAGAAATTCAGATGTATTTGACTCAACTTACTGATTTCCAAAGTACAGCTGTACATATTTTTTTTTAATTAGGAAAAAAAAATATTAGTCTTTGACAGCAATTAGAAGTTTCAAGACCCTCTCTCTTGTTTCTCTTTTCTTTCTCACTATTTCTTGCAGCAAACCTAGAAAATACATTCTAATGAAAAGAATGTCTTTTCCCCATGTCAGAGATGTCCCAGATTTGCATTTTATTCAGCTGAAGTTTACACTTCATTTCTTTAAAAAATTTGTACTGAAAGGCAAAGAGGAAAAAAATAGAACCTCTCTGGGAAAGAAGGAGTAAAAATGTTGAGTGGTAAAGACATCAGTGTAGTTTTTCTTTTCTTGGGTAAAGCACAGAAAATGCAGATAAGTGGCTTTACTTGGCAGGGAATGATTCAGACTGTGTCTATACAATGCTATCAGAACTGGGAACACTGACTTGATTTTTATTCACATACTCAAATAACTAGTTTGACTAAGTTACCCATTCAATTGACCTTTGTTAAAACACTGTAAAGATGCAACTTGAATCACCTTTGAGACCATTAGTTTTTGATCCATTGCTTTTCTTCAAACAATGGAAAACAATTTAACTAAAGGCTTAATTTATTCCATTTGTCTCATGTGGACTTTCTAGTTTCCACATAGGCATCACAGTGTGTTTTACAGGCCTCTTTTGCCCTCTTCCAACCACCACTTCCCCATCCCTTGCATAAAGAAGTCTTTCTTGAGCTTCAGACAGGCTTCTCATTGTGAATTTTTTTAATTTTTAATTTTTAATTTTGTTGTTGCTTAATTTTGTTGTTGCTTATTTGCTAATATGCCCAATTTTCTAAGTGCAAAAATATCTGAGTAGCTAAATCTAATTTCCAGGACTGCTATATTCAAAGCAGCTTTCTTCGTAATTTGGAAAACAATGTCAGATTAATCTAAGTAAATTTGGGACAATTACTGAACTTTGAAGATTTAAAGAGTCAAACTGTAAATGTATATTTAGGGAGGAATAGAATTGAAACTTTATAAAGCATGTTTTACACATTGTTTAATATATCCATAAGAGGGTTAAATCTTATGTATGAGCTATCAATATGCTGTACATATAGTCAACCAGAGTAGCATTTTCTCAAATATTACCTATAAAAAAGGAATCTTCCTAAAACAAACTCACAGATTTACATTTTCCTTGATCCCATATTAGCAAGCAATCTCCCTCACTGTAATACCATTTTAGAGGTTAATGAAAAACATAGTAGTTTCATTCAAGGTGAAGAGTTTAGAGTGCCTTTTGGATTCCTCTATTCATCCTCCTCCTTTTGTGCTCCCTTTGCACTTTGAACATAATCCATCCTGGTATTTCCATGCTAATGATCTATTTCTGCATCTCTGTACCCCTTAAATCATGAGCTTTACAAAAGCAGAGCCATGTTGAATAATTTTTAGACTTTCAGTGCCTACTACTGAAATTCTCAAATGCACTATGTCTAGTAGAATGCATCGGTCAAAGTACTGCATAACGTTTTTCAAGCCTTGGGGCTAGTTATCAGAATTTGTTCCTTTATTAGTTTACAAATTTCTTTTCCTTTAGACTACAGCTGTGTAAAGGCCAGAAGAGAATGCATCTCTTTAATGGTAAAAGGTGCTCAGCAGTTGCCATATTGCCATTTGAGAGGCTAGGGTTACCCCAGTTTTATTTAACTGTCTGTGCACATGGAAAAGCCTTCAAATATTGATTACATCCAATACTGGTTTCCTATGTAGAGCTATGTGGGTGGTTCTTAACTAGCCCACCACTGACTGGATTACAAGACAGTTGTAACGTGAGTGCAATTATCTTGAGAGGTTTCAAAGAATCTTGATGTTCTGTGATGAGAAAGCAGCTACTTCTGTACAGAATTGACCTTTCAGAAAGGGAAGAATAGGATTCATGTTAGTACTATTTTTCTGTGCTGGTTTGAATCTATTATGTCCTCCACAAAAGCCATGTTCTTTAATGCAATCTTTGATTAGGGTAAACCTTTTTTTTAATTAAATTCAGTTTTATTGAGACCTATTCACATACCATACAATCAAACATGGTGAACAATCAACTGTTCACAGTACCATCATATAGTTATGCATTCATCACCCCAATCTATTTTTTTTTTTTTTACACAAAGCTTTTTGAGTTTTATTTTTCCCTCGGGTTGGAGATTCATCTTAACCTGCATGCATTTGAAAACAGTAACAGGGTCTTGAACTGTTCCGAGCAGACATTAGACAAGCACAGAGGGTTGAAAATTCCTCTTTAAAAAATGGAAACTGCAGTGGAAATCAAGAAGTCACATACATATGATGGGTAGGTAGTTTATCCAGCTCCCTCAAAAGTTGACTCGAGATCATCATTCACAGTTTTTCACTGCAGTGACCCACCTGCTGCTGGGGTGTGCTGAGCAGCATGGAGCTTTCCCACAAAGCCTGTGGCTCTCACCTCCTCACTGGAAATTTCCTCTCAAGCCTCCTTCTGGGATCTCGGCAGAGCCTGTGGAAGGACGGCTAAGTCTCCCTTTCCTCTCAGGGGCACTCTTCACAAGTGGCACATCTCAGAGGAGGGCTAGGGCCGTGTCACTGTCCCCTGCAGAATAGCTGGCAGACTTGGGGGCAGTTGCCTGAATGTTGTTTTCCCTTTGATCCCTGTGCTCGGGCAGGGCCCAGCTCCCACATTACTGCCAGAAAGAGGTGAGGTCTCTTGACTTGGGGGGATGGGGAACACAGGTGTAAGGCCAGAGCTCCGAGTGTTGTTTAAACACATTGTCCCTTCCAGCCCCCAACACCTGAGTTGCTTAAGTGTTAGAGGGGTGCTGAAGTTTTTTTCTTCCTCCCAATTTGAAATGGTCAACAGACAACTGGAGAGTGGGATTGGCTAATGAGAAAGTCCTGGGTCTCTGGCCCACCTCCCCAGGGCAGGAGTCTGGGGCACTGCCCTGAGCACTACCAGGGGACCTATCTGAGGCCTGCAGGCAAGAAGAGAAAAGCACAATAGGAAGAGGGACAGGGGAGGGAGCTGCCTGTGGTGGGAACTTTTAGAGGGCCACTGAAAACAGCCACAGGGACGACTCCTGGTCCCTGCCACAGACCAGTAAGCCCTGAACTAGATTAGGAGAGATTGAGCACTGCTTCAGTCCACACTTCTGGGGCTCCCAGCATGCTGTGTCCCCCAAACTGCAGGGTGCAGAGAATGAGCTGGTGCTGGGAACACAAAGACTTAGTGGTTAATTAACAGGAAGAAGGGCCAGAGGCCTTCATCTAGTGGTCTTCCAAATGGAGTCTTCAGAGAACTCTGCTCTTTGGCTGGGAGATCTGGGAGACAATTTTCTCAGCATAGACTTTTGGAAGGAGGGAGGTGGGAACGAGGGAAGTCGTGACTGAATGCTATTCCTTAAGTGGGATGGTGAGGAGCCCGGCCCTTACCCCATCCAGGCCTCAGCCAACCAGTCATGTCCTGTTCTTATGCCTTTGTTCTTCCGGGACCCAAAATTATTCTAGGAGGCCATAAGACTCTTTAGCTCTCTATCGTGGCCCCAAAGGGTGAAGGTGAGGGTAGCTACTGTCCCTCATATGCCTTTCACAGAAGAGGAAAGGTGGGACACTCAAGGAGAAAAGAGTGGGGGCAGACAAAACCTTGGGGGATCAGTTCACTTTCTCTACATTTAGATTGCAAACTATATAGAGTATCTTCATCATTACAAAAAGAAGAAAGAAAAACAATTGTATAAACCAAGATAAATAGCTTTTAAACATTTGAATGCCAAAGGAATTAGAGGGACAAACCCAAGGTCTTCAAGATAGCACAGGGAGAAAAAGTGAATGACCTTTCAAAAAAATCTGAAACCCACCAAACCACAGCTCAAATGTCGCAGACCAATCCAAAATACTGTTGGAAAAACAAAAGAGCATTTGAAACAGAGTGCTATCTCTCAAAATGTAAACAATATACAAAAAAACAAAAAACAAACAAACAAAAAAAAACAACAACAACAACCAAGAACACATAAAAGCAAAAACTCGATGTTAAAGAAGTCAGATGCCTGGTAGTTCATCTTTAGATGGTAAGATCAGGCTACGCCTTTCCTACACACAACAGCAACATTATTCACAGACCAGGTGGAGAACCAGGTGGGCATCCAAGGCTGTGGTGGCCGCCAGAGTGCAGACTTCCAAACTTTGGAGATGCTGGGCCTGACTAGGAGCAGATCCAAATTTCCATTTTTGATTATGAAATGGGGGGGGGGGGATCAAGTCCAAAGATTATTCCTACACAATCCCTTTCCTTAGTCAACTTTGTTTTCTTCATGAGCCACTTGGTTCCAAGTCCTTCCCCAAGCCACTTCGTGATCATGCTGCAGATGTTCAGAGCTACATGGCCCCTTCCTGGGACAGTGGTTTACCCAGGTCTGTCTCTTTCAGAAGGGATCCCACCCCATCTCACAGCCCCAGCAGAGTCCAAGAATGCTGTCTCCATTCTTTGATGATCTAAATGCTGTGAGAAGGCTCCCAAAGAGAGGGCACCAGAAGCAGTGCTGGTTCCTGCTCCAGAAGCTGAGCTTTTCCAGCTTTGAGGGAAGCCACAGGAAACTGATCCATTCATTCTAAATGGTTCTGCAAACCATCTTCACATCTTTGGGGATATCTACAAGTTTTACCATCTCTCACACAGCCACAGGGCCTTTTTCTCTCCTAGCCAGGCCAGGCTACTCTGATGGCATCTGTATTAGTTAGGGTTCTCTTGGGAAACGGAATCAATGAGAGATGTCTCTGATTATCAAATTGTAAAAGTGACTCACGCAACTATGGGTATGCATGAGTCCAAATTCTGCAGAGCTGTCAACAAACTGTCAACTCCAAGGAAGATGTCCGATGAACTCCTTGGGAAACGAACCGACAACTTCGACGAACTCCTCAGGAAACGAACCGGCAACTTTGACGAACTCCTCAGGAAATGAATTGGGATCTTTGACGAATGTGCTCAATGAACTCCTTAGGAAACGAACCGGCAACTTCGATGAGCTCCCCAGGAAATGCTTCACTGGGCAGCCTAAGAAGAAGTGAAGGTTCTCTAACCGTCCCGCTTATAAGCCTTCAACTGATCACCTGGACCAAATCTAGCCAATTGCATTCTCTCATTGTGGAAGGCACGCCCCTTGATGAGTCATCAGTCAGCTGCAGTCAATTGACTGATGATCCAACAAACCAGCCCATTGGTTTATTAACCAGCCTCAAATATCCTCACAGCAATCGTCAGGCCAGTGCCCGCTTGACCAGACAGCTGGGTCACCTAGCCAAGTTGACACATGAACCCAACCATCACAGCATCACAGACCACTCATGGCTCAATTCTGAGGGCCTGGGAGGCAAGCTCTGAAGGTGGGTGGAGACCCTGAAGGAAGCTGCAGGATGCCTTCTGCTGAGGAAGCCAGTGGGCAGCAGACTCACTAGAAGTCTATAGGGGGGCCATGAAGGAAAGACAGCCCTGAGGCTGCAGCCAGGTTAAACCCCACAAGCCTCCAAATTGGATTTCCTAGGTCAGGTCCTCAAGGGATTTGGAAGCAACTTCAGGCTTGGCCACCCCATTACCCAAGGTGGGGAGGCACCACTCCTTGCTGGCTGACCTTAGAAGTTCCAGGATTCTGTAACTGTCCAAGTGACAAACATGAGCACAGGGAGCCAGATTATCTACATGGTAGCCCTGGGGCTTGAAGAGGTACCTATGCAGAGAGCAGGAAGGTGCTCAGAAATCTGCCCCCAGCTAAAAGCTCAGCTACAAGTGAGCATTCCTGGGAGGAGGTCAGAAGGAAGGAAATGGATGGATATTCATCAGCTTTTGAGGTTTTCCCAAAGGGAAAAAACCATTTTAAAAACACAAAGGCCCTGTTATATTCAAAGGTGCTTTCTTGTTCCTCTTGACCCAGTGGGAGGCAGGCTTTACAGAGAAGACATCTGAACTCCTGGGGCTGAGAGCCCACAGACTGGGGTGATGATGAAGGGCTCGCAGAGACCAGCTGTCCAGGAGATAAGTGGCTCCCCCAGCCCCTGGGGCCCCATGAGGAAGAGCTCACCCCCCTCGGAGACCTTTGATCCTGATCCAAGATGCCTGGTGTTGACCTGCAGTGTTCCTTCAGGATGAGAGCATTTAGATGGAGGAATAATGTAACATTTCACTTGTATCCAGGGTGGAAAGGCAGAGGAAGTTGTGTATACTACTCTGTAAAATTAAAAAGTTAGTCCAGATGAGATGAAATGCAGCAGAGCCAAAGTGTCTGACCTCTCCTCTCTGGCATCAGAGAACTTTGCTTGGAGAGAACCCTCGGCGCTTGGTCTATGGGGCACCCTTTAACCAAAGGGCACTGACAGCTGGGCAGGGATGGGGAAGGGGCATGGGTGATGACGCACATCATTATAAATAGCAAACCGGGAGCAATGAAATTTCAGAAACAAAACCCAAATAAACCCACATAGCCATCTCTAGTCCCAAGGTACCTTAGTAACAAAAAGGGAAACCCTTTTAAACCTGGGTCAAATGGGGAAAAAAATCCAGGGTAAGCAGCAGGGAGGTCACATCCTGTGAGCACGTGTACACAGCGCGGTCACCTCCCCCTCAGCTTGAGTGTACCTTTCAGTGTCACAGGCTGCAGCCCCATGGCTAAAACCCTCCCCTTCCCCCCACTTTGGCCCTCCACCCTCTGCTCTAGCCCAAATATACCCTCTCCCAATTCCAATCCCTGACACCACATCCAGCTCTCTGGCTCTGGCTGAAAGGAGAAGATAACTATGTCAGGATGTTGGACATGAACTCATTGAAGCGTTTAGAGTACTGCTCAGGGTTCACAGTTGAGATCTCGGCTCCTGCCCCGTGTTTCACTGTTTTGGCAGCATGTGCAGCTTTCTTCTTAGCATCACATGGCGTGAGGATATCAATGATGGCCATGATATAGACCTCCTTCTTGGGAACACTTTCATGGCTCTTCATGGCATAGACATCAACAGATGGGTCAAATTCCCCAGGGCTAAAGAACTGGGGGAAACTGAGGAGGTTGCCGGGGCTGTCTGGAGGGGTGCCGTAGGAGCAGAGCAGGTTGCTGCCCACCCCATCATTCTCCCACTCCTCATCCTCAGCCCGTTCCTCCACCTCCATCTCCTCCTGCTCTGCCCGGTCCACAACGTGGATGCCCACCAGCAGGCTATAGTCCATGCTCTTCAGCTGGGCCAGGAACTCAACATCCCATTTCAGTTTCTTCAGGAAGTTCTTTTTTACTCTCTTCTCCTACATGCAGCTTCTGCCCTTCATTGAGGAAGTCATTGTCTTTGAACGTTGGCAAATCCTTGGCCTTCTCCTTGTCACTTGCTTCTCTGGCAACAGTAGATCCCTTGAGGTCATACTTGTGGTGCACAGTGAGCTGATGGCTGAACAAGTTCCTGGTCACCACCATGTAGGTCTCCACACCGTCCACGGTCAGGCGGCACATGCCCAGGAACTGTGGCAAAAGGGTGTTTCCGTGACACCCCACTATGAACTGGTGGTATTTCTTTAAGATGTTGTGCATCTCAGCCACATCCTCACTTGACACTGTCTTGATGACAAAGCGCCGAACATAAATGGTGAGGAAACACGTGCCACATCGGCCCTGGCTGTCACTGTTGATAGGGGTGCTGCGTGTCACCGAATTCTGGTAATCCTGATCATCAATCCCAAACCTCTCCCGGAGATTTTGGAACACCATGGGGCAGTAGTCCTTAAACTTAAAGCGGCTGGGGACGTTGTCCTTATTGAAGAGGATTGTCCACCTTGATCTTGCTGTAGTCTTTGAAGTCATCTGGCATTAGCATGACAGGGACGGGGACATTGCTCAGCTCATTGATCATGTGGTTCACCCCCCACATCAGGACGCTGAGGATCGGCTCTAGGCCCGGAATAGCTTCACTTTCTGGCACATGAAATGCTTCTGCTTGGTCTTGGTCTTGCTGGCGCTGAGTGGCGCCACCGCCACTGCTGTAGTGCTGGTGCAGTTGCACGACATGCCCAGGCGGCGGCGCTGTGGGGAAAGGGATGGGCGGCAGAGACCGCGCGCAACCCAGCGACCCCAGGCCTCCCCGGGACCGATCCCCACCCTGGCTCCCTCACCGCGCCATGGTCGCGCCCCATCCCAATCTATTTTTGAACATTTGCCTTACATCTGAAAGAATCAGAATAAGAATAAAAAATAAAAGTAGAAAAGAACACCCAAATCATCCCCCCATCCCACCCTATTTTTCATTTATTTTGTGTCCCCATTTGTCTACTCATCGACCCATATACTGGATAAAGGGAGTGCAAGCCACAAAGTTTTCACAATCACACTGTCACCCCTTGTAAGCCACATTGTTACACACTCGTCTTCAAGAGTAAAGGCTACTGGGTTGGAGTTTGGTAGTTTCAGGTATTTACTTCTAGCTATTCCAATACATTAAAACCTGAAGAGGGTTATCTATATAGTGCGTAAGAATGCCCACCAGAGTGACCTCTCGACTCCATTTGAAATCTCTCAGCCACCGAAGCTTCACTTCATTTCATCTCGCATCCCCCTTTTGGTCAAGAAGATATTCTCAATTCCACGATGCTGGGTTCAGACTCATTCCTGGGAGTTATATCCTGCGTTGCCAGGAAGATTTCCACCCCTGGGAGTCAGGTCTCACGTAGTGGGGAGGGTGAGTTCACCTGCCGAGGTGGCTTAGCTAGAGAGAGAGGGCCACATCTGAGCAACAGAGAGGTACTCAGGGAGAGACTCTAAGGCACAATTATAAACAGATTTAGCCTCTCCTTTGCAATAACGAGCTTCATAAGGGCAGGCCCCTAGATAGAGGGCTCGGCATACCAAGCAGTCAGTCCTCAGTGTTTGTGAGAACATAAGCAACAATCCAGGTGAGGAAGTCCAACACTTCTGCATTTACCTCCAGCTCCTCAGGGAGGCCCTGCATATATATTTTTATTCTTCAGGTGGAACCTTTTGATTAAGTGTTTCCAGGGAGATACGACTCACCATGGAGGTGTGGACCCCACCCATTCAGAGTGGGTCTTGATTAGTTCACTGGAATACTTAAGAGAGCTCAAGAGCTGACACAGATGCTGATACTTGGAGACATTTGGAGATGCAGACAGAAGGATGTTTGAAGACACTCAGAAGAGATGGAGCCCAGAGTTTGCCCCAGAGAAGCTAAGAGACTAAGCCCTCCAGACACTTAGAGAAAAACACCCTGGGAGAAAGAAGCAAGGATGCATAGGAGCTGAAAGAAGCTAAGGTAAAAGCCCAGAGACATTTTGGAGAAAGCCATTTTGAAACAAATACCCAGGAGCAAAGGACCAGCAGATTTCAGCAACATGCCTTTCCAGCTGATGGAGGTGTTCTGGATGCCATTGGCCTTTCTTCAGTGAAGGAATCCTCTTGTTGATGCCTTAGTTTAGACACTTTTATGGCCTTAGAACTATAAATTTGTAATCTAATAAATCCCCTTTATAAAAGCCAATCCATTTCTGGTAGTTTGCATAATGGCGGCATTAGTAAACCTGAACATTTGCCAACAGTTTTAGACTGGCCAGTTGAAAGAGAGTATATCCTGGTTGTTAAGAGCATGCGATCAAGCAGTCTGAGTTCTGAGTGTGAATCCTGGATGGTAACCTTTCCAGGTGTGTGTTCACTGGATAGAGAGTCTTCTAGAATGACTCTGTTAAATGAAGAACATAATATCTAGATGATATGGCCTTGTAAAGGTTAAATGTGATTTAATCACCAAATATTCATCGAGTGCCTGTGATGCAAATACAAATCAGAACAAGAAGATAAACAAGGTCTCTTTCCTCAAGGAGCTTATATCTAAAGACTGAGGATAGTGCTAAACACAAAGAGGTTGTTATTAATGTTATTAGCGCAAATGATTAAATGAGGAACAACCCAATATGAATTGCAGTCCAGTCATCACACATCCCTTCTAGGCAATAAGTCCACGGAAATCTGCTCTGCTAGGATATCATGTTGGTTATTCTGGAAACGGATGTGGCCAGAGGCTGTACAACTCCAGGCTTTCAGGCATAGGGGATGTTGAAATGTCAAGAAATATCAACCATCATCATTTCAGTTTGCTGGCAGGATTTCCCTGGCTACATTCTCCTTGTTCAGTTTGCACTTCTCCATCAGCAGGCCCTCGTCAACTATGGCATCACAGTTTCTGGTAAAGAGCAGAGTGGTTTGTTACTACAAATTGAAGAAACGGTGTGGACAAAGGTATAGCTTTGCAGTTTCCTGGACCATGGCCTTTCTTCATTTGGCAAAGAGAGCCAGCTTGCATTTTTGAGGATGATGGGAAACAATACTTAACTTCATAACCTTGATTCATATCCTTTCTCTTAATGGTTCTAACAGGACAACTGAAATTTATATTGCCTGATTGAAAAGAGGCTTTATTTGACCCAGACTTGAAGTTAGCATTCCAATACTTCCCTAGTTTTTGAGCCATAAAATATTAAATGCCTTGAATTTGTACCTTACAAGATAAAATAAAGGAGATAACTTTTTACTGGTAAACAATCAATAGCCTATTAAACAAAACCTAGAATTTAATTCCCTGATTTTTGCAGAGGGACAAAGTTTTATTTTGGTCCTTTAGGATTTTCCAGTAGAGCTAGAATGATTGTAGAATAGATTTTGGAAGTAGTATGTTCAGGAAGAAAATAATGCAATGTACAATAACTCAACTTGAAAAAAATAGGTTAATTTCACTAATGCTTGTTTTTATATATTTCTCCATTAAGAATTTTGAAAGTTAGAAAAACTCATAATATTTAGGTTTGGCATTTAGACAATTTAAGGAGATTATTAATGTTCAGAAAACTGCTAATTTCCTTGGAGGGGAGATAATTTAGCAGTTGTAAAATAAGCATTGGCTTTTGAACAGGACAAACTGAGTTTAAATCCTGATTCTTCCACTCATTTGCTTTGTGACTTTGGATAAATTATTTAACCTTGATTTTTCTTGTCTGAAAAGCAGGGACAATGATACCTGACATTTTGGTAGCACAATGAGGTGTTCCCTAAAGATACTGGAAAAGAGGGAAACTAGGATGCACATAACTACTACCTAAGTATCTTGCCTCCGAACCCCAGACTACACACACACACACACACACACACACACACACACACAGTCCTGGGTAGGGCCAGAGTTTGTTATTTTAAACCCAGATAGATATGGTCCTTATCACTTATGGAATGGACATCACAGTAGAATATATAGGTGAGGAAGATAAACTGAATTGAATAAGAGTTTTAGAGATAGGCATAACCATGGTGTCTTAATCGCTGCCTGTCTTTGGGTAATTACTTGATTTCCCTGAGTCTCGAGCTCACCATGTCTAGAATAAATATTAAAATTGATGCAATTACATCTCTTAGCATAGTGATTTAAGATGGACATATAGTAGGTGCCTCCCAAATAGTATAATTAGCTATAATATAATAATTTAAAGGATCATTGCTGATTGTTTTACCTCAGAGAGATGCTATGACTTTTTTTGCTTAGGTTTACAAATATATAACCACCTAGTAGCATGTATTTAATTGTTTTTATATTCATTTTATTGAGATATATTCTCATACCATGCAGTCATACAAAACAAATTATACATTTGATTGTTCACAGTACTATTACATAGTTGTGCACTCATCACCAAAATCAATCCCTGACACCTTCATTACCACACACACAAAAATAACAAGAATAATAATTAAAGTGAAAAAGAGCAATTAAAGTAAAGAAGAACATTGGCTGCCTTTGTTTGTTTGTTTGTTTGTTTCCTTCCCCCATTTTTCTACTCATCCATCCATAAACTAGACAAAGGGAAGTGTGGTCCTTATGGCTTTCCCAATCCCATTGTCACCCCACATTTTTATGCAATCATCTTCAATATTCATGGGTTCTGTATTTAATTTTAAAGGTGGATAATGTATCTCTCAAAGATAAACAAAAATCACATTTCTAATTCATCAGTGTTGAGTGGGGAAGTAGAGCCTCCTTTCCCATGCTAACTCATTACTATTATTAGAATCTATACATCTCTCCATAAATTTATTTTTCAGTCACAGAATTCTATGTGTTCAGAATTGACCTGAACTTCAATGTACAAATATAGCTGTGCTAGTTTGGATATATTATGTCCCTCACAAAAAGCCATGATCTTTAATCCAATCTTGTGGAATATTGGGATTAGGTTGTTTCCATGGAGATGTGACTCACCCAATTGTAGGTAAAACTTTTGATTAGATTCTTTCCATGGAGCCATGGCTCTACCCATTCAGTGTGGGTCTTGATTAGTTTACTGGAGACCTTTAAAAATGCTGGCACAGACCCAGATGCTACTGGTTTAACTCAAAGATGCTTGGAGTTGTGGACCCCTGATGTTGGCTGATGCTCAGACATTTTGGAGAGCACCATTTTGAAATGCAAACTGGGAGCAAGCAGATGCCAGTCACGTGCCTTCCCAGCTAACAGAGGTTTTCCAGACACCAAAAGCCTTTCCCCAGTGAAAGGTATACTCATGTTTATGCCTTGGTTTGTACACTTTTATGGCTGTAGAACTATAAATCTGTAACTTAATAAATCCCCTTTACAAAAGCCAATCCATTTCTGGTATTTTGCGTAATGGCAGCATTAGCAAACTGGAACAGTAGCTTAAAAGACATCATTTTTATGACATTTGTTTTCTATTTCAATCTTGCATATTTTAGTTTAATCTTATGTCTTGGTGTGTGTAGGGATGTGTCAAAGAAATTTGATAACCATGGAGGAAAAATGACCCATCAGATTCCTTCATCCAGCTCAATTTCAATTGATGTCCTATTTTATTTCAGCCTAATATTTATGCACCTAGGATTTCTTCATAGTCTCAAGGTTTTTAATTAAAACTTCTATCACATTGCCCAGAGGACAAGTCTACTTTTCCATGTCTTTCTCCTTTTACACAGAGTTCCAGAACAGTAAAATTACAGCCTTTAGCCTAAGATTTAACTTTATATAAGCAGAAGGTAATTTTCACCACCATATCAAATCTAGTATTTATCACTTTGGGCAGTGTTGGAGGGCAAATGAAATTTCCCAGAATATTATGAAAGAAAGATGTTCGTGTATAGAGCAGTCTTGATTTTCAATACAAGATCTTAGTTTTAAAATGATCTTATGGAACAATTTGGCTTAATTCTTACTTTTCTCTTGATTTTATACCTTAATGAAGCTAAAATAACCACTTTAATTCAAGCAATATATTAAAAATAAGGGACATGACTACTCTGTTTTGTCATAATTAAGGGTGTTATTTTTCTGTTCTTTTCCTTATTTTGGCTTCTTTGATTTTGGCCCAAATCAGAACACATGTGCAATGCTAAAAGAAGACTCCTTGTTATGAAAATGCAATATATGATTATGAAATATGAAGCCTATTCTAAAAATTATATATACAACTCAAAATTGATACTTCAAGTGAGTTATGAATAACCCCCCACCCCATCTCAGAAAAGGCCTTAATTTAATGACAATAGAAGTTGAGGTTCAACAGGTAGGAGATGGCCTATCATTTCATCAATAAATGTTCTAAACCCTTTCTATCACCCCAGAGGCTCTACTTTTCCTTTAATTTTTCTCCCAGTTGAAAGCTTTGCTATGTTACTTTTGGATAGAGTATTATACTTCCTAGAATATCATGCTCCTCATGTGATTCTATTAACCTGCCATTTTGTCCCAAGCACTCTCCAGTTTCACATTTTTGCCCACATGATTTTTTCACTTAAGCACTGCTAGGCTCTTCAAAATGTCCTAAATGAACTTCCTGTATTCAAATACTGTGTAAGCCTTTTGTATACATCTTCCCTTCATTCAGAAGGGTGTCCCTTCCTTCTCTCTACCTATGAAGTATAATTGAAACACCAGCTTTCCCAGACAGTCTTCTCTGACCATGAATTTCTATAACTGTTCTCTTTCTTTTAATTGGTCTATTCCATTGGTTATCTTTTCACTTGTCTACTTCTTTGTCCCTCAGTTAATTTGAAAACTACTTGAGAGCAGATCTGGTAATACATTTTTTTCTTCTTCTGAAGGCTTCTGAAACATGAAAACTTCCTTTTCACCACGAAATTTTTTGAGCACTTATTATCTGCTAGGTATGCTTCTAGCACTTAGGATATATCAGAAAATAAAACTGCACCCATTTGCAAAGATATAAGAATAGTTGATACTTTATTTTGCAGTTTCCTGAATCTTAGAGGAACCATAGTCTCTTCATTTATTATGGCTGCCAAAAAAAGCACCATAAAATTTGTAGCTAAAAGTAACAGAAATTGGTTGTCTCACAGTTGTGGAGGAAAGAAGTCCAAAATCAAGGTGTCATTAGGCAATGTGGGAAAAAAAAACAGCATAAAGAGGGGAAACAGAAGGATATGGGAACAGAGAACAAGTATGCTATTGTAGCTAATTGTTATATTTTCAAATTAGTAGCTTATAGATTTAGGTTGTTTAATGCAAACCCCAGGGTAATGACAAATAAAGTATTTTAAAAATATACAGAAACAAAAATGAGAAAGGATCAGTCATATACATCACAGAAGATCAGCTATACAGAAAAGGTGGGTGTGATAAAGGAAAATAGAGACAAAAAAAGACTTGACATATAAAATTGAAAGGGCAAATAGCTGAAGTAAGTACTGCTTTTATAGTAATAGCATGGAGTGTTAATGGATTAAATTCCCCAATCAAAAGATACAGTTTGGCAAAATGGATTAAAAACCATGATCCAACTATATGTTTTTTAAAAGAGACTCACCTTAGACCTAAAAACACAAAGAGACTGAAAGTAAAAGGATGGAAAAAGATATTCCACACAAACAGTAACAAAAAAGACCTAGGATAGCTATACTACTATCAGACAAAACATATGTTAAATTAAAAGCTCTTACAAGAAACAAAGAATACTATGTATTGATAAAAGGGTAAATCCACCAAGAAGAAATAACAATCATAAATATTTATGCGTCTAACCACAGTGCCCCAAAAAACATAAAGCAAACATGGCAAAACTGAAGGGAGAAATAGATATCTCTACAGTAATAATTGGAGATTTCAATACATCACTCTCACTAACAGATACGACATCTAGACAGATCAATAAGGAAACAGAACTTGAATAACACGATAAATGAATTATATCTAACAGACATACTGAACATTGTACCTCAAAACAGCAGGATGTATATTCTTCTGGAATGCACCTGGATCATTCTCCAGGATAGAATACATATTGGGTCACAAAACAATTCTCAACAAACTTAAAAAAATTGAAATTATACAAACCATCTTCTATGACCACAATGGAATGATGCTGGAAGTCAATAACAAGCAAAGAACTGGAAATTCCACAAATATATGGAAGTTAAATAACATCTTTAACAATCAGTGGGTCAAAGAAGAAATTACAAGGGAAATCAGTAAGTATCTTAAGACAAATTGAAATGAGAACACAGCATATCAACTTATGAGATGCAGTGAAGGCAGGGCTGAGAGGGAAATGTATAGACGTAACATTAAATAAAACAAGAAAGAGTTAAAGTCAAAGACCTAACTGTACAGCAGGTAGAAAAAGAACAGCACACTAATCACAAAGCAAGCAAAAGGAAAGAAATAGCAAAGATCGGAGCAGAAATAAATGAAATAGAGAATAAAATAAAACCAAAAGTTGGTCATTTGGAAAGATCAATAAAGGTGGCAAATCCTTATGTAGAGTGACAAAGAAAAACAGATAGAAGATGAAAATAAATAAAATCAGAAATTAATGGGGAGAGGGACATTATATCACAGAAATAAAAATACTATAATAAGATACAATGAACAACTGTATGCCAACAAATTAGACAATATAGATTAAATGGAAAAATTCCTAGAAACACACAAACAACCTAAAATGACTCTTGAAGAATAGAAGATCTCAACAGACCAAATGTAAGTAAAGATTCATTCAATAATCAAAAAGCTCCCAAAAAAGAAAAGCCCAGTACCAGATGGCTTCACAGGTGAATTCTAACAAACATTTCAAGATGAATTCATACCAATCTTGCTCAAACTCTTCCAAAAAAATTGAAGAAGAGAGAACATTATATAACTCATTCTATGATGCCAACATCACCCTCATACCAAAGCCACATAAAGATATTACAAGAAAAGAAAATTACAGACCAATTTCTCATATGAATATAGATGCAAAAATCCTCAACAAAAATACTTGTAAATCAAATCCAAAGGTACATTAAAGGAATTATACACCATGATCAGTTGGGTTTAACCCAGCTGTGCAATGGTGGTTCAACATCAGAAAATCAAGTAATGCAATACACTACATTAAAAAACAAAATGAAGGGAAGAAAAAATGTGGTCATCTCTATTAACAGAAAAAAAGCATTTGACAAAATCCAGCATCCTTTCTTAGTGAAAATACTTATAAATATAGGAATGAAAGGAAACTTCCACAACATGATAAAGGACATATATGAATAATCCATAGCTAACATCATATTTGATGATGAAAGACTGAAAGCTTTCCCTCTAAGATCTGTAACAAGACAATGATGACCACTGTCAGCACTGTTATTCAACATTGTACTGGAAGTGCTAGCCACAGGAGTTAGGCAAGGAAGAGAAATAAAAGGCATCCAAATTGGAAAGGAAGAAGCAATATTTTCATTATTTGCAGAGGACATGATCCTATATATGCAAAGTCCTGAAAATCTACAACAAAGCTAACAAAGGTAGCAAAATTAAATGAATTCAGAAAAGTGTTGGGATAAACAATAACAACATACTAAAATCAGTAGTGTTTCTATATGCTAGTGTTGAGCAATCTGAGGAGGACATCAAGAAAAAAATCCAGTTATAATAGCAAATAAAAGAATCAAATATCTAAAAATAAATTTAACCAAGTTGTAAAGGGTTTATACACAGAAAAATACAAAACATTTCTAAAAGGAATCAAAAAAGACCTAAATAAATGGAAGGGCATTCTGTGTTCACAGATTAGGAGACTAAATATCATTAACATATCAATTCTACCCAAATTGATTTTCAGATTCAATGCAATCACAATCAAACCAACAGCATACTTCACATACTTCACATAAATGGAAAAGCTAATTATCAAATTTATTTGGAAAGGTAAGGAACCCTGTTCTGGTTTGCTAATGCTGCTGTTATGCAAAATACCAGAAATGGATTGGCTTTTATAAAGAGGGTTTATTTGGTTGAAAAGTTACAGTTCTAAGGCCATATAAGTGTCCAAACTAAGGCATAAACAAGAAGATACCTTCACTAAAGAATGACCGATGGCATCCAGAACACTTCTGTCAGCTGGGAAGGCACATAGCTGGCATCTGCTGTTTCTTTGCTCTGTGGTTCTGGTTTCCAAATGGCTTTCTCCAAAATGTCTCTGGGCTTCTCTCTCTTAGCTTCTTCAGCTCCTGTGCATCAAAGCATCACGAGTCTTCTCTTAATTCTTCAGAGCATACTCTAGGCCAGCATCTCTAAACATCTCCAAGCATCTCCAAGTGTCAACTCTTAGCTTCTCTCCAAAATGTCTCACTGAGCTGCTCTCCAAAATGTCCCTCTCTTATAGGAATCCATTGATCTAATTAAGGCCCACCCTGAATGGGCAGGGTTCATATCTCCATGGAAATAATTTAATCAAATGTTTCACTCACAGTTGATTGAGTCATGTCTCCATGGAAAAAATCAATCAAAAGATTCCAACCTAATCAACACTAATATGTCTGCCACCACAAGACTGCATTAAAGAATATGGCTTTTTCTGAGAGACTTAATATATCCAAATGGGCACAAACCCCAAATAGCCAAAAACATCTTGAAAAAAGAAGAACAAATTTGAAAGACTCGTACTTACTGACTTTAAACATATCACAAATCTACAGTGGTCAAAACAGCGTGGTACTGGCATAAAGATAAATATTTTGACCAATGGAATCAAATTGAGAGTTCAGAAATAGACTTTCACATCTATAGCCAATTGATATTTGACAAGGCTTCCAAGTTCACTCAACTGGGACAGAACAGATTTTTCAAAAATTAGTGCTGGGAGAACTAGATATTCATAAGCAACAGAATGAAAGAGGATCCCTATCTTGCACCTTATACAAAAATTAACTCAAAATGGATTAATGACCTAAATAAATAACCAGGACTGTAAAACTCCTAAAAGAAAAATTTAGGGAAGCATCTTCAAGATCCCGTGGCAGGTAATGGTTTCTTAGACTTTACACCCAAAGCACAGGCAATGAAAGAGGAAATAGACAATACACAAACAATCCAGTTACAAAATGGGCAAAAGACCTGACTAGACATTTTTCCAAAGAGAAAATACAAATGGCTAAAAAAAATGGAAATATACTCAATGTTGCTAGCTGTTAGTGAAGTGCAAATCAAAACTATAATGAGATATCATTTCATACCTACTAGAATGGCCACTATTAAACAGAAAACTGAAAATTTTGGAGAGATGTGGAGAAATAGAAACACTTGTTTTCTGCTGGTTGTAATGTAAAATGGTGCAGACTTGTGGAAGACAGTTTGGGGGTTTTTTAGGCAGCTAAGTATAGAATTGCCATATGATCTGGGAATCCTGCTATACCCAGAAGAACGGAAAGCAAGGACTTGCACAGACATTTGCACACTGATGTTCATAGCAACATTATACATAATTGCCTAAAGATGGAAGCAACCCAAGTGTCCATCAACCAATGAATGAATAAACAAAATGTAGCATATACATACAATGGAATATTATTCAGCAGTAAGAATGAAGTCCTGATGCAGGCAACAACATGGATGAACCTTGGAGAAATAATGTTGAGTGAAATAAACCAGACATAAAGGACAAATATAGTATGATCTCACTGATGTGAACTAATTACAATAAACAAACATATATAGTCAGAATCTAGAATATAGGTTATCAGGGGATAGAGTGCGGATAGAGAAAGAGATGCTGATACTTAATTTGTGCAGAATTTCTACTTAGGTTGATTGTAAATGTTTGGAAATGGAAAGTGGTGACACAGGCACTTTATTGGGAGTGTGATTAATATCACTGAATTATATTGGTGAATGTGGTTGAAAGGAGAAATTTGAGGTCATGTATGTTACTAGAAGAAAAGTTCAAAGATAAAATGTGTTCTAATCTGCTAGGCTGCAGAAAGCAACACACTAGAAATAGGTTGGCTCTTATAATGGGGATTTCTTAGCTTCCAAGCTAACAATTTTGAGGCTGAGAAAAATGTCCAAATAAAGGCATCATCAAGCAATGCTTTCTTCCTGAAGACCAGCTTCCGGCAATCCTGTACTCCTCTGTCCCATGGCAAGGAACATGGTGGTGTCTGCTGGTCTCTTCTCTTCTTGGTTTTGTTGTTTTTAGCTTCTTACTTTTCTGACTTTCTCTTTCCTTGTCTAAATTTCATCCTCTTATAAAGGATGGCACCGAGATGATTAAAACTTACTGTGGTAATTTGAAGCTGTTATGTATCCCAGAAAATCATGTTCTTAAATTTTGTTCATCCCTGTGAGTGTCAACCTACTGTAGGTGGGACCTTTTGATTAGGTCTCAGCTAAGATGTGATCTACCTCATTCAAGGTGGATCTTAATCCTCTCACTAGAGTCCCTTATAGGAGGATAAAAGAATACTCAGAGAAGCTCACAGAAAAAGCCCCAGAGAAGCTGAGAGACAAAGACACACCTGGAGAAACTAAGAAAGACAGAAGCTTAAAAAAGAGAAACACATAGCCAGAAGCCATGAAACTTGGGAGAGAAGGACCAGCAGATGCCAGCCATGTGCCTTCCCAACTGACAGAGATGTCCTGGATGCCAGGAGCCTGTCTTCAGAGTCCAGGTGTCTTCCTGTTGATGCCTTGAATTGGGACATTTTCACAGCCTAAGAACTGCAAAGTATAAGCTAATAACTCCCTATTGTAAAAGCTAACCAATTTCTGGTATATCACATTCTGGCCGCTTTACCAAACCCAAACACCCATCTTGAATAATGATGAGGTGGTTAAGATGTAGGTCATATCCTAATTAAGACCCTATTCACCAAAGATCGTAGTTACAAAAGGCTTACTCCACAGAACTGGATTAGCTTTAAGAACATGATTTTCTGGGGTCCACACAATTTCAAACCATCACACACCACCCCCTGGACCCTAATCAGGCATGTTCTTTCCATATGCAAAATATATTCTTTCCATCAGAATATCCTAAAAAGCCTCAAATCATTTCAGTAACAGTATGATGATCAAAGTTTCATCAAAACTGGTAATTGTTGTGGTCTGTCCTGGGACACAATTCATCTCAGGCTGTGGACCTGTGAAACTGAGAACAAATTATCTGCTTCTGATGTATAAAGAAGGGACAGTCATATGATAAAACCTCCCATTCCTGTAGGCAAGAAATTGGAAGGAAAACAGGGATCAACAGTCCCAAACAATTCAGAAAACTTGCAGTACATACTCTGTTAGATTTCAAGGTCTGAGAGTCATCTATAGAGGATATCTTGTCCTTGGGATCTTATGGAGTGGCGGCCCTTTCCAAGTGCTTGTGAAGTGACCATGCTGTTCCCAAGCACTGGGGTAAAGGTTTCAACATCTCCAAGCTTTGGGGTAATGTCTGAGCTTTTGGATCCACCCTTGTCAAGCTTCTGAGTGGTGGTCAGATGCTAGGTCCACCCTCCTCAAGCTTAGCAGAGAGCCTCTCTGCAATGCCCCAGGCATTTGAGAAACCTTAATACTTGCTGAACAATGGGGTGGAATGCCTGCTGTTCAGGGGCATACTCATAGGTGAGTCAGCTCCTCGGCCTGAGAAGATGCCTTCAGTCTAGACCTCAGCCTCCATGGTTCTGTCTTTGAAGTCATTTTTCCTTCAGTCTGTTCATTTTCTGCCCCTTTTAGTCTAGGCTGGCAGTGGTTCCATTCATACACACACACACACAAAAACTCGTCATTTCCTTGTGTAGTACACAGGGGTCAAAACCATCAGCCAGTAGGATCTTCCACTTCTGGATAACTGCATTTCCAATCCTGACTTGCACTGGTTTGCAAACCACTGGCTGACTGGTTCCATGTTCAGTTAAATCCTCACATGGAGCACTGTTCTCTGGGAACCCATTTTCTGGAAGCTCAGACTTTTCCAGACCATCAATTTCTGGTTTCTTTGTGCCCAGGAGTTCAGTTCTCAGCTTACCCCATTTCCTCTCACATTTTACTATAAGCTGCAAGGAGAAACCGGGCTGCACTTTTCACATTTAGTTTAGAAATCTCAGCCAAATATCCAAACTCATCACTTTCAAATTCTGCCTTCCATCAGACACTAGGATGTTTTACTATAATACAAACTGTAACAAATTTCCATCTTCATCATAAAAATGCCCTTTATCTAGAAAGTCCCATGTCTCTACTCTTTTTATGACACCTTTCCTCAAAATGCTGCCTCTAGATTGCAAATTCTGCCAAGATTTTGTTGGATTTTTTATGGCATGTAAAACACAGCACAATGCCTTGCACATTAAAATGTGTATTGAATTTAATTGATTTTATCTTTCAAGAAATAAGGGAATATTGAATATTTCATGCTGAAAAGAATATGAATAAGCTATAGTTCTTGCTGATTAACATGGTTACTAGAACTATATTTGTTTCTTTAAGTATCATGGTTTATTTTCTTCTGCAAATATATTACTACAATATGCAGGGCACAGAGAGCTAATTATCTTCCTTAGCTTTGTACCCAACAGATCAGAAAACCTAAAATTACTCTAATCAAAGTGTTTTCCAAATGGCTTCTCTTTGACCCACATTGATTCAGCATAGTACAAGTAAAATTTATCTGGTAATGACAATTCTTTGGGTAATGAAGTAGAAAGGAAATTACATATTACATCCAAATCTTTGAGTTCAGGGTTTGTGCATTGTTGTCAATGTATGTCTAACATTTAATGAAAGGTTGGAATAAATAAGTTCCCCCAATTTTTCCATCAACCAATAAATGGCTGAATTAATGAATAAATGAATCATGCATAAAATACATGTGCTCATAAAATATTGCTTGGTAATATAAAATTACTAATCAGCAGTACATGAAGCCATAGTATCCATTGCAAACATGGGATTACATCAAATATCAGACCTAATACAGACTTCCACATATGAGGTCCAAAATGATGCTATCTAAGAAAAAAAAATGGAAACTTTAGGTACAGCTTTTTCTCATTTCACAATGTGGTCAAGAGAATAGTAATTCTTTCCACTAACACCAATATGCAGTATCCATATATGTTTGGGCTTAAGATGTATTTCTTAAAAGTACGTATTTATGAAAGAAAAACAAAACAAAGCAGAACAGACATCACGCTATTTTTTTAAGATCTTCTTTAACTAACTGAACTCCAAGAATATATATTATAGTTTCCATTCCACTGTCAATGGCTGTAATTTAGTAAAAGTTAACTGTGTGTTCATTTTATATCACCATATACAACACCACCAGCAGAAGTGTGAATGACCTAAGCCAGTAAAATCAAACATTGTAGAGACTGTTGTATCAAATGGAACAATTTGTGTAAGGCAGATGAATTCCAGGTTTTCATCTATATCTTCTGAAATAGGCCCTAGTTAATCTGGCTATCTGGGATGAGGAAGGAATTTTGACACACAGGATGCTCCTTAAATGATTTTTTAAATCATTTTATCACAATCTTGGGCAAACATTTGAAACTCCCAAGGAGCTTTAAAAACTACAAATGTCTAGGCCTCTCCACTAAAGCATCTGATTTAATTGGTCTGGGGAGGAGCCCCCACCATGTACATTTTATAAAACTCCCCACATGATTCTAATTGCAGCCAAAGTTGAGAGCCATTCTTTAAATAACAGAGGGGGCAGTTATTAAATATATGTTAGACTGCAAATCTATAACTGTTCCCTGATCTCTTCATGGTTCATGCTGAGGAGAAGACAATGAGCAAGCCCAGTATGTTTCTGACCATCATGGAGCATATAGTCCAGTAGAAAAAACAACATCAAATATATATGACAAGTATGAAGTAAGAAGATGAGGTACATTGTGGTATGAAAGCACATAGCAAGGAGCCATGGGCTAGCTGGGAGGTGAAGAAAGTAGGGTCAGGGAAATATACTGATGACAAATCTTCAAGGACGAATAATAGCTGGTCAAAGAAAAGCAAGAGGATTATTTTTATAAGAACTTGCTAACTAGTGAGCAAATATGGACCATAGTATCTCCATTTTCCAGAAGTTTCTAAAAACTCAGAATAGCAGGGCTCACTTCAGACCCACTGAATCTATAATTTATCAATATAGGTGAGTGCTATTGCACATTCAAGTTTGAGAGCACAGTTCTTGGCAACTTCCCAAAGGAACTGTTTCTGTATTCCTCAGTGAGATCCCTGAAGCTGCTCTGTGACTTACGTCCATCAGAGACCTAATCTCAAAAATATTCCTATAATTCCATAAACTTCTCCTGGAATATATATATATTTAAACCAGGAAGATTCATGTTTTATTGTTTCCAAGAAAAGTACCTTAGTACATGGAGTTTCCATTCTTACAATACTAGGGAAAAAGATAATAAAAACTCAAATGATAGCTCACATTTTCAACTGTCTTTGATGATATATTTCCATTATTTCACACATGATTTGAAAGTTTGTTCCTTTCCTTCATAATTCAACCCACAAATAATCTAAAGCAAGTTAGTCTTGATCAGTATGAAGAATTGGTTAGTGCAAACAATGGTTTCCATTTTTTTCCAACTGTGTAAGTTCAGTTTATGTAGCCTATCTTAGTTATCTGTTGTATCAGTTATCTATTGTTGCACAGCAAAATAACTCAAACATAATAGCTTCAGAGAACACTAAACATGTATTTATCCCACAGATCCTGTGGGCCAATAATCAAGAAGTGGTTTAGCTGGGTCATTCTTGCTCAGGTTGTCTCATGAAGTTGCTGTCAAGAAGTCAACCAGGGAACTGCAGTCATCTGAAGGTTTGACTGAAATTGGAGGATCTGATTCCAAAAAGGCTCACACACAGCTGACACATCAATGCTGCCCAATGACAGGATGCCTTAGTTACTTATCTCATGTCTTAGTTTGCCAGGGCTAACAGGACAAATACCACACCATGGGTTGGCTTAACCAGCAGAAATTTATTGTCTCACTATTTGGGGGCTTGAAGCCCAACTTTAAGGTGCTGGTAGGGCTTGCTTTCTCCTGGAGTCTGTAGCAGTCCCACAATCCTCCATCATGTAGCCAGCACATTCTCTGTCTGTTCCTCTTATTTCTGCTTGCTTCTGGATTCTACTGCCTGACTTCCCAATTTCCTTTGCTTATAAGACTCCAGTCTTATGGATTAAGGCCCACCCTATTCAATTTGGCCTCACAAAAAGACATTCAAATATTTTATTCACAAATGATTCCACATCTTCAAAGGTCTTATTTATAAATGGGTTCACACCCACAGCAATGAGGATTAAAACTTGAACATGCCTTTGGTGGGGTACATGATTCAATTCCAAGAACATGTGAACTTTCTATAAGTCTGCTTGAAGGTCCCCACACCATGGTAGCTGGATTTCTCCAGGTAAAATGACCGACGCAAGCAAGGCAGAAGCTACAATATCATTCATGAATTAGCTTTGAAAGTTATAGTCCATCATTTTTGCAATATTTTATTGATTACACAGATCAGCCCTAGAAAATATGGGAGGGGATTCATAGAAGTGTGAATATAAGAAGGGTAGAATCATTGGGGGCCATTTTAGAGACTAACACAAGATCCATATTCCACATTATTTCACTTTTCTGTTTCCTAGTTTTTTTTAAAAAAATAGGGACCAAGTTTAACAATATATCAAATACTATATAGACAAAGAAGGTGACTGTCTGAGACTGGTGGGGAGCACACTGTGTGATAGATATTTTAGTGTATGTAATAACAATACTATGATATCTACCAGTTATAAAACAATTATATAATAATGTGCTGTGCTCAGTACTGAAGACTTTGTATACATTAATGCATTTAATTCTCATAGCAACCCAGTGAGGTAGGTACAGTTATTGTCCTTGTTTTACAGATGAAGAAACCAAGTTACAGAGATATTAAGAAAATAATCAGTGTTGTTCTCCCTGGCTCTATTAACACCCCAAACTACTATTATTAACTGCCTGGGTGGTGCATTGTAAGGATTACTGGGCAGCAATGTGGGTGGTAAGAACACAGAATTTTGGAGGACTGAAGACCGCTTGTATTTACTGAGATCCTGTGGTGGAGGATGAGACACAGAACACAAATGTTACAGAGGCACAAGAAATGAAGAATACCATCTTAGCCTTCAGACTGCTTGAAACACAACCAAGTAAAGAGAAAAAATTGGGGGCTATTATTATTTCATGTAATATTCCAAAATGTTAAGCAACTTGCATGTTTTTAGATTCATTTATTGGATATGCAAACTGAGAAGGTGACTTGAGAAAAAACCTGGAGGAAGTGAGAGTGCTAGACTTGGAGGGCAAGCATTCCAGGTACAGGGATCAGCAAGCGTAAAGGCCCTGAGATATTAGCAAGTACAAGAGGTTTGAGAGAGGCAAGAAAGAAAGTGGGATTAGAGCAGAATAAATAAAAGGGACTGTGGAACAAGGAGATTGAGCTAGAGAGTTAACAGATGCAGAGGGTATTGTGAGGCACAGATCCAGGAAGGCATTGGGGAGATCTTGCAAGAACTTTACTGAGATCCCCCTGCCTGTCATGCTGAGAATAGACTCAAGTAAAACAAAGGCAGAAGCCATAAGCTTCATAGGGGGCTATTGTATTAATCAAGTTAAGAGGTGTTTGTGCTTGGTCCAGGGTGGTAGCAGTGGAGGTGGTGAGAAGCAGTGGAATATATATTACAGAAGGAATGAAACAATCATTTGAAGATAGCTGATGTATGGGGTACATTTTCCTCATGATAGTGATGCTTAAGGAAGTCAATTAAAAGATTAAAGGCAATGGAGAGGAGGGGACAAGATGGCAGCATACAGAGGAGTGGAATTTAGTTAGTCCCCTGGAACAACTAATGAGCAACCAGGAACAACTAGTAAATAATTTGGAATAATTGCTGGGGGACAACTGTGACTGTGCACATATCATACACCAACTTGGATTGGGAGAAATGCCTGAGATTGCAGCATAAAATCTGTAAGTAAACACTGTGGACCCATGCTGGGAGCCCCCTCCCCCAACGGCAGGTTAAGCTGCAAAACCTTGCTGTGGCAGAAAGCAGCACTCTCCCAGCAAGTGAATATAGCTCAACAGAGCTCCAGCTGGGGTTTTAATTAACCAATGTGGACTGCTGAATACAAGCTACAAACCCCCAACAAGCAGACAGAGGCTTTTAGTGATGACTGAACTTAAAGAACCAGAAGACTCATCTGTATTGAGAGGGGAGCCCAAAAGACAAGGTCTTACCTCTGGCCAATGAGTGAAATGGGGGGGGGGCATGTACTGGCTCTAAAAGGAGGCTTTCTGTCCCTTTTTCTTTCACTCAACCTGAGGGCCTCAGCAGAAAGAGCCTCAGCCATTTTCAGTTCACAACACTCTTACCCAGATAGGGGTGGGGATCACAGAGTCAGAGAAACCACAAATCAAATGCAGATGATAACTCCCTAGGGGGTGTATCTTCCCTAAGAGTAAGGAAGTATGGCCCAGGTTTCCCTTCAAAACCAGACCCAGAGCCTGGGGGAAAACAGCCAAAACAGAAACTAAAGAGGCCACAACTCCTTATACCAGTCAGAGTGACAGGTGCCACATGCTGGGCAGGTTAGGAAAAGCACAATGGCTAGAGACCTCACAGGAAAGTCTGCAACTCTAAGACACATCTGCATGGAGACTTGAAACTGCATATAACCCTACTCTGAGATCTGAACCCGTTCTGGTCTGGGGAAATCTGATTGGAGTAACCAAGGAAACCAGATGCCTAGACAACAGAAAACTACAATCTACACTAGGAAAAACAAAGATATGGCCCAGTCAAAGGAACAAACTTACACCTCAATCAAGATATAGTTGAGATATTGTTTCACTTTAATGAAACAATCTATTAAATATTTTCAAAAAAATATGCTAAATCAAATAAAAAACCAAATCAATGAATTTAGGGAAGGTATGGCAAAAGAGATTAAGACTGTAAAAAAAACACTGGGCAAACATAAGGTAGAAATTGAAAGTTTGAAAAAACAACTGGCAGGAACTATGGAAATGAAAGGCACAACACATGAGATGAAAAACACAATGGAGACATACAACAGCAGATCTCAAGAAGCAGAAGAAAACACTCAGAAACTGGAGAAAAAGACAGCTGAAATCCTACACACAAAAGAACAGATAGAGAAAAGAATGGAAAAATATGAGCAATGTCTCAGGGAACTGAATGACAACATGAAGCACATGAATGTATGTGTCATGGGTGTCCCAGAAGAAGAGAAGGGAAAAGGGGCAGAAGCAATACTAGAGGAAATAATCAATGAAAATTTCCCTTCTCTTATGAAAGACATAAAATTACAGATCCAAGAAGCACAGCATACCCCAAACAGAATAGATCTGAATAAACCAATGCCAAGACACTTAATAATCAGATTATAAAATGTTAAAGACAAAGAGAGAATACTGAAAGCAGCAAGAGAAAAGCTATCCATCAAATACAAAGAAAGCTTGATAAGACTATGTGCAGATTTCTCAGCAGAAACCATGGGGGCAAGAAGGAAGTGGTGTGATATATTTAAGATACTGAAAGAAAAAAACTGCCAACCAGAATCCTGTATCTGGCAAATATATATGGCAAATATGAAGGATAGTTTAAAATATTCTCTGACAGACAATGAGGGAGTTTGTGAACAAGACACCCGCCCTATAGGAAATACTAAAGGGAGCACTACAGAGTGATAGGAGAAGACAGGAGTGCATGGTTTGGAACACAATTTTGGGAGATGGTAGCACAGCAATGTAGGAACACTGAGCAAAGATGACTGTGAGTATGGTTGAAAGAGGAAGATTAGGAGCATGTGAGACACCAGAAGGAAAGAGGAAAGATAAAGACTGGGACTGTATTAACTCAGTGAAACCTAGAGTGCTCAACAATTGTGATAAAATGTACAAATATGTTTTTACATGATGGAGAACAAATGAATGTCAGCCTTGCAAGGTGTTAAAAATGGGGTGGTATTGGGGAAAAATACAATCAATTCAAACTAGAGATTATAGTTAACAGAAACATTGTATTATGCTTCCTTTAATGTAACAAAGGCAATATACCAAAGCTAAATGCCTCTAAGAGGAAGGCATCAGGGAGAGGTTTGGGACTCTTGGCATTGATGATGTTTTATTCTACTTTAGTTTAACTCTATCTTTCCTTTTGTTGCTTTTTAGCTATTAATTTTCTTTCTTTCTTTTTCTTTTGTCTCTCTACCTTCTTTGACTCTTTCTCCTTCTTTGTGGAAGAAATCGAGATGTCCTTATATAGATAGTGGTGATGGTGGTGAATACATAAATATGTGACTATACAAGGAACCATTGCTTGTTTACTTGGGATGCAAAGTATGGTGGGTGAAAAAAACCATCTTAAAAAAAATGGATTGGTGAAGAAACCTTGAGGGCACTGCATTTAGTGAAATAAGTCAGACACATAAGGACAAATATTGCATGGTCTCACTGATATGAGCTAATTATAATATGTAAACTCATAGACATGAAATATAAGTTACCAGGATATAGAACAAGGTTAAATAATGGGGAGAAGTTGCTTATTATGAGCAGAATATTCAACTACGTTGAACTTAAGTGTTTGGAAATGGTCAGAGGTGACAGTAGCACATTATCACATTATTGTGAGAATAACTAACAGTACTGAATGGTGTGTGAATATGGTGGAAAGGGGAAGCTTAGAGTCATGTATGTCACCAGAAGGAAAGTTGGGGGTTAAAAGATGGGAAAATACAAAACGGTGCATCTTGTGGTGGACAATCTCCGTAATTAACTGTGCAAATATTAGAAATCTCTTTCATGAACTAGAACGAATCTATGACATTATAACTAGAAGTTAATAATATAGGGGTATCTACGGAAAAAACATACCTATTGCAAACTATGTACTATAGTTAGTAGTATTTTAACATTCTTTCATCAATAGTAACAAATGTACTATACCAACACTATAAGTCAATAATAGAGGCGGGTGGTGTTTAGGGGTATGGGAGGATTTGAGTTTTCTTTTTTTGTCTTTATTTGTTTTCTGGAGTAATGAAAGTGTTCTAAAAATGGAAAAAAAATAATTGTGGTGATGGATGCACAGCTGTATGATAGTACTGTGGACAATTGATTGTGCACTTTGGATCTCTGGATAATTGTATGGTATGTGGACAATCTCAATAAAAAAAAATAAAGATTAAATGCAATGGCTATGATTGAGTGGGAAGACAACACCCTGATAAAAGCATTAGTGTTCATCTATTATTGATGCTTGAGGGTTTTGGACATCAACCAACCCTTGATATCTAAAAAGTGAAGATGATTTAAAACAAATGAGATTTTCATGTTCTACTGAGCTATTGGCAAGAGATTCAGCAATATAAAGGTTACAAAAAAGAGTACTATGAAGATTGAGAAGAGCAGTCTAAGAAAATATACTAACTGACTGATGATCAAAGAAAAGTTTCGCAAAGTCTCCTGGGGGCTAAATAAAAAGGAAAAAAAAAAAAAAAACCCAAAACAAACAAACAAAAAACCCCAAAGAACAAACAAACAGAAAAACCCACAAACTAGATCAAAGAATAGAATTGTTAAATAAGTTAAACCTATTCCTTGAATTTCCAACTAGCTATTTACAGACAAATATTTGAATGTCAAGCCAAAATTCAAATGGATATCAATATTTTCTCTCTAAAGCACAAGCAAACACAATTTAGGGTGCAAAGAACTTATAACAATAGCACACAATCCTGAGGAGTGAGAAATTCAATGCATTACTCTGACATGTCTACAAGGTAAAGACAAAATATCTTACTAATGGGAATTAGACTCTTCCAAAATGATCATTCGTTCAAGCATTTGAATGCCTGCTGTGAACCAAATGCTAATTAATTATTCCAAAAACATTTAAGGGCTTTTCCTTTTTTTAACATATGAAATCAATAAGTCCTCAATGGGATAACGTTATAAAATTTATTATTCTAGGTCTGGAAAAAATTATGGAGATAATTTAATCCATCCTCCCTGATCCCCACCCATTTGGTAGATGAAATAAAGGAGGCTATGGAAGTGAAGCAATTTCCTTAATGTCATGTGTCTAGTTGGTTGCAGTGTTATCTTTAAAAGACAGAAAACTCTTTCACTATTTATGTCATTGCCTTGTGTAATATAACTATGGTTGCTTCCAAAAATTAACTTGTGATGTTCTTTTTTCACTCAACCACTGAAATGCATGTGCTTCCTATATGGATTCACATCAGGAGCCTATCCTTAGTTCTGTAAGGACAGGTGAAAGGTAAAGGCATGAGACCATCATTTCCCTCTCCTGCTATTGACTGACGTGCAAATCCATGGCCATGCCTCCCTCTAGTGCAAGGGAGAAGCTCAGAGAGCCACAGACAGAAAAATCTGTTTCATTTACACTTGCATCCTCCCATCTGCCCAGTACCTGGCACATATAAGTCTTGGATACATTTTTGTTTAAATATATTAGTGAATTTCTCTTCCTTTACTTTCAACCCATCCTAGAAACCCAGCAAAGGATAAATCATATGGATTAAATAGGAACTGTAACTTCCAGTGGCTCCTGATAGCCTGTTTCCTTCTGCTGGGATAGACGTAGGGGCACTTATGGGTAAGAGAAGACCTTGGCCATGTTACCTGACTCTGCCTCAGCATAGCCCAGACAGAGGTAAAGGAAGAGATGAAGCCTGCATACTGGGTTTCTCCTCCAGAGGAAGGGAGGAAAGCAGCATGAAAGTAAAACACAAGTTGCTATTTCTTTTAACACTGTCTGCAAGGGCTTGTCTCCTATTGTACACAGGTTAAAATTCCCTTTCGAGGCCAGTTTTATTTGAAGTTCTGGACCTTGTGAAATTTTATGTACCAAACCATACTCCTGACCTTTAAATTAGATATAAGACCCTAAAACATCAACTTTACAGAGGTGAAAAAGAAGTATTATAAATGTGCCCCCTCAATGAAATGGGAGAACATGAATACGCAGTTTATTTTCCACTGCAGGTATACAGCAGCAATTTCATCTTTCATTGAATGATGAAACTTGACAAACAATAAATTGTGATACTTTGAAATCTATTGACTATGCAAGAGTGTTCGCTTTAAGGTTTGATATAAAGGGACTTCACTCACTTCATAGTTGCATGACTGCCTTTAAGTATATTTCCAGAACACATGTGACCACTAGAGTGTTGAGCAAGTGTCTGCTTCCTTCTTTCCAACCAAGGATGGATAATAATTTACTGCCAACCAAGTGACTATAATGGAGTTCTTTTTAAAGTTGAAATTTTTAAAAGTCAGTCATATTTTATATGTTGCACAACCTCAGCTCATTCTCTATTTAAAAGAAAATGGCTGCAATCATGCAATACATGTTATTAAGCTGAATACTCTTACTTGCACACACATGAGCACAAAAGCACACACCCAAAGGTCACCTGCTTACCTTCTTTTTCACCTGGATCTGAAGAGCCAGAATTAGGGTGAGATGGGTGAGGCATTTGCCCTAGGACCAGAATTTAAGGGGGAGCCAAAAGCCTCAGTCACATTTGCTTTATCGAGTCACATCGGTGTCGGAGACAAAGAAAAATCAGCAATGCTGATCCTGTCTTAATTTAAAATGTTGCTATTTCCTTAATCATGGATATTGTACACTGATTTCAATTTTCAAAATATTGAATTAAAATATTTATTTTGCTTATTGAGTTTTTTGCTCCCCCCCTTTTAAATTTTGCACCCAAGACAAATGCCTCACCCTCCTCGCCCAGCTCACCCTAGTGTTAACCCTGCCTGGATGATTCTAATTTCATCAAAGATAATGCAAGAAATAGTCAAGGATTCTAGGGTATGTGGATTCCATTCTATTATTTCAGTTCCTCAATGAACATTCAGAATGTTGAGCTCCTGAACAATGATTCCAAAATTAGGGCCATATGAGATTTCAGAAGGGCAATGGATAAATTAAGGAACAAATAAAAGGAACAAGCTTTGAAATATATCAGTATGCAAATATAAGGTTTAGTAAGTTCTCAAGGATCATAAAATATATGCATCTATTGACCACTTGCAATGATGGAGAATGTGCTACTTCTGTATATGGTCCTGTTTAGCTGAAATCTATTAGAATTCTGTTCCTTTACACCAAGTCAAATTTGAGTCTTTCCTACAGAAATCTCATACATTGGCTCACTTTGAATCCCTTGAGCTATTATTTAAAAAGATTAATGCCTCTCTTACAGTACTGGACACTTTTAAAATTTGAAGCAGATAAAAACTGGCATCCTCTTGAAGCAAGTAATTTTCCTTTGGGGTATTTATCCTAAGGAAATAATTATTAATTTCCTGTTAAATGTTGTTTTGGAATTTGATCTTTTTTTGGAACAAGAATAAAGATCTTGGTAGCCATGACCGTCCTCATTCAATAGTCAGCCTGTTTTCTGATGGTTGAAAAATATGCTGATCTTTTCAACCCTGACCTTTATCACAATGTTCTGGTGGAAGTTAAGTAACACGAATGTTTGGAACCAATGCTTCAGAGATTTGTTTTCTTGGATCTGGGGTAGGCTCCAGGGGTCTTTGCTTTGTAAGAGCTCCCCAGGAAGCTCTGTTGTTCTACTCAGTTGAATGGAGCATCTATTTGCCCTCTACTTCCTCTGAGTCAGGCATGAGAAACTTCAGGTTAAAAGATTTTATTTACTTACATAAAGTCAGTCCCTTCTCTGAATTGAAGTTTCTTCTGAAAGTGAAATAATTGTTTTAGTGTCAAAAAGAGATCATATGGGGATTGATTTTCACCCCCAAGATTGTTTTTGGGAAAAACATTTAAGTAAATATGGTGGTGCCCTGAAGTAATAAGTGACAGATGTTCTACAAGCTTGGTGAATTTTCTGGATTTTAACTCAGAGAAATCATTTATCTATCTTGCTAAATACTATAATTAAAGATAACAGCAATAAAACCTACATCAAAAATTCTGTGCTGAGATTGTCTCTTTGAGACCTCATGGAAATTCCAAGTTGAAGGAAAAAAAAATATTAGTGTGATCAGGATGGTGATTTACTTGAGTGACCTGTTGGTGGTTACAATTCTACTTATTCATAGTATCAGATATAGAACACAGACATTCTAATGCCAACATTATTTGTTTAATTTAGTAAAAGTTACTGTTTTAGTTTCCTAGCTGCTAAATCAATGACCATACAATGGATTGGCCTAAACAATGGGATATATTGATACATGGATTTTAGGCTAGCAGAAGTCCAAAATCAAGGTGTCAGCAAGGTGATGGTTTCTCCTGATGCTTTCTGCCTGAATACAGCAGTGCTCTGGGGCTGGCTACCTGCTATCCTGGGTCCTTGACTTTTCCATCAGGGGGCAATGCACATGGTGGCATCTTCTTTCTCTTTCAGGTTCCACTGACTTCCAGCTTCTCACTGCTCCCTGTGACTTTCTCTCTCTCTCTCTCTGTTTGAATTTCAATCCAGATTAAAGCCCACACTGATTCAGTTGGGCACACCTAAATTGAAGTAACATCCTGAACAGATATTATTAACAATGGGCCCATACCTGCCATAATGTGGGTGAAGATGAAGAACATGTCCAAACTCAGGTACTCAGTTCAATCTACCACAGCTATCATAATCATAATATTAGTCTCTATGAAATAAGCCAGAAGTATTTCATTACTTTAAGAAAAAAATATTAATTCAAAACAGGAGGGTAAAAAAGGTACTCCAAATTAACCAGGGTCATACGATCTAATATTTTTTATTAGGATGTTGATTTGACTAAGGGATAAGAAGTCTTTCCAATTATTATTTTAGGATAAACATTCATTGATTTAATGACATTTTACTGTTCCTGATTAACATGATTTCAGACACAAAAGCCAAGTCCTGCAATAAGAGAGAAAAGCATGTGTGGTCTTACTGGCTGTTTATTTGGGCAGAATCAGAGGCACTTTTAAGTCTGGCTGTATTCCCTATTTTTAAACTATTTTTCATTTGTAAGTACATAAAAACTACAAGGACATACCTTCGGGTTTCCTATGCTATTCTAAAATGGTTCTTTCATGAGAAGATAGCTTAAGGTTGAAATGCACATTTTAAATTGAGTGTAATTTCAAATTTAGGATCCATTATAATTATGAGCTATGGTTGTGTGCCAAACACTGTGCTAGGAATTCTAGATTCAGAGATGAATAAGGCATAGCACTTATTTTCACATGCCATTTTTCTAAGTCTCCAAAGATGGCGGTTGTATAACAGGACTTGCAGATCCGGGGTGGTTCCTGACTTAGGGCTTGAATTGTTGTGTTGAGCAGAGCTTCTCTCACCATATGTAATTCACCATATGTAATGAGATCGAGTTAACCCACAGTGCCCAAAACAGAGAATCATAATCCTTGAACATTGATTACTTCAAATATTTCAAGGTTACCTTTATTAGCCTATTTTGTTTTGGGGATTTTCTTTTGAGTTCATCAGAGTTGATAAAATCAAGAATCATTAGAGAGAAGTATCTAGATTTTAGAACAAGATTGTTGTTGTCATGCTTTCTAAATGTCCTATTGATTTAATAAACCTCACCATGTCACTTGTCAAATAGTGTCAGGAGATTTATGCACAGGAAATACCTGAAGCAAGATATCTTTATACATGTAGAACTGACTTTTTTGGAAAAAAAAACTCTCCTTTTCTGAACTTGCTAGATCTGTTAAGCAAATTTCTGCTGATTTGATCTGTTGAGTCATAATAGAATTTCATTGTAAATGCAGGTTATCCTTGACCATTTCCCTTGAGCAAAAAAGATACACATTGTTGTCTACAAAATTATCACTAAAGGGAGCAAAAAGGAAACATAAATGTGAGAAATTTTGCAGAAACTTTCTCTGTGATAGTTGTCCACCGTGTCAGGTTGGATTCATTTTGACAGAAGCGGTTTTCACAGAATGCCTACCAGACATGTTCCCACAGGCTGTTTGCCATTTGTAGTATTAAAGAGTATCCATTATAGGTGCCTGGGGGCTAATCTTTTAGAAATGATTACAAAGTCTTCATGATACATTACCCAAAGTGGAATTATTGGCTTTCATTTTTGGTAAAAAAAAATCCAACCAGGAGCCTTATTAAATGAGAAATAAAGAATAGACCAGGTTTTACACTTTACATTTGGACTGAAAGAGCACACACACACACACACACACACAGAACTTATACACACACTCACACAGTAATACACATACACACATGCACATTTACTTGGGTTAGATCCCGTTAATATAATATTTTTTCTCAATCATGGTCATAGAAAGCTTACGCATAATGTAATCTACTCCAGATGCCACTTTCTCCTGGATTTATTTATGCAAAACGGCACATCTCAAAATCCACAAGCATTCAGCTCATAAAAGGGAATGATTAGGTCTCATCTTCCTTAAATTGGCATTCAGATGCAGGTGAAATTATACGGAAAGCAGAAAACATGTTCTGAATACCTGTACTGTGAGATACTTTGACTTCTTTCAACTTAAGAAAGAGAAAACAAAGATTATATATATGTTTTAAGTTATTTCCTTAAACTTCTAACACCTTTCTCTTAGATGTTCCAATAGCTATTTAAGCAAATTTTTATTTTTAATAATTTATAAATTTTTAGAACCCCCAACATTTGGAGATACTGAGGTGATATTACAGCCAGTGTTTGGATTCATAAGTTTAGATATTCATAAGCATGAAGGAATGCTTTCAGTGGCTTCCAGATCATTATTCCAGTACTTTCCTTTTTCTTTTGTGCAGCTGCTTCAAACTCCTCGAAAGGCACAATTCTGAAAGTATATTCTCAGCATTAAATAAAAAAAAATTTTCCGATATGTTATCAAAAGAAAACTGTATAACTAATATGCAAATTAGAAATTCAATTGCTGCTCTCAATTAGCCATAAGAGCTTGGTTTGGAACTGATCTGGAACTGATCCCAGAGGTCATTCAGTTATTCAGTCATTGAGTTTGTTTCCCATCCCAAGAAGCCATAACATGTACTGAGAAGCTTATCACAGCATACACATTGTCCTGGTTTGCTAAAGCTGCTGACATGCAATATACCAGAAATGGATTAGTTTTTACAATGGAGTTTATTAGTTCACAAATTTACAGTTGTAAGGCCATGAAAATGTCCCAATTAAGGCATCAACAGGATGATACCTTCTCTGAAGAAAGGCTGATGGCATCTGGGGTTCCTCTGTCACATGGGAAGACACATGGTGACATCTGCTGGTCCTCCTTCTCCTGGGTTCTGGTTCCAAAATGGCTTTCTCCAAAATGTCTTTGGGCTTCTGCCTCTCTTAGCTT
Organism: Choloepus didactylus; assembly: GCF_015220235.1. Lineage (NCBI taxonomy): Eukaryota > Metazoa > Chordata > Mammalia > Pilosa > Megalonychidae > Choloepus > Choloepus didactylus. The sequence continues at coordinate 23,652,690 of NC_051310.1, forward strand.
CTCTCAGCTTTCTCCTTATTTCTCCTTGGGTGCTTTTTTCTAAGCATCTCTCTTAGCTTCTCCAAGGGGCAAACTTTGGATTATATATCTTGGCTACTTTCTTAGCTTCTCTTTTAAATGTCTCTCTCAGCTTCTCTCCTGGTTCTGGTTTTAATGGTTGTCTCCAAAATGTCTCTGGGAATTTTTTCTCTAAGAATCTTTCTCAGCTCCTGTGGGTCCTCTTTGCTTCTCATGGGATGAAACTCTAAATTACATCTCTTAGATTCTCTAAGCTCTCTGCTTGTTTCTCCCAGGACGTTTATAACAGTCTCTGTCTTTTATTGTCTCATAGAGAACTCTAGTAAAGATGATTAAAACCCACCTTGAATGGACAGGGTCACATCTCCATGGAAACAAGCTAATCAAAAGGTCCCACCCACAATAATTCTGCCCCCACAAGACTGGATTGAAAGAACATGGCTTTTTATGGGGTACACAACAGATCCAAACCAGCACACACATATAACATGTTTTGTGTTCAGTTGAATTAAATGTCTTTGACAGAAGGTTAAATGACTTTTGGCAGGTCCTCCTACTTTTGGACATTTGTAAATGTTGGAAATTCCTTCTTTCTGAGTTGTGCATCTTTGTTGCATCTCTATCCATCTGATATCTACCCCCGTTTCCTAACAGAGGATGTTTTTTCTCTCCTGATGGTATTTTTTTTCTTCCAGTCTTGGTGCAATAGTAGGTCAATATACTGTTCAATCTCATTTCACAGGTTACAACAGGCTTCTTTCATCTGATGCTTCCTCTCCTTGTCAAGGGACAGGAGCATTAACTTAACCACAGGACTCTCCCTCCCAGGACTTTTATTCTTGTAAGGAGTGAAACAAGGTCAGGAAAAAAAAATGGGAATTTTAGAGTCACTCTAGTTTTGGTGCTCTGATCAGACGGCTCCTACAGTTTCTCTTTGCTAGTGCCCAAATTTCATTAGATCTAGCTTCTCAAAGTCTCCAGTCCTCACTTCAGTTTTTGTTACTCCTGATAAGTTTCCAATCCATACCTGCTTGATTAGGTCAGCCATAGTCTGTTTATATTGCCTGCAAATGAAAAACTCTTTAATCAATATTCCCGGTTTTTCTCTGCTTTGTTCTTAAGTTAACTTTCCAGAATTTGTCCGTAGTCACAAACCCCACTTTTAAATATAAAATCCTACCTACCACCCATTCATACTCCTTCTTCTGGACGAACAAATAAGCTTCCTAAAATTATTACTTAGATCATATTAATTTTAGACCTTGCATAGTTCTGATCACATTTCTTTGGATAGTAGACTTACATTGTAAAATAAAACCCACAAGTCCTTCTTTCTTTCCATCTTTTTTTTTTTTTTTGGAGGGAGGATGAGCTGATTCCACTATTTTTGTGACCATGCTTAGTTAACTTCCAAACAAAATGTAAGATTTTACATTTTGTCTAATGCCTTCTGGTTATGGCATTAGATGAAATGTGATATTATTCCTTACAAATTTTCAAAAAATTCACCAATAAAAATGTTGAGTAGACCAGAGCCCTGTAGCACACTACTGGTAACCTGTTTATGATTGACAGTAATTTTATAATCAATGGCTTTTTAATAAGTTTGTTTTAACAGATCTGAAATATTTAACATGCAAAATCATTTAACATACCTAAATATCTATCTATAAAGTTGCTAAATTTTAATTCAGCCCTTATTTCCCTGTAATTCCTCTATATGATGCAGAATATTTCTGTTAAACTAATAATTAACATAATAATTAATGGGGAAATGTGGCATAGTAACCTAATAATCTCCAATGCAAACATGCACATATAACTTAACCAAGTTTCAGAAACATGTCATCCTTCCTATACGTAATGTGATCCATTAGTTTTGAGTCTGTTCTGTTTGGGTTCTGTTTTATAGCATACTATCTTTTTAGTGCAATTTTATTGCGATATACTCACATACCCTACTATCATCCAAAGTGTACAATCAGTTGTTCACAGGATCATCATATAGTTGTACTTACATCACTACAATCAATTTTTTGAATATTTTCATTACTCTAAGAAATAAAATTAAAAATAAAAATAAAATTAAAAGCATGAAAGAACACCTGAAACATCACATATCCCCCACCCCCCCATTATTCATTTACTTTTGGTCCCCTGTTTTTCTACTCATTTGTTCACACTGGATAAGGGGAGCATGAGCCACAATGTTTTCACAATCACACAGTCACACCATATAAGCTACATAGTTATACAATCGTCTTCAAGAATCAAGGATACTGGATTGCAGTTCAACAGTTTCAGACATTTCCTTCTAGCTATTCTAATACACAAAGAACTAAAATGGGATATCTATAAAATAATTAGAATAGCTCCCAGAATGACCTCTTGACTCCATTTGAAATCTCCCAGCCACTGAATCTTTATTTTGTTTCATTTCTCTCCCCTTTTTGGTCAAGAAGGCTTTCTCAATCCCATGATGCCAGGTCTAGGCTCATCCCTAGGAGTCAGGTCCCATGTTTCCAGGGAGATTTACACCCCTGGGAGTCATGTCCCATGTAGGGGGTAGGGCAGTGAGTTTATCTGTGGTGTTGGCTTGGAGAGAGAAGCCACATCTGAGCAATGAAAGAGGTTCTCTGGGGGTGGCTCTTAGGCACAATTATAAGTAGGCTTCTCCTCTCCTTTGAAGTAACAAGCTTCATAAGGGCAAGCCCCAAGATCAAGAGCGAGGACTACTGCAGTGGTAGTCCCCAATGCTTGTGAGAATATCAGGAATTCTCAGCTGGGGAAGTTTAATATTTCCAATTTTTCCCCAGTCCCTTAAGGGAGCTTTGCAAATACATTTTTATTCTCTGTCCAAATTACCCTGGGATGTATCAGGGCTTCATGATAACCTGTACAAACCAACCAGATCTCACCCCTTATTCAAGGTTCCATGTAATTATGGTGTTTGAATAAACTGACCATATAAGTTAAATTATATAGTGTGCTACAGAAAATATAGATTTTACACCAAATAGACATCTCTCCCTTTGGTCTTATATAGAAGTTGAAGTTTTAAAACATAGTCAATATCATCCTTTTCCCTTTAGTCTGGTTGACCTTAGTCCTAATGAAGTCCATTTTGTTCATATCTGTAATTAAAGTCTGATCTCTTTTTCAGCTTCTTTAACATTTCCTGTATGGGGTAATGCTGACATTCATAGCTGCTGAACTCTGGCTCTGAGTCTCAGGTGAAACAGATACCCAAAGTTCCAGGTACTGACTAGCTTATATACACACAGCTCATCATCTCAGAATTTAGAAATAACCATCACAGCTCATGAATAGATGTGACTGTTGTAAGAGCTAACAATCTAGGAACCTTTATATTAGCCTTCCCCTGATAACTTATGCTCTCAGATTCAATTCTCAGAATTCACACATTATAGTTAGTCCACAATAAGTGAGAAGTTATAATGTTTATCTTTTTGATTCTGGCTTATTTCACTCAACATGCTGTCCTCAAGTTCCATTCACCTAGCTGCATTCTTCACAACTTCATTTCTTCTTGCCACTGCTCAGTATTCCATTGAATTTGTACACGACAGTTCACCATTCTGTTTATTGGTTGATGTACCTTTAGGTCACCTCCATGCATTGTGAATTGTGAATATTGCCACCATAAACACCAGTGTGCAATGTCCATTCATGACCTTGCTCTCAGTTCTTCCAAGTATATACCCAATAAAGGGGTTGCAGGACCATGTGACAAACCAATAGTTAGTTTCCAGTGGAACCACCACACTACCCTCCAGATGGGCTGCACCATTCTACTTCCCTGTCAACAGTGAATACGTACATCCCTTTCTCCACATTTTCTCCAGCACTTGTATCCCACTGTTTATTTTTAAACAGTTTTATTCACATACCATACAATCCATTCTAAGTAAACAACCAGTGATTCCCAGTATACTCACCTAGGTATGCATACACCTCCACAATCTGTATGAAGATTTTCCATTTCTTCTGCAAAGAAAGAGGAAAAGGAGAAAAAATGAAGAATAAAAATATAAAGATAGCAGAAAAAGAATAATAAAGCAAAATAACCCCCTCTTATAGACATTTAGCTTTGGTATATTGCTCTTGTTACAATTAGTGGAAGCATCTTACAATGTTACAATTAACTATAAACTCTACTTGGACTGATTGTATTTTTTTCCCTTATACCTTACAATTTTCAACACCTTGCAATGTTGACATTCATTTGTTCTCCCTCTTTTAAAAATTTTCTTATATTTGTACATTTATATAATTTCTTACATTTGTACAATCACCATCATTGACCACTCTAAGTTTCACTAAATTATACAATCCCAGTCTTTATCTTCTATCTTTCCTTTTGGTGTCATACATTTCCCTAGCCTTCCTCTTTCAACCATACTCACACTCATGTTTGTTCAGAGTACTGACAATATTGTGCTACCATCCATCACAGAGTATTATGCTATCCATTTCTGGATCTATACAATCAATCCTGTTTACCCTTATGTACTCCTTCAGCATCAAATGCCTGTTTTCTAACCTCTTTCTTATCTCCTGATATCCTATGTTCTCACCTTTAGCTCTCAAATTTCACTCATCAATGTTAGTTCATATTAGTGAGTCCAAAAGGTACCCATCATTTTGTTTCTAGCCCATTTCACTGTATGTAATGTCTACTGTCTACTATTTTGACTTCTGCAATTTATATGTCATATCTAATTTTATTTTCCCCCTCTCTCTTTTTATTCTCACTGATAGTCTTCATTTCTATTGGCTTCTCCAAACCTCTTTCTCCTGTCTTTTCCTGTCTACCTGTAGTGCTCCCTTTAGCATTTCTTGTAGAGCAGGTCTCTTATTCACAAACTCTCTCAGTGTATGTTTGTCTGAAAATATTTTTAACTCTCTCTCATTATTGAAGGACACTTTTGCTGGATATAGAATTCTCCATTGGCAGTATCTTAAATATACCATGCCACTGCCTTCTCAACTCCATGATTTCTGCTGAGAAATCTGCACATAGTCTTATTGAGCTTCCTTTGTATGTGATGGATCACTTTTCTTTTGTTGCTTTCAGAATTCTGTCTTTGTCTTTGACATTTGATAATCTGATTATTAAGTGTCTTGGAGTAGGTCTATATGGATTTTCTGTTTGTGGTACACTGCACTTCTTGGATCTGCAATTCTATGTCTTTAGTAAGAGGTGGGAAATTTTCAGTGATTATTTCCTCCATTATTGTTTCTGCCCCTTTTCCCTTCTCTTCTTCTGGGACACCCATGACACATATATTCATGCATTTCATGTTGTAATTCAATTCCCTGAGACCCTGCTTATATTTTTCCATTCTTTTCCCTATCTGTTCTTTTGCATGTAGGATTTCAGATGTCCTGTTCTCTAGTTCCTTAATCTTTTCTTCTGCCTCTTCTATCTGCTGTTGTATGTCTCCACTGTGTTTTTCATCTCTTTCATTGTGCCTTTCATTCCCATAAGTTCTCCCAATTGTTTTTTCCAAACATTTACATTCTTCCTTATGTTCTCCCAATATCTTCTTTATATCCTTCTTCTCTTTTGCCATATCTTCTCTCAACTCATTGATTTGATTTTTGAATTGATTTAGAATATTTGTTTGAATATCTTTAATTAATTGTTTCAACTCCTGTATCTCATTTGAAGTGAAAGTTTGTTCCTTTAATTGGGGCATATCTTTGATTTTTCTAGTATGATTCATAATTTTTTTGTTGCCTAGGCATTTGTTTCCTTGATTGCCCCAAACAGATTTCCCAGACCAGATGGGCCCATATCTCAGGAGGAGGATGTAGTCGGTATCCAGTTTCCCTGAGGATGAGATCCAGAAAATTGTCAGACTTTCCTGTGAGGCCTCTAGATGCTGTGCTTTTCCTATCCTGCCCAGTGGGTGGCACTTGTCAGCCCTCAGCTCTCCACTGGCATAAAGAGGTGCATTGCCTTTAATTCACAGTAAACCCTATCCCTTCAGAGGCTAAAGAGTGTCAGAAGTGAAGCTTAAGTTGTTTCTGCCTCACCCACCTCCACCATGCCCCAGGGTCTGAGTTCTCTGAGGGAGGGCAGCAACTTGAGCTGGGCCCTGCCTCCTCCTTTTCTTAGGGAAGATAAGCCCTTTAGGGTTTATCTCCTACATTTGATTTCTTCATCTAAGTATCTTAACTCCACCCTTGCCTGGGTCAGTGCTGACAAATTGAAAATGTCTGAGGCTTTCTCTAATGAGCTACTTAGAATGAGATAAAAAACAAAAGGAAAAAAGAAAGAAATCCCCTTTTCAGAGCCAGTCCCCAGCCCCCCAGTTACCAGTCAAGAACCAGAGTTGTTGCCCAGTTCTATGAGCTCCTTTTCTTGGCACACAGCCCCTTTTCAGTATTATGAGCTCAGCTGACTCCAAAAGCCTTTGTTTTCATTTATGTTTTTTATTTTCTGTAAGTCTTGCCTCTTCTCTGCTGAGAGACACTGCTGTTTCCTTTCCTGCTTGCTCTGGGTATATCTGCGCTCATAGCTTGTATTCAGTAGTCCAAATTTGTTAACTAAAATCATAGTTGGAGCTTGGTTGAGCGACCTTCCCTTCCTCCTAGTAGACTGCTGCTTTTTCCTACAGAGAAGTGTTTCAGATCAACCTGCCATGCCATTGGGGTGGGGAGCCAGCCCTGCAGTTTGGGGAGCTTTACTTACAATTCTTATGCTGTGATCTCAGCTGCTCCACCCATTCCAGACTCTTGTGCAGTGTGTCCCCGGTCACAGATGCCCCCCAACAGTTGTTTCAAACTATTTACTATTTGTTATTGGCTTTACACTAGTTGTTCCAGAAGACTAACTAAATTCTACACCTCCCTAAGCCACCATTTTGCCGTGCTTCTATAGCACACTTTTTAAAAAGCTAATTATATAAACAGGTAGATTGTATCAATATCAATATCTTGGTTATCATGCTGTACTATAATTATGTAAGAATTGGAGAAAACTCAGTGTAAGGTATACAAGACTCTCAACATTATTTTTTACAACTGCATGTGAATCTACAATCGTCTCAAAATAAAACTTTTTAAAATAAAAGCCTTTCATGAAGTACTAAATTTCATTTCTAATCCACTAATGATTCATCAGCATGAATTTATAAAACAGTGTAATAGAGACATCAACAAAATAGTAATGAATAAAGCACGGGTGACTGCTAGCACCATTGTTTTTCATTATTACTGTAAAAGTGCTAGATGCTGCAATAAGATAAGAAATAGGAAACTATCAGAAAGAAAAAAACTGTAATCATTTACAGATTATAGGATTATTTATATGTAAATGTGTTAAAAACTCAATCAGAAAATTAACAAAAGACAGTAAAGGATCCAAAGAGGAGAACATTTTAGTAACTAAAAATCAAAATTGTTTAATCTTCCTATAAATAAAATATTGGTTAAAAATCATAAAAATAGCACTTTAAGGAAACTTTTAACATTTAACTTTGGTATACTGCTACAAGCAGAGATTGGTAGGTACAACTTTTCTAGAAGAAATAATAAACTCTGTTAACTTATATGATTTAAATCTATGCCCTTGGTCCCAGTAAATATCTCCTTTGGACTCCATTCTAAGTGCATAAATAACTTGGGTAAAGATTTATATGGTAAAATCTTTATTGCAAGTAAAGTTATAATAGTAACATAATAGATAAAAATTGAGCTTGAATGTTTGATACTAGTATTTTTTAAAAATATATTTATGGTTGAGTTATTTACAGCCTTAATAATTTTTTTTTTACTAAAATTATTTAATGATTGGGAAAAATTCTAAAATATTATATTTAATGAACAGATTCACATTCATCAAATTTTCTATATTAGGCACATCTGGATGAAGGCTCACAGGAAATTTTCATGTTCTGATTTGTATCAAAACAATTTACACTACCTAAAGTGGCTGGCTCAAAGTCTGTTCTGTTTAATAAAGCCATTCTAAATCAATTGAATGGTGCCATACACACATGCCAATAAGCTCTTATGGAACTATAGCGGGTGGTCAATAATGATGCCATAATGATATATATGTAATAATAATATGCTATAATTCTGATAGTGGATTGTTCAACCCTGCTTGATATAAAGTTACCAAAGCTGTCCATCGAGTTGGGAGATCTGCTCTCTAGGGTCACTGTGCATCTGATGGGATGGGATTTACATCAGATTGCATATATCTGATGGGATGGAGGATGGGATAGAAGCCTGATACACAGGCTCTTTCTTATACATCCTCTGAGTAAACACCCATCGATGCATATCATTCATGTAGGTCTCTCTTTGTGATCCTGAGGAATCTGCCTGGCTGGACCAGCTCAGTATTTACTGTTTTTAGAAAGAGAAAAACAATAACCACAACAAATAGTTATGACTGTTAGGGGCAAGTCACTCACACAAGAAAACTATTAACCATGCTTCTAGGATAAAGACATAACACTTAAGTGAAAGAGGGTTCCATCAAAAACACAACAAAATAAGAGTTTCCACACATGAATGGTTAACCTGACTGTATCAAATGTAGCTGTCCACAAGGAGTCATTCCTGGGGGCTCTGGAAAGCAGCTGTTATGCTATAGATCGTTTGAGTATTTCGGCTCTTAAGAAAAAAGATGGAATTTAAGTAAATAAAGATTTGTCAATTGGAGATGATAGCTTTCTTCTAAAATTCTATTAAGTACAAAAGAAAATAAAATCCTTTGTCATCTGTAGCATATGAATAAAAACCAAGACATAGGGAAAATATCTGGTTTGCTGCAACAAAAAAAAAACTAAGGAATCTAAAGAAAGCTCATTTGGATGATGACATGAAATTATCTAAATGAAAAACAGCATGTTATTGGAAGGTATAGACAAGAATGAGAAGATTTCCAGGGTCTGGACCAAGCCAGGGGCTGAGGAGTTCATTTCACACACTTGAATGTTTGCAACAAAAAAACACACTCTGCAAAGTCAGCATTATCCTTAGAGGATGCCAAATTTCTCCTAAATACAATGGCTAGGAAGTTACATGGAAATAAAGGCTGTTGAATACCAGAAAGCAAAGGAAAAACTTAACATGTGTATTTATGTTTTGATATATTATATATATTTAATGTTTACAAAAATAGAACTTAAAAATTTTATAAGAATATGAACAGATAAGTACAAATAGAAATTCTAATGCTTAATTCCTTAAATCCTGTGATCAGCTAGTATGTCCCCTAGGGTTGAATGCAACCCGCTTTAGGGACCTCTGATCAATATCACAGGTGTTAAGTGAGTAAAGATATTTTCCTCCCCACATATTGCAAGAGAAAATTAATCATAAATTGTAGGTGTGGTTCCTTCTATTTTTGTTAATCATCTGCATTGTAAAAAATATAAGGCAGTATATGACATATTAGGCCTCTCATTTAACAAAATTTTTCACCAACTTAAAAGGGATGGACAGAGCAAAGAGAAGGATTATAGGAGGATGTTTTTTTCAACCCTCTTCCAGCAATTTTTAACTGGTGGTGCAATTTACACAGTTCTTATTACAAAAGATATTGGCTAGTGCTCTTTTAAAGTTCATACTATAGAAACCCTATTTCAAATCGTGTAAGTATGGCTCTCAGTCCAAATCAATTCATTTTAAAATAAGGCAAAATAGGCAGCTTTTACTCTTTAAGCCTATGACCAATTAGGTTCACCTCTGGATTTTTATATTTTATATATTTTATTTTTTGGCACATGAAGTTTTATGACTTTTCTTCTGCTGTGGGTTTTTGTCTGTTTTTGAGACATGAAACATCAACGATATGACCACATTTGTTTTTCAGAAGGACTATCTGTATTGTTCTGGCTGGTGAGTCACCTCTGGATGCTGCACAGCGATACTGATAAATCAATCTGCTGGACCAGCATGTTTTGCTTCCGAAGAGGAAATTGAACCCATTTGGGATTGCAAACACCCTCTTTAAACCCAGCCCTTCCCAGGCTTGAGGGAACATTTTTAATTTGAGCCCCCAGCCGAGGAATACATCATTGCTCACACTCTCGTAAGAGGATATTTTTAACTTCAGCTGATGGAACAGTTCAGAGAGGTCAGAATGGAAAGATTGGCATATTTGGCATAACAAACAAGGTGGCAACAAATGCACTGTTAGCCTCTAGCTTTTGGTATTGATGATCCTGTAAAATGCAGTTTCTACCTTACATGGCCACAATTAATTTAATTTGTTAAGTCATAGTGGAAGACTACTTCAGGTGAAATAAAAGCAGTTCCTTGCAATAACATTTCACTACATTGTTCTCACATAATTTAGTGTTAGTTTCAAACTCAATTTACTTACACAAAACACATACAGAAATTAATGGTATACATATACTTTATAATCACTACTGAATAAATGCCTTTGACAAATACATATCATGTTTGTCTTTTTAACATCAACAATGACAGTTTGTAAAGTAATGAAGGTAATATAACAGTAAGAGCTTCACACTCAACAGTAAGAGCATCAGTGAAAGTGTAAAAGAAAAATGTTTTATGTTTGTGAGCTTTGATTCCCAAAACCTTACTTGCATTTTCTATGGAATTGGTACAACTCGTGTTAAAATTGTCATATTTGTCTGCAAAGAACAGAGATGTGCTCAATTTAGCACAAGCAACAGGGATTATTGTAAAGTAACACTCATTTGTAACTTAGGAGAAGCTGGCTTCAGAAAGCCAGGAAGGGCAGGGCTTGTGTTAGATCAAGTCCTACAATTTTCACTTTGGAACTCTGCTATTAACTTGACTCGCTACTTACTTAAATGTTCCACACTGTCTGTTTCCAGTTGCCCAATTCAATTTGTCCTTCCTGTTTATATACTCTACAAAGGAAATCTGATTGACTCAGCTCATATCTTCAAAACCAGCCATCTCAGCCTGCTGGCAAGTACCCATGGCCCGGTGGCCCATTAAGTATTTTGTGTTGCCCAAAGTAGAGAGCTTTAGGTGAAATTTTAAGAAGAAGAGCAAGTGGGGAATTGCAGAAATAGAGATTAATGCATCCAGCACACCTAGTTTCCTGAAATGACTGTCTAGTAGGTTCCATCAAACCAAGGGATTCACCGCCCACCAATATCCAAAGAGCTTGGTTCTAACTTCATTGGGAAAGAGTTTGCCCACACAGCCCACCCCTTTCTTGTGGTCATCTTGATACACGCTTACTTTGGTCACTTTGCTGTCATTGTCAGTTTCTGCCCTATATATCCTCCTGAGGTAATTGGTTTTGTCTTACCACTGTCACTAGATCCCTGAAATATTGATGTTTACAGCTCATCAGCCTAAAAGCAGTGGTTCTCAGTGGGGCAGTTTTGCTACCCACACCCTGCCCTGGGAGACATTTGGAAATGTCTAGGGACATTTTTGGTTGTCATAACTCAGTGAGTGCTACTGGTATCTAGAGGTTAGAGGCCAGGGGTGCTGCAAAACATCCTACAATGCACAGGACAGTCCCTACAACAAAGAATTTTCCAGTCCAAATATCAATAGTGCTAAGCTGAGAAACCCTGAGATAGAGGTATTCTGAGGCTTACATCCCAGGAGAACACATATGCAGGCTGAATTTTATCAGACTAGTCTTGGAGTTAGAGCAAATCTTTTGATTTGAAGGAGATCCCTATTGTGAACATCTGCTCTCACAGGATCGGCTATCCTGGATGACTATCATCCTGTGTTACATTAATTGCTAATATGTGATGATCCAGCACACAGACATGCACGGACTCTTGTGGAACTAGGAAAGTAATCTCTCTTTCCTCTTATTTTCTTGAAGGTCAGTGTGCAAAGCAGTGTCCCCAGTTCTTAGTCTCCATAAATATTCTACTCCCAAAAGCTTGAAATTCTGAATGCAAACAGGAGTCCTCATACCCAGTTAGGGGATTACAGATCAAGCCCTTCACCATCCTTGGCTATTTTAACAAATTTAGGGAGACTTACTCAACTTGATCTTCATAAGCACTTCAAATTCGTAGCTCTGTGAAGGACCTAACATTTTTCTTGGCATTTTTATATGCGATGCCCTGTGGTGGCTTGGAGTGAATTGTAAAATTGAAAAATGTACCCTTTATTGATTAGATAATTGTGTCTCCAAAATAAAATTTGTCTCTGCCTATGAATGCATTTTTTCCTTGTGCCAATGGTAGTGTCCATGCCAGGCCTATCCTTGGTGTTCATTAAATTTACTAAGCAAGTGAATTTTTCTCAACTCTTTACTCTTCCCCAATGTGTATGAAAAATACACGAACCTTTTCACAGTCTCATCAATAACAGCAAAGTACCCTTTTTCAAACAAAATTAATATACTTGTTAAAATTTCAAAACTTTTAAAAAATATCTCTATGCAGAAAACAGAATATGTTTGTTAGGTATGAGTTCATGTGTGTTTGTTGATACCATATTAAATAGGTGTTTGGTTAGAAATAAAAATAAATGTGATTCACGAATACTAGTGACAAAAAGGAACCGAGGCTGAATCTCTGTGAATTACAGCAAAGTATTTTTAAATATGTAAATATTTACTATTTACATATAATCAAATGGAACCCAGAAGAGTTAAAATTCAACCCTATTCAATATGACATGGATTCTATTCAAATATGTGTTGGATGGGAAGATTCTCCAGACCCAGGTGAAAGTGACTGCTTTATTTTTTCGTACCAACCTTTCAATCCCAGAGAAACTATTCTCAGGTAACCAAATATCTTAAACTTAGTTTCTGCCTCAAGCTAGTGCATCCTTTGCTCATAAGACTTCTTAAAACAAGAATTATTAAAACAAAATAATGACCAATATTTTTGGGAATTTGCCAGGTATCAAGCACTTTCTAAATTCTTACATAGCTATTAATTCAGTTAAATTCTATTCTATTCCTCATAATACAGATCAAACAACTAAGGCACAAAAAGATCAGATAAGATTAGATTCCAGCAGCCTGCATTCAGGACCTGAGTTATCCCACCGTTTCAACTTACACAAAGTTTTTCAGTTCTATTTTGATTTTTCCTTATGAATCCACTCAGCTTTATGTCTCAGGGATGTTGTGCTCCTCAATTCACAGCATTATTTCATACACTTCCTTGGAATTTTATTGTGTACTTCCTTATAGTCTCTCTTGTATGGTTGTCTTGAATATTTGGATTTTTACATGGTTATTGGAGAGTGCAATTTTTGAGGGAAGAGCTTCCTTCCTATGGCCACTTCTTCTTTCTTTATCTTCTTAGTCATTCTCTCATTATCCTGACCACCAGCAGATACTCAATAACTACTTGCTAATATTTAATATTTACATATGATCAAATGGAACCCAGATGAGGTAAAATTCAACTCTATTCAAGATGAGATGGGGATTTTAGTGCTCTATTTTCTAACATTGGAGACCTGAGACCAGAGAGGTCACCCAGATTCTCCCATCAGGAGCAGTGAGCCCAGCCGGCCCCGGTGACATGGAGGAGGGGATATGGATCCACTGGTTGGTGGCTCAGCAAGCACACAAAAAACCAGTCAACGAGGCGGCTCTGATTCTGATCACCTCTCACTCTGCTTCCTCCGAAATGTGTGTGTGTGTTTCTTATCATGGTTATAACCAGCATTGAAAGGGGAAAATTCTAGAGAATTTTTTTCTGAGAAAGCAGATGTCAATATCCTTTCATTACCTCTTCTACATACATCCTTGCTCCTTTAGCATTTGCTACTACTCTTTTATCGTTGTCCTGTATTATCTTCTAAAATGAATTGCTGATGTTTCTTCCCTGTTCCCTGTTTCTGAAGATGGTTTATGGTTTACACTGAATTTTTTTCAAACAAAATTAATATACTTTTAAAATTTCAAAATATTTAAAAAATATCTCTAAGCAGAATACAGAATATGTTTGTTAGGTATGAGTTCATGTGTGTTTGTTGACACCATATTAAATAGGTGTTTGGTTAGAAATAAAAATACATATGATTCACGAATACTAGTGCAAAAAGATACTGAGGCTGAATGTCTGTGAATTACGTGTTTGATATGCTATGCTCATCCACATGATATTTTCATAGAGTTTTTTTTTCTGGAAGCTATATATGGAGTTCCAAGCAACACAAGTTGAAAATTTTCATGTCCTCCACATATCTCAATGACATGTTTGACTTAAAGAGATGGGATGCTGATATACTTTGTGATTTTCTTAGAAATGGAGAACAGAGATGACCCAACTAGTGTAACATTTGATAACAAAGACAAACTTAGCTGCAAATATAATCAAAGGGCTAGAGGATGAAGCAGCTCTATAACCAAGACTGTGGAAGGCCCCCCAAAATTCTAAAAGTTGGATGCCATATGCAAATTTTATAGCTCCCGCTTCCTGGATAAGAAATCTTGTGCATGATTTAAATGTCTTAAAAATTTTACAAGTCTTTCCTAGCAGCCGATTTCCTGTACTGGGAGTTAAAGGGCAAGTGTAAACCTGAGAACATGCCCTACATATGTATGACAGATATAAAAATACACCAAATGACCTTTGCAAACATATCAGGTTGACCACTTTTATCCTACAGATAAACTGCCATATTTATTCCACGTTTTGATCAAGTCACTGATATTTAAAATCTGTAGTGCTGACATGCAATTTATCTAGATAGTATAAAATACTCTGTGATTGGGGTCTAATCCACTATTTTAAAATGGTTAATTTTACAAGTTGATTGTGGTCTATATGGCATAATAGTAGGAGCGAGGATCTTAAAATAAGTTCCCTGTCTTTAAAATATCTCTTGAATGATGGGATCAAGTTTTTATTACCTAGCTACAGAATTGAGAAAAAGGAGAGAGGGAAGATACAAGTGAGAAGGGATATTTCACTTTGTGAGACATGGTTAGAAAAGAAGATGGACTGATGTGCCCAGAACAGATTGATAGTTCTCAAAACTTCTTAGTTTTGCCCAGGGTCAGACTGAGGTATAATTACCAAATAAATGCATTCTTGTTTTTGCCTCCCTTTTGTCTGTCACTATAAAAGAAACTTCCAAAATGGTTTATTTATTCATGGAATAGAAGGCTGGCTCTATAAACATAAATATAAGGGAAAAAGTTTAAACTCTGAGAAAGGAATCTAAATCTGTTGTTTTTTTTTAAATGCAGATGGCCATGTACAATGTTTTTTTTTTTTTTTTTTCAGCATTAGTTTGATCCACTCAGGCCAATTAAAATTTGCAGTGAACAAATCTTGAGATGCCCAGGCAAAATCTTGCCTATTTGAAATGACTTGTGTTTGTGCTCTCTGGTCTTTTTTTTGGATGTCATAGTAAGACCACTATGAAACTGGAATTGGAGAAAGTAGCAAAAAAATACACAGATTGAAAATATGAAGCATGGTGTGATATACATGCCATTTCCAATATCTGAAGATAACGTTTTATCCAAATCCTGATGTCTCCAATGGTCTCGTTGCTTTCCACTCATTCTAGAGGACATGCTCAATAGGCAAAGGGAAACCTTTGCACACTGCTCATTGGTTAACATTCAGAAATCTCAAACTTAAAAGATGAAAGGTTTTCGTCTCTTGTTCAGACTGTAAGCCCAAAGAATGTGAATCTTAAACAAGTCCGATTTTGAGAATTAAGCTCTTCATAGCTGGATACTTGAGTTATTTATTTTCATAAGGAACATATTACAAGCTCCTTCTGATGTCTGAGTCAGCAGTGCAGCCTTATGTACAGAGAAGATATGAGACTAAGAGAAGGATCACTCTAGCATACATAAATGGATTAAGATCATCAGACATGCCCTGAGACCACTTTGGAATCTAATATATAACATCAGCATAGTTTATTTTCTCAGGTATTCTTTTCCAATTGCTGTATAGTCTAGCTCTGCCACTTCATGTAACATCAAATAAAGAATTCCCTATTAAAGTCGTAGCAATAAATTCGATCAAATTTTGCTTCTGGTCCACTTTGCATGGGATGAACAACTTGCACGTTATTCTTTTTAGTGTATTTATCTGTTGTTGCTGTCATACAAACACAACAGCATGGAAAGTAATGAACACAGAAGATGTTGTTATTATTATTATTTTATCTGGATTTTTAATCTGACTTGCAAGAATGCTTTTCATGTCTGGTGAAAAAGGAGATTGAAATCCTATAGTTGGATAATCTGTTAATACAAGCATCAAGGAAATGTAATTCATTTGCTATGATAAGGTTTTTGAGGGAATTATAGAAACTACTCTGAAAATTAGTTACAATCCACTTGGGAAAAAGAGGTGATTATATGCAAGCAAGCAATTTTCCTACTGGATATAGCTACTTGTTTAACACAATCATATAGCATTTTGAAATTATATCCCCCCAAAAGTTTTAGTGAAATATTAGGTATATGGCTTTATCAGAATCCTAGAGAGAGGCCTATTCTTTCCGTATGCTAAGGCAAATTTTTATTCCATTCTCTGCACCTAATCATAAACTCCCTCAAAATTTATTAGTCTAATACTCATTTTGCATATATTATCTTTTCTTCTTGCCTGATTTGTTAAAACAATGTGTTTTGTTTTATTTACTAGGTTAGAAAACTGCAAGAGGTACTGTCTTATTTATCACATATTTCTATATCACTTAGAGTATTGCTAGGGCCCCAGAATACCTGAGACTAAATACAGTATATCATGATAATTTCCACATTAGAACATACAATTCCAAATGTCTGTCTCCATTGCCTTATTGTCTTCTTGATTGTGCAGATTCTGGTGATTCATCAGTGTATCCCTCAGACCTATCACATAATAAGTTGTCAATTTTTGTTTACTGAATTATATTATTGCCCTGGTTTACTCATTTAGTGGTATGCCCAAAAGTATAAAAAGAATTACAGTAGCTCAATACATATTTTAGCTTAAATATAGGTAGTAACTTATTTACCTGGTAGAAGCTGACTTAATCTTTACTATATTTCAAACTATGATGGCATTTTTATCTCAAGATAATGCTAGTTATCATCAATTATTCTATTTATGTGACAGAAGAGATTGAAGTACTATCAATGTTAAGCTTTCGAAATCATACAAAGCCTCTTATGAAACACAGTTTAATCTGAATTAAATGGGCATATAAAGAAATTTATGGGTATGTTAAATTGCTTGTTATTCATATGACCTGCTATCCCTCAATTCTGCTTAATTATGTTTTTCATAGCATTCCTCTCTTCAGCTCCTGGAAATAACATATATTTGTGCTGACACAACAGATAATAAAAATATGAAAAAAAAGCAATACTTTGGAATAATATATCTGGGTTTATAAAATACACATACATCTATGTTGGTAAAGCTCAGTCAATTGAATATTATAAAGTATTATTTGATGAGATGCTAGGAATCTAGAACAGAAAGAAGAGGCTGTCTTTCTCTGGACGTATAAATAAAGAATCAATAGCAAATTATGATTCATGATAATATTACTGGAAGTAATTGTCTGCTAAGAAGCTAAAACCTTGTTTTAAATACACATATAAAAACTGTGGTTGATAAAACAAACTATTGAATTTTGATGTCTTCAGCTCATATTGCATTGTGTTCTTCTTAAGTACTGTTGTCCCTCACTCAGTTTATGGGAGCTGACTGTTACTGTTATGCCATAAATATGATACTTTATGAGTTTGACATAACGCATACGGCAAGACTTAGGTGAACTGAGACCGAGCTAAGTTCATTATTTTTTCACTACTGCACTATAAAATGCATTATAGTTCCTGTCCAAGTTATTTATGTCTTAAAATTAGATGTAATCTTTTCAGAGAAGTAAGGTGAGATATTGGGGGAACGCACCAGATGTAACATTTTCAGCTTTCCGTTTGTGAACTGTGTTCTTGGAGCCCAGGGAACTCAGCTACACAATTAAGGCTCTATCGATCAGCTGCCGTCATTGCGATGAGGATAGACAGACTGGGAGCTTGAAGTTCATACACATTAATGCTACTACTCTCAGTTGTTCATTGTCTTAAGTGAAATTAGAGTTTCAGAAATGGATAAAATTGACACTCTCTGAGGTCCTCTAGGCTTTTGTGAAATGGTAGCAAAGGAAATTGGGACTGGAGCTTCCTCACACAGTTCTAAACCCTATGGTGAGGTCATTACACGGGAGACCAATGAGAAAGTCCAAATGAAACACAGGAGGCTGATTCTCCAAGGCTCTAAACTGATTACTAACCCTGAAAAGGGGGCTGGCGCCCAAAAGGAGGTGGAGCTGTGGCAGCAGGGACGCAAGTGGTTAACCCCTTGGCCAGAGTATGGTTGTTTGCCGGCCCTTCCAGAAGGAGCCACATATCTGTTTGCAGAGGACAATGTTAGCTACTGTTTCCTTAGTTCTTTCTCTGTGCCAGGCTTTGTGATAAATTGCCTGACAGTCATTCTTTCTCTCTTCACAAGAAACCTGAAGAGTAGATACTTTGATTCCCATCTTACAGATGAGGACACTGAAGCACGAATAAGTTAACTAACTTGTTTTATGCCAGAGAGTTTCCAAGGAGCAAGGGTGGCATTCACATCTACAACTGACCCTGAAGCTAGGGCTCTTATCTAAGCAATACTAGGTTCACCATTTCGCCAATACAGCACTTCATTCAACCTATTTCTCTGCAGTTTTATTTCTTTATTAAATAGACCAGTTTGCCAAATGCAGCCTTGGTCTGAGATTGTTTGATGGGTCTCCTCTCAAAAGGTCAGTTCCCATATTTTTAATTTCACTTGGATGTAGGCAAGTGGGTCCCATCCCAAGTAAATGACTTAGATCTTCCATCCTGCATAATGGAGCTTGAATTTTACCCTTTATGAGTGCCAAAAGTAAAAGTGAAAATTCCATGCCACTAAAAAAATATCGTAAGATTTAAGAGTGCTGAGACAAATTTTTACTGTTATCCAGGTCTAGTTCCTTCTCCTTGAAGTGCTATGAGAGGAGGGAATGCCAAAGATTGGGCTGGTGGCTACATCCTCATGTTCAGGTATCAGATCACCCTGTGTTTGAATCCTGACTTAACACTCACAGCTCTGGGTCTGTGAGCAATTAATTTAACCTCTTTAAGCCTCAGTTTCCTTGTCTCTAAAACAGAAACCATTTTTATATCACAGTGTCCAACTCTTTCCTCTGGGCTCTCAGTTTTCTTGTTGCAGCAGAACTGTGGGTGCTGCCAATAGCAGTGGACCCCACTGTCCTTCCTTTGCAAATATATGTACGTGATGCTATTGCTTCTCCAGTCCTATTAGGTAAGGAAGGGATGGGTAGTCAGTGGGCAGCTAGACTTCAAATAATGGGAAAAGTCTAGGATATTTTGAACCCTGGGATGGTGTCATAAGAAGTGGGGAAAAATAGGTGTTAGGAGTTGAAATCACAGGGAACAGAGGCAACTTTTTTCTCACTGTCCTTGGTCTGGGGTCCATTTCCTTTGGGCAAAGGGAAAGCTCCATCAACAATGATGGATGCTCAGAGCCAAATGCAGGTCTGAATGCTGAAATAGATCATGTAGGGCTCTTCTGCAATTCATTCTAAAAATACATGTATAAGGCAAGATGTGTCCCTACAGTGAAAGAGCTTTCTTGAGGGATGCTTTTAAGGCAATGTTTTTAATTTAGTTATCCACCCTGCCAACTAGGCACAAGCCGGGTTCCAGATCAAAAGGATGGAAGGGTGGAGTTCCCACTATCAAATACCTGAAAATCATGACTTGCTCATAAGTAGACCCTGTTACCAGTTAAGTTGTCCTCTAAATTCACTGCTCTCATTCCTAGCATATCTCCTTCCATGAGGCTTCACCTGTCAAGGCAACTTCTGGAGAACTGCCCGACCACAAACACCCATGCTTATGCTAGCACATTTGTTCTCAAAATGAGCACTCTCTTTGGGGAATATAAAGACTCAAAGTCCAATATCGTCATAACTTGTTAAAGAAGGAAGTCCCTGGGAATATAAACAGTTATCTAAAAGGCAAGTTGAAATAATACATATCATTTTCCAGGACAGAACACAGTGATTAAATCCAAAGATTTTTTTGAGCTGCTCTGATTTGAATAAGCTGGGCCAGAAGACTCAGGAGAGGATGCAATATCATCCACACAGAGTTGAGGTGAATAGTTCTTAACTCATTTCATTTTCACATGATGCCTCAAATCTAATTGTATTACTTTCCTCTTAAGCCTGTTCCAAAGTACTGCATACTTCATGGCTTAAAACAACACAGTGTATTGTCTTAGAGTTCTGGAGGTCAGAAATCCTCAAATCCAGGGCTCTGTTCCCATGTTCCTTTAGGAGGCTCTGGAGGACAATCCGTTTCCTTGCCTTTTCTTCTTTCAAGAGGCTGCCTGAAGTCCTTGGCTTGTGGCACCTTCCTCCATCTTTATAGCACATCACTCCAGTTTCGGTTCTGTCTTCACATCTCCTCTCTTTGACTATGACCCTGTGTCCTGTGATCCTCTTACAAATAGGTTCCTTGTGCTTACATTGGGGTGAAATGGATAATGCATAGTAATTTCATTTTAAGATCCTTAACCAAATAAAAAAATCTTTAACCAAAAGAGTCCTTTCTGCATATAAAGTAACATATTCAAAGATTCTATAGATTAGGCCATGAACAACTTGGGGGGCCATTATTCAGCCTACCATACTAATCATCCAGTATCTATTGAGTATTTGCAAATCATTCCTTCCTTCCTTTTGTGACACAAAGTGAGTATGACTTTCTCCCTGCCCATAACAATAATAGAATTATCTAGCATTGACTGAGCTCTTGATGTGTGTTAAGCACTCCGGATATTTAATTCTTCTTTAAACTTCACAATAAAGCTTATGAGGCAGACTCTGTTACTTATTCCATTATACAGATGATGAAACTGAGTCACTTATAAATTAAGTAATGTTCCCAATATAAACAGCTTGTAAGAGGTAGAGTCAGAATCTCAAGCTAGGCAGCATTTCTTAGAGCCTGCCGCTAACTTACTCTGCTGCCAGGAAGTCCCCTCGACAGTTCAATGCATATTTCTTGTCATAATAAATCATTCAGACCTTTGCTAACTTTAAGAACAGTTCCTGGCACATAGTAAATACTCTGTAAATCATAATGATGGTGATGATGACGATGATGGTATTTATAGTAATGACGACTTGAAGAACAAATTGACTATTTATTAGGGAAAGGATTGACTAAGGAAAGGTTGAGCTCTAATGCTCACTTACTCATTAGCACTGCTGGGATAAATATTAAAAACCCAAAAGGCTCAAATGAAGGAGAGTTCCAGCAGACAGGCCCTGATAAGGAATAAGGGGAGTAGCCAGTATTCCGTTTAATCTGAAGTCTGTGCTATGTGCTCACAGAATAAGACAATACTTGTGTCCTAGGGTTTCTCTAATTATGAACTAATTAAGGAAATGATGGATAACCACTATTTCTTCCCAGTAGTACTGCAAGGTAGGTGGGCCGGTGCCCTAAGCAAAGGGGTGTGACAAATAACACAGCATGGCATCTGCTATCAGCAGCTTATCCTCAGCTCCCAGTTCAGTAAACTCACCCGATCTTTTAAATGTCCTGTGATTAGATTTGCTGTAAATTATGTCCTCTCTCAGATGTCCAAATACAGGAAATTCTACATCATCTCACACTTTAGCTAAATATATTGAAGTGTACAAATTAACATCTTAGTTTATTAGCAGCAGCAAAAGGAAATGTCTACAAATTCAAACTGAATCGTGATAATTCAATTTCTGATTTGAAACAGGTAAGGAAAGAAAATCATTTTAGATGCTGTCAAGAAGAACAGGCCTCCATAGAGATTAATTCCAGTGTTTATCCTACTTTTCTTGTTTGGTTGATTTGTCAACTACTCCAAACCCCTACCACTATGTCTTCAACTGTTCTTGATTTGAATTTTGGGTTTTATTTCAAGTATATTATTATGCCAGCTTTCTTTCTGCTATATTAGTCTACACTTGTGAGTCTATTATAATGAATAACAATTTAAGCCTTTGAACAAAGGTACTGAATCAAAACTATACCTAAAAATTTATAGACCAGATGATGCTAAACAATTGCTCTGTCTTATAAGATTTCCAGCTCTAAAATAGAAGCTGGAAAAACACGAGTAATCATTGTGATAGTTATTCAAATATGTTTATAGATACTAAATTCAACACTTAGTAAAGTTGAAAAATTGTTGTGTAAAAGAGATTTAATGAAACATTTATTAATGCCAAGGCAATCTTCTAGTTTTTGTGTTTCACAGCCAATAAACGTGTTTTTCACATTTTTTTTTTTTTTGTTGCCCTTTGGGGGTTATACACAAAAGGGGCCTTCTAATACTGTAGGACCCTAGAAGCTTTGTTAAAACCACTTGGGTATGGAGATATTAGGGTTACAAACATGGGAAATTTAGGAGCCAGTATGCAGAGACCTGTAATGCCACTTTGCTTTGAGGAATGCTATTCAACCCGTAACACTGGCCCTTCCTAGCAAAAGTTTTGCCAACTTCTGCCATAGGACATCTGATTCCCTCTGATTCCCTGCCTGCTCATCAAGGCAGTTTAGGGTTGTTGCAGCCACAGGGGTGTGCCCCTCAGCTCTCCCTTCATAGGGAGCACAGCAAGCTGAAGGCCTGCAGTGGTGGATATCTTCAATTTTTAAGTAGAGGCCAAGTGCCTCCTGGGCAGCTCCCAGACAGTGACTGATCCTAGAGGAAGCATTAAGCTTTGCCATTTCTGTCTAAGTCTGCCTCTCCCACAAACCATCTTCATGCCAGAGCTCCCACTGGACTGGCTGAGTCTTTTTTTTTTTTTTCCTTGGCACTGTCCAGAGCTCTGTCTTCTCTCATGTTCTAAATCACTGAATCAGAGTTGGCAAACTACTCACTCTGTTCAAATCAGGCTCTTCTTCTCTAACCTCCTTCCTTCCCCCCTTTTTTTACACAGATGTCCAACCCACAATGATCAAAAGCTTTTCCTACCTGCTCTTACTTCCTCTCCTCTTTAGTTTTCAGGGTTGTTGCCCTCAATAAATTTCTTGCACTTCTAATTCTGTCTTGGCATCTGCTTCCTGGAGGACCCTGTCTCAAGGGCATGATCGAAGGTACATTACCTGGTTCCTTTTTTTTTTTTTTTTTAACTTTATCTTTTTTTTCAAATACAGTTTTATTGAGATATAGTCACATACCCTACAATCATCCACAGTGTACAATCAACCATTAACAGTAACAGTACCATCATATAGTTGTGCATTCATCACCAGAATCAACTTTTGAACATTTTTCTTACTCCAAAAAAATAAAAAAATAAAAAAATAAAGTAAGAAAAGAATACCCAAAATATTCCATTGCCCCCATCCCACCTTATTTTTCATTTAGTTTTTGTCCCCATTTTTCTACTCATCTGTCCACACACTGGACAAAGGGAGTGTGAACCACAAGGTTTTCACAATCACACAGTCACACCCTCTAAGCTATATAGTTATGCAATTGTCTTCAAGAATCAAGACTACTGGGTTGCAGTTTGACACTTGCAGGTATTTCCTTCTAGCTATCCCAAAACATGGAAAACTAAAAAGGGATTTCTATATAGCACATAAGAATGCCCTTCAGAGTGATCTCTTGATTCCAATCTAAATCTCTCAGCCACTGAAACTTTGTTTTGTTTCATTTCACTTCCCCCTTTTGATCAAGAAGATGTTTTCAATCCCAGGGTGGTATGTCCAGGCTCATCCCCAGGAGTCATGTTCCACATTGCCAGGGAGATTTATACCTCTTGGAGTCAAGTCCCATGTAAGGGGGAAAGCAATGAGTCCACCTGCCACATGAGCTTAGAGAGAGAGAGAGGCCACATCTGAGTAACAAAGAGGTTCTCTGGGGTAGACTCTTAGGTACAATTTTAAGTAGGCTCAGCCTCTCTTTTGCAGCAACAAGCTTCACAAGGGCAAGCCCCAAGATTGAGGGCTCATTCTACCAAACTGTAAGCCCTCAACGTTTGCAAGAACACCAGTAACAACCCACATGGGGAAGTCCAACATTTCTTCATTCTTCCCTTGTTTCTCAGGGGGTTCCAGCAAATATATCCTCATTCTCTGCCCAAATTACTTTGGGATGTATTGGAATTTCACACTAAAATATACAACCTAGATATCACTTCCTAGTCAAAGTTCCATGTAATTATGATGTTTCAATAAACTGACCGTACAAGTTAAATTATTTAGTGTGCTACAGAAAATATAGATCCTGCACCAAATAAACATCTCTTCCCTTGGTCTCACATAGAAGTTGAAGTTTTAAAACAAAGTTCTAGTGTGCTAATGTGGCCATTATGCAAAATACCAGAAATGGATTGGCTTTTATAAAGGGGGTTTATTTGCTTACAAATATACCATCTAAAGGCCATGAAAATGTCCACATTAAGGCATCAACACAAGCATACCTTCACCAAAGGAAGGTCAATGACATCTGGAAAACCTCTATTAGCTGGGAAAGCACGTGGCTGGTGTCTGCTGATCCCGGGTTGTGTTCCAGCTCTACTCTCAGCTCCTGTGCCTTCTTCAAAATGTTGTTCTTGGGGTGTTTTGTCCTCTCTTAGCTTCTCCAGAGCAAACACTGGGCTAGCATCCCCAAAGTTTTAGCAAAAGTCTGCTTTCAATGGCCGTCTCCAAAATGTCTCTCTTGGCTGTAGCTGCTCTGGGGTCCTTCTGTTTGTGGGCTTTTATAGGGCTCCAGTAAACTAATCAAGACCCATGCTGAATGGGTGGGGCCACACCTCCATGGAAATAATCTAATCAAAGGTATTACCCACAGTTGGGTAAGTCACATCTCCATGGAAACAGCTTAATCCAAAAATTCCAACCTAATCCACACTAATACATCAGCCCCCACAAGATTGCATTAAAGAACATGGCGTTTTGGGGGGCATAAGGCATCCAAGCCAGCACAACAGTCAATATCGGCCTTTACCCTTTGGCCTGATTTGCTTTAGTTCTAACCAGATCTGCTTCATTCATGTCTCCAATTGAGGTCTGAACTCTGTTTCTGCTTTTTTAACAGTTGCTATATGAGATAATACGGACATCCATAGCTGCCAAGCTCTAGCTCTGAGTTTCAGGTGTCACACAGATATCCAAAGTTTCAGGGACTGACCAGGTTATACACAAGATCTCAGAATGTCAGGTTTTAGAGATAACCATTACAACTCAGGAATAGACGTGACTGCTGTAAGAACTTACAATCTAGGGACCATTACGATAAGCATTCCCATATAAGCCGTGCTCTAAGATTCAATTCTTCGAGTTTACACATTATGGTTAGTCCATATTGGTGAGGCATTATAATGTTTGTCTTTTCATTTCTGGTGTACTTCACCCCAAATCATTGCCATTTATGGTTCTTAAAGTCACCATAAACAAGACCCATATGGCCTATTCAACCTGATTCCCTAATCTTTTCCCACACAGTCTGCCTTAGCAGGCAGGCAGACTCTTACACAAGATGGTGATCCCATCTCTAGCATATGTTGCATTGATTTAGGCCTTGGCTCATATCTTTATTTTCAATCCACCCTGATTCCATTCATTCAAATCCTAATATCTCAGAATTCTGTTTAATACCAAATGTGAATTCTTCTTTCACTCTCTTAGCCAAAGCAGATTTCTAAAATCCCCAAAATTCTATTGCATTCAGAGGAAAACCTCATTGCCCATCCCATAAATATTTTAATAGTCTTATCTATTTAATTTTAGCACTCTCAAGGTCAATTAATAAATCTTTTATATCCCCTTTCCCTTATCATCAGCCTGCAAATCCTTGGTTACCTAGCAGATTCTTAGGAAGTTATTGTTGATAGATTCAGACCTGTGAGAGCATAGTTGAAATGCTTGGAAAATAAACAAAATGGGCTAAAGTTTAATAGAAGTTACTCTCAGGCATAAAAGAAAAGAGCTAGACCTTAGAGATGATAAGGCAGCAGTTGCGTTTCTGATTAAATTTTAGACTTTTTAGGAGGTTGTACTTTGATTCAATGACAATGAAAAGACCGGACACCAGGAGGAAGTGTAATACAGAAGTGGCTTTATCATCTAAATCACATAAGATAAATTGAAAAAAAAAAAAAAAAAGTCACCTACAACCTTGACCAAAGCAATTTTATCAACTGCTCTACTAATGCAAACCACTTTGGGCAGAATGGGAGAAACGCAAATAACCTGCGCTTTACCTGCTTTCAAAGTCATGATTTATTTAATAAGCCCAAAATGGGATCTTTTGCAGGAAGTAATCTTGACAAACGTATGCTTATCTCTTTTTGACAGCAACAATAAACTGAGAGCTGAGAAAGAAAATTTCAGGAAGAAAAGACGTCTTTGAGTTAGGCATGTGCGCGGGACTGCGAGCGTGAGTCTAAGAGATTATGTCCGTGAACTAGACCTGACTTAGCTCAGGAACGTGGGATGTTCCCACTGCTAAAGAAAACAGAGGATCTTTTGTGGGCCCTCAGCTCTTTGCTGCCTGGAGGGAATATGACTCAATGAGATACCACTCTCAGGACTTCTAGGACAGAAAATAGATACTATTTGAAAACGTTGCACCCAGCTTTATAAAAGCATAAACCCTTTCGGAGTCTGAGGAAGCAGAGATTGAGAAATTTGGAGCTCTGAGCTCCCTTAAGTAAAGAGATCATGACATCGGAAGGACACAACTAAACCTCAGGGCAATAGTTGAGGCGTTCAGTTCCTTATGTCTTGTTGCCCCCTCCCTTTTTGAATTGGGAACAATGCCTAAAGGAAACTTTACAAAAAAGAAAGTTTCGTCTACTCTTATAATTGCAATACCAAGCTGATTCATATGAGTCTAGTATATAATTTCTTTTGTGAGTCATTTTTACGTGGCATCATAATCTTTCTGCATAGTGAAGCCAATTTAATGACAATAAGGAAAATGACATTACCTACCACACTCATTTTGTCCTTGGTCTTTCCTTTGCTTCATATTTTCAAAACATGTTAATGAAAAGGATCTGCTTCCCAAACAGAATGTTGTACTTGATTGGATATTTCTGTCAAAAAGAATGTGATTATTATAACAAAATTTCTTTTAAGGATGATATTATTTACATAAATGTATAAAAGATCTCATCATCTATATATCTTATTTCTGTGTTCTCAAAAAGAGACAGAACTCCTTTTGAATCTTGACCATAACCTCTTGGTGAGCTCAATTTGTAGCAAGAACACAATAGTGCTAGTTCAATTCTTTCTTCTTTATCCACATGGCATTCAATAATTCAAGGATTAGGCTCAAGTAGAGATAAGAGAGAATTCAGGGTTACATCTTTTATGATCTCTGCAAGGACTGATGCTGTTGATTTAGAAATTATTGCCATGCTTTATATGAAACATTGTGGTGAGGATTAGAGACTTTCTTATTATCTCCAAGGAGGAGTTCCAAAGTGAAGATCAGCAAGTAAGAGTCTACACCCCTCTGTTTGTAGAAAGCAGCAAAGACGGTATTGTTATCATTCATAAAAGACTTTCTTTTGCTAACTCTTCTACAAAAACAGTTAAAGATATATTCGGCAAACCTTCTTGCCCCACCTTTCAAAAGAAGCAGGTCCAGTTTGCTGTTCTTTTGCTATATTAGAATTTAGTCTAATTTAAATAGATCCTTTGTCAACTTATAAGGTATGGATTTGTGATATTTTATAAATATCCTCATTAAATTTTTGAGAATCTCAAAACTAAATTTAGACTGGTATCAGCAATTCTACCATTCCTATGTGCTATTATGGTAGAATAAATAATCAATTCTGTATCCGAAAATGACAGAAAATAAAAAATGAGTGTTATTCCAAATCACAAAAGCTTCTTTTGTAGTGTTCAGCTTAGGTAATACATATAATGCAAGATAGTGAAGACTAGGTATAATCTTGAAGACGTATATCCTAGTTGATATTCAAGAACATCCTCAATGATAATTGAGAAATGATGCAATTTTACTGTAGTAGTTGAAGAACACACTACACTTCTTTCACAGACTTTGACTTTAAAATAAAATAAAATCATCACTGTTTCAAGGACATGTCTCAAAAATAAGCCTTTGACGGTTTGGTGTGCTCAGCCCTCTATCTCGGGACTTACCCTTATGAAGCTCATTACTGTAAAGGAGAGGCTAAACCTTCTTATAATTGTGCCTGAGAGTCCCCCCCTTGAGTACCTTTTTGTTGCTCAGATATGGTCCTCTCTCTCTAGCTAAGCCAACTCAGCAGGTGAACTCACTGCTCTCCCCTTACGTGGGATTTGACTCTCAGGGGTATAAATCTCCTTGGCACACAGGATATGACTCCCGAGGATGAATCTGAACCCAACCAACATCATGGGATTGAGAACATCTTCTTGACCAAAAGGGGGATGCATAATGAAACAAAATAAAGTTTCAATGGCTGAGAGATTCCAAATGGAGTTGAGAAGTCACTCTGGTGGGCATTCTTATGCACTATATAGATAAACCTTTTTAAGTTTTAAGGCATTGGAATAGCTAGAAGTAAATACCTGAAACTGTCAAACTGCAAGGCAGCAGCCTGACTCTTGAAGATGATTGAATAGCAACATAGCTTACAAGAGGTGACAGTGTGATTGTGAAAGCCTTGTGGATCACATGCCCTTTATCCAGTGTATGGATGGATGAGTAGAAAAATGGGGACAAAATTAACTGAAAAATAGGGTGGGGGGATGATTTGGGTGTTCTTTTTTACTTTTACTTTTTATTCTTATTTTTATTTCTTCTGGTTCAAGGAAAATGTTCAAAAAATAGATTGGGGTGATGAATGCGCAACTATATCATGGTACTGTGAACAGTTGATTTTACACCATGGATGACTGTATGATATATGGATATATTTCAATAAAACTGATTTTTTTTTTTTAAATGAGCCTTTGGGAAATTTAACATGCAAAAGAACTAAGTCTAAATGAGCAAATACTATACCTCTAATAATAAGGATGCAAAGTGAATTTAAATGAGGTCAAAGGAAAAGGAATGGTGTTTTCTGGAATTTTCAGATCTTAAGGGTAGCAAAATCAGCTTCCAGTGTATAGCTTTTGGAAATGGAAACCAATAAATAGAGCATGTGGCATGCTACTCATGGCTTGTGGCATCCTTCTTTTCTGGTCTAGGCACACAGCTCCAAAGCCCTGAGTTAAGAGCTAGGCTGTGCTACAGGTTGACTCTAATATTACTTCCAGAATTTTGAGATATTCTGCCAAAGTAAGCTGTTGATCAGCATTTATGAGACTAACACAAGGATTACTACTTCTATGCTCTGTTTCCTCTAAAAGGGACTTATCCACTCAGATTATTGGGTAGGGCAATTCAACTACTCTCCAGTAACAGATGAATCTTATTACTCTTTCCAAACAACTCACCAATCTGGTTTTCATAATTCTAGTTTAATAGCCATGACCGCCTTAACCATCGTTTCTATTAAATGCGTCTTTAAACATGCCTTGAGAATGACCACAGAGCTCTTACCTCCCTGTATTCCCTGGAGCAAGTCTGGGAAATGAAATGAGACACAGAGGAGTGTGTATCAGGAGAGTGGGTGAGAAAAAGAAGTCTCCTCAGGGGTCTTAAAATTTAATGTGAATCAGAATCATCCAGGGGTGCTTAAGAATGCAGAATCCTGGCTGTAACACCCGGAAATTCTGATTCAGAAGGTCAGGAGTGGGAGTTGAGTTAGGAATATGAATATTTAATTAAGGACTCTGATAGTTCTGATGCCAGAGGTCTGGGATGCCACCCCTTGAAGAATTCAGCTTTAAGTAAGTGAAGGTTTTGATCCCTTACCTAACCCAACTTCCTTTTCAAAATAACCTTTGCGTTACAGAAGCTATAAAGTAATCATCATCTTCTTGAAGACAGTAGGTAGTGGACTCATTTTCAGTCCCATGGGCACTAATTGACATTTATCCGTAGCACAGTCACTTCCACAGCCCACACATTTAATGACGGCACAACCCTGTGGTTATAAGCTTCACAAATGGAAATATACACAGCAGTGGTGGCCTTTTATTTATATACTCATTTCAAAGAGAAGTCAGAGCAGTTAGCTATGTGCAGTCTGTTTACTAAACAAGAGCTTAAGCAATGGGCATAGACAGAGATCCTTTCAGCTTAATGTCGACCAGATGATTAAAAAGTTTCCAGTTAGCTTCCTGCTCACAACCTAGCCAGCAAAGCGGCAATACCTGTAAAATAATTAAAGTACAGCATGTGCTTAATTTATTCCAAACATTGCAAGATTTTCACATTAGCATTAATGGCTTGCTTATAGTGGAACCCTAGGGGCAACATAAAATAATAGGAGGCTAAAAAGTTGTAGCTAAAAAGGAAGTGTTAAAAAAAAAAAAAGGCACGTACTCCCATGGTTGTGTGCTCCACCAAAAGACTGTGGTTCAATGTTCACATTGTTCTCTCCAGACAGTACTAATTTGTTTCCAATTAAAAGAAAATGGATTGCAAATGACTTCACAGAGTAGCCTGGGCAAAGCAATAAGGCCTGGCCTTATAATGTCGCCTCAGGAGCAGTTATTTTGCTTCAGGGTGCAAATCTATCCCTCAGTCGAGCCGAAGTAGCTATGTCTAAAGAGAAGAGTTTCAGTTACTCTGGTGATGTAATATATAGTGTTGCTGAAGCTAATTACTACCCTCTATTTGGGTAATTTGCAGAAGCCTACAAGTCTTTGCGGTAGGTAGAGATTAATAAACTTGCATATTAATTCATTTTGAGTAATTGTTAATGTTTGCCCTCATTTTTAAGAGTGTTAAGCTCCCCTCACTCCTTGTCATGAGAGGGTAATTGTTTCCTTATGATCCTCATCTCTTTGATATTTGGACAATGAGCTGTGAGACAGGCATCTGATGAAGTAAGAGAAGACAGGGAGAAAGGAAATGTTCTCAGTGACATGATAAAAGACACTGAAGACCTGTGACCCCATTCAAACCCTCACAAGTAAAAGTTGGGAAATACTTCTCATTCCTTGTGTTTGGATTAAAGTCCAGGAAGCAACAGAAATACGGATGTTGCCATCTGGACAGGGAAATGGTCCTGTAAGTCAAAATTAAGACATATAGACAAAAGCTTCGTTCACCTACACTTTCTTTTCACCCCCTCTTACATAGCCAGGAGGGAATGGAGACTTGAGAATTGTTAATTAGAGGCACAGAATTTCTATACAAATTCTCCAGAGAGAATCTTGATCTCCGAGGTATGATTGGGTCTATGTGGAATTAATTAACCCTGTGCATTAAGAACTACGGGTCAAAATAGTGTCTTTGGCATAACAAGTAATGATTTCTAATAAGAACAGTCTATTGAAAAGGGTCAAATCCTGGAATAAAATGAACTCAAGTAGCTTTTCCCCTGAGAACCAGTGAGGACTGTTCTGATAGCAAAAGACACAAATCCCATCTCAAACTTGTTTAAACAAAATAAGAGGAATGATTGGGGGGAATCAGAACTCTACGAGAATTGCCTGTGTGTTGTGAATAAGGATCTTCAATTTGTTGAGTCTTTCAACGTGGTAGAAACTAACATAGACTGAGCAACCACACATACATCTCATTGTTCTTTTAAAGCAGTTCTCTGAAAGTTAAATTGTTAAGAAAAATTATCCAAAACTTGGAAATAAGGCTAAATGTGGGTAGCATATCCTTTCAATGTTATATAGGTCAATGGGCCAACCCAAAGGCTTGTTTACTATTGATTAAAGATCTTAGCTTAGTGAGCTTACCTGTTTACATGCAGATTTTTATCCAGTAGAGATGCAAAAAATTTCTATGTGATAGAAAAAGGTTTCCCAAAAGTTATTGCTTATTAATCCATAAGATTGCTCTAATTCAGCAATCTTATCCTAACTTTATTAAATAGACTACAAATACCTAAAGCCACAAACATACTTTAAACTGATCTTAATAGCTTACTGGTTCTCTCATTAATTAAAGCATTGAATAACATCTTTGACAAGGGTTTATTTTATACTTGTATAGGAGTTAGGATTTTACTTTTTGAAAAATTATACTTTCAGCAATACTTAAAATGCAGTCACTTGTAAAACATGAGCAAATCCCAGTATGCAAATGCTTTTTAGAAATTAGTTTCAAACTAAAATTTCCCTAAATAAATTTCTTCCTCTTGGAAGAAGTGCTATTGTCCAACAATCTCAATCCTTTTGTGTCTATGAGCTCTTTGCATGTACTGTTCCTTCTTTCTGGATTGCTCTGCTTCCAAATGTACATGTAACTTACTTCCTCATTTTTTTCAGGTTTCTATTTAAATGCCATCTAAATGAAGAGGACTTCCTTGTCCATCCAATTTATAGTGACATCTTCTCAGTAACTTAACCTAATTTATTTTTCTTCCTAGCACGAT
Organism: Choloepus didactylus; assembly: GCF_015220235.1. Taxonomy (NCBI): domain Eukaryota; kingdom Metazoa; phylum Chordata; class Mammalia; order Pilosa; family Megalonychidae; genus Choloepus; species Choloepus didactylus. The sequence continues at coordinate 23,685,180 of NC_051310.1, forward strand.
CACTTAACATCTACCTATTTCTTTATTGCCTGTTTTTCTCCACTGAAACATAACCTTTGTGAGAGCATGTACATTATATATCTTTGCAGATTTACTTCTTGTGTTGGTAAAATTTATATTATTTGGCACAATATGTACTCACAACCAGTGGGAAAGAGGATAGAAGTCCTGACAGACAGCATAAGAAATCCAGCTATATAAGGAATTTAAAATAAAAATAACAATAGCAATAGTTAACATTTTTTGAGAATTCACCATATGCCAGGCAGTAACCAGCCACAGCCTATGAGGTAAGAACTATTATTATCCCTAGTTAGGTGAAGCAGTAAGGAACAGGAAGGTTACTTAACTTGCCTAAGATCACACAGGAAAAACGAGAAGAATCAAGTCTTGATGTCAGGAAGATTATGCTAGTTTGAATCTATTATGTCGCCCACAAAACCCATGCTCTTTTAATCCAATCTAGTGGGGGCAGACCTATTGTGGGTAGGATCTTTTGATTTAGGTTGTTTCCCTGCAGACTGATCCCGCCTAGTCAAGGTGGGTCTTAATTAGTTTACTGGAGTCCTTAAGAGAGCTCAGAGAGAGAGACAGACTTCAGAGCCAACAGAGGCTCAGAGATGCTTAGAGAGAAAATGTCCAGAGATATCTGGAGACAGCCATTGAAACCAGAACAGGAAAGACACTAAGAGATAAAATCCAGAGAAGCTAATAGAGGATCCACCTGCCCAGAATCTTAGAAAGAAACACCCTGGGAGAAATGAGCAAGGATGCACAGGAGGTGAGAGAGAGAAGTTAAGACAAAAGCCCAGAGACATTTTGGAGATAGCCATGGAGACCGGAAGCTAACCCTGGGAAAGGCCCAGCAGACTCTGGCCATGTGCCTTCCCATGGACGGAGGAATCCCAGATGCCATCGGACTTTCTTCAGTGAAGGTATCCTCTTGTTGATGCCTTAGTTTGGACACTTTCATGTCCTTAGAACTGTAAATTTGTAACCTAATAAATTCCCTTTATAAAAGCAAATCCATTTCTGGTATTTTGCATTTTGGCAACTTTAGCAAACTGGAATACTGGGTAAGCAAAAATAGATTTTGATATCTCCCCTTACCCTGTTGCTAACTGGAAGGTAAACTCCACATGGGCAAGAATGGTCTTATTTAATATTATTATTATTAATTGCTAAATCCTAGTGCCTAGAAGAGTATATGTCACATTGTAGATATTCAATAAACATGTGATAAATAAATGAATAAATGTTTTTGATGTCCTACTATGTTTCAGAAACTTTCCTTGGAAGTAGACATATGACAGGCAACAAGAGGCCACTTCTGGCAAGAAATCTATGTAAGGAAGTCATTAATTTGCCTTGGAAAATTTAAGACATTTGAAGTATGACACAAAAATCACACCTTATATAAACTTTAAATTTTCTACAAACTTGGCTCCAGAAAGTAAATATCTTCCCTGACTTTGGAAATATTTTGTGAGCCATGTCAAAATGAACTGTGATTAGCTGAAACCAGCATACTAGAGCTCGAAAACTAAGCTTACCTATCCTGAGTGGGGAGCTGGTCCCTTGTGGGTGTTGGAACTACACTCTAGAGCTCGGCTGGCTCTGCCTAAGGCTTCTCTGGCGACCCAAGAAGAGATTCTGTCAGTTCTAGAAGGCCAAGTAAGATAGCAATTTGAAATGAAAAGCTACCCCTTTCTAAATTTTCCCTGGCCTGAGTAGGTCCATGACTGAATTGCTTTATCTAATGCTTTTATCTATGAAAGAAGTAGATATAATAATTGCCATTTTAAAATAAGGATATAGGAGTGAAATAACCTCCACATGGCTGCCATTTCTGCAGCAAAAGCCAACTCAAGATTAACCTCAAAATTTCTGTTTTAAACCTGTTTTCTGTAGAGAAATCACCGTGAATGTGCCTTAAACCCAGAAAGCTACAAGCAGAATGGGTAAAGGTTTAGAATTAGCCAAGATGTTATTTTAACAAGAAACAAAATTTTCTGGATTCTGGAGAAGTAACAGTTCTTGAAACAGGTGGCACTGGTAACAGAAGAGATAAAACTGAATGCGAAAATTAAGAGCATATTCACAAAGAGTTGTAAAGAACAAGGCTTTATTGGAAACATTTAAAAATGTGCAATGCATAGCTGAGATTGACATCATGACGAGACTTTTAAATAGATAATATTTTTAGAACTCAAAGCACTAGGTTTGGCTCATCCATTATCCCTGTGCAACCTGTAGGAAGGTTGGCAGAATAATTAGCACCTGGATTTCTGGGTTAAAACAAAAACAAAAACAAAAACTCAATCATTCTGATTGATCATCTGGTTTATTTTCTCTTCCTTTTTTATGGTGCCTCTTTACCCCTACCGTGCACAGTGGGGAATCTAAATGAAGCCAAATGAGAGGAAACAAACAATATTGGTCTCCTTCGAATACTAAAAGAAGAACTAGAGTAATTTACCAATGCTGGCCTGAAGATAGTAGTGTATTTCTGATTGTTTTAAATATCAATATCTGTTCAATTTAATGTTTTGAGCTTTTACATAAGCATTTTTAGCAAAGAGAGCATCATCTGCAGATCTGAGAAACACATTCAAATTGAGGTCATAATGGAATAAAATCTTTCTGATTGGAAGAAGAATGAAAACTACTCTCTTTTATTCAATTAAATAGGAGACCGAGGTCCAGAAAGGTTCATAACTAAACAGATTCCTTTACCTTATTAGAGGTGGAAGGAGCACTAAAACCCAAGTTCATCTCTTTTCACCACACACAGTACCTGAATTTCTCTTGTTGAAAATAAATGAGGGCTATCGTATAAGTACTTCAGAATAGAAGAACAGATATTCCGGAAAATTCTTCTTCCTTGATTATGATGAAATATGTTATTACCAATTGTGTTCTATTAGATAAATATCCAGAAATTTACATTAAATATGTCTCATGCCAAAGATCCCAGGGTTAACTATTGTCAAGATAAGTAAAACTATTTCTTCCATAGGTAACATAACATACTAATGTGGTGGAGTCCCTGATTCTCCGTGTGTTTAACTCCCCAGATACTAAAAGTTACCAATTTTTCTCCAGGCTCATTTGTCTATATAGAAAATTCTGGAAATTACCTGAGAAACTTTTATATTGCTTGTCAAAACTATTTTGGACAAAAGAAATAGACATCTTCCTTGAGTTAAGTGGGTGGGGGCTACTCAGCCTTGTAGAAATTCAAGAAGAAATGGAAAAAGGCATTCTAATTCCTGGATGCAGCTGGGGGAAAGGGATAAAAGGTAAGAGAAGGCACAAAAAGCAGGACTAGCAAATGGGAGAGGAGTAATGCCATATCAGAGCAGCTAAAAATAGGAAAACAAAGAGTGAACAAGAAAAAGTTTGTATCTCTTTAGGGTCAATGCAGCTTTGGGACTATTAGATGGCATGCTCATGGAGAAAACCATAATAAGCCAGTAAACTTTAATACATTTCCTTCTAAAAATATTGAACCCCTGAGCATTCTAAGTGTGACTGTTTCTGGTGAGTCATGCCTCCTGGAAACAGCTACAATCCACTGTGGATATAGTTTGGCATGTGGTCTGTGTGAATTTGTGACAAAAGTATAAGTAATAATAATAGTGATGATGATAATATTTATCAAACACTTATTGTATCCATCAGGTCCTGGCAGGAAGTAGCATTCCTGACAGATGGTGCAAATTAAGAAACATTAATGGCATTACTACCTACACAGGCATGGGCACAGATAAAGAGAAAAAAAGCAAACTCACAAAGGTTGGCGCTGCTCCAGACATAACCAACTGTGGAAAGTGATGGCCATCCATGAGGCTGAAGGAACAAGGGAAGAAAGTGCGTTGAAAGAGCCCATGAAAACTGGATTCATGGGAAAAGGACTTCTGTCAGGGGCTCTAGCCTTGGGGAAGTCCAATTGCTGTCAGAAATGCAGCACCAAAGCAAGAACTAAGCGTAAGGAAACTCCCCAAAGCTGGGCAGAGAACTGCAGAAAGAGGGAGTGGAAATGGGGAATAACTCATGTATCTTGAACCAGGCATGGTAATAAGTCCCTCAGAAATTTTTGCTCTAGCCCTTACAATAGCATCTTCATATTTGGTTGAAAGCTAAAGCTCGAAGGAGGTGATTTACCAAACAGTACTCCTCCTTTCTCTGTCCATTCTACCATATTGGCCTCATTCTTTTCTTTAGCAAGACATGCCCATTCCTGGCCTCTGCACTTACCATTTTCTCTGCCTTGCACACTCTTCCCTCAGAGTTCTGTGTCACTCACTCCATCTTTTCAGGTCCTTGCTCAAGTGCCATCTTATCAGTCACCCTTGCCTGGCCACCCTTCGCAACAAAGTATTATGAGACAGAGACTTGTGTGGCCATGCGTCTTCAGGGCCTGACACATAGTAGGTGCTCAAGAACTGTCTGTTGGATGATTGAGAATGAGGCAATCTCCGGATTTGAACATGTGTGTGTCTAGTTCCAAAGCCCATTGATTTTCCATAATTATGGGATGGAGTCTAAGTGGCCAAGTGTGTTCCATTCAATTAGTTGAAATTGCAGGAACAACAGGAAAGCACCATATTTAAAGAGGTGATGGGTATCCATCACCAAGATACTATAATAAGGAAGAACAACATCATTTGGATACAAATGAAAAAAGTCAGAAAATATGACTGGGATTTTGTTTCATAGACCCTCACACACAGACACACACACTCACACAGGCTCACACACCCTCACACAAATGCACTCCCTCCCTCCCCACAGACTCTTCTTCCTCTCAGAGAGGAAAAGCTGACGGGGGTGTACCAAATTTCACCCATTCACATCCTGACCAGGCAGATAGGCAGCTGGTGTTCCCACACTGTGTACCCAGATGGGGGCTTTGACATGAATTGGAGCTGTTTGTGCCTGGGAGGCCTCTCCCTTGAAGCACTTCTCACTACCAGTTTTCACAGAAAGAGGCAGCCAGGGGATTTCAACCAAGTACTGCTAGAAATCACAGCATTGAGACAGAGGGTTGACGGAGCACTGGAATCATTCTCAACTGATTGCTTGCTCATGGAAGGTATGATTCCCACTCCCCTCAGCCCCCTTTTAATGGTACTTGTGTAAAATGTCACAAATCACATAACAGAATTAAAAAAAATTGCGAAGAATCACTTCTATCTTAAAGGGGAAATAATCTGTTTTCTTTATTCTCTGTATGCATTCCAGGGTTATTAGCTTTAAAAATGATAAATATAGCCTCTCTGGAGTTGTAGACATAGATAATTCCAGTTTCTAGCTGATCATATGCTTAGTTTGTGGAAGAAAAGGAGGGTTTCAGAAAGTAAGTGGCAAAAACCTTCATCTTCCTGTATTCATTTATCAGTGGTCCTTAATGGTCTAATAATTATATTTAATATTTATTGAATAATAAATCCCTTATAACATGAGCTTATGGGGAAGGAGGAGGTCTTTTGCTTTCCCAGCTCTGACTTTCCTTAGGTAGAACTCCGCTTCTTTGCCTTCTATCATGTGTAGTCATTGGCTGTAGTCAGTGATGAGAGCTGGAAGGAATGTTTGAAAGATGCTTGCCTTGCTGGACTGCTTCTCCAGAAGGCTGCTGATCTGGGCCTTCTTTTTCCTTCCATCATATTTCTTCTGAAATTTCTTTGATTGCTTTTTGCTTAATATCTCTTCCTCCTGGGGAGGCAATCTGGCCGCCTCTTTGTGACTAGGGACTATGCCAAAGGAGATTCACCTCACTGCCATCATGGATTGCAATCCACAAACACCCTGCTGTTCAGACCAGCTTCTCACTGGATGCAACGCTGATGACACGGAAGACCCTAATTTTTGATTTTGCACTTGGAATCCCAGGAGAAGCTCCTCATGCCCAACCTCAGAGCACTGACCTCTTGTTGCCTCCTCACACACAAACAATGTGTATGCAGGGTCAAGCAAGATGGTGGTGGTGGGCAGCTGACTCAGACTTCTCTTTGTGGCAGGGCTTTCTCTTATCTCCTTTCTTGCAGCTCGTGTGCAACTTACCTTTGGGATGCCCATTGCTCTATGCTGCCCCAAGGGCCAATTTGCCTTTCTTCTCTGATTTAATATTTGTAATACTGACACAGCATTTTCAAGTCTGTACAAGTGAAGCAGACCAGTAAATGTTACCCTGATATAGTTTGTTCACTGTCTCTTTCTGTATCAACTAGTTCTGAAATCTCTTCTGCCTAATGCAATGCTCAACTTTTATCAGTCCCTTTCCCTTTTTATGGCATGAACAATTACTTTTTAAAAATTATGTCTAAAATCCAAACTTTCTTTACTAAAAGAGGTCAGATAATTAGGACAAAAGCAGTGTAATAATATGTCTTTCTTAGGAAAAAACAAATGCTCTCTTCAAGAGGTGAGAATGATTTTGCTTATTATTTTACAGATAAAGAAATTCCAGGGTCATAATTAAATTGTTTTACTGATAAGGCAGCATTGCTCACGTGGTTGATTATGAATGGGACTCTGGACTCTTGACTGTCTGAGTTTGAACCATGGGACTGCCACTTTCCAGCTATTTAACTTTGGGTCATTTAATTTATCTCTCTAAGACTTGGTACTTCCATATGTAAAATGGAAATGGTGAGAAGTACATGAGTCCCTAACACAGTACCTCCCTACCTATAATAAGTATTCTATGAATGTTAGTGGTTAGTATGAATTTTAAGTTTGCATTAGATTTCCTACAAGATAAGAACTTACAGCCACAATTCTGAAAATTTAAAAACTTTGAAAATGAGAATGGTTTTCATTTGTTTCCTTTTTCAAAAATTCCAGACCTTGCTCGGAACAATATATTGTATAATTTTCCATCTATAACGGAAGCATGATGAGAAGAATCGCATCAGTTTAAGATGCAAACTTTGACATAAGCATCCCTAATATTTCTCGATGCTACCATGCCAACATGAGGGCTGTGAATCATGTAGCTTCGTTTTAACTGGGCAGATTCTGCGAAGGATAGGGCACAAATGGAAATAAAGTACATTTTTTATCCCTGTTCATTTTTAAATCCTACTAATGTCAGTGAGAATTATGTATTATATAAAAGAGAGAAAAATAGATCATTATTTAAGTCTACCGCTCCATAAGTTTTTGTACCCTGTGATATTAGAGTTCTTCCTTTTTAATAGTTGTAAGTACACAGTAGGTGCCAAATGCATTCTCATTAAATGAATATGTGAATCCTTAATGTGCTTATTCATCCTTCACATTCTGAAATGCTTTGACCATTACTATTTGTGCCCAGTCAGTTATATGAGGTTGGCAATGAAACAAAACCATTTTTCATGTCTGCTATGTCTATTTTAATTCCGGCCTACTCACTAGAATTGCCCCATCTCCACACACACACACATACATATATACATGAAAATTTTAATGTAGTAGTACTCTTCTAGGAAGTGAGAAAGGAACCATGGCCCATGAAAATGATCACAAACTCTGTTCCTGAAAAATAATTCTAAATTGATATTATTAGCTCTCTCCTGTATCTAAAGTATTGACTTCAATATGAATCATATGTGGCTAGGATATAACGCATAATATTGATTTTGATTTTTTTTTCCCCTCCAGGCTGGGTCTTAGTTCCTGGCCTTGATCTTAAAAGTAAGATAGATGTTAGGCATTATTATCTAGCAGAAGGAGTGAAAAATCAATTTTATCTCCTGGCACTTCATTTGCTTTCCCTGCAATGGCAAAGCAGTAACATTGGAACAACTGTAAACTCATGTTTACTTATTAAAAGGTGTGATGCTGGGACTACAATGGTCTAGGTTCCTTATAGTATCTGGTGCATGTTTTCACATGATAAATATATAAAGAGTATAGGAACCAATTATCTTGCCTTTTTACAGTGCTAATAATTTCAAAAAAGCTTCTCTGTGAGGATGAGGAAGAATTTTTTTAAACTTTCTATTTTGGAATAATTTTAGATGTATAGAAGAGTTGCAAAGATATAGCAAAGCATTCCTGTGTACTCTTCAGCCAGTTTCCCTTAATGGTAATATCATAAATAACCATGGTGCATGTCTCAAGACCAAGAAATTAGCATTGGTATAATACTATTATTTAAACCATAGACTTTGTTCAGATTTCCCCAGTTTCTCCACTAATATTCCTTTTATGTTGTGGGATCTAATCCAAGATACCACTTTTCATTTAGAAGATACCAAATGCTAATGACAAGAATGTACATGTAACTGAAACCTAAATCATGGAGATCTTTTTTGATTATTTACATTTTTGAAGGTTTCCAGTAAAGGAAAAATACTTAGTGAGTGCCTTAGTTTTCCAGGGCTGCTATAAAAAATACCACACAATGGGTTTGCACGAACACAGGAATTTGTTGGCTCACGCTTTTGGAGGCTGGAAGTTCAAAACCAAAGTCTTGACGGGCCATGCTTCCTCCCAGAATCTGTGGCATTCTGTACTGGCTTGTCCCATTCTTTAGGGTTCCTTGACTTGCAAATCTGCCTCTGCCAGATGATGATCTCTTTCTCCTTAGTCTGCTCCTCTCATTTATGCTGATTTCTGGCTTCTGGCTTCTGACTCTCAGAATTTCTTTTGCTTATTAATCCAGTCATATGGATTAAGGTTCACCCTTATTCAATTTGTTCTCATCTACTTAGGATCTTCAAAGATCCCATTCACAAATGAGTCCACACCTTAGCTAATAATATCTACAAAGCTCCTAGTTACAGATGAGTTCACATGAGGGTTAACACTTGATCATGTCTTTTGTGGGGGACACGATTCAATCAATAATCTATCAGAATGGTTTTAAACATTACTGTCAAGGCACACAGTTACCTTTTAGTCAGTAGAGGGATGTATCACAAACAAATTGCTACTAATAATAAAGTACTGAAGTTTGTGAATGGTTCATCTGGTCATCAATTTAACCGAATGAAATATTATCCTAATAGTAACCCTACCCTCACTTGCATTTTGAAATGCTATCTGGAGTGAGAGAGAAAAAGGGAGCATTACAACCACGAGCTCAAAATTGCTCAGCAATCAAACTGTTCTCCTTAATTGTTTCAATCCCTTGTTTGAAATGAAGCACATACCCCCATCTCTCTAATTTAATAGAAACTAACATCCTCAGAATAAGGATAGTGACTGCATCAGTGTCCAATGTCTTGAGGAAATAATTTGAAAATCACTCATTCAGCTCTTTTAGTCTTCTTGTCCCTTTAGGGTTGATTTTGGCCTACTCACAGTCCATCTACAGCTTTGTAACTCTGATAACATAGAAAAAACCATGTTCTATAGGATATCTGTTACAAAATCCTACCTCCTTTCACTTATTTTATGTGTTGTGGACCATGTTTGTTACCGCTGTTGTTGGAACATATATATGTTCATATTTGTCATGTACTTACTCCCAAACTCTTGCATATTCTCAGTCGTTCATTCATTCATCCATTTATTTAAGACAACTTGAGTGTCTTCCATGGCTCAGGCAGGGTGCTAGGCACTGGGACAATGAAAGCTAATAAGACATAGTTGCTTCTCTCATTTCACTAACAGCTTAGTGGAGGTGATAAATATGAAATCAATAAGAAGTACAAAGGAGTCATACATAAAAGTTAGTTTCTATGGTGTAAGTACCTAATTTTGTCTTGTAAATCACAAAAAGCCTAAGTAAATAGATAATGATTTCGATGAGCCAAAAGGATAAGTAATTCCCAGAGGAACAAGGAATGGGAAAGAAGGAGACGGATATTCCATACACAGAGGGAACTATTTGTTAATGTATAGGCAGAAGGTAAATGAGAATGCAGTCCTTTTAGAGAAATTCAAGTAGTTTGGAGAGACTGAAGTGTAGGGTGCTGTGTAAGAGAACGGCAAAAGTGAGATCAGAAATTATACCTATTGGAACTGAGGCCCTGATGCTGTCTAATTAAAGCAAGAGATGATGGGGTTTGAACCGAAGCTGTAGCAGGGATGGTTGAGAAGAGGAGATGGATTCCAGAAACAAGGAGGAAGGAGTCTGACTGGGAATGAGATCAGTGGCAAAGAGTTGAAGGAGATGGAAGACTTCTGATTTGTAATGCGCCATGTCTGTGAGTATAAAGGGGACAGGAGAAGAGGAACAATTTAGTGTGTGGCATATGTATTGGAAGGAGGGAGAAGATTATGTGTTCCAATTTGACATGTTGATTTTGAGATTTATATATGATATCCACTTTGAGGTAAGGAGTTGGAAGGCCAAAAGGGAGAGAGAGATGTGGGTGGGAAATATTTATTTGGAACCCATCAGCCTCAGGTGAGAACTGAAATCATGGGCTTAAATGGGATCATGAACTCAAGGGAAGATAAAAGATGAACAAATTATGCATAACAAATTTTAATAAGTGGGCAGATAAAGAAGAGCTCAGGCAAGAGATTGAGGAGAGACAAAAATTGTAGTTTAAAAAGCCAAAAAGAATGGAATGGGCATTTCAGAAAACAAAGAGGGAGAGAATCTTGGAGTAAACCATATCATGTGGCACACAGGTTAAGGTAGATGAGGACTGAACATTGTGGACTGGATTTGAGAATTAAGAGTTTTTTGATTATGATTATGAGAATAGTTTAAGTGTAATGGTGGGCGACATGGGACAAGAGCTAATTTACAATATGTTGAGGACTGAATGGAGAGGCAAGCAAGTTGAAAGAGAGAATATGTTACATCTTCTAGAAGCTTGAATATGAAGAAAAGGCTAGAGCAAGAACTGAAGCTTGAAGTGAACAAAGTTTGAAGAAGTGTTTTCTTTATTCTTTTACTTTTATTTTGCTTTTGTTGTTTGTTTTTTTTAATAAAGGAGAGATTCTATTTTCTCCATGGCTTAGGGGGCATGTTTAAATCTTGAGTGTAACACTGGGAAGTCTAGCACAGTGGGTTTCAAGAGCATTGTGAAAATCCAGAAGATGTGCTCTGAAGAATAGGGAAAGAAAATGATTGCCAAGAGACATTAAGGGTTCCACAAACCTGGAGCCCATATATATATATATACATATGTATGTCATGTATTTTTCTCTCCAGTCATGACAACACAGGAGCAAGGAAGGCAAATGCTGGATTGAACCAAGACTGAGACATTTCTAAGATGTAAATGGTAGGAGGATAGTGGCAAAATTCAGTGCACTGTGTTATTAAGAATCTAAATAGGGTAGTAGATCATAGGATCCAGAAGGGAGAGGAAATATAATAAATCCAGGACAAGGTAAAGATATTGAAATGAAAGGAAGGGGTCAATAAGGAGGGCAATCAGGGCTGAATTAAACAATGGGTTTGGCTAGGTAATTGAGAGTTAACTAAAGGCTGTCATCTAATCTCATGCATGTTCTCTGCATTTACCTTGCAAAGTTGTCAAGCTTTAACCACATTACAGAATTACAAGTGAGACTGTACACACTCAAAAAATGTGCTTTGCTGTCTTATGAGAAATAAGCAAGATTAGCAAAATAGAGAGTCTTGCTCTTATTACTCTAGGAAAAGGGTATAGGAATAAGGTCAACTACAGAAACCTGCTGAGAATGAGCATGCTACTATTTATGGCCTGTTTGGATGAAAACCCAATTCCATCTTCTATCAAAGATCAAGCTAGTGCTGTTTTATGGTAAACATAGAAACTGCCCTACAGAAAATTACTGTTTTAAAAGGTACAGTCTTATTATTAGAGAGCAATTTACAAATTGGCTTCATGATAAGGATTGTGCTCACCCATTTAAATGATCTCCTTGGATATTCACACATAAACATCATTAAAGGTTATGCTTACATTATGTTCAGTCACAGGGTATTCATGAAACCATTGCTGCCCAGATGAACTTTTATCATTTGGTATTTTTTATCTTATTTGTTTTTATTGCTAATCAAAGCACCATAGGGAAAAGAATTTGAATTATTCTATTTAGAGAGGGAAAAGAGTCACAACAATACTTTCTGAAATTTGTGGTAATATTAGTTCTATAACATATAGAACAGCTCTTCATTCATTCAAGAAGTACTTATCTAGCATCTGAAAGTACCAGGTTTTGTGCTAAGTAATGTGTGAGGCATCTGTTACAGTATAAAAGAAAAACCCAAAAAAAAAAAAAAAAAAAATCCTGCTGTAACTGATCCTTAAATGGTAGATGTAACAGCTGGAGAAATTCATTGATTCATCATAAGATAACACTCACTAGAATGTAAGCTCTGCCAGAGCAGGGATTTTTGTCTATTTCATTCATCACTCTATTCCCAGACCTTTGCGTATAAGAAACATAGAACCTGACATGTCAGATACATCCAAACAGTATTATTTGGATGAGAGAATGGATGATTTGAGTGTGGATCTTGCAGATGCAGGAGTTGGGTATTCTCAGATTATATTTCCTAGTGTAGGGACATAGAGTGCCACTCCCCATATCAGCAAGCCAGCCACCTAATGCAGGCTACTTTACCTGAGTCCTTAGGCCTCAGGGGGTCTGTGAACTTAAATGGGAGAAAATTTACATCTTTCTTTGATGTATGCATCTCCTTCAATTATGGATGCAGGAAACAAACTATAGTAGTATTATCAGGATTTGCAATTTAGTCACCAATAGAAATCACAGTTAAAGAAAACAATGCATTAGAGTTACAGATATCTCAATATATCACAATGCTCATTACTACTTTGAAATTATGGTAGTTAGACTCGCTGTCAGACACTATGTTTTAATGGCTAAAATAAAGGATTCATGTATCAGTATATCAAAAATTTAGTTATTTTGAATATTATGATAACTGCATTTCTCTGGAACTGCCTTTCTTTGTAATTCTATGCATTTTACTTTATGCTTTAAAAACATTACTCCAAGAAGTGGTACTGCAGTAGACTGTTTGCAAATATGGCCACAATAATTCCTCCCATCCATGTTGGCACATTCTTTGCAATGTGACTTTAACACTTCTCCCATCCAGAGGTGGAGGTTTCTGTTGTTGTTGTTGTTTTTTCCCCACACTTAAATCTGGCCTGGCCTCCTGACTTGCTTTGACCAATAGAATGCTGCAGATGTGACTTGACTTCTGAGTCTTGTCTTGTGAAGCCTTGAGGATTCTGCTTTCACTATCTTGCTACCCTGGTCCTGCCAGGTGAGGCAGCCTGGGCTAGCCTCCTCAAGGATAGGAAGCCACATAGAGAGAGAGGCCCTCCTGGTGTGTAACACCAACACCAGACACCAGAGGAGTGAGGTCATCTCATACCATCTCTTACCCAAACTTCCTGATGGCTACTGTCATATGAGGGACCCCCAGCAAGACCAGCAGATCTACCCAGCTGAGCAAAGCCCAGATGGCTAACCTGCAGCATCTTGAAAACGTAAATGGGTGGGTGATAGTTAGGTGCCATTTTGGAATGGTTCGTTAGGCAGCATTACACAACTGCAACAGGTCAGGCTCCAACTGACTCATGGTGAATTCCAATGGGCAACTTTAGGGAGGACAAAGCCATGGGAGAGGAGATAAGTGTCAAAGAACTCAAGAGTGTCTATGTGTTGCTCATGTCAATGCTAAAGCTGAGTTAAGTTAAAGAGGAAGACCATAAGCCAGAAAACAAAGATGTCAATGAATGAGGACTTTACAAGAGCCAGAGATAAGAACAGTGAGGAAAGGTATAGGGGGAATTTAGCAAGGCCTGAGAGTTTCACTATGAAGAATAAGGGTAAGGGCCTAGACTTAGAAAAGAGGATCCTGATCCATTAACCTTTCAATCAGGAATACATAAGATGTGGAAGAAAAGTCAGACTCCGTTAGAGAAATTGTCATGAGAAATCATCATGAGACATTGTCAGGGAGAGTTAATTTCAGTTGATGTGTGGAAGTTGGAGAGATGGAGGGTTTTTCTGGTTATGTGAAAAAAGCCCCCTTGAAAGGATTTGAAAGAAAGAGGAAGTATGGGAGATTGTGTCAAGTTAGAGGACGCTCACTGCGTCGTGGGACTGTAAGTCAGGTGAGGATGGATGTTGGCTGGCATGGGCTTACAGTTTTGTCAAAGACTGTGAGGAGGAATTTAGTCCCATTAGTCTCTGGAAACATAGGGCAGTATTTAGCCTTCACAGAATTTAGCTGTGACCTGAATGAGAAGAAAATCTGATGGCTGTACTTTGGGCTAGGCATTTCTCTTTGTCTTGCTCTGTAGGGGGTGGTGGCAGCTCTCCACCACAGGTGATGGCCATGGTGCCGGTGGACAGAGGAAGCACTCACGCTCGGGTCACCTGCTTTCCACGCAGGATAAGACTTCAGTTCCAGTGAGGGAATGATCCTCTGTGGCTCTGCTCAGACCTCTGCCTTGAATTGGTGACCTGGGTCCTGTCAGCACCACACAGTTCTCTGTGCCAAAACAGACCACCACAAACATCCTGCCAATCTCTACTTATGTGAATTTAGAACACATTTACTTAGACTAAATTCCTAGCAGTAAGATTTTGAGGTTAAGAGAAATTGGTGAGTTTTAAATTTTTGCTGTATATTATACAAGGTGTCTACTGTTTTCCATTCCTATTTGCAGTGTGCCACTGTAATAGGTAAACCTTGCCATCTTATTGTTATTTCACTTTGCTTTTTTTTTTTTTTAGGTGAGCTTGAACAAGGACCATTTGTATTAATTCTCTGTGTGCAAATTACTCATGCACTTGCTTTACTCAACCTCTTACTGAGATTTGGGTCTTTTGTCTTTTTTATTTCTAAGGCTTCTTTATATTAGATTAACACTCTCCCTCTGTGCTACAATTGCATATCCATTTTACTTTTTACTGATGTTTTTATTTGTTATGGTTTCAACTAACAGGTATTTGACACTTTTAGTATGAAGATACCTTACACACTTGCTCTCCCACTTTCATCTTGAGGCTCTGCTTTCAACTTTGGGGATGGGAGTCCTGCCGCAGAATCTGATCCAAAATATGTGATGCCAATGCTTCCACTGGCTGTTTGTGGAATTACCACATCATAAAGGAAGCAGGAGTCTTCTTTCTTTTCACAGCACCTTTTAAATACATCTTGGATATTCAATGTTAAGGCCAGAGTCTGGTTTGAGATCTTTGTTATCTGCTTTAAGTGTAACAGGTATTTGGCAAAATGTAAACAAGTGTTTACCTTGGTAGAAGCCTTTTGAGTTGCACGTTTTTGGCAAACGCCCCCTTCCAGTGGGTTGAATAGAGTGGGGAGCAGGCAAGTTCCCGTCAGCTGACTGCCACGCAGGGTAGGGCTTCAGTGCCAGGGAGTGAATAGACGGGAAGGACACACAGCTTTTGAGAAGCTTTCAAAAGTCTCAGCTTTAATTTAAGGAGGAACTAGTTAATTAAAAAAAAAAAAGAAATTAATAAGGTCATTTCATACTCAAATATAAGGTGTTAAGTCTTATTTTACCCTTAATGATTGGTTAATTTAATGATCTTAAGCCTATGCTTTACTAAATTTCAAACATCTTAATACCAAGTGTTTTCAGGTTTTTCCACAATTTATTCTTTAATGTGTCCCCCAAGATTAGCTGAAAATAGTGATACTGATTTACTTCAAAGTTGTCTTGCATTTTTTTTTTTTTAACCTTAGAACACTGCCTCCAAAATTTGAACAAAATGCAGAAGGTGTGATGGTCAGCAAAATTATTCTCAAATGTACTAGGTTAGGTTTGATCCCTGCCTTTAGGTGATCACCTTATAAGAGGAAGAATGTTTCAACTACTGACAACAAGACAGTGCAGCTAATGACATCTCTTCACCTATGTGGCAATATTTGGTGTCCAATAAGTATTTGTTTAGTGAATGCAACTATATGTATATATTTTAATTGATGCATGTAGGTCCTTTCATTCCTAGTGACTTCATTTCCCTGACTTGGTCTTAGACTACACAGTTTACTTAGCTTTATTATTGGCTAATAATAGAGCTAATACTTTGTAAATCTCTTCGAGATGATCAGCTGGTTATACTAAAATCCACATCAGCAAACTTTCTGTGTACTTACTGGATATTGAGAGGTGAGAAAGATTTGTTCCCCTGGATCTGACTACAGCATCAGACAAATGAAAAGAGAACTAAAATAAAAAATTAAAAAAAGATATTGAGATACTTACCATAGTAGAGGAATACTCAAAGTTCTGTGGGAATATTGTAAGTGAGGGAGCTTCATGTAGTAAGTTGATGTTGAACTGTACAGTTGTAGGGTGTTGTGTCCATAGGGAAGCCTGGGACCATCCTCACCTTTGAACGAGGCTTTTTCCACAAAACACCATACAGGTGGCTGTCAAAGGAGTCTCAACTCCATCGGTGTCAAAAGTCCTATGTACAGTAATGCTGTTTCTGCTTTTACACCTCACCTTCATTCTTGACCTCTTGGCTTATTATTTTTTTGTCTTTTCTTGGATTTACACTTGCTCCTTATTCTTAAAGAAGATGCTGCCTTACTAATTATGATCCTTGGCTCCTTCTTAAATACAGAACAACATTGGCCCTCTATGTCCCTTGGCTTCTGACTCTTCCAGGCCACTCTCTACAAAGCACCCCAAGCACAAGCCTGGCTTTAGCCCATTGGACTGGTGCTCCTGATGTACTCTTCATTACCAAATCCAAAGGAAGAGTTAACAGTTACTTGATATTATCTTGAAAATATTAAAAAGAATGAGACACATCAAATAAGATTTGATGGCCAGCATACAAGTGAAAAGAAAATTTTACAACTTCCTTTGTTGATGCTCAGGAAGAGTAGTATAATTGTGCATGCACACACGTGCGTGTGTGTGTGTGTGTGTGTGTGTAGCTGGTAGGGTGTGGGTGGTATAGAAATATGGGGCTGCCATGGATTTATTAACCAGCCCTCTGCTTAGTCTGAATGCCTGAGCAGAAAAAATCAAACATTTGCAGCTTGAACTCTCTGTAAGCACCAGTAACAAGTACTCTTGCCTCATCGTCTCCAGAATGAAATCGGGGAATTGAGCCATTGCTAAATTCAGTCAAATACTCTCCATTCCTTTGGTGTGAAAGATATTGCAGGAACATGATGTTGATAGAGCAATATGCAAAATAAAGATGTGCTTCAGCAACACTGCTTCAGAGTGGAATTGAAAGGATATAACGAAAGTGTGAATGATATTTCATTTTCAAAAAGGAAAAATTGCTTTCAATGAAAGAGTGAACATTTATGAATGAAGTTTTACTCATATGAGAGGTCTCTAAATATGAAATAAAATATATACTTCCTCAAAAAATCATATGCAACTACTCTTCAGTAACGCTAGACTTTGCTAATAAATGTTCATTCCTGAAGTCTATCATGGAATATGAGACAAAGCTATCTCCTTTCCAACATATGCCTCACCTGTACATTATTTTTTGTGGGCTAACATCTTCTATTTAGGCTCAATGAAACAACAAGGAGAGATTCTGAGATCCCACAGATGAGTGATAAATCTAGCACACAGCTTGCATTCTTGTAAAATAAGTGGTTCTCACTCCATGTTAGCACATCTAATGTTTCTCAACTCTTAAAAGAATTGGGATTTTTAAAAGAAGCCCCTGAGACAGAGTAACAGACCACAGTTTAATAGACTGAAACATATGTTAATCTCTTTACACTTAAATTATTTGGCTGCTTAACAAAGGAAAAGAAGTAACTACTAATTTAAATTTCACCATAGAGTATTCATGGGAAAAGAGTTTTCAAAATAACTAAGGCATATCACTTTAAAGAAGAAAGTAACTAATTGGAAGTGGAAATTAACCCATTAGCATCTTATGTTTCAGACCAGGTACAAGGCATGTTTATAGTTATTATGTTGTTTATGACCTACCCCCCCCCCCTTAGGTGGTATTATCATGCATTTGTTATAGGTAAAGAAATCTAACTCAGAAAGGTTAAGTAAACTACAATAAGACAGCTATCCAACACTAAGTCTTTGAAAGAGAAGCTAATCATTTTAATGGTATCATTCAACAATATATCATATATTTCAATTTCATTAAAAAAGGTATATACATTTCAGCCCATCATTTTGACCAGCAGCTGTTATTATATTATTTGTGATATGCTGATGCATGAAGGGAAAAGGGTGAGTATTAGGAGTAACTTCTGTCACAAGTAACAGCCCCAGACACTTTCATTTTGGAATTCTAATACTTGCTTTAATGGGTTTCCTATTTCTTCCTTTTCTATCAGATCATTAGCTGTCACTTTGCTTTGCTCTCAATATATTGGCAACTAGTGCTAAAATCTATCCTGCCTCAAAATTCTACTTCTAATCTTCTATGTGCTAGAAAACTAGATAAATAAATGCATTAGAATTGCATATCTGAAGCAATGTTGCTAGATCCCAAGTAAAAGCAAGAGGACAGATTTCTCCTTTGCCACAAATGCATGAAGGTTTTGCATTACTTTACATACTTTCAGAGGTCCCTTTCTATACTTCTTAGTTTTGTCAAATATGACCTCCAGATAATAAGGTTTTATAGTAGAGCTTGAATTGCACCTCTTTAACTTGTCTTCCAATCTCTCTCCCCTCCCTCTCCCTCTCTCTCTCTCTCTCTCGCTCTCATTTCATAGCTTACTACCAGAGTAGTAGGTTCATTGTTTTGTTCATCTTCGTATTTTCTGTATTAACTAAAACTCATTAAGTGTGAATTCTATTCATTTTCCACTTCCTATCCCTTCATCTCTGAAATTTAGTGAGGGTATTTTTGAAGTCTGAGAGGGCAACTATGTATCCCACAGCAATATAATAATGGTTATCATCTCTTGGGTTTCTACGTAAGCCAGCACTTCACATGCATCATCTCATTTAATCCATATAATAAGATGACAAGGTTGACATTGATAGTACAATTTTAGCAATTAAGACGTCAGATTCTTTATAGCTTATGGTGCTGGAATTGGGATTCAAATGTAGGGGTCTTTAACTCCAGAGTATGATCTGTTTACTGTGCCAGATTATACAACATGCACAAACACCTATTTAGTACATACACATGCATATAAGATTATGCATTATATATGTGTATATATATATATGTTGTACATTTATAACATATTTGTATACATATGTCCATGTGAACATGCATGTGTGCATATAATTTATGGCCTTTCACTTAGGACAGGTGAGGTATCAATCTCCTCTTACAGCAGATCCATTTTCTAGGATAGCAGAATGCAGACTGTTAGGCATCTATCTTGAAAGGTTACACTATTGAGCCCCTTTAAAAAGAGCAAGTCAGCCTGACTCAAAATGCTATTCTGGACTTCTTTTTTTGAATTAAAAAAATGATGATGAGGAGAAGGTGATAAGAAATGAGGAAGAGAATGACATTTCAAATATGACTTTGATTTCATTAAAAGAAATTCTCTTTTAGAAGACCCCTTCACCCTTTCCCATCATCTTTCCCTCTCCTCCTTCTAAACCTCCTACTTCCTTTTTCTTCTTCTTCTGACAGTTTCCTTTGTGTGTGCTAATTTAGTGTCCATTTTGGAGCTATAGGGGGATCATGTACAGAAAACTTTGTAAGCTGTCTATCATCTTGTGGAGGAGTATGATATCCCAACCTACGTATCAAGAGTCAAATGAAGCATGGAAATCATACAATCTTTCAAGAGTATTCTAATCTCAGAGAATCAGGTCTGCTATGGGCACGTAAGAAATAAGTTATGTGTATTTGTTAAAGAGAGAGTATACATACTGAATATCAACCAAGTCTGACCACTTCTCTCCATTTCCACTGTTCCTGTCCTGGCAGAAATCTTCTCCATCCTTCATCTGAGTTAATACATTTGTGTCTTATAGGATTTGCTCTTCCCTGCTCTTACGTCTCCTTTGAACCATTCTCAACATCAGGAGTTTCCAAACTGTTTTTGAGCATTCATGTCATCACTTTTTAAAAAAATTGAACATGCACCCTCATATATGTTTTTAATTAAAAATGAATTATGTTCAACTATATATACTATAAAACATTTGAAAAATAGATATTTAAAAAGGACAAAATACAAATAAACATAAATTTTTCTAAATTATGTTTCCCATACTCCAATGCACATGCCCTATTTTGAAAACTGCTGCTCTATGTCCATCAAATGATCTTTCTGACCTGTTGAAAATCCTCTACTGGCAACCCAAAGTCCTTGAAATAAGACCTATGTCCTTAATGTGTCTGGACCTGTTTCCTTAATGTGAATCCTTTCATGATTGGCTACTTAGCATCTCTCTGGCCTCATCTTGGGTCATTCTATCCTATACTTGAGCTTGACATTTTAGCAATTTATAACTATTCAAAATTTTCTGAACAAATCATGAAATTATAATTTGCAAACTATCCCCCTGTACATGGAATAGACTCCTTTCTCCTTCATTAAAAAGAAAAAAATTAACATTTAATCTTTGATTATGAGTTACCTCCTACAGGAAATCTTCCCTTAGCAGCCCCACTCTTGTTAACTCCTTTCTTTATTCCAAAGTGGGAAAGATATTCACCTGGAGAAGACAAGATAATCAAATAGGTAGGAAAAGAAAACATTTAAATGTCTCTTTATGATGATTGTAATCTCATCTTTTAAATTAATTAATTAATTTTTGTTTTATAACATTTCAATACGGAAGTAAATATACGTGTCATGTATAACACATTTTTAATTTTACATATATTAAGGATATACTCAGTTTATATGCTTTCATTGTTGTTCTTATCATGTAAAAGAATAATTTATGATTTAGACAGGTGAGCTGTCTCCACTTTTCATTCATAAATCTTTGTCGTCCCAGAAGACCATACATATTCAGTACAGAGTAGGTTTTGAATAGATGGTTGTTGACTTGAATGAAGAAGTCATAATTTAATATTTCATATCTCTTCTCTGTTGTCTATCACATGTTTATGTTTTAGTAGGAAGAATGTAGTGTCTCTGAAGAGTCTATTAAGTCATCTATTAACAATTCCCTATAATTCCCTAGACCTACTAGAGAATTCCAGTAAACTTGATATATCTATATTACTTTTTAGTGACTTAGAAACTGGGGAAAATACAACCTAATCTCTTAAATGTTATGTACATTTTCTATGTCTTCTTACCCTTCTCATATTTTTCTGTCCTTGCTAAAAGATCAGATACATATTACAAATGTATTAATCGTAAATAAACTCTGTGGTCTGTTGGAAATGGAAGTTTAGGAGCAGTTTTCTGTAGGACTTTCACTTGGTTAAAAAATCAACATAATAATACAAGATACTTCCTTAGGAAGTGAGTTTTAAAACTTTATCTTCTCTTACTTATTTCCCATTCTCAAGTTATTAGTGGAGGTAGGCCACGGTTTGAGTTCCACCCAGAAGAATTATTATGAGGCACTTGAAAATTTGTCAAAATTAGGTCCCTGATATCTTAGGACAAATGAAACATTGCTTTTATTCTTGTTATGTCTAGAAAGAATCCACTGCAGTATACTGCAATTTAGAACTGGGTAGCACATATCCCTCAACAATTATCTTCTTTTCACGTTTCTCTGACTTTGAATTTAAAATATTCCGTACTCCTTTCATTTCACATTATTAAAGAAATTCTATCTCAACTGAAGAATAAAATGAGCAAGTTAAAGAAATCCAATACTATAATTATTTTCCTTTTCAAGATTTTATGCATGGAAACACAATGCATAAATTTAGAAAATATTCACCGATTCTTTTCCAATGATGCAAAAATAAAGGTTTTGAAGTTATAGTGTTCTTGATTTCACAGGAACAAATGTCTTATAATAATTGTCTGTCACTTGATGTTCACCTGTCCATTGACTTATTCCTTCCCCCCATACACAGAGAGTATGACCTGTAAGACATCTTCCACACCAGCAGAAGGACATCCTTTTTCTGTACTCAGATAGTAAGGCAATCACTTCTTTCTCCACCAGAAATGATAGCTGGCTCAGTATCTCCTTGTGAGATCCATTTGGATTTCATATAGGGAGTCTATATGATTTGAATTGTCAAATAATTGATTTACATAATGATTCTTTCTTTATTCTGGCATTTCCTAGTTTAGGCAAAAAAAAAAAAATTATTAAACATTTATGCTACATCCATGGACAGGATCTAAATTTATCAGATGAATCATAGAAAATCATTAAATACAAAGATAAATTAAAAAAAAAAAAAAAGATTTGTAAAATATAGCTTGGGTGGCTTCCTCTCAGGAAATTAACTGGATTTCTAAGAAAACTCAATATATCACTTTCCTGGAAATTTATATTACACTAAGTATTGTGGGAGATAGTATATTAAGTATGGTCATCTTGAATTTCAATCTGAAAAGTTTGTTATCAAAGTTCCATCAAGACTCTAGGGTGGCAAGATTTAGATTTAAAAAAAAACAAGATTCTCAGTTTGTGGGAAACTGAGTCTTCCATGCTGCCTGAGGCATATCTAGGGTGGTGGCTGAGAATGCTGAGCCGCAGGCCTGCATAGAATGCCATGCAGGCCCACCCTGTAAAGATGTAAGCCTTGTGACTATGACAACGATATACACCTGATGTATGTGTCTTGTGACTATGATATACACCTGATGTAAACAAGATGTACGCACCTGATGTAAATGCATCTGATGTAAACGTAGGTATCTGGTGGGCTCTCCCGAGCCCGAGGATCTTTAACATATGCACGTGATCTGCTCTAATAAATAGCTGGAGCAAAAATGCATTGGCATCCATTCACCCTAGAGGCGAGTGGGCCCCCTGCTCCCTTAATTCTTAGCTTTGTGTCCATGTCTCATTCCTGCGTCGCCCTGTCAGCAATATCAGTTAAATTTGCATATCAGGTAAACAAGAAATAATTTTTAGAACAAGTATGTCCCATGCAATATTTGAACATCCTTATATTAAAAGTACTCATTTTCTGAAATTCAAATTTAACTCGTTGACTGCATTTTTTCTGGCAATGATACTCTACATTACCATAAGTCAATGAAAATCCACGTAATAGGTCTCTTTATTGGCATGCTTTCTCCTACAATACTTAGTGTAATATAGATTTCCAGGATAGTGATATGTTGAGTTTTCTTAGAGATCCAGTTAATTCCCTGAGAGGAAGCCACTTCATATGATAATTATAGTGACATCTGAGTTGAGAATATAAAATCCATGTAACTTATGTTTCTATTTTTGCTCTGGCTGCCAGGCAGCTCAGAGCTATAGTTACATTCAGTCCCTCTACCACAACCACCCCTTTCTCTATCAGCTGCTTGAAACTCAGAACAAAGTTCTGGTCCACTCCAAGCAAATGTCTAAGAGGTTACACAAGCATTTTGAACAAACATTTCACTCCTTCCTTAACTTGCTTTTTTTTTTCTGTCTATACTTTCCCTTTGCTCTAATTTCATCATTTTTTTTTTAACCAGTTATTAGGACAGCATGGGTATAAAGTAATAAAAGAAGTAAATGTTTAGTCACATATTGATAAAGGACTTCATTAACATGTATATTTTCCTCTCTTTTCTGTAGTCCTGATTTTCCATTTTAATTTTATTAATCCAATTAAAGCAGGCCATTTTATTGTGCCCTTCTCTTTGGGAAAAGAAGCAAGGTAAATATAAATATTTATCTAAGTTTGCTAAATGTGGGCTTCAGTGCTAAACACTGAGAGAAAGAGGAAAAGTGGAACTATTCAAAAGTAAGAAATTAAGTAAGAAGTTTGAATGCAGTTTAAAATCATGGGTCTTAAAACTGTCAGGGATGAATTCTTGCTTTAATTTTGTCTTGATCGCTTTGTCTCTGCTTTGCTTTAAACCTTTAAGCTTAAGCAAAGATATTTTGCATGCCATTAAACTAATGGTAATTCCTTCTTTTATTTATTTAGCATTCCTTAAACAAATATTTGAATTTCTATTATATGCAAGGAAATATGTTGGTGTATAAAAATAAAATCGTAAGGCAAAGATGGGGAACTGGAGAAGCTTGAATTTCAAATGGAAGGACATTACAACATAATTTTTACTCCTTTCAATTAATATTCTCTTGTCTTGTTCCCTTGAGGTAACAACATTCAAATATTTTAGCTGCCTTTTTTTATATTTGCCTTTGCATTTTAAATAATGTACTTACATTGCTCTTTCTTGTTTCAATCAATTTGGGTATAACATCTTGACTTCCAATTAGTTTAGATGATGAATTAGCTTTCCTACTCCCAACTACTTCTCCAGCTCCCAACAAAATTATATCACAATTTTTGGTTGAGGCAATGTATATTATGTGCATTACTATGGCTGTATAAATACTGTCTATTGCTGATTCAAGTAATGAACTGTGATTCCACGTCCTCTCTTATTGATCATCTTAAATTACAGTGTGGTCACTATTTGAAACTTGGTGATAATGTCAACTTGGACTTGACTAAAAGAAAAAGCACACAAGCAGGGCAAAGGGTTTACTAATTAGGATAAGAATAAATGGACACATGTTCCATTGCCTCCTTGCTAGAAAGGTACCTAAAGTTAAGTCAGAGGAGTCTGGCCATTGTTTATCCCATTAGCACCCATAGTTGGGGACTTCAAAGAGTTAACAATTTTTTTTCATTTGAGTACTTTCTTATGTACCAATTCTTATTTTTTTTCACATGCCCCACTAATTATATCAAGTCTATCTAATATTTTTTACAATCTAGTATTTCAGATACTCTGTCAATTACATTCCTTTTCTCTGGAGTCTCTGTTCTGTTCCAAGTTGAGCTGATTGATCTTCCTGGCACTTCCATTTGCTGCTTTCTCAAATATCCATATTTGGGAGAAAGCCTTCATTTTTTACTTTTTTCTCTTATTTGCTGGAACAGTTACTCTCAATGCTTTCTATTAGGAGGGCATAGAAAGTTAAATATTTTTATTTTATCCTTATCTGAATATGTCTTAGTCTATTTAATTAGTCATACTTGTTTAATCATTTGATTAGATAGAGAATTTGAGATTGAAAGTCATTTTCCCTCAGACTTTTAAGACATTACCCATTGTCTTCTTGATTCCAAATTTTCTGATGTTCAATGCTGTCACGATTTTGACACTGAGTGGGCATCCATCTATAAATGTCTTGCCAACACTTACAGTTGAAAAACTTATACATACAAAATTATGTAGACATCCACTTAGAGGAGACATTTGAAACCAAGAGAGTATAAAGTGATTAAAATATAGAGTTCAGAACTAATTTTAGTAGGATTCCATAGATATGATCAGGGAACACAAAACATATCTGATGAAGAAAAAAGAAAATAGAAGAGTAGTAAGAAGTAAGAGAAGAACCAGATTACTGGAGGCCAAAAAGACCAAGAAGGAAAAACTTTGAGAAGAAAGTTATGGTCAGCAGTATTCATGATTGGGCCTTTTATATAATTTATCAGTAAGATTTTAATAACAATTTTAATAGTAATTTTAATGATACTGCAAATTGAGGATCAATGTACAGAATCTGAAACAACCCTGGATCAGGTCTCAAAAGAACTGAATTCTAGGAACTAAATTTCTGCCAGCCCTTGGGAAAATCATATACCCCTTCGATCTCCAGTGGCCTTATCTGTACCATGAGAAGATTATACCTCATAACTTTATACGTCTCTTCCTCTTCTAATGTTGTATGACTTGCACTTTACACGTTTTGATGCACATTCACATCCAGGCTCACATCTGAATCTTAAAACAGTCCTGTGAAGAATACAAGGTAAGAAGTTTATTTCCTTATCATATTCTGCTACATTTCCCTTCTTAATCATTCTGTAGATCTCAAAACAGAAAAAGTGAGCCAAACTAATTGTTTGTAAACAGTATCAGACTAGAACTGAGGGTCCTTTCCAGTGTGGTCATGGCTTTTTCCTTTATATGACATTAGCTTTCAGATACAACACACGGTTTCCTTGAAGCAAATGCATCAATGTTTCTGCCAAGGTCTGTATAGTGTAAATCTGTATCTGAATCTCAAAGTATCATCCATGATCTCCTGGGACAAGAAAGAACTTTCAAACAATTCCTGAATTAGCATTAAGTTTTATGCACTATCTTATGGTTTTATAGTTATGAATGATTGGTAGAAAATACTTAACAAAAAGGCACCATCAAGTTGTCTCCAGATATTCAGTTTTCAATTGTTGTTGATCCTGTTTTTAAATTACGCATTACTAGCTTAGTCTTTATTATTATCAATTCAGTTTACTGTGGTTTTGGTTAACTCTGGAGAAGACAATGATATGTATTTGCATCCAAATATTTTTGCCTATAATTTTCCAGTAACCAAATATTAAGATGCATATACACTGTGGTTCAAATGTGAATCATACACAGGGTTACTGCAAAGCAGATGCACATAGAAAGTATGTTTCCCCATTTATTTCTTTTTAGATTAGACAGTGACACAACATTTTCATCACTGAGTTGCATTTCCTCTGGAAAGGAAGAACAGGAAGTACACTGTAGGGATTTTGATCCATCAAAAAAGCTATAGGTTTGAGAATTATTACTTAAGATTATTTCTCCCTCTGTGGCGAATTTACATAAATATGCCCAGCTTCTATTTAATTTGGCTTGTGGAATTTTTCACCTGTTTGTTGTTGATTACATAGCATTATCTGCCACAGCCTATTGCTTATCTCAACTCTAATGTATAGGAGTAATTATAAACATCTATTAAGTTGAATTAGTATTAATAAACTTCATTGAAACTGAAGTAAAACAAGTTTATAATAATTATGAACTTAATGATAAAAATGTTACAGGATTTCGGGTTCATCCTTTCTTAATAAGTAATATAAAAACTCCCAATCACCATTAAGCATGACTAGATTCGGTAAACTGCATTTCTTTCTCAATATATCTGGGGATTCCCAGGAAGAGTTTACAGACATGGCTATAATTTGCTTGCCCTTTCTTTATATTTCTCCTACTGCCTTCTCTCTGCATACTGCTTCAGTGATGGGTGATCCAGTCTTTCTTTATCCATGCCTGGCCTCAGGAACCACCAATACAAGACTGTCTGGAGGAAGCAGGAGGGAGAGGATGTGGGGGAACCAAAGAATGAGCAATAAATTATAGAAAGAAAATTAGAATAATACCTTATAAAAAACAAGAGGTATGTGTGATAAGAGTTTCAGAAAGCAGAGGTTAACCATCAAATAAGGCCAATTGGTTCTCAATGGACTAACAGGTTTTGACCTAAAACAATTCTTGTGAATTTGGAAAATGGAAGATTTTGCCAGCTGAAAGAGCAATTTCAATAAGATAGTTGAAATAGATGCTGGTTTGGTTTAAAGTTAAGAGAAGAGAGGGCAAAACTTAAAGAAGGAAGCATGCTTGAGTAAGTTTCTCCTGTGTCTTCTACTTTTCCTCCTCCTCCCTTCTTCTGCCAGAACAAATCATGTTTGCAAACTGTGAGAAAGAATCAAATAAAGAGAAAGAAGGAGAGAGACCTAAGATGCGAAACAACAGGGTTATATTTTTTGGCCCCAACTTTCCAAAAATGAGTTTTGTAAGTTGAAGTCTCAGAGTAAGAACCTTGTTTCTTTGAGTAGTAAGTTGAGTATTACTGTATGCCACACAACATTCTAATTTGAATCAGATGTTATTAATATTGATGTCATTATGAGTCCTCTCTTATGGTTGAGGAAATGATCAAGAGTGTAACTAACACAATCAGTCATGGTGAGATTAGACGTCACACTCAGGCTGTATGACTCAGAGCTCAAGTGTTAAACTGCTTCTCCATAGCACTGAAGAAATCCATGTTGTGACTCCATCTACAGGTGAATGAAGAGGAATGATCAGGGGGATCAAATATCTGAGGTTTATATTCTGTCTCTAATATTGTATGCATTGCCATACTGAAACTTAAATATTTTTGAGAAAGAAAGGACACAAAACAAAACCTTATATATAGTTTTTTTTTTTTTAATTGAGATTGTTCACAAACCATACAATTATCCAAAAATCCAAAGGGTACAATCAATTGCCCATGGTACCATCATACAGCTGTGCACCCATCACCACAATTAATTTCTCTTCAATTTTTAGAACATTTTCATTACTCCAGAAAAGAAATAAAGACAAAAAAAGGAAACTCAAATCCTCCCATACCCCTAAACAGCCCCCTCCATTATTGATTCATAGTATTGGTATAGCATATTTGTTACTGTTGATGAAAGAATGTTAATATACTACTAACTGTAGTATATAGTTTGCAATAGGTATATATTTTTTCCTATATGCCCCTCTATTATTAACTTCTAGTTACAGTGTCATACATTTGCTCTAGTTCATGAGAGAGATTTCTAATATTTGCACAGTTAATCACAGACATTGTCCACCACAAGATTCACTGTTTTATACATTCCCATCTTTTAACCTCCACCTTTCCTTCTTGTGACATACACGACTCTGAGCTTCCGCTTTCCATCACATTCACAGACCATTCAGCACTGTTAGTTATTCTCACAACATACTACCATCACCTCTGTCCACTTGCAAATGTGTAAGTTCACCCTAGTTGAACATTCTGCTCATAATAAGCAACCACTCCCCATTCTTTAGCCCTGTTCTATATCCTGGTAACTTATATTTCATGTCTATGAGTTTACATATTATAATTAGTTCATATCAGTGAGATCCTGCAATATTTGTCCTTATGGGTCTGTCTTATTTCACTTAATATAGTGCCCTGAGGTTTTCTTCATCAACACATTTTTTTTTAAGACAGTTTTGTTCACACACTATACATTCTGTCCTAAGTAAACAATTGATGGTTCCCTGTATGGTCACATATTTATGTATTCACTACCATCACCACTATCTATATAAGGACATATCCATTTCATCCACAAGAAGGAGGAAGAGTCTAAGAAGGTAGAGAGATAAAAGAAAAAAAAAAAAAAGAAAGAGAAAAAAAGCATGACAGCTAGGAAACAACAAAAGGAAAGATAGCATTAAACCAAAGTAGAATAAAGGGTCAGACAACATCACCAATGCCAAGAGTCCCATACCCCACTTCTATGTCCCCCTACCATATGCATTTAACATTGGTATATTGCCTTTGTTACATTAAAGGAAGCACAATACAATGTTTCTGTTAATTAAAGTCTCTAGTTTGCATAGATTTTATTTTTCCCCCAGTCCCACCCTATTTTTGACACCTTGCAATGTTGACATTCATTTGTTCTCCCTCATGTGAAAACATATTTTTAACTTTTAGCACTATTGTTGAGCACCCCAGGTTTCACTGAGTTATACAGTACCAGTCTTTATCTTTCCTCTTTCCTTCTGGTGTCCCACATGGTCCAAGCCTTCCTCTTTCAACCATACTTACAGTCATCTTTGTTCAGTGTACTTACATTGCTGTGCTACTATCTACCCAAATTGTGTTCCAAACCTCTCACTCTTGTCTTTTCCTGTCTGTAGTGTTCCCTTTAGTATTTCTTATAGAGCAGGTATCTTGTTTACAAAATCTGTCATTGTCTGTTTTTTAGAAAATATTTTAAGCTCTCCCTCATATTTGAAGGACAGTTTTGTTGGATATAGGATTCTTGGTTGGTGGTTTTTATCTTTCAGTATCTTAAATATATCACACCACTTCCTTCTTGCTTCCATGGTTTCTGCTGAGAGATCCGCACATAGTCTTATCCAGCTTCCTTTGTATGTGATGGATGGCTTTTCTCTTGCTGCTTTCAGGATTCTCTCTTTATCTTTGATGCTTGATAATCTGATTATTAGGTGTCTTGGCATAGGCCTATTCATATCTATTCTGTTTGGGGTACTCCGTGCTTCTTGGATCTGTAATTTTATGTCTTTCATAAGGATGGGAAATTTTCATTGATTATTTCCTCTATTGTTGCTTCTGCCCTTTTTCTCTTCTCTTCTCCTTCTGGGACACCTGTGACATGTACATTCCTGCATTTCATATTGTCATTCAATTCCCATAGACATTGCTCATATTTTTCCATTCTTTTCTCTATCTGCTTTATTTTTTGTGTGTGTAGGCTTTTGAGTGCCTTGTTCTCCAGTTCCCAAGTGTTTTATTCTGCCTCTTGAGATCTGCTGTTGTATGTCTCCACTGTGTTTTTCATCTCCTGTGTTGTGCCTTTCATTTCCATAGATTCTGCCAGTTGTTTTTTCAAACTTTTGATTTCTACCTTATGTACACCCAGTGTTTTCATTATATGCTTCATCTCTTTTGCCATATCTTCCCTAAGCTTTTTGAATTGATTTAACATTAGCTGTTTACATTCCTGCATCTCAGTTGAAGTGTAAGTTTGTTCCTTTTTCTGGGCCATCACTTCATTTTTCTTGGTGTAGGTTGTAGATTTCTGTTGTCTAGGCATCTGGTTTCCTTGGTTACCCCAATCAGGTTTTCCAAGACCAGAACTGGCTCAGGTCTCAGAGGAGGCAATAGTATCAGGTCTCCCTGAGAGTGTGTCTTAGAAGATAGATACACCCTTTGAGGCCTCAAGCTACTGTGCTTTTTTGCCCAGCAGGTGGTGCCTGTCAGCCTTTCACTCCAGACTGGTGTAAGAAGGTATGGCCCATGGCTGTTTTCCCCCAGGCTCTGGGGTCTGGTTCTGAATGGAAGGAGGGTAGTAGAGCTTGGCACCACCTCTTTCCTCTAAGGGAAGATGCACCCCCTGGGGAGATATCATTTGCATTTGAATAGTCTCTCTGACTCTGCTGTCTCCACCTTTGTCTGGGTCAGAGTGCTGGGAACTGAAAATGGCTGAGGCTTTCTCCACTGAGCCAAAAAAGGGACAGAAAGCCCCTTCAGGCCAGTCCACAGTCACCCTCAGTTTCACCAGTCGGCCAGAGATATCACCTGGTCCTCTGGGCTCCCCCTCCCTCTCAGATATGTCCTCTGGCTCTCCAAGATCAGTTGGCACCAAAAGCCTCTGTCTGCTTTTTGGGAATTTGTAGCGTGTATTGAGCAGTCAATGTTTGTTAATTAAAACCTTATTTGGAGCTGGACTGAGGTATATTCGCTCTTTTAGAGAATGCTGCTCTCTGGCACAGTGAAGCTTTGCATTTTGGGCTGCCATGGAGGAGGGGCTCTCAGCTCGGGTCTGCAGTTTTTACTTACAGATTTTATCCTGTGATCTAGGGCATTCCTCCCAATCCAGGTTGGTGTATGATGTGTAGACAGTCATGTTTGTCCCCCAGCAGTTATTCCAGATTATTTATTAGTTGTTCCTTGTTGTTTATTAGTTGTTCCAGGGGAACTAATTAGCTTCCACTCGTCTCTAAGCTGCCATTTTCTTCTGACTCCTTATATATAGTTTTTTATGGCCCACTGAACTGCTGGGAATCCCTGTTGGCCACAGCTTCTACTTGTAACTCAGCACAGATATACGTTGGGAAATAAAGTGTCACAGACAGTGAATTTATAGTACTTTAGATGAAAGACCATCTTGTTGTTGTTGTTTCTCTGTTAGATTAGGCCCATTGAGCCAAAAACAATAACAATGTAATAAATGACTATTGGTTTGTTAGATGCAACTCATTCAGATATCATATTTCTTTGTTTAGGGTTTTGATAATAGTGTCCAATAAAGACATATAAGATAAGCAGCACATGATAGTGGCAGACAGTGGAGTGGAATCAATTGTTCTGGAAAGCTTTCTTGATTATTATATTCCAATTCTCATTACATCCAAATGTAAAATGTCAGGCACCCATCTCTGTATATGTCCTAATAGTCAAATATTTATCTGATTTAAAGCACATAACTCCATTTGTTTATAGATTAACTAAAGGATGGCAATTTGTAGAATTCTTTTCAAATATTTTTTGTTAGGAAGTGGCAAAAATTGTGTCCTTATGCTGGGGCAATATTCAGAATTCTGGGGAGACAAAACTATAAAACTAGCAGGGTCTCCGTATATTCCAAAAGGATCTAGGAATGCCTTTGCCTTGAATTCCTATTCCTTTATTGTAATTAAAAATGTATTCTCCTCACTCTACCCCTACTTTCAAAAAAAAAAAAAAAAAAAAAAAAAAAAAAAGCATTGTGACCAGCTAGTTGTACGATAATCTGATTTGTATACTGACATATTATATAGTAAGGGTCTGGGAAAATGAGTTTTCATTTTTCTATAACCAGACATTTGATTTACTCTATTCCAGTAACCAGAATGTGGACTAGATTTTTCAGCCATTTCTAGTTGTCCCATTAGGCTGATTGAGGTCTAGGGGATGCAGAGGTCGCATTGTCTTATGACACTATAAATGCCAAGAATGGTTCATGTTCACTGACCATCACCTATGACATTGATTTCTAGGTCAGAGAGAAGTCAGCCTGTAGATACATCTTCTTGCATACTGAGCAATCATAGAATTCATTCACCTTCTCAGAATTCAATAGCCACAAGATTTTTCCATACCTTTTACTGAGTTTTTCTGAATAAAAAGATATTCTGTATTTAAATTTGTTTTCTTTTCTTTTAATTTATAAGGATCTTTGCTTGGTGCTCAAAAATCATGGTATCTCATTTCTCTCGTTTAGTTCAGAGAAAGGTGATGGGTGCATTTGCTTTCAAGCTCTTTGGTTTCCTGAGGATGTACCATCCTTACTCATAATGAGTGTTTGTATTTTCAAAAGTGTGGGGGTATTCCTTCTGATCATTCTCCTGTCTCCATTTAGACACAGTCCCACTTTATTTAAAATAATTAGCAGGATTGTTTTAGGTGTCTGAGATAATAAATTCTTGTTAGTATTGATGTTTCATCACAGAAGAGTTTCTACTGAGGATATTTATTATCAACTGCCATTCAGTTTTCAGACTTTAAAATAACTCAATGTGCCTTCATTGATTAAATGAGGTATTGTAGCATATTTCAACATCACTAATACCTTATATTTTATGAGAGTTTTACAGCTTATAAAGCATTTTTGTATTTATTAACTCATGGGATGGATAATGACATATTGTGCTCCTTTAGCAGAAATGGCATTAGTTTTAATAGAGAAGTTGAAAATAGGGTGTGAAGTTGAATTCAGAAACTAAGAAGTAAAAAGCTGAAAGGATAGTTTCTAGAATAAATGCAGAGTCAGCTACACATGAAGGACAGTCAAAGCAGGAAGGTCCAAGTCCAAGTGGGGACAAACTTGAGAACCAGAATCTGAGGCATGATCTGAAGGCAGAGCTGACAATGTTCAAAGGAGAGGCAGTACTAACTCTCCCCTCATTAACTACCTGACCTTGTCAGAGCCTTAGTTTCTTCATCCGTGAAACAGCAATGATAATAGTTATGCCCATCTCTTAGCATGCTTGGGGAAAGGAGGGTTAAAAATACTTGATATATCTCAATAAAATTGTATTTAAAAAAAGGTTCTCCTCAGGAAGAGACTGACCTGGTTTTAGAGAAAGTCTTTAATAGACTGCTTTGATGGTAGCCAAAGAAGTCCTCAGGAAATGATGGGGGATGAGATGGCCAAACAAAAGAGAGCTACATGGCTTTGAAAATGACTCCAGCAGGCATTGGAGATGAGGGCTAGGGATAAAGAAGACTAGCAGAGTGTAGATTAGAAAGATAAAGGGTAAGAAGCATGGCAGAAACGCTGAGATATCTTGGTGGCAGTTAAGGCAAAAGGATTTCCAAAATGGATGTCAAATATTAAATTTTCAGGTGTTTATGGTCCAGTGATTTAAAGCCCTCCTGTTATCCTGGTCTTGGGAGCCTGATACACACATTTCTCTTTATGGAGGTTTTCTATTTGGGATATAAAGGGGATTAGAGGAATGTTTGGTATGGATTTATGCATGTGGAAAGCAGGATAATATATTTAAAATATTTTTTTTTGCTAGATTTGAGTTTGAGAAAACAAATTTCTGTTAGAATTCCATAGTTATTGTGAAAGATGCTGTCTCTCCTACTGGAAGTTGGATGAGATTTAAGATAATTGCATTTGACTTTCAATGTCATGGTGACCCAGGTTAATACCTTGGTTAAATGACAAAGTGTATTATGTTTTCTTTTTCTCCAGCTCTGGCATATAAACACATATGAATGAGAGTGAGCATAGTATTAGTAATAATAATTTTATTATTAAAAGTGATTGTTCTATATCCAAATCTATGTTACTTTGCAGAAAATTAGGTTTCTAACTATTCTGAAAATTCAGATCCCCAAACATTTGACACAACACCTCCAAAATAAGGGTATAATCATCTGTGTTTTATAGAGCAAAGTGGTTCTTCAGAGTCATAGATCTTGAGTTACAGAGCTGGAACTAGAATTGAGGTCTCCTGATTTTTTGTTTTTCCTGGACACGTGAGATGTCCTCAGAAATATTTTGTAATAAAAGGAAATCATATTCATCTCTAGAAATTAAAGAGCTGTATAGTACAGGAGTTTAGCTATTTAACTGATATAAAGGGAAGTATACCATAGTTTAATTTATGTCTGTACAGATATATAAAATGGAACCAATGTTTAACCGTTAGGGAACTTTCACGGTACCAGTTAACTGCAAGATAATTAAAATTATCAAGCTAATTAGGTAGTAGATATGATTCAGACTAACAGTAATGTTTATACTGGTGCTAAGGTTCTGAGACTATATATACTTGTTTGATTCCATATCTTAAGGAAACAAGGATCCTTCTTGGTTTTTATTGGACTTTCCTCTTTGAAAAATATAAAATCTCATTAAATTAGTTGGGGTTACCCTATTAGAATAATTGAGTGTCAAACTCTCTGAGGGCCACTCAGGCATAAAACATACACCTTTATGTTATTGAAGTCATACTTAAAAGCATGTTGTATAGTTCTTCAGTTACTAATTCTCTGAAAACTGTGAAATATTAAATAATTCAAATTCTTATTTTCACATAAATTAACTTTAAAAATCATCTATTATTTAAGGATAGATGAAAACAAAACATACCTTATTTAAAAGGTAGACTAGAATACTATTTAAGTGACTTCCATTTGTACTACATAAAATTGCTTTTCAATTCATCCGTTTTATTTAATTTGTTTGCCTGTTTCTAAGTTTATTTTATTTTGTTTGTAGATTTAATAGATTTTATTTTTCTCCCAACTGTGAGGTAAGGCAAGTCTGTTAAACTCATTGTCTAGTTTCCTCAGCTTGAAAATGCAGTGATATTTCCATTTGATTTTGCATTGAGAGGTCTTGTAGGAGTTAAAGTACATTGAAAAGTAAATAGCAGTATAAAAACAAAAAGTAATAACTGTGCTGATATAATGGTGCATGCAATAATAATGTTGATGGTGTATGCATATAACATTTATAAGCAACATTCCAGAAGTGCAAAAGCAGATAGTATGACACTCTAACCTTGTAATAATTAGGAAGCCAAGGGACAGAATCCTTCACCAAGCTCTCCAGCTCTGATCTTTAAAATGGAAAAGCCATTTACATTGCATTAACAAGTGATGTCTGTGGTTTTTGTTCTCTACTGGGAAGGATGAAAGGATTGTGCATAGCTGAGCCACACCGAGATGTGAAGTCAAAGAAGGAACCCGCCTGTTAGTATTCAAAACACTCAAATACAAGCAATCTCACACCCTTTACTAAAGATCCAGAATCATTAATGTAGAAAAGAATATATATATACACATATATATATAACAATATCTGCATATATACACACAGATATTTTTAAGTAAACAACTAAGTGGAAGAGAGAAGCAATATTTTGATAAGGAATAGATTAAATATTTAAATTTTATATTTTTTGCAATAAGCCATATCTACATCATGATTGTTGATTCCACATTCTTTGTTAATAGGTGATTTCTAGCGTGTTGAAATGAAGCTGATGTCGACTAATTTCTCTGCAGCTGTTTGTGGCCTTGGCTTAACTCCCAACAGGAAACACTTTAGCTGATTACTCATATTCCTCTTGCATTTAATGTAAACATGGAAGGAAACATGGAATTTTTGACTTCCAGCTTCCTTGTATAACACTTTGAACTGTTATAACATGTCTATTTTGAATGGTGTTTAAAGTATGTGAGTTAATAACACACTCAGAGGCATTCTGAGACTTTTTAGTTTAAGGTGTGATTACTGAGGTTAGTTTTAAGTTAAAATCATGAACAATATTTTAAACATACTGCACAATTTCTTAAAATTGAGAAAAAATATCGTTCATAAGATCCAAAGCCTAATGGCAACAAACAAACAAAAAAATAAATAAAAGAGAATATACCTATTAAATATACCCTCAAATAATTAAAATGATAATTGTAAAATATATATAGAAGCTCAGCTCTCTGGACCTCTGGGATATAAAATTCAGAGAAGCCACATTTCTGACTAGGTTAGAGTTTAGCTACTTTTGTGGACAACAAAAAAAAATAGACATTTTGAGAAAATCTTTGAGAAGATTTTCAAAAATGTATTAGGTACTATTCTTTCTTAGACAGAATGTTCTGGATATAATTTAAAACTCCACATATGGTTTATGTTTATTAACATTGTACGCTGTCATAATACAATGTTTCCCTAAAGGCCATTAAACCTTGTACACTGTTTTCACCGATGACCTAGGTCATTCAAAAATTATTAGTTCCATTTATCACCCTCCTTATTGATGACATTATGGTGAACCAAGCATTGTCTCAGAGCTCATGGATCATATAATCTAATATGGGAGCAGATTATTATATTTAGTAATCACTTTTTTGTAATCACAGATATGATAAATACAAAAACAAAAAAAGGTATGGGTTACTCTGCTTTTGAAATAGCATGTCTTTTATTCATAGGCTTTCTGTCTCTTCCTCTCATCCTTATGGTATTTTTTTCTCTGAATTTCTAGGATCTTGTTCTTTTATGCTTAGATTGGAAAGTAGGCAAAAATGTTGAGTAGATATTGACATGCAGTAAGAATAAAACATAGATCTGATCATATTACTCTCTTATTTAATACCTCTGAGGGATATTCTGTTATCTTCAATATAAAATTCATGATTGTTCACATAGTTTACAAGGCCTTATATGATGTGGGTCCAACTTCTATTTCCAGATTTAGTTTTTAACATTTCTCACATTCTCCACTTCCATTTTACTGAAGGTCTTTCATCTACAGCATTGCTCTCTTGTAACTCCTTGGTCTTTGACATTCCCTTCCTTTGCTGGAATGGGCCATTGCTCTACCTCCATACCCTCCTTGACTCCTCCCACTTTTCTTTCCCTTTTCCTGACTTTTTGCTTCCTCTACGTCCTTCAGATCACAATCTTTATGTCTCATTTTTTCAGAAAGCCTTCTTGATTCATCCCCCACTGACCATGCCAGTTAGTTGCCCCTCCTGTGTGTTCCCTTGAATGCTAAGCTCTTGTACACTGCACTTAATTGCATTTGAACTTATCTTGCACCTTGCACTGTTCCCACTACTAGATCAAAAGAACTAAGTCTTGTTCAAAGATCTATTCCCATCCCTGGGCTATGTGCCTAGCACATAACTGTACTCAAAGCTACTTCTAGAATGTAAACATCAGGAAATCTAGGATTACATGACCTTACTTATAATTGTTTTCCCCATTGCCAATCAGAGAATAGGTGTTAGTTACTATTTGTTAAATGAATAAGTGAAATGCAGGTTGGTTGGGAATAAAGGCCTCTGGGAGTTTTCTTTGAGTAATTTATATAAATATTTGTGCCTGTCATTTTGTGATTGTTCCAGTTTGCTAATGCTGCCAGAATGCAAAACACCAGAAATGAATTGGCTTTTATAGAAGGGGGTTTATTTCATTACACAATTACACAATTACAGTCTTAAGGCCATAAAGTGTCCACAGTAATACTTCAACAATCAGGTACCTTCGCTGTAGGATGGCCAATGGTGTCTGGAAAACCTCTCTTAGCTGGGAAGGCATGTGGCTGGCATCTGCTCCAGAGTTCTGGTTTCAAACTGGCTCTCTCCCAGGACATTCCTCTTTAAGCTGCAGCTCCTCAAAAGTGTCGCTCTTATTTGCTCTTGGGGCATTTGTCCTCTCTTAGCTTCTCTGGAGCAAAAGTCTGCTTTCAAAAGCCATCTCCAAAATGTCTCTGTAAGCTGAGGCTACTCTCTCAGCTCCTGTGCATTCTTCAAAGTGTTCCTCTTGACTGTAGCAAGCTCACTCTTTCTGCCTGAGTTTTTA
Organism: Choloepus didactylus; assembly: GCF_015220235.1. NCBI lineage: Eukaryota > Metazoa > Chordata > Mammalia > Pilosa > Megalonychidae > Choloepus > Choloepus didactylus. The sequence goes on from NC_051310.1 coordinate 23,723,349, forward strand.
TAGGGCTTCAGTGAACTAAACAAGGCCCACGCTGAATGGGTGGGGCCATGTCTCCATGGAAATTATCTAATCAGAGTTATCACCACCTACAGTTGGGTGGGTCACATCACCATGGAAACACTCAATCAAAGAATTACAATCTATTCAACACTAATATGTCTGCCCACACAAGATTGCATCAAAGGTAATGGTGTTTTGAGGGACACAATACATTCAGACTGGCTCAGTGATGGTCATAGACTTGGGTGGATTTTAAAAAATCTACCTCTGTATTTCTGGCCTTGTATATTATGAGTGAACAGGAAAGGAGCTATAGGAAGGAAACTTAATTACAATGTATGCTTACAAATGTCCTATATTTGATGATCACTTTTGCAAACATGAATTCCTATAATCTTATGAATAATTCTGTGGGGTAAAAATTTGAACTACAGATGAAGAAATTAGGAACCATTTCGATTAACTGGGATTCCTGGGATCCTCACCCAGTTTCTCCAACTGGAAGCACCGAGCCTCTTTCTACCTCATTAACTACTGGTTAACGGAACTCCTAAAGATGAAGTCACTTGTGGCGCACTGGCAACAGTGGGTAGTACTCTCCATTAAAAAAAATACAAAAAACAAAAACTTAGTGAACAGAAAATATTCTTAAGAATTAAAAATAAAAGAAAACCACCCCAATCAAGTGTCTCAAGTGGAGTGAGACACTTCAAGGATCCATCCTCCTACAGAAGCTTTGAACAACTAGCAAGAACTGGCAGAAACATCTTTGTAAAAGCTCCAGATAACAGTTAAAGGGTTGCAGTAACAGGGCAAGAACTAAACCAAGAAAGAGGCCACTTAAAAATGGTAGGATCTCATGGTACCGTAGCTGCCCCTGCCCACCCCTGACCCTTGCTTATATCAAATCCTAAACCTCTAACTTGCTCAGGGAGGAGCTTGTCCATGCATCCATTGTTGATCCCTGCCTGCAGTTCCAGAGGAGCCTATAACTGTTATGTACATACTGGGAGCATGCATGACTTGCCCATTCTGCCTGGGTGACTTGCTATCCCGGAACATGCCCTGCATGTAGAAGGTGGCTCAGAGACTCAAGTCATGATGCCCGGGGCAAGGGATCACTGCCTGTAGGACATAAAGTGCAGTGCGTGTAACCAGGAGGAATCTGTTCCCTAGGGAAGAGGGGACATTTGTAGCCAAGTAAACGGGAGAATTTCTAGGGCCACATACACATGCCCAAGACAAGAGGCATTCTCAGAATGGATTAGCAGGGCCCATACACTTTGGTCTAGAGCCATTCTGTAAACTCATTGTATGAATAAGCCCTGAAGGAGTACTCACAGGTCAATCTGCTAAACCTGGGAAAGGTGTTCTATTTTTAACTTCTTCTTCTTTATTTTGTTTTGTTTGTTTGTTAGATCCTGGTATTCATGGAAAGCTCTGTTATAACACTTACTGGATATAAGCTTAAGGAACAGACAACTCCGAGTCTAAATACCATATTAATAACATACTAAAATATCAAAATGTCTGTATTTCTAAAAAAAGATTGGAATATGCACAGTGAAATGGTAAATGATGTTCCAAACAAAGGCAATGTTTAAAGCATTAGAAGCCATAAATGAGAAGGATATCTCTTGGAACATTGCAAACAAAACTTTTAAAAAATGGTCCTAAATATGCTCAAAGAGCTAAAGGAAAACATGGACAAAGAAACTGAAGGAAATGCTGAAAACATTTGATGAACACAAAGAGAATATCAATAGAGAGATGGAAATTGAGAAAAGGAAACATACATATTTGAAGATCACAGTAAAAGAAATTTTAAATATCCTAGAAAGGTTACACAGCAGATTGGAACTGGAGGAAGAAAGAATCAGTGAACTTGAAGATAAGACAATTCAAATTATCTTACTCTGAGAAGAAGAAAGAGGAAAGAATGAAGAAAAGTAAAACATAGTTTGAGAAAACTGGGATACCATCAAGCATATCAATATGTTCATTGTGGGAGTACCACCAGGAGAAGAAAGAGAGAAGGGAGCAGAGAGAATATTCAAAGAAATAAGGGCTGAAAATTTCCCAAATTCCATGAAAGAGAAGAATATACACATTTGTGATGGTTAGGGTCATGTGTCAACTTGGTCAGGTTATTTGGTCAAGCAAGCACTGGCTTTATTATTACTGTAAGGATATTCAAGGATATTTCAGCAAGTTGAATGCCTATGGCTGATTATACTTACATTCAACTGAGGAGATTGCCTTCAACAATGAGAGAAGTCTCGTTCAATGAGATGAAGGCTTTAAAAGGATAACTGACGATTTCAGCAGTCAGAAAGGAGAATTTCCATCTCTACTTCAGCCAGCCAGCTGCTCTTGGGGAACTCATCAAAAACTTTCATCAGAGTTCCCAGCTTGCAGCTTTGCTCATTCACAAGTCACGAGTCAATTATTTAAAAAAAAATCTTGTAACATTTAAATTATCTATCTATCTATCTATCTATCTATCTATCTATCTATCTATCCATCTGCATATATATCCCGTAGCTTCTGGTTCCCTAGAGAACCCTGACTAATCCAGATTTTGGTACTGGGAGTGGTTCTTGAGAAACAGAATCTTAAGCATGAAATTCCTAAGTTGGTTCTGGGATTTTTGGAATTGGTTCTCTGACCTGATTAGATTCAAAGACACTTGATGTGCCCCAAAATCAAGAAGGCACTGATAGTGCATAACATGATTTGGCAATAGAGATATGAAAAATATTACTGCTGGATATGTCTACTCAAATGTTTATAAGAGACAAGCTCTGGGTTAGAGTGTTTTTGACTCCTTAACAGAGTTTTGTGAAGTTAAAAATATAATGATGTTGGCTGGTCGTTCTGAAATAAAATGGATACAGTTTTAAAAGAAAGGGATAAGCTCACGATTATAAATTCCCAATTTAAGCACTGCACGAAGAGCATGAAAGTTTCTTTGTGTGCCTTCAAAGAAAATCTTATTTCATGTAGCTGCAGACTTGAAATTTCTGAAAACCAGACCAAGAGCCTTATTCTTTGAGTGGCTGAATTACCATGTAAACTGAATTCCCAAACTTGCAGGGTGTCTGCATTAAAGTGAAGGCATTGACTGGAAAGGAATGGGATCCCAAAATTGGAACGGGGTTATATGGGTTGATAGTAATAATGGTGAGGACAATGAAACACTGGATTCTGCTCATTCTTTCTCAGATAAACCTGTAATGGTCTGCATTGAGAAATCAGCCACCGAATCTCCAGTCTGCCTTGAGGAATCATCTTCCTGAACTTGATCTGAAAACAGTAACCCTTCTGTGCCTGGTAAACCTGTAATAATCACCACCTGTGAAAAAACAGCCCTGGCACCTCTGTCTGAAGAAATTACTTTTGCTTCACCAGATGAAACTGTGATGGAATACACTGAGGTAGTTGGCTTGTAGGACACTTACAGTTCTTCTGATGACCCACCCCCACAACCCCTCTTTTCTTCTAGACCTCCAACTAGACTGAAGTTCTAACATGCCCCAAAAGGTGGGGTATAAAGTGTGGCCCATGAGAAGGTACTGTACACTCCAAAAGAACTGCATGGTTTTTCCAATTTATATAGGCAGGAGTCAGGGAGGGGAATATGTGTGAGGAGTTGATATTAGGGGTATAGAATAATGGGGAAAGGAACAAAAAGTTGGATCAGGCTGAATTTACTGATAAGGACACATTAAGGAAAGATTCTGGATTGAGTGTTGAAACTCAAGGGCTTAGAAAGATGTCTAACAGTTTTTGTGGACTTCTGTGGCTAGACACATATTATATACCAGTATGGAATGGATGGAAGGGCCAAGATCACATCACAGAACTGTAAGTAAAGTCTCTGATGCTGTGGAGGCTGGTATCTGAAGCTTTGGAGGCTGGCATCCCTCCCCCACTGGCACAGTAGGCTGTTTTGGGAAAAGAAGCAGTCTCTACTTAGGAACAAAGGAAGGTAGGTCAACCAAGCTCCACTTGCAAGTTTAATAAACAAACTTGGACTGCTGAATATGAGCTCCAAGCACAGATAAACCTGGAGCAAGCATAAAAGGAACCAGAAGAACTCTTTCTAGCAGAGAGGAGGTGGGGTTGACAACAACAACAACAACAACAACAAAAACAAAAACAAAAAAAAACAGAGGCTGTGGGAGTTGGCTAAGCTTAGAATGCTGGAACAGGGCACCTAGAGGTAGGTACCAACTGCAGCTCTTGCTTGGCAAACCTGGAGGGCTAGGGAGGGGCTATGAAAAGTTTTTTATTTTTTATTTTTTTTTAAATTTTTAGCAGCCTATTAAAGAAAGCCACAGGCATTTTCAATTGTCAACACTGCCCCAGGTAAGGGCAGAGTTAAGGTATCTCCAAGAGACAAAGTAACTAGTCAGGTGAAGGAGATAATTCCCTAAGGGGCATATCTTCCAAGAAAGGGGGAGGGCATACCCAAATCTCATTCAGAGATTTCAGACCCCAGGGACTGGAAAGCAAAGACAGTTTAGGCCCACCTTCTGCCTCAGCCTTTATCTCAACCAGACCACAGCAGGAACAGGGTCTGCTGAGAATTAAAGGCACCATACCACTTGTCAGAGCTGCAGGCTGACAAGTGCCCCACACTCGGTCAGAAAGGAAAAACACAGAATCAAGAGGCTTCACAGAAAGACCGGCACCCTGCTGCATCTCATTCTCTCACCCCTCCCCCCAGGGAAACTTCATACTGATTACACACTTTTCCTGAGTCCTGGGCCTATTTTGTCTGGGAAAATATGATTGGGGTTGATCTTATCTGGAGAGACCCTCCTCAAAAAAGCTTCCACAGAGGCAAGGCAAGAACCAGAAAAACAAGAGCTAAAAATCTCTGATCAGTTAAACAGAAGCTATGCTAGAGGCATAGAATAAATTGAACTGAATGTCAAAGAACTGACAGAGAACAAAGCCAACCAACAAGAAAAACTGTAGGCAAAAGAAAGAAAATGACCTCCAGAATAAAATAATCAAGGAAATCAGATACCTAGACACCCGCAAAATTTCACAATTCTTACTAGGAAGCATGAAGATACGGCCTAGTCAAAGGAAAAAAACTAACACTCCAAATGAGATACAGGAATACAAACAACTAATTAAAGATGTTCAAACAAATCATCTAAATCAAATCAATGAGTGGAAGGAAAATATGGCAAAAGAGATGAAGGATATAAAGAAGACACTGGATGACCTACAGAAGAACTTGAAAGCTTGAAAAAACAAATGGCAGAACTTACAGGAATGAAAGGCACAATAGAAGAGATGAAAAACTCAATGAAGGCATACAACAACAGATTTAAAGAAGCAGAAGAAAGGATTAGTGAGCAAGAGGAAGGTTACCTGAAATCCTACACACAAAAGAAAAATAGAGAAAAGAATGGAAAAATATGAACATGGTCTCAGGGAATTGAATGACAACATGAAGTGCACAAATATATGTATTATTGGTATCCCAGAAGGAGAAGAGAAGTGACAAGGGACAGAAAGAATAATGGAGAAAATAATCACAGAAAATTTCCCGACTCTTATGAAAGACATAAAATTACAGATCCAAGAAGTGCAATGTACCCCAAACAGAATAGATTCAAATAGGCCTATTCCAGGACACTAATCAGATTGTCAAATGTCAAAGACAAAGAGACAATTCTGAAAGCAGCAAGAGAAAAGTGATCCGTCACATACAAGGGAAACTCGATAAGACTATGTGTGGATTTCTTAGCAGAAACCATGGATGCAAGAAGGCAGTGGTACAATGTCCTTAAGATACTGAAAGAGAAAACTACCAGCCAAGAATTCTATATCTAGAAAAATGGTCCTTCAGGAATGAGGGAGAGTTCAAAATATTTTCAGGCAAACAGACACTGAGTTTGTAAACAAGAGACCTGCTCTACAAGAAATACTAAAGGGAGTGCTACAGGTTGATAGGGAAAGACAGGAGAGTTAGTTTTGGAGAAGAGTGTAAAAATGAAGATTATCAGTAAGGATAAAAAGAGAGAAGAAAAATAAGAAATGACATATAAAATCCAAAATACATAATGGTTGGAAAATGTACTGCCTTTACAGTAATAACATTAAATGTTAATGGATTAAATGCCCCAATCAAAAGACATAGACTGGCAGAATGGACTTAAAAACAGGACCCACCTATATGCTGTCTACAAGAGACTCACTTTAGACCCAAAGACAAAAATAGCTTGAAAGTGAAAGGTTGGAAAAATATATGACATTCAAACAACAACCAGAAAAAAGCTGGGGTAGCTATACTAATATCATACAAATTAGATTCAAATGTAAGACAATTAAAAGAGACAAAGAGTATAATAATAAAAGGGGTAATTCATCATAAAAACATAACAATCATAAATATTTATGCACCAAGCCAGCATGCCCCAAAATACATGAAGCAAACACTGACAACACTTAAGGGAGAATTAGACAACTCTACAATAATAGTTGGAGAAAGAGGTCTAAGGGTTTGCTCTGGTGGTTAGTGAAGAATGGACCAAAAAATAGCCTACATCACCTGAAGCTGAATTCCAAAACTTCCCTAGTATAATGTGGATGAGGGGATCCAAAGGCCTAGAGAGAATGGAAGGTTAAAATGGATTTGTCATGTGAGGCATGCACACCTACCACAGGAATGTCCAGAGAACACACTTTTTGGCAGGACTGTGAGTAATAAATTTGTGAAACTAAATCCACCATCCCTGAAGAGCTCTGTGGTTGCTCTTTTCTGTAGGTCAGATATTATTTTGGGAAATACTGTCACTGACCTTGGATTCTTAAACACAATGGGGATGATCAGATTCTGGGCTGGCAGAAGCTAAGTGGCAGCACATTATCAACAAAAACAAAGTGAATGTGGTTACAATAATGGACAGAGTCAAAGCAGTAATCAAAATAGTCTGACTGGAAGAGACTAAGACATTGACTAGTAAGTCATGGGGCACCTATAAGTGAAATAGACAGGAATCCTACTAAAATCTTACTTGATCTGTAAAAGCAGGTGAGTTCTAGATCAAGTCAACAAAAGTGTAACTTGAATTACAAAAACAGAGAGTCACAGCTGCTTAATCAACTCCCAGACTCTAGACAGTTTACAGACCCAGAGCCCCTTGAATAAGGGGAAGGCCAGGCCCCTTGGGGAAGAACTTTGTCACACTGTCAAAAATTTACATTGTTAATCTTCCTCCCAGCCTTCCTCAAAGAAACCTACGGCCTTTTTACAGGGTAACTGTGTACTGGGGAAAAGGAAATGATGAGATATTTCAGGCATTATTAGATACCAGCTCAGAAGTGACATTAATTTCAGGAGACCCAAAACATTACTGTGGCCCACCTGTTGGAGTACGGGCTTGTGGAGGTCAGGTGATCAATGGAGTTTTAGCCCAGACCAGGCTCATTGTGGGATCAGTGTGTCCAAAGACCCATTCTGTGCTTATTTCCCCAATTCTGGGATGCATAATTGGCATAAACAAACTCAGCAACTGGCTGAATCCCCACATTAGTTCCCTGATTTGTGGAGTGAGGGAGTGAGGGCTATCATGGTAGGAAAGGCTAAGTGGAAGCCACTAGAACTGCCTCTACCTAGCAAAATAGTACATCAAAAGCAATACTGCATTCCTGGGGGATTGTAGAGATTAGTGACACCATCAAGGTCTTGAAGGATGCAGGTGTGGTGATTGCCACACCACATCCACATTCAACTATCCTATTTGACCTGTGCTGAAAACAGATGGATCTTGGAGGACGATAGTGGATTATCATAAACTTAAGCAGGTGGTGACTCCAAGTGCAGCTGCTATTCCAGATGTGATATCATTATTTAAACAAATCAATGCATCCCTTGGTACCTGATGTGCAGCTATAGATCTGACAAATGTTTTTTCTCAACTTCCTTCAGTAAAGACCACTAGAAATAGCTTGTTTTCAGCTGGCAAGGTGAGCAGTATATCTTTACTGTCCTATCTCAGGGATATATCGACTCTGCAGCCCTATGTCATAATCTAGTGTGCAGGGAACTTCATCATCTCTCCCTCCCACAACACATCACACTGGTCCATTATATTGATGATATCATGTTGATTGAACTTAGTGAGCAAAAGTAGCAGTTACTCTAGATTTATTGGTGAGTCGTTTGTTTGTTAGACAATAGGACATAAGTCCAACAATAATACAGGGGCCCTCTACCTCACTGAAATTTCTAGGTGTCCAGTGGTATGGGACACGTCAAGATATCCATTTTAAGGTGAAGGATAAGCTGTTGCATGTGGCCCCTTCTATTACCAAAAAAGAGGCACAATCCCTAGTTGGCCTCTTTGGATTTTGGAGACAACATATGCTTCACTTGAGTGTTCTACTCTGGCCCATTTACTGAGTGACACAAAAGGCTGCTAGTTTTGAGTGTGGACTGGAATCAGAGATTACTCTGCAACAGGTCCAGGTTGCTGTGTAAACCACCCTTTTATCATGCTAGAATTTTCAGTGGCAGTTAGTGATACTGCTGGGAGCCTTTAGCAGGCCTGTACAGGAGAGCTACAGCACAAACTCAGGATTTTGAAGCAAAGTCCTGTCATATTCTGCAGATAACTACTCTCACTTTGGGAAACACTTTTTGCCTGCTTCCGGGCCTTAGTAGAGAGCAAATGCTTAACCATTGCCACCAATTTACCATGACCTGAGTTGCCTATCGTCTACTGGGTTTTGTCTGAGCCACCAAGCTGTGAAGTTGTACAGGCACAGCAGAACTCCATAATAAAATGAAAGTTGCACATATGAGATAGGGATCAAGCATATCCTGAAGGCATGAGGGTTAACATGAAGAAGTAGTCCAAATGCCCATGGCCCTAAAACCTGCCACATTAACTTCTCTTTCCCAGAGGCTCAGCTATGGCCTCTTGGGGAGTTCCTTAAAATCAGTTGACTGAGGAAGAAGAAACTTGGTCCTGGTTTACAGATGGTTCTGCATAATATGCAGGTACTACCCAAAGAGAACAGCTGTGGCACTACAGCCCCATTTTGGGACATCCTGAATGACAGTGGTGAGGGGAAATCCTCCTAGTAGTCAGAACTTCAACAGCGCATCTGGTTGTTCATTTTGCTTGGAAGGAGAAATGGCCAGATGTGCATTTGTACACTGATACATGGTCTATTGCCAATGGTTTTGCTGGATGGTCAGGTCAGATGGTCAGATGACCCCTTCTGTGGATACTAGTAGGCATCTTTCTCTAGTCACTCCTGTAATTGCCCAATGGGCTCATGAACAAAGTGGTCATGTGGTAGGGAGGGATGTCAGTCACCAAGGCAGACCTGCCTATAACCACTGTTGAGTGTCCAATCTATCAGCAGCAGAGACAAACATTCATTTCCTAATATGGCACCACTACCTGAGGTGATCAGCCTTCTAACTGGTGGCAGGTTGATTATACTGGACCACTTTCATCATGAAAGGGGAGGCATTTTATTCCAATTGGAATCGGAATAGACACATACTCTGAATATGGGTTTGCCTTTCCTGAATGCAACACTTCTACCAAAACTACTATGTGTGGACTTACAAAATGCTTTATCCACCATCATGGCATTCCACACAGTATTGTTTCTGGACAAGGAGCCTAATTCACAGCAAATGAAGTACAGGAGTGGGCACACGTTAATGGAATTCATTGGTCTTGCCATGTTCTCCATCATTCTGAAGAGGCTCGATTAATAGAATGGTATAATGGCCTTTTGAAGACTCAATTCTGGTGCCAACTAGGTGGCAATATCTTGCAGGGCTGAAGCTACATTCTCCAGGACACTGCGTATGCTTTAAATCAGCATCCACTGTATGGTGTTATTTTCCCATAGACAGTATTCATGGATTTAGGAATCAAGGGGTGGAAATGGGAATGGCACCACTCATGTTACTTAGTGATCCATTAGGAATATTTTTGCTTCCTATACCTGTAAACTTAAGCCCAAAAGGTCTACCCATCTTATTTCTAAAAGGAAGAGTGCTTCCGCCAGGAGATACAATGATTCCATTGAATTGGAAGTTAAGACTGCCACCAGCCACTTTGGGATCCTCATGCTTCTGAATCAACAGGCAAAGAAGGGAATTACTATACTGGCTGGGGTGATTGATCCTAACTATCAAGGGGAAGTAGGACTGCAACTATGCAATGGAGGTCAAGAAGAATTTTCCTGGAGATCCTCTAGGGTGCCTCTTAGTACTATGGTGCCCTTGATTAATATCATGGAAATCTGCAACAACCCAATCCAGGCAAGACTATCAATGGCCCATAAATTTCAGGAATGAAGGATTGGGTCACCCCACCAGCAAAGAACCATGGCCAGCTGAGATGCTTGCTAAGGGTAAAGGGAATATGGAATGGGTAGTGGAAGAAGGTAGTTAGAAATATTAGCTATGACCATGTGACCAGTCACAAAATGAGGAATATAATGGTTATTCTTCCTTGTTTTGTTATGAGTATATTTATTTATATATATACATAGAAGAAATATATTTGTTTTTTCCCTATCTTACCCCCTTATCATATGTCAGAAGTTGTATTAACTTCATGTCTTAGTTTATGTTATAGAATATCAAGTTTAAGAGTGAATATTACCCAAGGACTTGCACTCTAATGTTAGTGCAGTTCTGGTTATATGCAGGACAGTTGAGTATTGTTAGGTTAAAATATGACTCTTACTGCTTTTCTTTAGAAGTTAAGTGTGGTTTAAGGAGATGTGTTTGGCTGCTAAGTTGACAAAGGATTGACTGTGATGGTTAGTGATGATCTTGTGTCAACTTGGCAGGTAATGGTGCCTAGTTCTCTGGTCAAGTAAGCACTGGCCTGTTACAGTGAGGACATTTCATGGACTTAAATCATCAGTAAGGTGATTATATCTATGGCTGATTATGTCTATAATCAACTAAAAATATTGCCTTCGACAATGAGAGAAGTCTTATCCAATCAGTTGAATCCTTTAAAAGGAGAAGTGATGATTTCAGCAATCAGAAGGGAGAATTTCCATCTCTAATTTAGCCAGCCAGCGTCTCCTGGGGAATTCATCAAAAACCTTTATTGGAGTTCCTAGCTTGTGGCCTGTCCTGTGGAATTTGGACTTGCCCATCCCCATAGCTTTGTGAGAAAATTTCCATAAAAATCCTCATAATATTAACAATATATATATACACACACATATCTATACATATATATACATACATATAGAAAGATTGATGGATAGATTTAAATATGTCTCCTGTTGGTTCTGTTTCCCTAGAGAACCTTGACTAATACTCACATCCAAGATACACAACTAACTCCAAAGAAGATAAATCCAGATAGATCCTCACCACTCCATGTTGTAATCAAACTGTCAAACGCCAAAGATAGAGAATTCTGAAAGTTGCAAGAGAGGTGAAACATGTCATATAACAGGAAGCCTCAATATAAGTAGTTCTTATTTCTCATTGGAAATCATGGAGGCAAGGAGGTAGTGGGAAGACATATTTACAGTGCTGACAACAACAATAACAAAATGCCAACCAAACATTCTGTATCAATCAAAATGATATTTCAAAAATATGTGAGGAATTAAGATATTCCCAGATAAACAATAGCTTCCCCCAGACTAGCCCTACAAGAAATGCTTGAGTTCTGCATTTGAAAGGAAGAGAGGCTTCATAGTTGACTGCAACCACATGAAGAAATATGTATTTTATATAATGTGGGTAAATATAAATACCACAACATTGTAATTTTGATTTGTAACTCCACTTTTTAGTTCCTACAGGATCTAAACAAGAAATGCATAAAATATGATAAATCCATGGTTTTGGACTTGTATAAATATGCACTTTGTGACAAGAACCACATAAAGGTGGAGGGGGGTGAAGGGTTTAGAAACATAGTATATATATGCTATTGGAGTTTTTAAATTGGTATCAAAGCACAAGGGATTATTATAGTTAGGCTGTTAAATTTAAGCCCATGGTTACTACAAAGAAAATATCAGAGGATATATAAACTCACAGAGACAGAAATAGGGTACAATTTACCAGGGATGGGGGACAGAGACAATGAGGAGTTAATAAAAAAATGAATGCAGGGGTTGGGGTGAAAGGGAATTTGTGGTAATGGATGGTGGTGAGAGCACTGCAACATTGTGAATGTGATTAATCCCACTGAATGTTGGACTTGGAAGGGATTATTGGGGTAAGAAATTTTATATTGTATATAGGTTTCCACATTTTAAAAAAAAAGGAGAGAAAGATAAACTAAGAAATGACAAATGCAGCATGATACTGGATGGGATCAAAGTATGAAAAAGTAGTCTCAAAAGGACATTATTGTAACATAAGAAAATATGGAATATAGAATGTAAACTTTATATCAACTTTAAATTTCTTTAACTTGATAATTGCACTTAAGTATGCTTGTTTGTAGGAAATGTACATGGAAATATTGTTTCCATGGAGTATGATGTGTGTAACCTGCTCTCAAATGTTCAGAAAATAGGAAAATAGATGGCATGATATGACAAAGTGGTAAAATGTTAAAATAGGTGGATCTGGTATCTCAAGGGGTGGAGGTGTGCTGAATTCTCTGTACAGGGTTCGTATTAGTTTTGCAACTGTCCTGTAATTTTGAAATTATTTCAAAATGTATAGTTAAAAAATATGTAAGTGATATATTTTAGTGTATTGTGAACATATGAGAACACCTTGGTGAAGATTGCTTCATGTTATAGTAATACTCCTGGGCCAGAGCATTGGGGTTTGTGGTAGATTGAATTACATACCCCAGTTTAGACATGTTTTTTTATCTTAATCCTCATGTCTGTGGGTTTGAACCCATTGAAAATAGAACCTCTTAAAGGTGTTATTCTTAGTTAAGGTGCTGCCCAACTGAATCAAGGTGGATCGTAAACCAGATTACTGAAGGCCTTATAAAAAGCCAGAAGCCAGAAATTAAGACAAAATCATAAAAGAGGGGGAAAAAAAGAGCAGAAGCATGCACATGCGAGAGAGAAGATATCACCATGTTTACTGGAAAGCCAAGGAACCCCAAGAATTGCCATAAGCCAGCACCAGAATGCTACAGATCCCAGAAGGAAGCAAGCCTTTTAGCCCCTGAAACTGTGAGATGACAAATGCCCATTGTTAATCCAACCCACTGTGTGATATTTATCATAGCAGTCTGGCTAACTAAGATAGCTTTAGAGTTGGAAGGCATATACACAGCCTTGCCTGTAAATGTCAACTCTGATCAATCTTCCTCTATAGAGGTAGTTTCCTCAAAGAGAACATTCAGGTTTTATATATTTCCCTGTTTATCTCACAGGATTGTTTGAGTGTGAATTGAGATTTTTTTAACTTCTAAAGTATGGCAGTTATGTTAAGGAGTAATATTAATTTCAGAGCCACAGAAGCATAGAAAGGAGTGGGTCCTGCCAGCAACTCCTATATGCACATCACTGCTGTCAAGGGGAACAAAGGCAGACAGTCTTGACTGATGCAGTGCAGGAGCTTCCTCATTACCAGACAATGCATGCTCTGTCAATGGTGAGTGAAGAACAACGCCTTGGTTACCAAGAACGAGGATTCTTTCTATTTTTAACTTTACTTTGAAATAATTATAGATGTATAGGAAGTTGCAAAGAAATGTACAAGGAGGTCCCTTATGCCCTCATCCAGCCTCCCTGATATTAAAATCTTGTTAATACAATATAAAAAAAATAGGAAATTGACATTGGATACAATCCACAAAGCCTATTGAGATTTCTCCAGTTATATGTATACTCATTTGTGTATGTGTATGTTTGGCTTTGTGCAATTTTGTCATACGTGTAACCTCATGTAACTACCGCACAATAAGAATGCTTAACTACTTTATCAACCAAGCTTCCCTGCTGCTACCCTTTATCACCACATTCACTCCTCCCTCATTATCCTTAAACCTTGGCAACCACTAATCCATTCTCCATCTCTATATGTATGTTATTTCATGAATCTTGTATAAATGGAACTTTGCAGTTTACAACCTTTGAGAGTGGCTTTTTTCACTCAGCATAATTTCCTTGGGGTTCGTTCAAGTTGTTGAGTATGCCAATGGTCCATCACTGTTCATTGCTGAGTAGTAGCACATAGTATGATTATGCCACAATTTGTTTAACTGTTCACCCATAGAAAGGCAAGAGTGTGCATATTTAATTATAGCAATTAGTGAATGATAGACTTTGAAATCATCTGGCTAATTTGACTAAAATAATAAGACAAATCATCATTTAGATCAAAATCTCCTTCTAGGATATTTTAAGTAGCCCACCATACTGTGCTTCCACAGGACAAATATAAATTTTGAGCTGTAAAAAAATGCTCAATAAATTTATTTTTATAATCACACAGGTCAAATTAATCAACATGAGTTATAATTGATATTAAAAAGCATACACTTTGAAATACTCAATCCACTAATCTTTCATTCTTTCATTATTAAGAGTCTTGGTGTGTGTGCATGTGTGTGTCTTTCCAAAGTGATCACCTGGGGACAAGGGCTGACTAGTACTCATCTCCATATCCCCAAGGCCTAGCCCCATATCTGGTTTCCAGATCTTGCCTAATAATTTTTGTTGAATGAAATACAATTCCAAAGTCGAGTGCTCTTGACAGAAGTTATTCTCCATGCCCCTATTATGCAGGCATGTGTTCTGATGCCAGATTTCTTCCTACATGGAGAAGGAAAGAAACAGAGGTAAGTGACTTTCTCAAGGCCCAGAACAGGGAAGAGGATCTAGTTTTTCTTCCATCAGGGCCGGCTGCATTTCTCAATAAATTCTCTTCCTCTTTCCAAGTTTCCCCCAATGTACTTTTAAAAAGTGGTTTCTAAAATGAAAAACTAAAAAAAAAAATAAATAAATAAAACCTTTTATTTTGGACAGAACATCATAAAAACCATGGCTGCTATATATTATTTCACTTGATGGAGTATTTTAAAGACTTTGCACACTTTCTTCTTGAAACAAAAAAGAAGGTAGCCATTTCATATAAAGAATTAACTTCATTTGCTTGCCTCACAAAGACCACTCTAGAGGTTAGCATTGCATTTCACTGGAATCTTAAAACTAATCAACCCTCTAGTCTAACAGGCACTTTATTTATTCAGTACCTTTTCTGAGCATTTTAGGAACATTGGAGATCAATAAAATTGACATCTTTATATCCAAAGACCACTGATACTCTGGAACAAAGATGGTGGCCTTTCTAGATAAAATGGCTGCAAAACACTATACTCCCATATTTTTGATCCAAAGCATAGTAAAAGAAAGTAAGGCAATATTTGAGCATCTTAAAAATAACTGGGAAATTTCACCATTTTTTTTTTTTTTTTTTGGTTGATGACTATGTAGACTAAAATTTAAAAGACCACCGTCCCAGAAAATCAGAACACTTTTCCTACTGGAGTTATTTTAAAGCTTAGAATAGTTGAATGCTCAGCTCAAGTATGTGGAGGGCAAAAAATGTTGCCACCTCCAAGCAACAGTCTTCAAATTTATTTTATCCAGTGTAGGCAATGGCATGACATTAATAAAGTAGCATTGTGGTTTCTTCATCTTCTTGGTCCATCAGAGAGGAATATTTTCAGTTAGCAATGAGAGAATAGTGGATGCTTTGCATGCTAGAAACGCTGTGGCTCAAGGCTGGTGCACTGACACTGCATATCCATAATTTGTAAGCTAGAGTAAATTGAGACAAGAAAAGTGTTCCCAAAATAGTAGTTAAGCAAAATAGGTCTTTCTTATTAGAGGCCTTCTTATTCCTTGCTTTTACTGTTACCCAATAATAAAGACATTAACACTTTTAAATCTAGTAGAACATTGATAGACCTTACTGCTGTACTCAAGGTCTTTCTGCATCTGAGCTTGCAAAATACAACAAGGGGATTTGGGTATGGCTTCTGTCCCTGCCTTCTGCCATCTTCTCATGAAGGTTTCCAGACTTGTCCAAGCTGAGCTGTTATTTTTGATACCAGTTGTCTCTTTCCAAAATAATCTTTCAAAGATTTTAATTTTAAGTATAAATGAATCTAATGGGTTTACATAAGCATATAGATTACATTTTCTCCAAAATAGATAGTACAAAGAAGATCAAAGGATAAAAGAGTAAGATTTACATTTACACTGCATGAAATCTGGTCCAATATGCTAAAAACTAATTCCAGCCCCCAGCCATCTGACAAACTCTCACAAGTTCTTCTCTTCTAATTCAAAATTTCCCTTCATTGGCACAAACTTTGGAATCAATTCTTTGGGATGCATTTCAATGAAATGTTTGGCATGTTTTTGAATGGTGTCTATTGAACGGGGCAATTGCATGGGTATAATATACTGCACCTGTTATGAACCAGCTTAAAAATACCACTGAAAACAGCATGTGATATAAAAAGGCAATTTTACTGAGTAAGAATGAACACTGATAAGAAACATTAATATTTACTGTCAGGGAAACCTGAATCAGGCAGGTGTTAGTATACTGAATGGAGTTAATTCATACATGTCTAGCAATAGATCATCTTGGAATGTATCTCTTCGGATAAAAAGGAAACTTTCTCTCAAGCCAGAAACCAATTAATGCTCTATCGTTGGATTTTAGATCTAATATCATCAGATGATTTTTACAGATTATGCTGGAGAGTATCTATGTATCAGTGGAAATAGTTAACTTTCGTTTCAATTAAGTATCAGTGGATTGATGCCATTTTGTAGTAAATGAATATATATTGAGATTCTGCCCCATGGCTATGCTCCATGGTGTATTCTACATTATCCTAAATTAAAAGTGTGAAGAAGACACATTTTATCAAGAATTTAAAAGTTTTTATACTCTAGAGGAATCCATCTTTTACAGATGTGGAAGGACAAACACAAAAAGAAAATGAGTATTTGTAGACAAATTCATGGAGTCCTAGTTGATCTTATTTTCTAGACATTTTTCAGGTCCCTGTTCTAGCTTTCCATATTTCAAACGGATGACTTCAATAGGTTCCCTCTTCAGGGTTGCCAAAATATTCTTCCTAAAAGTAAGATTGTGTCCTTTATTATATCTTTCAATAGCTCCTCCAATTTCTCAAGGGTAATATCCTGACATTTCATGTCCAGGTTGTTATCCCCAGAACCTGTTTCCTTACATGGCAAAAGGGACTCTACTGATGTGATTAAGTTAGAGATATTGAGATGGAGAGATTATCTGGATTATCTGGGTGGATGCAATGTACATGCAAGGTCGTATAAGAGGGAGGGATGAGGGTCAGGTTGAAATGATGCATGGCCACAAGCCAAGCAATGTGGGCCGCACTTAGAGGCGGGAAAAGTCAAGGAAATAGATTATCTCCTAGACTTTCCAGAAACCACAAAGCCCTTCTTGCTCATTTTAGATTTCTGACCTCCAGAACTGTTAAAATAATAAATTTGTGTGTTTTCAACCACCAAGCTTGTGGTAATTTGTTATAACAGTAAAAATAACACAGTGCCCAAGGGCTGACACACAGTAAGTGCTCAATAAATACTTGATAAATAAATAAATGAGAAAGTGAATGGAGAACATCAATATTCATAAAATTGTGTTTCTTTGTATTTTTCTAGTGAATGTTGGTGTATTAGATGGAAATCTTGTAAACGGGATGACAATAATATAGGGAGACCTTCATCACTGGAACAGCAACAGTTTCCAAACTGCAATTTGAATATTTGATATAAAAAGTCTAATTTAGTTATTCACTGCAGAAATGTATGAGGCATATAAATGTAGTATTGTGGTTAAGACTGCACCTGCTGGAGCCAGCCTACCCGGATTCAAATCCTGTCTCTATTGCTTGCTGGCTGAATAACTCTAGAAAAAATTTTAAACTAACTTGTGCCTTAGTTTTCCTGTCTGCTTAATTTCTATTTAATAAGGATTTTGTGAGAATAAAACTAAATCAAACATATGAAGAACAGGTAGGCCTGGACTATAGTAAGTGCCCAATAAAATGTAACTATTATTATCATTGTTATTATTATTATTATTAAAACATGTTGGGGTTTGTTCTACAGGATTCTAATCAAAGATGTAAATGTATTAAAGCTTTTTGCTTGTAAAAACTGTTAAGACCTCAGTTGGGCTTATTTGGTAAACACTCCCAGCGGAAATGCTTTCATCTAATGCCCTGCAGTTGCTTGTATGTAGGTCAAATTCAGAAATTATGTTTTTCAATAAAGAAAATCATATCTTTTTGGTTTTTATAATTTACCAGTTGCATGAATAAAACATAAATATTTTACAATGAATTTTGTCGTGGTTTTTGTGGTTTGAACTATTCAAAAGAGAAAATTTGAGTAAACAGTAAGTCTAGCATTCATCTCTCGTCTTGCTGCCTCTGAATGAATATAGTAACTTAAAGCAGGATTTTTAAATGAGAAACTGAATGTTTAAATGGAAAGCACAACCCCTGACAGCCACAAAGATTTCAAACAAGGTTTTTTCTACAGACAACTTTTTTTTTGTTTTATGAATACATTGAAGCAATGTTTTTATTGTTGTTTTGACCCAGTGTTTATGAGTGTTTGGAGCCTGTAAGTTTTCCTGACCATTGTGCTGTTTCTGATTGAAAACCTGAAATTCATCTGTTTTACACGAATTGTTCCATTTGATACAACAATCTCTGCAATATTTGATTTTACTGGCTTAGGTCATTCACACTTCTGCTGGTGGTGCTATAAATGGTGATATAAAATGAACACACGATTAACTTTTACTAAGTAACAGCCATTGACAGTGGAATGGAAACTGTAATACATACTCCTCAGGTACAGTTAGTTAAAGAAGATCATTAAAAAAAGCTTGGTGTTGTCTGTTCTGCTTCGTTTCGTTTTTCTTTCATAAATACACACTTTTAGGAAATACATTTTAAGCCCTAATATATATGGATATTGCATGTTGGTTTAGTGGAAAGAATTACTATTCTCTTGACCACAGAGTGAAATGAGAAATAGCTCTACCTAAGGTTTACATTTTATTCTTAGATAACATGATTTTTTTTAACCTCGTGTGTGGAAGTCTGCATTGGGTCTGATAGCTGAAGTAATTCCACATTTGCAAGGGATACACTATGGTTTCATGTAATTCTGCTTATTAATAGTCTGTTATCATCAAATATTCTTTTATGAATACATGTATTTTATTCATCATTCAGTCATTCACTGGTTGATGGAAAAATTGGGGGGATACTTATTTATTCCAACCTTTCATTAAATGTTAGACTTACATTGACAACAATGAATAACACTTGAACTCAAAGATCTGGATGTAATATGTAGTTTCCTTTCTACTTCATAACTAAAAGAATTGTCATTAGCAGGTAAATTTTCTTTTGCAGTGCTGAATCAATGTGGTTCAAAGAGAAGCCACTTTGACTACAGAGATTTTAGGTTTTCAGATATGTTGGGTACCAAGCTAAGGAAGATAATTATCTCCCTGTGCCCTGCATATTGTAGTAATATATTTGCAAAAGAAAATAAACCAAGATGCTTAAAGAAGCAAATATAGTTCTTATTTCCTTATTAATCAGCATGAAACATAGCTTCTTCATATTCTTCTCAGCATGAAAATATTCAATATTCCCTTATTTCTTAAAACATAAAATCAATTAAATTCAATACACATTTTTTAATATCTACTATGTGCAAGGCATTGTGCTACGTGTTACTGCCATAAAAAAATGCTACAAAATCTTAGCAGAAGTTGCAATGTAGAGGCAGCATCTTGAGGAAGAGTGGCATAAAAATCTAGAGACATGGGACTTTCTGCATAATGCGCATTTTGAAGATGAAAGTAGAAAGTTGTAATAGTTTGTATTATAGTAAAACAGCCTCGTGTCTAATGGAAGGCAGAATTTGAAAGTGACTAACTTGGACATTTTGCTGAGGAGCTTTCCAAACTAAATGTGGAAAGTGTAGCCTGGTTTCTCCTCACAGTTTGTAGAAAAATGCAAACGGAAAGGGAGAAGCTAAGAACTGAACTACTGAGTATGAAGAAATCAGAAATTGATGGCTTGGAAAATTCTGAGCTTCTGGAAAATGATTTCCCAGAGAATAATACTCCATGTAAGTATTTAACTGAATATGGAACCAGTCAGCCATTTCAGCGCAAGTCAGGATTGGAAATACAATTATCTGGAAAGGATCTGTGGAAGGTTCTACTATCTGATAGATTCGACCTGTGTACTGCATGCGAAACCAACAAGATTTTTGTGAGTTCTGTATGAATGGAACCATCAGCCTGGTTTAAATGGGACAGAAAATGGACAGATTGAAGGAAAATGACTGCAAAGGCAGAACCATGGAAGCTGAGGTGTGCACTGAAGGCATCTTCTTGAGCAAGAGAACAGACACACCCATGTATGTGGAAAGGGTGAGTGTGCCCTGGGGTTTCAGAAGGCAGGATTTCCACCCCATTGTTCAGAAAGAAAGTTACTGCCCCAGGTTTTCCAGATGCCTGGAGAATTGTGGAGAGGCTCTCCCCTAAGCTTGAAGAGGGTAGAGCTGAGAGCCTTGTCATCATCTCAATACTTGGGGATGTTGGAGCCTTCACCCCATGTTTGGGGTATGTTACTAGAAGGAAAATTGGAAGATAAAACATGTGTTTTAGTCTGCCAGGCTGCTGAAAGCAATATACCAGACATGGACTTTTACACTGGGGATTTATTAACTTACAAGCTTACAGTTTTGAGGCTGAGATATTTTTGGCTATTCAGGGCCTGTTGTCCATCCAAATAAATTTGATAATTGGATTTCTGTCTCTGCAAAGTAGGCTGTTGACATTGTGATTGGGATTGTGTTGAACCTGCAAATCAATATGGGTAGAATTGACATCGTAATAATGTTTAGTCTTCCAATGAAATATCCTTCCATGTATTTCAATATTCTTTGTTTTCTTTTAGGAATGTTTTGCTGTTTTTTGAGTAGAAGTCCTTTACATCCTAGGTTAAATTTATTCCAAGATATTTGATTATTTTACTTGCTATTGTAAATGGATTTTTTTTTCTTGCTTTCCTCCTCAGATTGCTTATTACAGTATATAGAAACGCTACTGATTTTTGAGTGTTGATCATGTATCCTGCAACTTTTTTTTATTTGCTCTAGCAACTTTGTTGTTGATTTTTTGGGATGCATAATGTCATCTGCAAATACTGAAAGTTTTACTTCTTCCTTGTGCCAGTTTGAATGTATTATGTCCCCCAGAAAAAGCCATATTCTTTGATGCAATCTTGTGGGGCAGACAGAATAGTGGGGATTAAGTTGGAACATTTGGATTAGGTTGTTTGCATGGAGATGCGTCTCACCCAACTGTAGATGATAACTGATGGGGTATTTCCATGGAGGCGTGGCCCCACCCATTGAGGGTGGGCCTTGATTAGTGGAGCCATATAAACGTGCTGACTCAGAGATGGAACTCAGTGCAGCTGTGAGTGACGTTTTGAAGAGGAGCAAGCTTGCTAGAGAGGAACGTCCTGGGAGAAAGCCATTTTGAAACCAGAACTTTGGAGCAGATGCCAGTCACATGCCTTCCCAGCTAACAGAGGTTTTCCGGACGCCATATGCCATCCTCCAGTGAAGGTACCTGACTACTGATGTGTTACCTTGGACACTTTATGGCCTTAAGACTGTAGCTGAATAGCCAAATAAACCCCCTTTTTATAAAAGCCAATCCATCTCTGGTGTTTTGCATTCCACAGCATTAGCAAACTAGAACATTCCTTTCCAACTTCAAAACCTTTTATTTCTTTTTTCTTGCCTACTTGCTCTACTAGAACTAGTACAATGTTGAATAACAGTGGTGAGAAGGGCATCTTTGTTTTGTTCCATTTATTAGAGGCAAGACTTTCAGTCTTTCACCATTAAGTATGATGTTAGCTGTGGGTCTTTCATATATACCCTTTCTCACATTGAGGAAATTTCCTTCTATTTGTGTCTTTTGAAGTTTTTTTTGTCTTTAATCAAGAAAGATTGCTGAATTTTGTCAAATCCCTTTTCTGCATCTATTAAGATGATAATGTGGTTTTCCCCCTTCGATTTGTGAATGTGGTGTATTACATTAATTGATTTTCTTCTATTCAATTACCTTTGCACACCTGGGATAAAACCCACTTGACTGTCATGCATAATTCTTTTAATGTGCTACTGAGTTTAATTTGCAACTATTTTATTGGGGATTTTTGTATTCATAAGAAAAATTGGCCTGTGATTTTCTTTTCTTGTAGTATCTTTATCTGGCTTTGGTATTAGGGTGATGTTGACTTCATAGAATGAGCCAGGTAGTGTTCCTTCCTCTTCAATTTTTTTAGAAGAGTTTGAACAGGATTGGTATTAATTCTTCTCGGAATGAATGGCAGTATTCACCTGTGAAGGTTTTCCTTGTTGGGAGGTTTTTGATGACTGATTCAATATCTTCACTTTTAATTCATCTTTTGAGGTTTTCTATTTGTCTATAGTCTGCATTTCTTGTTTGTGTGTTTCTAGGGATTTGTCCATTTCATCACCTAAGTTGTCTAATTTGTTGGCCTACAGTTTTTCGTAGTATCCTCTTATGATACTTTTTATTTCTGTGGGGTCAGTAAATGTCCCCCTTCTTATTCCTGATTTCATTTATTTGCATCTTCTCTCTCTCTCTCTTTTTGTCAGTCCAACTAAGGGTTTGTCAATTTTATTGATTTTTTCAAAGAAGCAACTTCTGGTTTTGTTAATGCTCTATTTGTTGTTGTTGTTGTTGTTGTTGTTCTCAATTTCATTTATTTCTGCTCTATTCTTTGTTATTTATTTCTTTCCTTCTTGCTTTGGGATTACTGTTTGCTCCTTTTTTTTTTTTTGTTCCTGCAGGTGTGCCATTGGGTCTTTGATTTTAACTTTTTCTTCTTTTTTAATATAGGCATTTCGGGATATAAATTTCACTCTCAGCACTGCTTTTGCTGCATCCCACAAGTTTTGATAATTTGTATTCTCATTTTCATTCATCTTGAGATATTTACCAATTTCTCTTGCAATTTCTTCTTTGACCCATTGTTAAGAGTATGTTGTTTAGCCTCCATATATTTGAGAATTTTCCAGTTCTCCACTTATTGATTTCAAACTTCACTCTGTTATGGTCAGAGAAAGTGCTCTTTAAAATTTCAATCTTCCAAAATTTATCAAGCATTGTTTTGTGACCCAACATGTGGTCTACCTTGGGAAATGTTCCATAAGCACTTGAGAAAATTCTATATCCTATTGTTTCCAGATGTAATGTTCTGTATATGTCTATTAGATCTCATTCATTTATCATATTGTTCAAGCTTTTTGTTTCCTTATTGATCATCTGTCTAGTTGTTCTCTCTGTTGATGAGAGTGGTGTATTGTAGTTGCCATCTATTTTTGTAGAGATGGCCTTTTCTCCCTTCAATTTTGTCAGTGACTGCTTGATGTATTTTGGGGCACACTGGTTAGGTGCATTCATATTTACGATTGTTATTTCTTCTTGGTGGAGTGCCCTTTTTATTAATATATGTTGTCCGTCTTTGTTTCTTTTAACAGTTTTTCATTTAAAGACTATTTTGTCTGATATTAGTATAGCTAACCCAACTCTTTTTTGCCTACAGTTTGTGTGGAATCTTTTTTTCCAATCTTTCACCTTCAACCTATTTGTGTCCCTGCATCTAAGGTAAGTCTTTTATAGACAGCATATAGATGGATCATACTTTTTAATCCATTCTGTCAAGCTGTTTGTTTTGATTGGAGATTTTGATCCATTAACATTCAATTTTATTACCGTAGAGGCAGGGCTTACTTTAACTATTTTATCCTTTGGTTTTTATATGTCATATCTTATTTTTGTTTCTCTTTTTATGCTTTTAGTTACGCTTACTGAAAATTTTCATTTTTACACTCTGTTCCAAGCCTCTGTCTCTTGTCTTTTCCTTTCAGCCTGCAGAACTCCCTTTTGTGTTTCCTGTATGCCTGGTCCCTTGTTGACCAACTCTCTCAGTTTCTGTTTATCTGTGAATATTTTAAACAATTGGTACAATCTCAGTAATTATATTGCTCTCCCTTATATGTTACTAATTGCTTTTCTCTTGCTGCTTTCAGGATTCTCTCTCTATCTTTGGCATTTGACATTCTGATTAGTATGTGTCTCGGAGAAGATCTATTAATATTTATTTTATTTGTAGTATGTTGTGCTAATTGGTCATGTACATTTATGTCTTTCATAAGAATTGGGAAATTTTCATCCATTATTTCCTCAAATATTCTTTCTGTCCTTTTCCCTTCTCTTTTCCTTCTGTGACACCCATGACATGTATGTTTGTGTGCTTTTTGCTGTCATTCATTTCCCTGAGATTGTGCTCAATTTTTTTCCATCCTTTTCTCTATCTGTTCTTCTGTCTGTGAGATGTAGATTGTCAGCCTGTTTGTCCTGCTCTTCCCTATATACTGTACAATGGTCTTCTGGCCTCTATATCCCCCGAAGAGTTGTTTTAGGCAGTTAATGCCCATCTACTAGCTGTTTTTGGAGGAGTGAGCACTGTGGCCCCCTACTCAATCATCTTCCCCAGCTAATTCTCTTTCAGCTGATTTTTTTTTTTTAGCACTTCTTTTGTGACAGAAATTGAGTAGGACACACATGGAACAATAGAGAATAGATCCGTGTTTTAACAAAAGTTACATTTTGGTAGAGAGCCAGATAATAAGTGAGCAAATGAGCAAATAAAATGATTTCAGATTCTGCAAAGTGCTAGGAAAGAAACAGGATGCTCTGGTGGTATATGATAGGCACAGAGATAGCTACTTCAGTGGCCCTTTAGGCAAATGAAACAAGAGCAACAACTAAATTAGGAGGGGATAATGGGAAATAATGAGGAATATAAGAATGCAATGATTGTGAGAGGCATTCTGGAGATAGAGTTTGCAGAAAAATTTGGTAATTTATTAAGTCCACAGGGAAAAAAAGAAAGAAGATGCCAAAATGACTGATGTGGAAGGCTTGGGTTGCTGGGAGCATGGTAGACCCTTTAGCAGAGGTAACTAAGCTCAGAAAGAAGGAATTTCTAAGATGAAAACAGACTGTGGATACCAGTTGTGAATTTAAACTACAAATAAGACACAGAGATGGAGATGTCCAGTGAGCAGGGGGGACATATATGCCTGGAGCTGGGGAGAGACACTGCAGGTAGAGATACTGACTTGAAAGTTGATACTTTGATTTAAATGAGATTCCTGAGGGAGACAAAGGATTGTGACTGGAAACTTGGTGATAGAGCATGGTGGAGAAGAAGCATATCTGAATAGTGGCTAAAAAGGCCAAAGGGAAACCTGGGTGGTGGAAAATGGAGCTCAGTTTTGATAAGCTGTCATTTGGGAAGCCAAAGAATACGGACTGGCTACTTTCTGTGAGCTCTAACACTCCCTACCTTAGTGATCCTGAATATTATATTTTACTTCTCTCAGTTTCATCATTTGTAAAATGGAGGAAATAAATTTTATATTGGTTGGAAATTTGGGAGAAAATTGAATGGCATGACTTATTGAAGCATGTCTAACTGTGTTTGGGAAAGAGAAGGGGCCCTGGGTTAGTTCCTATCCTTTTCTAGCACTGTTACCCAGGTTTTTCCCACTTCAACACTGATCTAGTGAATGCCTCCTATTTGTTACAGCTGTTATGTGGATCTTGTTGAAACAATTTTCTTGAGAGCCAGATCCAAACCCATCTCTCCTTTAAACAGTTCCTGACTATCCCAGCCTTTTCTGAATTGCTACATCATATATTGTTTGTCTTACTCATGTGGTTCACATTTTATCTTGTATGTCCTGACTCCTTACCAACTACCAGTCACTTGATGACAGATGCTGTCCAATTTATTTTGATTTCTAGTATCTTTCAGAGTGCCCCATTCATAGTAGAAATCTAAGAAAATAAATATCTGTACTGATGATACTTTTAATACAGTATAAGTTCTCTCATTTGACCCAAATAGGACCCATAGTTAGAGAAGTTAAGAAGACTGCTATAGGTGAAACTTACATAAAATTTAACATATATGTCTGAAAATGTTTATGTCACCTTTAAACAACACATGCAGAAAATACCAGGAAGGTAATCCTGAGCAAATGATCCTGGCATGGGTGCTGTTAATCTCCTCAGTACGTAGGAGGGCTAGCTGAGTTTAAACAGCCAAGAATGGAGTGTAGAATAACATCTCCGATGTTATTTGGACTCAAAAGTCCAGCATGACTGTGGACTCCTTAGTTTTGCTTAATCCCTACCTCATATCCAATCGTCACACACTTTTTTCTTTTCCATTTTGGCAACCTTAATTACCCTAATTTTGACACCTGTCACCTAACTAGTCCTATAGAAATTGCAAAGTGATTGATCTCCCCACTTCTGATATCTCCTTTTAATAATTCATTTTCCACACCACAGCTCTTTAAATCTGTAAGTATTAGAGTTGATACATCTTCCCATCGCATCATCCTCTTCCTTGCAGTGAGATCTGACCGTTGATATGCTGAGCTGGGCCCCAGTCAACATACTGGTACTGTGTGTCTTTGGGCTCTAAACACAGGTGGTTATTGGTCCAACTGTGGACCCTTGATCCGAACTGGGAACACAGAGTAATCTCTCCCAGGTATTTAGAATTGGATAAAGACTTTGGAGTTGTGAGCCACAGGTGGCTTTCATTTCTCATGACAGCCTTCTAAATGAGACATTTTACCAATGAAGGCTTTTAGTTGAGATGATGAAACCTTCTTAGTTCCTGCCTCTCTCTAGGTGTTATTTTCCAAATCTTCATATTTTTTTCTCTTAAGTTAGCTAAAGCTAATTTCTGTATTGCAATCCAAGGAATACTAAGCATTTGTTTATCCTGAGTAATAAATGCAGAGTCCTAATTAAGCTGGTATCCTCAGGAAAAGTATTCAGTGACTTTCTTAATATCTATTTTCAAAATTCCAAATCCTTATCCACAATATTGAGGCCTTGCATCCTCTCCTTTAAAGCTCTGTTGTGACCTTATTCCCCTTCACTTTTTTTCACACATCTTTAATTATTACCATGTGTGAGTCTAATACAGCCCTACAGAGATGCTTTTAAGAGTGTGGGTCTTGGTGTCACATTGATTGCCTAAATGTAAACCCTTGTATTGCAACTTACTGTGTGAGTGACCTTAACAAGCTACTTAAAGTCTTTGTGCTGTGCATCAATTTCTTAAAATCTAAAATAGAGGTGATGATGGGGCACCTACTCATAGTGTTATTAAAAGATCAAATTAGTTAAATTCAGTGAGGGCTTAGAGTAGTTTCTGGTGCATAATGAATATCACTCTGATTATTACTATATGTTCCTGAATTATGCTTTGTATTCTCCAACCTCTGAATTTCATCCTGTTGTAAACTCCTCACAAAACTTAATTATAAATATTACTCAGATGCTGCTCAAATGCCACCTCTGCCAAAGAATCCCCCAGCACCCCCACAATTAAGTAACCTCTCCTTCCAAGGAACTCCCATGGTACGTCATAGCACCTCCTGCCTCAGACCAAGTCCATGCACTACCTTGCTTGATTGTTATATATGTGTGTTCCAGTTTGCTAATGCTGCCATTTTGCTAAATACCAGAAATGGATTGGCTTTTATAAAGGGGGCTTATTTGGTTACAAAGTTACAGTCTTAATGTCATGAAGTGTCCAAGGTAACACATCAGCAATCGGGTACCTTCACTGGAGAAAGGCCATTGGCATCCAGAAAACCTCTGTTAGCTGGGAAGGCACATGGCTGACATCTGCTTGCTCCCAGGTTGGGTTTCAAAATGGTGCTCTCCAAAATGTCAGTGTCAACTTTCAACAAAAGTCTTTAAAATGTCTCTCTAGTGGCAGCAAGCTCTGAGCTCCTTCTGTCTGAGCTTCTATAGGGTTCTGGTAAACGAATCAAGATCCAGGCTGAATGGGCAGGGCCACACCCCCATGAAAATAATCTAATCAAAGGTATTACCCATCATTGGGTGGGTCACATTTCCATGGAAACAACATAATCCAAAGATTCCAACCCAATCAACACTAATACATCTGCGTCTATAAGATTGCATCAAAGAACATGGTGTTTTGGGGAACATATTACATCCAAACCGGCACAATATGTATGCCTTATTTTTTTTACTAATTTACTCTAAACTCAGAGGCTATAACATCTACATGAGATCTGTTTTGTTTTCTCTGCACTCAGTATAATGCAGTGAACTTAGCAGGCATGTACACACAAAAAGAAGTTTTCTAAAAGAATAGCAAGGGAGAAATGCTTCACATGTTGCTCTTAGTCTGGCCATGTGAAAAAGAAAGTGTCTAGATATTATCTTCTTTTGACAAAGGAGGGAAATGCCCTGCCCAAATATATCCAATGATGTAGTCACATATCAGGGGTTGGAGATCTGGTATAGATGTCTTCTTTCAGAGTGTTTTGTGCTAACACATGCCATTTCTGAGTTTGGCCTTTAGGTCAGCTAACAATTGATGCACTTAGGTACGGTGAGGAATTGAGGAAGCAGCAGTTATTGCAATTAGTCTTCAACCTTGCATAAAATTTTGCAATTTTAAGTGTAGATTAGAATGCAAACTTTGGAAGACTGTGGAGAGAGATTTGTTCTGTGGAGCATGATTTGTTCTGAAATGAGGAAAGTGAAAATAAGTTTTTTTTTGCCCTTTCCATATAGAAAATTCACATATCCTTTAATCTTTTACCCTTCCTTCTATTGTGACCCAAGTTTTGACAGATGATGGAATGCATTGCCAATCTCTGATTGGGATTCATGAGTACAGTTGCTTAGTAACCCAGGAGTGAAGAGATTTGCAGGTCAACACTTAAATTCAAGAATAAGATGCCACAGAGCAAGCATGTACGTGCCCACTATATTCAAATGGCTGAAATCCTTCCATTTCCTTAGCGCTAAAATCATTCCAGTTTGATAAGGAAAAAAAAAAAAAAAAACACTAAATTTAAGATCCCCTTGTCTCCTTAGCAGATCTTTCTTTTTCTGCATCTTCTCAGTGCGAGTCTTGAGCAAAGCAAACATTTGAAAAGAACACTCCATTAACCTTTAT
Source organism: Choloepus didactylus (assembly GCF_015220235.1). NCBI lineage: Eukaryota > Metazoa > Chordata > Mammalia > Pilosa > Megalonychidae > Choloepus > Choloepus didactylus. The sequence continues at coordinate 23,752,544 of NC_051310.1, forward strand.
TATATATCATTTAAATATAATTGGGGATATATTTCCTCAATATTATTTGGGATATGCTCCCATAATGCAGTCATGGTTTGGAAAAGATGAAGTCATACTAATAAGGTGGTGTTTGAATAAAAACTTATAATCCAATTAAATATACATAGACAGATGGGATGCAATGTTGACCTGTGCCCTTGGTTGGCCTATGTTAACAGGAAGATGATTTTTATATTCCATGTTTGTTCATGCTATCTTATTATTGTGCTGCTAGATCATTCTCCTTTTAGAATTTGTAATAAATACTAACGTTATTTATAAATAGGCCTTCAAAATCTCTTACTTTCCTCTTTCTTTTCTATAATCCTGTTGGTCTCTGAAATCTTTCCTTGCAACAACATTGGTTAATTTTATTATGAATCATCATATGGGGGGATTTCTATGCTGATGGTGTTTTACAGGTCACTTGTTCTAATATGAATCTAAGAATTTTAGCTGTGCAAATGTGCAAAGAATTACTGACTGAAATCATTTTGTTGTGATAAAAACATGGTTTACACCTTAAATTATGAAGGAAGCCTGATTTATTCCCCAGATGGCTTGCTATAGCTTAGTAGTCTCGAATTGTTATAGATAATAGCTAGAGCATCCTCAGTTCTTGAGAGAGGAAGCTCTTGGTTGAATGGTGACATTTTGGTCACTCCCATATGATATTTTGCATTTTACTGAAGATGCTTCTACTTATAACTACTGCCCTTTCCACTCTGCTTTCAAGTTTTTACTCTCCATTATATTCCCCATCAGGAGAATACCCTGGTTGTTTCTGTTTCAACAGAACATTGGCCCCCTCCCCACTATTCCAACAAAGATCCAGACTTCAGTACATATAAAGTTAAGTGCAGTGATAAAGTAAAACAGCATTTTCAAGACTTTATCCTTTCTCTATATGACTAATAAGTAGTGCTATACACACACTGCTCACACATTTCCAAACGTTAATTTATCAATAAATGTTGACCTTCAACAAAGTCATCCTGAGAGGTTTACTCTAGTTATTGCATTCGTTCATTCATTCAACAAATATATATTGGCCACCAGTAGCATCACAAGCACTGTGAAAAGTTCAAGTGCTATAATGGCATGAAAGAGAGATAGAGAGTCTGCCACTGAGAAGTACAAACTATTTTGGAATTTTCATTTTGGTTTGCTCTCAATCTCAGCTTTTGAATAACGCAAGAGAAGTGCATTCATTTCTTATTTTTTTTAATCCAAAACAGTATTTGTCATCTTAATCTTCTTATGCACTACCATACTTTTATTAAATGAATTTTGTCTTTCTAAGTAATCATCAACCAAAACTGCAAACATTTGACACATACGGCTGGGTGCATGTGTGTAGGAAAATAGTGTAAACATCAAAATCCTTTGAAATCTGATAGTACAATGAGCCAAGCACTCATTTTGTTATAAATTTTGGCTTCCTTCTTTAGTAGTCCGGGCTAAGAAAATGACAACAGCATTTATCACATAGTCATTCCAATCATAGAATGCTGATTGACTTCCCACTGTGTATAAGGTACATTCTAGGTTCTGGGAAAGGACACTAATTAAAGAACATACATCCCCTTCACATAACTAGCTTAGACTCCAGTGGGAAAGAGACACAAATAAACAATATATCAGGGAGTAAGGCGGGACAATTGACATGTAAATAATGTATTGTGGGAGAATTGCGACTGGGGAAAGTGAGAGAACAGATCATAGAGGAGAGAACATCTGAGTTTTGCCCTGGAAGATGAGAAATTCTTATGGGTCAAAAATGGGGAAACAACATCTGAAACTGAGTAAACAGCTTGAACATAAATAACAATCAGGGGACCAGTCTAGGCTTATCCCAATTGTTGAGGGGAAAACCAAGGAGGTCTGAGCAAGGGCAGGGGAGCTGGTGATAGGACAGAGGGGGTCTCTTAGTACATTAGATACAGAGGAGAGAGAATATTAATGACATTAAGGTTCTACTTCTGCTTATCCCAGTGCCATCCTACCTCACTTTTCTTTTCCCTGGGTTACCATAAATTAGAATCAATCACCTACATTCAATTTAGCATTAGAATGAATAGAATCTCATTTCCTCTTTATCTTGTAAATGTGCTTCATAGGTTCATAGGGACAATAATTTGTATTGGTATTTCTTTTTTTTTTTTAATTATTATTAAATTCAGTTTTATTGAAATACATTCACACACCATACAATCATCCATGATATACAATCCACTGTCCACAGTATGATAACATAGTTATGCATTCATCACCACAATCTATCTCTGAACATTTTCCTTACATCAGAAAGAACCAGAACAAGAATAAAAAATAAAAGTGAAAAAAGAACACCGAAATCATCCCCCCATCCCACCCCATTTGTCCTTTAGTTTTTATCCCCATTCCTCTACTCATCCATACACTAGATAAAGGGGGTGTGATCCACAAGGTCTTCACAATCACACTGTCACCCCTTGTAATCTACATTATTATATAATTGTCTTCAGGAGTCCAGACTGCTGGGTTGGAGTTTGGTAGTTTCAGGTATTTACTTCTAGCTATTCCACTACATTAAAGCCTAAGAGGTGTTATCTATATAGTGCATAAGAATGTCCACCAGAGTGACCTCTGACTCCATTTGGAATCTCTCAGCCACTGAAACTATTTCGTCTCATTTTGCATCCCCCTTTTGGTCAAGAAGTTACTCTCAGTCCCACGATGCCAGGTCCACATTCATCCCCGGGAGTCATACTCTGCATTGCCAGGGAGATTTACACCCCTGGGAGTCGGGTCCCACGTAGGGGGGAGGGCAGCGAGTTCACCTGTCGAGATGGCTCAGTTACAGAGAGAGAGGGCCACATCTGAGCAACAAAGAGGTACCCAGGGGGAGACTCTTTGGCACCATTACATACAACTTTAGACTCTCCTTTGTGGTAATGAGCTTCATAAGGGCAAGTCCCTTGCTCAAGGGCTCAGCACATCAAACCGCCAGTCCCAATGTTTGTGACAACATCAACACCAGTCCAGGTGAGGATGTCCAACACATCCGCACCTTCCCCCAGATCCTCGGGGCTGGGGAGGGGGAGGCTGTAAATATGTTTTTTATTATCTGCCCAAATTACTCTAGGATGTGTCACTATTTCACTCCAGCCTATACTAACCCACTGTATCTCACTTCCTATTCAAAGTTCCATGCAATTGTGGTGTTTGAACAAATCAACTGTAGAGTTGTACCGTTTAGAAAATTTAGATCCTGTACCAAATAGATATCTATTCCCTTGGTCTCATATGAAAGTCGAAGTTTTAAAACACAATCAGTTTCAACCTTTATCCTTTGGCCTGGCTTGCCCTGGTCTTAACCAGACCTGCTTCATTCATATCACTAATTGAAGTCTGGGCTCTTTTTCAGCTTTTTTTTTTTTTTTTTTTTTTTGACAGTGGCTGTATGCACTGTGTATTGGTATTTCTTAATGCATATATTATTTTGTGATTAGTAGCTATAACTGTAACCCCAACATCCAGGAATAATATATAGATATGGAGAGAACCACTGACCTTTTTAACTTTTGGCTAAAAAACAATCATGAAGGCCTAAGGAAAGTAAAGCAATAGCAATGCTTTCTTTTTTGTTCCTTTAACAACAACAAATCAATTGGTTGCCAAAAAACAAAAACAAAAACAAAAACAAAACAAAAAAAAGCTTACTAACTATGAATGGTGGAGACAAGACCCAACAAACTACAGCAAATTTCATTTCAGTATGTATTTGATTCACTAAATTCTGTGAAAATGATGCATATGTCATGATCACATTTATTTCCATTTTTCTTGGTGCATACAAATGTTACAGATTTGCATATGGTCTTGTGGCAAGGAAAGGAGGTAGATTGGCATGGGTAAATATGCACAGAGCCAATTCAGATTTCTCAGGCTGGATGAAATTTTTATTGGCCAAAGGAGTTTGGAAAATTACTTGCAAGGCCAGATTCATAAGGTCTTAAAGCTTTGAATCTCTAAGCTAAGAGATTATTTCAGAAGACTCCCTGAAACCAGTTGCATATGCTTTTTAATTTTTTCTTGAGAAAAGATCATTCTATCTTTGTTTCTCAGCAACACATACCCAGACGCACAACAAATAGAAATTGGATTTATTCTGTTAATACTGACAGGAGAATGGTATTGCATAAATAATCCAAAGCATTCTGATCCCAGGCAGCCTAAACTAATCATGGGTGCTACTAGATACAGTATATAAATAAATTAAAGCAAATGGAATATCAGGCTAATGTTCAGTGAGATATAATTAAACCTAGAAATTAAGGTTAAAAAAAGTATATAGCTTTCAGGCAAATACACAAGAAAAAAGGAGACTGCCTTCAAACAAATTATTAAGGGTAATAAAAGAAAAAGAAAAAAAAAAAAAACTGGACTGCTTAGAGTCACCCCCTTTAGGGAGTTCCTGCAGCAGGGGATCTCAAACTGTGGAAGCTTTGAAAATGTCTAGATTCCTAAGACACATACAACATTTATTGCACTCAATCCTAAATTTCAGTTTCTTATAAAAACAGCCTATTTGATGGCTCCATTTGCAAATCCAGTAAGCTGCTAGCCTTAATAGCTCCAAAAGAGAATTTTATTCCCCTTCAGATTCCATCTTTAAATGTACCTCCTGAATGTGTTCCTTACTCAGAGTGCCCATCTCCATTAAAAAAGCACAACCATTTACCTAGCTGCTCAACTGGGAGTCACCTCCTCTCTTTTTCCTAAACCTTACATTCAATGCACCATCTAAATTTGTTACCTCTACCTTCAAAATATATTTAAACATGGCTACTTCTCACCCTCTCTACGGCCACCATCCTGTTTAAAGCCATCAATATCTCTCTCCTGGAAAGCCAACGTCCTAAGTGATCTTCCTCTTTCCACTCTTCAGCACAAATCACTCCAGATCATCAGACCATCTCTCCAGTCTCATGTCCTACCAACCTCCCTGTCACCCTCAGGATTCCAGTAACTCAAACTTCCGTGCCCAGCCTCAAACATGCCAAGCAAATATCTTTGCAGTGGCTGCTTTCTCTGTTTGAAGATCCACAATGACTTACTCTGTCACTTCATTCAGCTCTGCTCAAATGTCATTCTAAGATGCCTTCTCTTTGCCTTGCTGAGGTAGCAACCCTCGCCACTCTGTCTTCTTGTCCTGATTTATTTACTTTACAGCAATTATCACTGCTTGAAACTATTTTATATTTCTTTTCTCTCTTCTTTTTTAGTTTCTCTCTCTTTTTATAGCATAAGCACTGTGAGGGCTGAGGCTTTGTCTTGTTCACAGTTGGGTCCACAACACCTTGAATAGTACTTGACATACAATAAGAGCACAGTAATTGTATTTTATAAAAAACACCCAAGTGATTCTGTTTTCAATAAGATTGTGAAGCACTTATCTACAGGTCATAAAATATTCTGCACCTTCAGGATTGAGCTAGAATGCATAGGGTATTTTGTGTGAAATATTTAGTATAACTATTGCTAAAAATTATAAAAAAAAAGAGTATGTTAGTTTTTGTTTTATTGCTTGTGTCTAAAAGGTGTTCATTCACCAAGAACATAGCTTAAAATTATTATCTGTGCTATTGGAACATTAATCGCTAGGGGAGGAAGGTCACAGATTTGAATAGAATCAGAGTTGGGTGAAAAATTTTCTTTTCATATAATTGACAACATAATTTATTTGAGTGTATTAAGAGACATTGAGAGTGCTGAGATGAAGTGGACTTGGACCACTAGGAGTTTGAATCCTGGGTCTTCTCTTTAATCTCATCAAGTTGTCTGTACTCTCTCAGCCTCAGTTTTATTCACTTGTGAAGTGGGGCAATTAAATTGAGCTCTCAGGGTTATTTTGAAGAATAAAATATGTAAATACGTATTTAGTTAATTTAAGTGTCAGATTCCTGGGCCCCAATCATGACTATACTTACACACACAATCATATAGGCACACACACACACTCAACTTCAACTCACACCTGCCAGGCACGTGCGACTCCTCTAATCTTTTCCCTTAAAAAAGTTGCTCTTCTAAGAATGTCCATTCTGAAGGTATGTCAATATTGAACAAGGTGGGAATAAACATAAAGGGAACTATTTTGCCCTATTCCCCTGGCTGCCCACTTTCACTTTCTTGTCCCTGCACAGTCCTCTGGTTCCTGGGACTTTTCAGAGTCCTTGGTTCATAGAAAGGTGGTTATTTCTCAAAAGTGGGAATATTTAAATATGAATGTTAACTTGAAGAAGGCACATGAATTTCTTGGCAAGTAGAGTCTTTAATACATGTATCTTTGGGAGATATTATTGGCTTTTTCATCAGATTTGACTGGTGCCTTTTTATAAAGTGAAATCTCCAATGGGCAGTTGGCATACGGATTGAGATCTGGCTTTGTGCTACTTTTCACAGGTTACTGGTGCAGGGTGTTTCTCTCCAGAGGCGGTGTGAGGGATGGAGAGTCACAGATGTCACATTCAGAGTGAAGGATGGGGCTGGTTTTGTTGTTAACAGGAGTCATATAATAATAGTTTCATACCTCAGTTGGAGCAGCGAGACATGCACAATTATGGAATATTTTAGCTAAGCAGATGTGCCTCTTCAGTACAGAGATCACTCAATTCTTTGAAAGCTCAAGAGCAGACATGACTTTCTCATAATGTTAAACTTGGGAAATCATGGGAGTACATCAGCATTTTTGCCCTAAAAACTTTATGCCAGCTTGTTAGTCTACACTGGGAGAAATATGCAAAACTCATGATAGCGCCATTATACACAGAGAAGAAAATAGGCTGGAAAATGGGCAGGGATGGCAGGGAGAGTCTGCTCAGCCTGGAGTGTACCTCCAGGGGATGGCATTGAAGTACCACTTTTGAATGGGGCCATAGCCTGCAGTCCTAAAGCATGTGATTGGAGAGAGCCGTTTCTGCAAATCTAATAAAAACCCAAGGACAGTGCTATTTCTGAAAAACAAATCAAAACAAAATAAAACAAAACAAAAACAAACAAACAGAAAAAAACTGTACTAGAGCCCAATTCAATTTCTGGGATGGTGGATTTCAGCTGGGGTCAGATACTAAAACTTTGCCAAGGGACCTTAGAAAGACCTTAGAATATACCCCATTTATATTTGAAGAACGAACTGATTGCCACTTTCCTAGCACTTAACAATTAGACCCAGGACCCCTGCTTCCTATCCATATACTAAAGAAGCATATAATCTAAAACATTTCTCTCCCAAAGTTACTGAGCTGCAGACAAGCAGGCTGTTCTTGGTGAGCTTTAGTTTGTTTTGTTTTTGAATTTTATTGAGAAATATTCACACACCACACAGACTATCCAAAGTGTACAATAACTGGCTCACAGTATCATCACACAGTTGTCCATACACCCCCATGATCAATTTTAGAACATTTTCATTATTCTAGAACAGAAATAAGAATAAAACATAAAACCCAAATCATCCCTTACCAGTTATTCCACCCCTACTGTTGACTCATAGTATTGGTATAGTAAATTTGTTACTGTTGATGAAAGAATATTAAAATATTATTATAACTATAGTCCATAGTTTGTAATAGCTATGTTTTTTTCCCCATATACCCCTCTGTTTCAGTTTGCTGATGCTACCAGAATGCAAATACCAGAAAAGGATTGGCTTGTATACAAGGGGGTTTATTTGGTTACAAAGTTACAGTCTTAAGGCCATAAAAGGGTCCAAGCTAAGGTGTCAACAACAGGGTACCTTCACAGAAGAATGGCCAGTGGCAACTATGGGAAGGCATGTGGCTGGCATCTTCTTGCTTTGTTCCCAGGTTGTGTTTCAAAATGGTTTTTTACCAGGACATTTCTCTCTAGGCGTCTGGGGATATTCTCTTAGTTTCTCCCAGGCAAACTCTGGAGTAGCAAAAGTCTACTTACAATGGCCATCTTCAAAATGTCTCTTCTGGCTGCAGCTCTGAGCTCCTTCTGTCTTTATAGGACTCCAGTGATTAAATCAAGACCCACCCTGAGTAGGCAGGGTCCATATCGCCATGGAAATTATCCAATCAAACATTTCACTCAAGTTAATTAAGTCACATCTCCATGGAAACACTCAATCAAAAGATTCTAACCTAATCAACACTAATATGTCTGCCCACACAAGGTTGCATCAAAGAACATGACGTTTTGGGGGACATAATCCATCCAAAGTGGCACAGCCTCTATTATTTCTTTTTACATTTGTAGTAGTTCATGCAAGAACTTATTTATATTTATAGTGTTAATTGGTAACATCCATGACTTTAAACAACCACTTTCAATTAAATTCACATATAATATGGCACTATTACTTACATTCCCAATAATGAGCTACCATCACCTCTATCCGTTCCCAAACATATAAGTTCAACCTTGTTAATAATTCTGTAAATATTAGGTAGCTTCTCCCCTTTCTCTAGCTTCTGTCTATCTCTAGGTACCCTATATTATATATTTTAAGACTCTGAGTTTACATGTTCTAGCAAGTTCATAATAGTGAAATCATACAATATCTGCCTTTTTGTGTTTGGCTTATTTCACTTAGCATTATGTCATCAAGGCTCATCCATGTTATCACAGCTTGAGGACCTCATTCCTTCTTACTGCTGCATAATGTTCCATTGTATGTATATACTGCATTTTGTTTATCCATTCATCTGTTGATGGGGTCTTGGATTGTTTCCGTCTTTTGGCAATTGTGAATAATGCCACTATGAACATCGGTGTGTAAATGTATGTCATGTCCCTGCTTTCAGATCTGGGTGTATACTGAGTGGTGGAATTGCTGTGTCATAGAGCAACTCAATATTTAGTTTTCTGAGGAACCACCAAACTTCTTCCACAGTGGCTGTGCCATTTTACATTCCCACCAGCACTGAATAAGTGTGCCTATTTCTCCACATCCTCTCCAACACTTGTAGTTTCCTGTTTGTTTAATAGCGGCCATTCTTATAGGTGTGAGATGATGTCTCACTGTGGTGTTGACTTGCATTTCCCTAATAGCTAAAGATGAACATCTTTTCAGGTACTTTATAGCCATTTGTATTTCCTCTTTGGAAAAATGTCTATTCATATCTTTTCCCACTTTTATAATTGGGTTGTTTGTCCTTTGTGAGCTTTAGTTTTGAAGCAAGAACACACAGTTATAGTAAACCCTGTGTATACACTCACCATGATTTGCCATGAGATCTTTGATTAAGTGTATCACAAGCATTGAGTTCATACTTATTATAGAGCTACAGTGTTACCTGCTTAGAAATTAATGGTCTCCTCACAGGGAGGGGCAATGTTTTCAAACTAACTTTGTACCCTCTTTATCAATGATTAATGGAAATGTTTCTTAAGCATTAGCTGCTAGTTCAGAATAAATTAAGAATGTGTTTGCCTCTGAAACTTGAACAAAACATTATTATCAAAGCAGGATTAATTGAGATAAAGGAATAAACTCCTAGGAATTACTCTATGCTTTAGTCCTTAATAATACTTCTCCTTAATCTGATGCCTAAGAACTTTACCAGTTTCTCTGGGAGTAAAATTTGGGAAGGAGTGTCAGTCAATAGACACTACAAAGATAACTGCTTCAACACAGATTTATACATTCATTGATCCATTTGTTAATTCAAAAATAAATATATACATTAGCATCTACTATGTACTGGGCAACATTTGAGGTGCTAGGGAAATAGTAAACAAAATAGTCATATTTCCTGCCCTGGAGCAATATAAATTCTAGTGGATCTAAAGAAGCTGTTTGTACCTACGTCCCTTGATATTCTTATGTTTCAGCTTTTCCAACAGAAAAGTGAAGTGAGAGGCAGATCTTATTTATTTGTGTTGAAATTCCAAACTGCAAGAAACTGAAATCTGGGAGGGATGTTATAGAATATTCATTCAAAACCCTTCAATCACTTTCCAGGTGAGCACAATGAGTCTCTGGAGGGTGAAGGGATTTACCCAAGGTCCTGTCTGGCTCAGGAGAAGACATGTTAACAGCATCCAGTTTCCTGGAGCTAGTCTTTTGCTCTTTAAACATCTGACTGCTTTCATTCTTGAAGAGGTGTCTACTGTCATTGCTGTAAATTTCAGGAAGAACTCTTGGAATTGAAGGAAGCAATATGGATTTTAAAAATAATGCAATATCTCATTATTTTAGACACTTACAGCTGACTCTGATTTTGAGCAGTTTACCATCTTAGTTTCCAGGGACTGCCATAACACAGTACCAGAATCCAGGTGGCTTGAAACAACTGAAATGTGTTGGCTCACAGTTTTGGAAGCCAGAAGTCTGAAATCAAGTTGGCATCAAGGCCATGCTTTCTCTGAAGTTTGTAAGGTTCTGGAGGTGGCTTACCAGTAATCCATGGCATGATTTGGTTTGTGGCATAGCTTAATCTCTCTGCCTCCATCACATGGTTGTCTTCTCTCTCTGTGTCCAAAATTCCTCTCATTAGGATGTCAGTATTATTGGATTAGGGCTCACCCTCCCCCATTTTGGCCTCATCTTAGCTAACAGCACTTTCAAAGATCCTGTTTCCAAATAGGAACACATTCATGAGTCTGGGGTTAGGCCTTGAATTAATCTTGTTGTGGGTTCAATTTGATCCATACACTAACCATGTTTGGAATGAAGGCAAATAAAATAACAGCACAACTTCCACTATATTGCATTTTCCTTGATTACATACGTAATCCAATTCTGCATTTCTTAAACGATTAAAATCTCTGAACTATTAAAAAAATCATAATTCTGAGTAAGATTAGCAGTGTTCCTATCTAATACCACAAGGGAAACTAGTCTTGGTCACCACTTCCCCAATGTTTCCTCACTCTATAAATTCTAGGTAGGCTTACTTCCTGCCCTGGGAAGGTATAACTCCCTCTTGAGATACTAGCTCATTTGAAAGGTATTTCCAGAATAGAGTAGAGATTGTGCCAAATGTTGCAAATCATGTATGATCTGTGCCATGAGACCCTCAAACTATTTCATTTACAAGCACATAAAGCATACTGTAATTTGAACCATGGCCCTGCAACACAGGGATCGGTGCACGATTCAGTCTGCTATGCTGCTATGAAATGACTCATTGGCACGGCCTTCTGAAGTTTTTTCCTGTTTGCATTTACCAAAGCATTTTACTTTTTTCCTTCTTTTTACTTGAAAAATGCCATTCACCATGTTTGATCAGGATAACACAAATGATTACAATATTGTTCTCCAACTGTTGAAGAAAGTAAGTTGTAAATGCTTCTATCATAATTGATTGGCCATAAATTAGGCCAAAGAACAAAAAAAAAAAAAGTTAATGTCAATAGGAGAAAGGCATAAAAAATTAATATACTACAGATGAATAATCTGCTTTTCCTAGGAAGAATAAAAGAAGAAAGGTGGATTTTAATAAAACAAGACAGATATACTAAAATAAGACTATTTTATTCAGTGGCTGAATCAATTTTCCAGAAAAAAATAAAATGTCATATAAGATACCTTTTTGTTACTTTATATCGTCTAACCTTCACCAGTCATCGTCACCATTGCCACAGAGAAGACTGGATCTTCATGGTCTCTGATCAGATTCATCACGCACAACCTCGTAGTGTCTCAGTTCGACTGGCTCTTAACCTCCCACTGGGGCTTCCTGTGACACGGTGACCACCTCACCCTGGTTTGCTTGGGACTTTCCCAGTTTGAACACTAGAAGCCTCTCATCCCAGGATCCCCCTCAGTCACCCTAGTGTGGCCCCTGAGGTTTAGGCTGCCATGGGATCCAGTTCAATGCCCACACCACGCAACCTGCAAGTGTGTGGTGGGTAAGTCTCCATGGGGTTCACTTTAGTCCAGTGGAAGTTGGAGCTAATGGATAAGTTCTTTCCTCTTTCCTCTCTAGGGATTATTGTCCTTCCATGCACTTTATGTGGCCTTTCAGAGGATGGTCCCATGGGACCAAGCAATTAGTTTCATTTTAGGAATGGCCACATGATATTGACCCTTCTTCCTTCCCTTCTTTACTACCTTGTCTCTCACTCCTATTCCCTGGGTCTACTCTATAGAATAAAGTAATGGCACAACAGCCTTATGCCTCAGGATTCTCTTTCCTGGATGACAGGCTACAACTGTCAGCATAATGGAGTGGTCCTAGAAAAGAAATATTTAGGATTACATCTTAGAGCCCCATTACTCACGGCAATAAGAACTTCCCTGCTGATAGGAAAGGGATAGCAATAACCCCAGTTATGATGGCATCACAATTACCAATGTGTTCATCTGGGTTTAGCTGGGATAAGTTGCAAGAGGATGGTGAGGTACTGGATTATACAGTGGCAGTGGTCATTGGAATACGTGAGGATGTTGATAATTATGAGGATCGTGGAGTGAGCTGGTCTTTGTTAACTGCTTTGGAAGTCTTCTTAAAAACAATAGGGTGAGGGAAATCAATTGTCAACTCGTACTATGCTGTGAAACTATAAATTCTTTTATAGAAGTTTTTGGGGACATTTTATTTCCCATGATTGCTGGGCATAGTATGCTGGATATCAGGACCAGGATCTAATTGCAAGGGTGAGAAATGAAAAAGAGACAAAATGCCTGCTTTTCACAGGTCTCCTATGCCAAACTCAGGAATCTTACATGGAAAGAGTGGGCCCTGAGGCCTGGGATGGGGTATGTGAGTGGTGGATACCAAAAATCTCGAAACCTGGATTTCCCTAAATCCTGTGGGCTGGCATAATCTCTTCTTTCCTCTTGCCAGAGAGCATTTCCTCTTGCTTTGAGACTTCCCCTGAAGTAGATGACTTACAGGATTATGTTTTCCTCCTCCAGATCTACTCTTACCTTCCCTCTTTGACACCTGTCTGAAAGCCAGTGTTAGGTATTAGCACAGTCCAAGCAGGGAAATACATTTCCTTTTCCAGAAGAAGATAACTTGCATCCTAAAGGAATTGCAAATTGTGGCTAATACATGACAGCTAGATACAGGGGACATGTATAGGAGTAAATCTTCAGGGCTGCACCAGGAAGGATGAAAAATAAGATTAAATAGAGGAGAAACTCATTCAAGGTTCAAGATTCAATATTCTGGCAAAAACACCTAGAGTTGGTTCTAATAGTCTGTTGGAGTGGTACCTCGAAGCTTGAACCTGACGATGGCTGCCCTAAATAAATGAGATAGAGACTGGAACTTTCTTGATAAAGGATTGATGAAAGAGTCAGACTCTGAGGAAGGTACTCTTAGAATGGATTTACCATACAAGACTTGAGAACATATTCCACCGTACTGTACAGAAGGACCCAGGAGACACTCCCTTCACTAAGATAGTGAGTAATGCACTGACGGAGTACATGGTTAAAAAGCTCAGTGATGGTTTTCCTCTGTAGGCTCAGGTGAAAATAGGATATGCTGCCAGTAACCAGACTATCTCGTATCAATGGGGATGATGGGATTCCTGAACAGCAGGAGCCAGGTGGTCACACTTCACTATCAGACTCAAGATGGATTTAAGGCCAAGAATGGCATAAGGGTATCATGACCCTCAGGGAACTGGTGTGATGCTTAACAGGCCATCGTGTTTCTAGGTACAAGAGGTAGACAGCCTACTAAAGTGTTGTTTGACTTGTATTATCAAAAGATGAGAGCTGCAGAGTAGAAGGCTGGGATCAGCAGTCAGAGCTAAAAAATCACAATCTCTCACTTAGTTTCCAGATCATAGGACAAATGTTCACAGATCCAGAGCCGATTAATTAAGGGGTGAGCTTAATCTTTTTGAGAAAGGATTCTACAAAGCCCCTACTAGTATGTATGGTGAATATTCCTCGACTCTCTCCTCAAAGGTACCAAGGGCAATACTAGAGAAGGATGCACTCAACAAGGTGGTCAGGATGACTGGTCCTGTGGCTATCAGCCAGCCTCTTCTTGACTGCTTCAGTGCTAGTACAGTGAGCAAAAGACAATAGAGGTCATGGATGGAATTGAAAGGACTCATTTCCACCATGACTTATCTAGCTACTGCCACTGCTGCATGGTCAACCTGTCAGCAGCTGAGAGTTCTTGATATGGCACCATTGCTCAAGGATACTGGCCAGCTTCTGGCTAGCAGGTCAGTGATATTAGACCCCTTACATCTTGGAGAAGCCAATGGTTCTTTTTCATAAGAATTGATATCTACTCTGAGTATGAGTTTGCCATCTCGTTTTTAGTGCCTCTTACTATAGCACTTCTGAATGCCTTATAGAATGCCTGTTGATAGATGTGGCATTCCACACATCAGACAAAAGAAACCCAAACTTTGGCAGTGGACATGTGACAAGGTTCACTAGGTTTGGCATATACTGCTTCAACTAGAAGAAGCCAGCCTAACAGAATGAGGAATGGCCACTTGAAATCCAGTTAAGGTGCCAGCTCATGATCTACTTCCTCTACAGATGTGGCATTGATGCCTGGTATTTGTCCTGAATCAAGAACTAATGTATGATACTATACCCCAATAACTAGAATGAAACACAGGGGGAAAAGAACTGCTCATTCTTACCATCCTCCCCTTGACCTACTTGTGGAAATTGAGCTTCCCATCAAGCCCTGCCAGGATTAGAGTTCTGGTTCGTAATGGGCTCATGTTAAGAGACATTGTAAGGCTTCTAATGAACTGGGAACTGGGACTACCACATGACCTCTTGAGGATTCTCATGCCAGGAGTCCACACCAGGCAAAAAAAAAAAAAAGTCTATCTTAATTACCATGAGAGACTAGAGTTGCCATTACTCAAAGGGAACAGGGAGGAGCATGTCCACAACACACAGGAATCTCTGGGGCATCTCTTGCTGTTCTTGAGGTAATGATAAGGATAAATGAGCAATTGTAGGAAACATTGCATGACAAAGGCAAGGCATCTAAGGATTTGTATTCTTTGGTGGTGAAAGTGAAGGTCATACTGTACTATCAGATAAGTAACTCAGACCAGACAAAGTGCTGGCTGAGGGTGAGATAAATCTAGAATAACTGGTGGAGAAAAGAGAAATGGTAACTACTAACTAAGGCCTATGGACTAGCAGCAGAAGTGGATTTTTGGGGTTATTTATTACTCCTCTAGCCTAAATCTTTTCGGAGATTGCTCCATCCTACAACTTTGAAGGGGAACCTGAGAGACTGGATGTATATGTCACTCATTAGAGAAGTGAAGTTATCTTGTCCTCACAAAACTGGAGGCCCTGTTATATTATAGGAGAGATACATTATAAAAGGCAGGAAGCCAGAATTGAGTGTGGGATGGAGTCTTTCAGACACTTCAAAACATTAATTCAGATCCTCTCAGCCTTATCTCTATCTTGTTCAACCTGGCACTGTGGAGGCCTGTTCTGCATGGTTGCTGACCATCTTCCACACAGGTGCAACCTTCATCACACATACATGAGCACTTTTCATCTCCCTTTCCTGGGTTTGACCCTTGATGCCTGTGGGACTCCACTCGGTGTATAGCATGTGCTATCCAGAAGGGTGTGGGAATAGATCTCTGTGTCATGAACCATCCATCCATGGGATATGGGAGTCCCAAATTCTTACTCCTCTCTCTCCTCTGGGTAGATGGTATTGAGATGAGTTAGTACAGCTTTTCTGAGGACTGTCTCATGAGGTTATGAAATCAGTGCCAACTGATAACACTTCCTATTTCTCTCCCTGTGCCCTTCACTACTACAGCCTGGGGTTACGCTACATACCTTGCCTCAGATTCTATTTTCTGGCAAATCCAGGCCAAGGTAATTCAATGTAATCACAATGTGATCAGTAGCAAACTTTAAATGAGTGTAGAAAGTGTATGTGTCCTTGGTAGGAGTGAAAGAAGGGAAAAATAGAGCAAAAAAGACAGGTACAAACAAAGAGGGGAAAATGCTGGATGGATTGAAAGAAAAGAGAGAATGCAAGTTATATAAGTTGTATGTTAGTAGGCTATAGTGAAAAGAATATGGCTTATATGATCCAAATTTAAATATTGTTTCAACCACTTATCAAATAAGTAATTGTGAGCATAGATCTATCCATTCATTTGTTCATTCACTGGTTAATGTATTCTTACATTCAGTTACCATTCATTGACCTCTTACTCTGAGGCCAGGCCCTGCCTAGCTCTTCTGAAGTCACTGATGGGTAAATATCACAGACCTCTGCCCTCAAGAAACACCAACTTTAATGGAGGAAAGAGATACAGAGGAAGATATGTGTGTGTGTGTGTGTGTGTGTGTGTGTGTGTGTATGTATATATTAGATATGTGGTAAGAACAATGATTAAGCTCTGTATAAGAATGACTTTGAAAGTGAATGTCTGGGGTTCTAGAACAAGACAGCAGAGCATGGTGTTCTGAGGTAGGGAGCACAGATGCCTTTGATGTCCTTTGTCTTCATCCTCTGAGTCCACCTGAATTCATCTACAACTGTGGACAGTTGTAGCATGTTGACCGCTTCTGACTTCAAGGCTAGCCACTCTCTTCTTCTCTATTGGAGGGCTTTCTCCAGCACCCTAAATGCTGTGCATAGATGCAACCCAGAAGAGCAGGGGAGAGTGTACCCCAGAGGACCACTCCCTTAAAGGGGCATGAATATTGGCAGACAAATTTCCCAGGCTCCATGGCTTCTGATGGGATGATGTTGAAGGATGTTCCACATGGTTTTTTAGAGGATGTCCAGTGGGATTGAGGCCCAGCTGTCCACAGCAGTAACTCACTCACTAATGCACAATTTCCTGGCACTTCTCTGTTCTCTGACTCACATCGCTTCATTATTGTGCTTCCTTGTCTTGCCTTTATCCCAGGGTTTGTTTTTGGAAGAATCCAAACTAAGATACACACCAAGGCGGAAAACCTATAATCCCTACTTTATGACAATGGCAATGGATTATCTGAGGGGTTAGCAGGAGACTTTTTTTACCTGATTTGGCACCAAATAGAAGCAGAGGAAAACAAATCTGCCAAAAAATCATAAGACACTCTGTGTTTGTAGGAAGCATCTCTTGATGAGACAAAATACAAAAGAGGAATTCTGCATTGCAAGTAGCCTACAACTATCAATTCTGATTGGCTGAGAGACACCTTCTGTAGCACTCTCTATCCTTGTGTTGTTGCCTGAACTCTGATCCATAATAACAGGTCGTCTATCCCTGTCAATGATAAGGATCAGTCATCTTTATTTAGCAATTTGATATGTGCCAGAAACAGTAAAATGTTCTATATGCTTTATGCTATATAATCCTCACAACCTATGAGCTAGATTCTATTAAAATCCTAGTTTCAGAAATGAGTAAACTAAAGCTTAGAGAATTCAAGTCTTCATAGCTGTACTAGAAAAAAATTAGATGAGTGTAAAATAATAAGGCAGGATTCACTTTCAGTAATTAGCAGTTTATTTTCATGTTCCAAAGAGTCTTTTCCAATACCCCTCAATTCAATCATTGTCACCATATCCTCATGGCCAATATCTATTTAAGAATTTATTTAATCCTTTCCAAATACTGGGAAATAAGTATTTTTTTTTAGCCATGTGTATATTGCAGATGGGAAAACATACACTCAGAGAGTCTTAATAAATTTTAAAGGATCATGCATGGGGAATGTATTGAAGCTACGAGAACAGTTCAGTCCAAGACCATGTTCTTTCCACTGCCCCGTGCTGCTGACTCACAAAAGCAGTCTCTGCTCTCTTGCCTACTCAGAGGGTTGGCTTCATTATTAAATTTTTACTTTTCTTTTGTTAATGAATGCGTGTATATGTAAAAATAAAATAATTTTTAAAATCCCAATTACAAAAGGTTATAAAACATAAATTTCCTTTCTAATCTTTTCTTCTCAGAGGCTGAAAGAGTTAACTTGTGTTAGGCCCTTCAAGGAAATTTCTGTTTACATATAAGTATATATATATGAGCTGACTTGCACACTTTTTTACCAAACACTCAATCTTGGAGATCATTCTGTTATCAGCAGCTGTGGAGCCACTGTCTGACTATTTTAAAGGCTCAATAATACTCCACTCTACAGAAATACTGTAATTTAATTATCCAGTCTCCTATTGATGTACATTTTTGCTTTCCAGCCTTTTGCTATTACAAATAATACTCCAGTAAACATCCTTGAACACATACTTTTGAGCATGTCTGTAAGCCTGTCAATAGGAAAAAATCCTGGGAGGTAATATTGTGGGATCAAAGGGCATTTTCAGTTTTTTACTGTTAATTACCAGTTGAGGTATTAAGTCCACTAATTCTCAGGGAACTTTTCTGTGACTAATGGGTTGTGACAGCATTTCCTTCTTCAAAGAGGACGAAGGGCATTTTCAGGTGGAGTCAGTGTGAGGAGTGTTTGCTGATAAGTGCTGCCTGTGCTGTGGGTGATTACTCCTTGCCCCATTTCAGTTCCTGTCGGTTCCCTGCTCATTGTTCCTTAGGGAGCTCCTCCAGCGCTGTCCCAGGTGCGGGAGGCCATCGTGCAAACACACATTCCAGATACCAGAGTGTCTCCATGGGGTGCAGGGAGGAGATTAGTCCAGGAATTGGACACACTCCTGCTGGAGGAACACATGAACTTAAATCCACTGCTTAGCATGGGGTTATAAATTCAAACATCTGATTTGGGTTGGGAGAGGTGGTCTGTAAGCAGGCTGGAGGAATTTGTTTCCCTAAACATCCTTTAATTAAAAAAAAAAAAATCAAAAAACTATTTTGGCAAGTCTCAATTGATTTCTTAGAATGTTCAAAATGGTTTCTGAAGGACAAATATATTCAGGGAATTTTGGCACTTAGAAATAGTATAGTTTTATTACTTTGGCTTTATATGTGGGGCGAATGCTAGTGCACTTGGCAACTTCAGTTTCTTTCTCTTTCTTTCTCTCTCTCTGTGTCTCTCTCCCTCTCTTTTTCTATCTCTCCATCAAATTCAGTGTCCTAATGTTTCAAATCCCCAGACCCCTTTACACATCCATCTCTTTCCCCTCTCACGCTTTATCAGTGGCTGCTAGAGAAACTATTTCCAGGAATCTGTCACTCTTTCTTTCCTCCCCTGAGGCCACCTTTGTACGCTCTCCAAAATTGCAAAGTGAAGACTTCTTTCAAGAACTTTAAAACCCTCCCATGACCTTTTCTTTTGCAATTACCAGCTATGTGTACCACGGTCCCCGGTCTACAACCATCCCAGAGGATGCCAGACCATTCGCTTCCAGGTTTGATAACAAGCTGTCCATTTAGTGTGTTTAATTGTTCTCTTACTTAAATGAAGTTTTCTTAATTGCCTTTATTGGGTTTGAGTCTCTTTTGTTGCACTTCCTGCCCATCCCTCTCTTTTAATCCAGACACATTTGATTTTCCAGCTACTCGTGACTGCATCTCTGTGAGGGACACGTGGCAGCAGGGCAGCAGGGCAGGTGCTCTGAGATTTTCTCCCTCACTCTGCTGCCAGCACACTTCCAAACTCCTACCTAGTCAGCTGCCTCCCTGGTTCTGCCAGAGCATCTCTCCGGGTTGATATACAGCCTCAGGCAGGCACTGCCAGTTCTGAGGCAGCTTAGGAATTCAGAGGAATGTCTGTGACATAGACAAAGCTGTTTTTCCTTCTTGGGATCTGGACAATTTGAACTTGGCACGAATATCTGCATGCTGACACCTCTGTGTTAGATTCCAACCTTCATAGACAGACAGTTATAAATGTTTGGGTTTAAATGGAATACTATAGATAGGCAATTATGATAGCAAAGCATGCTTTTCTGTAGGCATACCATTCAGATGTACTAATTTATTCATCAGTTTAATTATTTAGCAAATATTTACTATGCCCTTCAAGCTAAATGCCAGACACTCAAGAGACAGAGGAGCTTCAATTTTTCGGCACCTGCTGAAACTGACCTGGGATTGAAAATCGAATCTGTTGCTTTGTCATTGGCAGGAAATTTGGGTATAAACTTTGAAAACAGACAAACTACAATAAGGGAGATTATAAACATTAAATTATGAATGTTAAATTATATTTTGCACATGCCATCTTAGTCTTCAAGGGGGTTTGCAAATTTATAGGAAGGAAGACAAGTCATGAAGGCGTTGACAGAACCTATGTGTCTTAAAAGTATTCCATACTGATTTCACATAATGGTGGTAAATAAGTCACCCCAAATCTCTCTAGCTGCTGCTATAATTGATTGATTGGACAAGGAGGAAAATGAAGTAACTCAGAGTTATCGAGAGGATGCTACTGCTAAGCTACTTCTAAAGCTGGTGACTGGGCCACCAGAGATGAGGGGGAACACGTGGGTTGTGGCATTATGCAGACAGCAGCTTCAGTGTGTTGACATTCCTTCCTTGAAAGCTCCTGGTCCAGAAGTCATTTATAACTTCTGCTTCCAAATTTCTCATTCTCATTCTTCACTATCAAGACCACTGTTCCTAAATAAAATAAAGTAATGCAAAAACACAAAGAAAGAAAACAACACCACCAAATTCCTTTGCCTGTGTCCTCAAGGAAAAAGAGAACAAGAAAAGAAAAATGTATTGCTATCACACTCCTTGACTTAAAACATTTTTCATCTGTGTTTTCCTCTTCTTCAGAAGTGCCCTGTGGCAACCCATGATACCCTAGACATGAAAGGGAGAGTGCCTGTAGCTTCTAAAAATAAAGTAAAGTAAATAACCAAAAGTACTTGAGAAAAATTACGGGACTTGAAAACATAAATGAACAAATTCACCTTACCCTTACACCCAAAATTTACAACCCCTTGGACGATGCTTGAGCAGCTCAGGCCTGCTAATTTCTTCTTGTGGACTTGGGCATTCCACAGGCCTTTGGAGACTTGCAGACAGCCAACCAGGGTGAGCCATCCAAGCTGCTTTGATGTAACATAAGTTAGAGAGTAGCAGGTGGCCTTCCCTGCTGTTTATAGTGCAGCTTGGGGAGTTCTGTCAGATGTAGCAGCTCCTCTTTATCTGCATGGAATCTGTGTAAATCACAAAAGAACAGATGGAAAAATAGTCACATACCCCTGTTCACCTCTTAGAAGCAGCTCATAAACCTCCATACACTGCTTGCCCTGCTTCAAAAAACAACCATTGGTGGGTTGGTCACCCAACTGCTATAGGATTTAATCGTTTTGTTTACAGAATATCTAAATTCATGAATTGCACAAAGAGGACAAAAGCAGCAAATGGTTAAACGATCACAACTGTCATATTTGCATATTTTACCATTATATTCCAGATTTAGGTTAAGTCAAAGCAGAAAATTTAGAAATAATCTCCAAATACCTTGAAGAAACTCTTTGTGATGCCAGATGATGCCAAAGGTTTAATATGCCTGTTTTTTAATTGTTGTGGGTTTCAAAACATAACTATGAAATTAGGTATCAATGTTTTTCCTGAAAACTCTGTAAAATAACTGTCTTAAGGATCCACCATATGTCATTTCATATTAGAAACTGTAAAAATTATTTGGAAAGCATTGTACTTGAATTCCATGTTCTTGAAGTGACTCTTTTTGATTCACAAGAAACTGTACTCTTTGCCTTTGTGTCGTTTACTTGAAACACAATGTGCAATCAATTGACTCTATTGAATATTTATACATTCATTTGACCAAGTGCTACTGCCCGGTTCATAAGACATAAATTTCTACCAAGTTTGTGGTAAAAAATAATTTTGCTTAAGAATTTGCTAAGAATTTAGCCAAGAAATGGAAAAGGAATAAAGAACTCATTCCTTAAAAGAGGAACTAACAGGAACAGAAGCAACAAGGTTTGAGGCATACTAATGTCTGATGTGAACTGCACCCTAACATTTTTAGTGTGATTTCTAAGACAAGGTGTTGAAAGAGAGGGAGTTGTAGGTTAGCTAGGTCTTGACCACGGAGAACCTTAAAGCCACATGAGAAAGCATGGGCTTTGACCTGGATGCAGCCAAAGCTGACTCTTCAATGTTAGTTTTAATCTATTTATAATTTTAAGAACAGTACAAATAATACATTTAAAAAACACACATTGTTTTGTCTCAAGACCTAGAAGGCATAGAAGTTGTCCATTTGAGTGACATTATTATTCAGGAATAAAACTATTTCCATTTCCCTAGGGATTGTTACAGTGTGCAGAAATACTATTATGAAAAATTCTTATTCTACACTGATGAACTTATAAAACAAAGACAACCAAATCTTCAACACAACATGAGAGTGGAAGTTCATTGTGCCTAGAAGTCAAGGTTCTTACAAAAGTGTTTCAGGAGTCTTGTCTATAAACTCCAAGAGGGTAGGAAGTGTGTTAAGAAGTGTTTCCAGAATCAGATAAATGCATTCTTTATTATTTATGTCCAAAGAGGATCACACATTTAGGCCAGTGGTTCTCACTTAGGGACAGTTTTGCCTGCCAGAGTTCATTGCTGTGTCTGAAGATGTTTTTGAAGAGCACAGGGGAGGGGTATTGATACTGGCTTGGAGTGGGTAGAGGACATAGAGGACAGTGATGCTGTTAAACTACCTACGATGCACAGGACCATCCCTGACAACAAAGAACTACCTGGCTCAAAATATCAATAGTGCTGGGGTTGAGAACCTTACTTTACACATTTCAAATATTTAAGCATATTCCCCGTTCTGAAGAACACCAGACACGACTCCTTTGTTTCCTCACGTCTGTCCCATCTATTTGGACATATTTGGAAGCATGGCCTTGGGGTTGATCTAAGGTCATCAAATACACGGCCTTCTCATGTAGTGAATTTTTCTTTCTCAAACTGAACCACACAAAGTCCTGTTGGCTTTTTAGTATTTAAAGCCTTTTGGAAAATTACTAACACAAACTCACTGTTTTACTAAAATAAATTATGCTTGAAATGAAAGTATTATTTTTAACAACATTTCAACAAAGTGCTCCCCACTTTTGAATCTTTGTTTTGAGTTCAAGAGTGGCTAAGTCATTTAATCAGAGCTAGCCTGAAGCAATTAAAAATTATATTTCCAGATACTCACATTAAAATAGCTTTTCCGTCACAACATCAATGGTCGTCGAAAAAGATTTTCATTATATGAGATTAGGATTCTCAAAATAGTTATTTTAATTTTATTTTATTATTTGGGGCAATTTGAAATGTTTTCCAGGTGTATCTTGGGCCAACAGCAATACTTACTCTGTTCGTTTCCTATGAGGCAAAGTTAGAAAGAAAATTTCTAAGTGAAAATGTTCTTCTCTTTAGGCATCCTTTTACTTTTGATAATTCTATTAATTAATGGTCTCTTGTTACAATAATGATTACTACAAGGAAGCCTAGCAATTCCCTATTTTCACTGGAAGCTTTTATTTAAGATTGCTTTTACTTTTTCTTCCTCATGCCAAAAAGTAAACAACAATGAAAACACAAAGAAACAGGAATATATGTAGCTTCTGTTCATATAAAGTGGTGCATAACTAAAACACTGGAAGTTCCAACACAAATCATTATCAAAGATTTCCCCAGCTAAAATAATATAGCAACAGCATTTTGGACTATCTTCTTTACTCTTTTTTTAAATTATATTTTTATTGTAGAATATAACTTATATACATAAAAGTGATAACTTTCCAAGTGCAATTTAACAAGTAGTTAGAGAGCAAACCTCAAAGTATATAGGTTACAGTTCCAAAGTTACAGTCATTTCCCCAAGGTGAAGCATAACATATATATAAGGTAATATTATTTAATCTTAATATAGATGAATGGAATTGGTGAACTTTTGATGTCCACCTGCATTCTTTATAGTCAATCCTCTGACAGAGGATACAAGGTAACTGTGTCTCAGATTTAATTCTGATTATGATTTTTTTTAAAAAGTTCCACTGAAATAATATTGCACACCTCTCAAGAGAAGGAGTTTTCTTAGTACTTTGTTTAAGGTGTTTAAATATGGCTGTCTTTTTTATGTGTTTGGGCGGTAATAACAGAGTGATCCCCAGAGTCCTCAAAACCCAGTTATCCACTCTTTAGGTCAGAATTTCTTGTAAGGTGCTCCCTGGAAAAAGGGTTTCATGGACAAATAATAATTGGCAAACATGCTTAGTTCATTGTTCTCTTGGAGAATCTCAGTACACAGTGTAAAATGAAACCAAGAAAAACCTGAGTGATTTTGTTTATCCCAGCAAGTCTCAAAGCTCTTGGATCAGGAAAAGCTTACTTTCTCTCCACCTGTAATAGTCTGTTAGCATGTAGTGGATCTAATGTATCAAGGGAAAAAAAAATCGGAAAAAGTAGTTTAAAACATCTAGTCTCACTCTTCGATTTGTTTTTGTGGTTATTATTGTGTGGACTTAATTGCATCTTAAGTTTTGTTTCCTAACTACTAATTACTTTATTTCTTTTTAGCACTTCCTTCCATTGTGTGGACTGGATAGGAGGTTAAACTCAGATTTTCTCCATTAATTATTTTTAATAAATGGTTTAGTGATGAAAGGTAACTGTTGAATTTCTCATACTGTTCAAAACTCCATTTTCTAAGACATGAAATAATGAGGAAAATACACAAGCAAAGAAAAACTAACAGCAGCATCCCATTCAATAGTTTGACCTCCTTTGTGTCAAAATAAGACATCACCGTTAAGCCCTGAATTGTATTTCCCTCTTGAGAACTGAGAACACATTACACCACAAATAGGAAGCATATTTGTTGGCATAGTCATGACTGAATTTTATGCTTACATGCAGTCATACAATTGTTGACTTTAGGAGAAGAAGATAATGCTTCTTCCTTTCATTCAAGCTACACTGTCAAATTTAGTACTTCATCATAGCCTTCCCTATATTTGTTTCTGAAGACCACATTTTAGATCTCTCTCTCTTTAAGTTAAACCACTCCAGGGGATTAAGTCTCATGGGGAAAAATCAAGGATAGGAGTTTTCCTAAATACCAACTTTCCTACTGCCTGGCCACCCAGTTTTAGTCCACTGGAAATGGATGAAAGAGGGTAAATTGGCATGAACCATCATCTGAGATGCAATAAAGTTAGAGAAGACTGTATGATTTTTAAAAAAATGTATCATTATTCATATTCAATGCTTCCTCTGCACTTCTGTGTACCATCTGGTCCTGATGGTTGAAGTGCCAAAATACCATAAGGAAAGTTGTTTTTGTGGTATTTCCAATCCAACCAGAATCAGAAAGTACCAGAAATCTCTTGAGAAAAGCTGTTGTCATAGGACAGAAAGCCTAGTTTATCAAACCAAAGGGTTCAAGGAGAAAAATGACTGAAATCAAGCTAGTATCCAAATTTAAAGGCTGATCACAAAGAGAATGTTCTGGATTTGGGGTTTACCAGGTATCTTGCACAATAAAAAAGAATAGAAAATAAAGAAAAAACCTACCAATTCCTCATAAATGTATCCCATTCCTTTATAAACAATGGTTCTCCCTCTACTCCTTGGCTTGTTTATTCTTATTCTGTTTTAGCATAGATTTTTAAGGAAAATATTCATGGATAGATGAAGTTATGAAATTTCCAATGTGAAATGCTAGAGGAAAAGAAGCATTGCACAGACTCTTTGAATGGATGACACCAAATTTAAAAGCCTTTGTAGAATACATTTAAAATGATACAGACCTGATTATGAGTCCTTTCATGTCCAAATAATTCTTTTACATGACTTTCTACTTACGTATACAGCATCACAGGCTGTCAAATACAAGGAATTTTGAATCTTAAAAGACTCAATCTGTGCTGTATACTTACTGCCCAGAATGTTTAGAATGGGCTGTTAAACTTGGCAAAATTTCTGCTCCCATTCAATCTCCAAACCATCTGAGATTTATTTGACACTGAGTTTTATTCTGTTTAAGTTAGCTCTTTTTAAAAAAAAAATTCTAAGAGAGGAGTGTAAGTAATGAGTACTATTATATGACTATTAATAGTATGTTAAAGGAGAGAAATTACTATATGTATTTTCTGCTACAGTCAGTGTCCTATTATTGCAAAGAATACGAACTTTTGTTAGACAGACAGAGATTCAAATCCTGGTTCTACACCTGTCAGTTGTGTGATCTAGGGCTAGTTATAAATAGCGCTGATCTTAAGTTTCCTCATCTAAAAATATAAAACCAATTATTTTACAGGATTGAAAGCATCAATGAGCTACTGAATATAATGTCTTGGAGTCCAGCAGGTGTTCAGTCCTCTCACCAACTCTAGCTGTGTATGAGTAACATAAAATAATAGACAGCTGCAGGGCAGTTGCTTAAAATGTTGGCAATCATGAAAGGATGTTGTGATTTTCCTTAGGTTCTTTTTACCCACTGAAAGAAACAAGAACAACTCTGGGGAGGTAACTCACATAATCTTGGGAGGTTATGGGGTAAATGTGAATCCACCCAAAACAAATCTCTTATATAGTCATTACTGATCACTCCCTGTGTCCTCAATCCAGTCCTAAATAGGATTGTCTCCCCCAGAACAATGAAGAAAGCCAAAACAACTCAGGCCGATATTCTAACTAAAAAACATCTTTTTGATTTTGAAGCCTGTATTTTTGTTTCTGGTATATGCACTATAATAGAGTTTGTTGGAATATAAGTTCTGTTCCTAAAACAAATAGTCCAACTAATTTCCTTTTCTTGGGACATTCACTTTCTGTATTCAAATCACAGCCCCAGTAAGAATTTCATAAAAACATGAACTTCAAGGTTATTTGGGGAAGAACAAAATTGATATAACCATATCCATATGGATATATATAACCATATCCACCAAGCCTGTGGTGGATCTAATCTCAAAGACGTTGCTCTCCTGTTTCTGATTCCTTTACTTTATATGATTTAACTTTTCTACTCTTAGTGAATCACTCATATTCCCTTGAAACCATTATTTTTCTTTATACTATTCCCATATAACTTACTTACAACTGCAATTAAGGTGTCATTCTATGAAGCGGCCAAAGGAGTGCAAAACCCTGCCTTTTGGAGAACTTTGCTTGAACTTCCTCCTTCAACATTGTGCAGGCTGAGGGAGGATGTGCAGCAGCTGGCAGTTGCTTTCTTAAATCCTGTCACCCAGCACTAGAGTTCATTGCCCAAACAAAACTAATAGGAGTGTGTTTTTTTTTTTAATGATAAAACATATATACTGTTCTTTTCCTTTGAGCTTTGCGACACTGTCTTATTAGGAATGTAATCTGTCAGGAAAAACAAAGTGCATCCAAAGAGAACTCCATTGTCTCTGTGTTATGTTACCATACTTTTATTAGATGGTGACATTCCCGAGACAGCACCTGCTGTGTGGCTTTGGGCCGCTGGCCAGAAATGAAAGAGAAAAGCAACATGCACTTTAAATCTGAGTGGCACAGCCATGCATTGCTGTAACAAACACCAGGCTCTGAACAGTTGGGAGCTTGGAGGGCATCTCGGGGTGTAGACAACTTGAGTTCAGGGTGGATGTGAATGCCCCAGTCATTGTCAGACCTTTATGAATAGACAGATAGTAGAAATGGCTTTCCTTTTTTTCTAGGTGAATACATTTGACATAACTATGTACTATTCCCCACCCCAACCCTCCATCACTGCATTCTTAGGGAAACGACCCTTTGGAAGTTTCGGGGAGCCCTTGTAGTGTGACTTCAAGTGGAAACTCTTGGTAGGACAAAATGAGTCCTAAAATGTTGGTATTGGTGAAATTTTACCTTTGAGTAAAAACAGTTAAAGCATAAATGAAGAAAAAAAAAAGTAAAAAAAACAAACACTAAATATATATGTACATGTGTGTGTTTATATATAAAATTCCCATTGATGGGCTACCATGATTTTTCTCCTGTAGAGAAAGATTTCAATTTCTTTTAATCCTCTCCTTTGTCAGTTTTTGTTGCAAATGATACAAGGCATACAGAAGCTAAAATCTCTTGAATAGTTGTTTCTGAGATGGCCAGACGGTCAAAATCCATAAATTTAGCTCAGTGTTCTCGTTGGACTCCTCAGTAGGCACAGAAGTGGGAGGGGTTGGTAGGGGAAGATGAGCTGTAAAACCAGTCCAATGAATAGAAGTGGCAAAAATTGAGAGCAACTGCTTCTTGATAATTAATTAAACTTCCAAGAAATAGTACCTGTTTGGGAAAATCAATGACATGTATTAAGAGATAAAATTACAAATCTATGCAGTGCTTCTTTTTGATTAAGGCAGGGCTTAATTCAGTGGAAACTATTGTTCAGAAATGGGAAACTAACTCATTTTTTTTTTTTTTTTCTTTCTAACTAAATTGATGGTGCACTGCTGGTGACTTTCTGGTTAAAGACTTCAGTAAGAAGGCTACTTGGCCTTTTCTCCATATATCTGATGACCTTAGAAAGTGATGACTTTATAGGATTTGACCACATGGCTCATACCACTGTGAGGTAAGTGCAGAGCTCCTGAAAGTCCCAGTGGGGGAACAGAAAACACTATTCTTCAGAAATAGTTACTAGGTCCCCATTGAACATGATTCTATAACATTTCTCCTCAGACTCATGAAAATCCACATTGTTTTATTCAAGTTCCAGTACCTCCACTGGTTGTGTGTTTGTGATTTTGTGGAAGAATAGAGACTTCATGTAATTGGGACACGTGAACCTCATTATATTCTCTTTTGCGTAAAGCATCCTCTATTCTTCTCCATAGGTCAGGACTGAGGTTAAGATAAAAGTAGGATTTCATGTCATGAATGCAGAATTCTCAGCACGGTAAATGCTGTCTTCACATTCCTTCTGGGAATTCTTATCAATCTGATGGGCTTGTTTATGGAGCTAAATCAGAGTCTTAAAAGCCTCAGTATGCTTTACTGAAATGTAGAGTGCTTCTGAACTTTAAAATCAATTGCATCGATTCAATTATAGAACATAAGTGAAGACTAATGGTTTTTTTAATGTTCATTAACTTCTAATTTACATAAGATATAAGATGTTAATATGGTCCCAGAGTCTCTGTGGGAAACCATTTCAGTTGAGCCAGAGAAAATGAACTTCCGTTTTCATTTGCAATGGATCAATATTCCAAAAATTAAAATATATGAACTTCAGCTCAAATCCTACTTTTCTTCCATCTTTTCTGTTGCTTAAGAAAATTGGTGAACTCTGGGTTGAATCAATGTAACCTCATTATCAGCTTCTCTATTGCTTTTATAGGCAAAATGGGTTTTCTCTTAAGTTTTACCAGAAGTTAAAAAAAAAAAAATTGGCATCTACTTGGATTTTTCCAAAGTGCAGAAAAGTCAACAAACAAAATCAAGACTTAAGATAAAGGCAAACCTTGAAATATTTCTAATTTGAATTGCATTCACATATATCCAAATATTTTAGTTTTTTTTTTTTTTAATGAAGTTAACTATTGCTTTGTTTCTGATTTCTTGCCATTTGTTTGCTATCAGCAATGGAATTAAGGTGATATGTAATTAGAAATGATCCTGTTTGGGGAACATCTAATCCTCATGCAGGTCAAGAATGGAATAGACATGCTCTATAAAACCTTTGGTTTTAAAAATGGAAAAAAGTAAAATAACACAAAACAAAAAAAAACCTCTGTTTCTTTAAGTCTCACGTATTATATTTGACTTGAAAGTAGAAGGGAATTGATTTATGTTTAAATGGTACAGAATTTCTGTTTGGGATAATGGAAAAGTTTTGGTAATGGATGGTGGTGATGATAGCATAAGATTGTGAATGTAATTAACACTACTGAATTATATATCTGAATGTGGTCAACGGAGAAAATTTTAGGTTGTTTATATGTTACTAGAATAATTTGTTTTTAAATTATAGGACTATAGAACACAAATAGTTAACTCTAATATAAACTGAAGACTATAGTTGATAGTACAATTATAATAATATTCTCTCATCAATTGTAACAAAAGTACTACACAAATGCAAATGGTTAATAATGGGGTGAGTAGATGGGAACCCTGCATTTTCTGCATGATTTTTCTGTAAACCTACAACTTATCTAACAAACAAACAAAAATTTTGAACATGCTGTGATAAACAGAATAACACAGTTTTCTATTTGTTCAAAGCCATCTCATCCATTATAGTATTAATATACCAAAAGCTGTATTCTTTCATATTTTGGGTGAAATATGAAATATTTTCATTTTGATCTGTCATTTCTCCCACAGTTGTTTTAATAGATTATAATGGGTTAAAAGCATTTGAGCTTATTATTTATAGACATGGGGCTACTGTTATTACAATAAACCTTACTGTCAGATAATAAGAAAAAAATCTCATTTATTTCTGATACACACAGCCAGTGTTGGATTGAGAAAAGTCACATCCCCAAGTCTCCAAACCATTTACACTTAAGGAAACTCAAATGAGAGAAGATTGGGGGGGAGCCTAGTGTTTTCTCCAGAACCCAGCAGATTGAAAGAAAGAATATGAAGAAAGGTCTATGGGGTTGGGCCCATAGAATGCCATGGGACCTCCAAAACTGAAAAAGAAAGGGAAGAAAAGGCAGAGAACAGAGAAAATGTAATGAAATTAAGGAGGCATATATGATAGATATTCATTATGAATATGACTAGGCAAAGAAATGAGGAGGATTATTGAACTACATAATATTAGTGATGATGGTCTGATAAGAGAAGGCTTCCAATGCTATTATTGCTACTACTATATCCTTTATCATCTGCTGCTGTTGCTGCTGCTGCTTCAACTAGCCACAACCACCAGGACCTCCACCTTCCTCTTCTTAAACACTTACTGTGTCTAAGACATTGTGCGAAGCTCTCTTTTAACACATTTTATCATTTGAACTTCAGAGTAAGACTTTCAGTAGACATTAGCATCCCCAGTTTTGAAGATGAAGAAGTAGAGGCTTAAAGAAGTAAACTAATTGTCTGAGATAATGGGGTTATTTTTACAGACTTCAGAAACCAGTATTCTTAAAGGGGGAGAGAACGAGAGCAAGAAAGTGAATAAGTAAGGAAAAAATTCAAATTGGGATTTAGGGATTAGGCTCAATAGTTTATAGCAGAAAACCCAAAATAATAGTAGCTTTGGTTTAAGAAAAAAAGAGATTATTTTCTTATATAAAATAACTATGGCAATTGGCAATAAGCAGTCTTTGGTCATCATGTGCCTCAATTTTGTCTATTGTTTTATTCATCTTCTTTGGTATGTGTCTTCTATATTTAAGATTAACTCATGGTCCAAGCTAAATAAAGTAAAACAAATAGTATCTCCAGGAAAAACAGAAATTTGTACAAGGAAGAAAACAAAGTTATAGTGTATTGCTTGGTTCAGATGTGAACTGTATCAACATAATTATAATATTACAGACATTTATTATGGATTTAATCCAAATTTGCCATTTAAATACTGGGAGGATGGATAGAAGATGTGTGTGCATGTGAACATGTGTATGTTTGGGTGGAATTTTAAAAAGAGCTACCTCATCAGAAATAAATCAAGAAATAGCATCATTATAGCAGTGTAAACATAATACTTAGATAGATGTAAGTCAATACCAGATGAAACAGCAGTAATTATTGAAAGTAGATGGCTATAGGCAGGAAAACTGAAATAAGGATTGAGGTAGAGAAATGGACTGTGGTCTATCAACATAAGTCTTCTCCTGCTTTTTTTCATAACTATGTGATATTAATGAAATAATAAATGTTTTAACATATTTATGTGTGTTTTCTTGAAAACATGAAAAGATCTTTAAAGGAAAGAAAAGAGCCATGATTTCACAACTCAGAAATGACCATTATTTACTTTTTGTATATTTTCTCCCAACTTTAACTTATGGATACTTTTTTACTTAGTTCATTCATTCATTCAACAAATATTATGAAGCATCTACTATGTGCAGCATAATGGAGACAGAGATGAATAAGATGCTCCCTAATCTCAAGGGGATCACAGTCTAGGAGCAGGTGCATGCTACATCAGATCACACAAAATGGGAGCAACTACATGTTATGGACAGCCAAGCCAAATTGTGCTCATCCCTAATAACATAAAGGAGGGAAAGTGTTTGGGGAAGTGATACGCTGGGAAATGTTTAACAAGTGGCTATTTGGGAATAAATATATGCATTTATACACTGTCTAAACGTATTATAAATCTTGCTGATATGAAAAATGTGTATCTCACAATTTATAAATAATAAAATATATAACATTCTTTATTGTAAATTCCATACATTTGATGAGTGAGGGAATTCTGTATATTTTGGCTAGTATTTTCATTACTATGAAAGAGAAACAGTGAACAAGTATGTTAGAACTTCACTCAATTGTCAATGGTGTGAGTGAATTCTCTGCTAAATTGTATAATACTTTTTTAATGTTTTCTAATTTTTTGTGCTGTTTACAGTGTAACGGCTATAGACATGATAGAGTTCTATGTTTAATCTGCATTATTATCATTTTCTCCATCATGTTCTTAAGTCTAGAAAATCAACAAAACAATAAATCAAGCCTCGATTTGAGGTGTTTGCTGATTTCTGTGGTGTAAATATTCCCCCTCCAACATAGCCACTTTCAAGCTACCAATGTGAGGTCACTAAATACGGAGTTGGGAAGAGATGTGCAGTTAAGCATTCTTACATAGAATTTCCACTACACAGAAACAACAGGTATAAACAACGTCAAGGGGACAGATAATAATAAAATGCAGCAAATAATTAGGAAATGAGTTTTATGTATTTTTTACTTTTGTTTTTAATAAAGTTGATTTAATTGTACATTTATATAATTTAATTTTTAATATTGCCTGTGTTTAAAATCCGTAGGAGTTTAGTAATCATTCCCATGAGCTGGTGAGAACTGACACCAGCACACTCGTCATCTGATGAGTCAGAAACAGCTCCTGCAGAAGGTGAAACCTCAGGTGAGTCTTAAAAAGTAGGAAACAGCTGCCAATGGACTTGGGCATGGAAAGGGAGATAAGCACATTAAGGCAAAGGTGGTCAAATAATGGCGGAGGGGGAGCAAATGTGTGGGTGAAATATAAGCAGTTCTGTTGCATGAACTTGAGATGAAATTCTCAGAAAGTAAGGGCTTTGGAAGGAAATGTCTTGCACACTCCATCGAGGAATTTGGAATTTATTCTGTAGGCCCCAGAAAATCCCTGAAGGATTTAAAGCAAGGGAGTGAATTATTCAGATTTATGGCTGAAGCACGATGTTCTGATCAATCCTTGTGGAATGATTTGAGAGTCACAAAGCTTGAGGCACATAAACCAGTTAGGAGGCTGTTGCTGTAGTTCAGGAAAGTGATGATGATGAGCTGATTCAGGAGATTTGTGTTAAGAGCAAGGAGGATGTGACAGATTCCAGAAATATTTAGGAGACAAAATCAGCAGGGCTGGTTGGGGATTGATTGGAAGTGGGCAGGGTGTGAAGAAGGGGGAATAGACTGTGATGGCTCGCAGGTTTCCAGTTACATTTAAGGATTGGATTATGGGGCCATTGCCAAGAAATCCAGTCAAGGAGCAGGATTATGTTTCTGGGGGATCCCAATTCATTCAGAGTTGATATTAGAATTTCAGTTATTTGGGGGCATCCACAGAAAATATCTTGCAGGAGATAGGTATGAACTGAAAATAAAATTTAGGGCATCATTAATTTATACAGGTGGTTGTTATAATGACAGTAGTAGAGGAGTCTAGTGGGAAAAGTGGAACAAGAAGAGCCATGAATGAAAGTACACATCTAAAAAACTTGGCTGAAGAGCAAGAGCCAGTAAAGGAGACAGAATAACTGACCAGAGAGGAAAGAAGGGAATCAGGAGAACAAAAAAGTATGCAGCTAAGGAGAAGAGACCGTTTAAAAAAACAGCAAGGATTGAAAATAATGCCAATAATGCCAATGATGTCATCCTACATAGGCCATTTTGTATTTTTAACATACTCAAATATAATAATTCCCTCCATTGTAAAATATGTTATAAATATCACCTGGAATGGTGTTTTTACTTTTGGAAAAAATTTAGGCACAAATAGTACAGACTTATGGGAAAATTACAAAAGTATAGAAATAAAGAAGAAGAAAAAACTTCCCATCACACTTCCCA
The DNA here is from genome assembly GCF_015220235.1 of Choloepus didactylus. Lineage (NCBI taxonomy): Eukaryota > Metazoa > Chordata > Mammalia > Pilosa > Megalonychidae > Choloepus > Choloepus didactylus. The sequence continues at coordinate 23,786,627 of NC_051310.1, forward strand.
GTGTTAATAACTGTTAATATTTCAAATTTATATGATTCCAGGACATTTCTCTAGGCATGCACATGGATATAGCCACATAAATTTATATACTTTATTTCATGATAGGAAAATGTACTTTTGGGCTTATAAATTTCTTAATGATCAGGTATAATATTCAGTATGTGGCTATATTATAATTTGTGTAATCAGTCCCCTTTACTGGACACTCTATCATTATTTTTATCTCTTATTAGAATTGCTACCATAAATGTCTTTGTGCTTAAAGCTTTTGAATGTAATTTGAGTTTTTTCCTTTAGGAACAAACTCCGGATACAGAATTAATTGAGTCAATGATGTGGACAATTTTAAGGATCTTGGCACATTTTGCTAACATGCTTTCCAGAAATATTGGTCTGATTAGTTTCCATCAGTACTGTAAGAGGTGTTCATTTCCCCAAGACATCATCAGCATGGAGTGCACCCCAGCTTATCTGTATTGTAAGATAGTTTGTAAACTTTTCCATAGATAGTTATTTGACCTACAATGAAAAGCACATTTCAAAGCCAAGCTTTTTTTTTTTTTTTTGCATCAATTTTGTAAACTGGGTATAAAACTGGAATGAATTAAGCATACTTTTCTGGTGGGGCAAATTTTCTCAGCTTCCAGTGTGCAGCCTCTCTCACTGAGAGGTTTTTCCCTGGCTGTGCCTTGCTCCTTCCCCAGTTCACGCTCATGCTTGAGCTGTGATGTGTACCATTTATTCAGAAAGTCTTCTCCCCTCCCCTCCACTTGTCCAAATTGTAAGTTTCTTCAGGTCATTTCTGAATAGTTTCTTCTGAAGGCCTGCAAAGCTTTGAATCTTTAAACCACAATATGACATTCAGTCCCATACTTTCTTGGATGTTAAGGGTGTGCATTTTCTTTTCTTAACTGGGCTGCAAGACTTTGAGGGCAAGGACCACATCATTTAGTCAGTGTGTGTGAAACACATCCTTTAATTGTGTTGGAGAGATACTTACCTGGCAGGGGAGACACTTCTGGTTTTTCCAGGGCGAGGCTTATCCATTGCACTCTGGATGTGCTAACCCCTGCGATTTCCCCAAATGTGGGAAACGCGACTGCATAATTTGTGGTAGTGGGGGACTGCGTTCACGGTCTCCCCTTAAAGGAAAAAAAAAAAGAGAAAAAAGAAATAATGGCATTGGAGAGGCATTTGAGAAATATGTGTGGAAGGAAAAGGACAGATCTTAATGACTTATTTTACAGGTATGAAATCCCAGTTAAGGAAATATAGTGAGTTGCTTCAAATACAAAGCCGCTTAGGAAGACAGTGATCTAGAACTTGGATCTGTTGACATTCTGGCCAATGCTCATTTTACAATACCAGATTGTATCTTTAAAATGTATATATTTTCAACTATATTTCTTTTTGTAAAATGCATTTAGAAAATATTTGTAAAATCTGTCATGGTGTCAAACTTGAAATATGGCTATTTCAGTAATCTTGAGTGATTGGAGACAGAAAACCTTAGGGTGCTTGACAAGTTTTCCGTTTTCGATTATTTCTCTGCTGAAGCAAATGCATACTGTATCTTATTATCCATCTTGTTTTTTCTTTGTATTGTTTTCTTTCTAATAGTCACCTCCAATTGAAAACTTGTTCTCTACCTGAATACATAGGTAATATGGTTTTGGTTTATCATTATACTCTTACCCCTCTGTCATATTTTTCTGTGTAAATAAAATGCATGTATCAGAAGATCTGGTTAAAAAAAGATGACCACCACTGCCACCACCATAGCTTCTTTAAGCAGAGCTTTATATGTGTATGTTTGTGTGAATGTGTGTGTATGGTGTTTGTAAATTCTTTATCTTATATAATAGGTTACAGAATTAATGATGCTAATGGTGATAGATTATGTCATTTTTCAGCATACTGGTTAAAATTTTATAGACTTGGGTTACTCCATTAAAAGTTGGCTCATCTGTATCTTCATGCTTATATATGGCTGTACATGTGGGTAGGTGTTTATATAAGCATGCAACACACAAGATTTCATGGACAAATATACAGTGCAATTGAGATGAACACTTAGGGGAAAATTTCTATTCCTTTAGTCACCATCAAGTGATACAATCTAACATTTTTCAAACCCACATTAAGAAATCTTTGAAGGCTGTGTGTGCCATGCTGAGGCATCTCTTTGCATATTTAATTTTATCAGCAATTAGACCTACAGGGGAGTTGTAACAAATGTATTCAGTTCTAAGGCTGTTTTTCCACATCCTTCTGTAGCTCCTTTCCAGCCCTCAGCATTCTAAGCAACATGCACACAAGCCCTGTGCATATCCTGGCACCGATTAGTGAGGTCTACATAATTGAGTAAAATCTGGATGTCAAGGGGTTTTCAGTCTGACCTCCAACCCCTACTCTCTCAGTGGCGAAACATACAGCTCTGATCACCTCCACCTGCCTACGTGGATACCATTTCCATAATGAAGGAGCCCTTGTAATGGGAATGACTCCTGTTTCAAGCTGGGCTCTGTCTCTATATCCTGGGGATGTAATTATCTCATGATAAGCACCTTTGTGTCTAATGACTTAATTAGGTAATCACCTAAATGCTGTAAGTGATGTTTTGTGTGATGAAAATGTGTATTATGTAGTAAATCATTAAAGTTCCTTATTACTGGCCAGGAAAGCATAAATACTCAGTCTGGGGAGTTTAATTTCTCTCTCCTCCAGACAGGTCTTGTTTTGTGGGGGAGGGGAGGTCCTCTTTATATTAAGCAGATGGGGGGCGGGAGGAGGATGGGTATAACAATGTTTTCCTGAGCCCTGACACTTTTTAATCTGCCTTACACACAGACATGGAGAGTTAAGATATAATTGCTACTTTTTCTCAAAATAAGGCCCATTAGCTAGAAAGCAGCAACAGCTGTTTGAATGCTGCGGTTTCTTTTTTTTCTTTTTTTTTTTCCTTTACTGTATTTATGTGTGTCGGGAGTGTGCTTAGTAGGTAAAAATTGGCATTTTTGGAACCATAGCATTTCAGTTTCGTTCTCATATTCAGAAGCATACACTTAAGTGAAAGTGACCCAAGATGTTATTTTGCCAAAGGCCATTAAGCAAACTGAAATGACTTTCTCTACAAGTGTTAATATGACTTTTAGTGAAACAATAGACCCATTTTTGTCTTTTTGTCTCCCTTAGTTGGTTATTTATGAAGGGTGGTTTTGTTGTGAATTTTCACAAATGATGTTTTAAAAATGTTTGCTCTGCCACACTGTGTTAGCCCAAAAACAAAATTAAGGAGAGAAAATGTTGTAGGTTGAAGAAATGTCTTTGCAGGTTTCTAACTGCTCAAATTATCTTATATTCCAGTGACAAAACGGTTATTTTCCTTTAAATTAGGGAACCCTCTAAGAAATTTGCCATTTTAATTAATTAAATTATTTATATAATTAATGCTATATTATACTTTTCCCCCAAATATTTGTATTCTCCATTTAATCTTTATCATTTTTAGAAAGCTTTCTGAAATCATGCCAGTCAAACTTGATAGTCTTTACCCTAAAATTGTATAGCATTACCTATATCATTGATTTGTCAACTGATCTGCATTCATTCTCTTATCTTTTTCATTTAACAGACCCTTATAAAATACCTACTATATTTTGGTGCCAGGTCTCCTTTAATGAATTGAATTGCATTGTTATTTTTTGATAAAGATGCCATTTAACTCTTTGTTTACTGATTTAGGGTATAACACACCAAAATTCTAAACTTCTTAAGGGTCAAGATCTTCCACAGTATAGATATACAATAATTATTGGATTTAAAAAAAAAAACTTGATTTTGTCATGTATAAAATATCCAAAGGACATATTTTTATTGTTGCAATTACTACAAATAATAAAGGGTTTTTTTTTTTTTTTTTTACATTAATGCCTGCACATTCTCTCTATAATTTGCTCTTAGAAATAGTCCAAGAGCTGACCCAAATGAAACTCAGGAAAGAATGCTGTTCAGGATGCATGGCTCAAGTGCAAGCACTTAGTTTCTCATTGCATGAAGATGGCAAGATGTAGACAAGGTTTTATAGATTTAACTTCAAGAATGATGGACAATTTTTCATGCCCAGCTGAATCATAAGAGCAGTGAATTCTGACAGATAATGGTAGTACATCCTCAAACACAGTAATAATACTTTCCAAGTTAGTATATATTAACTAGAGTTGTTTTTAAAAGGGCTCACACTCACCAGCAAGTTCCTTGGACTCAGTTTCTTCAACTGTGGTGAGCAATGGCTTCACTTAGGAAATCTTAAGAATTTGAGCACATCATGTTTGAGAACCACAGATGCAATTGTTGGTTTGCTTTAATGGATTATGAGAAATGGGGAGGAAACTAGATACAATATAATCCAGAAAATTTTTAAAGGTGCTGAACATTGACTTAAGACTAAAAATTCTAAAAATTTAGAACCACTCTGCAGACTTAGGCTCGGTCCTTTGAGTGAAGGGCTGGAGTTAAGACTAACAGAGGAGCTTTTGTCGATAGGGAAGAGGAAGGGGGAACGAACACTGACCCTGAACTTGGGAAAACAAGGCGAGCTGAGGAGGGAGTTAATGCTGTCAGGTGTGCAAACAAGAAGGCACATCCTAAGCCCCACATGTGTCACACTTGAGATCCAAGTCTGGCAAATATTCTGAGGGAGGACATGATCATATAATACCAAGTTTGTGGAGATGTAGACTATTTGAACACAGAATCCATTCTTTCAAAGATAAACGTTTATAGGGTAAAACTGTAATAGCTAGAAAGAGGTAAAACTTTTTTGATAATTCTAGATTTAATCAGAATTTTGTACAAAACAGAGCAAAACTTCTGATAGGAATAGTTACAAGAAGTAAAGCCTCTTTATAAGGTGATGAACCATTCACCACTTTGAGTGGCCTCAGTGAGAGAAACCATTCTCTGCCTTGGGAGGGCTAGAGAGACTGTTAGCATAGCAGCACAATCTACTTCATGGGTGACAGTGATGTTTTTTCAGGTCACATAAAGTTCTGATTTCTAAAAGTTGGCTTCAAGCAATATTTGTGGGTAATTTTGATGGAGGAAATGGACATATATCCAGCCAACTTCTTGGTTGCTATGGATGATAGATATTAGCTCACCATAAACCCTAAAAAAAAAAAAAAAAAAAAAAAGCTTTGTGAGTTCATATGAATTGAAGTAAAATCCTGAAAGGTAAGTAGTTGTATTTAGTAAAGTTAAATAGGAAAAAAATGAATGGTTGGAAAATATTTCAATTAAAAGTAATTAGAGACTAGTACTCCACTTTGAAACAGTATTTTATTAGCACTTTTAGCATGGTGACTGGCATCATATGCTTTGCTTGGGGAATATCTTGGAAATGAACGAATTAATGAGGAAAAGAGATACCTCCATGCTTTCCATTTAAATTAATTTTCAATGCAAATATCTGAACATTAGTTCCATGTTATTTGGTAAAGAACAGATACCTCCTCTTAATCCACCCTTATATTCTTGGCACAAAATCGTTACTTGCTACAGAAAATTAAAATAGTAAAACATGGAAGTGGATCCTTTTTCAGGATCGATGAGATAAAATGGTGATAGTTCAAATGAGGGAGTTGTGGTAAGTTGACGGAGAAATGGAAGGAGACTCTGGTATGGTGAAAGTTCGGAAATGTCCACTCCAGCATCAGTCTTTATTTCTATCACCTGGAAAGCAGATTACTTTGAACATTGTTGCTGTGAGCCAGATGAAAACCTAAGTCACTGGTAGTTCAAAAGTCCATTTCAACCAAAAGAAATTTAGGAACTGACTATGGTTTTAACATTTTATCCCATGTTTTCTGCCCGTATTGTGACTACTATAAGCAAATCCCATCAGGAAACTTTTCTTTATGCCTAACCCTCATCTCTGGTGCTATAATTGACACTCATATCCACGATTTCTGTCCTCGGTGGAGATTAAAAACAGCTGGTTGCAATTTGCAGCACTAAGATGCAACAGAAACTTCAGCATAATTGGAGACCATTATTAAGTTGTCCCTCAGACTTCTCATTCCCAGGTTAAATGATTCTGTTATTTAACCTTCCTGATTATCCTCATTTTTTAACCTGTGAACCATACCCGAGGCTCTCTGAAGGCATTTGCACAAGGTGTGATGCTCACACCTGGATAAGAAATGCTAGGCAAGCCAGGAATGGGGTTATTTACAAATGAACTTCATATGACAAGCACCCATTTTAAACCAGGGGAGCAAAACAGGCCCAACCATGGGCCCAGGAGACTTAGGAAGGAGAGCCAATATTGGGAACAAAGGGACAACAATCAGAACAGTCTCAAGATCAGAAGAAACCAACCAGAGTGGTCTCAAGGTCAGAATCATGCATTCTGGGAAAACTTGGCCCTTTGAGGATGGTGAGTTCTGGAGACCTGACAATGCAGTGCCAAAAGATAGGCAGATATCAGGTAGCAGTCCCTGCCAGTAGTTCAGGGACCAGGAGCACAAACAAGAAGCCAACCATCAGAGGATCTTGGATGTCTAGGCTGGGTGAGTCGGCCAAACAAGATAAACAAAAATGTCAGAGAATACAATAAACACTCTGAGCACTTGGAGCATCCATATAAAAAGGATCTGCTTATGCATAACCACAGCTGTGCTTCTGGAAGGGTGCTTCTTCCTGTTTTCTTCTGGGAGCCAGCCTTTAGATTTACGGTGGGTAAGGGAGCACAAGTGTCTGGAGCAAGAAGTGTGAAGAGCAATTTCAGTAGCTTTTACATGGTACTCCAATCTATTAGTTAGTATCACTGCGTATTCATTCATTTAACAATTATCTATTGTGTGCCTACCATGCACTAAATGCTAAATCATTACTTCAATTCCGGATGATTCTCCCATATTAAGTCCTTCTATCCACTTTTCTGATGAGAGTGTGGTTATCTTGAATAGGTACTGTGGAAGAACAGAAAATAAATTAGTGGAAAATATAGATAACTCTTGCTTCACAAGATACAGTTTTCCATTTATTCCAACAATAATGATTATTTACTTCAATCCATGACTAAAAAAACTTGATTCCTGAACTCAAGGAGCTTAAAGTATAAGAAGAAGCTTGCAATAATAATAAAAACCTGGTATGATTCAGCAATGCATGGGGGAATAAAATATAATAATTCTCAAATAAAAAGTAAATTAGTTAATGAATCCTCAATCAACCTCTTTTATTGGCTGAATATGCACCTGAAAATCTTATAGGAACTGCTTTGGGGAACTTTGGATTTTTTTTTTTTTTTCCTTATAACTTAAAAGCCCTTTCCTATATTGCTCCTGCCCAAACATTTTGAAGCCTAGGCTTAGGGAAGATAAGATGTATGAGCCTTGTGATGAAGACAAGAGACAGAGCTGGGTTTTCATAGCATAGCCTTCTTTATAGTAGCATTTTCTTTAAGTGGCACCTTTTTAAAGACAATCTCAGATTGACACCAGAGTCACCTGCAGTCTTAATGTGATATTGACAGTGAAATCAGGCAGTTTTTGAGACTAATTTTTGTAGTTTTAAAAGTGGTTAATGAAGAGCTCAACCAATGTTATTATAGGATAAAAATGAGCATTGTTCTCAACGATGCTCATAGTACTTTGTGTTAATACCAATTTTCTTCTCAAATAAAAGTTTAAAATAATACAGATGAAGAGGAAGATTAATAATAATAGAAAGGGAAAAATGGAAATAAAAGCAAAAAAAAAAAGTGAATAACAGAATAACAAGTAAAATAATTTGAAATTTAACAATGCTATTTAGAAGACCAGACTCAGAAGCTTTTACTTTTCAATTCCATATGGTTCTGGAGCCTTTTCAAATAAATAATCCAAAGTTATATTAATGATATATGCATTTTAAATTGTCAAAGTTAACCATTCATCCCAGGGAAGAATGAAAATCAGAATAGTGTGCATATCTGGGAAAACTCTGGAATTATGGATGCAAAAAGAAAGTTTCCTATTCTGTCTTGACTGACAGAATCAAATATCAACATTGTCGTACAAACAGCAAGGTCTGGGATTAATTCCTTGGCAAAGATGAACAGACACAAAAGACTCTTCAGAAAAGCTGTACTTTACTACTCTCCCTGTGGTGCTGGTCTTTAAAACAAACAAACCAACCAAAAAGAAGAGGTGGGGGGAAAGAGCTTTCTCAAACAGATGAAAACTAAACCAAAAAAAGCCTACAATTATTCATTTTCAAAAGGAAACAGGCAAGCTATTCAGTAATAATATCTGTCTGCTTATACGGCTTATATTTTCTTTAAGCCACAGTTATATAGTGATTATTCACTTGCTTAAAAGTAAGCAATTCAAGGCAATTAAAGAGCATTATTTTATATAATAGAAAAAGTATTAGGTTTACCTGTAATATTCCGGTCTCTACTAGGAGTTGTTGATGTAACTAACAACTGATGCAGAGCAACTTATTTACTCAGTCTAAGGTGATTCCAGTGTCAAAATGCAGAGTTGATAATTACTTGAACAGAATTTAATACATTAACTGAGAAGCTTAAATTTGCTATACATTCCTGCTCTAATTCCAGCCCCATCTGCAGAGAGAAAGAGAGAGAGAGAGAGGGAGGGATTGGTTTAGAGTTTTAACTTACAATGGAGAGTTGGAGAAATAGAGCTTAAAAATGGCCAACAAAGATAAAGGAGACTGGAGGAAAGATGAAGAATTAGTTATATCAAATAACGAATGGTTGTTAAATTACCCAATAAAGGTACCCTTTTAATAAAACAAAAATATCTTGAAAAAATTTAGTGACAATAAGGCAAATCATATCTATGAGCAAATGGAAATAAAGTATATTAATAATACACTTTAGGAAAAGTATTAGGAAAAGGAAAAAATCTAAAGAATTGATTCTGAGTCAACATGCCACATTCCTATTGATTTGAGAAGGTGAGGCATTTTTTTTCTCCCTCAATTTCCTTTTCTTAAATTCGGGAAATGTTCACCCTATATTTTATGTATATATCATTTTCTCCAGGTGTCCGCAGTAGCTCACGGTCCCTTCTACAGTCGTCTTCATTAGATGCTCATGAGAAGCCATCAAGGGGCATGGTGTATAACTCAATTCTCTTAGTTTTCCTTTGATTTTAAAAGATGACAATGAATCATTTTTAGAGAAGCAACATAGCAAATTGAGAGAATAGAAGATCATTAACAGAATATAGTTAATCATTTAAAATATTCATAATTGCATACATAAACTCTGAAATGGTAACAAGAATTAAGCAGCAAAACAGATAAGTTTTGATTCCTATCTAGAAATAATAGGAAAGGGAATCAAGAGACCAGATGTTCAGGATTGAGCTATCATCTCAGGCTATCACTGAGCCTTCATATACTCATTTAGAAGATAAAATCATTCAGAAAGTTTTCTTAACCTTGACACACTATTGATACTTTGAGGTTGGCTAATTCTTTGTAGTTGGGACTGTCCTGTGCAATATGGGATGTTTCGCAGTATCCTTGGCCTCTACTCAATAGATACTAGCAGTAGTCCCCAATTGTGGCACCCACAAACGTCTCAATCCCTGTTCAGGCTCTGCCATATGTCATCGGTGGGGTGGGATGGCAAAATTGGCCTGGTTGAGAACCGGTCCCTAAGGTCCCTTCCAACTCATTGTTTCTGTGAACTGACCCTCCTGGTGTATAGGAAAGCCTGAAAGCATGGGGCTTCTTTCATATCATTTTCTCCTCTATGAGATATGACAAGAAACCCAGCAATATGTTCAGGCGCAGAATATTATTGGGGTTAAAAAGGACTGAAGAGCCAACTCTGCAAATAAACTCACTGCCCTATCCCCCTACATGGGACATGACTCCCAGGGGTCTGAATCTCCCTGGCAACGTGGGACATGACTCCCAGGGATGAGCCTGGCTCTGGCATTGTGGGATTGACAATACCTTTTTGACCAAAAGGGGGAAAAGAAATGAAATAAAATAAGGTTTCAGTGGCTAAGAGATTTCAGAGTTGAGAGGTCATTCTGGAGGTTATTCTTCTGCATTATATAAATATTCCTTTTTAGTTTCTAGTGTATTAGAACAGCTGGAAGGAAACATCTGAATCTGTTCAACTGTAATCCAGTAGACTTGATTCTTGATGATGATTGTACAACTATACAGCTTTTATTGTGTGACTGTTTGATTTGAAAACCTTGTGACTGACACTCCGTTTATCCAGTGTATGGGCAGATATGTAATAAAATAAAGACAAAAAATATATATAAACAATAGGGGAGGATAATGCGTATGGGATGTTTCAGGTGTGCTTTTTAATTTTTATTCTTATTTTTTTTCTTTATTTTGGATTAATGAAAATGTTCTAAAATTGATTGTGGTGATGAATGCACAACTATATGACCATACTGTGAGCCACTGATTGTATACTTTGGATGGGTTATATGGTGTGTGAATATATCTCAATAAAAGTGCATTAAAAAAAAAGAGACTGATCAGAAACAGGGACTTTCCCCAAGAATCTGCAAAGTGAAAGAAAAAACATCTTCCCAATCAGGGAGTTTTAATTTCCACAGAAGGATTGGAAAAGTGAGCATAAAATGACAACCACCTCTTGTAGCTGTTGAACTTCTGATATTCATCAGCCTCAGCAAATGTGTGAGAAGAGCTCCTTTGCCCTTGGCCCCTTAGAATTCACCAGGAGTTCATTAGCATGTCTGGATTACAAGCCACCAGCTCCTGCTCAGAATCTCTTTCAAAGTCCTTTGCATTCAGCACCCAATCACATTTGCATACTTTTGACTGCCATTTGGATAATTTCCCTGCTGTGCCCCAGGAAAAAATCATCTCATTCTGGTTTTCCTCTCTGGAGCTACCTTTGCATTTTCCTGAACCTGGACATCATTTCCTTCTCCCTATTGCTCTGATTACTTGATATACTCATGACATTGCTACTTTGACTTTTCTTTTCTATACGATGGAGAAGCAAAAGCATTCGATGGGGCCGCAGCAGGCTGGAGGATGTGGTTCCTGGTTCCAGTGTAATCAATAAACAGCTGCTTCACTCACTTCTCTATCCTCCTTTATAAAATAATGTTACTATTCCTAAAATTTCTCGGTCCGAGACCATCCGTGTCCTGAATTTTCTTGGGGATCCCTGTATTTTCATATTCTGAAGGTGTACTCGTATGTGACAAACAATAAATCCTGATTTAGAGTTAGTAAAGCATGGCTGTTTCACCAAACTGTCTTCCAGGCTAGGTCTAAAGACTTTCGATTCTTGGGTGACCTGAAAGTTTAGGACATTATTTCATTTTAAAATGAAGAGAGGGCATGCTCCTCTTGGAGGGGGCTCAACTTTTTGTTTTGTTATGTTTGTTTTTGATCATTGCCTCAGGTACATTTCTGGCTTTCGTATCCATGAAGTGTGTTTTAGTATCTAGGAAGAGGAATCGGGGTAACATTGCCCTTGCACAACTAGAGCATATGGAAGGGTAATTACTCTCAACCACCATTTGTCTGCAAATCCTACTAGATTCAAACGTGGAGTATTGAGGCCTGGAATGCTTCCACATAAAGTCCATGTTGTAGAAACTCCCTTCTTTTCGACAAAGTCTCCTTCTGTTGGTTTTAATGATAAAATCCATATAGTTAATCTAGCTGTCTCCTACTGCAGGTAAAGGGATTAACGTGTTTAGTAGTAAATGGATGTGTTTTGGGGAGCCAAGAAATTCAGCCAATGGGTGCATTTTCCAGTTTTAATCATGAAATATGGATACAGTGATTGAAACCATCCAGTAACATTTTGGAGGCCAAAATAATGTTTCATTTTGGAAAGAAAGAATTACCTGTGCAACTTTTGCTCTGCCCCTGCCCACGGTTGAACGCTTTACACATTTATCATGCTAGTAAACAAGTCTGTCTAACCTGTAGATAAAAGTAGCAAAATCAATCTGTGTAGCTAATCCTTGCTTTCTTCCTCATGAAAAAAAAAATTTGTATTTTTCTCTGTTTTATCAGCAACAGAAAAACTCTGCCTCTCAGCAGCTTCTTTGCAGCCCTTTTTTCTGTCCACCCTCCTCCTTAATAAGTAGACTCAGTGTGGAGCACAGGGCTTTCACACCTCTCATTCCTGGCTGACTGTGGGGTGCTGAAACACGCTGGCGAGCAGGAAAGGAGATGCCTTTTCATGTGGCCGGGCAATGCAAACATTTTGGGAGTGTTTCAATTCCTCTACCACACTGCATTTATACTCATTCTTATTGGCGTTCTAATGGCTTTGTTTCCATAAGAAATTGGCTCTTTAATGGAGAACTTTGGCAAAGGGTAAAAACACACTTATGTGATCCTGTGAGGGAAGAGAATTTTTTTTTTCTAATTTGAAAAAATAGCAAACAACAACAACTGTATTAAAATGACTTGTTAATTCTTTCCATAGAGGGCTTGTTGTTGTTTAGAAAGCTGAGTATAAGATGTAGTTACTTAAATCAGAAATAGCCAACTGTGGCACAACAGCAATGTTGAGGGAAGGAAGGAATTTGCTGGGGAAAAAAATAAGATTTTTTTTTTATCCAAAGTTATCAGAATTTTTATTAACTGAGGTGATAATATCATTTTTTATTTAAACTGGGGTACTTTTGAGAATGAGAGGAAACACCATGAATAAGAATGCTGGAACAACAAGTGTAAACCAGGATAGTCCTTGGCAAACTGGGAGATATGGCAGCCCTGGTATAACTCACCTAGCGAATAAGCAGAGGGGAAGTCTCTATTTGTAGTAGTCTTTCAGCTGAAAGGAAGTTTAAAGGCCTGAGAAAATTCTTCAAGGTGGTAAATAACATACATAAGTTGCTCCAGCGTACATTTATACTCCAGTTACATACTTTCTCTGAAATAGTATCAAATATAAAGTAAAATGAATTGCCAAAGTACAACACTTTAATTGTAAGGATACTCTTCAGCTAAAAGGATCACAAGGAATATGACAAACTCAACCAAGCAAAAGACCTATTTTATACAACTAAATAATAGCAAGATCTCTTAAAAATAAGTAACATTTGCTTCTGTAGAAGAATAGCTTGTACTATTTATTTCCACCTATTTCCATACATATCATGCTTTCCTGTGTGAAAAATGTAACCTGTCATTTGTGATTATTACACAAAGCTTTAGGGAGAAAGATTAGGAAGGTAATCAGCGACAGGAGAAAGTTGAGGAGATATGGAATCTTAATATGAAGTTTTACTGTGTGTGCCCTGGTCTCAACTGTTATACTGAATTACAGGCTAGGAAAATGAATACTGACGTCATTCGGGCAATTTCATGTTTCAAGTCAGTTTAAATTTTTAGACATCCTATTGCTATAAAATGTTTTCTTTTTTTCTACCTTATAAGAAAAAGGCCATTCATTTACTCACTGATTCACTCAACTAATCAACAATTATTTCCACATATATTTAGTGAACACCTATGATAGACTCAGAACCTTTGAATATAGGTCTACAACCCTATATTGGCCATTCAAAAGCTGCAGAAGCTCTGAACACTGACAGCTATTATATTGTATGTGGGGTCAAAACTTCACATGCCTTGAACTAATTTTGTGGCAAAACTGAACAGAATTGATGCAAAGATACTTTAATTTTTTAGTTATCCTCAATATGAATATTTATGTACTTTGCTGCAGAATTATTAATGTGCTTTACAGTACTGCCACAGATACTTCTGGGATATCATATAATAGGCAGAATATGCAAACTGAGAAATTCTGAATTCTGAAGTCTCTCTGACCTCAAGAGTTTTGGATAAGAGACCATAATATAGTTTTCGTCATATCTGGAGGATGTGTTCCAAGAACTCAAGTGAAGTAATATATTCCTCTTTTCACCAAGAACAAATTGATGGGAAGCATGCCTCATTCGAAAGTTCTCACCCAGATATGCATCCCTGAGAGGGCTTGTCTGCATGTGTGTGGCTAACATTTTTTAAAGGGTCGAAAGAATCCAATTCTCTCTCTTTGATGGGCAGTGGACCCCTACCATGAAGACACAGCAACATCCTGTCAAACAGGGGTGAATGGTCTCTGCTCATGTAGTCTAAAATAAAAATAATTGAAACATGGTGTTACTGAAGTTTCCTGCTTCCCCTCACAGTCTTAGAAAGGAAAAGTACAGAGTGAACCTGGTGGGGTTTCAAATTTCAGGCTTCCTGCCGCCAAGACATAAACCAACTAAAAAAGTCTCTGGATTTAGAAGAAAAATCAAGAGGACTCAAGTGTTATCAAGTAGAGAAGATTGTGGTAGTTTATAGTCAATAAATATATCATGTAGTGGTTCTTCTTTCAAACTCTCTTTAGAGTACTCAACTATCCACAGCTGTCAAAGGGTCTCAAGTTACTGAGGTTGCTGAATTAATATGCTAAAATTCACCATTATAATAAAAAATGAACCACTTTATTAAACATTTCCATCATGATGGAAATATCTTTAGTGTTTGAAAGTTAACAAAAACAACTGGATCCCAAAGCATTGCACCATGCATGATGTGTCTTGTGAAATCTTGTCCAATCTTTGCCTAAATAGTTTCTAACTCAATTGGCAAAGCAGAGAAACACAATGTATCCAAGCAATTGCATAGATAGAACCACATGAAAGCCCCAGATGACATATACAATGGTACTATTCCAAATAAAAGACCAAAGCTGATTCACTGAGGCAGCCACTTTGGTACCACAGGTAATACCTGTGTGTGGAAATGCAGAACCACATCAAGGTGAGGTGTGCAACTCTGGAGTAACAAACACATCAGTAAAAGCACAGAAGTATTTAAGTGATTTTGGAAAGGAAATGCTTAGAACTGGACTAATTCTTTTTGGATGTAGACTGAAGTAGCTTCAAATTAAGATGAGTCTTCTAGTCCAGGAACTAAAATGGTCAAGAGGTTCATTCTAACATATGAATTACAATAAAAGCATGTAAAATTTGAAACGAAGCCAGAAAGTGTTTTTCATGTTTGCCAATTTAATCCTCTTAAAGAGCAAAGAAAAAACCCAATTAACTGAAACATAGAAATTGGTTGAGAAAGAATAGAATCAAAAGGGCCAAAGAGGCTGACAAGACCATCCTTCCTAGCAGGTAACTTGGTAGGATAGTTAAGATATTTTGCATACCCATTGAATGCAATCCAAAGAATAATATGAACCCATTATAGCTGAGCTTGCGCTTGGCTTTCATGTGGATACTAAGTAGGTATTGCAAGGTTTTACACCTACAATATGACATAACACCCCTGAATTATGTTGTCCATGGTGGCACAATAGAAAATCTCATTTATAATACTGTAGACACTATTCTAAGGAGCACACCCAATTCACAAGGGTGCGTTCTCTCTGAGGGCTGCTTTCTGCACCTACAAGGCTGAGTCTTATAGCAGCTATGTTTATATATGTGATATAAATATAGTCGATTAGGTAGACATGGGCATCTCCAATTTTATCTTCCGTTAAAGTCGGATTGGGACTTAGAGACAGCACATCTCTTGAGAAGGAGCTGGGGGATGACAGTCTTGTCTGCCAAAAGAAAGAAAAATCAGACAAAACTAGGGCAGAGGAAGAGGAATTAAAGAACTACAGAGAGAAGAATAGGATGTAGAGGGTGCTGCCTGAATTCCTGTTGGATTTCTATCTCCAAGTTTGGCTATTTGCCTGCCTTCAAGTTTTGTAAAACATCCCTGTATCCTTATAATAATTGATGTTTTTTTAAAAAGTGTCTCAGACAGGAGCCCATCCATGGGCCCAGAAGAGGTATACTTCATACTCCAGGGATGCTGGGCAGCCTCAGCCCATTTGCCTTGCCCACAGCCTGTGCCCGTTTATTCATTCCAAGGCTGGCATGACAAAAACCTGCACTTACTTCAGGGTTCAGCCTTCCACTTTTTTTCAGAAGGCCACTGCATGCTGTTATTTCTGCCCCCAGTCAAGTCCCTACTGGCTTCACCTTCACTGCTGGCAAAAAGCATCCTATCTTCCCTAGAGGAGTTAATCTTTGCAAATTAATACCAACTATTTGAACCAGGCTGAAAGTCCTTTCACAATTGTCACCACAGAGCTGCTCTTTCTGCCACATGCCAGAAACTCAGTATTGTCACTGTAATTTCTCTGTCCCTGGGGTTTTCAGGTGTCTTAACAATTCCTCTGGGAACAAGGGATGAGGCGTTGAAGGGGCGGAGGACATAAGATAAGGGAAATTAATTAGTTTCACTGGTCACTTCCATACCTTCTTGAATTCTTCTCCCGACAGTCTGTCATATCCTCAACTCTTTCCTTCACATTCCTCCATGAAAAATCAGCCTTAGTTTGGCTTGGGCCATTATGCTTATGGTCCCTCAAATGTCTTAATTTTTTTAAGCTATATTTATTGAGAGATTGCTATATGCTAAGAGCTTTTATTATTAATTTATTATTTCTTTGGGGAAAGTACTGGGGAATATTTTGAGGAAGAGGAAACTAAAGCCTAGACTGATTAACCTAACTGTAGTCATATATTTCTTTAGTGAAGGGGGACTGTCTGTCTCTAGAACCCTAATAAGTCCTTTGTCACAGACCCATTTAAATAAAATTTGAAGTCATTCCCATTGATGCCACACAATTTAAACATCACTAATATTGATTTTAGGTTTATATTCAATTTGCTGACACATTCCGTCTCTCATACTTCTTTCTTCTCCTTTGCCTTTGCCCTTTCTGGATGCTTACAAGCGAATCTATTAAAGGCCTCCATTGGGAGGATCAGATCTACCTTGTTTCTTCACCCAACCCTGACAGAATTTTCTTTCCTAGCTCTGTGGGGCATGTTGCTTGTCATTGTCATGTTTCAAGACCTGGGATTCTTAAGCTAGTTTCTTGTATTTCTCTTCCTCACTTATTTTTATATCCTTCACTTGACTTAGGGCCCAATGCCTTGGAGGCTAAAAAATGCTTACGCTGCTTAGTTTGGTGGAACTGCTATGAAAAATACCACACAGAGGGTTGGCTTGAACCACAAACCTTGACTGCCTCATGGTTTTGAAGGCTAGAAGTCCAACACCAAGATGTTAGCAGGGCCCTGCTTTCTCCCAGGCTCAGTAGCATTCTGATGATGGCCATCCTCCCATACATGACAATCTCTCTCTCCCCTCTCTGCCTTCTTCTGACTTCTGGTGTCTTCCAACTGACTGCATCCAAATTTCTTCTCTTTATGAAGCCTCCAGTCATATGGATTAATCCCACCACACCCCTCACCGCCCCCCATCTCAGTTTGGCCATATCTGAATAGGTTCTTTGACGATCTCATTCACAAATTAGCCCACCTTTAATAACAGCAGCTTCAAAGGTCTTATTTACAAAGGGGTTCAGAACCACAAGGATGCAGACTAATATTTGAGATGAAGACTAATACTTGAGCTTGTCTTTTGTGAGGACATGATTCAATCTCTAACATAGCCCCACAATAAAAATGTACCTCTCTCTTGAGGCTGACCAAATAGAATTATTCCAAGAATTCTACCAAATTATTTTTCCTAGTGCTTGGGTCTTCTCAATGTGATCCAGTGTCCTGTGTTGAGCCTTAGCTCTTGCTGATCCACTTACTTCATGTTCCAGTTATTTGTTACTGCATTATAGACAACCCAAAAGTTTAGTGGCTGGTTTTCTGTTGCTTTATGGCATTATAAACAGTCCCAAATTGTAATAGCTTCAAACAACAGTCATTTCATTATATTTTATGATTTTGTGGGTTCGGAATTTAGTAGGACCTTGGCTGGGCAAGTCTTCTGCTCACATGACCTTGATTTGGTTTTCTGCTGGCAGCTGAGCTGGCCTGGTGGGTCCAAGATGGCTTTATTCATTTGCCTGGCACACTTTCATGATGGCTGCATGGCTGGAAGACTGGCCTGGCCTCTTAGCTTTCCCACGTGGTTTCTCTAGGAGGTTAATCAGATTTCTTACATGGCAACTCAGGACTCTAAGAGTTAGGAAGTAAAAGCTGCTAGTCTCTTAAGGCTGAGGAGTGCAAACATAAGGTGTCATTTCTGCCATATTCTAACAGTTAAAATAATCATTAGAGCCTGTCCAGACCCAAGGAAAAGCAGTATAGATACCCCCTCTCAAAGGGAGTTATAGCAAATAACTTGTGGCCATCTTGAATTCACCACATCATAGCATATTCTACTCTTTGGGTTTTATGCATATTCACCTTTTCTTTAGACCTGGCTACTGCCAACTGGTCTCCTGCATCCTTCTTTACTGCCTAGATTACTACGCCATATGGAATTGATTAAATAACTTTGTATTGTGTCTTATATGACAGCCACTTAGCCTTGTCTCTTGCCTTAGCCTGCACTTCACCTCCCAGCTAGACCTCTGTCTTTTGTATCCAAGCCGACTTCAGTTGTGACATCACCCACCATTGTATATGGGTAAAGTGCTTATGTCAGTTAGGAATTGCATTTGGCTTCTAGAATTCAGAAATGGCAGAGCTTTAAATGAGATAGATATATATTTCTCCCTTTCAAAAAAGGAATCCAAAGATAAATAGTCAAGGGTAGATATGGTGGCTTCACATCCAGGTACTTCTGACTATCTGTTCCACCATTCTTCATACATTTCTTCATCCTTATAGTCACTTTAAGACTGCTGGCAGTCCAGCTGTCACATCGGTATTCCAGGGAGAGAAGCAAGAAGAGGGTGGGAAAGGGAGCAAAAAGGCACAGACGACTTGTCCATTCTCTTCCTGAGCATAGAGTGAGCTAGTATAAAATTAGGGTTTTGTTACTAAGGACAAAAACATAACGGATTTTAAGTTGGCAACTAAAAGCCTATTCTGCAGTACCATAAATTGTGATTAGTTTTATGCAGGGTCAAAGCAAGAGCTACTCTCCTAGTGACTTCAGGTTTGAAGAAAAGCCCTCCTCCTTCTATAACACTTTCCCAATTACCTTAGAAAAGCTCCAAATTACATGATTATAATTGAAAACTCTTAGCTTAGAAATCAGTTTTTTAATTAAACATGAGTATTTTGGGTAGAGTCATATTGTGAATTCTATCATTATTATGCATCCTGGTGAATTAGTTTTTCAAACTATTTTTCCTGGGGAGGAATAATTAAGGAATCAATAAGACCTAAATTAGGGGAAGGGAGAAACAGGGAGAATGACAATCATGGACAATTTTGCCTCTTTGATAGTTTTTCTAAAAAGTTTCCCCACAATAAATAACCACGGTTGAAATTATTCTTGTGAAATAGCATCCTATAATCCTCTAGTACCTATCAGTTTTTATTGGGTTCCATAAATATGAACTTACAAAACATACATTTCCTCACTTCTGTTAGAAACATACTGCTAACTTTAGGTTCTAAAGACATGGTAAATGATAATGAAAATGAGGATGATGGGGAAGCACTGAGGACATCCCAAACCAGAAAATCTGCTAAGCATTTATGTATTCTTTCTTTTAAGGCTTGCAACAGCCTTATGAACTGAGGCCAAGATAGGGAAAAGATTGTTCATAATAAAGTCAGAAAGCTAGTTAGTTGCAAAGTCAGATTTCAAGTCCCAGTTATGTCTACTTTTAGAACATATTTTTTAACCACTAAACATAGTTTAAAATTATAGTAGTTTATTAAAAGAATACTTGAATTGTAAATAAAAATTAAGGCTAACAATTACTGAGTATTAGCACCTTAAATATATTACCTGGCTTACGTCTCACAAAAACCCTATAAGATTGGAAATATGGTTATCTTGCTTTCTATCAAGGGTAATAAAGCTCAAGGATACACAGTGGGTGGAGGGAGTCATTCGGCCGTTGGACGCAGACAATCTCTACCAAGAACCCAAGCTCCCAGGCATTAAACTATACTGCCTGCCTGGGGGTCTGTTTTCTTATGATTGAAGTCTGAAGAAGTAAATAAAATTTTGGTCCCTTTTCCAGTTTTAATCTCTAATGAAAAGTTTCCTATATTGTAAGCTCTTACAGCAGTCACATCTATTCAAGAGCTGTAATGATTGTCTCTAAATTCTGAGATGCTGGGTTCTGTGTGTATAACCTGGTTGATCCCTGGAACCTGTGTGACACCAGAGACTCAGAGCCAGAGTCCAGCAACTATGAATGTCAGCATCACCCCACACAGCAGTCGTTAAAGAAGCTGAAAAAGAGATCAGACTTCAATTAGAGACATGAACAAAACTGACTTGGTTAGGACTAAGGTAAACCAGACTAAAGGGAAAAAGATGATATTGTCTGTGTTTTAAAACTTAAACTTCTATGTGAGATCAAAGGAACTGATGGTTATTTGGTGTAAATCTGTATTTTCTGGAGCACACTATATAATCTAACTTGTATGGTCTGTTTATTCAAACACCATAATTACATGGAACCTTGACTAGGGAGTGAGATCTTATTGGTTTCTACAGGTTAGCATGAAACCCTGATACATCCCGGAGTAATTTGGGCAAGAATAAAAAGTATTTGCAAAGCCCCCTGGAGGGATTTGGGAAAAATTGGAAATATTAAACTTCCCCACGTGGGGAATTCCTGATATTCTTGCAAGCATTGGGGACTTCCATCTTGGAGCTTGTCCTTATGAAGCTTGTTACTGCAAAAAAGAGGCTAAGTCTACTTATAATTGTACCTAAGAGTTACCCCCAGAGAACCACTTTCATTTAACAGATGTGGATTTTTCTCTAAGCCACTCCTCACTATGTGAGATATGACTCCCAGGGATATAAATCTCACTGGCAACGTGGGACATGACTCCCAGGGATGAACCTAGACCTGACTTCATGGGATTGAGAAAGACTTCTTGATCAAAAAGGGGAAGAGAAATGAAACAAAATAAAGTTTCAGTAGCTGAGAGATTTCAAATGGAGTCGAGAAGTCATTCTGGATGTTATTCTTATGCATTTTATAGATATCCCTTTTTATTAGTAGTGTATTAGAATAGCTAGAAGAAAATAACTGAAACTGTTGAACTGTAATCCAGTATCATTGATTCTTGAAGATGATTATATAACTATATAGCTTAATAGGGATGACTGTGTAATTGTGAAAACTTTTTGGCTCACACTCCCTTTATCCAATGTATGGACATGTAAGTAGAAAAAATGAGGACATAAAGTAAATGAATAATGGGGGAGGAGGGAGTATGAGATATTTTGGGTGTTCTTTCATACTGTTAATTTTATTTTTATTCTTATTTTCATTTTTATTTCTTGGAGTAATGAAAATTTTCAAAAAAGTGATTGTAGTGATGAATGCACAACAATACGATGATACTGTGAAGAACTGATTGTACACTTTGGGTAATTTTATGGAATGTGAATATATCTTGATAAAATTGCATTAAAAAAATTTGAACAAAACAAAATTTAATAGAATAAAATCCAAATTTCTGATGCTAAAAAAAAAAAAAAACTGATGAATGACTGAGTCCAATAGGGGCTTTCAAATGATGGCTGATACCTACAGAGTTGAAGGTGTTACCTTAAACCATATCTTTAGCTGTAACCCTGAGCACAATCTAAAGACACACAGGTCCATGAGCAGGGCTGGGCTTCTGCTGGTCTATGGCCCAGTCATTACTCTGACAATTGGTTTAGAACCCGATATCCTTGCTGCCTGTGGCTCTGGTTTTGCCTAGATTTCCCATGACCCCTATCCCCCCTCAATAATGTTTAAGTATTTTCTGAGCTAAGATGCTTTAATGGGAGGAATTGAGTAGGGGAAAGAACCACAGAGGATGGGGGAGAGAAGTTTCAGGCCATGGTTCAAACATAGCTGGGCCAAGTTGCTTGCCAACAAGACCCAGGGACTACCAATATTCCTAACTGGCCAAAAGCATTGCTGCCCATCACTTAGGCTCTTATAAGCCACTTTGCTGGCAAGCAATGGCCTGATTATATAAATGTTTGCTGGCCTCTTCATTCTCTTACTCCATCCATGTTGACTCTCAACTGTTTGATTCAGTGCTTGCAAGGACCTCTACCATCACCACCCCTCTTGGCTTAGGGTGAAGAGGAAGCAAAATCTTCCCACACCCACGGGCACGGAGACTCAGAACACACAGATGATTCTCTCCTCAGATGCTCTGCTCTTTCTGATCTCTCAGACTTTAAATAGTTTACTAGCTACCCTTTATAATATCTTCAATATGGATGGCACAAAACCAGGTTATAATGATGCATAAGTAGGGATACCATATACCCTGGTTTTGTCCAAGCTTAATAATAAAAACAAAACAGAACAACAACAACAAAAGAGCACCTGTTCCATCCTCTGCCTATGTGGATGAGCACCTCTTCTTGGAACAGGTGTGTGTTTGGCATTTATTGTATGGTTTCTCAGATTATACTCTGAGACAATAGAAAAAGCTACATTTTGTGTGATGCATCATAAATAAGAAGTTGTTGGCATCATTTTAAATTATAAGTGTGCCAAGACATGCCATTAAGGCATGTACTATCTCAATTACCACATACAATCCTGCAGACCATGGTAATCATCTTTCATCCTTATCACAATTGGAGTAAAGAGTAGACAACCAGGGGAATGGATATTTTTAAGGAAAAGAGGGATGAAAGAACAAGAGTACTTCTCTCTCCCTTGCATCCAAATCTCAGAACTAAACAAGCTAATTTTGAACAACTCCTTTCAAGTTCATTTATATTTAATAGGACCAAAAACTCGGTTTAATTTGATGCACAATTTCTGGAAGACTCATTTGATAACCTGGTAATCACAGCATCATTCTTACATTTTAATTAAGGAAAGTCTCCAAAGCCCTCCACTTTGGAATGTTTTCAAAATACTGAATACTCTAAAATCCAATATAACTTCACTTCATTGAAATATTTAATAATTTAAATTTTTACTGTTTCTGATCTTCAAGATGGTACTCTCTTTTAGAATATTAAGCTTCTTTGCTTTATTTTATTATTTTTTAAATTTTAATCTTAAGTATTATAGACTCACAGGAAATTGCAAAAATAAATAAATAAATTCCCATGGACATTTGTATTCTGTTGTGACCACAGTCACTGACTTTACAATATATTCGCAAATTCATTTGGTGTGCTAAATAGATTCAATACTACACTTTCAATGTCATCAAGATGATAAAAAATATTTAAAGCACTAAGATTCATGCAGTTTTTGAAATAAGATTGATTTTATGTTATTCAGTAATCATTGAAGACCAAGACATTTGCTTCATTCTTGACTAACTTGTCAAGAGCATCAGGTATGATCATGATTAAGCAGGGAAAATCTTTGAGGTAGAGAAGTATAATTGCAAGGAGATGTCATGTGTATAGAAATACCTTTAAATGAAAACTTCTGAAAATGTATTTTAGTAGACGAGTAAATCCTCTAGTTTGAAAACTATAATATTAATGGATTATCATAGACTTAAGATATAATTATGCCCCAATTTTTCAAATGTTTATTACATTAATTAATTTTATTATATTAATTTGAACTACATAGAGTAGCTACTATTATTTCTAATTTCTAAATGAAGTTATAGAAGCATAGAGATCTTGGGTGATTCCTCTTTTTTTACATAGCTGGTTCCTCATTCAGCTCACACTAGACTCTACTGCACTGCATGCACTTTTTATGTGGTACATCATAAATAAGAAGTTGTTAAATTTGGTGGATTATATTGGTGGCTTTTTAACTTATTAATAGATTTGAGGTGTACATTTTATAGATGACTTCAATCTGATAGAAATCTTATCAAATATGACAATTAGTCATTATCAAAATTAACCTTGATGAATACATCTATCCACATCTGTTAATCTTTTCTTAAAAATTTAATTCAACATGTATTGCATTTCCAGGCAGAAATAGAGTTGATTCTCAAAATAAATTAAAATTCAATGCATATGTTATTAAGCAGGCACTTTGAATGTTCATATTTTGTTCAATGATTGCAGAAATATTGTCTGGATTTGGTTAGTGCAAGTTGTGCATTAAGACTACTATGATGGAAGGGGTTTGGCAGCAGAAGATGATACAGGTTGTAGTTCCTCCATAGAATCTTTAAGCAACCAGCAAAAACAGGCAGAGTCATCTCCTTCAAAACTCTGGAAAGTAATTAAAAGGTTGCAAAACTTGGTGAGTGCTGAATCAAGAAAATGCAACATTATACATGATAGAAGAAGCATGTGGTAACTTTGCTGACCCCTCTCCAACCCCTCCTTAGCATGGTGGGGAGCCAGCCTGCATTTTCAGTAAGAGTCCCTGGTCCTGCTCCAGGGGAAGTAGAGTAGCCCTCTTGTGCATATTGAAGTGGCTGTATGTCAGTGCCATTCTATCAGGTGCCAGCATGAAAGACTGAGCCAGGAACCTCATCTCTGGTTCACTCTTCCAGAACTTGGAGAGTGCAGAAGTAGTTTGCAGACAGCTAAATCAGCATAGTAAACAAGTCAAAGTGACTAGAGGCAAAAGATTACAAGCTTTAAATCACAAAATTGAGCACTCTGTGGTGGGGTGTCTACTTCATAGAGAGCAGAGGAGGCATTTGAATTCCTAAACTTGGGGAAATTCTTAAGGCCATGAGCAAGCAAAAGTCCAGGGCAAGATTTAGCCTCAGAAAAGACAGAGAGGACCCTGCACTTCATTTGTGCCTCATGCTGATTTTCTTGACAGGAAAGCTACACTCTGAAAGAGAGCACCAGCCTATGCAAAGCCTATGTGAAAAGACTGTGAAAGATGTTTTTGCTTTGATCTGTTTGTTTATGTTAGCTCCTGACAGTCAAGGAAATCTCTGCATAACATTGACTGGATATAAACTTAAGGAAGAGACAGCACAGAGACTAAAATCTAGAGTTAACAGTTCAAAATATTAAACAGTACACAACAAAAGATTAAAAGTCAAAGAAACAGAAAATAATGGCCCATCCAAAGGAATGAGATAGAAATCCTGAAACCATTAATGAAAAAGATCAGCTTTTTGACATAGTAGACAAAGACTTTATAAAAATGATCTTTAATATTCTCAAGTTGGTAAAAGAAAACACAGAGGGAGAAAAAAAGTATATCAGTACAAAATGAATGAGGAATATAAGAATCTCAATAAAGAATCTCAATAATTCAAATTATAAAAGGGAAACAAATGGAAAATTTGTACTTTAAGACCACAATAAATGAAATGAAAAACTTCCTGGAGGGTTTCAACAGCAGATTGAAGTTGGCAGAAGAGAGAATCAGTGAAATCAAAGACAAGACAATTAAAATGATTCAGTCTGAGAAGCAGAAAAAAATTTTTTTTTTAAATTTCAACAGAGCCCAAGAGATTTGTGGGACATCAAATAAACTAATACATCCATTATGGGAGTTTCAGAAGGAGAAGAATGAGGGAAAGTTGCCAAAGGAATATAAAAGGAATAGTGGTAGAAAAATTTTCAAATTTGATGACATACATTAATAAACAAATTTGAGAACTACCCCCAAATTCCCAAACAGGATAAACTCTAGCAGAACCATGCCAAGACAAATAGTAAATGGTCAAATGTGAAGGATAAGGAGAGAGTTCTGAAAGCTTCAAGAGAAAAGCTACTTATTATTAAAAGGGAGTCCCAGTAAGATTAGGGACTTATTTCTCATTAGAACCCATGGAGGCAAGAAGTTACTGAGATGTAATATTTAAAGTGCTGAAAGAAAACAATTGCCAATCAAGATTTTATATCCAGTGAATCTGTCTTTCAAACATGAGAGATTAAGTTATTCCCAGATTTTAAAAAAAAGCTGAGGAAGTTTATCATCACTAGATCTGCCCTATGAGCAATGCTGAAGAAAGTTCTATGGACTGAAAGGAAAAGATGCTAAACAGTGGATTGAAGCAGCATGAAGAAATATTCTTTTGGTAAAGGTAACCATATGAGTAATTATAATGCCAGTATTATTGTATTGCATTTCATTTTTTTGGATATATTGCTACACTTTTTACTTCTTACTGGTTCTGAAGTGCAAATGCATTAAATTATGGTAAATCTATGTTTTGGGTTTTGGAATACAATGTGTAAATATAGAATTTGAAACAAGCACAACAAAAAGGTGAAGAGACAGAGTGGTATAGGAAGAGTGTATGTGTATACTATGGAAGTTTGGTTGGTATCAAATCAAACATGCTATAGATTTAGGAAGGTAAATTTAAGCCCCATGGTAACCACAGAGAAAACATCTGAAATATATATGTATATAAAGAAATGAGAAGGGACTCATAATGATACACTAGCAAAAAAACAAATAAATTTGAAAGACATAGAAGTTATTGAAGGTTAAAAGAGGTATAAGATTTATAAAGACTAAATAATAAAATGGCAGAAGAAAGTCCCGTATTAGCAGGCATTACTTTAAATGTAAATGACTTAAACTCTTCAGTTAAAAAGAGGGGATTGGCAGGATGGATTAAAAGAAACAGACTCAACCATGTGCTGCTTACAAAGAGACTCATCTCAAATTAAAAGATACGAGCAGGCTGAAAATGAAAAGCTGGAAAAAGTAAATACCATGAAAACAGTAACCAAAGAGAGCTGGGGTAGCTACACCAATGTAAGATAAAATAGATAAATGTAAGATAAAAACTGTGATAGGAGACAAAGAAGGTCACTATACATGAATAAAAGAGTCAGTTCACAAGAAGACATGCCCATTATAAATCTATATATACCTAAAGGCAGAGCCCAAAAATATATGAAGTAAATATTAACAAATTTGAAAGCAGAAATAGTTCTACATTAATAGTAGGAGAATTCAATACAACATTTTCAATAATATATAGAACACATAGACAGAAGATGAATAAGGAAATAAAAGACTTTAAGAATGTTCTTAACCAACTAAACCTAATGAGCATATATAGAACCTACACTCAACAAACAGCAGAATACACATTCTTCTCTAGAGCACATGGGTCATTTTCCAGGAGAGATGCTATGTTGGGTCAGAAAACAAGTCTCAATAAATTCACAGATATTGAAATCATATAAATTATCTTCTCTGGCCACAATAGAGTGAAGCTAGAAATTCATAGCAGAGGGGGAACTAGAAAATTGACAAATACTGGAAATGAAACCACACACTATGAAACAAGCAATGGGTCAAAGAAGAAATAACAAGGAAGTTAGGGAATATCTTGAGGCATATAAAAATATATATACAACATATCAAAAATTATAGGATGCAGTAAAAGCAGTGCTAAGAGGGGAATTTTGGCTCTAAATGCTTACATTATACAAGAAGAAAGATTTCAAATCAGAGACCTAGCTCACAGCTGGAGGACCCAGAAAAGAGAAGAGCAAACTATACCCAACATGAACAGAAGGAAATAACAAAAATTAGAGTGGAGACAAATGAAATAGATAATAATAATTAAAAAAAAAACAATAGAGAGAATCAACAAAAGTAAAAGTTTGTTCTTTCAAAAGATCAATAAAAATGACAAAAACTTTGCTAGATTGATAAAACGAGAGGTTGCAGGTAAGCAAAATCACAAATGAAAAGTGGGGCATTACTACTGACAAAGAAATAAAAATAATTGCAAGAGGATACTATAAACAAGTGTACACCAACCATTTACATAGAATGAAATGAACAAATTCCTGGAAACATACAAACCGTCTACACTGACTCAAGAAGGAACAGAAGATCTCAACAGACCAATAACAAGTAAAGAGATTGAATCAGTAATCAAAAACCTCTTAACAAAGAAAAGCCCATACCAGATGGCTTCACAGGTAAATTTTATTAAACTATCCAAAAGAACTAACACCAATCTTGCTCAAACTCTATCAAAAAACTAAAGAGGAGGAACACTTCCTAACTCATACTATGAGCCAACATCACCCTAATACAAAAGTCAGATAAGGATCCCACAAGAAAATTAAATAACAGACCAATATCCTTTATGAATCCTCAACAAAATATTAGCAAACCAAGTCCAACAACACATTAAAAGGAGCATATTAAAAGATCAAGTGGTGTTTAACCCAGGTTTTCAAGATTGGTTCAACATGAAAAAAATCAATAAACATAATACACCATGATAATAAAATGAAGGGAGAAAAACATACATGATCAAGTCAATTGATGAAGAAAAGGCATTCTATATAATCCAGCACCCCTTCTCGATGCAAACACTCAGAAACATAGTATTAGAAGGATTCTTTCTCAACATGAGAGAGCATGTATGAAAATCCACAGTTAATATCATACTCAACATTGAAAGACTAAAAGTTTGTCCTCTAAAATCAGAAATAAGACAAAGATGCCCACAGTCACCAGTTATTCAACATGTTCCTGGAAGTTCAGTCAGAGCAATTAGGCAAAACAAAACAAAACAGAAAACCAAAACCAACCAACCAAACAAACAAAAAAACACACCAAAATTGGAAATCAAGAAATGAAACGTTTCCTATTTGCAGATGACATGATCCTATATAGAAAGTCCCCAAAAATCTATTACGAAGCTTCTAGAGCTAATAAATGAATTCAGCAAAATGGTGGGATATAAGATCAACACGCAAAAAATCGGTACTATTTCTATACACTAGTAAAGAGCAACCTGAGGAGGAAATCAAGAAAAATTCCATTTATAACAGTAACTAAAGGAATAAAATATCTAGGAATAAATTTAACCAAGGATATAAATGTCTTGTACGTGGAAAACTACAAAACATTGCTAAAATCAATTAAAAAAAACTAAATAAATGTAAGGGTATTCTGTGTTCATGGATTGGAAGACTAAATATTATAAACATGACAATTCTACTCAAAGCAATTTACAGATTCAACACAATTCCAATCAAAATTCTAGCAGCCTTCTTTGCAGAAATGGAAAAGCCAATCATCAAATTTATATGAAAGGTTAAAAACAAGGGTTCCTGAATAGCCAAAATCATCTTCAAAAAGAATGAAGTTTGAGGACATGCATTTCCAGATTTTAAAACTTATTACAAAGCTACTGTAATCAAAGAAGAATGGTACTGACACAAGGTCAGATTTATAGACAAATGAAATTTAATTGAGAGTTCAGAAACAAACTATCACATCTATGGCTAATTGATATTTGGTAAACGTGCTAGTCAACTGAATGGCAAAAAAATAGTCTCTCCAACAAATGGTGCTGGGAAAATTGAGTATCTATATGCAAATAATGAAGGTGAGCCCCTACCTCAGACTATGTACAAAAATTGACTCAAAATAGATCAGAGACCTAAATATGAGAACCAAAACTGTAAAATAACAGGAAGAAAACATAGGTAAGAATTTCCAGGACCTTGTGTTAATCAGCAGTTTCTTAGGCTTTATCAACCAAATGCAGGAGCAAGAAAATAAAAAAATAAAAAAAAAATAGATAAATGGGGCCTCATCAAAATTAAAAAAGAAAACTTTTGTGCATCAGAGGAATTTATCATGAAATTAAAAAGACAACCTACAGAATTGGAGAGAATAACTGGAAGCCACATGTCTTGATAAGGGTTTAAAATCCAGAACATACAAAGAAATACTACAACTCAACAACAAGAAGACAAACAACCCAAATACCTATGAGCAAAATCTTGAATAGATAGTTCTCCAAAGAAGATGTAGAAATGTTCCCAAAGTACATTAAAATATGCTCACCATTATTAGCCATTAGGGAAGTGCAAATCAAAGCCACAATGAGAATCATTTCACAGCAGCTGGAGCGGCTGTTACTAAAAAACAAACAAATAAACAAACAAAAACAAAAAACAGAAAACAAGTGTTACAGAGGACGTCAAGAAATAGAAATACTCATCATTGGTGGAAATATAAAATGGTGATTCTTCTGTGGAAAATAGTTTAATGGTTCCTCAGAAAGTGAAGTATAAAATTGCCATATGATCCGTAATCCCACTTCCTAGGTATATATCAAAACAATTGAAAATAGGGATTCAAATAGATATTTGCACACTGATGTTCATAGAAGCATTACTTACAATTGCCAAAAGATGGAAGCAACCAAGCTTTCTTCAACAGATGGATAGGTAAACAAAACATTGAATAGTCGTAAATGGAATATTATTCAGCCTTACAAGATTATGAAATTCTGAGACATGAACAACACGGATGAACCTGAAGACATCATGTTGTGTGAAATAAGCCAAACACAAAAGGAGAAATATTTTATGATCTCACTGATATCAAATAATTAGAACAAGGAAATTCCATAGATTCAGAAACTAGAATATAGGTTACTATGGCTTTGGGTAAGGATAAGGAATGGGGAGCTAATGCTTAATTGGTACAGAGTTTCTGTTTGGAAACAGATGGAAAAATTTTGGCAAAGGATTGTGATGATGTTTGCACAAGACTGTGCATACAGTTAACACTATTGTATTTTATTTTTGAATGTGGTTAAACTGGGAAATTTTAGGTTTTATATATGTTCCTAGAATAAAATTAAAAAAAAATAAACATGGGCTATACAACACAGTGAAATCTATTGTAAACTATGGACTATAATTAATAGTATAACTATAGTAATAGTGTTCCATTAATTGTAACAAAGTTACCACATTAATGCAGGGAAAACTGTATGTGAGAAAGGGGGTATATGGGAACTCTGTATTTTTTCATGATTTTTGTGTATACTTACAACTTTTCCAATAAAAAATACATATAAAAGAAACACAATGACATATAATTTCTCACCCACTAAAATCACCATTATCAAAAAGACAGATAATAACAAGTGTTGGCAAGGATTTGGAGAAATTGGGAACCTCTTAAACTGCTAATGGGAATGTAAAATGGTGCAGCCATTGTTAAATTGTCTGACAGTTCCTCTAAAGGTTAAATATAGAGTTACCGTATGACCCAGAAATTCCATTCCTAGGTATATACCCCAAAGTTGAAACAAATGTTCACACAGACTTGTGCACAAATGTTCATATTCACATTATTCATGATAGTCAAAAAGTAAAAACAATCCAAATATTAATCTACTTGTGTATGGAAAACAAAATGTGGTATAGCTATACAAAGAATACTATTCAGAAATAAAAAGAAACAGAGTGCTGATAAGTGCTGCAACATAGATGAGTCTCAACATATGCTCAGTGAAAGAAGTCCAACACAAAAGAAAACAAGTTGTATGATTCCATTCATTTGAAATGTCCAAAGAAAGCAAATTCTAGAGATAAACATAGATTAGTCATTGCTTGTGGATAGAAATGGGGAATGACTGTAAATGGGAATGAGGTTTCCTGCTATGGTGATGGAAATGTTCTAAAATTAAATTGTGATGATGGTTGTACAGTTTAATAAATTTATTAAAATTCATTAAATGGTCTTTTTAAAATGAGTGAACATTGTGGTATATAAATTGCATCTTGATAATCCCATTTAAAAAAACAAACAAAAAGACCACTATTGTGTATTTATTCTGGTATAATAAAAGTTTAATTGTAATACTTAATGTTTCTTTTTCCAGTATGTATCTTTGGTTGCAAAATATTAATTCTTAGCAACTACTTATAAGGTATAATAAAATGCTACTTTTTGAAGAATCAATACTTGCCTTCCCTTGGAATTTCATGGTCTACTTTTCTTAGCTAGTGTTACCTTGAAAGAGAGTAGGCAAAGAAGCTGAGTCTCTTACATTCTAGAGAACGTTGATGATGTTTATAGGATCTTTAGGAGGGTTACCTACTTTTTCCCAAGGCTGACTTCAAGACTTTATTGACCACTGGTATTGCCGTTTAAGGTTTGCTCATAGATAACTTCCAGGAGGTTGATGTGAATATTTGGTTGCAATATGCAAACCCATATTGTTGAGAACAGATCAGGCAAGAATATTAAATAACCCTATTTCTTCCCATCATGGCTCTCTAATCCCCATAGCCAAAGCCTTGCTAAAGTGAACAATTGCTATGCTTCATATTTGATCATTTGGGGAAGAAACAGTAATTATTCTCAAATACTAAAAAAGTACCCAGGATACTTGCCTAGACGAAATCACCATCACCCAACTCGGAGCAAAGTGCCAGGGACTGGCCCCAGGGCAGTCCAATTTTGATGGCAATGACACAAGAAAGTACAGTCAAATTTCTGTTCCCCAAATCATCAGTGATTTCAAGTTTCCTGTGGTCTCACAGCTAATCTCTTTTGCTCCTTAAACTTCCTTGTCCAACATGTACAAAGATATTTCCCTTGACTATTCAGATCATTCAGCATGTACACATGGATCCTGGTTATCAAATGCAGTGGGGAATACAAAGAAATACAGTCCTTGCTCTCCAGTGTCCAAACATTCAGGCGGTGTTTATGCAACACGGGTGGCCCTCTTTAACCTTGTTCCGATGTAGCATAGCAAACAAATAGGACTGCCTCACAGGAGAGAAACAATGCCACATGGACATAATTTATAAGTTAATTAGCACAGTCTACTGTGGCCAAGTAGTGACAGATGTGGCACCTGCTTTCAGGGAAAAAAATGAAAAAGAAGAGCGAACAGCAGAGGTCAGCTCCTTCTCTAGGGAGATCTGTGGTCACACACAGGTCACATTGGTTGGCATATAAAATAGCATCTTTGGTATACCAAAATGTCTTTGAAAGGCAAAGTACAAATACGCATGCAATTAAAAAATACAAACTAAATTCTCTAACCAAAGGGACAGGCAATTATGTGCCCTAATGGAGGCTTTTGCACACCAACACTTATTTAGAACATTAACATGCTTTTCGCATTTTTTCAAATCCATCCATTTGCCTGATATATTATTTACAAGCTTTCTATAAACTTTCATTTTTTTAAACCAAGATGTCCATTAAACTGGCTAAAATTTTCTGCAAAATCAAGTTAGTCATGGAGAGGAGTAGTTTATAGCAATATGCTAAATGCATTTGGTTTTTACAGCAGTTATAATATAATTTTTAACATGCTCCCATTGGAACTCCAAGTTAGTCTGTTTTGACTCAAGCTGGGATGTTCTGAGAATAGGAGTTTATGCACTGTTAAGACAATAACCTATTGTTACCTCTCAGGCTTGCAAGAATTTAGCATCTCATTGTACATACTTAAAACCAAGCCAACAAATACAAAACTGTCACCAGTTCAAGTTTTGGTCAGGCCTTCTTCACCTGTTAGAAGTTTGGGGCAGACAGGAAGTGTCTTGGGGAGCACTCACGAGACACCTTTTTGGGAGAAAAGGGGCGCTTGAGTGCGCAGAGGGAGAAACAGAATTGAAAAGCAGTTGCAACATGGGTCCCAGCTAATCCCATGGTGAACTCTGAAACTGGGTGGGGGCGAAGTGCCATCCCAAATTGTGGCTAGGCTTTTGAGATTTTAAACCACCCTTACTAACCAGGCTCATCCAGTCTCATATATGACTTTTTAAAAAGCATATTCTATGTAAATTTAAATTCATTAAAATATCAAAGTCAGAGTTTTTTTTTTTTTTTTTAGGGGGGGTTGTTTTTTAATAAAAAGACTTAGAGCCAAATGGTTCATCTAGGACAATAATTATCAGACCAGTATCACCAGCATCACTGGGAAACTTGTTAGAAATGCAATTGCTTGCTTCCCACCATAGACCTGCAGAATCAGACCTGAGGATAGGGCCCAGTCATCTGTGATTTAACAGACTCTCCAGGTGACACTGACACATGCTAAAATGTTATAATTATTGATCTAGTGCTTTAAAAAATAATTAACTGGAATGAAAAAAACCTATTCAAAATGTTTCAGAATCATAGGGCTGGGTTGGAACTGTGAAAGAACAGGTAGCATCACATCCAAGATTAAACTTTGATTTGTGTGGATTTTACTCATATCTTTCTTGACCATCTGCTTGTTTGACCTGGTTGCTGCCTCCACTCAGGTGACATCTGGACGTCTGGTCTGGGAGCATCGCATCTGTGGCAAAGACCATATCTGTGGTTTGTCCAATCATGTTCCACATAAGCTCTGAACAGGAGAAATATATCATTTCACTTGAATTCATGGGAAGAAATTTAAAAAAGCCTTAGGAATGAGTGAGATCTCCATTTTAGCAAGCCTCAACAAGATCAGGAAATAGCTTATCTGGGGTTTTATGATGACAATGCCATCAAGATGCTTATCTATGTAAATTCAAGACCATTCAAAGAATAATTCAGGATGGAAATCTTGTCCTAAACATTTACACCTAACCTTTTTCTTGTTGAACTGTTCTCACCGGTTTGCCATTTGAATGAGGTTTTCTTCTAGTATAATAAATAGAGCTGGAAGAACAGGAGCTGAAGCTGGGCCTCACTTGCACGGAATAGATTATGTGCTGGGCTGAAATAGTCACTCTGTAGTGCAAAAACCTGGCACACACTACTTCTACCAAGCAAAGTTCACATCACTAAGTGGTAAGCTGCCTCGATAGCATACTTCAAGGTCCTTCATCCCTGTGGCTGTCTTCTTATCATTGAGCACCTGCTGAAATGTGACCTCCTTAGAAAATGTTCTGGGCCACCTTATCCAAAATAATCTCCCACTCCTTCAGAATACCTTCTTTCTATTCAAATATCTGTTTCATTTTCTTCACAGTCTTATCAATGTCTGAAGTTATTCTATGTTCTTTCTGACTCGCACTTTCTCCTTCCCCTTTTCTACATAGCACAGCCTCCTGCTCCCATCTCCAACACGCCCCTCGTCCATGTGTGTGTGTGTGTGTGTGTGTGTGTGTGTACATGTGCTTATTTAAATATTTCCTCACTAGAAGGGAAGCTCCAGGAGAGTGAGCAGCTTGTTCTTTAGTACTTGCCCAGGACTTAGAAGAGCAATTGCCTGCATATTAGACACTCAGTCAACATATTTTTTTTATTTTTTAAAAATTCGGTTTTATTGAGATGTATTCACATATCATACAATCATCTGTGGTGTACAA
Organism: Choloepus didactylus; assembly: GCF_015220235.1. Lineage (NCBI taxonomy): Eukaryota > Metazoa > Chordata > Mammalia > Pilosa > Megalonychidae > Choloepus > Choloepus didactylus. The sequence continues at coordinate 23,821,586 of NC_051310.1, forward strand.
CAACTGTTCACAGTACCATCATACAGTTGTGCATTCATCACCCCAATCTATTTTTTGAATATTTTCCTTGTACCAGAAAAAGTAAAAATAATAATAAAAAATAAAAGTAAAAAAGAACACCCAAATCATCCCTCCCACCCTATTTTTCAATTAGTTTATGTCCACATTTTTTCTACTCATCCATCCATATACTGGATAAATGGAGTGTGGTCCACAAGGCTTTCACAATCACTTGACCCCTTGCAAGCAACATTGCTGTTCAATTGTCTTCAAGAGTCAAGGCTACAGGGTTACAGTTTGATAGATTCAGGTATTTACTTCTAGCTATTCAAATACATTAAAACCTAAAAAGAGTTTTATATATATATATATATAGTGTATAAGAGTGCCTATCAGAATGACCTCTCGACTCCATTTGAAATCTCTCAGCCACTGAAACTTTATTTTGTTTAATTTCACATCTCCCTTTTGGTCAAGAAGATGTTCTCAATCCCATGATGTTGAGTCCAGATTCATCCTTGGGAGCCATATCCTGCGTTGCCAGGGAGAACTACAGCTCTGGAAGTCAGGTCCCACATAGCAGGGAAGGCAATGAGTTCACCTGTCAAGTTGGGTTAGCTAGAGAGAGAGGGCCACATCTGAGCAACAAAGTACTCAAGGGGAGACCCTTAGGCACAATTATAAGCAGGTTTAGCTTCTCCTTTGCAGTAATGAGCTTTATAAGGGCAAGCCCCAAGAGAGAGGGCTCAACATACAAAACCATCAGTTGTTGTGAGAACATCAGCAACAATCCAGGTGAGGAAGTCCAACACTTCCACATTTCCCCCCAGCTCCTCAGGGGGGCCCTGCATATATATTTTTATTCTCTGTCTAAATTACTTTGAGATGTGTCACTATTTCACACTAACCTATACAAACCTACCAGGTATCACTTCCTATTCAAAGTTCCACATAATTATGGTGTTTGAACAAACTGTATGAGTTAAATTTTTTATGAAATATAGATCCTGCACCAAATAAACATCTCTTCCCTTGGTCTCACATGGAAGTTGAAGTTTTAAAACACTGTCAGTATTGTCCTTTACTCTTTGGCTTGATTTGCCCTAGTCCTAACCACATCTGCTTCATTCATAACTTTGATTGAAATCTGGACTCTTTTTTTTACTTTTTTTAACAGTGCTGTGTGCACTAATACTGACATTCATATCTACCAAGCTCTAGCTCTGAGTTTCAGGTGTCATATAGATACCCAAAGTTCCAGGGATCAATCAGGTTATACACTAAGGGATCAACATCTCAGAATCGGGAGATAGCCATTACAATTCAGGAATAGATGTGACAGCCGTGAGAGCTTGCAATCTAGGAAACATTACAATAAGCATTCCCCTGATAAGCTGTGCTCTAAGATTCAATTCTGAGTTTACACATTGTAGTTAGTCCACATTGGTGAGGCATTATGTTTTTGTCTTTGTTTCTGGCATAGTTCACTCAAAAAGCTGTCTACAGGATCCATTCACCTCCTTGTCTGTCTCACAGTTTCACTCTTCTCACAGTTGCTCAATATTCCATTGTATGCACACACCACAGTTCACCATTCTGTTTCTCAGTCAATGTACCCTTAGGCCACCTCCACCCACTGCAAATCATGAATACTGCCTCCATAAACACCAGTGTGCAAATGTCCACTCATGTCCCTGCTCTCAGATCTTCCAAGTATATGTTCCCTAGTGAGATGGTAGGACCTTATGGCACCCACATTTTTAGCTTCTTGTGGAACCACCCCACTGTCCTCCAGAAAGGCTACACCATTCTGCCTCCTAACCAACAGTAAATATGTCCATCACTCTGTCCATGTCAATCAACACATTTTTTAACGTAATTGCCCTGAACACTTGAAAGCAGCAAATATCAAAGACTGAATCTGAAGTCAGTTTTACTTTCAAATCCATGATTTTTTCATCAAGCTGCCATACATAAAGCACATTACACCATCATGATGCCTAATAATAGCTAACATACACTGACTCCTATGTGCTTGAGTCGTTTATATTCAGACTAATCCAGACAATTATAATAGAGATTTAGGTATTATTATCCTGATTTTATAAATGAGGAAACTGAGGTTCTGAGAGAGTGAGTAATTTCCCAAAATTTATTAAACCAGTAAGTTGCAGGACTGTCTGAATGGCACACTGGGATTCCCAGCCCTTTTGGCAGTGGCATTTAGCATTTACTTGCATCTGATTTACCTGGGGGTGTCTTTCTAAACTCCAGATTCTCTGGCCCTATCTCCAGAGACTCCCATACCATGGGCATAGGGTGGGGCTCAGTGATCCACATTTTAACTCTCCCCAGACTTTCTAAGGCAGGTGGGCCAAAGACTGCATTTGCTATAGACTGATGGAACAAACTATGCTGTTACTGAAGTTTTATAGTCGTTGGGAAAAGACAGATGGATTTTGGAAAATTCCCCACTGAAGTCCCGATTGCCTACAAGGAAAGCTTCAATTCAGGTAATGAGTCATAGACAACAATTACTCTCTCCTATGGCCTTTCAGTCAAGATCAGATCAAGTCTGGTTCTGATTAGCCTGTGGGGACAAATGAGATCAGGGCCTGAGTGTGTCTGGCTGGCTTCAGGGACATCAAGGCACCTCTCTGACGGAATGAATGGCTCTTTACACAGAAAGGTGATAGAGAGTGGGTTACCTGATGAGTAGAGGCCAAGTTTTAATATTAGTAGAGGAGGACTTGCCATTGATGTGCCTGACTTTTGACAGGAATACTGCGGCTGCTTGTACTCAAGGACTTAAATTGGAGCGAGGGAAAGGCAGGGCCTGTCATTGGCTGATGATGGGTTTTCATCAATTCATAACAAAACTGAATAGCTCAGACAGCCTGTTGAAATAAATTTAATGCTACTTTGAAAAAAAAAAAAGAAAGTAGATTCATTTTTGGCGGCTAAATTCAATCCCGTGTGAGAGTAAAGCTAACATAATTTAAAGTGCCACAAGAACCTTAAATTTCTCCAGGGATTTCTTTAGATGCCCTGTCCCCTCATTCTCTCATGCCCCTATCTCTTTCCCTTAGGTGAGCCTTGTTTGCTATTTTGTGTGGCTTTGGTCCCATCCTGGAGTATTTCCATCTCCTCAGGACATGCACCTACGCTACCCACAGTTAGCACCGTGCATTTGTTTGTGATTGTCTTCTGAATGCCCTCCACTGGCGTTTCATCCTGCTGCCTTGAGGCAAGGTCAGTTAAACTCAAAAGAGGTTCAGTGTTGTTGCACTTATTTCTTCCTCCTAAGGTGGCTGACAAAGAACAGAGCTAGACAGTCACTCCTTTGAGGGCAATAGTTGATAACTAAACATGGATTTTTCTGTTTCCTACTGTGTTAGTTAGTAGGATGGCAGATATTTGTCTTTTGCTCCCCTCCCTTCCAAAAGAAGCCATCTATCCAAATACATGCTCTGTATTGACATTTTAAAAATATTTTTGTAAACACAAAATTAGTAAAGTGTATGGGCATGCTAGGAAAATACATATCAAATCCAAAGAAAATAATAAAAATAACTGACCATCTTAACCACCTAGAAGTGACCGTTGCTAACATTTTGTCACATATTCTTCTTGTCTTTTGTTCTATTCAAATATCTATAAATCGACATAGGCAGAAACATTTTTACTTCAAAGTTACCACAGATTATATCCAATTTTATAATTATAAATTTATAATTTTATTTATTTTTATTATAATACATTATTTTTGATAAGTGCATATTATTCAGTTATAGATTCATTACGCTTTTAATGAAAGTCTTGAAATTTTGTGATATTTCATTATTTTGTTTTTTTATTAAAATGTCTGTGAAGGACAGCCTTATAACATGTTCTTGCTTTTTCGTTGAAGTACATATTATATACATTTTTTTTATTTTTTTAATTTGTGGTTTTCCATTATTCCCAATTTTTTCTGTTGGTGGGTATTAAAGTGTGGTTCCCCACACTGGCATTAGCAGCATCACCTGGATATTTGTTAGAAAGACACTATCAGGCTCCATCCCAAGACCTACCAAATCAGAGACTCCTGGGGTAGAATCTAGCAATCTGCTTTTAACAACCCCTCCAGGTGATTGTGGAGCATGCTAGTGTGTGAGAAGCACTGCCCTAAGGTAATTGGAGAGAATTCCACATCTACCAGGGCTACCTGTGGACGTGCGCTTCTGCAATATGAGCAAGTCCTGCAGGAATACCATGATGTGAAGATGGGAATATAGATTTTCTAGGAGAATCCAACTTTGTCTCATGTTTCAGAATTTTTGGTTAACCCTGGAAAAAGCAATTCTTCTCACAGGTCTTCTGGGGTCCTTGTATTTCTCACATCTAGAATGATTGGCCTTCATTATCTCTCCTGAAGGACCACACATCTCCTTAATTTTCTCCGTGCTTTAGTTCTCCTTTCTCTGAGCCATTCTTCATTTAATCACCAGTTTTATTTTTCCCCTAAAGGTTCTGTAAAAGATGGCTGATTATCCCTAATGAAAACCCATCAGTCATTTGTTTTTGTCTCTTGAATCAAATACAAACTCATCAACTTGGTCTTTAAGACTCTCCACAGCCTGGTCCCTAATTACTCTTGGAATCTCATCTCCCAGCCTACATCCACTCAGACTCCACTTCTAAGTGCATTTATTATTCTTAGTTCCCTAAATGAGCCATTCTCTTTCATGAATCCATGTCTTAATACCCTCAACCTGAAAAATTCTTCCAAACCTTTATCATATGGAGAAATCCTATTCTTTTCTCCTAGACCCAGCACAGATGTCAGCTCCTTTCTGAAGGTTCTTCTGTTATGCCAATCCATTATAATTATATAAATGTTACTTTATACCTCGATAAGAGTTTCTCTCATTGTATCATAAATGATTTAGTACCTGTTTCCTACCACTTGACATGAGAGAAGGGACCAGGTATTATTTTTGTAAATCTTGGTACAGTACCAAGCACTTAATAGAGGCTCAGTAATTGTTACATGCTTGAGTGAATCCTCAAAATTCAAAATTCCCTGCATACACAGATTATATTAATGTGCAACATTCAGATGAAATACAAGTTAATTTAGAGTTACTGAAAATCTGAAAGGGAAAGGAATATTAAAATGAGACAATGTGAAATGGAATTGATAAACAATTATTGGAATGTATTTTTGTTAAAATCCACTGAAAAAATTGGTAGAAAAGAATTGGCCATTAAATGTAGATTTCGGCAATTGTTTTTGTCTTGTTTGTTGTTTTGTTTTTTTCTCCCAAAAGCTAACTAAAATTATTTTGAACTGCTTTTTTTGGCTGGGAAGTTAAATAGAGATAAGTAATTATGCTGCACAATAGAGATGATTGTTGTAGAACCATATTATATTGCTAGAAATAGGTGCTTACAAGTTAAATTTTTTTTTTTTTAACAAATCTCTACTTTCTAAGGAAGGCCTTACTAATTGCATAAAGCTTTGCATAAAGCTTTCCATAGATCATTTCAGAGTCTTGCCAAAACCAACAGGTCTACTCCCTTCTCTTTATTTTTGATTATCAAGATTTTATAGCCTCAGTAAGCTACTGTGGACAGATCAGTTATACCATCATCAAGAAATGGCTCTTTCATCACATTCCTCCATTGCACGGGGCCCAGTATATCACTATCTTTCATCAGGGAGCACAAATTCTGCATCCCATTTTATCCAGCGATTTGGGGAAATAGCAAACACGTGGTGGAATTTGAAGCAGTTCAATATTTGGGGGAGTTTCTGCTACATCAAACCATCCTTCAGATTCCTTCAGTACAAGATGTTCACTTGAAATGCATGGATCCAGGGCAAGAAGAAGGGATTTCTTAACAATCAGAATGCCTGACAGATTTCAATAATTATGCTTCCCACTGAGCACTATTTAAAGAGAACTAATTAAACAGCTGGATATATTTTAATGTCAAACAAGATTCTTAGATATCAGACTCACAAAATAAGCACTCAGTAGGGTTATGGAGAGCATGAAGACTACTGCTCACTTTCTTTAGACAGAGTAAATGATCATGCAACTCTCATCCCTCCAGTGATCTACCTGAAATTTGCATGGTCTAGGGCCTTAGTGAGGAGTACAAATGTGGATTTGCATAGCACATTTACTCATTTATATTTGTGCCTGCTATTTATTCATTTATACTATGCATTGAGAGTCTGCTAAGTGCCCTGCACACTGGTGAGTACTGGAGAAACAGTGGAGTTCAATCCAGCAGAACCCCAGTCTTCATGGAACTTATCTATTCTAGTGAGGTGGGACAGAAAATAAGTAAACAAACACCTAATTGAGATAACTTCACATGGTAAAAAAATAGAGAAAAAATAATATAGAGAAAAGCCAGGTGATGAGACAGCAAATAACACACCTGGAGGTGTAGTTTAAAGTTGAATGGGGGTAATGCCTTAAGCAAGCAAGTGGAATGTTTTAGGAGCATGTGATTAGACTGTTGTTGGAACATAAAGAAAAATCCTCCTACCCAATTTTGGGAACCCAGGGTAGTCTTTTCCAGACAAAGGAAGGGGAGATGAGTGGAATGGTTAAATAGCCCAATATGGGAGGACAGAGACGTGGGTTCGAACTTGACTCTCCTGTGTGGTGTTTGCTCATCATTAATCCTCTCTGATTCTTTTCTGGCTTGGATGACAAGGCTCGTAGTACCTCTTTGCCAGCTGAGGCAGGGAGGGTGCACGAGTGATGTGTAAGATCCAAGTCATATTCCTGGAAGTAGAGCTGGCTCACAGAGAATGAAGGCTGGAATAAAAACTATTGAGGCAGAGATCAGATCATGAGAAGCTGTGCCAAGCAATTAAGAGTATATTTTGAGGCAAAGGGGTTCTTTTAAAAGGATCCTTTCAAGTTGGCTGAACATACCTGCATTTTGGAAATTTCAATGTATACAATATTGTGTACAGACGCTTGCCAAAAGAAATGTACTAGCCACACTAACTCTAAATTCCCAAATGTTCATCAACAAGGGAAGTGATTAAGTATATTTTGGTATATTCATATAAAATGGAATAATATAGAGCATCAAAATGCACAAACTGCATACATGAGGTAATATAGATAAAACTTTTATATATAATATGGAGTGAAAGAGACTAGAGTATAGTAGGTTTTATGAATAGGTACCACGTGAGTGTATATATATGTAAGATTGTACATAAAAATATATATTTACCTTTGTACACTAGCAGGGACTCTGGGGTGTTTGTAATACTCTATCTGAATTCAGTAAGCTTCATACTCCACTTGGCAAGAAATATTTGGATATATTTAGGTTGGGTCTAAATATTAGGGATCTCTTTTTCTTCAATTTTTGAGGAATTTCCAATTAAGGACAACTTTAAAACTTGTCATTGAAGTTAAGGGGTATCAAAACTTTTGGCAGCATATGAAATAAAAAAAAATAGCATATAACATTCCTTCATCATTATCCAATCACAAATAGCATAACATGGATTTTCCAAAGTCTGTTTGCCCAAACTGAGGTCAGCTCCAGGTCAGAGGGCCTGGCATGAACCACCTGTTCCCCAGAGCCCTCCACATTTCAGAGACTCTGGATCAAGCTTTCCTTCACATGCTCCTCGAGTGAAACCCAAGGATGGCTCAGACGTATGACAGCTTCAGGTAGAGAGTATATCCTGTTCCCAACAAAAGGCACATCTCCGTAGACTTCCAAGTGACTCTGCAATAAAAGAGGAAAACTTGGGGCCACCCAGATCAGATCAGTACAAAATACCAAAAGAGGCTAAAAATTAATAATATTGTATGTAGGTTCCTCTCTTGAAAGTATTTTAAAGATTCACCCTTTTGAAAAAGTGGATTATTAGAACTCCTGGGAGAGTCTCATTGTACCCAAGGTATATTGAGTCCACTACTTTGAAAACAGAATCATCCAGAACATTGCATATATAGACAGAAACCTAGATGATATGTATGTGCCTTCTAAACATACAATCTGAAAACTTCCCACCGAAATCCCAAATTGTAACTTGGAAAGTCTGCCTTTTTTTAAAAAAATAGATAAGATACCAGTTATTAGGACTTTTTTTAAGTTAATAAATAAACACATAAATAATGATGCTTACCTGCATGGACAATATTATCTATCCTATCCCATCCTCATCCAACATCTACTTCCAATAAACCCAGTAGTATAAAAAAGATAGTGAATATCAACAAAAGGAAATCTAAGAGTTTGTTTATTTACCCATTCCCAAGTAAAAAGATATAATACTTTAGTAGGTCAACAGTTTCTTATATTAGGAACTGAATCCAAAAACAGTAAACAAATTATGTTTCTAGTGTAACTGGCTTTTTAATTTTCACATTATTTCCTGTATTTTGCTGACACTGTCATCAACCAATAAAATAAACTAATCCACCCCCATTCCATATGGCTAATATCTCCTCGTTACCTTTGAAGCTATTAACAGATTTGATGGCTCTCTTGAATTCCTTAAATACAAACTTTGGCACTTTTCACCAATAGCTAATTGGAACGTCCCCTTTGACAGTCTATTAAAAAACTAGTCAGAAACTGCTATGCTGAATACTCCTCAAAGTTTCCTTTCCAGCATTCTCAATCACTTTACCCCTCTCTCAACCTGGCCTCTTACCAGAAACATGAGATCTCCAAGTCAAGCTTTCTTGTATACTGTGCTATTTTCAAATCTCGGTCTACTAAATGTCAGCCAAAGACCTAAACTCTCATAAATAGTGTCATGTTTTGATTAATCATTTGTTAATTGAGAGCAAAGTGCTACATTTCCTAGTGGAGTAATCCAAAATAATCAGATGGCTTGCATGTTGTTTTCCCTACTCCGGGCCAGGGTCGGTAGCTATGAAAAAAACAGAGCTTAGAGTTCTGTAGAGAAGCTTTCAGTATTAGTCCCACATTCAGCACATGTGTGGCAAAAAGAAGAGCAAAAACTTGAAAGTAGTTCTAAGGGGGAGTTTAGGCAAAACAAAGATGGGAATTCAGTTTTACACCAAAATGTTTTAGGAAAATATTATAAAATCTAGGCCTTAAATGGCTTCTAGGATATGAGAGTGTGCCAGTTTGAAACTGTTATGTACCCCATGATCTTTCAATCCAATCTTGTTGGGTGGAACCTTTTGATTGAATGTTTCCACCCAACTGTGGGTAAGAACTTTGATTAAATCATTTCCTTGGAGGTGTGGCCCCAGCCACTCAGGGTGGGTCTTAATTAACTAGATCACTGGAGTCCTTAAGAAGCTAAGAGCTGACACAGACCCAGATGCTTGGAGATGCTGGGAGATGCAGACAGAAGGACATTCAGAGATGCTAAGCTAAGAGATGAAGCCCAGAGTTTGCCCTGGGGAAGCTAAGAGAGGACCCCCAGATGCTTAGAGAGAAGAGCCCTGGGAGAGCAAAAAAGGATGCACAGAAGCTGAGAGAGAGAAGCAAAGAGAGAGAGAGCCCAGAGATATTTTGGAGAAAGCTATTTTGAAACCAGAACTTGGGAGCAAAGGACCAGCAGATGCCAGCCACATGCCTTCCCAGCTGAAGGAGGTGTTCTGAATACCATCAGCCTTTCTTCAGTGAAGGTATCCTCTTGTTGATGCCTTACTTTGGACACTTTTATGGCTTTAGAACTGTTAATTTGTAACCTAATAAATTCCCTTTATAAAAGGCAATCCATTTCCGGTATTTTGCGTAACTGCAGCTTTAACAAACGAGAACAAAGAGTGCCCATTCTTTTGCATGAGTTAACCAAGTTGAATTGTTTGTAATTAGTTAATGCTAACACTGCTTCTGAATTACTGTGACTGTTCAAAAGGACAAATGAGTGTTAGCTGGTTCTTAAGAAATACTTATTTTTAATGCTAGATTATCGTATTTCACTCTGTGTTGGTGTATGTGGTTTTCATCTGCCCACAGGCAGTTTCCCTCTGTGAGCCACACTTCTGGGAGCCTCTCCACAATAACCTCACCCCCTCTCTGTTAGATATAGGGATGGCCATTTCGAGGCCAATCGTACTATCCCATCCACTGGTTTAAGTGTGAGCAGAAGAACCAAGCAGGGCCTAAGGCCTTTACCTAGAAGAAATATGGACAGAAGGGTAAAAAGTGGATTGGTATGTCTGGGCTTGCAGCAGCCACACTCTCCACCGTGTGGAGAGATCTGGTCAAAACTAAGAGAAAATGAGAGGAGCACAGACAAGCAGAAACAAGAGCCGGACAGAGACCCTGTTTAGACTAATCTGTTATTTAAATGCAAGAATCTCTGAAAAGTAGTCTTTCAGAGTAGGCTGAAGCTTCAGTGATGAAAAATCGTATTTCAAGGCAGCACATTATATTTTTATCACTCTTATTGTTCTTTTGTATTATCAAATAAAAATTGCTTCTTGTAACTTGCATCTTCATCAAGCTCTCCCGAATCTCAAAATGAGCCAATTCTATCTATTGTATGCAGTCCTTTATATACTTAACAATATCCTGCACTCCATGAGCCTCATAGTCCCCAAGCTAAATATATCATTTAGCTTCATGAAGAGAGAAAACGCTGGCTGGGATTGAAGAGGCATCTGATCCAGCATGATGAATCTTTTGTTCCTGTGAGGATTTTCTATCAGGTTGTATTAGATTCCTAGAGCCACCACAACAAATTACATCAAAGTTGGTGACCTAAAACAACACAAATTTATTCTCTCACAGTTCTGGAGGCAAAAAGTCCAAAATCAAAGCATCAAAGCATCAATAAGGTCATGCTCTCTTGGATGGCTCTGGGGAAGAGTCCTTCCTTTCCTTTTCTGAGCTCCTGGTGGTAGCCATAAATCCTTGGCAGTCAATGGTTGTAGCTGCCTCACTCCACTCTCTGCCTCTGAGGTCACATGGACACCAGTCATACTGGATGACGGGCCCACCCTCCTCCAGTATGACCTCAATTTAACTTGATTACACCTGCAGTGATATAATCTATTACACCTATTTATTACACCTATTTCCAAATAAGTACATGCTCTAAGGTTATGGGGCTTAGGACTTCAACATATCTTTCTGCGTGACACAATTCAACCCATAACAGAGGTCAAGGGTAATAGCTAAACAGCAGACTCTTAGATGAAGTTTGAGTACTAAAGTGAAGTGCAAGAAAGACAGTACACACAAAGGAAAAGAACTTCACTGACAAGAGGAAAAATGATGTGAAATGGTGTCAAGGGCAGTATGATGCTCATTTTTATAAAGAGAAGGTAGAATAATGTAGCTGAGCAAAGATTGAAGAATTCAGCCAAGTTCTGTCAATGACTAGGAAGTGTTAGAAGGAGTCAGTGAGGAATAAAATCAGGAGCAAATTAGAAATAGAAGCATGAAACACACATTTGAAAAGCACTTGTATTTCAGGATTTTTAAATTAGCCAACTGGCTGGCAGGAAATCCAACTTTGTTATAAAAAGAGTTGGGCTACAGAGAAGAAATAAAATTAAATTGAGGATATCAATATATGAAGATTAGTTGAAATAAGAAAATTTTATTCCTACAGGTAATTTAGACCAAAAAAGAGAAGTGTTTGTTGTGGGTATGGGAGCAAGTTTCTTTTGAATGACACTGTCCCAAGCTCCAATTCTGTTTTGATTCTGGAAGGTACCAGCACAAATTTTGAGATTTTACATGGTTGGAGTAGTGATTTTTAAAGAAATAATAAAAATTTCCAGTTTAAGCCTTGAAAAAAACCAATAAAAATCAAGTTTATTTTAAAAATATACCTGTGTAAAATAAAAAAAACAAATAATTTAAAATTATCTGGCCCAGTAATTTAATCTCATAAATGAAATTCTTCTGTGTAGTAAATCCCAAAATGAACTTGATTTAATGTGCTTTCAACTTTTTGCTTGGAGCCCAGTAGATGATAATTTCTATATAATCCTAAAGAATATTTTCAAAGCAAATGTCCCTTGCTTCTGACTTGTGCATTCTCACATTTAAAAGGCTTAAGAGGTTTTATCTAGGTATCAATTTGAGAATTTCATCTCTGACCTAGCTCATAAATGAACCTCAACCAGTCATTTGCTTGTGAGTAAATTTTGCTTTACTATGGTGAAAAGTGTATATAGCAGAGTGGTTCCAGATGGCAGCTTTGAAATTAGAAGGACACCTAGGATCAATTTTGAGCGTCTAACTCACCAAGACTTTCTGAGTCTCTGTTTCTATATCTGTAAAAGCAAAATTATAACATCTGCTTTGCAGGTTTGATATAAGCGTTTGATTATTTTTCTAAAGCCCTTATCATGTTGTAAATGCTAAACTAATAGACATTTCTTTCATAAATCTGAAAACAAGCAATAAAAGGTATCTACAAAATAAATTATAATTGCTAAAATTAAGTATAAACCCACAATGAATGGAATGCAATACCTAAGACTCACCTTTATAATTCTAACATATCAGCCTCAGGACAAACTTTTGCTATAGAAACAACTTTAAAATGTTTTGCGAGTCACACTGGGGATTGACCCAGGGAATAAGTAGTTGTACAATTTGAAGCACCTTCCTTGAAGAGGTTTTAATTTAGAAGCAGATAGAGAAACAAATAATTTCAGAGTTGCATACTAACTGCACTGTTAGATCTATTTATAAGGTCCTTTCAAACCATGTGGGAAGTTTTCTAGTTTCAGGCTGGAGAAGGGAAACACTATCTATGAAGGCTTCTTGGAAGAGTTGATACAGAGTTTAGCCTTGAACGAAGTGCAGGAACTAAACCAGAAGAATGTCTCAGGTAGAAAAAAGAGCTGAGTAAAATAACTGAGTCAGGTAACTGTACAATGTGACCCAGGAACTGTGAACCCTTTGATAGTGCTAGATTAGTAGACATTTTTAGAGATGTGTTCTTTCATACTTTAATATAAATGGGATTCCCATGCTTTACCATTTTTCCCAAGGCAGAGAAAAAGGTAGGAAGCTTTTCAATACAGTTAATAAAGTCAATATCCAAGATTGCTCTTAATTTTAAAAATATAGGAGCAATCCCATTAATATCAGGGAAGGGATGCTCACTGTTATTTCATATTTTATGGCTTTTCTATCAGTGCAATGAAGTGGGAAACTAAAATAATATTTGTGATTAATAGAAAAGAATATATGAAACTATCATCATTTGTATATGATAAAAAAATTTGTGGAAAATCCAATAGAATCAAATTATTGGAGTCAAGATGTTAATTCGGGTCTGCTTGCATAAATAATAAAGTTACAAAACTTGACAGATGTCTCATATACCCAACAATCGGTCAATACAGTGTGGGAAAAGATTTTATCCTTGACAGCAGCAATACCAAAAATGCTTGGAAGCAATCTTAACAAGAACTCTTCTGAACTTTAAAAAAAGTAATCTGAATACTTTTGCTGAGAAATGTAAAAGAAAACTTAAAAATGGAGAGACATACCAAGTTTCCAGATGGGAAAATTGAATATGATAAGTCAGGTCTTCCTTTTTTGGATTTCATGAGAATCTAGTAAAAAGCATAGTGTGATTTTTCTTTTTGAACTTGACAACGTGAGTGACTCATTTAGAAAATAATTATTGAGAATTGCAAAGAATGATTTTTAAGTATAACAACTAGTGTTACCCAATTACACTATTTGTAATCGGCTATATACATTTGTAACAAAATTATAATAATTATAGTATCAGTACTGGGACAAAATTACACAGACAGAGCCACAAAATAAAATACCCACAAACTGAAAAACATCTGAATTTAACTGTGCAAAAACCAGGAGGCAGAGTCAATAGGAAAGGAAAGCATTTAAAAAAAAATGACACTCTCAAAGTTGCTAATTCCTTTAAACTGTACACAAATATAAAAAGTTACTGAGAAAATGTAATAAATGAAATAAAAACAATTAGAACAAATAAAGGAGCCACTTTGCCTGATTTAAGGATGAGAAATGGTTTTATACATATATGTTAACACAAAAGAGAAGTTCTATAAATTATGTCACATACAAATTTAGACTATCATTCTGCAAAATTATCCTAAATGTAATCAGAAGTGAAATATAGAAAATTTTATAACAAATATAACAGTTGTTGGCCTTATTATGTTTGGAGAGATTTTTAAAACCAGCAAAAGCTTGAGGAAAAGAAAAAAAAATAGTTTACATATTATGAAATAAAAATGTTTAAGAAATATTTCAATACCATGGTTACATGACTGTAAATTAAATTGAGTCCTCATTTATTTCGCCAATGAGATATAGCAGAGTGGGGTTTTTTGGTTATTGTTAACTCTAAAGAAACTGCTTACGATAATTAATTTCATGTGTAAACTTGACTAGGTTATGTCATCCAGTTGTTTGGTCAATCACTGGCCTGCTTCTACAATGAGGGTATTTTGTAGATAGGAGCTGTATCTACAATCAGTTGATTGCATCTACAATCAAGAAAAGATTGCCCTAGCAATGTGAGTAATCTCCTCATCCAATCAGTGGAGGTCTTAAAAACCAGACTGAGGTTTTCAGAGGTCAGAAGAGAAATTTCTGCTTCAACTTCAATATTGACTCTCACAGGAATTTCCAGGTGGTTACCCTGGGGGAATTCAGACTAAGAACTTCAACATGATCTTCACTGGAGTTTCCAGTTTGTGGCTTGCCCTATGGAATTTCAACTTGAGAGCTCCAAGGTTGTGTGAATTAATTTCTTACAATAAATCTTATAACAATTATATATTTTATGTGTATATATATGTATGTGTGTATATATATACATATAAATCCTGTCAGTTCTGCTTCTCTGGAGAATTCTATTACAGTACCCATTGTAGGGGTGGTGATAAGGGCACCCATACAATTTACATAGAAGTATAAGTCTAGGAAGTACCAAACTTTGGAAAGTAATTTGTTAATATGTACCATAATACATAAAAAGTTCAAAACTTTAGATCAAGAGATATTCTTCCTATCAATTTTTAAGGAAGTAAATATCTGCCAAATATTTATATTAAAAAGAATTTCATCATGACACTCCTTTTTAAAATAAACTTTTAAAATTTTAGAACAGTTTTAGACTATATATGTCATACCCAGTTTCCACTGTTATTAATGTCTTACATTATCACATTTGTCATAAAAAATGCAGCATTTTTGACCTATCATTACTCACTAAAATCCTTATTTTGCTCAAATTTCTCTAGTCTTTCCCTAATGTCCTTTTTGGTTCTGGAATTCCATGCATACAGGATGCCACATCACATGTAGTCATCATGGCTCCTCAGGGTCCTCTTGACTATGACATTTTCTCAGTCTTTCCTTGTTTTTGATGACTTGACAGTTTTGAGGCATACTGGTCATTTTGTAGAATATCCCTCAAGTGGGATTTCCCTGGCATTTTTTAAATGATTATACTGAGATTGTGGATTTGGGGAGTATTCTGGTTTGCTAATGCGGCCGCTATGCAAAATAGCAGCAATGGATTGGCTTTTACAAAGGGGGTTTATTTGGTTACACAGTTACAGTCTTCAGGCCATAGAAGTTCCAAGCTAAGGCATCAACTCAAGTATACCTTCACAAGAGGAAGGTCAATGGCATCTGGAAAACCTCTGTTAGCTGGGAAGGCATGTGGCTGGTGTCTGCTGATCCTGGGTTATGTTCCAGCTCCTCTCTCAGTTCCTGTGCTTTCTTCAAAATGTTGCTTTTGGGGCATTTTGTCCTCTCTTAGCTTTTCTGGAGCAAACACTGGGCTAGCATCCCCAAAGTATCAGCAAAAGTCTGCTTTCAGCAGCTGTCTTCAAAATGTTTCTCTCAGCTGCTTTCAGTTCCTTCTGTCTGTGAACTCTTCTATAGGACTCCAGTGATTTAATGAGACCCACCCTCAGTGGGTGGGATAACACCTCCATGGAAACATCCAATCAAAGGTCTTGCTCACAGTTCATTGAGTCACATCTCCATGGAAACACTCAATCAATAAGTTCCAACCTAATCAACACTAATATGTGCCCCACAAGATTGCATTAAAGTACATGGCATTTTGGGGGACATAATACATCCAAACCAGCACAGGGAAGAAGGCAACAGAGGTTAAGTGTCAGTCTCATCACTTCATAGTAAGGCCATACACAATTTACATGAATTGTCATTCTTGATGTTAACCTTGATCACCTGGATGTAGTAGTGGTTGTCAGGTTTCTGCACTGTAAACTTATACTTTTCCTCCCCATCCATATGTCACTCTTTGTAAAGAAGACTTCATAAGCACCTGCACTTAAAGAGTGGGAAACATTACTTTTGAAAACAAAAATTTAGCAGCCTTAAATCCAAAATTACAAAATGGTTAAATTCTGGTATTTGTAAAAGGATTCATTATATAACCATTATGAACAACATTTTTAAAAACATTACTGTGTCATAGAGAAATACTCATGATAAACTAGTAAAACAAGTATGGCAAATACAATATGAAATTATCAGTGAAAAAATATAATACTATTAAAAATGCTAATGGAGAACCTAAGATGGTGCCTAGGTGAGACAGGGCAAAAAAACACCTCCGTGAAAAATACTAGATAAAAACCAGAAGGTGACCCAGAATACCAGTTTCAGCGATGCACCAGCTGGACAAGGTCTGCTAGAACCACAGGGGCCATGCACTTGGTGAAACTGGGAGTCTGCGTTCTGAAACGAGTGAGGAAGCCAGCCGAAAGACCCGCAGCTGCGCTGCAGTGTGGGGAAGCTGGGGGTTGGCATTTGGAGATGGACTGGTTCTTTTGAGAAAAAAAAGGGAAAAACCCAGGAGCGGCTGCAGTTGCGATGGTGGGAACCGCGCAGTGAAGCATGGCAGGAGCGGGCTGAGCCAACCTCTCAGTATCTGGCATGGAGAATAGCCTGCTGCAGATTCCCTCAGGGGTAGGGGAGTGGAGGGGAGTCACAAGGAGAAAGAAACCCCGCTGCTTGCAGCTGGCTCCCCGGTGGACTGGAGACACTCCTGCCCGGGGCTGTGCCCACAGCCCAGAGCCATGCCAGTTGTCCTGGAGCTGGGAAGGAGGAAAAGGGGGGGTTGAGATGCCCCATTCAGCCATCTTTGCATCAGGCTGAGAGCATCCCTGCATGGCCTGGTGGCCCGGAGCTTCCCTTGAGGGATGGTGTGCATGTGTGACGTAGCACAGCCTTCCCTCAGCAGAGGTCCTGGAAGATCACAGCTGAGAAGGGGGGCCTGCTCAGTAAACCTAGGGACGCTACATCAATGCTGGCGGTTTGTGGGTCAGCAACAGAGAAAATCTGGGGCAAAACAGAAATGAAGGCTTAAACTCTTGCAACAGCCTTGAATCTCTGGGAACACCTGGGAGGTTTGAATATTAAAGCAGCCCTGCCTCCCTAATCACCCAGACACATGCCTCACATTCAGGACGGACAGCTCCAATGACACACCCAAACTGAGTTCATCAACTGAACCCCACAAGAATCATTTCCCCACACACCACAAAGACAAAGTTGAGGAGAACTGACTTAAGGGGTATAGGTGTCTCACAGATGCCATCTGCTGGTTAGTTAGAGAAAGTGTAAGCCACGAACTTGTATTTCTGAAAAATTAGATTGATTTTTTTTTTACAACTTGAAAGAACCCTATCAAGCAAAGCAAATGACAAGAAGCCAAAAACAACAGAAAATCTTAATGCATATGATAAAACCAGACAATATGGAGAACCCAAGCCCAAATACCCAAATCAAAATATCAGAAGGGACATAGTACTTGGCACAATTAATCAAAGAACTACAATCGAGGAACAAAAACATGGCAAATGATATAAAGCACGTGAAGAAGACCATGGCACAGGATATAAGGGACATAAAGAAGACCCTAGAAGAACATAAAGAAGAAATTGCAAGAGTAAATAAAAAAATAGAAGATCTTATGGAAATAAAAGAAGCTGTTGGCCAAATTAAAAAGACTCTGGATTCTCATAATACAAGATTAGAGAAAGTTGAACAACAACTCAGTGTCCTAGAAGTCCACAGAACAGAAAATGAAAGAACAAAAGAAAGAATGGAGAAAAAAATCGAAAAAATTGAAATGGATCTCAGGGATACAATAGATAAAATAAAACGTCCAAATTTAAGACTCATTGGTGTCCCAGAAGGGGAAGAGAAGGGTAAAGGTCTAGAAAGAGTATTCAAAGAAATTGTTGGGGAAAACTTCCCAAACCTTCTACACAATATAATTACACAAAGCATAATTGCCCAACAAACTCCAAATAGAATAAATCCAATAAACCCACTCCAAGACATATTCTGATCAGACTGTCAAATACTGAAGAGAAGGAGCAAGTTCTGAAAGCAGTAAGAGAAAAGCAATTCACCACATACAAAGGAAATAACATAAGACTAAGTAGTGACTTCTCAGCGGCCACCATGGAGGTGAGAAGGCAGTGGCATGACATATTTAAAATTCTGAGAGAGAAAAATTTCCAGCCAAGAATACTTTATCCAGCGAAACTCTCCTTCAAATTCGAGGGAGAGCTTAAATTTTTCACAGACAAACAAATGCTGAGAGAGTTTGCCAATAAAAGACCTGCCCTACTTCAAATACTAAAAGAGAGCCTTACTGACAGAGAAACAAAGAAAGGAGAAAGAGATATAGAGAATTTTAACAGACACATATAGAACCTTACATCCCAAATCACCAGGACACTCATTTTTCTCTAGTGATCATGGATTTTTCTCCAGAATGGACCATATGCTGAGACATAAAACAAGCCTCAATAAATTAAAAAAAAAAAAAAAAGAATATATTCAAAGCACATTCTCTGACTACAATGGAATACAAATAGAAGTCAATAATTTTTGAATTGTAACTCCACTATTTACTTCCTGCATGATATAAAATACACAAACTCTAATGACAAATCAGTGGTTTTGAACTCAATGTAAAATATGTAATTTTTGACAAGAACTATATAAAGGTGGGTGAATGGAGGAGTATAGGAACATAGTTTATGTGTCCTATTGAAGTTTAGTTGGTATCAAAGAAAAACAAGATTGTTATGGATTTAAGAGTTTAATTTTAAGCCCCACAGTAAACACAAAGAAATTATCAGAGAATATGACCATAGAGATGAAAAGTCGAGTATGGGTTAAGAGAAATGGGGGAAGGGGCAATGGGGAGTAAAGAAATGAGTGTAGGGTTGCTGTTTGAGGTGAAGGAAAATTTCTAGTAATGGATGGTGGGAAGGAGATAGCATTACAACACTCTAAACATGATTAATCCCACTAATGGAATGCTAGGGAGGGGGTGGAACGGGAATATTTAGGCTGTATATATGTTTCCACAATAGAGAAAAAAAAAAAAAGTCTAAATAGATGACAACTGAATGCCAAGGATGACCCTGGATGGGATCTGAGGATGGAGGACAGGAGGCTCAAAGGGACACACCTGAGACATAGGGGGAAAAAAAGGAAATATAGAATGTAAGCTTTGTATCAATGTTGAATCTCTTGTACTTCTTAGCTGAGTTTAATGGGATTGCATAAAAGAATGTTCTTGTTCATGGAAATTGTATATGTGAATTACAGTGTTTGTTCAAGGATGTGTGCAGCTTGCTCTCATATGTTCAGAAGACAGAGCAATAGATGATGGATGATAGGGAGGGAAAGAAATAGGGGTGTGACAGCATGTTAAAGTTGGTGGGTTGGGGTATCGGGGGAGGGGGGTCAGGGTATGCTGGAGTTCTGTGTATGGGGTTTGTATTGTTTTTGCAACTGTTCCTATAACTTTGAATTTATTTCAAAATGAAGTTAAAAAAAAAAAAAAAAACATTTTAGAAAGCTCTTTGAGGCCCAAGGTTATGAGCTAAAGGTTCCAGAATTTCAGTGGGGGCAGCAAGCACTAATGACAATAAGGGAAGAGGAAACTCTGTAAATGTTGATTTACCACAGCCAGTCTAGTGTTGGGAATATCTGCCTTAGGGGCTGCTCAGGCTCCACTACCCAGGAGTGTGACCCCTGCAGATCCCCACTGGCCTCAGTGGCTGGGCCTCCAGGATGGGTGGCCAGATCACAGCTGGACCAACCCTGACCTTGGCCAGCTTCTTGGGTGTGAGCAGACGTTGGCCTCAGTGATGAAGGTGCCTGATTCTCCCAGAACTAGGGGCAATTGCCTGTGATGGCCACAGCATCTGGTGGAGCAATTCACACTGAAACTCTTCCCTTGGATCTTGGGGTGCTACACTCTCCTGGGTCTCCTCTTCCCCAGCTAGCACCTCTTTACTGTCTTTTACTGGTCCCCCAGGCTAGGCCCTCTACTTTCTACTCTGCCCCTCTCCCTGGGTGTGCGCATCAATGGTCACGGCTACAGCCGAGCTGCCAAGGCCCAACTCCTTCTCAGCCCAGTTATCTTGCCTAAGCTTCAGACCTGAAAAATTACCACCAATCGTGGGGGGAAATGAGATGTCATTTTCCTTAAACTCCCCAAATAGTGCTACATTGCCATGCTCCTCAGACAAAATGCCCCAAATCCAGATAGACCCACAATGCACAATGTTATAATCAAATTGTTGATGCCAAAGAGAATTCTGAAAGCCACAGAGAAGCAATGTGTCACGTACAAGGGAGCCTTGATAAGATTAAATGCCGATTTCTCATCAGAAACCCTGGAGGTAACCAACAATTTTGTATCTGGGAAGAAACATCTTTCAAAAATGAGGGAGGAAGTAAGATATTTCCAGATAAACAAAAGCCGAGGGACTTTGTCACCACTAGACAGGCCCTACAAAAATGCCAAAGGGAGGTTGAAAGGAAAGGACAGTAGGCAACTGACTGAAGTCCCAAGAAGAAATAAAGGTCTCCAGTAAAGACAATGACATGGGTAAATAGAAATACCAGTACTAGTGTATTTTTGATTTGTGACTCCACTTCTTGCTTTCTACAGGACCTAAAAGGCAAATGCATAAAATTTAACAGTAAATCTTTGGTTTTGGACTTACAATGTATAAACATTTAATTTGTGACAAGAACTACATAATGGCTGGGGGACGGAGGGGTATAGGTGCATAGTTTATGTATGCCACTGGAGTAAAGTTATCAAAACAAATGAGATTGTTATAGATTTAGGATGCAAATTTAAGTGCCACGGTAACCACAAAGAAAATATCATAGGATATGCAAATTTGCAGAGACAAAGTACAGTGCAGGTTACCAGGAGTGGGGTGCAGGGACAATGGGGAGTTAATGCTAAATGAGTGTAGGATTTCTATTTGGGGAAAGGGAACATTCTAGTAATGGATGGTGGTGAGGATAGTGCCACCTTGTGAATGTGATTAATGCTGATAAATGGTATTCTTGGGGGTGTTGGGAATGGAAGATTTATGTTGTATATATGTTTCCACAATTAAAAAGAGAAACTAAAGAGATGATGACATGCAAAACATGATGCTGGGTGAGATCTAAAAATGGAAGCTCAAAAGGGCTTTATTGGGACATAAGAAAAAATTGGAATATAGACAGTAAGCTTCATATTAAATGTCTTGAACTTGAAACTGTACTTAAGGTATATAAATGAATATCCTTGTTTATAGGAAATGAACATGGAAGTATTATATGTTCAAGGATTATGACGTCTGCAACATGCTCTCAGATGTTTAGAAAATAGATGATAGAATGATATGGCAAAGGTGGCAAAATTTTAAAATTGGTTGTTCTTGGGGTGTGGTGTTATGTTGGAGTTTTCTGCACGGAGTTTGTATTATTTTTGCAACTGTTCTGTATGTTTGAAATTAGTTCAAAATAAAAAGTTAACCCCCCCTCCTCCCTGTGCTCTAGCATCACCTCCTGTAATCCCCTGGCGCTGCCCCTGCTGTCCCCTCAGGTGACTTCTTCACCCCCTTGCCAAGGCAAGCAGCACCTGTGGGCTCCGCAGCCTCTTCTGCTCAGTCTCTGAACCTTTCACTGAGCTCCGGTGCCTGCTCTTTCCTTGTGATACCCTCACAAAAAAAAAAAAAAAAAAAAAAAAGTGCTAATAAAATGAATTTAAACATCCTTTTATGTTTCTGATTTTTCAAATTCTCTACTACATGGACTTACTGCTTTTTTATCAGAAATGTAATTTTTAAAAGATAAATTAAGGTACTTTTTCCACTAAAGGGATATGTTTACCAGGTGGCCTGGGCGTATTTCTGTTGACTGAAAAGTGTATTCACTCCTTTGGACAATTCTGGAAGCCCACAGAACACATTGTTTTTTTTTTTGTTATTGTAGTTCTCTTTTTACTGACTCCCCCAAGTGCACGCATACGCAGACACACACTCAATCACACTTTCTTCCTTAGGTTTGTTAATAGCATGCAGGTACAACTTTAGAAATATTAATGTGCATATATTACCTCTTGTCCCAATAGGATTCTATTGCTTTTCTTGGTTACCCATTACCCATTTATAGGCTTTCATTAAATAATGAGGGATCTAACCCATTAAAGTTTTATTTTATTTTGTTTTTGATCTCAGAAGATTAGTGTATTGTCAAGTTCTGGTTTACCCTCTTGTTATCAAAATATTTAATCAAACTTTTTAGTTTGCAGCAATTGTAGCTCCACATGCCACCATAAAGAAATAATATTGATAGATTCCATGTACCCTTTACGCAATTTCTCCCAATGGTGACGTCTTGCAAGACTATGTAGTATGATATCACAAACAGGATATCAACTTTGATACAATTCACCGATCCTATTCAGATTTCCTCAGTTTTGCTTGCACTCTTTTGTGTGCTTGTATTTAGTTCAATGCAATTCTATCCCATGTGCAGATTCTACCATCACAGTCAAAATACAGAAGATTTCCATCACTCCAAGGACCCCTTGTGTTGCTCCTTTCTAACCACAACCACTTCTCTTC
Source organism: Choloepus didactylus (assembly GCF_015220235.1). Lineage (NCBI taxonomy): Eukaryota > Metazoa > Chordata > Mammalia > Pilosa > Megalonychidae > Choloepus > Choloepus didactylus. The sequence goes on from NC_051310.1 coordinate 23,844,502, forward strand.
AGAACAACGCCCTCCCCATCCCTGTCCTCTACGTCTCTAACCCCCGGAAACCATCTGTTCTCCATTTGTAAAATTTGTCTTTTCAAGAATGTTATAAAAATAGATTCATACAGTGTGTGACTTTTTGAAATTGGCTTTATTTTCACATAGCATAATTCCCATGAGGTGCACGTAGGTTTTTGCATATATCAATAGTTCCATCCTTTTTCTTACTGAGTAGTATTCCATGGTACCAATATGCCACATTTTAACTATTCACCCCCTAAAAGACATCTGGATTGTTTCTAATTTTTTGGCTATTATGAAAAGCTGCTATAAACATTTTCAGATGAGTTTTAATGGAAAGGACATAATATTTTATTTTCCTGGGATAAGTGCCTAAGAGTGCATTTGCTGAGTTATATGATAGTTGCATGTTTAATTGATCAAGAAACTGCCCAACTTCTTTCTTTTACTGATTCTATCCTGCTTGTATACCCTGTTAGGAAAGAGAGAAACATAATAACAGTAGCTAAAGTGCTTGCTACAAATTGCCAGATTTTATATATATATATATATATATATATATGTATGTATATGTATATATACAGGTAAATATCTTTAATGTAAATTTGGTTGAGGTGTAGTATATACTCTGAAACGTGCATACTCAAAAGTGAGCAGTGTGATGAATTTCACAAAGTGAACACAACCATGTGGTCAGCACCCCAAGCAAGTAACAGAGCATTATCAGAACTTCAGAAGACAGCTCAGCCCCCGCCATTATTCCTTATAAGCCATGCCCCTAGGGTAACCACAATTCTGATTTCTAATACCATTGACTGCTTTTGCCTACTTTTGATTTTCACAAAAAATGGATTCATGTAGTTATTTGCATCTGCCTTATTTTGTTTTCACTGCATTGGTGAGATTGATCTGTTTGGGCATACTGTGGCATGTGTTGTAGTTTGTTCCTTCTCATTGCTTTGTAGTACTTCGCTGTATGAATCTGCTATGATTTAGTTATACTATCTCCTGTTAATAACATTTGGATTGTCTCCAGTTGTTAGCTTGTATGCATCTTTTCATGAACATATAGAGACATTTCTTTTGTGCCTATACCTATGAGAAAAATTTCTGGTTCAGGTGGTATGTATGTATTCAACGGTAATAGTTATTGCAAATAGTTTTCCACAATGATTGTGTCAATGTTCCCAGACAGCAGTGTATGAGCGTTCCATATCTAAATAAGTGTTTTAAATCTCCTCTTCTGTTCATAAAATAAACCTGAGATTAAAGATGTTAAAAAGTTTCTTAATAACACACAGCTAAAAAGGGAAGATTCTTTGGATTCAAACCAGGTTTGCCTAACTCCAGTGATATTTTTTTCTATTGAAATGCAAAGTTAATTACTTGATTTCAGTCAATATACCTCAATTTATCTCCCACTTTTTCCATACGTAAATCTTGTGACTTAGTCAAACTGATGTGTTTACTTTTTGTATTAACTCTACATTAATGCCTCTTGTATTTTCTTCCTCTGCTATCTTCTATTCAAGTCCCAACCCAGAAGAATCATGGTGTCTTCCCTACTGCTGCCAGCTCACAAAATCTACTACTTTTGACCAACTGTAATAATTTGCCACCTATATGACTTTGCTGCATGGATGCCCTTGTTTCAATATTCAATTTTTCAGATATTTTTAATTTGATATGTTGTCTTCTAGAGTGTAGGTTGTTTGAGAATTAATATGACCTTCTTTTTATCCAACCCCCTTACCAATGTAATTACTGATTGATTAAAAGTTATTAAATTCTATTGACATCTAACTACCTCAGGTGTTTTGGTTTGCTAAAGCTGCCAGAATCAAAATACCAGAAATGGGTTGGCTTTTACAATGGGGATTTATTAGTTTACAAATTTACAGTTCTAAGGCCATGAAAATGTCCCAATTACAGGATGATACCTGGACTCTGAAGACAGGCTGCTGGCATTTGGGATTCATCTGTCACATGGGAAGGCACATGGCCAGTGTCTGCTTGTCCCTTGCTCCTGGGTCTTGTTCCTTTCAGCTTTTGGTTCCAGTGGCTTCCTCTCTGGGCTTCTGTGGGTCCTCTCTTAGTGTCTCTGGGTCTGTTCTCTCCAAGCTCTCTGGGTGTTACTCTCCCTCAGCTCTCCAGGCTTTTTCTGTCTTTTATCCTCATAAAGGATTGCAATAAAAGATTAAGACCCACCTTGAATGGGGTGGGTCACATCTCAATTGAAACAACCTTATCAAATGTCTCACCCACAATAGGTCTGCACCCATAGGAATGGATTAAAAGAACATGGCCTTTTTGGGGGTATATAACAGCTTCAATCCACCATATCAGGTTACAAGGGTCATCTAAAATTTAAATGAGAGAGCAGACTAATGTAAAGCAAAATCAGGAAACAAAGAAAGTTTTGAAGGAAGCCTTGCATAGCTCCCCTCTGAAATGGTAGACAAATTGATTTCCAAAATATGGGAGGAACTTAATTTTATTTGCAACATTATTTATAATTTAAAGAATTTTATAAATGTGGACAACATTAAGAAAAAAAGATTACAAGTTAAGTGAACTCTATTACTTGAAGGAAATATAAAGTGAGTAACAAGTTTTATGATGAAAGTTGGTTTCGGATGAAATTTGAAAAATAGACAGGAAATAAACAAGATGGGTAATAGCTGACAAGAATTATTCTTAACCATAATGTCCACCAGGGATGGATATTAACCTATGGAAAGGAGAAGACTGTTTACTTCATCATCTGTTTAGAGGGTACCAATTACTTGTTTTGAGAGTGCTTTACTTGCTTTGATATGAGTCAAAAAAGGGAAGAAGAAAGAAGTAGTCCAAAGCCATAAGAAACTGAAAGAAAAACGTGGCCACCATTTGTACTGAAATCTTTAACATGACTTATATAAAGTGGATATGGTTTGAGATGTTTATAGCTTCCTATCCAGTTGTAGTACTGTATCCAATAAAACTGTATACTAAGTAGAATAGACAATCAAAATATTTCATCACTAAAGCAGTTCACATTTCTAATCTCATTTCAACCTGTGATTTTCTGCCACATAAATGCAATTTGTATTTAATCTACTTTTCAATGGAAGAACAGCATTTATAGCATGAGTCAGTGGTGAAACCAAGCCTAGAACACTTTTCTTCCAACCTCAGCCAAACACAGTGAATTTCTCCTTGGATTGTGAGCAGTGAGAGAAAAACCACTGAAGTAGATTTTCAGTGTTTGATCTCAGGGTCTGACCTACACATCTACATTTCTCTACTGCTGGGATAATGCAGTTACTTGAACTATTTCCGTGAAATTTACATTTTCTTAGCAGGATATGAATGACATGTACCAGGAGAAAACATGTAAATAAGTGAATAATAAATATGAAAAGATGTGAAACTTCTTTAGTGATCAGGGAGATATAAAGTATAATAATTAAATACCAATTATATCTATCAAATTGCCAAAGGGTAATGGTGTTATGAAATGTAATATTGTCTAGCACATGAGGAAAGGGGGACTCCAGATACAGTTGGAGGGAAAATTGTAAAGGATCAAAATTTTTAAAGGATAATTTGGTAAAACTTATCAAGATTTAAAATACACATCACTTTGCAGTTAGAAAATTTTTTCTATGAATCTATAATATAAAATACTTGCTGACGTGTGTAGGACATATATGTGAACACACATACGTGTACATATATTTTTTAGGAATACTTAAACTGCAAATAATTGGAGAAAACCTAATGTAGAGCATGGGTTAAATTGTCTATGTTTACATCCATACTGTAGAATATTATACAGCTATTAAAAATAACAACTAGAGATAGTTCTGTACTGACTTAGAATAGTGCATTGAGATTGCTAAATATAAAAAGTTTTAAAAAATTATCTATAATATCTTTTTTTAACATAAAGTTGTATAGTAAAACTGAATTATTAATTTAGTATATACATATATTTGTATGTCTGCATATGTGTGGGTGTGAGAGAGAAGAGAGGGGGGGTAAAAACCTGTGCCAGGGACTGAATGATGAAAATCTGCTTGGATGAAACCATTAAAAGCAGCCCTGAATGTGAATCAGGCTGGGAGGAATGACAGATGCAGATAAAAGTCAGCTGCTAAGTTACCAAGGTCCATCTCCCAAGGTCATGAGGCCATGTCACAGTGACTACTCTTTGAGGGGTTGCTGCTTCCTTCCACTGATACCCCAGACCCATTTACTTATCTATTACTGGGAATTCTCAATGGCTAATCCACCCTCACCTTTTGAAAATCTCAGTCCCTAGTTAATCCCCACTTCTACTACTCCTACATCTAAAAGAGCAACCACTCCAGAACTGATCCTGGCTTTGTTAGACTCTCCTCAGAATATCCTTCAGTGGGAGCCCAAACCTCCCACTAGATGTTTCAGTCCTCCTTCTTGGTAAGTATCAGTCCACTTGGTAAGTGTCAGTCCACAGTTCCTCTGGAGTACCCACCCTTGATGCAGCGAGGCAAGAAATCTGATTTTGTCAGATACAGGGATTTCCCTGGTGGACTTGGCTAAATGGACTTTAACAACATATATGTGCATGTACATGTTCAGATAGATGTATGCATGTACCTATCTAGCTAGATCTATCTACCTGCTTATCACAAGTACCTGTCATACACACACACACACATATATATAGATACAGATATATATAACCATCACATGCTTAAAATAACTGGGACTGAGAGAGTCAGGGTATAGGTTTACTTGGCCAGTATTTAATCATACTATTTTCAAGGTGCGGCTCTCACATACAAATCTGGCAACAAAGAGCTTGAGGATTAGAAAGGGAAATGAGTAGTGAAGTGGTAATGGGTCTCTATTATTCCTAATTAGCTGCCATTGCTGTTCCTGCTTCTGTAAAAGGGAACACAGATGGAAAAGCAATTAATGCATAAACTAATTACTGATCTCATTTGCCAATTGTATACAATAAATAAAACAGATCACAGGAAATACTCAGCAGGTTGAAGCAAGGTGAGGCTAGGAGGGCACAAGAAAGAGAAACCTAGCTGGATTGGCAATAACCCATAAAACAATTTGTATGTTCCTTACGTACCATTTTAGCAAGGAGGCAACAGAAGGGCAGGTAATATTAGTTTTGATTTGTTTTGCTTTTTAATATAAATGGGACCAAAACAAATTTTATATATTGAAAGTAATTATTATGCAAATATTCAATTTTTAAAGAATCTATTTAGTCTATCAACGTAAAAACAGCTACAAATTTCTATCGAATTGCAAATAAATTTTCACAACTAAATTGTGTAAAAATTGAAATTTTAAGGTTGTACTTCTCTTTGGAGTGTTTCAGCCTTAATTCTTTGCAGCAGAGAAACGTTTATTTCATGACTATTGGGTACAAGAGAATGTGCTAAGGCTGTGCACGGGATTTCCATATACTTCACTAAGAAAATGGCTGAAAATGAAAGAAATTAAAGCCAAAGTGTAGAGGAAATATCATCTGCTCCCAAAACAGTGGCCACTGTGAAGAGTTTGGCTGTTGGGCTCTTACTCGGATTTAAGTGAGAAACTCTGGAAACAGAAAAGCAAACAAACAAACAGAAAACAGCCAAGTTAATGAACAATTGAGACAGTGCTTCCTATGAGTGTGAAAGCCAGTACGTAAGAATATTAGTGACTGAAAGGACTTTTTATATTTTCCAATCAGTTTCATACCTCGTTTCTTATTTTGGGGATTCCTACTAACATCAAGAGTGACTTTGGGGCTATAACACAAGTTGTCTGGCTTCCGGGCCTGTAACTTTCCATTGGCAAAGAGTAATGAGTAAAAGCGTTTACAGATGAACGACATGGGCATTCTTTCAGTTGAAATGATGAGAAGTCAATTTCTCTCTTGGATATTTGACTAAGTTCAACAACTTTTGAAATCCCTCCTTTTTCCTTCCTCTTTGTTTGTCCTCTCCTGTCTGCTTCCTTTCCTTTATCCTTCTGTCCTTCTCTCCTCATTTCACTCCCTTTTCCCTTCCTTTTCTTCTTTCTTTCCTGCCCCCTATGGCCAGTATAATAATATCAGAAGCAGAAAAGGTATCAGAAAGAACATGCTGTAATGTTTTCAGTTCTATGTGGAGCAAACTCTTCTACAAATCCCATAAAGCTACTTGGTGCCAGGCATAATATTTTGAGAAAATCTATGGAATATGGCAATACAGAGAAGTCATTTTTCAACAGTAATGGAGGGGCACCATTGACCAAAATTGAATATTTTGTTGGACAAAAATATTCATTATGTGGGTCTGTTTGGTGCATTGCAGGACTTCTAGGATCCTTGGTCCTGGCCCTATATGCCAATGTCATCCTCAATCCTTATGACAGAATGAAAAGACCCCACACATTTTCAAATACATAGCACGGTGACAGTTCCCAGGCAGTGAATCACCGGTGCTTTATAAATAAGGTTCTGTTGTCTTATTTTACCATTTAATGACCATTCAAATTTGGTTTTCTTTCATCATAAAAAAAAAAACAAACAAACATAATCTCTTCTTATGCAGTTAAATGTGATAACGGATATAAAAACATTTTTGTTTTAATTTTGAAGGGTCATACCAATATGAGATGTAATTTTCATCGACCTAAGCTTTGGATTGGCCCTTCCATTGTTGTTTTCTAAGTTTTGATAGTCAATGCCATGCTGCACAAAAAATGATGTTCAATTTTCTTCTAGAGAACACTTATGCAAAGTATCCATCTTATTGTCCTGCAACAACACACTTCAGTGGTTTCCAGCTGAGCCCTCAGGCCAGAGTCCAGAGTTCCTCCCAAATGGCCAGAGCGCAAAGAAGGGATGGAGATATATGGCTCCATTCTCCTCAGCTCTGCTTCAAACACAGCAATGCTGCCACTCTCCCTTGCACACAGTGTATAAGTGACTATTCTTATCTTTGAACAAAGGGTTTTGTAGTTTAAAAAGTTCTAACATATTGTATATTGCACATATTTCATGTATTTTCTTTTCTGATTAAAATATTGGCTAATTTTAAGGAAAAAAATCTGGCTGTAATTTTGTCTATACAGTCCAGTCAAATCCCCCGTAATCCTGAGACTAAAAATAATCACTGTTGAAATCTGGGGTCCAGTCTTCCAGACTTTGTCGTGTAGCTATGTGTTCTTACAAAAGGGATTACACTCGGTATATCATACAATATATCTTCCCACATCTGTATGCAAAATCTATTTCATCCATTTTGTGACTATGTAGTATAAAAATTTTTAAATTATCTTTCTTTACAGCTTTTTTTGCATTTGTATACTTCATTACACATATAATTTGCACAGTACAGTTCTACACTGCATATAGTAATTGATCAATAAAAAACATGTTAATTGGGGGACTTAAAAAGACCAGCAAATGAGACAACTCTTGAATCATCTAATTTGCATAAAGATAAATATTTATGTATACTCAGTAAATGCAACACTCTTAAACAGTATTATTTTGAATAATAATAGAATCCTATATGTGTAAGATATTTTACATTTTCACAGTGACTTTACATGTATGATCTGCTTCAAGTCTTCAAATCTACTCAGTGTGGTTTATAGAGTAAATGTTGCTGTACTTATTTAATAAATGAAGGAACTGAGATCAAATGAAAAGGTAGGAGTGGTAGATCTGGAACTATAAGTCAGATATTTTAACTCCTTCTTTGAATAACATTATACCAGTATAATTACTGGAATATACACATTTGAGAAAATTATTAGGTGACATTTTATTTCGAGTTTGTGAACTGACTATAAAAAAAGATGTTAATTTTTAAAATTCTTTGGTTATACTTCATATGAGATCAAAGTCAATTTTCTTCAAAAATTATTTTGTAGCAGCAGAAACAATGGCAAACATACCCACCTATGCACCATATTTGGAGTATTCATTTCAAAACAGGACTGCACTTGACTTCAATGATAGTAAGTAATGGAACTAGCTAAATTTGTTATGCTCTTAAAATATGCCAATCCATATGCTAAACCCTCCATGTGCATTATCTGATTTAATCTTTCCCCCCACCATATGAAAGAGATACTATTATTTCTGACCTTTACAGATGAGGAAACTGAAGCTCAAAAAGATTATGTAATGTGTCCAAATCCACTTAGTAAAGAAGTGCCTGTCAAATTCTGGGACTCTTGGAGTTAAGCATTATTTCATTCTGCTCCTCAATAGCAAAGCACTGCAAATTATTGATGTATTTAAATCTGTAACAGAGTTCTTAGGTTGTAGCATATGAACAACCTTAGAGTGAGGTCCAGTATGGTAGTTCACTTTTATCTTTGGAACAGAAAGCTAATAAGCAAAAAACCCCATAACAACAAAAATGAATAAATAACCTATCCCCAATTCAGCCATGAAAGTCTGTTCATCTGCTTTTTGCTAACCACCTTAGTGATCCAAATTTTGCTCCAGTGAGAATTCTGTCCTCAAGAAGCTTACCATCTTGTACACAAGGTTGAAATCCTAGCAGATGTGGTCCCTGGACACCTAGGTTCTCTTTACTTTAGTGCGTCTCGGTTTACCAAACTTGCAAATTGGGAGGGCAGTACCTGTGGCTTAAGGCTTTGTGGAGATTGTGTTTGTAAAGGTCTAGGATATTTCAGACAGCAGTAATTGTACATGCACTTAAGTAGGTGCATTATTCCATTTTTATTTTTATTATTTTGTAACAAAAATCTTTCTTTTTGCATCCCACCTTTGTCTTTCATTTTTATCTTTTTAAACCCTACTCTATTTCTCTCATTTTCTTCTGCATTCTTCTGTTCGTTGTGCTGTTAGCAAGCTGACCCAGAGACAGGCAAGATTAGCTTTATATGGAACTCCTCATTTAATAGAGACAGGTCAGAAAAAGACCAAAATGGCACTTTTCTCTAGCTTTTCATGAGAAAACATGGGTCTTTCTAGGGAATATCTCTTGAAATGCCAAACCAGATGTAGTAAAATGTCTTCTGCCCAGTACTAAAATTTCTTCTCCTAAAGCCTTTTAAAATGTGACAGCAGAAATATATCAGACTGCTACATTAAAGTAACATTACTGTTCTTAACTTATATCTGCATGATTTTGCGAATGCTGAGATTTCACTATTGGTTTGAGCATCAGTATGCAGTATTTAGGATTTACAAAGGTATAAATTCAGCATAGGAAGTAATTTATATTCACCAATTGGCACTGACAGGTTGGGTCCAACAAGGTTATGTATTATATATTTCAACAATTGTCAAAAATATTTATTGAGAACTCATTGTGTGCAGATGATGAACTTCATACTCTTTGGGGGCACACAAAATAAAACAGATGACAGGGACTTTGTCTCAGCAAATTTAAGAGTTTGTGGAAAAGATAAGTAAATCAAATTGAAGATTATATAGATGACTTTTAACTTTTTTCTCCAACTCTAAAATTCTAATTGTCTTCTATAGTTTTCTCCTTTTATTTATTTGAATTTACTTTCACCTAGCTAAAAATGATTTAAGGTTGTTATAAGGACTCATTTAGTCTAGGAGACTTAAAAATAAATGGGTAATTGTAATAGGGAGCTGAGACAAGATGGCTACCTTAATTGAGCATTAAATTATGCTTACTTTTATTTATGGGAGTGATAAATAAAAGTCTTAACATTCTACCATGAGAAGAGGAGAGAAAATGAAATAAAGAGCTTTCTGAACCTTTCCCATCAAAGGCCAACTTGATTATTATTTTGAGGAAGAGAACTGAGAGATTGGTATAATTCTATAAATTTGATTTTGATTTTAAATCAGAAAAAAAAAAAACAAAAAAAACAGCTGTATAGCAAAAACCAGAAAAAAAAAAAAAAAAACAACACAAACACAAAAACCCATAAAAATTCCCTATAACCTTCCTAAGAAAGAAAGGACAAATGGAAATATGATGATTTATATCTATTTGGGACTCTGTAATTTCCCTAGATGTGAGACAAGTTTCAGAGCAACAATTTGGTTGAAGGTGGGTGCTAGATCTGTCTAAGAGTTGTATTTGCTTAGCAAGATCACTGGTTTACTCCAACATGCCAAAGAAGCTTTATAAAAATGCTTTTTTCAGCCCTTGCTTAATGTTGACAAAATAGACATTTTTAATGTTAAGAACTATCACCTGTATTATTTTGTTTGGGCCAGTTTTGTAGGAGGTGGATGGAGATCCTGGAAATGGGCAAAGCCACTCTGTGACCACCTCTTGAGGCACATCATTGCTTAAATCACTCTCCTGTCAGATAAAGAGAAATTTCAGTTCTTCAGAGTAGACACTTTCTTGGCATTGAATTCTAAAGACAATTTATACATGGACATTAATTTAAGGCACGTTGAGGGACATAATAGAAAATGTCTTCAACAGGGATTTTGTAGGACATGTAAAATGCATTTTTTATATGGTTGCCTTTTTTTTCAGTGAGTCTTAAAAAGTGCTAAGGGTACAACAGCAAATTGTCATTCAGTTAAAGCATATCTGTGCACTGCTTTTAAGTCTGGAAGAGTATTTCAACCCAGCTTAGTCCTAAGACCAAAGAACACACCAGGCACGGAAGTGGACATGGGCTTAATTGGGACTTACTGACAGTAGATGACAGTCTGTCTCATGGTGGCAGCCGGCCATGAAAAGTGAACTGCGCAGAAAGAGAGAGGAGTGCCAGAGGGGATGGCTTAGAAACACTTAAGTCCACAGGGTGTGACAGCAGAGTTTCAGCAGAGTGTTGTGAGATTTGGGTATTAGCAGTGATCAAGAGAGGGGAGTTTTAATGCTTTGATGATACATTCCCCCCACCCCCAGGGGGTTTGTTGACCTTGACATCTGTCCTTGGCTGAGTGCACTTAAAATGGAGGCAGGGGCAGTGCCCTGGGTTCTTACAAAGAGAAATCAGAAAGTCCAGAGAAATGAATTCTTAATAAGCCCAATAATTTGTCCATTCAAGTATTAATTGGATCAGCATCTGTTTTTTGTTCTTTTATTTTTTTGTAATGGGGAGAAGAAAAAAGGAGGAAACTAACACTTTTTTGTGTACTGTAATGTGTGCGAGGTAATATGCAAAGTATTTTTTAATCCGTCTTCTCATCTAATTTCACTTTATCAACATACCTATCTTAGAGGGACGTTTCACTCTTTTTGCTCATTCTTTTATATGTAAAGAAAGTCTGAGGTGCATAGAAGTTAAGCAACTTGCTCAAGATCATGGCAAGAATAAAGGCTTGTGTCAGAATTTGAACCAAAATCCACTAGACTTTAAATTCCAGGCACTTTCTGCTACGGAGTGACTGATTTCATAATGGCAAAAGGTTTTAAAGCTTTTTTGATCTCATGTGACATCTCCCTTTCAATATAGGGCTGTTATATTTATTTTATCCCCTCATTAAAGATTGCAAACCTTTTTGAGAATAGACTGAATGCTAGTCTTATGTTCCTTTTCCCCACAATTTCACCCCAATGTCATGCTTGTATAATATAACACAGCCCCTCTCTGTGTGGAGAGCCTTCCTCTTGCCAATTTAAGAAAATCCTGATGTGATTTTTCCAAGGGAGTCTTGTTAACATTTCTTTGTTGAAAAAAAAATTACACACAGAAATTGTATAAGAAAAATTATGAATCAATGTGTCAACCAGTTTAAATTTAATGTAGATAGAATTCGTCAGGCTGGTGCTGAAGGAAGGTCTTCATGAAGTAAACACATTACATGCCAGATTTTGAATAAGTAGAAGCAAATAGAATTCAGAGGGATGTGGGAATTAAGTCTGATGGCTTCAAGTTCAGCCATATAATTAAAGAGGGACTGACTGAAGGAGACTGTTGTTTTTTAGAGCAGAGGCCATCCACAAAGCTCCCTTGACAGATGCAGATATCATAGCATTAAAATGATAACAATAATTAGAATTTACTGACTATCTCTGGTGTACCAGACACTATGGGATGCTCTTTTGTAAAACAATTTTTACTTATCCTTCAAAACAACCCACAACATTGATTTTTGTTTCCCCATTTGTGATGGTTTGGAGGCTTTGTGGACCCCAGAATATCATGTTCTTAAAGCTGATCTATTCCTATGGGTGGGATCTTTGATTAGGTTATTTCAGCTGAGGTGTGCCCCAGGTGGGTCCAAACCCTCTTACTGGAGTCCTTTATAAGAGGATGAAAGACAGAGAAAGAAACAGAGAGAAAGGCACAGAAGCTCAGAGAGAAAGCCACAGAAGCCAGAAGCTGAAAGCAAGGAAGTCCGGAAGAAGAGTGTGAGACCGGCAGACGCCGCCATGTGCCCTGCCACCTGACAGCGGGGTCCAGGTATCGTCTTGCTGATGCCTTGATTTGAACATTTTCATGACCTCCGAACTGAAAGCTGGTAAGTTAATAAATCCCCATTGTAAAAGCCACCCCTTTTTATAGTATCTGCGTTTCAGCAGCTTTAGCTAACAAAAACACCATTTTACAGGTGAAACATTCAGGTTGCGAGGCTACATTTTCCTGTCAAGTTTTCAACAGTTAAAAAATGGAAGAGGCAGGATTTAAAATGAGGTCTCTCTGATTTCAGATAACGTGCTAGGTAAGGTAACTTGGAAAGCAATGCCGTATTGTGTTGGAACATGCAGGCTATTTAGAAGACTGTGTGGGCTGAATTTGAGCTCCAGTCTTACAAGTTGTGTGACCCTGGCCAAGTTACCAACCTGAAGCTTTAGCTTTCTCATCTTTATATTGGGGCTGTTTAAATGAGCTAACATATGTAATGTGCTGCCTAACACAAAGTAAGTGTTACTTATGTTGATGATTATGATATTGATAATGATGATGAAGAATTTATACACTATATGTTCCTATTTATTTAAATAGTATTTTGAACAATGACTGAAATACTTTTTATTTCCTTTGCTTAGAATAAGTTTAAACATACAGTATATACTCAATAGTGTTTGCTAAATGGGCTCTGAGAGATTGTAAGAAAGTTATGAATATTATTTGCATTTTACTCTTCTCTAGACAGTCATTCCTATAGTGTGGGAAACCACCCATAAACTTATTTTAGGTAAAAGTTCCATTAGTGCTAGTATCTATGACTTGATGGAAATATTTCCAGATGTTCTAAGATTTGGATAGTGACTATAGTACAACACTTTGACTACGAGCATAGATATTCATTTTTTGAGAAAAAAAATAGAAGGAAAAGATATAGTAGGAAAAGGGACAGTGTTTTTGGTGAGGTGATGTACAGAGGAAAGAGGAACTATATCAAATCCATTCAGAAAGTTTATTTGGTACATCCATTCAGAGAATTCTGTTTCCATTCATTCTTGAACATTGGTATTAACTGAACTTATCCTTACTTAACTTCTTTTAAAACATTAGTTTCACAATTCCTTTCTAGAGAAGACCTTGAATCGTCTTTTGAGAGTAAAAGCAATGAAAAAGTTCAGGGTAAAATGGGAGCATTTTTATCAAGTGAACTTACATATTTGAGATTAAACATGCTTTCTCCTAAATGCTGAAGGGATTTCAAAAGGATCCCATAGACTGACCCTTGACTAATTGTAGTGCTAACAGGGGAACTCTTATAAAGTAGATAACAAATGGCCATTTTCTGGGAATGAGGACAGTTTTTCAGCATGTGGGCTCCTCTCAGTGTCATTCCCTGCTTCCCTGAAGAATTCTCCAGATGTTCAAATGCTGTGTAAACTGGCTCAATGCCAATTTTAGTGGACAAACTTATTTTTTCTTCTTCCATCCCTCCTTTTCTCTTTCTTTCTGTCTCCTTCCTCTCTCTTTATCTCCCCCTGCCTCTACCTTCCATCCTTCTTTCAATCAAACACCAATATGCCTTTACTTTGCCCAAGGCACCATGGTGGGTTTTGGGCAAACAAAGATGAGTATCACGTAGTTCTGTTGACAGTGTCCTTATTGACTGCACACACAGAGAGAGATATTAAGCAAATAGGCAGGAGGGAAATGTTAGGGTACGGTCTCTAAAGGAAATGATTTTAGAGGCAAATGGCATTCCAGAGAGAAGTGAGAGATGAGAAAAATTAGCTTAAATATTGACAGATACAGAAGATAATTCATTTACCGTAAGAATGTGAAAAAATCTGGAAAGTTGAGCAAAATTGCATTTGCTTTTCACTCATACATTTTGATCTTTTTTTGCTGGAGTTGTGGAGTGACCAAAGTGGTCTTAAAATATGATAAAAGCATGCTCTTCTCTTTCTGACCTCAGTACTCATTTTACTTGATATCACCATGGCTCTTGCCACAGATGTTCCCTGCTTCTTCCTTTAAAGACTTTTTATCCTTCACTTCTAGGACATAACATTCTTCTGTTTTTATCCTACATTACTTATTCCCAATCTCTTCTGCTGGATCTTCATCTCTTTTGCTTCTTACATTTTTAACACCAGGGCTCATTCCACAGAGCTCTTTTCTATCTACCTTCTATAGCTTCTACACTATCTTGGTGATCTCATCCAGCTTCAAGGTTAATGATTCTCTGATTGATATCCAGTCCAGACTTCTTATCTGAAATCTCTTTCCTTTGCCTTATTTTTCTTGCTCATATTTAATGCCTTCCAATGTATCATATAGCAATTATATTGTTTATTTTCTATCTCTTCCCACTTAAAAGTAAACTTTACAGGAGCAATGCATTTTGTCCATTATTCATTGGTTATCCCTAGGGCTTGGAGTAGTGTCTGCTCAAAGCAGACACTCAATAATCTCAATAATATTATCAATAATAGAAATAATAAAATTTCATGTGGGGCTACATGGGAGAGTCAAGATTCCTCAAGGCACACAAATACAATTCCATCCTACTTTTATAAGTTCAGTGTCTTGAATAAGATAAACCATAAGTCAAAGTTAAGGAATGTAATTCATGTTCACAACTCTAAGACCATGGTAAACTTGAATGTCAAGAACTTTTTTCGACATTTTTAACGACTTTATTGTCTAATGCAAATGTCTTTGGGGAGGGACTCCCTGTGCTTTTTCCAGCATCTGCTGGCTTTGAGAAACTGGTCCTCCATTTCCTTTCTGCATATTCGTTTATTTCACTTTGCAGAGTTGCCATATGTTTAATCCGAAATAACCTTCTAGAATGTGAACTAAGCCAGCAGATGTGTATGCCTCTCACAGTAGTAAAGCTTTATTATTATTTTTTTTAATCGTTTATATTGCTGAGCTACTGTTGTTGCAGGATATATAAGGTGGTAACTTATATACAGACTTGGGATCGTGTGGGTGAACAGGAGTTAACAGCTCCAGTTGGTCCAGAAAACTTCCACCTCACTTTTGCTATAAGGAGTGTGCCTAACTGGGATGTGACTCATATGTGTGTAACATGAAAAAAGCTGCATGCCTCCAGCAATTGACAGTTTAGCCAGTGGTATTCCAGATTGATTCCCAACTTGCAACCAAACAGTGCAGAATAGCTCCGTAGGACCAGATGTGAGAACTGGGCTTGTTTTCCTGTTTGCTATTCTTTCTTCTTTCCACTCTTTTCAATGAATATTATTATCATAACTCATCCACCTGAAGTCTAGAGAGAACTAGCAACTAGCTCTTACAAGCCAGAAATGAACTATACAAAGATGGTAAACTTGTTCAAATAATCGTTTTCAGAATCCATGGATTTAAACTGCCATCTGAATCCCACCCCCTCCAACCAAAAGTAAAAGCAAAACAAACAAACAGAAAACCTGAATGGATAAAAAGGCACAAAACCCTTGTAGTGTTTTACTTTCTTGCTATTTATTGATGAATCTACAACTACTCATAATATTTTCTATACCCTTCTATTAGAAGGAAATTATTTTTAAAGCTGCACATTAAAAATGATCATTAATGTACTCTAGTGTTCCTAAGTTTTAGGACCACATTTCACAATAACTGCCTCAGAGTTATCTATTTGGAAACGATGGTTGAAAAAACAAATTGCTTCCTTTGGGTTATTTCATGACGGCAACCCACCCTGAAAATGAAATCATCCTCTCAAAATGCCTTTTAAAATTTTATCATATTTTGAAGTGAGACTTTTGAAACACTTATAATGTAACTCAATATGCAAAATCTTTGATCCTGTTCTCTTGTCTACCCAATTCAGTGGATCCTTAGCTTCTGTTCCACCAAGATAATTACTCATTAAATTGTGATTTCTTCATTATTACTATTTTGCTCTAACCTAGACAATCAAAATTTTGAGGCAAGCACATAATTCTTAAAAAAAGAAGAGCATGCATGAATGCCTTTGGCTCACTGTTGTAGTACTCATTTGTGGCTATTCCACTCAATATTTGCTCAACAGCCCATGTGTTACTTTGATGTGCTGACTGCAATTCCCTTGTAACACAACCACCACTAACTGGGAGTGACGGCTGGACCTATCTCTGTCAATTCCAACCCTGATGCAAGGGAACAAAGAACTTTCAAGAATAAAATATCTTACATCTGGACTCATGTTCAAGGAGAAGTTTCCTTAGCAGAGACATACCCCTGTTGGTGTTGGTTCCAACTAGAAATCCTTTCCCTCCCCTCCGTTTCCTAAAGTTAGGGTTTACAATGTTTCCTTTCTTGTTAAATGTTTCCTTCCTAGATTTCCTGGTTCAATATTACATGTAAGCATAAATATTAAACTTGATTTTCCAGGTTTGGTCAAGATACACTGATATTCTACCTACATTCAGATAGTGGCCAGATACTAGGGGAAATGTAGAACTTGAACATGAAGTTTACTCTATGTTGAGACATTGTCTTCCTAGAAGCCTTCCTTTCAATGAGTCTTTCATGAAAAACTAAAACACTACCACATTGAAAATGCACATTGTTTTAAGATGTATTCCAATTCAAGATATTTTAAGCAAAAAACATAGGCACTTTTAAATAAAGGAATATTGTAATTGTTGATAAGCCTTGATTATTCAAGTAACTTTGGGAAAGTTGGTGAGATATTTTTACTTTTTTTTCCTTCTGTTTCCTCATTCCTTCATTCCTTCAAATGATGAATCATTCCTTCCTTCTTCATACCTGAAGTCCTGCCCCTCTAGAGACCTAAAGATATTTTGAAAGTAAAGCTTGGACAGACCTCACTCTTTACAATGTTTATATATTGCAGAACCATTTGAAAATTTCAACATTTGTGTCTGTCCCTCAAATGCAATTGTCAGAAATGAAGAAATCATTTACAATGAAAAATAAAATAAGGAAGATAAAATGAACTTTTTGAGTTTAAGACAAAGGCTATCCATCTAGGAATTTACAGACTGGAGCATAACTTGAAGAGAAACATTTTTATGGCCTTTGAAATTTATGACCCACTGGTACATTGAAAATAATTGGCCGTGAGAATTCACAGGAAGCTACTTGTATAGCACCCACTGGGTGAGCTCATTTTATCCAAGCTGTAAATTTCATTGAAAAATGTACTGAAAGCTGATGAAAAGTCTCATATTCTGAAAGAAAGGAAAAACCAAATAGAACAAAAATTCTCCGGGAAAACCTTATGATCCCAGAGAAAGGGAATATAATTCTTAAGAATCACATAGACTAATGCCTTCAAGTGAGAACCAAAAAATGGACTTTGAAGAAACCTACTTGTTGTTCAAAGCCTATTTAAGCTCAGGAAATTCAAACAGAAAAGCACAGAATTGTCCTAAGAGACAGGTTAATATGTACTTTCTTAATGTGAACTCCCAAGTTCTTTGAAATAAATGACATAATTGCTAGGAAAATGTATATGTATCTAAGCAGAAAATACTTACTATACCTCGCTATCACGTTCATAATGTGTTCTATTAGTACATGTATGATTGTTACTTGGCTTGATTTCAGGATAAGTACAAGTATAGGGATGGATATGGATCTAGGTGTAAAGATGGAAGTATAAAAACTTGCGTGTAAACCTTCCTCTTCTTTCTTTCTCTCTTTTTTTTTTTGTTCTCCTGCATCATGGCATGTCCAAACTCCCAGCATTTTAAGAATGAATAATTCATCAGGAATACTTTAACTATGAACTAAATATCAATCTTTTTAAACCTTGGTGACAAATGGGCTCATATTGTATTCACAGCAATGAATGTTTGTAGGCAAAGCTGTGAAGTAGATTGATTCAACCTTATAAGGGGGGAAAAAAAAAGCTCCGCTTTATCCAGTTATCTTGGTCAAAAGCCAAACCTCATATCTGTAAAAAGTTGGAACCTGTAAATATTGTTGATTCTTAGACATGGGCTCTCTGCTTGAACCAAATTCATTGTTGTTAGGTTGATTGGGCCCAGATAGGGTGACCCCAGGAGCACATTTATTTCATTTCTTTCTGAACTCCAGTAAATATATCATTTGTACTCTCTCATAGACAAGGAGGGGAATCAGATTAATTATCTAATTCATCTCATCCTGGCTGAGTAAGAGAAATAGGATTGGATGTTTTATCTATACTGATACGACATTTAAAAATCATTCCTTCTGCATTTTTTCTTCAGAAGTTTGATCACCATTAGGATAGAAATAAGCTACATTTAATGATTATTTAAATGAAGTAACGAAGTAATGAAATGGATGAAATGGATATTTAAATATATAGCGGTATTTATTGTTTTTTTAGATAATGTTACGTTGTCCTCTATATTAAAAATCTAGATTTATTCTGATTAAGTTTTAGTAAATTTTAGTAATTTTTCTTAAATAGGAAAAAACAGAACTATATGCATTTTTCAGTTACTTTGACTGCAAACAATCTCTATTCTTGCCAAATGGCTTGCCCTTAATAGAGGGAGAGAGCACACAAATAAGAAATGTGGCTGGAGAGCAATAGAAGCAAGCATATCACCAAAGGAAAAACATTTAAACTGATGAAACCTTTAGGCAGGAACATTAGATGAGAACATGAACTGTTTATGCAGATGTGCTTTCCTTTGTAAACCACTGTGTGCCTCAGATGTGAATCCTCATCTTTAGAAATAGTTTCTGGAGTTCAAGGATCATGGGGCACAGATTTTACAGATGCTCACAAATGGCAGAATACCTCCCTATTTTTTTTTTTTAATAGACAAGCTGACAGATTATCTATCAATCAGGTAAAAAATGTTTATTTGAGGTAAAAGCCAAAAACTTCTAACCAATATCTAGAAACTTGTTTTTTTCTGTTTTTTTTTTTTAACCAAACCCAAGAAGCCTTTTTATAAGAAAATAATTGGAACATATGTGTCCAAATGTGAGCTTTGTTTCTAAGTATTTAGCTTGCAAAATTCTGCTCTTACTGTATTGATCAAGTAATTTTTGTAATGCCTTATACATGCTATGGGCACTCTGAGTACTACCCTTGGTACTGAAATTATGCTAAAAGGGTGGAGACAAAGTGTATTCCCTGGAGTTAATTGTCACATATTCCATCTGGACTTTACTAGAAAATCCTGGGAACTTAAATGAGGAACTATGTGGATAGGTGTTTTATAAAAGGAGAGTTATGTAAATATTAGATATAATACATCAAAAAATGTAAAAAGAGCACTTATGGAACAAATGGCCTATATAGAGCCAACCTAGTGTGTGTTCGAAGTTTCCTGAATATGATGAATGAGGGGAAGTTTGAATTGGCAGTTGAAAAGGCAAAGGAGTAGGGTTGTAGAAGGGGAATGGAGAGGATGGTTTGGCTGGGATGACTGCATGTGAGAAGCCTCTGAGGACCACTGAGTTTGTTTATTTCACTGAATGTCAATCAGCAGCTTGTGCACCACAGTACAGATCTGTTCTAGTGATTTCCCTCACTGACACACATAAGCTTTGAAATGCTAATTTCTTCCCGGGCTTATACTGTAGAACGTAATTTCCTGTAACTTTCTAGCCATTTGACTCTCAGCAGGGAAGTGTGAATTCTGTGTACTCACAGTGGATCAGCTTTGATCATAAGAGGCCACAGAAATGCCATTTCTCCTCTATTGACAGACATTATCATAATTTATATATGTATTATCTAAAATATATCTAATTTGCTCCTTTAGGGCACATGTATTTGAGTCTGATCCTGTTATTTACCAGCCATTGAACACTGAACAAGTTCAACTCATATGCCTCACTTCTTTTTCCCCAGGAAATGGAGATGATAATTCCACCCTCCTTAAAGACACTGCTCTAGGGATTGATTGAGACAATCCTGGTAAAGTTCTTAGCTCAGTACCTCCATCATAGCAATCCCTAAGTAAAAGCAATCTGTTATTGTACATGATGGCAATTCTAATAACACTTGCTCTAGATCTACCATGGATGATTGTATTTTTTACAGATTCTTTCAAATGGAATGACTTCATGTGGATGTGGATAATAATGAAGACACTCTCCCTAATGAAATAGATTATCAAAGTTGTTCCCAATATTCCACCATACTGAAGGTGGATTCTGACCAAAAAGAGCAAGTGGGAAATTGCAACAATGGCAAAAGTATTTTTGCATATTAGAATCTCACAGTTTCTTTTGTGGGTTCCTTGTAACTGGAAAATATCTAGACTGACTGGTCTTTGAATCTCAGCTGGCTATAGTCTACTCAACTGCTCTGATAACATGAAGTGATAGACCTGAAGACACAGAAACCTGCTGGAATGGGGAACTTGGCAGATTGTCATAACTTCCTTACCCTACCATTGTGCCTTTAAAATAAGTCTGGTAAAGTTTAAAAGAGATACAGGAAAACAATATAGAAGAATACTGCTGATAATGTTGGGGTGGGAGAGAACTTTCTAAGCATGACAGGTAAAATAGAAACCCCAAAGAAAATATTAACAGATTCACATACCTGAAAATAAAAACTTCAAATGGTGAAAGACCCATAAAAACAAAAACCAAGTGACAGACTGTAATGAAATATCATATAGGCATACATACATACATATACGCATGTGTGAATGTGTGTGTGTGTATGTGTGTGTATATATATATATATAAATATATATATATATAAAGATAGGATTATTTTACAGAATATAGAAATAGTTCCCATAAATCATATAAAGTACAAAAATGTAGAGAGAATATCTATAGATAATTCACAGAGGGACTTTAAAATGAGTAATCAATGTGAGAAAAGATATCTAACTTTGTTAATAAAAAATAAAATTTTATCATATATACTGCTTATTACATTGATAAGAATTTAAAGGGATGAAAAAATCCATGTTATAAAAAGTGACCTTTGACCATCTTGAGAATCTTGTCTATTTTCTTCCCTTCACTCCCATTCTAAAGATCTTGTATTTGCTACACTAAACAGGCAAAGGTAAGAATGGGTCTGTATAAAATATATAATTTGTACTATTTTTGAAAATAATTTCTTATTGAGCATTTTTTAAAACTTCACAAAGTTCCCACTTTACACTGCACTGAAGTCAGACTGAATAAGGGTGAAATGACCAAAGATAGTTGGAGGAACATTTCTAACCAAAATAAAGAATAACTTTCTTTTGTAAAAGGGGATATCATTTTTTTCTTATTGAAAAAATGAAAGACTTTCTTATTATTAGAAAGATAACTAAATAAAAACCAGACCCTACATAAAAATATGAAAAAAAAAATCACATCTAATCCCAGCATCCAGTCATAACTTCTAACCTTTTCACTTTTTATCCTTTAAAATATACATGTACATGTATTTCTAAATAAATGAAATTAATTTGGAATACGTGATTGCCATTCAATTCATTGAATGTTTTTTAATGTCAATATCTATAGATATATATATAATTTTTAATGGTTGCCTAGTATTCCATTATACAAGCATAGCATACATTATTTATCTAACTTACTAATGGATGTTCAAATTTATTCCTGAAGAGTAGCTCTCTAGAAATTAGACCTGACAGCCTTTCAAGGAAGTTAGCAGAGAGTTGATGGAAGTAATTGGTAGATAGCAATAAGACTTGGTCGACTCTATGATTGTTTTTGACCCTAGAATTGTATTATTCTCAGTAAATTTTGGTAGATTGGTTATGAAATGGGCGTGAATAAGATCCCCACCAGAGTATTACACTCAAAGAATTTGTGCCCAGGTGAGGTAAGCTGTGGAAATTGAAGTCCAAGGCAGTAAGGGAGGGACTGTGGCCTTTTAGCTGCAAAATTCTATTTGTGGGCATTGCGAATTTGAAGAAGATTGGTGTTTAGTTTTGTAGGGCTGCTGTAACAAAGTACCACAGTCTGGATGGCTTCAAGCAACAGATATTTATTGTCTCATAGTTCTGGAGGCTAAAAGTCTGAAATTGTAGGGGAGAATCCTTCCTCGCCACTTCCTGGCTTCTGCCGGTTTGCAAGCAAGCCTTGGGCTCCAATCCCTGCCTCAGTCGTCACATGCTGTTCTCCCCTTCTCTCTGTAGTCTATGTATCTGTGTCCTATTCTCCCCTTCTTATAAGAACTCCAGTCATATCTGATTAAGGGAGCACCCTACTTCAGTATAACCTCATTTTACTTTGCCTAATTCCGTCTATAACTCTATTTCCCAACAAGATCACATTCTGAATACTAGAGATTAGAATTTCAACATGTCATTTTGGCAGACACAATTCAACACATAATGTTTGGGTTATACAAAAGAGCAGTGCAAAACGTGGGTAGGAATATTGTCATTTTGTGGGCATCTTTGACTTGAAGCACCTTGAGAGATACTTTGCAACTCTTTCTTTCAGTCAGAACCCTGGATTGTGCACTGCACCAGGCAAAAGTGTACAACTGGGCTCTGGTCAAGACTGCAAAAAATTGCATTTTTCCCTTTTTAATCAATGGGACTGGACTCCTCTGAGGGTATTTTTCCAGTCACTAGTCACTTGGAACTTCTAGCCTTAGTGGCACTCTAACAGCTAATAAGAGAGACAGTGAGAGAATGTATAAACCAAGTTGGGTCATTCCAATTTGCTCCTCCTGGAACCACTAGTTGCAAGTGGAGACATATACATGGCAGAGCTCTATAGTGAAAGTCCATTAACTTTATGGATCTGATTCAGGCTGTGACTTCGATATTGCCCCAGGCCTGATTCTCTCACTTTTCCTCAGATTCTATTAACTACCCTCCTATCTTCCCAATAAATATCTGTTTTCCTTTTGCTGAAGCCTGGAGTATATCTGTTGCCTACTCTTATATAACAAAGAGTATATAGTGTTTCAGGAGCAATCAACAATTGACATTTATTCATCTCAGGAGTCCGCAGGTTAGCCAGGCTGTACTTGGCTGGAAGTGGCTCATATTTTCTTGATATTCCTCAGTCTCCTTAGGCAGCAGGTTAGCCTAGGCATGTTCTTCTCATGAAAAGAGCAGAAGTGCAGGAGAGCACATGGAATAAGCAAGCACCCCTGAGGCTTAGACTGTGAGCTGGCAGGTTGGCACTTCCTCATTGAATTAGCCAAAGTAAGTCACACGGCCCAGTGGAGGTAAGAGGTAGGAAACTACACCCCACCTATTGTGGAAAGGCTCTACAAAGGCCCATGGCAAGAGACTTCTATAATACAGGGAGGAGTGAACAGTGGGGCTAATATGACAATCAAAACACTTGACTGTTACTTGCAACAGAAGTGATTAAAGTGTCTCGGGTCATGTTCCATTGTTACTTAGGCCTATTTTATAGTTCTATGTGTCTAATGTCTAAAGATCTGTAGAAAAATTTTAGAAAAACTGAGTGGTTTCTGCACCACAATGACTAGGATGGGTATTGCTTTTCCTTTCTTTCTTTCCCACTCAAGTAAGAAGATGAATCCTGTTTTTCTCCAAAATGTTTATTTTTCATAAAAGAAAAAAATCTGTACTGCCGGTTACTCTTAGTTCTTCCCACAATTTAGCATTTCAAACATTTGGAACTGGTTTGGTTAAAGGGAAAAAAAAAGAAGTCTAAAAATCTTAGCTGGCAATGTTCTAACATATTGTAAAACAAACAAAACCAAAGCCCTGACCACCCATGCTGGAAGTTTCTTCCCGGGCCTTCTGTGATTAGTCAAAAGCCTCTTGCAGAGAGTGTACACATTTCTCTGAAAAATCTGAACAGGGGTCAGCAAAAATGCTGTATGGTGATATCTGGGCCTAAGCCACTATCTGTATAATCACTTCCTGTACCTGCACTAGCTTTAACTTTTAGGATATGTATTATCTATATACATATTTTTAAATCAGCATCTAGGGTTACTGGGAAATACTATGCTTCTGTGTTTAAAAGTCAGATGGTTTAAATGTTGGCTCTGCTACATTTAGACAACTTAACCTCCATGTACTTTAGTTTGCTAGAAAAATAGAGAATTGTACCAACTTGAGAGTCGTGAAAATCAAAGAAAGTAATGTTTGCCAAGCTGCACAGAGGAAGTACTCAAGAAATGGCACTTACTGATAGTTCAACTCAGTCTACTAGTCAGTGTTTGCTGATGACAAGAAAGGTTTATTTCTCACATTTCTTGTTGCTCAAAGGTTGACTTGAGCTGTGATCCATATCTTCTTTATTCTGGAATCCAGGCTGAAAGAGCAGCACTTATCTGACATATTGATGAACATGGAACAGAAGAAAAATAAGAGATGGTGGAACCATACAATAGCTCTTAAAACTTTCTCTTGGGATGGACAAGTGTCACTTCCATTCATATTACATTGGCCAAATCTAACCATATGGCCAAACCTGCCTCCAATTAAATGGGAAGTTAAAAGAAAAAAAAATCTCCCATATGGACAAAGTAGGGAGGGAAGGAATGTGAATATTTTTACAATTATTCAACATACTCTGGCAGATTCACTTATTTGTGAGACATGCAGCATTTATATTTGAGTGGGAAACTGCACAAAGAATGAAGATTAGAGACCTGAATTCTCCTGGTTGTACCACCAAACTAGAATTGGGATCTCCTTGGAACTCATTTTATCCATCTCAAAAAACCGTTTTTTTCACTCTAAAATTTAAATGTTCAAGTAAATTTATTGTTTTTGTATAGATTGAGGATATAATTAGCATTAATATATGGATAGGAGGGATAGATTTTAATTATAAAAAATCAAATTATGATGGGGGTTTCCATTGAGTGTGCTTGTGCACAAGAAGCAAATGCAAAGAGTGATTACAATCAGTCATTTTTGAGTATCAAACATGCTGGGCACTATTCTTGGCCCCCATGATGCATCAAATAATAAAAGAGACAAAAATCCCTGCCCAGGTAAGTTTGCATTCTAGAGGGAGAGATGGACAACAGACAATAATAAATAACTAAATATACAATCTATGAAGTTTAGTGCTCTGGAGGAAAGAATTAGGGCAAGGTAAGGGGATTGGGATTGTAAAGGTGGGGAGGGAAGGATCAGGGGCCAGGTGCAATGTTACATAGAATGATCAGCCAGGGTAAGCTTCATTGAAAAACAGACTGTTGAGCAAAGACTTCAAGAAAAGGAGAGAATTTCCATGCTCCTATGTGGAGAAGGTTGGCTCTAAGTAACAGGAATAGCCAGAGAAGAACAGCAAGAGGGTCAATGTGAATGAAACTTGGCAAGCTACAGGGCAAGCAGTAGAACATGAAGTCCTGGAGCTAAGAGAAGGGGGTAGCACAGGTATAGGGCACTAAGACCATTGAAATGCATTAGCTTACTCTCAGTGGAATGGTCAACCTGTGGAGGTTTGCAAGAAGATGAGTTATGTGATTTACTTACTGAGCTGGTTTGAATCTATTATGTACTCGACAAAAACCAAGCTCTTTTAATCCAGTCTTGTGAATGCAGACTTATTGTGGGTGGGATATTTTGATTAGGTTGTTTCCATGGAGATGTGACCTACCCAATTGTGGGTGGGACCTTTAGATTAGATTATTTCTATGGAGATGTGACCCCGTCCATTCAAGGTGGGTCTTAATTACTTTACTGGAGTCCTTCAGAGAGAGCTCAGATGGACGCTTAAGAGAGAAAGCGCCCAGAGAGATTTTGGAGACAACCATTAAAACCAGAACCAGAAGATAACAGATGAAATCCAGAGTTTGCCCCAGAGAAGCTGAGAGGCCCTCCAGATGCTTGGAGAGAAATGTCCTGGGAGAAACAAGCAAGGATGCACAGTCGCTGAGAGAGAAGCTAAGCAGAAGCTAACCCCAGGAAAGGCCCAGCAGACTCTACCCATGTGCCTTCCCATGTGATAGAGGAACCCAGATGCCATCAGCCTTTCTTCAGAGAAGGTATCATCCTATTGATGCCTTAATTGGAACATTTTCATGGGTTTAGAACTGTACATTTGTGAACTAATAAACCCCCTTTGTAAAAGCCAATCTATTTCTGGAATTTTGCATTCCAGCAGCTTTCACAAAACAAAACACTTACATTTTGGAAGGTCATTCTGGATACTGCAATGGGAATATAGTGCAGAGGTCCTAAGCAGAAGCAGAGATCCTGGAGATGATATAATTGTATGTTGCCCACAGTGGATAATGGTAGGTTGGCCAGGATGCTAACTGTGAAGGTGGTGAGAAACAAGTGTAATTTGGAGAGGTTTTGAAGGAGGAGTAAATAGGATTTGCTTGTCGTTTGGATGAATTGAGGAAGACTGCTGGAAGTATAGGTTTGGAGAGGAAGATGAAGAATTAACATCTGGTCCTCCAATGTTTGTGCTATTTATTTCACATCCATTGGAAACACTGAGTAGGCAGATGCATTTCAGGAGAGAGTCTGTCCTACAGGGACACATTTAGGAGTCATCTGAAACATAGATGTTACTTAAAATATTGGTACTTGTTATTCTTTTCATGACTGTAGATGGAAAAGAAGAACAAGGTTTGAACCATGGGGCCTTTCAGTTTTAAAAGAAACAAAGTCCCCACTTTGTTAAAATCAGAAAGGCGTGGACCTCTTCACATAGTTCTTTACTAATTTTAGTTTCTTTATTCTTTTGGCCAATCCTACATCATTCATGGTACTATCCATGCTACTTATGCATAGTAGGCACTCTGTATATATTTGTCATTTGATCTTTGACATTTGTTTCATCTTCCACAGGACCCTTTAAATAGACCCCTGAACGGGAAGGGGAAAACAAGAAAGTCCAATTTTGGAACACTTGGAAGAAAAGAGGAAAAGCCACAGTCAAAGAGCTGAAGAGCTGTTACCCTCTGATTAAAAAACCACTGAACTCCCTAATAAGCCTTTAAACACTGAAGAGATAAGGAAATGTCATCCTAACAATGGATGAGCAGCTGAAGGATATTAAACATGGCCCCAGTGTTCATGCTGGTAGATAAAAGAAGCATCTGCTCAAGTTACCTCAGATAACTTTTCTGCATGTAATAACAGCATCCATCCTTCTCTTTTTTCAGTCCACAGAGCTGGTGTGAAGTGATAAGTTCCTGGTTGATGAGGGCCCAGGTTTAGGGGCCCCTGCCCTGCAGCAGCATGTCACAGAGACTTGGCATGATCTGCTCCTGAACTGGAAGACAAAAAAATGGCAGCTCTGAGAATCACGCAATTCAAGCTCCTACTATCTCTTCACCTTGTTAGGACAAAGGAAAGAGTTTTTTTTTTTTTTTTTTTTTTGAAAAGGGGTAAAAGTCCTCAAATTTGGGTATTGTTAGCTAGCAGCCAGTTTTAACAGGTTTATCTGTGAACAGTATTCTCTCTCTCTCTCACTCTCACTTTCTCTCTCTCTCTCTCTCTCTCTCTCTCTCTCTCTCTCTCTCTCTCTCTCTCTCTCTCTCTCTCTCTCTCTCTCTCGTGCCTGACCTGCCAGATTGCTGTTGGTAATCAAGGAAAATGGCTATGGCTTGAGCAGTGGCACAATTCCACTGTAGATATTCAGCAACGTAGACCTGAACTGATTCCTTCCTGGGTCTGAGTGTGTGTGTGTGTGTGTGTGTTCATGTTTTGATCATGTTATGTCACCACAGAAAGCATGTGATGTTTCAGTTCTGCAGTGCTGCCATTTCTAATATCTGGAGCCTCTCATTTAGAAGCCTTAATAAGTTATTTCAATTACCTTGTCAGGCTTAAGTCGGCAGCAAATAGAGGAATATTTTTTTTTCCTTGTAGGGTGAGATTAAATTTAAATGATAATAAAAGTGCCAAAGTAATGTGAAAGCACACACCAAAAGGGGTAATGCCCTTCCTGGCTGACTGGGTTTCCATTGGGTGCTTGTCATAATTAATCAGCTGCAGTCCCTGAGTGGAGCAGAACAAAAGCGCCCCAAGTTGATAATAGAACCCTGGAAGCCCTCTCTTAAGCAGGCTCCAGGTCATGAGGTTGCCAAAAATGTGTAGTTTGGGGGGCTTTTTTCCGCTGAGATCCAACACAGGCTCATCAGTTTGTGGCAGATGACACTGACTTTTGCCTATTTTTTCCTCTCTGTTTTCTCTACTCCTTCCTTGTTTTCATTGTTTAAAAGAATATTATGTTTTAGGGGCAGCCACTAAGATGACGTGATTCCTTCCCCTAAATATGGGATGTCTGTTTCATATAAAATCCCTTCCACATAGCCTCACCCACATTTGCTTGTTTTCTTTAGCAAGGGCCAGATGTTAAAATAATTAGTCTAGGATGAGGGGAAAGGGCGGTACAGGAATGTCAAGGATACTTTGTAGGAAAAAAAAAAAAGACAATGATTTGACATTGTTACTATTTCACATATTTTTAAATGATGAGATGAGCTGAGAGACAAGGCCTTTGTATACATGATTCACCTCAATCTTATCTGCCTGCCATCTACACACAGACATTTCTGAAATTCTTTGGTTATTTCATGTATATACACATGCTGAGATCTATATCTGGGTGTTTCAAATGATTGAGGTGAAACATTGATTATGAATACATTTTCTCCATTCCTAAGAGCTGTAAAGGAACAGTTGAAGTGTCTCTTAAGACTGCTGCCTTTTAAAGAATGTCAGAGTGTAGATATCATTTTATATAGTTGATATGTTTAAATTATTTTCAAGTGTACCTTCCATTTATATCTTCATGGGCTTTGAAACTTAAATTTTTAAATTGCTCACCCTTCTTAGTGAGCTCTAAAAATTCTTACATGAAGCTTAAACTTAATGGAAGACCTTAGAAAAACTTCTTGGATTGGGCATTGAGGAGACCTAGAGATAGCAAGAAAGTGATAGCTCCTTTCAGTGAGGAAAAAGCATGTGACAATGGACAAGAAATATAGGTACTTCATCTTGTTTGCTTGTGAATAAAACAAAGTCATATGTCTATATGATTGCAGTAAAGACAAAGGAACAAATTTTCTGTTAGTCTAATTTGTTGGAGGAAATATTATTACTGATACTTTGAGGTCATCTTTAGAAATAAACTTGATAACAGACTGTGTCTGACATTCACAGTGGTCCAGTGACTGCAACCTTCTTTGCAGTAGATGTATTTACACTGTATACCTTAAAGGAAAAAGGAATAATAATTTAAGAAAACCCTTTGCAAAATTAACTGAAACCTGGTGGTGAAAAATAATTAAAGTGTAAGGCATCTTTGGGTATATGTATTAGTTAGGGTTCTCTAGGGAAACAGAATCAATGAGACATATCTGTGAATATAAGATTTATAAAAGTGACTCACCCAACTGTGGGTATGCATGAGTCCAAATTCCGTAGGGCAGTCAACGAACTGGCAACTCCTATGAAGATGTTTGATGAACTCCTCAGGAAATGAACTGGCAACTTTGACGAACTACTCAGGAAACGCTTTGCTGGGCAACTGAAGAAAAAGTGAAGGTCCTCTATCTCTCTTGCTTAAAAGTCTTCAACTGATTGACTGGACTAAATCCAGCCAACTGCATTCTCTCATTGTGGAAGACACGGCCTTTGGTGAGTCATCAGTCACAGCTGCAGCCAATTGACTGATGATTTAATAAACCAGACTGTTGGTTTATTAACCAGTCACAAATGTCCTTGCAGCAATGGTTAGGCCAGTGCTTGCTTGACCAGACAGCTGGGGTACCATCACCTGGCCAAGTTGACACATGAACCTAACCATTACAGTATACTTTAGGGTTATGCCATTTGATTTCAGCAAACAAGATAAATGAGACCACACTGGAGTGTTTTCTCTCACCAGACTCAGTAAATAAACTCAACTCATATGACTGATATATTTGATACTAGTTTTATTGAATATTCGATTAACAAGGAACAAGCACTAAAATGGTTTGATTCCAGACTTGTTCAGATGATCATGCATGCTTCAAGATGTCATTCAGAACAGTCAAGCACACTTCTGTAATAAATCACTTAACCTCTGGAGGCCATTTCTTTTCAGAGATGAGTGGTGCTTCTCAACCATACCACCAATTTTTTCTACAGCATTTGAGGTCTGTGTGGTTTTACTCTTAGTACCAAATGCAAACCAGAAACTTTAGAGAGAGTTATGAACCACAGAGTTTGCTTGAGCTTATTGTTTGTTTGGACTGCCCAGGAAACAAACACAGAGCTACAGATATGCATGCAGAAGACTTATTGGAAAGTGCTGTCAGGAAAAGCACCTGAAGAAAAGGAAGAAACTCAGGATTGGACCAAGGGGGCTCTGAGGAGATTCTTCAGATTTCTTCAGAATTGAGGCAAGTTGTTTGCACTCCCACAAAAGAGATCCCCAGACATTGCCTGCTGGTTGGCCCCAGGGAAGAGTTCCTTTGGGCTGAGACCATTCCCAGGGAAGGGGGCAGGATTCAACTGATGAGCTGAATAGCAGGCAAATGATGATCTAATTTAATTCCATCATTTTCAGAAGAGGAAACTAAAACCGACAGGTTTATATAAGCCAACCAAGATTGAAGAGACAGATAGTGATGATATGTTGCTAGAACTGGGGCAGTACACTGCATTATCCACTACTTGAGTTCCTACACAAGTGCTTAAGCCAGTTACTAGCTGTGTAACTTCTGGCAGCTTTCAAAAGTCATGAAACAAAGATTCATGAGAAACAAAGATTAGAACAACATCTAACTCGTAGAGCTGTTGTGAAGATTAGCTGACTCAATGCAGCTAAAGCCCAGTGGAAAGCAGATGGTGAGCATTTAATAAATGTCTTTTGCCTTCATCCAGAACCTACCTTTCAATTCTGATATCTGGGCTTTCCCTCCAATGACAGTCTTTTTCTGATCACCTTTATAACTTAAAAACATTCTATTGATTATTTCATTCTCCCAGAGGTTTTTAAAAGCATCATACAAAGTTTTGTATGTTGTTGGCTATCTCTCTTCTCTCCTCGTATCTTCGTATCTTATACATTGTTCTCAGATGAATCGTCCCAAATGAATGAACTTATAACATTCTTCTGCTAATGAAAATTTTGAGGGCACCTCTACTGCCTATAGATAAAATGTACACTCTTTAGGGTAGCATTCAGGCTTTTTAATAATCTGGCCACTATTGGTCTTTCCAATACTATTACTCATTTGCCCTACCTTTTTTTCATTAAATAAATGATTGTAAGCTTACTATGTACTTATGTACCAAGGATACATTGATAAAGAGTCTGTTTTCCAAACACTTTCAAACTAGTGGTTGATCTAATCCTTTTCTAAGCATTGCTTAACCACATGATTTAAATTCTGTGACTTTCTTTGCCTGGAATGCCTTACTTTCAAATACCTACATTACTAAATCTTGTCCATATTACTTCCAGTTAGAATTCTATGAGTCTTCCCAGCTACTAAACACCTTTTTTTTACTTGTATATGCCAATTATGAATTACTTCCTTATGCTATGGTTAATTATCTGCTTTTATTAGTCCTTGCTAGACTATAAGTTCCTTGAAGATAAGAGGTATGTTTGATTGATATTTACATGCTTCCTAATATCTGCCATAATGCTTTGCACATACAGGAACCTAAAATGTGCTTGTTAATTTAATATATGTATGAATTGCCTGCAATGGTGGTATTATCCTTCAAAAATATCTTTCCAAAGGAGATTCAATGTTGTAGAAGAAGACTGGCCTGAGAAGTAATGGAGGATGGGGCACATTGTGGGACCATTGAGCGCTTTGTATAGGTGTACTTTGTATAGACAGCTTTGCATGTGAGTGCTGATAAAAGTTCTCTTCTTGAAAAGTGAGTAAAATTTGATATCACTCTTAATATACTAAATTTACTACTTAGATTTTTTTGAAAAGTGTTATTTAATGTTATCAGTTTCATTTTTCATTGACATCTCAAAAAGTGGCACCTGCTGCATTGGCAGGTAGGAAGTGTGACTTGATTACTAGGTCAAAAAATGAAAATTTATTGCATATATAAAGGTTAGTCACCATGTCTTAGGAACTAAAATTAGATCAGAAATCCCATGATAACCTAAAGGCAGCTGAAAATTCAACTCTACCAACTTTCGTTATGAAATTACTACTGCCGTGATATGCAGTAGATAAGCCCTTTAGTTGGCAAATAGTGAATGAGATGCACATTTTAGTTCAATGAAAAATGAGGATAAACTTAAAAAGAACCAAGAGAAAGACCACATTTATGTGACTTGATTATAAACTCAATACTGTAAAATGGGATTTAGAGAATAACGTCAGGGATGTATATCTAGGTTAAAGATGTGGGAGTTTCCTTTGTTTTTTATATGGGCCTGAATTATTTTGAATTTATATTCATTATGTCATTTCAAATAATTTTTGTTGCTATTGTTTGACAACTATTCGACTATGTACCTATTCCACCTTGAGTAGTTCCTGTGAATCATGTGAGTCACTTCTAGCAGCTAAATGGAAAAACATCAGAGTTTCTTGAGGTTCTTACTGTTTTTCTTTTCTTATCATGATCCAAGGATCCAGTAAGTACTTTTGCTTATCTCTAAAGCCAGAGACTTGTTAGTACTACATATCTGCAAACACAAACACTTTCAGATACTTGTCAAAGCATTTTAATCTTAAACACAGTAAGGGAATTGTAAAGGGAAGTCATTCAGAACACTTAAAAATCATACCATTTAAAGGGTTTCTTAAAGGTAAGAAAAAAGTAACTTTATAGAGTTTATAATTAGATTGGCTGATTGCGTGTACAGCAATAGAATTTTTATACTTTAAGAAATGGTTTGGTTAGATTTTAAACTTCCCCAAAGTCCAACTTCACTAAACGAAATTAGGGGGAAAAAAAAAAAGAAGAAGAAGTATTGGCTTATATTCCAAGGACTCTCTGGTTTTGTGCAGAGAAGATTTGGCCACTATTTTTTAAAGCCATGTGGTAATAACATTAAAACATGCAATGGTGGGGACTGGTAGGTTGAGAGAAAAAGAAAATATTTGCTCTACCATGACTGGAAACCATGCAGTCTTCTGTGGACAGAAATAGGGCTAAAGGTCAAAAGGATTCTCCAGGGTTGTTTGACCTTTGGAGAGTCAATAAACTTCTCAGAATAAAGAGTGTTTACAAACATAAGCCTTACTATCATGTCTTTCATTTCCTAACCTCTATAGCTACGAAGATTATTATGAAAAGAAAAAAAAAAAAAACTTAATTGGGCAAACCTTCTCCAATATTTCTAGACCCTGGAAAAGGTGAAATATTTATTGTGAGAGCTTTCAACATAGTTTGAAGAGTGTGTCTGGCCAGATTAAAGGAACAACCTGAAAAAATATAGTGAACACAGAAGGATCTTCTTCATCTTCGTAGTAAGTGAATTTCTGACACATGTATTGCTTACCCCACTAAAATTGGAGCAGTATAGATTGAATATAGCAGTTGTGTATAGTAGATGTTTTGCAATGCAGTGATGTAGTACTGGCAAGTAACATTATTTGAACATCACTTTCTCTCCAACACCATGAGTGTACTTAATCCACTTTTGGAGATAATGAAATTGAAGACTGGCTATACGGGAGGTAACAGGATTGAAACAAAGTTCACCTGACTCCAAAACACATTCTTCAAACATAGCATGCTGGAGGGTGGACCAAGGAAACTACTCCCGGCTGTATACAGTCCTCTGCTGTAATCAGAATACTTTTGGCTGAAGTGTAAGAAATTCTGTTCAAACAATGGAAAAATTGGACCGTATAGGATAAGGGTCAGTTTGCTTTAGATCAGGCTGGATCCAGGGGCTTGTGTGCTGTCATTAGGGTGTTGTCTCCATCTCCTTCCCAGGATCTGTTTGTGATTGTGCTGTGGCTTCTGCAAGCAGACTCCTTCTCCATTATACGTAAAATGGCCTTTGAGCACTAGATTCACATCCTCCAGTTTTAGCATCCCAGATAGAAAAAAGATTATCTTTCCCACCTTGCGTGCACATCAGTACAGTCTATGATTCTCCAAATTGTCAGATGCTCCCCAACATGACTCAGAGACGGATGTGTAAGAAAACATGTTGACAGCTATGCCAATTATCAATTGACCCAAACTCACCACCCTTCATTGCCTGCTCCTTGAAAGTGGAGGCGGACCCTCTAACATTTTTGCATTGCCAGCTTGGCAATATGTTACACTTTGTCAGGAGAAGGCACTGGGGAGAAATGCATATGAGGAGGATTTCTTTCCTTGTTCTGGTGTGCTAGCTCAGCAGGCTCTGGCAGTGTGCAGCATCTCCAGTGCCCAGTCCCTGCAGGGCAACTTCTTCAGCACCTGGTTCCTGCAGTGCACAGTGGTCAGCTGCATCAAGTGGCAGATAGTTTCCTTCCTGCAGTATCCCTCTTGGGAAGTTTCATAGCAGAATGCTTCTGGCAAGACATGGACCATGAATGTCTTTCTTTCTCAACACCCTAGAAGGCAGATTAGCAGCAAATTTAGATTAGATTAGTTCATCATGTTTATGACTCATTATGTGGAGGGACCATTGAATAAACTTTCATGAATACATCAAGGATATACAGAGCTTCTGAAAAGTTTTTACTCAACTAGCTAGACTACATTACCATATACTCTCAATTAAAAAAAAAATCTGAACAAAATAAAAATAAATTCCCATGCAGAGTTTTGTAACAAATTCCTAATAATTCAAATGTTCCAACTGCATGGGGGAAGCAGCTCTATCGTTTGTGCTCTTAGACTGGTTTCATACAGGCACCACAGTGACTTCACTGCTGTCCAGCGAGCCACAGTTGTGACCTTTCCAACAAGGTCTCAATCTCAGCCCAGGGTGGGAAGGGCTCTTCCTTGGGCCTTGTATCTCAGCCTTATGGGTTATGGCTGCTCCTTATATTTGCTTCATTATTTAGCGTTGTCTTTACCTATTACTAGCTAATCACTTGTTACTCCAATTCCCTGCTATAATTAATGCTTCTTTATACGAAACTTTTCTTTTGAAATTAACGTATAGGTCCATCTCCTGATTGAACTGTCACTGGTACAACAACCCTACGTCAACTGCATGGAATGGAGAAGGTCAATTACTTAAAAGAAATAAGGAATGATGACCAGAGAAATACAGTATGTGTCTACCACTCTTAACACCAAGGATCAGAGATTAGCTTTAAAGAGAATGTCTGAACTGTGGCTTTGTATACGCTAGGTGCTTAATAAATGTTATTCAATGATTAATTTTTAAAGTGTGACTTCCATGTCTTCCATTATGGTATCTGTTTGGGCAGGAATCCTATTAAATTTCCTAGTGATTTTTTTTCTTTAACTAGACTCTGAAAAAGAAGCATGGCTGTATAATATTACCATCAATTTCCAAGAAAACAACCCTCCCAGTATAGCCTCAATTTTGCTTTTTTTCCACATCTTTATGTTTTGCCTATTAATTTTTATTTAACTTCATTGTTTTTAGAAACAACTGCACTCCTGAATGCTTACTCACTGAAGGAAAAATGATTTGGGATGGGAAATATAATATTGGCTCACATTCCTTGGAGCTTTACACAGTAGATATAGTATCAAGCTTGATTTTTTATTTACTTTTACTTCATCTGTTAGCTTATAGTGAGTATAAGGCTGGTAGATATTGCAAGGTTTATTGTCTTTTCTTGTTGTTGCTGTTGTTTCAAATCCTACATAACTAATGTGGTCTATTACAAAAATCCATTGAAGACACTATCGATTAATTACCCTTATTTAAATACTAGCTTTAACATGTTCTACTTTGCAACCCTGTACAAGATAATAAACCTTTGTAAACTCTGCTTTCCACATTAGCAAAAAGGGGATAACCTATTCCCTTCTTCACAGCTTTGCTATGAACATTAAATAAGTTAAGCCATAAAGTGCTATGCAAAGTTGGTGATTCATGGAGAAGAATGCAGTAACATTTGTAGGTTGAATATACTCTTTCCCATTCTCACCAGACTGTAAGTTTCATGAAGGCGGGGTCTAAATCTTAATCACACATGTATCCTCAAAACTTGTCACTTGTCTGAGGTACTCAACATTTATCTCTTACATGAATTTTCATCTTTCTTAAATACAGCTAGTAATTGCTTGAATGTTGATTCTATTGCAGGCACTATTTGAAGTAATTTATATTTATTTAATACAGTAATCATTTGAGCTCCATACTATTATCATCATTGCTTTACAGATGAGAAAACAGGGGCTCAGAGAAGTTGAGTAGTTTCCTCAAGGTGGCTCAGCTCATAAGTGGAGGAGATGGAATTTTAACCAGGTCCTGAAGGCAGTAGGACTTACAGGCTTGACCCCAGTACTATATTGCCTCTTGTTTCTCCAAGTAGGAAACACTCCTATGGATTGAAACAACATCCTTTTGCATTGTATAAAGAGTCATTTATAATTCACTGCCATACAAAATAATTATTGGTAGTGAATTCTATAAACTGATATTAAATTCCAATGCTCTTAGCTAAGTGTGACTCAAAATGACAAACTACTAGAGCCAAGACACAAATATAAAATAGGGCTATTAGAGAAAAAGCAGAGAATTTGCAGAGGGCACATGATCCCCCAATTCTCATTATCCCACAGAGAAGCTTTGATTTCATATACTATGGCCTGTGTTCCCATAAAAAGGACTCCCTTCTCCATAACACTTGACTCCAAAATTGTGCAAGCCTGAGTTCAGTGCTTCTTAACTGCCTTTTTTACTTGGGCTAACTCAGACCTAATAAGTCAGCTCTCCACTAAGCTACTAAAAATGGGTAGGAAATGAGTCTCCAGGCCATCTAATTTATCTATCCTCAGAATGGCTAATCACTGAGTACCAGAATTATCTAGAAGACTGGGCAGTATGCTGTTTTAGGTTCAAATTCAACATTGTCCTTTTATTGACCTCTCATAAAGAGTCCACATATTTTGGCCTACAAATCAGCTGATCCCTCCTTTTATCTTCACTTAACATCCTAGCAGACTAAACTTTTTCTCGATCTCTCCAACAGTCTGCCTACTCTAATTCCTATACTTTTCTTTGTTCCTGTTTGCAGTGGGTTGAATTGTGTCCCCTCAAAAGATATGTTCAAATCCCCATTCTTTCTACCCATGAAGGTGACCTTATTTTGGAAATAGGGAATTCGCAAATGTAATCAAGTTGTGAGGATTAAGGTCGACCCTAAATCCAATGATGGATGCCCTTATAAGGAGACTGTTCAAAGACACAGGGAAATAGAGACACACAGAAGGAGAACACCATATGGTGGAGGCAGAGACTGGCATGACAAAGCTGCAAGCCAAGGACTGCCAAGGATTGCCAGCAACTCTCAGAAACTGGGGAAAGGCTAGAAAAGATTCTCCCCTACAGGATTCAGAGGGAGCATGGCCCTGCTGAAACCTTGATTTCAGACTTCTAGCCTCCAGAACTGCAAGAGAATAAATTTCTGTTGTTCTAAGCCACCCAGTTTGCAGTAATTTGTTACGGCAGCTATAGTAAATTAATACACCATTTTATTAGACAATCATGATCTGCCATTCCATAGTTACTGATGAGTAGACAGCAGGCCACATGATTTACCCCCTATAAAGGTCACAGATGATTGGATTGGAGAGACATCTGACCACTGGTCCTTAGTTGGGTGCAACCAATCACAGTCCCACTGGGAATTCAATTTTTTAAATAATCCAATAAATATTTGTGTCATTATGCAGACACCATTTTAGGTTCTTGGGATATATTGTTGAAAAGTTAGACAAGATGCCTGGTCTCTGGAGTTTAAATTAAAGTAGAGGAAGCCAAAATAAATGTGAAGAAAGAAAGAAATGAGGCAGGTTTTGATAGTTGTAAGTTAAAGTGGACAGGGTGATGTGACGGAAAGCATAAGGGATAGTGCTATTTTACATTTAGTGGTTAGAATGGGCCTTTCTGAGGATGTGACATTTGGTCAATGACCTAAATCATGAAAAAGAACAAGTCATGCTACACTTTTGCTCTATTACAGTTTTGGATTTTATTCTAAACATAATGGGAAGCCACTGGAAGACTATAGTCTGAGGAATGGGAATGTGGCATGTAGGAGAAGTCAACTTCAATGTCACTCTGGTAATTGAATGGATCATGGAGTGTGGGGTAAAGAGTGGACACAGGAATATCTTTCAAGAGGCTACTGCAGTAAGATTCATTGAGGGGAGTAACAGATGATGATGGGCACTTTAAGCTGAAGTGTCATGTAGATTCTGGGCTAGGCCAGGCATATTGGCCCCCAAGATGAATCAGCCGAAGAGACAGTTGAGAGTGAAAAAAAAACAAACAGAAAACCAAAAACACAAAGTGTGATAGTTTGAAGCTGTATGTACTTGTTTTGTTTTGCTAAAGCTGCGGGAATACAATATACCAGAAATGGTTTGGCTTTTACAATGGGGACTTATTAGTTCACAAATTTATAGTACTGAGGCCATAAGAATGTCCCAAGTAAGGCATCAACAGGATGATACCTTCTCTGAAGAAAGGTTGAGGCATCTGGGGTTCCTCTGTCACATGGGAAGTACATGGCAATGTCTGCTGGTCCTTCTTCTCCTGGCTTCTGGGTCAGTGGCTGTCTCCAAATGTCTCTGAGCATTTTCTCCCTTAGCATCTCTGAGCTCTCTCAGTTTCATCTGTCTTTTATGCTCTCATAGAAGATTCCAGTAAGGGGATTAAGACCTACCTTGAATGGGCTGGGTTACATCTCCATGGAAACAACCTAAAGAAAAGTTCCCACCCAACAATAGGTCTGCCTCCACCAGACTGGATTAAAGGGCATGGCTTTTCTGGGGAACATAACAGACTCAAACCAGCACAGTACTGCAGAAGAAATCATGTTCTTAAATTTAACCCGTTCCTGTGGATGTGGACCCATTTTAAGTAGGATCTTTTGGTGAGTAGGATATTAAGTTAAGATGTGACACACCTCATTCAAGGTGGATCTTAATCCTCTTAGTAGAGTCCTTTATAAAAGGATAGAAGACAGAGGGAAGACACAGAAAAATGCCCCAGAAAAGCTCAGAGAAAAAAAACCAGAGAAGCTGAGAGAGAAGCAGCCAGAAGTTGGAAGCAACGAAACCTGAGAGAGAAGGGAGAGACCAGCAGATTTTGCCATGTGCCTGGCCATGTGACAGAGTTGCTGAGGATCACCAGTAGCCAGTCTTCAGGGAGAAAGTGTCCCCTGTTGATGCCTTGGTTTGGACACTCAGACTGTAAACTTGTAAGTGAATAAATCCCCATTGTGAAAGCTGACCCATTTCTGGTATATTGCATTTTGTCACCTTTAGCAAACTAAAACACAAACAAAAAGACAAGTAGGGAAAAGCAGAGAAGCTATGACAGAGAGAAAAACACATGAGAACTGACCCCATGATCTCTGCAAGAACTTGTTATTTTGAATCCACAAGGGTTCTGGCTGTTCTTTTACTGTCCTGATGGTAAATGCCATCCGTTCCCTTTTAATTTGAATTAGTTTGGGTATCTTTTTGTGCTTACAATAATAATAATCTTGACTAGAACATTCTATTTATACTCATAAAATTTTAGAATTGAGATTCACCTTAGATCAATACTGTTCAAGTCCTGGATCCCATCTCAAGCATCTCTGGCATATGGTCAAGAAGCACCAGTTGAAGTCCTTCTCTGTTTGATGTCTGACTCTTAGGTTATCCTGTGAAACAATAATTGTTAAACAATATTCCCTTCTGTTTCCTTGGTCCACGTACCAAAGCCTTTGTCTTTACCATTTGTAATAGTAAAGGTTCCTTTGATTATGAGCAATAGATAACCAGCTCGTACTATCTTAAACAAAATGAGAATTTGTGAGGAGAGAAAGGAATATATACTGAGAAAGGACAAGCTGGAAACCAGTCCTCAGGAAGGGCAGGAGTCTCTCCAAGGACTACAGTAACAGGGCTTCTGGGCTTTCTTGGTGGGGAACTGCTACTAAGATGACATGGGTCTCATACTTTTCAGCTTCTGTGTCCTTCCATTCAAATCTCAGCACCTCAGGGGAGAGAATTTGAATATTCAGATTGTTAGATATCTCTATCCACGGATAGGTTAACTCTGGGCAGACTACCAGGGGGATGGCTGTTGGTCAGGCAGCCACACTTATGTTTTTGTCTACTTCACCAAATGCCTCTTCTGCAATTCTAGTGGAGTTCAGAGAGCTTGGGCTTGCATCCTGACTCTGTTCCTCCTGTACATGTGATATTGTAGAAGGAAGTTAACCTGCCAAAGACCATCATTATCTCTGAAAAATGACAAGATAATGGTTGAACTTCCTCAATTCTTGACACCAAATTCACTTTCTCCAAAATTATCAACTCTGACTCTCCTTTCCAGTTGTGGTATTTTGTTCTATTATGACTCAAGCAGTGCCTGATATTGGATATGAATCTTGTCACCTCCATTTACCAGTTTTGTGACCTTAAGTATGTTTATAATCTCTCCAAATTCCAGTTTCCTCATCAACAAAATGGGGCTAATGTTAGTGTGACCAGCTGGACTGGGTTGCCAATGACTGAGGGTTTTTCTCGGATGTGGGACTTTCAGTGCTAAATGCAAACCTGGATGTTTGGTCACCCTACATGGCAGCTATCTCAGGGAGCTCTTATGAGGGATTAGCCTTTAGGACAGTGTCAAGAGAGTGAAAGACTTGGAGATATTGGTGCTGCCCCATCTCAATTGTGTGGAGTGGTGGGACTGATGCAGGCTGACAACTGTGAGCAGGAAGTAGAGGGATACACAAAGGAACAGGTGTGTGATGTTCTGGAAGAGTCGGAAAGGGATAATAGAACCCTGTGCACCAATCGATGTGGTAGGAGAACTACCAGGGACCCAACCAGAGTCAAGGAGAAGAGTAATTGAGGCCTGATGCCACTCTGGAAAGAACAAATATTTAAAATTGAGGGCCTAAATCACCCATAATATAGCCAACCATTATTATTTTTAATGCTTGGTATATATACTTTGAGTCTTTATAAATCTGTACATGAGCATATATTTGAAATGTATTTATACCCTTTATCTTCTTTTTAGCCATCACCTGAATTATAATCAGCTATTCATAAAAATTATGATTAACATTTGTTACATATATTTCAAATCCTTATAGATGTGTTTCTGCATATATTAAAATTATCATATCCATACTCTACATAAACTATTTTATAACTAGTTTTCTTCACTTAAAATATGCTTGGACATCTCCTTAAAGGAATTGTGGAAAATAAGTTGCATGTATTTTTATTTTATAATTATCACATTAATGTGGCACAGACATAGGTGGCTATCTTTAGGGCTGTTATTTGTAGGCAATTTGTCATAGTGGGAAGAACATAGTTACTATTAGAGTTTCAAAACTCTGGAGCTGATTGGCCACCACCATATACTCTCTGTGAAACCCTGGGCAAATTGCTTAACCTCTTTATACCTCAGTTTTATCATTGGTAAAATGGTAGAATAAGACCCGTCACAGCTTTGTGAGTATTAAAGAAGTGGGTACAGGCAAAGGACTTTGAACAATGGAAGCTATATTTGTAATGGCTAGTTTTCAAAAGCATTCCTTTGTAAAAGAAAGATTGCACTGAGATAGAAATCAAAGTCATATTGATTTGATTATTATAAAAGGTGATTTTGTTGTTTCTTAATTAGTGATGTGAAATATATTAATTACATAAGTGTGAAAGCACTTAGTCAAATTCCAGATCCATGTGGACATGCACTAAGGAGGCATGACTTGGAATGAAGATAAAAATAAAAGGTAGTATGGGATGGATGAGCTGGAGAAAGGTGACAATCCACTCTCCTCTTGCCCTTTGGGTCTAAGATAATATTTGCTACTATCTAAGATAATATTTGCTAGTGTCTCTTTTATGTGCAAGAATGAGGTCCGATTTTAAAAATTAGAAGTCAATCAATATTTTCTCTTGTGTTTAACCAGAGAATATCTGTCTTTATATATAAGCATATTTTGAATTTTGTCAATACTTATTATTTAGTTCAACTTCAAAATAAATTTGTCATTCAATTTGTCATCTCAGAAAAATGTAGCTCATCTCTTTTCCATAGCTTAATTGTGATTTGTATAATATAAGAATTTATATCTCCTGTTTTGGTTTGCTAAAGCTACCAGAAATGGGTTGGCTTCTACAATGGGGGTTTATTAATTCACAAATTTACAGTTCTAAGGCCATGAAAATATCCCAATTAAGGCATCAACAGGATGATACCTTCTCTGAACAAGGGCTGATGGCATCTGGGTTCCTCTGTCAGATAGCAAGGCACATGGCCAGCTTCTGCTGGTCCTCCATTCCCAGGCTTTGTTGCTTTCAGCTCCTGGCTCAAGCTTGTGGGTCCTCTCTTAGCATCTCCAGGACTTTTCTCTCTAAGCTGTCTTCAAACTTCTCTGAATATTTCTCTCTGAGCTCTCTCTGGTGTTTTTCCCTCTCTCAGTCTCTCTGGGTGTTTTTGTCTGAGCTCTATGAGCTTTGCCTGGGTCCTTTATCCTTTCATAAAGGACTCCAGTAAAGAATTAAGACTCACCTTGAATTGGCTCACATCTCAATTGAAACAACCTAATCAAAAGGTCCCACCTATAACAGTTCTGCACCCACAGGAATGGATTTAAAGAACATGACCTTTTCTGTGGTACATAACAGCTTCAAACAAGCACAGCTTCCTAAAGATAAAAATGACAGACTGAACAGATGAAAATTTAAGACTACTCTATAGAAATGGCTAACAGTTTTTTAAGGCAGAGTATGTCTTCTTCCACAACTTTGGCTCAGAAAGGTATAGAAAAATTTGATCATCCTTGTAAAGAAGGAAATAAGTCTTGCTAGAGACGTAGATACACAAAAATGTAACTTCATACCTCATAAATCATAATCTAAAACATTCACTATTTTTAATTGCCCCATTAAATAACCAAGTTTGAATTTAGCAGCAAGTCACACCTCATCCCGGGGGATCTCCAGCGTTGACAGGCTAACTGTTTGCTTAATGAATACTTATCTTTACAGAGCTAACTGCTTTCAGTAGTCAAGACTGTGTGCTAGGGGGTATTTTTACTCACTTGAAATAGTTCAAATGTTCAAACCCAATGATTTAAATTAGATTACTGAGGAGTTTATAATTTTCTCTTGTTAATTATAAGTTATGAAACAAAGGATTTTTTTAGTGTAATTATATATTCTCTGAAAGATTGGTCAGAAGGTGCAGCTTTTTTTTTTTTTTTTCATCATTAGACATATAGACTTTTGGATATGATGAAAACTTAGAAATCACCTAGGCTTGCAGATCTGAATTTTTAAGCTTAGAAAAAAGTTGTTTTTGCAGATGAAATCCTATTAAGAGTACAGATATGCCAAAAGGACAGTTTATGTTTGACTCAGGGCTCTGGGTCCCCTGCAGAACCTCTATGAAATCCATAGTGAAAATCACTGACATGGCACTATCTTTCTCATTGTTAGCTACAGACACTGAGGCTTGTTCTGGTCCCACATTTTGTTTTTGTTTGTTTGTTTTGTTTGTTTTGTTTTGTTTTGTTTTGTTTTGTTTGTGTTAAGTTACTTAAATATTTCCTTTTATTCCATTTATCTTACTTATCTCCTTACATTACTACCAGGCAGCCACTCCCCCAGTGAGCACTTCAAGAGCTAACAAAAACTCAACTGAGAAAAGGCACAACTTGCTATTGCTAGTCAATGCTGATGTTAATGCCAAACATGGGAGTTGCTCCCTGAATGCTGAAGGGAGGAAACCTCTTTCCATTTCTTAGTCAATTCTTGGATCATCATTATTGGGAGGGACCAGATTTACTTTGGATGTACTTCTGTGAGAACCACCCCACCAATACTGATGCCATCAATTAAAGCAACCACTTCAAGTGCTACAGGGGCAGTATAACACCTCCCACTCTATCCCAGTATCGGGAACACAGAGTAGCCAAAATGACTCAAGTTTACCCTTTTCCAATACATTAGCTAGTGTTTGTGTCACCATTTTTTTCCAATGATTCAGCAGTATTTATAATATATCTTTTTGGTAGCGAGTACTAAGCCAGCAGTTCTATAGATGAATTTACAAACTACACAATGAAAGAGAATGGATCTGTTTCCAACACTGGTTACCCAGTAAATTGTGCAGGGCCTTGCATGTA
Source organism: Choloepus didactylus (assembly GCF_015220235.1). Lineage (NCBI taxonomy): Eukaryota > Metazoa > Chordata > Mammalia > Pilosa > Megalonychidae > Choloepus > Choloepus didactylus. The sequence continues at coordinate 23,888,963 of NC_051310.1, forward strand.
GTAAGCTTCAATAACAATTTGTTAAACAAAGAAATGCATGTCTGAAGGAGGTAGGGGTATAGGAGAGCAATAGTGCATACACAAAATATCTACATGTTCTCTGTCCTGAATAATATTTTGTGCATAGAGGTTTTACTTAATCCTTTCAACAACCATGTGAATTTGGAATTATTTCCATTTTACCCACGAAGGAACTAAAGTTGATTAGGTTTATGTGACTAATTCAAGTTCACGCATTAGGAAGTGAACCCAGGAAAAGGACCCAACAATTTGCTTCTTAATCTGTGATGCACATGCCCCAGAGGTACTAAGCAATGTGGGAAAAACAAGCAAGTCCATCTTGCTTCATGGTTGTTCCTCAAAAATTTGGGGGAAAATACATTATATATATATTGAAATCAACACCTATATAATAGGAGGCAAATTAATTTAACTTCTTTAGGATATGATGGAAATCTTTAAAAAAATTTGGTCCGTGTCAACTTCCTTTAAGCTATGTTTATAGACTATGGCCATTAAGTTTCCTTCTGTGGAATAATTGGAGGAGCATTGCCACACTATGTTGTCTTTGGTTAAGGTAAAAAGTGGAAATATTCCCTCTGAGGGTTCAATCCAAGATGCTTAGGTCATGGAACTGAAGTGTTGCATATAGTTACGCATAGATTTGTACCCCCCAAAATTGAGTAGTGCTTCACAGTTTGGCTTGGGGAAGACAAAGCAAAGATGGTGGTCTGTACTTCTCATGCTACAGGAACTCACACATTCACATGAGGGTATCACAACAGATACTAAATTTAGGTTATACTGCCTTCCTCCTTCTGACCCTACCTTGGAACCTGTAGTTCCTGTCATGATTGGGTATAGCATTCCCAGGGACTAGAGATACGCTGCGTGAACAGAAATAAAAGACCATTGATACAAATTATACACAATACTATGCAACTTATACCTGGGTGTTTCTGCAACTACAGTGATGGATGGAAGCAATTTCTAAACAGTATTGCTATAATGTGTCATTGTTCCATGAGGAAATCAACACAGTGAAAAAAAATCTATGACCAACCCTCCCTTTGGTTTGTGATCCTCCATCATCTCAGGAGACTCTCACAGCTCCATCTACTTGAATACTGAACATTTTTTCAATCTCATGTTGAACAGGAAGGAAGCCTGCCTCACAAAGGGCAACACTACATTGGGAACTCATTTTTGCTGTTTGGTTTTAGTGAACAACCTCGGAATGGACATACAATGAACTCTTTTAGCCACAGAAGGCCTTGTGAAACAGGCTTTCTCTCAGTTGAAGGAATTTATAGGGGGAAGATTTACTTTTCTACCCATAAGCAATGGTACCTTTGTGTGATGGAGCTGCTGATGCCCAAGTTGAAATCACGGCAGAGAAAACAAGGACTTAGATCTGTGCTGCCCAATATGTTAGCCACTGGCCACATGTGGTTATTGAGTTCCTGAAATGTGATTACTGCCACATGTTGAAGAGATAATACTTTGGATATATTGAGTTAAATAAAATGTACCATTACAATTAATTTTATCTTTTACCTTTTTCCTTTTTACTCTTTCTATTCTGGTGACTAGAAAATTTAAAATTACATTTTTGGTTCTCTCTATATCTCTAGTGTATAGATTGTCCTAGGTTATAAAGCAAGTATGTGCTACTGTGGCACTTTCTAGGTTGTAGATTAAATCTTCACTAGAGGATTGAGCCACAGAGTTTACTATCCAAATTTTGAGCATAAAAGGGGCAGTATTAATAACTATTCCATGGCAATAGACATAAATTGGGAGCTGGGATTCCATTCTGCTTACATGACATACAAATGCTTGCATTCTATTTGTTCAGGTTGTTCCTGACACTCAGAGACATATACCCACTGTACCCATAGCCAATTCTATGATATTTGTTAACTTTCCCCCCAAGCAGACCTAATTGTCATCAGGGAATAACCAATTCTGTTTGTTCGCCATCCAGAATAAATGTTTAAGTGAGTGAGTGAGTGAGTAAATGAACACAATTGCTCCATGTCCCAAGTAATTAATAATGTAAGTTTCTATTGGTGTGTTCTTATGTTTTGTAATTAGTAAAGGTTATTCAAAGGCTTACTTTGTTTTTAAAATAAATATGATTTAAAAGTTAAAATTAAAAAAAAATCTTTAAATGTTTAGGTCCGGTACAACATTTTTTCATTCTATTTCTAAATATAGAACACATTAACAGTTACTTTCAAGGAATTAAATTTGAAATTAAAACTGATTAATTTGTAAATATGGTGATTCTTAGGGTCTTTTACATGTTTTAAAATTGCATCTAAATGAGCACTATGACATCAAACCTAGATTGATTTTTCAATTAAAAATTCCAAATTGTCTTCATAAGGCTGCCTTTTAATGCTCACCATCTAAATTCTCTGGATATTATACATATTTAAATTATTAAAAATGTACAGATTTCTTAAACTGTTTGATGATGTTGAAAATATCTAGACTTAATTCTAAATCTTCCCAAGTTTGAAAGATACTTGCAATTCAGGAAATGATCATGATGTCACAGAATAATTTGGGGTGGTTCCTTTTCAAACAGGCTCCATTGTGGCAGAGTTGTCAACTGGGATGCTGCCTGATTTCTTGCCAGCAACTCCGAGGGGGCCATCAGCCTTACTAAGAGTGAATGAGAGGTGTTTCCTGCCTAAAGGGTGCTGATATCATTGTCCCATAACCATGGAGGTCACCCCCATAATTTGTGGGCCCAGTGCAAAACAGAAATGTGGGATACTTTTTGGAACTTATTAAGCACTTCAGGAAGGTAACAGCAGAACGTTAAACTGAGTGCAGTGCCTCTCTTAGTGGGGACTGTACAAATGCACAGGTTGCACGTCCATGAAGGTGATCCTGGGCACCCCTTGGTCCAGCTTTGGATTCTGCAACTCCCACCTTGACTGCTCAAATGGATTTCATATTTTATTGCTCCTATGTGACTAAGCCCTAAAGCCCTTTAACCATGAGAGAATATTGTTTTTTGTTTGTGTTTTTTTAATTTTATTTTTTATTGAGATTGTTCACATACCACACAATCATCCAAAGATCCAAAGTGTACAATCACTTGCCCCTGGTATCATCATATAGCTGTACACCATCACCACAATTATTTTTTTGTCAAATTTTAGAACATTTTCATTACTCCAGAAAAGAAATAAAGACAAAAAAAGTAGACTCAAATCCTCCCATACCCCTAAACAACCTCCCTCCATTGTTGACTCATAGTATTGGTATAGCACACTTGTTAGTGTTGATGAAAGAACATTAAGAAGCTACTAACTGTAGTATACAGTTTGCAATAGGTATATTTTTTCCCTATATGCTCCTCTATTATTCACTTCTAGTTACAGTGTCATACATTTGTTCTGGTTCATGAAAGAGATTACTAATATTTGTACAGCTAATCATGGACATTGCCTCCCACAAGGTTCACTGTTTTATACATTCCCATCTTTTAACCTCCAACTTTCCTTCTAGTGACATACATGACAATGAGCTTCCCCTTTCCACCACATTCACACAACATTCAGCACTGTTAGTTATTCTCACAATGTGCTAGCATCACCTGTGTTCATTTCCAGACATTTAAGTTCAACCTAGTTGAACATTCTGCTCATAATAAGCAAACACTCCCCATTTGTTAGTCTTGTTCTATATCCTGGTAACTTGCATTTCATGTCTATGAGTTTATATATTAAAATTAGTTCATGTCAGTGAGACCCTGCAATATTTTTCCTTATGTGTCTGACCTATATCACTCAATATAGTGCCATCAAGGTCTCTTCATCAACCCATTTTTTTAAGACGGTTTTGTTCATACATTCCGCCCTAAGTAAACAATTGATGGTTCCCTGTATAGTCACATATTTATGCATTCACCACCATCCACAAAGCAGGAGGAAGAGTCAAAGAAGGTAGAGGGACAAAAGAAAAAGAAAAAAGAAAGAGAAAAAACAATGACAGCTAGGAAGAAACAAAAGGAAATAGAGCATTAAACTAAAGTAGAATAGATAGTTAGACAACATTACCAATGCCAAGAGTCTCATACGCCTCCCTTATGCCCTCTTCTTTTATACATTTAGCTTTGGCCTATTGCCTTTGTTACATTAAAGGAAGCATAATGCAATGTTTCTGTTAATTAGAGTCTCTAGTTTGCATTGACTGTATTTCTCCCCCAATAGCTCCCTATTTTTAACATCTTGCAAGGTTGGCATTCATTTGTTCTCCCTCATGAAAAAACATATTTGTACATTTTATCACAATTGTTGAGCACTTCAGGTTTCACTGAGTTATACAGTCCCAGTCTTTATCTTTTCTCTTTCCCTCTGGTGACCCACATGCTCCTAACTTTCCTCTTTCACCATAGTCACAGTCATCTTTGTTCAGTGTACTTACATTGCTGTGCTACCATCACCCAAAATTGTGTTCCAAACCTCTCACTCCTGTCTTTTCCTATCTGTATGTTGTGCTCCCTTTAGTATTTCCCATAGAGCAGGTATCTTGTTCACAAACTCTGTCATTGTCCACCTGTCAGAGAATATTTTAAACTCTCCCTTATATTTGAAGGACAGTTTTGCCAGATATAGGATTCTTGTTTGGTGGTTTTCCTCTTTCAGTATCTTAAATATATCACACTACTTCTTTCTTGCCTCCAAGGTTTCTGCTGAGAAATCCACACATAGTCTTATCAAGCTTCCTTTGTATGTGATGGATCACTTCTTTCTTGCTGCTTTCAGGGTTCTCTTTTTGTCTTTGACATCGGATAATCTGATTATTAAGTGCCTTGGTGTTGGCCTACTCAGATCTATTCTGTTGGAGTACGCAGCACTTCTTGGATCTGTAATTTTATGTCTTTCATAAGAGATGGGAAATTTTCATTGATTATTTCCTCTATTATTGCTTCTCCCCCTTTCCCCCTCTCTTCTCCTGGGACACCCATGACAGATAAATTCATGTGTTTCATGTCGTCATTCAGTTCCCTGAAATGTCGCTCGTATTTTTCCATTCTTTCCCTATCTGTTCTTTTGTGTGTAGAATTTCAGGTGTATTGTTCTCCAGTTCCTGAGTGTTTTCTTCTGTCTCTTGGGATCTGTTGTTGTACATCTCCATCGTGTCTTTCATCTCTTGTGTTTTGCCTTTCGTTTCCATAGATTCTGCGAGTTTTTTCTCAGACTTTTGATTTCTACCTTATGTTCACCCAGTGTTTTCTTTATAGCCTTCACCTCTTTTGCCATATCTTCCCTAAACTTTTTGAATTGATTTAGTATCAGTTGTTTCAGTTGCTGTATTTCAGTTGAAGTGTAAGTTCGTTCCTTTGACTCAGCCACAACTTCATTTTTCTTAGTGTAGGTTGTAGTTTTCTGGTTTCCTTGGTTACCCCAATCAGGTTTTTCCAGACCAGAATAGGCTCAGATCCCAGCAGGAGGAAATATTCAGTATCCAGTTTCCCTGAAGGTGTCTGTCCTAGTTTGCTAATGCTGCAGAATGCAAAACACCAAAGATGGATTGGCTTTTATAAAATGGGGGTTTATTTCGCTACACAGTTACAGTCTCAAGGCCATAAAGTGTCCAAGGCAACACATCAGCAACCGGGCACCTTCACTAGAGGATGGCCAATGGCATCCGGAAAACCTCTGTTAGCTGGGAAGGCAGCCGGCATCTGCTCCAAAGCTCCGACCTCAAAACGGCTTTCTCCCAGGACATTCCTCTCTAGCAAGCTTGCTTCTCTTCAAAACATCACTCCCAGCTGCACTCAGTTCCCTCTCTTTGAGTCAGCTATTTATATAGCTCCACTGATCAAGGCCCACCCTGAATGGGTGGGGCCATGCCTTCATGGGAACATCTCATCAGAATCATTACCCACAGCTGGGTGGGGCACATTCCAAGCAAATCTAACCAGCATCAAAACTTCTGCCCCACAACACTACAAAGATAATGGCATTTGGGGGACACAATACATTCAAACCAGCACAGTGTCTTAGAAGATTTACACACCCTGTGAGGCCTCAAGCTGCTGTGCTTTTCTAGCCTGCCCAGCAGGTGGTGACTGTCAGTCTGTCGCTCCTGACTGATGTAAGGAGGTGTGGCCTGTGGTTGTTTTCCCCCAGGCTCTGGGGTCTCGTTCTGAATGGAAGTCTGGTAGTAGAGCTGGGTAACATTTCTTTCTTCTTAGGGAATATACACCTCTAGAGAGTTTTCATTTGCATTTAAATGGATTATTTGTCTCTCTGACTCTGCTATCTCCACCCTTGTCTGGGTCAGAGTGCTGTAAACTGAAAATGACTGAGGTGTTCTCTACTGCAGAGCACTGCGAACTGAAAATGGCTGAGGCTTTCTCCACTGAACCACTCAGGTTGAGAGAGAGAAAAAGGGACAGAAAGCCCCCTTTTGGGGCCAGTCTACATCCCCCAGTTTCATTCACCAGCCAGAGACAGAACCTGGTCCTCTAGGCTCCCCCTCCTGGCACAGAGAAGTTCCCTTGCTCTTCAAGGTCAGTCGTCACTAAAAGCCTCTGTCTGCTTGTTGGGGATTTGCAGTTTGCATTGAGCACTCCACGTTTGCCAATTAAAACCCCAGTTGGAGTTGGACTGAGGAATATTTGCTTGTTCAGAGAGTGCTGATCTCTATCACAGTGAGGCTTTGCAGTTTGGGCTGCCATGGTGGGAGGGGTCTCCCGGCTCACGTCCGCAGTATCTACTCACAGATTCCATGCTGCTATCTCAGGCATTCCTCCCAGGCCAGGTTGGTGCACCATGTGTTGTCCCCCAGCAGTTATTCCAGTTCACTTACTAGTTGTTTCTGGTTGTTTATTAGTTGCTCCGGGGGAACTAACTAACTTCCACTTCTCTCTATGCTGCCATACTCTTCTGTCTCCAGAATATTGGTTTTATTTATTCAGTTACTATTATTAATTTTGGGGGAGCAACATTTTCCCTCTCTGGTAGACTACACAACTCCTCCAGATATAAAACTTATATCTGAGTTCTTGCATATTTCTCATGTTTTTTCCTCACTATGTAGTCACAATATTTATTGTCATTCTTTTTAGTGGACTTGCATCTATCATCAATTTTGACTGTCATCCTGATGAAAGCCCTGAAGAAAGTTAGAGAAATGGTTGACCTAGTGCTGGCCCCTTCTCTCTTCTTGCCTCCCCCAGTGGTTTTGCTCATTCTTTATTTTCCTTCCTATCTTTCTGCAAACATGTATTCACAGATACTACTTCATAGGCACTAAGCAAGACAATAGGCAAATTCTTACTTTTCAGAGCTGATTCAAATATTTACCATATATACTTTTAAGTCTATTTCTTTACATTTCTGTCATAATGTTTACAAAAGTTCTCAATTAAAAAAAAGTGCATCTTTTAAAATACCCAAAGTGAAATTTAGAAGACATTTTATTCTCTATGAGTGAAACTTAATACAAAAACTTAGACTCACAAAATATGGAAAGACCTAAGTCAATGTTTTGATACTTTCTACATTTGCAAAGCTAGTTTGGAGAAGAAAAGGACAACCACTCTGCTTTAAAGGGCAATTTCACATTGATGCGTTACACGCTAGGCAACAAATAAACACCTAATGATTGAAGAGAGATGCAGGATTAGAGAGAATCGCTAGGTTTTACTGACATTTTGCAGCAATTTGTGGAAATCTGCATCGGCCTCATCAGGCCAGGGAATGGGCAGTCATCCCATGAATACCAAATATAAACTAGCATCACAACAACTTGTTCATACAGGAGCTGTAGACCCCTTCCAGGGCTGTTTAGATGCTGTTTGAGCTAATTGGAAGTTGGTCTGCTTAAATACTTCAAGATGTACATCAGGAAAGAACTAGTCTTCCTATCCAAAAATAACACATAGCCTCAAGCCATTCCCTTACTTCCATTTCAAACATAATGTTGCAACCTATTTTCAAATTATAGTATTATCTGCAGTTAGTACCAGCCAGCTTCCTCTGCAAGGCTTACATGCTTTAATTTCTAGTGACTAGAGAAAGAAATTCTCATTAAAATTTGATATCTGTTGGGAGAAACCTAAGTCCAAATCAAAGTGGATTTCATAGGAACCCCCACAGAGAACTTCTATTTTCCAAACACATTTTAAGTCAGTAGATTATATGTTTGAACACTGCATTTAACCAAATAATGGAATTAGATATTTGTCTGCTTGTGAGTTTGGTATTTATTCATTTATTTTATATGGAGATGAACTATAGGTGTTGATTTTCTTGACTTTCAAATCCTACTAGAATTGGATAATATCAAGGTGTTTCATAGAGCCTATCTAAGCTAATACCTAACTTAGTAATTAGTGAGCGAATAATGCCACATGAATAATTATAATGAGACAAAGGGCTTGCCACATTATACAAAGCTTTGCTTTAAATCCAAAAGTTCTGTTCTTTATTTTTAATCTTAATCCTCATTTGATTCCTTTTAGAATGCAAATAGCAATTGTATTACTTGAAGAGCAATTTGTAAAATTAAATCAAAAAAGGAAGAAAAAAGAATTGCTTCTTAAAAGTCAATTCAAAAAATTTAACTCAACTCTTTCTAATGCTTTATAATGCCCACACTAGCTTTGAACAGAAGTAGGGCCAGAGGACCTCTGGATTCAAGGGTTTCTCCATTAGAATCTCATCCAGGCAATGGTGTTACAAGGTTGGTCTGAGGTGTTTTAAAGCATGGAATGAGACTTGATCAACATACCTTCAGTTTAGTAACTTCAATTACTTGGAAGGGCGTGTAAATTCACATGGGTGGGTTTGGTGGAAAATGGTAACCAAGGTCATTGTAGTTATGTCTTTGCCAATACCTTTGTCCATTATAGTGCCACTGAGCTCTGCTCTCATGCTGTTTTTAAAGCATGGAGGAATTAAGCTTATTTAGTTAGTGTTCTGCCTCATCTTGCAAGATCAGGAGTATAATTTACATAGGTATTTTTCATTATTTTTGGAAGAATACTATTTTTCCTAGTTTATATTTATGTTAAAATTAATTCTGGGAAGATTCTGTGCTTTTCAAACATCTTATTAGACTGTAGCACAGTTAGACGAGTCCACCTGTCACAGCTTGTCTGGAATATAATTGGGTAAGATCTTGTGGCAAGAACGAAATTCATCAGTGTCACCACTGAAGAAGTCTATCAAAGTCTCCATTTGTTTCGCTATATCCTTGCCTGATCAAATCCATTTGAATCTAACATTTTCTAATTGTAAGAACTGCCATGATGACAGGGAACAGATGGGAAAAGGTCCCAGGATGCTTTGTAGTCTTTCATGCAATTACAGGCAGTTTTCTAAGGATATTCAAAGGGATTACTTAAAATTATAGTTCACTATGATAGACTAGATATAACCCCCCTAGAGTGGGAAGTCAAAATTTTTAACATTCTTATTTTAGAGAAATTAATATGAAATTTCATCGCAAGTCCAAGTTATGGAAACATCTGAGACAGCATAAATCCAACTATATTAGATTTATTCTTTCCTTGTATTTAGGAAAGAATTATTACGAAGCTAAGATTACATGTATGTAAATTGGAAAACCCAGAGTCTGCCACCATAACATGCACCCAATCCATTTAACACACTTTTTTTTCTGAAAATGACCTTGTGTATTATATATTAACTCATACAATTTTTACATCAATCTTATGAGGAGACAATATCTGGTATTTTATTTTATAAAACTGAATCTCAGTCTTTTAAAGTTAATTACCTATGGTAACTGATATGCTTAGTAGTGGAGCCAGATTTTATAAATACAAAATTTTTTCACTCTAACTTAAAAGATTAAGAAATATGAAAATGTCCTTCTTATTTTGTATTTTTAAGTCATCCTTGTATTAGGATGCTCTTTAGCACTCAGCAGGTAGTGGGTTACTATGTGTTCCTAGTGATTTGATTTTACAAATGATTTTTTAAAAAGTAAGTATCTCATTGCTATCTTTATTAAATCATGGCAAATTTATATAAAATTCAGAAAGTAAGAAAAGACATATCTTGATTTACTTCAGTTTTATCTAAAAAAATGACATGATGGACCAAATAAAATAAACTTTTCATAGTTGCTGTTAAATATTTTATACTCAGATGAATATTCAACATTGTATTCTTGGGCAAAACTATATCTTTTATTGATATAGGAGTTGCTGTTTCAATACCATAAACTTTTGACCATTATCTATGTCTATTATAAGGAATACCAGTAGCATCTTTGGAAAAGGTAGAAATATATTAAGCCTACTTGATTTAAGAACCAAACATTCATATGGAAAATGACTGGTAGAATCAGCCTCATCAGAAGAGAACACTTTGAGTAATATTAGAAATATCTCTCAATCCAAGGTATTTGGTTGAAGGTAACACATGGACACAGGGTAGCTTATGCTACAAAGCAAGAACATATTAGAATGTATGAGTTCATCTTACACAGTCAAAGAAAGGAATCAAAGGCTGTCAAAATTGAAGCAAAATTCATCTGTTTTTGTAAAACTGCTTTACTGTCTCCTATTGTCTCTCTGCTTCTCTGTGGACAAAGCCCCAAAAAGGCAACTGATATTAAGCAGCCAGAAAAATCCTGACTAGTATTCCTAAGCCTCATTTTAAAAATACTTGAAGAAAGAATATGATTGACCAAACACAGGGTGGTTTTCCTTCTCCAGTTACCTAAACAGAAATTTCTGAATTGCATACCAAAAACATGACAACCAGTTCTTGCTCCTATGGAACAGAGCAGGGAGAAGCTTTCCACAAGTGTTTATGAGCTAAGCAGACATTCCCAAAACTGTTACTCCCTAGTGTTTAGTGAATTATGAAATTACTCTAGATCAATCGTTTGTGCTACTTTCATCAAAAATATTTTTGCTCAAGTTCAAATGTGACACCATCAAAAATAGAAAGTGTTTTATTATTTTACATTTTACTAGAGAATATAATTCCTAGCACATTTTTATAACTGTGTAAAGCCCAGTCAACAACTGGATCACATTTTAAAAGGTAATTTTTTGAGTAGCATGCAAGGTAAAATGCTAGGCACTTTGGATAATAAAAAGTTAATCAGGCAAGAATTCTTTCCTCTCCATAGATTTGTTCATTTTAGTGAAGTTGTTTATCTTATGAACATACTAGTTATGATCAATTCAGTACTCATTGTTGTCGTTTACAATTCTCCATCAAACACCCATTGGAAGTACATCATTACACCAGAGACAGCTAGTTGGTATCCAATATATAGTTCCCTCTTCATCTTTATATTATTGGGGGTTCCAATGAGCCTCACTGAAATATTACTTTCTGTGCCTCCCTTGTATATTGGGGTGGACAATGATATGTGAGCCAAGCTGTGGGTGGGGTTTCTGGGAAAGGTACTTGAAAAAGGTCTCCATTCTGGCCATGGTGGAGTAACAGATACATGACTTGCCATCTCACTAGCCCAAACTATAAAACTGGAATAATATATCAGACAACTTTTTCATCCATTAGACATCAGGCAGGGTAGGACTGTCATCCTGGAGAGTAAGGAAACACAGGAGATGATCATCACATTTGCCTAGGCTCTCTGAAAGGGGTCACTTTGATTCTGCAGTAGGGAGAGGTGGAGCTCAAGCAGACAAGTAGTCTCGCTAACCTGAGGAGGCAAATAGTGGAATTTACAGGCTATTGACGTACTGAATTTTGGGAGCAAGGGTATCAGAAAGGAGAGAGCTACACAGAGGAGTGGGCCTAGAAGTTGGCATCCAAGGCCAACCTAGATCTGGGGCCATGGACTTGAATGCACATTGCAGGGTGGGAAGCTAGAAAGCCTAGTAGAGAATAGGTTCTGTGGTGCTGAGTTATTGAGACAAACCAGCGGCACACAGTACTAACAGACGTTGGCATGCTGGCCCAATAAATGTGGAGCAATCACGCTGAGAACCTTGGATATTCAGTGGACACCCCACAAAAGCCATGCATTTGGAGAAAGAAACAGGCCTAGGATATGGGTCATTATCTGGGATTAAACACAAAACCAAGATAGATCAGCCCTATTAAGGAGGAAAGGAGAAAAACCAAGCCTGTCAGGATCAAAAGTGCCCTTCCCCCGCTCCTGGAATTTAGCTGCCTGTTAAAAGAAAACTGAATAACATGTAAAGAATATCAACATACGCTAAACTCCCTACCAGTATATGGCCAGTGATAAATAAAAATAAAAATAAAAAAATCCTAAACTTATGAAGTAGCAGAAAAATGTGACCCATAATGAAAAATTAATGAAATAGAAAAGATAAAAATAAGTGAGGAAAGCCACAATTTGTTTTATTGAAAAGGTTAATAAAATTATTAAAGCCCCAGGAAGATGGATTGAGAGAGAGAGGGAGAGACAGGGAACAAATTACCAATTATAGAAGATAAAAAGCACTATAGATTATACAGACATTAAAATGTCAATAAGGAAATACTACAAACAACTTTATGACAATAAATTCAAAAATATAAGTGAAATGGACAAAATTCTTGAAAAATAAAAAATTAATGAAGATAAAAATAAAAAAATATGAGGATCAGTATAGTTTTTCAATAAATTGAGTTAATAATCAATGAACTTCCAGGAAAAGAACTCCAGGCCCATATGGCTTCAATAGTAAATTCTATCAAACCTTTAAGGAAAAACAATACCAATATTACACAATCACTTTTTAAAAAATAGAGACAAAAAATGCACTTCCAACAGTTCAAGAAAAGTACATGAATAACAGCCAATATTTTCAATACATTTGGAAAAATATATGCACAACTTCTGCACAGCTGTAAGCATTGCTGAGAGAAATTTAAAAAAAACTAAAAAATAGATATGCCATATTTGAAGATTGGAAAATTCATTCTTATTAACAAGTCAAGGCTCCCCAAATTTAACTAAATCCCAATCAAATCCCCATAGGCCTTTAAAAATGTTTTTAGAGCTCTCAATTAATTAATTCTAAAATAGGGAAATGCAAAAGAGAGAGACAGAACTTAAACCATATCAAAATTAAAAACACAATTAAGAAAACACAGAAACAAAGCAAGAACTGAAGAAAATATTTCCAATGTCCATATCCAGCACAGAACTTGTATCCAGAAAACATAAATAGCTACATCAAATCCATAAATAAATATACAAATAGCCATTTAAATAAATGGGCAAAAGACTGAATAGCACTTAACAAAAATTATCCAATGATCAATAAGCACATGAAAACATCTTCCGTATTACTTCTTATTAGAGAAATGAGAATCAAAATCATAATGAGATACAATAGAATGAGTAAAATGAGAAAGGCTGTCAATGCCAAATGTTAGCAAAGATGTGGACCAACTGAAATATTGTTGTTGGGGATGTAAAATGGAACAACCAATTTGGAAAAGTCTGGCAGTCTTTCTAAAGTTAAAGATACTATGATTAGAAAGTCCACACTTAGGTATGTACCCAAGATAAACTTTCCACTAGAAGATCTGTTCAAGAGTATTTGTAGCAACTTTATTCTTAAAGCTCCAGTTTCACTAACTGGACAAAAATATGCATGAGGCCATCAAATCTATCCACTACTATTAGGGCAAGCCTGCATTTCAAATATTGCAGGATGGTAACCTGTTCCTAAAACCTCTAAAGAGAAAGATAATGCAATCAATCAGTTAAGTTTTCAACACCTTCTACTAGAGTGGTCAAGATCCCATTTGCTGTACTTGAAGGTTATAAGGTAGAAATACTGAGTTCATATCTAATATGAAGGTTTAGAATGCTGCTCCCAATTTGTAAGAAAATCAGTGAAAAAAAAATTCACATAGGATACTTAATAAATGTTTCCTCCACTCACCTCCCATCCTCTCCTTTCCTTTCCTCGCGTTCCCTTGCTTTCCCTTTCTTTTTCTTTTCCTTACTTCCATCCCTTTCTCCATTCGCTTCTCTTTTGCCTTTTCTTTCTTTTCAATCTTTGATTCACAATAGTATTTTTCAACTATAATACCAAGTGGCCTATCCAAAGTAAGCGATTTACTGTAAATATCATGGGAAATGTAAGTTCAACTAAACTATAAGCTTGTTGTATTACAATCCTCACACTGCACAAGAAAAATAATGCTGTGTGTGAGATTGCACTGTGGCAGAGCCACCATCTGTTTTGTGGGTTCATATGCATTGGTAGTGCAAATTTAGAAAATATTATTTAAAGTTTAGCCCAACACAATGCTGCCCACTGTTACTTATGCTTAACTCCTTTTAAATTATGGAAGTGAACACTATGGAAATGTCACTTTATTCAGTATTCATGGTGAATTTTACAAGTAATTATTTGAAGATGTTTGCTGGATTATCTTTGCAAAGCCTTAGGCTTCCTCACAAGATGGCAGTTGGTGTCCAAGGGAAAGTGGCACAAGAGGGAGACAGAGCTACATGGAAGTTATATCTTTTTAATAACCTAGCATTGGAAGAACTCACATATCATTACTTATGCCATTACCCCATTGGTTGGTGCCGTCACAAGCACCAACAGAGATACTCTGTGGGAGGTGTATTGGTCATTTGTGATATATACATTTTCCGTCTTTGGAAAATATACCTTGCCACAGTAGACTTTAAAAGGTAGGTTTTTTACATATTTATCTGTGTTCATTAAAAAAAATAATCACTGCTATTCATTAAAGAGGCAGTTATCAAGGTGACAGTCATAAGGCATTCTCCAAAGTGTGAGGATATAAAAATAAGCTAACTTTAGGCCCAGTCATTGAGAACCTCATTAAGTAGCAAAGAAATGCTTAGGTCAAAGATTAACCAAAATATTATTTCATATATGAAATTTTAAATGCATTAATAAGGTAAAATGAAAACATAAAGAAAAAATAATCTTTTTTTTTATTAAATTCAGTTTTATTGAAATACATTCACACACCATACAATCATCCATGATATACAATCCACTGTCCACAGTGTGATAACATAGTTATGCGTTCATCACCACAATCTATCTCTGAACATTTTCCTTACATCAGAAAGAACAAGAATAAAAAATAAAAGTGAAAAAAGAACACCCAAATCATCCCCCCATCCCACCCCGTTTGTCCTTTAGTTTTTATCCCCATTCCTCCACTCATCCGTACACTAGATAAAGGGGGTGTGATCCACAAGGCCTTCACAATCACACTGTCACCCCTTGTAATCTACATTATTATATAATTAAGACAAAATAATCTTATTTTAACTTTTTTTATGGTAGATATGTAAGGTTTTAATAATGAGAGAACTTTGGAGCTTTTGACCAAATCAAAACTCTTCTCTGAAAATTACCCCTATCTCTAAAATAAATCTAAAATGCTTTGCTATATTACATATTGCAAGAGTTGTGCCTTTGACCCACTGTTTGTATTATGAGACCCTGTTCGTTAGCTATAGCTGATTGTACTAGAAATAAACTCTTGGCAAGGAAGGAAAATCAGTTGGTTGGTCAGTGGTCAATCAGATTGTCTCCTTCTTATGAGAATTTGCAGAGACAGAGGAATTGCAAGTGGGGCAAGGCCCTAGAGAGAATGTTCACCCATTTTTGCTGCTGATGCTGCTTCCCTGATTTCTATCTTCCCTGTAATCTGGATAGTCACATTTTTCCTGAGATACCCTGTCTTAATTTTCCAGCTGCTAAGACAATTACCCCACACAGAATGGGTTGGTTTAAACAATGATTTATTGCTCACGGTTTCAGAGACTGGAAGTTCGTTTCCTCCTGGGGTTGGTAGCATTCTGTCTGTCTGGCAATCGTTGGGACTCGGCTTTGCCATCACATGATGATGTCCTCTCCTTTCTCTTCCAGATTCCTCTGACTTCTGGCCTCCAGCTCTTCCCCATGGCTCTTCTCTTACAAGGCCTCTAGTAATAAGATTAAGACCCATCCTGATTCAGTAAGCCACACCTTAACTAAAAATAACATCTATTTGTCCTATTTACAATAAGTTCACACTCAGGAATGGATTAAGCACAAAGGTACACTTTTTCTGGGGTACATAAATCAATTTACTGTATGTGCCAATTTATTTTGTGTGTGGTATGGATGAGTGTATGTGGGTATGTGTATATTTGCAAGCACAAACTCTTTCCTTTGACAAATATTAACCAAAGTTCCTCCAGTCTTACTTTCATATCAGTCTTAAGTTCTTTCGGTGCTTGTATGTGAAGCCAATTAAAAATATTTACATTTATTTAATGTACTAATTCATTTTTCTTTCATTAACTATTACTATGTTTAATTTAAGTATTAGCTTTAATTTTTCTTTGGATCATTACTTACATAATTCATTGTTCTTTTTTTGAAAGGGTATGTCTTACCCTTTATAGGATCACCGCCATTACACAAAGTAAAGATGACTTATCTTTGACATTTATGAAAATAAGTGACTATTGGAAGATTAAGATACGTATTCAATTCCTGTGGATAGAATTCAGTGGAAGTTATTGACTTTGCTCAAAATAAAATTTTATCTGTCATGTTCTTAGGTCGAGAATGGGTAAAGAAAAGGAAGAAAGTAGGGTGGTTCTGTATTATATTTCAGTCTGTTATTTATGGTTTAAATTTTTATGCCTTTGTTCTTTAAAACTTGAAGGTAAAACATTGGCTTTTGCAAATCACAAGTCTTTCTTTCATGAGTAATATCTCTGCTTTGAATATTTTAGAGTGCAGATCCAAAAGTGTTGTGTTGTTTTGGTCCTCTTAAAAGCAATTACATAGAAGGTCACAAGAGTATGGCTAACATGTAGATAATAAAGAAGTGCTTGGGGAAAAAAGCCTGGTTAATTACAAATTTTGATCCTCTACAAAAATATGCATCTACATACAGGTAATTTTGAAAAACTCAATTTCTGTTTTCTTTTCTCTGTGAGATTGATTAACAAAGTGATGATCAAACCTGAGTGATGAATCTGTTCAGGTTTTTCTGTCTCTAGATTGGAGGAAAAAATCCACCAACACTCAAACATGATCCCATATCCCATGCTTCTTTTGCCTTATAACTACAGCAGATATTAATAAAGCAATTAAATTTGTTGATAAAACAGTCACATTTTCTACTGATAAGATCCAGGAGGTACACGACATGTGGTAATTTATACTTTGAGCTACAGTACAGATTTCAGCGACGCATTTTGAAAGACTGGTGAGTAACGAAACGAATGAATGAGCCTGTCTGACTACATTGCAACCAAACTTCAAAGAGGTATTACTATTCTCTGACTTACATAAAGCAAAAACAAAATGAGACAAACAAACAGAAACATCGTTTTTGTTGAGAGTATCTCTTAAAAGAAAGTCATTGGTAGTACTGGCTAAAGAAATGAAAAAAAGCAAAGATGCCAAAAAAAAAAAAAAAAAAAAAAAAAGATAGTTCTTAGCAAAGAGAGAGGAAGAGAGCAAGAGAGAGAAACATTTTGCTTGACAAGTGTCCTTCTGTCCTTGGTATTTCCTGTAAATTGGTGGTTGAATATGGAAACATAATTATATTGAGGTTTGGTTTTTTTGGCAAGACTATTTCATAGGCGGTATTGTGTCTTTGATCAAGTGGCATGCAATTTCTGGTTGTTTCTCCGTTGGAATGTTAGAGAGATTGATGTTCAAAGCAAGGGATCACAAATGGTGCTATCCCTTACCCATATTTGTGAAATACTTTTATAAATAGAAATTTCCTCACATTTACTAATTTTTTTTTTTACCAGTTGCACAGTATGTATAAAAAAGGCAGGATAAATACTTTATTCTTTCTCTTTACTTACCATTTTTCAAAATAAAGCATTATTTCCATAGCATCTTCCAAAGGAATCCTTTAGATTTCATGCATGGGAGTAGGTATCCTTATGAAGTCATAGAATTTTAACATAGTTGATGGGATGAAATCTATTGAAGTTTTTATTCTTTCTAATGTTCATATGATTCAATCTTTGATCAGTACAAGCTTCTTTGAGTTGATTCCTGAATTGTTTTGACATGACTCTAGCAGTACCTGAGAACTTCCTTGAAAGCTGGTAGTGGAAGATGATCCAAGATTATCTTGAACACCTCGTGGTGCAGACCTAGAGTCACTCCTTCCTCTAAGGAATCCTGGTTTGCTTGATGCTTTCCAAGAACATAATTTGGGTGCTAGGGGTGTTTATTGCTCCTGGTTTGATCATGGTTTCTAGGCTTTTCAGTGGTCTGTAGTAAACTACACCATGGGAATACAATCAGCAATATCAAAGCCATGGAAAACTCTATAGGACAAATAGTTTTATTTAAAAAAATGCAAAGGAAAAATAATACTGCATATATTAAACGAGACTTAAAGGATATATTTAAAAGGTAGGCAAAACTGAAACAGAGATTCACACTCAGGTGATAAAACTTTAAAGCAAAACAAAAGAGTGATTACTCTAAAAGTCAGAAAAGTGGCTTCTCTTAGCTAGGAGGGAGGAATTTCTTTTGTGGGAAGGCATGTGGAAGGCATCCAATGTGACAGCCTAGCTTCTATCCCCTGTCATGACGGATGGCAAAAATGTATCTGCATATTAATAATTCACTAGGCTAAACTGTTGTTCTATGGGCTTACCATATTTGTGAAATATTTAACACTATAAACAGGTGTTTGTGTTTTCCTTAAGTGAGAATAGAAATAGGTAAAAATATTCACATTTGTTGAAGCTGAGTATATGGGGGTCATGGGGAAAATATTAATATTTGTCAAAGCTGAGTATATGAGGGTCATTATATTATAGTAAACTGTACTTTTAAATACAGTTGAAAAATTCCATAATACAAAGTTTAAAAGATGAGTAAAATTGTGGCAGGAATTAAAACTTAAATACTAGCTATTCAAAAAATTAAATTATTGACTTTGGTTATGGCTTAGGTCTATGAACTGATCAATGTTACTACATAGTGGATTCAGAACTAAGAATAAACATTTCTGAAATAGGTTCAAAGTTTTTTTGACTAGTGGGAAAATTTACAATTACAGATAAATGACATAATGAAAACCATGGTCAATTACATACTATTTAGATTTTTTTTAATCTACTTTTCTCTATTTGGCATCAGTGCTTCAAATTTCCATTCATAATTCTGTAAACTATAAACCTTTTCAGAAATCTGAACGATACAATATACTACATTCTTTAGATTTAATATCATGTTGTTATTATTCGTATGAAGTTTCTGCTCAATTCCTATCTTTATGGAGAAATAAATATTTAAGATGGATCTTTGTATTTTGTCTTGTTAACTTTCCCATCTCATTTTCGTGTCTTAATGGTTTCTTTTTATTCTAATGGGAGTTCTGCAGTTGACTATTCCTTCAATGGTGAGAACTATGATTATATACAAGCTCTAAATGTGAGCCCTGGAGAAGCTAAGAGAGGACAAATGCCCCAAGGGTAACATTTTGAAGAATGCGCAGGAGATGAGAGAGGAGCTGGAACACAACCTGGGATCAACAGATGCCAGCCATGTGCCTTCCCAGCTAACAGAGGCTGTTTTGGATGCCATTGGCCTTCTTTAAGGCCAACTTGTGCTGAAGCCTTAATTTGGACATTTTCATAGCCTTCAGACTATAAATTTGTAACCAAATTGGCCCCTTTTATAAAAACCAATCCATTTCTGGTATTTTGCATAATGGTAGCATTAGCAAACCAGAACATGGAATCATATAATATTTGTCCTTCCGTGTCTGGCTTATTTCACTTAGCATAAAGCTTTCACAGTTTATCCATGTTATAGCTTATATGGAACTCCATTCCTTTATTTGGATTAATAATATTACACTGTATGTTTATACCACATTTGTTTATCCTTTCATCTTTTGATGGACAAATGTGTTGTCTTCATATTTTGGCTATCATGAATAATGCTGCTAAGAACACTGGTGTACAAATATCTTTTTGAGTCCCTGTTTTCAATTCTTTTAAGTATATACCTAGGAGTGGAATTGCTGTTCTTTGTTTAACATTTTGAGGAAACACAAAACTGTTTTCCACAGGGATTGTACCATTTTACGTTCCCACCAGCAATGTATGAGGGTTCCAATTTCTCTATATTCTCACCAATACTTGCTGTTTCCCATTTTTGAGGGTATAGCCATCCTAGTAGGTGTGAAGTGGTATCATCACTTATTTGCTTTTCCCTAATGACAATAGATGCTAAGTATTCTTTCATGTGATTATTGAC
Source organism: Choloepus didactylus (assembly GCF_015220235.1). Taxonomy (NCBI): domain Eukaryota; kingdom Metazoa; phylum Chordata; class Mammalia; order Pilosa; family Megalonychidae; genus Choloepus; species Choloepus didactylus. Next base: position 23,909,211 of record NC_051310.1, read on the forward strand.
AATTTGGATATCATCTTTGAATAAATGTCTATTCAAGACCTTTGCCCAATTTTTAAATTGAGTTGTTTGTCTTTTTGATGTTGAGTGATAGGAGTTCTTTATGTACTATGGATATTAAATCCTTATCAGATAAATGGTTTGCTAACATTTTCTCCCATATCGTGAGTCATCTTTTCATTCTCTTATGGTGTCCTTTGATGCACTACAGTTTTTAATTTTAATGAAGCTCAATTTATCTATTTTTTTCTTTTGTTGACTGTGCTTTTGGTATCATATTTAAGAAAACTACATGTTTATTTTCATTTGGTTCTTCTATTTCCTATTATGAAACTGTTTAAATTTTTGTCTCGACATTGGCTGAAAGTTGACCTACTTTTATTTCAAATGTCATTTTCTTTTGATCAGTTTATTTTATTTATGACTTATGTGAGAAGTACTTGTTCCTTTAATATGTTTTTCAGCCAAAGTCCTTATTTTGTAACTGGTTATTAGTCTGGCATCTTCTGCCTCTGTCCTGAATCTCAAAATCCTGACTTGGATTGATTCTGTATTTTTTCCCCGTGAGCATAATCTGAACCTGATTTTCTAATTTAATAACACAGCCATTCAAAACAACCTGGAAAATATTTGTATAGCACATCTGTATGAAATGTCTTATGATTCATTTCAAGCTTTTCTGTTCTATGGTATTCCACTGACATTATCTATCAAAGTGGCTGTGAACCTTCCATTTAATTAGTCAAGAGCAAAATTGTATCCAACCACTAACAATAAAATTAATTATAAACAATGTAATTTCTCTATTTTTCAACTGCTAATGCTTTACAGTTCCACAAAGTATTTTAGATATTTAATTTTTTTTTTCAGGATTTGGAGAAGAATTTAAAAAACTTGCCCTCCCTGTCTTTGATGCTTGTGTTTGAAATATTTGCCTTATTTTTTCTCTGGTTATGACTGACACACTTCTCCAGGTCACTTTTAAATATAGCAGAATAAAATTCACTCATCTATGGAACATTGATTATAAGTGTTTCTAATGTGGACTAACACCCAAATATATATTGGACAAGTATAAGTAAAGTAATGTTTAGCATCTGCCTCAACTTCAGTCCTCTCAATTTGATCAAGCATTAGAAGAGAGACTGGAATTGTAGTTTGGTATATTTAAGGTTCTAGAAGGCTTACAGCGAATGTTATCATTAGGTAAAACTTATCTGTCCTTATTCTCCTGACTAATATTATTAAAGGATGGTTCTACTCTGTTGTGTGTATGCTAAAACATTTAACAATGCCAAGGGGATAAGTTTAGATAGCACTGACACTCCAAATTTTTCTCTGATTACCATAAAATAATTTCTCACTTATCCTGTGTCATTACACATTTTTTTTTTAATTTCTCAATCCAAGAATAAATGAAAAATTGAGGTCTATAATTAAAATGCAAAAACTAAATCATTTTCACTTTCTTAGAATTGTCTTTAAATGCTTTAGCAAATGCTGTGGCTGCCTTACCCTATTCATACCCACTCCCTATTCCCCAGTCTAACATGCAAGTGACCTGCAAAAAATTTTCAAGCTTGGCAATGTTTTCAGGTGTCTCCCTGTCTGAGGATGCTCTCCAGGCCCTCCAGTTTGTAAGGCCACAATAAAGGGAAGTCAGGATTGCCAGGGAGGTAACATCCAGGAAACAATGTCAACCAATGAGGGATGGGAGGTAGATAACTACTCCAGCCTTCTTGCCCTTCAGTGGTTAATTTAAGCATTAGGCAACCTTATATGAGTTTTTCTCCCTTCCCTGGAAGAACCAGAACAGTCACTCTCCCTGTTATGCATGGCTGAGAACTTGAAAACCACTCCCATAAATTAAGCAATTAAAGCACAGAATGTTTTGTGATTTGTATACACATTCTTCTTTGCTCAGATCTTTGCCAGGCTTGTACCTTTGTCTTAAGAAATCAACCAATACAAAGACTTGCCTCCTTTGAGTTTCTCACCCTTAAAACCTCTGAGTTCAAGCTAGAAGCAGTAAACAGTGTACACTCATTTCCTTAATGACACACCATTTCAAAGTTGTCTACATAGTATTCTCCTTGGTGCTGTAAGTGAATACAACTCTGTTCTATTTAATATTGTGACTGGTTTCTTTATATGAAGAGAGGTTGCTTTATACGCCTAATTCAAAACTTCACCCAAATCCTTAACTCAGTGTCTGCTGTGGGGGAAATAAAACTAAGCTCATTACTCTGGAAAACTTATTAATTGAAGAGTATACACCAATTACTACTATATGCCATTCACCATGTCATCATAAAATGGAAGAACTAGAATAAACCCCACTGTGGTGGCCAAGCACTAGCTTCAGCCTTTCTCTCTCTCTCTCTCTCTCTCTCTCTCTTTCTCTCTCTCTCTCTCTCTTAGGTAAAGTAACTGAAGATCTTAGACTCATGCATCCTGCATGAGCTCATAAAGCCAAATACTGACAGCCAAAGCTTAGCTCTCCACCACAACACTGTATGCAGATCTCTTTTAGTGGTGCTAGGACATATTATTATTTGTGATGACACAAATGTACAGTAGCTTGCTGATGTGAGCTCTAACATCCATCATTTAATAATAGAAACCTCTTTTTTACTTGAGAGTAAAGAATCTTGATGTGTACCACTTTTAGGCCTAGTTCATAAAAATGTCCCATGCAAAATTCTCCTTGTTCTTTCCTTGGAAACTGGGTATGGAAGGTGGTAGAATCCTGGAATCACTACCTAAAGGAGAACCATGTAGTGATCATAAGAACCTATTGTGGAATTTAAATGATAAGAAATTAACTTCTGTTGCACTAAGTCAATTGTATTTTGGCATGTATTTGTGTAACTAACAAATTACCTTACAACAGAGAAGCTAGTACCTTGAAGTGACTGGGCACTGCTAGAACAAATACCTGAAATGTGCTGTCCTGTGGGAGACAGTGAGGAAACCAGTTGCAGAGGCTGGAAAGATGTAGTGACAAAACACTTGAGACACTGTCACTTACGAGGCATAGTAAATGTTCTACAAATAATGAACTTCTTAGGCAGCTTCACCTACAAGACAGAATCTATGTTTTCTGGGCAAGGGTTGGAAAAGAGTCTGAGTGATAGTGTATCTTTGATTTACTTTTTTGCTTACAGCAGAACATTATAAGAAAATGATGACCCAGGAAAGGATTGGCTAATTTACAAGCAGAAGTAAAAAAGAAATGAAGAGAGGCTAGAAATTTAGGGAGTCAAAGCGTTGGAAAATCTAATTGCTTCTAAATTCTGAACAGTAAGCTATTAAATTGGTAGAGCTTTGAACAACAAAAGCCCTCAAAGACTTCTCAGATTTTTGCACTCAAATTAAATGTTTGGGCTTCCCAACTATTATTTCAGGTAGTCTTCAGCTACCTATATTAAATTGAGAAAGAGAGATTCACAAAGATAAGAAATTAAGGAAATAAGTCAGCCTTTGGAATTATATCTAGGAAAGAATTTGGGTTGTGGTCACTGACATAAGCTATCAAGTGGGAAAAATATATGAAAAATCAAAGTGTTTGGACAGTATTTTCAAAAGCTCCATGAACCCATATTAAAAAACTAAAGGATCTATTGGCTGTTTGATCATTAAAACAACTTTTGGAGGTCTCAGACTTGTGGTGTCAGGAAACAAATTGTGAAAACTGTAGATCATCCAAAGGAGACTGAGACTTGCTCCTAAATACCTGCCTCAGATGTGCACAGGTGGAATAATGGAAGAAAAAGAATCTTCTGGAGAGTAAAGCCATGGGTCACAGAGTTTCTTCCAGAGAGCAGGATCAGGATCTAATCAATGACCTTCCCCCATCACCAGGGAAGAAGGAACTCACAATTTCTGCCTAGCACTAGTACATCTTACCATGGGTAACGACTGCTATGTGTCTCCCATAATGTTGCTTTCTATATAAGAGTATTGATTATAGTCATCCTGCCTTCATTTTACCATTTTGTATTGAAGAGTAAGAAGGTACAGACAGTTTTGCCTTTTGAACCTGGGTCATGAGGAGCCATATTTGTTCAGAGGTCCTGAATTTTGAATTAGAGGCAGTGAGTAGATGGGACATTTGTTTATCTCCTTTGGGAAAAGGGATGAGTATATTCTAGGTGAGTATGAGAGAACAGTAAAGATATTTGGTGGGCAAGAGCACAGACTATTGAAAAGATTGGCTAACTACTTACCAGCTCACTTCCTCTTTCTCTTTGACACATGGCCATACTACATTTTTCAGTTTCTCTTGAAGTTACTTATGACCATTTGAGTGGATTCCAGCCAGTGGGATGCAAGATTAGAGTTATGGCATAGGATTCTTCTCATAAAGGTCTGAATAACATTTAATTTCATGGCCTATCTCTCACCCTAAACCCTACCTACCCATCTGCTACAAGAAAAGATAACTAAAGATTCAGGTAAAGCAATTACTCAAAACAAAGTAAGTTCTATTTTTGCACATGTGAATTGTGGTTTATGAATTTTATCCACACAGCATCTAAACATTATGAAATATTTTGCCCTAAAGAGATCTGTTTAACCCAGCAACCATTTTCTTAATCATCAAATCCTTTGATCGTATAAAACTGATGAACATCCCACCAGTGTGCTGTGAAAATAAATTTCAGGTACTCTGATCTATGGATTAAAAATAATGATTCAATTTGGAGGGATAGTTTTTCCGCATAATTAGGAGAAGTTTCTGTTAGTGAGCACTGATATACTACTTCTCTTGTGCCTTGCGTGTGCATTGCTGTATTTGCTTTTCACCCTGGTTCTTGATGTTCCATTAAGTTTCCTTCTGAGATGGAACTGGACTCTGAACTTCTGTAACTGGGAAGGATCCGATTTTGTCACCTACATCCTATAAGCCCGTCCCCTCTGTTCAACCCTACTTTCAATCTTGGATTGACTCTGATAAAATCCACAGTGTTTGTGACTGGAAGGCAGACTAATGCAGATGTCACATGGGTGTCCTCTTTTCTTCAGGTATCACAGAACAACTCCAAACTGCAGGCCAGTGAGCATCCAGCTGCTCCTACAGCCAGAATTACCCTGGAGAAATTAGGAAGAGATACCCAGACTAGGGTAAAATTTGATTTTCTGAAGGGACACCAGACAAAGGCAGGACCATGGTCCTTTTCATATGATTTCCACCCTCCCATGGGGAGTTGTCCCCAACTTGAGATGCTTTGTGATGGTTAGTTTCTTGTGTCAACTTGGCCAGGAGATGGTGCCCATTTGTCCGGTCAAGCAAGCACTGGCCTAACCATTACTGCAAGGACATTTCATGGCTGGTTTATTAAATAATCAGTCAATTGATTGCATCTGTTACTGATTATAGCTATGATCAACTAAGGGAGTTGTCTTCCACAAAGAGAGAATCCAATCAGTTGGATTAAATCCAGTCAGTTGAAGACTTTTAAGGGAGAAAACAGCTTTCATTTCTTCTTCAGCTGGTTCACTAAAGACATTCTGGGGAATTCATTGAAGACCTTCATCAGAGTTCCCAGCTCACAGCCTGCCCCACAGAATTTGGACTCATGCATCCCCACAGTTGTGTTAGACACTTTTATAAAATCTCATATTTACAGATATCTCCTGTTGGTTCTGGTTCTCTAAAGAACCATGACTAATACATGCTTGTTTAGTTTATCACAGTCTCTGGTCACACAAATGGTGCCCTCCAAGAGGTCCTATATCTTGTTCCCTTGCCCTGGTACATTTGGAGTTACTGATTGACAGTTTGCCCTCTCTGGGGCCCAGACATCTGAATTGAACCCTAACCCATTCCTTGAAGTCTCCTCCTCCATCTCTGTTTCTATTAAGTCCCTCTTTACACCTCCATTAACAAAATTTTAATTTTGTTTCTTTTCACATGCAAATTTACTTTCTGCTTGAAGCTTATAAATAGTATCAAGACCCATCAACAAGAAATCTCAACACTTGCAATGCAAATACTTACCCTACCTCAAGGGGAAGGACAATGATGCTTTCCCTTATCTAGCAAGGAGAAGAAGAAAGAAAGAAAAAAAAAACACTTTCACTCTCACCTGGTGACTCACCCTCCTTCAAGGACAGAATGAAGAGCTCCTTGTTAATGCAACATCCTCAACAATAACCACAAAGCACACTCTGAGTTCTCATAGCCTGCTACCCAAGAACTCCTGCTGCCTAGAAGCATCTCACCAACTGTTCTGGTTTGCTAATGCTACCATTATGCAAAATACCAGAAATGGATTGGCTTTTTATAAAGGGGGGTTATTTGGTTAGAAAGTTACAGTCTTAAGGCCATAAAAGTGTCCAGGCTAAGGCGACAACAATAGGGTACCTTCACAGAAGAATGGCCAATGGCATCTGGAATATCTCTGTTGTCTGGGAAGACACATGGCTGGCATCTCCTTCCTTTGCTCTCAGGTTGTGTCTCAAAATGGCTTTCTCCCAGGAAGTTTCTGTCTAGGTGTCTGGAGGTATTCTCTTAGATTCTCCCAGGTAAACTCTGGAGTCGAAAAAGTCTACTTCCAATGGCCATCTTCAAAATGTCTCTCTTGGCTGCGGCCAACATCAGGGGTCCACAATTCCAAGCATCTTTGAGCTAAGCCAGCTAGCATCTGGGTCTGTGCAGGCATTTTTGAAGGACTCCAGTGATTAAATCAAGACCCTTGTTGGATGGGTGGGGCCACACCTCCATAGAAATAATCCAATCAGAGTTATCACCTACAGTTGGGTGGGACACATCTCCATGGAAACAACTTAATCCACACATTCCAACCTAATCAACACTAATACGTTGGCCCCCACAAGACTGCATTAAAGAACATGGTATTTTGAGGGATATACTACGTCCAAACCAGCACACCAACCCTTTCCAAACCTTCTGTCTGGGTTGGTTAGTTCCTCTTCACCTTTCTCCTTGTCCAACATGGCTGACTTCTCATTGACTTCCAGTGTGGGGGTAGGGGTGGGAGGTGGAATCTGGTGGGTATGAGGTGGAGTCAGGAGGGCTCACTCCCCCATTGCCTGCAGGGAGCTTACTCCTCCCTGCCTGTGTGTTAGCTCACAGTGAACTGTTACGAACACCACAGTATTTCAGAGAGAAGAAGATAGCGAGTTTTGTTTAGAGGTGTCAGTTTGCAGCTTGTAATACAGATCTGAAAGTAAAAGAAGAGATGTACAATAGAAGTACAAACCTGGAAATCAGTGAAATCCTGAGTGGATGTGAATTTATAGAAATTCTCTACATTCAATAAAAAAGAACTGAACGCAGAACCCAATAAACACCAACATTTGGAGGACAGAGAGGACAAGAAATTACAAATGCAAGCTGACATTTATTGTTCCCCTATTAAATGCTAGGTACTATAAGATAACAATGAGTTAACACATTCAGTGCTTACCAGATTTCAGGAACCATCATAAGTTCTTTAAAAATATTATCTAAATTCTCTCAAAAACTATAATTCAACCAGTACTTTTGTTAACCCCATTTCCTAGATGAAGAAACTGAGGCTCTAAGAGGTTATCACAAAGAATGTGGAGGGCAGGAATTCAATGCCTTGACTCTTAAGCCCACACAGCACCACTGGTGAGTAACAGTGTTATCATAACAACAATAGTTTATGTCCACGTTAATTTACATATGGGATTTCCCATAATCCTCAGAAACATTCTATGAGGTAAGTGCTGTTAAATGATTTAACCTTGTAGACATGGAGACTAAGCTTCAGATAGGCTAAGCAATTGCCTGAAAGCACAAAAATGGTCAATAACGATGTTTGAAGTGCATGTAAAAAGTGATGGACTCTGAATAAGGTCTGTTGTTGGGTAATAATATTATACCAATGCCAATTTATTGGTTTTGATTGCTGTATTCCTGTATTATGGTTATGAAAGATATCATTTCAAAAAGCTGGAGGGAGGACCCACAGGACCTCTTTGTATTAGTTTTGCAATTTCTTGGGAGTCTTAAATTACATGAAAATTTTTATAGGTACACAAATAAATTAGAATTTAACAAAATCAAGGTTTGATTGGAAATTAATTCTTTCTGACTCTGATGCACACATGCTTGTTGCAGATGACACAATTTTTCTTTAGATGACACAATTTTTCTTTAAGGTGTCCAGGAGTAGGTAGTGGAGAAGGATATTCAAAAATTGTAAAAAAGGAAAAAAAGGAGGGAGGGTTGGGATGGACAGTGGAGAAGTGAAAAAAAAGAAGTATAAAATACAGGCAACCTATATGCAGTGTATGATGTTCGCTGTGCTACTAGGCATTTTAAACGTGTTGTCTCTAACTTTCCAATGACCCTCCAAGGGCAGTGTCATGTCTTTATACCAAGGGAAACTTCAGACTTACGGAGATTAAGCAGCATCAGCAGTTCGTGTCCGAGCCAAGAATAACACTTAGGCCTCCCCAATTCCATGTTCTTTGCCATTTCTATTCTACAAAGCTGCCTGCCAGACCCTAAAGACAAAATTGTCCAAGGAGCCTCAAAAGCAGAGATTTTGCAGTTGGTGTGGACACTCAAAAGTGTCAGATGAAGGAGGCTTTTAGCTGGGAAAGTTAGACTGTTTTCCTAGGAAAAGTAGTTTCATAGCATGACAAAGACAAAAGGCAATATTTTGGTTTGAAGTGTCAACTGATGGTGAGGGTATGGGTACATTAATTGTAAATTCTTTTTTTAAGATATTTGAAGGGTAAAATAGACAGTAAAATAGACAGTGGGTAGAGTTATAGGAAGAATCGAGAGAAGATTGGCAGGGGAGAGAGAGGGTGGGAAAGACTTGAGCAGGTGTCTGTCCTAGAAGGAAGGAGCTTATAGATTCGGAGAGATGGAATGGCCTGGACTCTAAGTGGCTTATAGGATTGATTGGTGTACTGATTGATGTCAGGCACATAGACATATAAGGCATTTGGACTGACTGCTTTAACAGCCCTAACTGTCAACACCCAGGTACCAATTAATATAGCCTCACCATAACCTGAACCCCTGGCCCCCCTGCAAACAAAGAGCTGTGCACTGTAGTAGCCTGCACACATTCAGCAGGGAGGGCTTCTATTTGAGTGCTGATCAGATTCAGCCTTGCCAGCTTTGGCAGGACCAGAGGAGATAGCTGCACACAGCCGTTGAAGTTGTAGGTTACCTGCTGTTTCTTCTAGACAGCTGTCAAGGCTGATAAAACCTATCATGCTTTCCCAGGTTGTGCAGCCATTTAATGGCAAAGACACCACCATAGGTTGTGAAGTCAAGAGGCATAACAACTTTGGAGAAGGATAGGTGGATGCTTTATTGTGTGTCTCCTCACAACAACTTAAATGTTGATCCATCCCTGGAGGAGTCCTCATCTATCCCCTACCCCCAGGAGCTGTTTGGAGCTTACATTCAAACACAAGTCTGGTTGTTTGATGGGCATTGTGCCACTTAGCTGATGGAGAGATAAGAAAGCTGGGAGGTCAGATGTGGAAATGTAAGGCAGTGTATCTAGGTAAGATTTAACAGCAGGGCAGTTCAGAATAACAGAATGTACTTGAGTTTTGAGACCTGTCACAAAGAAGGTATTATTTCCTTTCAAATGTCAAAAAATAATGCTGATTTATAAAACAGCTTGAATGTCAGAGCCAATAACTTGTTTGATTCAGGTACCTGAAACAGGATTGAGTAAAATTAGATAATGCTGTGTTGTCAACCAACTCTTTTTACCTTGGAATGAGAAAAATCTTGTTTACCAGAAGAGTTGTGCAATTCTATGTTTTTTTAAGTGTTTGTTATTCACTGAGGACTGGGTCCAAGAGATACAGTAATTTAATGAGCCATCATGGAAAAATGTAATATGAAAGAACTGTGTGTTACATAAATGAGAGACACTCTGTAATTAGAGTTTTCAAAGTCATGAAATAGAAGTATGGAGAAAGTTATGAAGCCAGATACTTATTCTCAGTCTTCTCATCTAATATTCAAAATGTTCTCTCTGGTTCTCTGTCTCTCTCTGTCCTTCTGTATGCATGTACATTCTAATGCCTTCTCAAGTCTCTAGCCTTCTTCATTGGGTCACCATTATTTAAATAGATGTAGGTTACTTTTTATTTATATTGCTTGGGATTTACTGTGCTTTCTGAATCAAAGGATTCATATCTTTCAGCAGTTCTGGCGAAAAAAATCAGTCATTACTCCTTTAAAATTTGAATCTTTTACGTTACCTCCTAATCTCTCCATGTGGAACTCTGATTAGGCATATGTTACAACCTTGCCTTATAACGTCCTTATCTCTTCAACTGTCATATTTTTCACTTATTTGCCCCCTCTCTGAAGCATGTCACATCATTTCTTTTCAGCCTGATGTTGCAGTCCACTAGTTTTCTCTTTAGTTCTGCAATTTGCTGTTTAAACTGTTCATTGAGGGCATGTTTCAATCAGCATAGTTTTTCAATTATAAAAGCCCCATTTAATTATTTAAAAAAAATCTATCTAGTCTTTTAACAAAATAGTTGTTACCTGCTTCATAGTTTTAGATTCCTACTTTTCTTCTTAAAACATTTATTCTTTTACATAATAAATTATATTCATTTTTATTCTGTATTTATAACTCGAATAACTCATGTTGGTTGCGATTTATTTGTACTGTTTGTTGTTTCTGCTGTCATTCAGCAAAACTAGCTTTCCAATGGGTTTAGTAATTTTTGCAATGTGAACTCATGTTTGGCCAGGCTTTAACATGAGATCTTGTGAGACAAAGCTTTGCAGTTTGTCCCTCTAGGGAGAATTTGTTTTTGCTTCTCCAAGGGCACTTTACATTTGTCATCTTGATTTCATGATATTCAGGAAGATTTCTTTTTTCTTTCCCACACAGTTTACAGACTGAGGCAGAAATACTAGTTTTCCTCAACAATTCATTTTGCATATAGGGGAATGTTTTCTAGTCTTCCCTTTCACTGATATGGTAGTGCTTCATGGACCCTGGCTTTAAATGTGTTGGTAGAGGGCTGGATTATTCTAGTTCCAGCTCTGTATTTGTGTTGATCTAAACTTTTTATTATCTCCTCTATATGGACTCTAAAACCCAAGTCAATTTACTGAAATCGGCAAATGCATTTAGAAAACTCATAACTTCAGCTCCCTCTATTTTTTTTTTTTTTTTTTCTTTTTGGCACCCTGGAGATTTTATTCATTTTCTTGGGCCCTCATAAATGCCTTAAAAAGATATTTATGTTTTATCCAGAATTTCTGAGGGTTTGTTTTGTTGTGCAATGCTATTTCGCAGGATAACCAGTTGGAGATACTACTCAAATAGAAGTCCTTTAAATCGTCATAAGGAAAAACAAATAGAAAATTTCAAATAAGGTTTAAAAAATGAAAAATGTTTAATAAATAGAAGAATGAATATGAAGTCTATTAATCTGCCTTCAACTAGAATTGACAAATGCTTGAGTGGATTTTGAACCATTGTTTACAATTATTGGACGATTTATTTATATCAGAATTGCCCTGAATAATTATTAACACTTTTTGTTGTTTCTTTTGCTCTTTTTAATTGAAACATAAAAGAGTTCTGTGGAATGGATGAACTAACATTGAAAATCTTAGTGCTTATAGTAGAAAACCTGTTTTAGTTTTAATCTTTGCTTTATATAAAACATTCCATTGTGAGTTTAGGAAAGTGCTTTTTTTAAAAAATATTTTTTCCTTAAAAGAAGATTCAGGGGAAAAAGTAAAGTATTTTTATAGTGTTTGCTAAATAATGAAAAAAAATTCTCTGTCCAATTTCCCTTTTGGAAACTGTGATTAACCTGGAATAAACTGAGTTTTAAGGGAGAAAGTAGGGAAGACATTTCCCCAAAGGCCTCAAGTTAATTAACATAACTCATTGGCTGGGCGTGATATCTGTCAGTTTAGAAAAGACCCTTTGAATGAATGTATTACAACTTAATTTGTATTCCTTTCTTTTCACAAGTTTGCAAAATCTGTGTGAAGTACCATTAATGGTGAAATGACAGCTCTTTTGTAATTTACTTTGCTCCAAATCTAGGAATCTGTGACATTCCTAGAGATTATTTGATCCTAATAATAATGAGGAAGAATTTTAGAGTAGACAACATTGCCCAACAGCACGTCACACCACACATATATGATGTTCCCTTTTTACATATTCTTTCATTGTATGATTCATTAATTAATTCATTTATTCTAAAACTTTAAAATGCTTGCTAATTGATCACAAACTACACAAAAACACAAAAGAAACAGTGAAGTATTTTATTCATGTTAGTGAGTGAATTTTGAACTTGCATTGGGATGTTTTATGCAACATTTGGAAACATTTATAGATGGTTATGCTCTGTGCTGGTGTTTTTCCCAATCACCCTACACAACTGAGTTCAGAATGACTTTCTGTATATTAATCAAATATGGATGGCTAAGGGGTCAATTGGAGGAAGGCCCTTGGAAAACCACCGAAACAGCATTGCCTTGGCTCCCTCATTAATGCTATTTCTGTCTTAGTTTGCTGGAGCTGCTGTAAGAAAGTACCACAAACCGATGGCTTAAAATAATACCATTTGTTGTCTCACAGTTTAAGAGGTATGAATTCCAAAATGTCAGCAGGGCAATACTTTCTCTGAAATTTGTAGAATTCTGGTGGTAGCTTGCTGGCAATCCAAGGCATAACTCAATCTCTGCCTTCAACACATGATCATCTTCTCTTTGTCTGACTCCTATTGACTGTGTCCAAATTTCCTCTCCTTATAAAGACACCAGTGATATTGGATTAGAGCCTACTGCTAAGCCAGTTTGGACTCATCTTAACTAATACCATCTTCAAAGATCCTTTTTCCATATAGGATCACAGCCACAAAACTGGGCATTAGGATTGGATGTATATTGTGAGGGAGACAGTTCAGTCCATAGCGTTGTGTTAAGCCAGTGAGTTTGGGAGCTATTTGGAAAGAGCAAGTTCTAACTCTCCTGTAGACTCCAGGCCCTACTTAGTCTTCTAATCTATAGCATATTTACACCAGTGCTTGAGTGGATCCTAGAGCAGGACTGTCTGTTCATATCCTGCCTCTGAAATATCATTAAGTTACATAGCCATTCTGTGCTTCAGTTTCTTCATTTTTAAATGGGATAAAAATATTTTCTAATAAGTAGTGTGGGTGTGAGGCCAAATTAGTTACTAGATTCCAGTGCCTGGAATGTAGTAAAAGTTAGAGAAAAGCTAACTATTATAACACCTCCCACCACCATTTTATTTTCATGGTCGTCTTTCCTGACCCCTTTGGTTATTTTTAATTTGGGCTCTCCCTCTTCAGGACCACAAATTTAAAAAGACACCATCCTTACCATCCTTTTCTCCATGGAACATGGGAAACAGGGGATCATGTAAACACAAGAATGGCAATAAAAATTGTAAACAGAATACTAAAAGCCCACAAAAGAGGGTCTGTCACTTTCTGCTTGGGACATCACGGCATGTTTTATAGAAAGTGTGGGGGAGAATATTCTAGATCCAGGAAACATTCAGAATAATGACATGAACAAATAATATTCTTTATTTACTTCCTTCTGAAAACAGGACTTAAATACCTTCTAGGTGTTGGACTTTGGAGATACAAAGCTGAATTGTTCTGATTTCTGCCATTTAGGAATTCCCAGTGAAGGGGTGAAGCTGGATATAAAAAGAATCACGAGTGTTAAGGCAAAGGGAGAGCAGGGGAGGGAGCGCTTAACTCAGGCTTGGAGAAGGCTGGTCTTAAAAGTTTATCAATGGACACAGGTGAGCTGGGTCTGTGGCAATAAGTAGGAATTACATAGGTGAAAAACATGGAGAAAAATTAACTAAGGATATTCCAAACAAGGAAAAGAATATTTGAAAGTATTCTGCATTCTGAAAACTGTGGTCAGTTCTGAGATGGAGTAGATATGTGAATTATATAAATCAGAGATAATTTCTTAAATTTGTGTATGACAATTTTGCACTTACTAGTAATTTTAAATACCTTACCCTTTTAATCTGTGCACTTTGGGAGTACCTAAGTAGTAGAAAACTCATGCTCTCCAAGGCTCAATAGTAGAGTAGAGGAGGTGCCATTCACTACAAATGCAAATCACCATTATAAATTCCTTCTAATTCACACCAGCAAAAGGCAATTTTACCTTTGGAAGGTCAATTAAACACTTTCCTTCCCATCACCTCTTCCCTGTATGTCTAAATATAAATACACATTTCAATTTTCCTTTGCAATAAAAAGTATGTTCAAGTTAATAGTTAAAAACATTTTCCAGTATTAAAAAAATATCCACCCTAACTTTACCTTATTTGTTGATAATTCACAAAGCAGCTTCAAAATTCTTTATATAATTTAAGTACAATATATTAAAAACAGTTGGAGAGATAGGATGGTTGGCTTTTGGTAAAGCTTTTGTTTTTTCTCCTTCCTGTATCTGGAAAGCAGGACTCTATCTTAATTCTTTTTCTCACATATCATTTTATATAGTTAGAAAAAAAAATCCCTGTTAACTCATACAAATTTGACAAATGGATTTAGCATATGAACAGATGCATTTAAAATACAGCAGATGGGTCCCTATTTTCTTAGGTGAGGTGATCATTTTATCAAGTTACAAGGATGTTAGAATATAAGGCTAAATGATACACAAAGAATTAGAAAATATTGGTGGTCTCATGCCATAGATTAAATGGCACTTAACATTTTATTAAAGTTGAAATATACATCTCGGGTACTTGAAAAAGTTTCTCATATTTTGTAAGACTTATGTAAAAGAATATGCAAACATTCTTAAGTATTTGATACTTTCAAAATATCTCTTAAATTATGTGCAGATAAGATTAGTTTTTATTGCCTTCATTTTTAACTTTAAGGATATGTGATCTTTGGTGCAATGTGGGAAACTTAGAAGCATAAGATTAAGGTGCTTATTAGAAAATAGAGGCCAAAATGATTAATCAATTGAAAAGCAAGCAACAACCAAGGTAGCATTGTAACCCAGGTGTAGAGGGTTCTCTTTGAGTGTTGGCTCTTTCCCAATAACCATAGGATTAGTCCTAGTTAGAAAGACACCAGCAATTTGGGATGGAATGAACAACACCTATGGTCACTGTTCCAGTTTGCTAATGCTGCCGTTATGCAAAACACCAGAAATGGATTGGCTTTTATAAAGGGGGTTTACTTGGTTACAAAGCTACAGTCTGAAGGCATGAAAATGTCCAAATTAAGACATCAACTCAAGTATACCTTCACTGAAGGAAGGCCAATGGCATCCAAGAAACCTCTGTTAGCTGGGAAGGCATGTGGCTGGTGTCTGCAGATCCCAGGTTGTGTTCCAGCTCCTCTCTCAGCTCCTGGGTGTTCTTCAAAATGTCACTCTTGGGGTGTTTTGTCCTCTCTTAGCTTCTCCAGAGCAAACTCTGGGCTAGCATAAGTCTGCTTTCAATGGCTGTCTCCAAAATGTTTCTCTCAATTGCTCTCTAAAATGTCACTCACAGCTGCACTGAGGTCCTTCTGCTTGTGAGTTCTTTTCTAGAATTCCAGTGATTAAATCAAGACTCACCCTGAGTGGGCGAGATCCATATCTCCATGGAAAGAATTTAGTCAAACATTTCCCCCACAACTGATTGAGTCACATTTCCATGGAAACACTTAATCCAAAGAGCCCAACCTAATCAACACTAATATGTCTGCACCCACAAGAATGTGTTAAAGAACATGGCATTTTGGGGGACACAATACATCCAAACTGGCAGTTTCTAAAGTACTAGAATGCCAGTTCCCCATTTCTCCTGCTCCTCCCACATGATATGTCAAAACATGAAATAAATAGACTGCCTGCTCATTCAGCCTCCCCAAGCTTGGTTGCCATTTCTCTTGTTATTTAGACAAACTTTCATTCTACTGTTAAGTAATAAAAATATCACTATCTAAAATATAAAACTAATTTGAGCACTTGAAACTCAATTTCAAAGGTATGCCAAATATTTTTCACCATTTATATTTAATTTATCATTAAGATATTTGAAGTATTTGAGGATGATGGTGAGTGTAGTTTTAACTAGCACCATCAAAACATATTTAAGACATATAAAAGGCCTGCATATCACTGTTTATTTGCATAACTGTGTTATCTATATTAAAACTTCAATTTGGAGAATTTCTGGTCTGAGCTTTGTATGAGTTAAGGTAATACTAGCCACTGTAATGAGCAAACCAATAATCCCAGTAGCTTACTAGGTACTTTTGTTATCTATTACTGTGCAGCAAAGAACTCCATAACTTTGTTGATTAAGGCAATAACCACAGTATTGCTCACTATTTCTTGAGTGAAGAAGTTTAGCTGGCTCATGTAGGAAGCCTCCTAGCTACTCTGCAGTTTTGCCCAGGGCAGTGTAACTGTGCCTGAAAGATTCACTCGGTCGATGCACATCTTTGTAGCCCTATTTTTCGCTATCAGATAACATCCTTCATTATTCCTCCTTTGAGGTTCTCTCTCTCTCTCTTTTTTTTTCCTTTGTGGTTCTCAATTGACATGGTCTCTTTCATCCATTGGTCTAGCTCAAGCTTATTTACATGGTTCCTTGCTTCCAAGAGTGTAAAAACAGAACTACAAGTCTTCACAGGGCTTAGGCCCCAAAGTTACAGAGCATCACCTTTGTTGTCTTCCACGAACCAAAGGAAGTGACAGAGACAGCTGGGTGAGACTCAAGGGGAAGGGGACAAGTTTCTACCACTTGACTGGGAGTGGCAAAGTCACATTACACAAGCATGGGATATTAGAAATGGAAAATTTCTGTATTCAACAACGTATGTTCCTACTTCATGAAATGAAAAAAGAAAAGAGAGCAATAAATAATGCCAGCAGAAGGAAGAAAATGATAAAGATCAGAGAAGAATGAAATTGAAAACAGGAAAACAATAGAAAAAATAAAACAGAAAGGCATTTCTTCACAAAGTCAATATAATTGGTAAACCTCTAGCAAAACTGACACAAACAAAAAAGAGAGAAGACACAAATCACTAATATCAGGAATGAAAAAGGGACAGCAATACAGATTCTGTAGCCATTGAAAGGATAATAGGGATTACAACAGACACTTTAATGCTCATAAATTAAATAACTTAGATGCAATGGACTAACAAAGAACCAAACTACCAAAGCACAAAAACACAATAAATAAGCTGAATAGCGCTAGAACCATTACAGAATTGAAATGTAACTTAAAACTCCCTAAAATTAATCTCCAGAAGATCCAAATGGTTTGAGGGGCAAATAATATCAAACAAAACAAAACAAACAAACAAAAACAAAATCCCATCCAGAGAACAGAAGAGTAGGAAACACTTATCAACTTATTGAATGGGACCAGCATTAGTAGACTCAACATAGTAAATCAGTTATTCCCATATTTATCTTGTAGGTTTAATGCAATACCTATCACAACCCCAGAAAGGATTTTTGTAGACACAGATAAGCTTATTCTTAACTATATATGGAAAACACAGGCCTCAGAATAGCTAAAACCAAGCTTGACAAAAAAGAATAAAGTGTGAGAAATCATTCTGTCTGTATTAAGTTTTACTAAATAGCTACAGTAACCAAGACGGTGTGGTATTATCAGAGGAATACACACATAGATCAATGGGACAAAATAAAGAACCCAGAAATAGACCTACACAAGCATACTTAAATAAATTTTATAAAGTTGCAAAACCAATTCAATGGAGGAAAGATATCCTTTCAACAAACAGTGCTGGAGCAGTTGGACATTTATAAAAAACAAACAACAACAAAAAAGACTAAACCTTGATCTAAGTCTTATGTCTTATACAAAAACTAACCCAAAATGAATCACAAATTTAAATATAAAATGTAAACTATGAAACTTTTAGGAAAACATACGATAAAATCTTTGAGACCAAATATTAGAAGAATATTAAAATACTTAAAGCATGTTCCATAAAAGGTAAATTGGATAAATTGAATATCATTAAAATTAAAAATGTTTGCCCTGCAAATGTATGAAGATGATGAAAAGACAATCTACAGACATGGAGAAAATATTTGCAAAGCATATATCCAACAAAGGACTGTTATCTAGAATCTAAAAAAAATTCTCAAAACTCAATAGTAAAAAAATCAAGCAATCTAAGCCATAAATGGGCAAAAGATGTGAATAGGCATTTTACTGAAGAGGATGTGAATGACAAATAAACATGTGAAAAAGTGTTTGATATTAATCATCAGAGAAATGCAAATTAAAACCACAGTGGTATATCACTGCATATGTATCAGAATATTTACAATAAAAAATAGTGACATCAAAAGCTGGTTAGAATGCAGAGAGCTGCATCACTCATACATGGCTGGTGGAAAAGTAAAATGGCACAACACACCTGAAAAGTGTTGACAGTTTCTTAAAAAAACTAAAACGCAGCTACCATTTGTCCCAGCAATTGTACTCCTGAGCATTTATCCCAGAGAAATGAGAACTTACGTTTACCCAAAAATCTATAAAGGAATGTTCCTAGCAGCTTAAACTATGCATGGTACAGCCATACCATGAAATACTATTCAGCAATAAAAAGAAAGTAACTATTGATATATTCAATAACTTGGATGAATCTTCAGGTAATTATACTAAATGAAAAAAGCCACTGACAAAGGTTACTCGCTATATACCATTTATATAGCATTCTTGAAATTCAAAACTAGAAATAGGGAACAGATTAGTGATTGCCAGGGGTTAAGGATGGGGTTGCTGGAAGAGAGGGGGAAGATGGATGTGTTTCTAAAAAGGAAACCCTATTCTGGTTTGCTAATGCTGCCAGAATGCAAAACACCAGAAATGGATTGGCTTTTATTAAAGGGGGTTTATTTGGTTACACAGTTACAGTCTTAAGGCTATAAAGTGTCCAAGGTAATGCATCAACAATTGGGTACCTTCACTGGAGGATGGCCAATGGCATCCAGAAAACCTCTGTTAGCTGGGAAGGCACGTGGCTGATGTCTTCTTGCTCCCATGTTGCATTTCAAAATGGCATTCAACAAAATGTCGGCATCAGCTTCCAACAGCCATCTTCAAAATGTCTGTCTCAGCTGCAGCTAGCTGTAAGCTCCTTCTGTCTGAGCTTTTATAGAGCTCCAGTGAACTAATCAAGGACCACAATGAATGGGCATAGCCACACCTCCATGGAAATACTGAACCAATAGGTTCCAACCTAATCTACACTAATACATCTGCCCCCACAAGACTGTATTAAAGAATATGGCTTTTTCTGAGGGACATAATACATTCAAACCAGCACATTCCACCCCCTAGACCCCAGAAAAACATATTCTTTCCCAATACAAAGTACATTCATCCCATCACAATATCACAAAATCGTAAATCATTTTAGTAACTGCAGGTAAGTATAAGATCCCATCAAAGTCAGTTACAGGCATGATCTATCCTAATGCAAAATTCCCTTCTGGCTCTGTACCTGTGAAACTTAGAACAAGTTATCTGCTTCCAATATACAAAGGAGGGACATTCACAGGATAAACATTCCCATTGCCATAAGGAGAAACTGAAAGGAAAACAGGGTTTAAGGGACCAAAACAATTCCTAAAACCTGCAGGGCAAACTCCATTAGAATTCAAACTCTGAGAGTCATTAACAGAATGACCATGTATTCTTGGGGCCTGGAGAGTGGGAGTCCAACCCTTTCCAAGGCTTTTGTGGCAGCCCTTTTCTCTCCAAATGCTGGGGTGAATGCTCCAACATATCCAC
The DNA here is from genome assembly GCF_015220235.1 of Choloepus didactylus. NCBI lineage: Eukaryota > Metazoa > Chordata > Mammalia > Pilosa > Megalonychidae > Choloepus > Choloepus didactylus. Next base: position 23,929,028 of record NC_051310.1, read on the forward strand.
ACATTGGGGAGACCACCTTCTCAGCCCCATGCTCCTCAAACATTGGGGCAGCACCTGGATCCTCTTCCATCTCTGGGGCACGTGCTCAAGCCCTTCAGAACAGTGGAGTGGTGACCAGACTCTCCCCAATCCCCTGCAAATGTGCTCCACCCTCTTTGGGGCCTGGGGTGGCAGAACTCTTCTGAGCATCGAGGCGGAAGGCCTCCAGGGCAAACTCACCCTTTCCATGCATGTGGGCCATTCCACTCTCCCAGCCCAAGATCTCTTGACTCAAGACCTCAACCTCCATGGCTCTGTCTTTGAAGACATTTTTCCTTCAATTTGTTCCTTGTCTGTCTCCTCCAGTCCAGATCGGCAGCAGATCCATCTATAAAGATCTCGCAAAAATTCTGTTGGCTTCGCATGAAAGCACACAGGGGTCAAAGCCATCAGACAATAGAACTTTCCACAAATCCTTTCTGGATAACTCCATCTCCAATCCTGGCTTGTACTGAAATGGCAGTCTGGTTCCATGTTTGGTGAAATCTTCACATGGGGCTATAGCCTCGTTGTCCACCCCCCCACCCACCCCCTGAAGCCCAGAGTTCTTCAGGCCATCAATTTCTGATTTCTTTGAAACCAAAAGTTCAGTTCTTAGCTTATCTCTCTCTGCTCACATTTTACCATAAGCTGCAAGGAGAAGCCATGTTATATCCACAACTTTTAGTCTTGAAATCTCATCAGCCAAGTATCCCAGCTCCTCACTATAAAATTCTTCCTTCCATTCAGTACCAGGACTCAATTTTGCCAAATTCTCTGCCACTTAAAACAAGGATTGACTTTCTTTCAGTTTGCAACAACACATTCATCATTTCTGCTCAAGGCCTCATCAGAAGTATCTTAAGAGTCCATATTTCTATGAACAGTCTCTTCAAAGCAGTCTAGGCCTTTTCTATCAAGCTCTTCCCAATTTTTCCAGAATCTTCCCCTTATCCATTTAAAAAGCCATTCCAACATGTTTGGTATTTGCAAGCTCAGCAGCATCAGTACCCCACTCTCAGCACCAAAATCTGTTCTGGTTTTCTAATGCTGCCAGAATGCAAAACACCAGAAATGGATTGGCTTTTATAAAAGGGGGTTTATTTGGTTACACAGTTACAGTCTTAAGGATATAAAATGTCCAAGGTAACACATCAACAGTCAGGTACCTTCGCTGCCCCCATAAGATTGCATTAAAGAATATGGCTTTTTTTGGGGAACATAATACATTCAAACAAGCACAAACCCTATGGTAGTAGAACTATCCTATACCTCAACTGTGGTGGTGGCCACTTGATGCTACACATATGATTAAATTGCGTAGATCCAAATATACTTTTCTTCTTTGTCATGTATGTGCATGCACATACACACACCCCAAGGAGTAGAAGTAAAATGGAAAATATTAATAATATAGATTACATTGACATTAGTATCCATTATATATATGTTATATATAATGGTATACATAGTATTATATAACTATAATATGTATTATACATAATATATATCATACATATTATATAGTATAAATTTTACCTTGTGAAATAGGGGGAACCTGGTAAAATGTATAAGAAATCTCTGTATTATTTTTTATAACTGCATGTGAATCTACACATGGAGGGATTATTGTGGCCAATTTTGGAAACAATCTACCACCCAAAGTTTCTTTCTTACTCATGTGAAGTTCAAAATTGCCAGGGGCTTTCATAATTGGCAGAGAATATCATCTCCTCTAGTGGTGATGTTGATCCCTGGTCTTCTCCTTCAGCAGAAAAGGACAATAGGTACGATCATGTTTGGGAGGTTTCCATGGGCTGGGCCTAGAAGAACCCACATTTGGTTTTCATTTTTCCTATTATTTTGAGAACTTGTATTTAAGATAATAATAATGAATCCACCTGAAAAACAATAATTTCAACACCCCAAACTCAAGTTCAAAAGTGTGCAAAGGCTTGTCAATATGCAAAACTTAAAGATTTGCCATAGTAAGATTTCTCACAATCTACATTTAATTTAGGATTAAGACTTCGGTGATTATGAAGAACATGGTTTTCGCCATTCCACTGAATAGAACCTGTAAACCATTGACAAGGACTTCATCATTTGCCTATCCTTAACTTCAAAGGTTTCAGGACACTATACTCTTTATATGCTAAAGAAGCAGCAAATATCAAAAGGTGTGGAGCAGTCTCCCCCACAACAGTTTTGAACACAGCCCCTGGAGAGGTTTGGCCTATGACCATTCAGTCTCTTCTACCTTCTCCTCCTCCTCCTCCTCCTTCTTCTTCTTAAATCAAAACAAAACAAAACAAAAACAAAAACAGAAATGTAGAAGCTATGGTTGGGCCAGTAGCCTAGCTTTCCCTAGGGATCTCAGTAATATGAAAGCACATGGTACACCTCAGCAGCCCTGAATACCTGAGAACTATATTTCACATAAGAAAGCCCACTGGAAAAATCATCTTTATCATATTTGAGCGATAACTATGAACCAAGAACTAAGAATCATTAAATTTTCATATAATATTACATTAGCCTGTTGGGGAAAAAAGGCTGTTACATTGCTAACAATAAGACAAACTTGATTTTCTCAAGCAAGGGGAAATGTTAACTGGAGCTTTACATACTCATATATATTACCGGCTAACATTTGCCTGAATCTAATGCAATAGAAATATGCTATTTATAAAACCCATAGTCAAGTTCCTATTCCCACTTTGGGCCCCAGTAATCTAATATCTGTATTTCCAGTGCTCAAATATAATTGCATGAGTTATGCTTTAATAATCCTTTTTCATTATAAACAAATATAAGATGTTTATGTAATATTAAATAAATCCCAACCGAAATGCTATTAGGTGGAAACTGTGGTAATTTTTTGAAATTTTACTAAATAGTATTCATGTAGAATTTCTCAGCTTCTTTGAAAGTTGTTGTACTTCCTCTAAAGGGAATTTAATTAAATCTAAAGGGAACTTTAGGTTAGTTTCTACAATTTACAGAATTAAGGTTAACCAAAATATTTGAATGCCATTGAAAGATGATATTTGGGTGTACAAATACATAAATCAATTTTTTTTAGAAAAAAAATAGGTGATTTTGAAAGAATTTTGTAGCTTTCTTCACCATTATAGATCAAATAGTTAAGGTTAATTTAAGGAGTTTTCATGTCATTATATTTGATTTAATCTATTGATCAAATTTTGAACCTTACAAATAGAGTACTGCAATACTGTATCAATCAGCCATTGTGGCCTAACAGCAAGTACACACAATCTGGGTGCTTGTCCGGTTTGCTAATGCCACAGTCTGGCAAAACACCAGAAATGGACTGGCTTTTATTCTGGTTTGGTAAGGCTTCGAGAATGCAATATACCAGAAGTGGAATGGCTTTTATAAAAGGAGATTTATTTGGTTACACAGTCACAGTCCCAAGGCCATAAAGTGTCCAGGGTAATACATCAATAATCGGGTACCTTCACAGGAGGATGGCCAATGGCATCCAGAAAACCTGTTAGCTGGGAAGGCACATAGCTGGCGTCTGCTCTGGAGTTCTGGTTTCAAAATGGCTTTCTCTCAGGACGATCCTCTCTAGGCTTCAGCTCCTCAGAAATGTCACTCTTAATTGCTCTTGGGGTGTTTGTCCTCTTAGCTTCTCCAGAGAAAAAGTCTGCTTTCAAAGACCATCTCTAAAATGTCTCTGTAAGCTGAAGCTCCTCTCTTAGCTCCTGTGCATTCTTCAAAGTGTCTCTCTTGGCTGTAGCAAAGGTTGCTCCTTCTGTCTGAGCTCATATAGTGCTCCTGTAAACTAATCAAGGCCCATGCTGAATGGGCAGGGCCACACCTCCATGGAAACTATCCAATGAAAGATCACACCCACAGTTGAGTGATCACATCTCCATGGAAACATCCTATCAAAAGTCTGCAACCCAATCAATACCAATACATTTCCTGTCCACACAAGACTGTATCAAAGATAATGGCATTTCAGGGGACATAATACAACCAAACCAGCACAGCTTTTATAAAGGGGGTTTATTTGGTTACAAATTTACCATCTTAAGGCCATAAAGTGCCCAAGGTAAGGCATCAACAATAGGGTACCTTCACTGGAGAAAGACCATTGGCATCCAGAAACGTCGGTTAGCTGGGAAGGCACATGGTTGGTGTCTGCTTGCTCTGAGGTTGTGTTTCAAAATGGCATTCTCCAAAATGTCGGTGTCAGCTTTCAATGGCCATCTTCAGAATGTCTCTCAGCTGCAGCTGCTCTCAGTTCCTTCTGTTTGTCAGCTCTTTTATATGGCTCCAGTGATTTAATTCAGACCCATCCTGAATGGTTGGGGTAACACTTCCATGGAAGTTATCCAATCAAATGTATTGCCCACAGTTCATTGAGTCACATCTCCGTGGAAACACTCAATCAATAGGTTCCAACCTAATCAACACTAATACGTCTGCCCCTGCAAGATTGCATCAAAGAACATGGTGCTTTGGGGGACACAATACATCCAAACCAGCACAGTGCTATACAGCAATAAACATTTATTTCTCATGTGTCTTCAGGACAGCTGGAGCCATTCTACTAATCTCAGTTGCGCTCACTTCATACAATCTCTAGGTTGGCTGGGGGTCAGCAAATTTAGACTAAACTAGATTGAGCTTGATTCCCAGAGTCATATCTGCTTCGCACGTCTCTCATTTTCCTTGAATGCATAGACTAACCTCCTTGGACCTTCTTACACCAATAACAGGCATGAGAGGTAAGTGGAAATTCCTCTTTAAAGTGTCAAAAGTGGAAATTCCTCTTTAAAGTGTCAAAACTGGCTCACTGTCATATCCACCCATATTCCAAGGCTGGCTCAAATTCAGGATGAGAAGCATGTAGACTCTACCCACTCTGAGCCAAAGCAAGTTATATGACCAAGCTCAACATCAGTGAAGTAGGGAAGTAAACTCCTCTAATGGGGGTGTGGGTTAGACATAGGAGGAGGCAGGAATATTTTTTAGCACTATTAGTTCAAATACCTTTTTAAGCATCTATGAAAATTAATTATGAACTTGGCAACAAATTGAATTTCAATATTTAAGAAAGATATTTTACAGGTTCCCTCTTCTGACCACAATGCAATAAAATTGGATGTGATTTACAAAAACTTATACAAATAAAAGCTAGGGCCTATAGAATTCCATAACTGATTGTGGTAAACAAGGAAAAGGGGCAAACACAGATCATCAGGTTTGTGGGAAGCTTTCAGGTATCAAGAGCATATGATTTGTTCTAATTGAAAAAGCTCAGCACCTAAAGAAATGGTTAACTGAAATACTTAAATCTGAGAAGATGGTGTTTTCCCCATCACAAGAAGGACAAATCTATGTTGATCTGAATGATAAGTGGTAGAGATGTAATTCTCCAATGTAGGATTGAAGTTCAGAGGTGGTCTATAATAAAGTTTCTTTGGTCCACAATACAATAAAATAAATATAGTGGGGTTTTCATAAGCTAAATTAATTCAATTGTGATTCTTTCTGTATTTAACTATTAAAATGCCCCTGCTATTTAAATGAAATTTGTGAGCCCAAGGGGCAGTATTTTTTAACATTGTCTAACTCATTTTGGAACTTTACTTATTCTTGAAATCCAAGGCTGGAAGCATTTGTGTAGAGTTTTTAAATGTTTTCTTTGTGAAAAGGAGAAAACTGGCTATTTTTGCTCACTATTGAATCTTTGGCATCAGTGCTAAAGGTCTAGGGACTGTTCTAGTTTGCTAATGCTGCCAGAATGCAAAACACCAGAAATGGATTGGCTTTTATAAAAGGGGATTTATTTGGTTACACAGTTCCAGTCTTAATGCCATAAAGTATCCAAGGTAACACATCAGCAATTGGATACCTTCACTGGAGGATGGCCAATGGTGTCTGGAAAACTTCTGTTAGCTGGGAAGGCATGTGGCTGGCGTTTGCTCCAGAGTTCTGGTTTCAAAATGGCTTTCTCCCAGGACATTCCTCCCTAGGCTTCAGCTCCTCAAAAGTGTCACTCTTAGTTGTTCTTGGGGTGTTTGTCCTCTGTTAGCTTCTCCAGAGCAAAAGTCTGCTTTCAGTGGCCATCTCCAAAATGTCTGTAAGAAGCAACTCCTCTGTCAGCTTCTGTGTGTTCTTCAAATTGTCCCTCTTGGCTATAGCAAGCTTGCTCCTTCTGTCTGAGCTTACATAGTGCTTTAGTAAACTAATCAAAGCCCACGTTGAATGGGCGGGGCCACACCTCCAAGGAAATTATCCAATCAGAGTCATCACAGTTGGGTGGGGCACATCTCCATGGAAACAACCCAATCCAAACATTCCAACTCAACACTAATATGTGTCCCCCACAAGACTGCATCAAAGAACATGGCTTTTTCCCGGGTACATATTATATAGAAACCGGTATAGCACCCAATGATTATTTTGAGTAAAAGAAATAACCAGACAACATTCTGACAGAGACTGGCTAGAAGCTCATCAAACCTGTTTTCCCTTCTCTGGGAAATAGTCCTTCTACCTATTTTAGTCCCTTTTGTGATTAGATGTGGTCAATGACCATTCTGGCATTAAAATACAGGTGAAGTGATGATTGCCAGATCTAGAACTGGCCCTTAAAGTTTCCCATCAAAGAGGCTTTTTAGCTGTCTTTCATCTGGACTCTGCTGATGAGGTCTGGTCAATTTAGTTATACACTTCTGCTTCTCAGTTATAAGGCAGTCAGAGCCGAGTCAGTCCGTCGCTGAACACCTGCGTTCCCGAGAGCACTAAGCTCTCGCACTGATTGAGGACCCCTCTGGCTGCAAGGGAAATAAAAAATATTCCAGTTTAGGCTGAAAGGGAGCCTCCTGAGGATGTATTGATTGTCACTCAGAACTCTAGTCATGCCAGAGGAGCAAGACATACTTACTGTTTCTCCTGATCTGATCTCTGTTCCTCTTGGAATGATTACTTCATTCTTCCATTGCGGGGCTCTTCCTAGTGCAGAGATGATGTGATATCAGGTTCTCTGCTCTGCTCTGTGCCCTGACATTTTCAACTAGAAGGTGCTTTTTACACAACGGTTATTCCAGCTAAATGTGAAATGCAGTATTATTCCTTCTAAATAAAAGAACACCTACCCAGGCTCTTCTTGAGTGCTTAAAGAACAATACAATCTCCTAAAAGGATTACTTTGAAATTATTGAGATGAAAAAAATCTTACATAACTTTAAAAATTAACTATGCTGTTTATGGTTTGTTTGTTTATTTGCTTAACAATTGAGGCAAAAGATGTTGAGTTGCCATCTGTCATGGTGTGTGGCAGTAGTCAAAGGGATTTTACAAAAATTTTTAAATTTACTGCAAGAGATATTCTACATAACCGAACATTCTAAGTAGAAATAGCAGCTTAATGATTTCTTGTTTCCAGCAGATTAGGACTCAATAAATTGCTCATTCCACTGAGACTTTGCTGAACAAAAGTGTAACATTCCATCAAAACCTCTCTCTGAGTTTGTGTAATAGGCACAGGGTTCAAGAATAAAGATTGCTATTAAACTCCATAGTATGGATTTTATATAATGTTATATCTCCTCTCGTCTCCTCCCCTTTTCTTCTTCCCTTCTTCCTTCTCTTCCTCCTCCTCCTCCTTCTCCTCTTTCTCCTCCCCTCCTTTTTCTTCTCAGCCTAGCAGGTCATTTCCTTTTTTATATATAAAGTCAATGCAAAAAAAGAATAATGCAAACTCAAAGTTGCTAAAAAACTGAATGCAATTTCCAAAAAATAAAGTATCTAGTTTTTCCTCATATATCTTTTCCCTCATATTGTTGCATTGTGATAATGATGGTACAGGAATTTTGTACAAATCTTTATATTCACTTTTCTCTCAACTAACTTACCAACTTGATTTTAATTATTCTCTGGTTGATTTTTTTTTTTTTTTCCATTTTCATCAAACTCTAAACTCTTCTGTTCCATTTTCATCAAACAGAGCCTAGTTTTGAACACAGTACATAAGTTGCTTAGAGGAAATTTCTAGAATACTTTGTAAACCAGTATTCTAGCAAAAAATAATTTCTTGTTCTGCCAAAGATCACTTAATAGTGCTAAAATATAGTCTAATATACTGTATACTGTTTGGATAATGTCTCTGTGGCCTTGAAAAATAAAGCTGTGCTATGGGCCATAATTGAAATACATGGGTTTCACAGGAAATCTTCCTAACCATACCAGGGACTTAGAGTATCAATAATTGTTCTCATTTATTGAGAAGCTACCACTTCTAATTCATCTATATCTCTAAGTATTATCTCTTTCAACAAGGTATGTACTAAAATTCTTGTTTTATAGGTGAAGATATGAGAGAACAAGTAATTTCTTCAAGATCATAGAGAAAGTAAACTATTCAGCCAAGATTCAAACTCAATTTCTGTTCTTTTCTGCATTCTACCTTGGAGAACATCTGACAAAACAATGTAATAATAAGACGGCCAACGTGCTTAGTCGGAGCAGTGCTGTTTATTTGACTGTACATAGACTTCTTTTATAGAAGCATGTGCAAAGTATATTTTTCTTTTAAAGAGCTTCCATTACCGTATATTGTGTGTTTAAGTCAAACTGGCATATGAAGTAGCCTGCATTTTTTGGTATAAACATTTAGGTTTTGATTTAGTGTATAGGTTTACTCATCCAGCTGCTACTCTAAGCAGTTGCAGCCCTGGGGAAGACATCAGGAAAGCCTCCAGCAAGTTGCTCATTAGCCATCAACAAGAACCCAAGAGGTAGGTAGAGGACTGCACTGAAGGCATAACCAGATTTCAGTTGGCTTCTTAATACTGTAGAAAGACTTGGAAAATACCTTAACTTTATCCAATTCCCTTATTTTGGAGAGACAATTCTAGCATAAAAGGTAGAGCATCATACTCACAACCACCTTTTAGGTTTAGTAGCAAGGCTCATCTCCCAACTCCACATGGAATTTTATTTTCACCCTCCATTGAGATATGTGGTGTCTAGATACTTAGAAAAAGGTTTATTATTTTTATGTGAAGTGCTTCATTTTCCACTGTATTATATGACAAATGAGAATCATGTGAGTTAGAAAAGGGAGATACTGCAGCAGTGAGCATAATGAACAGCTCTTACTATGTGTGTATATGTGTGAGTTCATTATTTTTGCCACAGCTCTTAGCATTTTTTCATAAATGAATCATGAAGGTCTGGTATGTTAGTGGCCAATTATTGGGAAATATGAGATAGCACCATTCAGAGACTATTGCAAGAACTAGATTCTTAAAGATGTTCCTGTTTGTGATGTGGCTGTGATGAGGATGATTTTAATGCCAGGATTGGCAGGTTGAACCCTGAACAGGTTACTATAAACCTTTAGTGACACTGCATTCTGTGAAGTCTTAGCAATATCAGTTCATACATATATATGTACATTTCCAGATAGAGATTTGTTAACATATCAATTTCTTCCTCCTTTTCTGTTTCTCTCTCCCTCTCTCTCTCTCTGTCTCTCTCTCTCCCTCCCTCTCCCTCCCCCCTCTCTCTCTCTTTTAAGCAAAGACACACACACACACACACACACACACACACACACACACACACACACTCACATGCACAGCTTTTGAAGTCTAAATTTTAATATACACCAAGCCAAGCTGTTACAAAGGTGTTTAGGAGAGTGGTGAAATATATCTTGCATATTATTCTCTGTGATTTTCTCAACAATAAAATTCCTCTTCTACCAAACCCCATGTCCCTAAAAAATATGAAAGTTTATTTTATCTTTGCCTTCTATCCATTAATAACACAACTGTCATAATAATTTTTTTACACTACCACTCTTTAGTCACAAATAACATAAAATCTGAAAAACTCACAAAAAGCAATGAAGAAGAGAGGAGTCAGTGCCATATTTTAAATAGATTTTAGTAGAATTCACTGACATTGCTGATCATTTTTCTCTTCCTATGGGACAGAGGGAGGGAAATACTGAATGGACAAACTGTAGCTGGAAGCAGCAGCTAAAGCGATTGTTAGTCAGTTTCAGCATATGTAACTGACAAAAGCATCTGGATGAAAGATTGAGTAATTAGTTTTTCAGTGTTAATGGCCCTTTATTTATGGTTCATATGCCTGTGTTTGTTAACAGTAATTGCCTCTCCTCCACTGTTTATTTTTAATGAGTCCCTTAAAAAATGGAGCACAAACTACTGTAGGATTTATTCTCACTTTGTTTACCATAGAAAAAACAGTGGACAAAACCAGCTTCTGTCTCTTAAAGGGAAAGCTAAAACTAGGCACCAGTGAGTATAAGAACAAAACACTAATTTTTTGGAAGGTGTTCATGGGCTTTTGTAAATGGGGAAGTAATCAAGGCACTACATATATTGTGGGTTGGTCTCACTAATCCATGTAGATTCAGCCTGAAATAGAAATTTCTTTATTTTATGTGCCCTAATTATAATCTAGATTGTAGGGTATCCATGGACAAACACAAAAATAGATTGTTTGTAATGCAAATTAGTTTGCATTTCTCCATATACTGTAATTTTTAGATGTTTTTTCTTCCTTCACTGTATCATATAACATTTTCTGAGGCAAGAGATTACATCTTAGTCATTTTTGTACTATTAGTACTTAGTACATCCTTCCTATGTAAAAATGCTCAATATTTGTTTTTTAATTGAATAAATGTAGCTATTATTAGCTTCCAGACTGAGCAACTAGAATGATTGCAGTCTCCAAATCAGCAAACCATATTTGACACAACTTATAAGCAATTACATTTCTACCAGGTATTTTATAACCTGGAAAATGTTTATTTGTTTACCTATAGCTCTGGTTGAATTAATATCCTGGTCACATCACATAAGGGTCATGAGACCTTGAAAAAGCTACCATATATTTCTAAGCTTCAGTTTCCTTCTAAAAGGAGGACAATGATATTACTACCTTCCTGATGGGGTTGTAGTGAGGATTATCTGAACTAATATATGTAAAGCTTTCAGCACAACACCTCACACATCCACTATGCCTTAACATCTCTGAAATGAATAGAATAGAGAGTTTAATATGATTTTTTATGGTAGTGTCCTTTGGGGTAGAACAGTGACAAAATGCTAAAGCAAAATGCCTTCATACAGTTTTATTGGACAACAAAAAATGTAGAACAGTTATGCAGATCTCTAGAAAGATCTAAGGATACTGAATAATATTTCACGGACTTCATAGAATTTCATTCTGAATAGCCCATTGTTCAAATAAAATCATGCCTAGTGATTGTTATATAAATCAAAACAAATAACAAGTTAAAAAAAGGAGAGTATTTTGTTGGAGTTTGGGTTAAGGAGGTGACGCAGTGAGCTCTGACTTAGTGCATTCCAAAGGGAACAGTTTGCAAAGAATGAATGCTAGAGAATGGATGGACTGCATCTGTATACCTTGTGGATATTGTTTCTTACAATCAGATTTGTGTTAAAAATTGGACAGTAGAGAATTGGATGCTAACAGCCTGGGCATTCACCTCACAGATGAGAGAGCAGAGGGCAGGGAGGACAGTTTTTAATTCTTCATAAAGTAAAGCAACCACACAACTAAGACAGAACCAACAGTTAGGATAATACCAATTATCTCATGAAGAATACTTTGTGTAATGTTCTAAACACTTTCTATGTGTCGTTTCACTTATTCTTCACAGCTCTCTGAAAGACATGTTATTAATTTCCCCATTTTCTTGAAGATAAAATGAAGGCTGGGGGAAGTAAAATACATTGATGAAAACTCTTAGTGAGTGGGATAAAAATACATTGAAAGAAGTTAGCCTGACACTATTTCCCAGGATATTTACCCAATATGATTATTAATTGCACTGGAAAAATAAGTTTTTACTTTCTGAATTATTGCCTTCATTGATGAATGATGTAACTTTAAGGATTAGATGATGCCTCACAGAAGTGAAAGGGAAGACCCTAGATAACTAAAGAAGCTTAAATTTCTTATCTCAACATAATTTATTATTTTGTTTGTGCCTATTATTGCAGTAGGCACTCAGAATACTGGGTTTTTTGGATCCTTGTCTCTCAATGTAGAGAAGGAGGAGACCACCAAGTATCCTAGCCCCAACCTGTGGCTGAAAATAAGATGGCACACTCCATACAGAAGCATGCTAAAAGCTAGAAAGCAAGGAAAATCATTAAAGTTTTTCAAAAGATGTGACACCAGTATACACTATATATAGGAATTAGAATTTGAACTGAGTATCAGAAAATCTGGATGTGTTGATTTGTTTAAATAGTCTACCTTTGTGGCCTGGTTTAAAAAATGGACACCACTGTCAGAAATTACTCCCACTGCAGAAATTGTTATGCTCCTTTCTCACCCCACTTACCTTGAAAAAATATTGATTGGAAAACATCAAGATCAAACTAATGGTCAGTGTTCAAATATGTAGTATATTTTGACTCAGAATATATCTGAATCAAAAATAATTTTTAACTGGTACAAGTGACTCATTCAGAAGAACAGCATGATTTAATAAATGTGCATCTCAATTTAAGTTAAAATATTTGAGCCAAAATTAGCAGCCCATCTTGTTCCTTTTCTACGTGTTAAAATGGAATAAACCACAGGAGAGATCAGTTTCCTTTGTTTTAATCACTTTTGGGGAAACGGATCAGTGGAAAGCCACGTGACTCTAATGGATTAGAATATAGACGTAAGAGTGAATGTACAATAAAAGGGGGGATTAACACTGATGTGGTGTACAACTCGCAGTCCCACAGATACTTTGAGATACACTTTCACCCCTTACAACTTCCCTTTAAAAATAAACCAAGCACCTAAAAATGGAGACTCAGAAATCAAGTTCTTAATACAAATAAGTTCATTAACATCAGCCTTGCTGTCTGCAAAACAATCTTTCTTCGAAGACTATTCCTGGATCATGATAATATTATTCTCTGGCACTGGCACTAGGGGAGGGAGGAAAATAAGTGATAGTTTATTTTATTTTCTTTCTTCTTATCCAATAAATGAGAGAGAGAGAGAGAGAGAGAGAGAGAGAGAGAGAGAGAGAGAGAGAGAGAGAGAGAAACTTTGCTTCTGTGCTCCATTAAGAAGTGTTGGAAGAAGCTCTCTGCCAATTTGGCTAGTCTAGAAGCAATTGTCTAACCATTTGAATAGGAAAAGAGAATGAGGAAAACTTTCAGTTCAAAAATATTCATAGAGTGCCTTCTTTGATCAGACACTATACAATGTCCTGGGTACATGAGGATGAATAAGACATAATCCTGTACTTAAGAAACTTAACCAGGGCAAGGAAATATAGGCAGAAACAAAATATTCCAGATAAGCTTGCATGGTATTAAGCAGACAGGGTAAGCTAAAACATCAAAACATGCAATATGAGGAGATGAGAGGTTGTAAAAGCAGAAGGAGAAAAATTCTAGAGCAATTTGATTTTAAGGCTAAGAAGTTAATACTTTTTGTAACCTATAGCCAAATAAGTAATAAGGTCAAAGAGCACTATTAGAGGAGTTTTCTTTAATTTCATCTGCTTGTGTTTTGTTTGTGTATACTAGAAGAGGAACGAGTTAGGGCCCTATTATCATCTGTCAGACTGCTATGACAAATACAGTACAATGGATTGGCTTAATGGAAATTTATTGCCTCACAGCTTTTAGATTAAAAGAAGTCCAAAATTGAGGCATCAGGAAGACAGTGCTTTGTCCCAGAGGTGTGTAATATGTTGGTGATTGCTGCTGGTGATCTTGGGGTTCCTTGGCTTGTGTGCCTGCTCTCAGTCTCAAGGTAATGTCTTCTGTCTCCTCTGGGTTCTGTTGACTTCCAGCTTCCAGTTCTTCCCATGGCCTTCTCTTACTATGTCTGATTTTTTTTCTGCTTATAAAGGACTTTAGTAATCTGAATGAAGAACCAACCTCTTTCATCTGGGCCATACATTAACTTAAAATAACATGTTCAAGAGATTCCATCTACAGTGAGTTCACACCCACAGGAATGTAGATCAAGATTAAGAATATGTCTAAATTGTGGTTCATAATTCAGCCCACCACAGGCCCTATTGCAGTTGCCCATATTGACATGATAAGGGCTTGGCCTTGGAGGATTACTGTAGGAACTGAGAAAAGAGGATAGAGAAGAGGAATTTTATACAGATCAGGAAGCATAAATATATTATCCTTGCTCATTGATCAGACAATTTTTTGGAACCATTGCATCTTTTAATTGTATCTGTGCTTTTCTGTTCTTTAGACATATTTAAAAGGCTTGCCATCTTCCTCTCTCTTTAACTTTACTTTAGGGTTTGAGTGAGAGATTTCTAAACTGTGAGTTATAGTGAGAAATTTGGCCTGTGCAGAAGCCCTCTGTGGGGATGCAGGATCACTGAGGTGTACGTATGTTTAATTGGTGGTGGGATAAATCAGCAGAGGGGGTGCTGAGGGCTGTGATGTTGTCTTAGAATTAGGGCACACATTAGCATTGTGCCTTCTTTACCAAGTCTACAGCTCTGGGAGTTTTCTTTCCACCACCATATTTGAATGTGTGAAAACACCATACATAACCTGTGTAACTTGCACAGCACTGCAAATCTGGATTTTTCCCCCTTTCTCTTGTAATTCTCAAATTAAGTCCCAAGTTAACAGTGCTAACGAGTCAGCGGGTTCACTTGGCAGGGACAGGGATAGAAGAAGGGTTCTTGTTCATTCCATGTACAAATCAGGAGTTTTACATGTATTTTGTCATTTGTATTTTTTCCATTTTCTTTTCTAACATTTGGAAAAATGATGTTTTTAAACTGCCTTTTGGTTGTGATTGTCACAATTGAAGCTTTGTTGGCAAAGTATATTCCTAATCAAAAATGCAAGGCATGAGTGGGAGGATGTGGTTGGGTGTGGTGCCTTAGATCAGTGCTTCTCAAACTACCTGAGGTGAACAACTAGCTTTTTTAAAAAAATTCCAAAGCATCAAAGACCAATATGTTTTTAAAAAAGCCATAAAAATAACTAGAAAGTGAAATAAAGACATGCAAAATATAATTCCCCCAATTTCATTATTATATTCAATTGACATATTTTTTCCTCTGTTTAAATTGCTATAAAGGTTTCTAAATGCTTTTTCTCAATTTCTGTACTTATCTCTTCACATTTTGAAGAATGGCATCAGTCCATGTGCTACCTTGGAGCAACACTGGCTTAGAGGATTCTGAGGACAGTCAAGAAATCCCAGAGCAAGCAATACAGTTAAAAAAAACAAAACAAAACAAACAAAACAAAACAAAACAAAACAAAAGTCATACTTAATATTTTGCTTAGTTAATGCCCCATTTTGCTTACTTAATGCCCTGCTTAGTCAGGGCTATCTCGGGAACATTTGATTTATCTAAAAGTAAGAATTGTCCTTTAGGTGATAAAGCAGTAATTCTTATTGGGATTCAGAACTGAAAAAGTTGTTCTTTTGTATTATATATAAAAAAAGCTTTATTGAGCAACAGCCTATAATGTTTTTTGGGGGGAGGATGAGGGTAAACAGGGGTGATTGAGGAGGTGGGGGAGGAATTGGGATATTTGTGAAATTTTCCAAAGTAGCATAAAACCAAGAATATACTCTGAAAATGCTGGCAATTGCATGTAGTTGTTTCCAAATTCATCTTTGTAAAATTTACAAAATAAAATTGAAGTAGTCATTCTGGGGAATTTTACTAGGTGATATGATTTCCTCTTTAGAGCTATGCATTTTTTTCTTCTACCTTCTTCAGTAGCCAGCCTTTTCCCCTATAAATCTTTTCCTCCACCCCTTTCAAGTTTATATTTCTTCTCATTGAATGATGAAGAAGATGCTGATGGCCATTTCCATCTCCGTTTCCCCCTCCTTCCATAACAATAGAACCTCTAAAGTTTTTTATTTTTGTTTTTCTAAGTAAATTACTTTCCAGAATAAAAACTACAATCCCAATTTTCCCTTGCAGCGAAGTGAAACCTTGAGATTAATTCTGGAAAATTGTGTGTGAACTGAAGTGTTGAGGCTAGGTTCTGGGACCCATACTACAATCCAGTAGGTAATCAATCACACTTCACTCTGTTTTCTTCTTTGTCCCTATCTAATTCTTGGCTGGAAGGAGGAACTCTAGCATTCTTGGGTTATAATATGATTCTGGAAGTAGGAGTCATAGATGAAACTACTTTTTCACATGGCGTTTCTCTGGATTTGTTTTACCTTAAAGGAAATGAACCCCTACTTTTCTTTAAGCAACAATTACTCACAGCCAAATCTTATCCAATTAATAGGAGGGATAATAATGGAAGCATATATATATGTGTGAGTAGGAGTATATATATATATAGGAGTATCTTTTTGTGCTTTTCTTTATGGTACCCACTAGCCATATGTGACTATTTAAGTGTAAGTTTACTAAAATTAATTAAAAATAAAATTGCATTTCCTCCATCATCCTACCCACATTTCACTTGTACAGTAGCCATGTGAGACTAGTGGCTCCCCTATTTGACAATGCAGAAATTGTAGAATATTCTTATCATTGCAGAAAGTTCTATTGGACAGTGCTAATCTAGAGGGGAAGAAGACATTTCTTCTAAATAGCTGGCATTTTAACCAAAGAGATATTTACTAAACTATTTTGATTCCAATATACTTTTAAAATTTTACGTATTAGTTCATCCAAATAAATATGTGAGGGGAATATGTATATATATTGAATACACATACATTGAATGGTCACCAAATTATATAATTTGATGGTCATTCAATATTTGAAAGAGATTATAGGAAAGAAGAACATGACTCATACTGTCCCAAGGATGAGAGTGAATTTCAAGGGTTAATCCAGGGACTGGAATAAATAATTCTGAGCTCTTCTACTCCCCACAGTTTTCACACTGATTATTCAGATAAGTAGACATCAAGAATATCCTACAAGGAAAAGAAGAGGAGAGCTAGAGATGAGACAAAAAAGTTAAAATAGATGTTGGTCAGCTCTTGGTTGGTAACCTAAAGTTGTGAAAGCCGCCTGCATTTCAGATACCTTGGGATACTGAGAGACAGAAGAACTGATTTTATTTATAGGAACCCTTTGTGTATTATCTTTTTCTCTCTGTTTCATTTTTTTTTTTTTTATTTAAAGCCACATGTCTTATTTTCTACATGGTACCTGGAACATCTGAGTATTACAATCTACTAGAACCTCCTGAAGCATTGACTAGGACATATTCTCCTTACCTAAGGGTATGATTAAGAAATGTTCACAAAGAACATGTATTCTAAACAGGAAATTTAAAAATTATTTATTTTTTTTTAAAAGTCATCAGCATTCTATCTTATGTTTTTTCCTCCGGAGCAGATATGTGGTTACTACTCTTTTCTTCACATTGAGTAGTAGACTTTCTATTATTAAATGTGCAATTATATTTCTTTCCATGAAGCCTGAGTTGAAAAACCTTAAAAACATTATAGTTTATGTTCTTGTATAATATGAATAGGAAAATTAAAGACTTTGAAATTTAGTGAAATAATTTTTTCCTAATCCTCATTCCTTATTGCATGAGCAAACCCACCAAATTTCATTCATATGCAAATGTATTAGAACCACATTAAAATATTATTAGCTACATAGTTGAACTTGCCATACAAAAAACTTTTTGATAAGTCAAGCATTTGTGATTCAAGAATTAAAAATATTTATTTTGCTTTGGACCTTTTCCTGAGCAAAGGGGATGATGCTTTAATTAGCTGTGTGTATTATCTAGTGCTACATCTCAGCATTAGGTAGGCCACACCCAACCACGGTGCTCAACCTAGAAAGGCAACAGGGATGTGATGGAAGACACACAGGACTGGGAAGACTTGAGTTCATTTTCTGAATCTTACCAGTTGTGTGCATGGTTAAATTGATTAGCCTTCCTGGCACTCTACAAAATGCAAACAGGATTATTTATCTCAAAGTGATATTGTGGAAGTAAAGTGAAGAAACATAAACTGTATCTGGTACACAGGAGTTACCCAATAAGTGCTCAAACATACATGCACAAAGGGAATTGTTGTTCAGAGCTGAGTAAGAAGCTAACAAGGGAAAACAGTCATGATCATAGTCATGTGTCTGAGGGTGTCTCTTTTGGTGTGAACCTCTAGCCCAGTTTTTCCTTAACAGTCTTTTGACCAGGCATCCCATGAGATACTCAGAAGGGGAAAATGGGGTCCCCATATTCAGTGACATTTTGGAAATGCTTCCTGAAATAGCAAACTTCAAAACTTTATCTAACCCTAAATATCCTGAACTTATTTGACTGTATGATGTTTTTAATGACAATAGTGCGTCTCATAAAATAAGTTTTTTATGAAATGCAGTTTGAAAAACCCTTTTATCTACGAGAATCTTTATAATTTATGAGGTTTTATCATTTATTCAAAAGAATTGGCAGTTAAAAGTTAAGGGGGAGCTAATTTATTAATTCAATATACACTTCTACCCATAATTGGTCTTAAGGCAGAACTTGAGAATTGTTTGACAATGCTCCTTTACATATATATATGTAATTTGTATAATATATATGATTCTTATAATATATATGTATGTTGTTTTATTATATATCTCTCACATTCCGAAAACAATTTAAGTCAGAGCAAACTTTGTTTAAAATAGCTCATTTCTCATCTGCCCATTACACTGATTGAAAATAATAGTTACACAGTCTAAGAACTTGTAACTGTGCTAAGTGCTGAACATATATGCTTTCATTTAATCCTCAAAGCAATCCTAGGAGTCAGTTTCATCTGTTAGTTCCCTTTTACAGATTTGGAAATGTGAGCTTCAGAGAAATTAATTAGCTTGCCCAACTCTTAGAAGTGATTGTGGCTGACACCTCCTAAGGTGACCCCCCCAGTGAGCCACACCTTTGTGTATAATACACTCCCCTTGATGGTGGGAAGTACCTGTGACTTGCTTCTAACCAATAGCCTATGGAAATGGTGAAGGGGCTTCACCATTTAAAAGGTTCTGATAAATTATTTTGAGCTAATCAAAAGGGAGATCATCATGCATAGGTCTGACCTAATCAAAACACCCTTAAAAGACGGCTGGGGACCCTTCCTGGAATGAGAGATTTTCCTACTGGCCATGAAGAAGAACTGCTGTGAGTTGTAAGTCCTCAAGGAACTGATTTCTGCCCACAACCTGAATGTGCTTCTAAGAGGATTCTGAGCTTCAGCTCATTGCAGCCTTGTGAGATGCTGAGAAGAGAACCCAGTAAGCTGTGAACTAATATATGTGCTAATTGCATGCAGCTGAGCTTGTAGTAATTTTTTTGCAGCAATAGAAAATGAACACAGTGATGAAGATAGGATTGGAACTCAGTCTGTCTTCCGAGTCTGCATTCATAACCCTTGTGATAAATGGTCTTTCATAGAGGTAACGCTTCCTGCCTATGTCCCATTATATGCAGCTATGTGCTTTGCAGTCTACCTGTTTTATGGAGTCAGGGTTAACAGCAAGGTGAGCTCAGAAATATGATATGTTATATGGGTATTTCCCTGTACTTTAGTCTTTAGAGATAGGTAAACTGGTGGATAGGACCCGATATAGATTGGAAGTAAAAACATTTATTTTTTTGGTCCTAGTTCTGAGCTGAAACTAAAGGCAGTGAGTTGCAGGGACTTGCTTCTATGACCATGAGACAAAAGTTTGCCATTCCGGATTTATTGGGCTGTGAAATAACATCTTACTTCTTCCAGATTTTTTAATCCATATTCATGGACTGTGCATCTTCATATGTTAAGGAACAAATAAAAATGTCAGATGATTTCAATCGTGTGTTTTTCTCATCTATCAGATGAGACAATGTCTAACACGACTATCAGAAAAGCAAGGCAGTGGGTCTCTGTGTTTATTATTGACTCCCATTTAGGTAGCTGTATTTTTAAGGGTAACATCATTTTAAATTTATTTCTCAACCCCTACCTCATATATCTACTGCTGCATCTACCAAGAATTCAGGAACATTAATCCTCTCTTGTCAGGCTTCCTCTCTAAACATACATTGGAAAGAATTGCTAATTTCATTTTCTTTCTGTTTAGTTTCATTTCTTCCTTCTTGGGATTTCTGTTTAAAAGAGCTTTTAACAGCCTTCGGTCACAGATGGTGCAAATGCATATGGAATAGGCAAACCAGTTTGAGTAAAACAAGAATAAAAATAAACCACATGGAACCAAACTCCAAACTTTTTGGGAGGTCCTCTATGGTGCTGCTTTTCTATACATTTCAATGATTCCTGTTTGGATCTAGGGATGGAATCCTCCCAAATACCCAAATACCATAAGAAAGGTGGCATTGTTCTCTGGATCAAAGAGTCAAACAAGACCTGTGAGTTCTGGAAAACCCTTCTTATGAGATTTGCAGGCTCTCTTCCTGAGCAGAAACCTTCAGCAGAAGATGAGAATTACTGGATGTGCTTTGGATGAGCTTGATGACTTTTGGACATTATATTATAAAAAGAATGACACTGAACATAGCAGGCCCTATAGTAAAGAGTAAACCCAAATATTTAAGTCTTAGCTAGTCAAGAAGTCATGGAAATAAAATAGAATTTTCTAATGAAATCCCTTTGGTATTGTCTTCCTGCTGAATGTTTTCAAAGCACACCAAACAGTCTCCATCCCTAAGGATTACTTTTCTCTAGTAGTTTTATAAGTTTACATGTGTTCAACTACTCATTATATTGTCTATTATAAAAGAAAATTTATAATATCCAGTTGGGTTTAGGTCCATGCGGGACACTGATTACATGCTTCAACTTGGCAGGCCTGGGCTGGGGGACCTGATCAGCCCCTGGGGAGGGTGGTGGGCACGGGCGACAGCGCCCTCCACAGCCCCCCGGGCCTGGGAAAGTGAGGCCGGAGGCAGGCCCCATTTCCTCACCCAAAATACCACTGTTAGAGGAGGCTTGCCGGAGGGAACCGCCTTTTCCCCACCCCCTTATCTTGCCCGGACACTCCCCGTTGCCAGTGCAACTCCCATTACCACCAGTGTGCATACATTGTTGCCAGACACCGTTACCGGAGCAACTCTCGCCCCTTTTCAATCAACCTCCGCGCCCTCTCAGAACCAATCCAAGCCTTTAACCTCTACAGCTACCCCGCCCTCTAAACGCCCGATATAAGCTTGTACTCTCCCCTAATAAACTCTCTTGGTTTCTTCACCCTAAAAGAACCGTGTCCCGCCTGTTCCTTTCTCGCCGCCCTCCATACTTTGCACGCCTCCGCCGGGGACCTAACCAAGTCCCCCGCCTCGCCCTCGCCTCCGGGAAAGAGCCCCCGCCGCCGGTACCCTCCAAACAATCCTGAAAGCCTAGGATTTAGCAACCGGCCGCCACCCCCCCCCCCAGACGAGTCAACTGCGACCGCAGGTCCAGACAGGTCCACAATATGGGTTCAGGATACGTTAGTTTCTGGATGATATTTCAGCTCATGGAGGAGAGGGGAAGAAAAAGTACAAAAGAAAAGGGGAGAAAATTTATGCTGATCGACTTCTTTGCTCTAAATTCACCAGCACAACTTTGAGGGTCTGATAACATCTCTGCTCTTTGCTGCTTGAGTAATAAGTCAATCAATGAATCAAATAATATCAGGTATGCATAAGGGAGGGTAAGAAACAGAGCAGCTTAGTGGTGTGATGGGATAAGAAAAATATCACCCAAGTCAACTATAAGGGAGAAGTCAGCATGTTTACCATTACTTTCCGATCAATCATGACGATGATATAGGCTTCAAAGAGGAGATGAGACATCACCTACGCAGTGAAGGGTGCTTGCAATTTGGGGAAGATAAAGGCGGTGAGGAGGGCATGCCAGGGAGTGAGATCTGTTTGAGTAAAAGAATAAACAAAGCAAACTTGTACAGAGTACAGCACGGAGACAACTTTCACTTGAAAACTGATTTATGGAGGACAGCAATCACAAACAGATGCCTCATGGAAACTAAGAGGTAATATCAACGAGGGAAGCAAGCTGGGGGTATACTTTCCTGTAGACACTTTTTAAAATATATATATTGCCCTTTAAACAAGTAGAAACATCCTTCATTTTGACAAAGAAAGCAAATGCTTCCCTTTTATTCATTCCTTCATCTCTCTCTTCTGTGTCTTAGGCATAAAGTAATAATTTTCCTGTAAGAAAAGCAATCTGGTCTTCTTGGATTTTCAGCAAAAGGAAATGGATATTTTTAAAGCATGTTTCTTTTAATTTTTTTCCATTGAATTTTTTCCACTAAGAATATTTCTATTTAAATAATGGGTACTCATCATGCAAATAAGAGCACCTTCCATCAGCAACAGGTACTAAGTTGTGCAGGAAGTATATCCTGCTGATGCATCCTTAGTCTTCCACTCTCAACTTTTAGGAATGCATGCAGACTGCTATCCTTCTAATCAACTCCATTTGCTAAAACACACTTCACACAAGATTTATTTAAAAAATAAAAATAAAAATAAAAAAAATAAATAGATAGGTAGATAAATAAATAGCAATCCATTGACACTCGATGTCCCATGAAGCTCCAATCAGAAGCACAGGGACCTTGGCAGCCTGGGCTCCTGCTCTGTCTATAGTGAATACTCAGCTCTGGCCTCTTGCAGCCCTGTGCAGAAAATCAGCCATTAGGGCCAGATCTTTGACTTTTACATTAAAGCTTCTATCTGAGTTTTAATGTAAAAGCTGTCAATATCTTTATTCATTTTTTTTTTCTTTCTGAAACACCATGCAAGTCGATGTACTTCTACGAGCAAAATCCTTGCCAGCCACTGTAGGGCAACTGCTGAAGTTGAAGAGAAGGGTTCAGTAGAGCTGCAAAGATCAGAATTTTTAGGAAGATAAGGGAATTAGTCTTCAGGATGCAGCATGTGTCTCCAGAGCCTGTCTTCGACACAGAGCCCAGATTTGATTCATTTAGTAAATGCTAAATCCATTCTATTTGCATCACATGTACTACAAAGCCTTTTCAATTGGAACTGATTTTGTGTTTGAGAGTGAACGAAGAATGTATTTCAACACGCTGATGTTTCCTTCTCTGAAGAGCTGCCTTTTCAGGGGGTTGACAAACACCCATCTTGGCCCTTCAGCATTTTTCTATGTGCTGAACAGGCTTTGTGAGCATAGACCACTTTTATTGCAGCGTGCAATATGTGTGATAATAAACTTTTAAGTTCTATTTATTGGTCTACACATAGAAAACTATTACCTTCTTGGCTAACAGCAATCCCTTATCTAATGGGAAAGATAAAGAGTGATGTCAGTAAGAAACTTTAAAGAGCATTTGATACTTGGAAGAAAAGAGTAATCAAATCACCTAGTATTTATTTTCTCCTGTGTGTCTGGCATTATAATATTGATTGATATTATCTTCCACCCATCTCATACATAAGCATGTTATCTCTTTGTGTGTGTGGTGAGTTCTAAATAATTGTTTCCTTGGCATTACAGAAACAGATTTTACTGCTTGAGCAGAAAATATCTGATAATTGCAGGAGATTTCAGAAGGACAGCAAGAGGAGAAAAAAAAATCTTTTGATGCTGCAATATTTGAAACTGACTGATGATTACTGGATAATTTATGAGCAGTTGGCTCATTTAAATATACAGCTGATAAATGGGGAGTATATTTTAATGCTAGATGGGAGGTAAAATGCATATAATGCCTCATTATTTTCCAATGTATTTTTTCCTTCACCAGATCATTTGACATATAAAAAAAGCATTGTTGAGTCCTAGTGGAACACTGTCATGTATATATATATGTGTGTGTGTGTTTACTAAAGCTGCGGGAACGCAATATACCAGAAACGGATTGGCTTTTTCTATGGAGTTTTATTAGATTGCAAATTCACAGTTCTAAGGTCATGAATGTCCCAATTAAGGTATCATCAGAATGATACCTTCTCTGCAGAATGGCCAATAGCATCCGGGGTTCCTCTGTCACATGAGAAGGCACATGACGATGTTTGCTGACCCTTCTCTCCTGTCTTCTGGTTTCAATGGTTGTCTCCAAAATGTCTCTCCATGCTCTGAGTTTTATCCTCTCATAGAAGACTCCAACAAGGGGATTAAGACCCACATTGAATGGGCTGGATTCCTTCTCCATGGAAACAACATAATCAAAAGTTCCCACCCACAATAGGACTGCCCCCACAGGAATGGATTATAAGAACATAGACTTTTCTGAACGACATAACAGATTCAAACCAGCACACTCCACCATCTGGACCTCCAAAAGACATTGCTCTTCCCATATGCAAAATACATTGATTCCATCACAATATCACAAAAGCCTTAAATCATTTCAGTAACAGTATTAAATACAAAGCCTTATCAAAATCAGTTACAGGTTTGGTTTGTCCTAAGGCAAAATTCCCCTCTGGCTGTGGGCCTGTGAAACTTAGAACAGGTTATCTGCTTCCAATATTTAAAGGAGGAACAGTCATAGGATAAATATTCCCATTTCCATAGGGAGAAATTGGAAGGAAAACAGTGGTCAAACATCCCAAACACTTCCAAAAACCTGCAGGACAGACTCCAATAGATTTCTAAGTCTGAGAGTCATATACAGAAAGATGTTTTACACTCACGGCTTGAAAGAGCGGCAGTCCCACCCTCTCTAAAAGTTTACACAGCAGCCTGACTCTCTCCAAACACTGGGTGAGAGTTCTAATATTTCAAAGCACTGGGGAGACCACATTGATTTTGGCTCCTCCGTCTTTAAGCATCAGTGTGGCACCCGGACTCTCTGCCATCTCCAGGGTACACTCTCACTCCCCTTAGAACAGTGGGGTGACCTGGCCCTCCCCAATTCCAAGGGAATGTGCTCCACTCCCTGAAGCCTGGGCAGCAACACTCTTCCTGAACAGTGGGGCAGCCAAGCTCCCCTCAATTCCCCAGGCACCTTGAGAGCCCAGTGGTGGTAACACTCTTCCGAAACAATGAGACAAAACTCCAGGGCAATGTATCCTTTCCACATGCATTGGTGGGTCTGTTCTCCAAGCCCAAAGTTTCTTAGCTCCAGACCTTAGCTTCCATGGTTCTGTTTTGAAGTCATTTTTACTTCTACCTATCCCTTTTTTGTCCTTTTAGTCCAGGCTGGCAGTTGTTCCTTTCATAGAGATTTTGTAAAAAATTTGTTGGTTTGGCATGAAGTATACAGGGATCCCAAACATCAGACAACAGGACTTTTTACAAATCCTTTATGGATAACTCCATCTCCAAGGCTGACTCATCATGAAATGGCTGACTGCTTCCGGGATTGGTTAAATCCTCACATGAAGCACTATCTTCTGGGTTCTCACTGTCTGAAAGTCCAGAATTTTCCAGACCATTAGTCTCTGGTTTCTTTGTATACAAGAGTTCAGTTCTCAGCTTATCCCTTTCCTCTCATATTTTACTATAAAGTACAAGGAAAAGCCAGGATGCATTTTCCACATTTAATTTGGAGACCTCCACAGCTAAGTATCCTAGCTCATCATTTTTAAATTCTGCCTTCCATTTGACACCAGGACTCAATTTTGCCAAATTCTACACCACTTTATACCAAGGGTCATCTTTCTTTCAGTTGACAATGACACATTCATCATTTCTGTTTAAGGCTACATCAGAAGTATCTTTAGAGTCTATATTTCTACCAACAGTCTCTTCAAAGCAATCTAGGCCTTTTCTGTCAAGCTCTTCACATTTCTTCCAGAATCTCCCTCTTATCCATTTGTAAAGCCATTCCAGTATTTTTGGTATTTGAAAATCACAGCACCCCACTTCTGTGGTACCAAAATCTGTTTTGAATTGCTAAAGTTGCCAGAATGCAATACACTAGAAATAGGTTGTTTTTTTTCTATGGGGTTTTATTAGGTTACAAATTTATAGTACTAAGGCCATGAGAATGTCCCAGTTAAGGCACCAACAGGACGATACCTTTTCTGAGGAAAGGCTGATGGCATCCGGGGCTCCTCTGTCACATGGGAAGGTACAGAGAGACATCTGCTGGTCCTTCTCTCCCAGCTTCTGGTTTCAATGGTTGTCTCCAAAATGTCTTTCCAAAATTTCTCTCTGTGCATCCTGAGTTTCATCTGCCATTTTTCCTCTCATAAGGGACTCCAGCAAGGGAATTAAGACCCATCTTGAATGGGCTGGGTTACATCTCCATGGAAAAAACCTAATCAAAAGTCTGACTGTGCCGGTTTGAATGTATTATGTCCCCCAGAAAAAGCCATATTCTTTGATGCAATCTTGTGGGGCAGACATAATAGGGATTAAGTTGGAACGTTTGGATTAGGTTGTTTGCATGGGGATGCACCTCACCCAACTGTGGATGATAACTGATGGGATATTTCCATGGAGGCATGGCCCCACCCATTCAGGGTGGGCTTTGATCAGTGGAGCCATATAAACTTGCTGACTCAGAGAGAAGGAACTCAGTGCAGCTGTGAGTGACGTTTTGAAGAGGAGCAAGCTTGCTAGAGAGGAACGTCCTGGGAGAAAGCCATTTTGAAACCAGAACTCTGGAGCAGACGCCAGCCACGTGTCTTCCCAGCTAACAGAGGTTTTCCAGACACCATTTGCCATCCTCCAGTGAAGGTACCTGATTACTGATGTGTTACCTTGGACACTTTATGGCCTTAAGACTGTAACTGTGTGGCCAAATAAACCCCCTTTTTATAAAAGCCAATCGTCTCTGGTGTTTTGCATTCTGAAGCATTAGCACAATAGGTCTGCCCCCACAAGAATGGATTAAAAGCACATAGGCTTTTCAGGGACACATAACAAATTCAAATCAGCACACTATTTGTAGAAAAATGGGTTAAGGAATTTTTATCCTTATTTGACAAATGTGTTCACTTAGCTGAGTCTAAATGGTGTTCCAGTTTGCTAATGCTGCTGTTATGCAAAATACCAGAAATAGATTGGCTTTTATAAGGGGGTTTATTTGGTTACAAAGTTATAGTCTGAAGGCCTTAAAGTGTCCAAGGTAAGGCATCGACAATTGGATACCTTCACTGAAGGATGGCCATCAGCATCTGGAAAACCTCTGTTAGCTGGGAAGGCATGTGGCTGGAGTCTGCTTGCTCCCAGGTGGCATTTCAAAAGTGGTGTTCTCCAAAATATTGTTCTTGGGGTACTTTGCCCTCTTTTAGCTGCAGTTGTTCTTCAAAATGTCACTCTCAGTTGCTCTCCAAAATGTCACTCACAGTTGCACTGAGTTTCTTCTGTTTGTGAGCCCCTTTATCAGACTCCAGTGAACTAATCAAGGCTGAATGGGCAGGACCACACCTTCATGGAAACATTCAATCAGAGGTCACACCCTAAACAAAGGTGTCACTCACATTTGGGTGGGTCACATCTCCATGGAAACAATCTAAGTCAAAGGTTCCAACCTAATCAAGACTAAATATGTCTGCCCCACAAGACTGCATCAAAGAACATGACTTTCTGGGGGACAAAATATACCCAAACTGGCACAAATGGTGTACCTATAGTTTCCCAGCTAGTTGATAGCAGAACTGGGCTTACCTAAAATAATCTTTAGAAATTGATGACTTCCCACAATGATTGGTTAGAAACAGACAGAAAACTAAGAGAAGTGAAAGGTTTTCTGGGGAAAACAAATGCTCTTTCATCTATAAAATATAAATAAGAAAATGAGAGAGCCTTCAGTAGTCTGAAAAGAGATTTATATTAAGGAAAACAGCCTAAGTATATACATAAGCTACTGGACCAAACTTTGCTGACATATTTTTTTTTTTTTAACTCTCTGCGTTAAAAGAGCAAATTAATTATTTTTGTAACTTAAGCAAATTTCAGTTGTGGTTTCTATTTTTGACAAATGAAAGAACCCTAAATGATACACAGAGCTGCACCTGAGGAATTCAAGTTGCACACTTTATCTTTTTTTGGAGAAGTCTTTTAGCCTAAGTGATACAAGCATTGTGGAGAGGGAAATGCATTTATTAGGGCTTAGTTTAACTACATGTGACAACATAGATAAACCTCATAAACTGTACAAAGGAAACCATACACAAAAAGAGTACATGCAATATGATTTTACTTATGTAAATCAAAACTGGCAAAACTAACCTATAATGCTTAAAGATGGGAGAGCAGTTACCCATGGGGATAAATGAATGGGACTGGAATTGTGTGTTGGGTTTGGAGATGCTGGTGATGGTTTTTTTTTTTCTTAATTGGTATGCTGGTTCCAAGGGTGTTCAGTTAATACAAATTCAACAGGCTGCACACTCATGATTTGTGGACTTTTCCATTTGTTTAATGTGGTGGTTTGAAGCTGTATGTACCCCAGAAAAACATGTTCTTAAATCTAACCCATTCCTGTGTGTATGAACCCATTGTAAGTAGGACCTTTTGATGAGGTTTTCAGTTATGGTGTGATCCACCTCAATTAGGATAGATTTGATCCTATTATTGGATTCCTATATAGGCAGAATGCAATTGAGACAAAGAGAGAGAAAGCCATGGAAGTAAATCTGAAATTAACAACCCAGTAGTAAAGAGAATGACCAGCAGATGCTGCCATGTGCTTTGCCATGTGACAGAGGAGCCAAGGATCACCTGCAGCCAGTCTTTGGGGAGAAAGAATTGCCTTGATGATTTCTTAATTTGAACAATTTCCCTGTCTCAAACTGTGAGGAAATGAATTACCATTGTTTAAGGTGCTCCATTTCATGGTATTTGCTTGAGCAGCCTGGGAAGCAAAAACAGATTTTGGTACCAGGAGAGTGGGGTGTTGCTATTACAAAAACAAAAAACAAACAAACAAATATGTGGAAATGGCTTTGGAATTTGATAATTGGTAGAGGCTGGAGGAATTGTGAGGCTCTTGATAGAAAGGGCATAGATTGCTTTGAAGAGACTTTGGTAGCAATATGGATGCTAAAGGAACTTTCCATGAGGGAAGAAATGATGAAAGTGTTATTGGAAACTAGAGGAAATGCAATGCTTGTTTTAAAGTGGCAAAGAACTTGATGAAATTGAGTTATGATGTGCATGGAAGGCAGAACTTGAAAGTGATGAATTTGGATATTTAGCTGAGGAGATTTCCAAACTTTACTGTTTAAAGTGCAGCCTGGTTTCTTTTTGCAGCTTGTAGTAAAATGTGAGAGGAAAGGTATAAGCTGAGAACTGAACTCCTGGGCACAAAAGAAGTACTAATTGATGGTTTGGAAAATTCTGAGCTTCTGGAAAGTGAGTCTCCAGAGATTAGTGCTCCATGTGAGGGTTTGACTGATGATGTAATCAGTCAGAAATTTCTGTGGAAGTCAGGATTGGAAATGCAGTTATCTAGGAAGGATCTGTGCAAAGTTCTATCATCTGGTGGATGGGGACCCTGTGAAATATATGCATAACTGGCAAATTTTTTGTGAGATCTCTTTGATTGGAACCACTTCCAGCCTGGACTAAAAGGGACAGAAAAGGGACAGTTGAAACAAAAATCACTTCAATGGCAGACCCATGAAAGTTGAGGTCTGGACCAAAGCCATCTTATCGGGCCAAGAGAGTGGGCCCACGATGTGTGTGGAAAGGGTGAGTGCCCTAGAGCTTGGAGAGGGCAGACTGTTCACCATATTTTCAGGAAGAATGCTGCCAGCCCATTGCTCAGAGAGGGTGGAGTCTATGTCCAGTGGATTGTAGAGAATCTGGCCACCACCCCAGAACTCTGAGAGGATGGTGCCTGTGCCCTGGCATTTGCGGAGAGCCCGGCCACCATTCCTGTGCTTGGAGAGGGTGAAGCCTTTACTGCAGTGTTCTGGGAGAGCATAGCTGCTTCACAAGCACTGGAAGAAGTAGAGCTGCTACCTCATCAGGGTCAGAGGACAAAACATTGTTCCATAGATGACTCTCAGACCTTGAAATCTAATGGAGTATGCCCTGATGTTTTTCAGAATTGTTTGGGACCTGCGACTCCTGTTTTCCTTTCAGTTTCTCCCTAAGGGAATGGGAATGTTTATACTATCCCTGTCCATCCTTTGTATATCAGAAACTGATAACATGTCCTCTAGGGTTCACAGGTTCATAGAAGGAAGGAAACTGTGCTCTAGGACAGACCATATCTGTAAGCAATTTCAATGAGACTTTGTACTAAGCATAGTTTCTGAAATGACTTAAGGCTTTTGGGATACTGTGATGGAAAGAATTTATTTTGAATATAGAAAAGACATGGCTTTTTGGGGTTCAGAGGGTGTAGCATGGTGGTTTGAAACTATCTGTTCCCTGGGGGAAAAAATGTTCTTAAATCTAATCCATTCCTGTGGTGTGGACACATTGTAATTAGGACCTCTTGATGATGCTGTTTTTAGTTGAGATATGGCCCAACCAAATGAGGGAGGGGCTTAAGCTGGATTACTGGAGGTCTTTTAAAGAGGTCCCAGGAGCCACAGAAGCAAGAAAAGAGAGAATATCACCATGCAGCAGAGGCAAAAATACAAGCAAACAAAACCCAAGGATTGATGGCAGCCAACACCAGAACACCACAAGTGTGGGGGATAAAGCTTGGTCTTTCCAATGTCTTGATTTGTACTTCTAGCTTCTGAAATCATGAGCCAGTAAATTCCTCTTGCTTAAGCCAACCCATTGTGTTATATTTATGATAGCAACTCTAGCAAACTAAGACATACGTCAACAATATTTTATTCTTAAAAAAAAAAAATTAGTGATCCTTTGTTTGACAGGCTATTGAGGAATGGCTACACCAATTACTTGAGAATTGGAGTAATTCATAGATGTACTGGAATGAGAAGATTTTAAACAATTGGTAAAGTTTTCAAAAGACATGTGGTAGAGTTAAATGGCACAAATAAGGGGAAAAAAGAGAAATATAAACCTTGGGAACAACATGGGGAGTGTTATCCTGTCTTTTGAATTGAAATACTATTTTTAGCTTTAATTTCATGACATGAGGGTGGGGTATGATGGCAAATAAAATAAGTAAAAGAAAAGTGATGGGCCAATTATGCTTATTATTATAGGGTTAACCAGGTTCAGGGTGGGTGATTGAATGTGTTGTCTCTTTCTTACAAAGGGGTGGTGAGATCATAGGGTGCCTACTGTCATAAATATAAGAAGATCCAGTTGTAGAAATAACCAACTGGTGTGTCACCATCAATCAGTTCACGTGCCATCCTTAGCATACTTGTAATAAGTGAAAAAGTGCTGAGATAATATAACTGCTACCATTAATGAGTGCTTATTCAGAGGCATAGCATAAAGCATGGGCTGTGGAGCCAGATTGCCTGAGTTCAAATCCTGGCTTCACTAGTCAGTAGCTGTGTGACTAGACCTCATTTCTTCTGAAGAAGAATTGGAATGTGAGTAACATCTTTTTAAAAGTGTCATTATGAAGATTAAATATAAGTGTTCTTTATAGGATTACTATGATCATAAATCAAGCCCTGAAAATTAATTCATTAAATTGTAGTACAATGTTACCCCCATTTCATAACAGGGGAATCTGAGACTTAGAATCCTTAAATTACTTGCTGAAGATCATATAGCTTGTAAATGTTAGAATACAATTTCAAATTCAATTGTGTGTTTTTTCCACTCCAGTCCTTTTCCAAACTCCCCCACTCCATTGGAAAAAAAAAAAAAAGCCCATACATTCAGCTACTAGCTTAGGTTCGTTCACTCAGTACAGGATTCTATTATATTTTGAAGTTCTTTTGAAGCACCATTAGGTTGCACTTTTCCTATTGTTTGGGGGAAGTTCTACATGTTAGCTCATCTAATTCCTTCTTCTAGTGAATTAGATCCTTTTTTTTAATCTTCTCTTTTGTGTTGATGAAAACCAGTGCTCATTATCTACAGTATAAAAGGCTTCTTGTTATGTGAAAAGCAATTATTAATCTCACAGGGCATAACAAACCAAAACTAAAATGGCACACATCTCAGAGCTAATTAGGGGCCTTGGCCCATTCAGTCCCATTCTCCATGGATAATATGTGACATCTCTGCATCTAATTTTATAATTCTTCCAAATAATTAGTCACCTTATTATATTTACCCATGAAAAATCTCAAAAGTTCATCAATTACATATTTATAAAATACTTTCTGATATTTTTATGAATTAGCTTCAAATAATAGTGTGGTGAGTCATTTCCTGCACCTTTTCACTCTAGTTCCAATAAACCTTTGAAACTTTAAAAAGCAGGATGAGATTTGGAGTTCATTTTTTTGCTTGTTAGTTTTTACCCAAAAAAAGTAGAAGAAATGAGAAAAAAAAAAAAAAAAGGATCCTACATCCTTTCATTTGAGGAAGTCATTGTATTTGAAATCACAAAATATCATGGTCAAGGCCAATTTCTAAATTTCTAGAAGTTCAGATTTGACTCAAGAATTTCACAGAAAACTCAGTATGGAGCATGAATTTGTATTGTTATACTTTTGTAATAATCACTGGAGCTTTTATCATTTTTGCTTATTTTGTTTTTATAAAAGTAAATCTTATAAAGTGATATTAATACACCAGAGACCTTTCTTGTTGATGTACTTTATAAGAGGGTTCACATTTCTACCATTACTGTGATAGTACATATGGAATTGGCCTTAATCAGTGTCTCTTTGTTTCAAAGTATTTGTATTACTATTGTTACTGAGGGCCTGTGTTTTAGTCTGCTAGGCTGCTGAAATGCAGATATGAAACAGGTC
The DNA here is from genome assembly GCF_015220235.1 of Choloepus didactylus. NCBI lineage: Eukaryota > Metazoa > Chordata > Mammalia > Pilosa > Megalonychidae > Choloepus > Choloepus didactylus. Next base: position 23,961,775 of record NC_051310.1, read on the forward strand.
AGCTTTTAACAAGGGGGATTTATTAACTTACAGTCTTACAGTTTTGAGGCAGTGAAAATGTCCATATCTAGGCATCATGAAGATCATGCTTTCTTTCTGAAGACCAGCTGCTGGCGATCCTGGACTCCTCTGTCATAAGGCGAGGCACATGGTGGCATCTGCTGGTTTCTCCCTTCTTTTCCAGATTTTATTGCTTCCAGCTTCTTGTTTCCATGTCTTTTTCTCTTTGTCTGAATTTCATTCTCTGATAAAGGACTCCAGTAAATGGATTAAGACCCACCCTGAGTGAACTGTGTCACATCTTAACTTAAGATTCTACTCACCAAAGAGCCTACTTACAATGGGGTCCACACACAGAGGAATGGATTAGCTTTAAGAATATACTTTTCTGGGGTACATAACAGCTTCAAACCATCACAGCTTGGAATATTTGTAATAAATCTCACATGTCTCCAGTCAGGAGGGTGCTTGGTTGGTACTCAGGACCTGGTATATTAACACCCCAGGCTCTTAGCTAGAACCCTGGAGAACTATACCTTCAGAGCAGTGGTGAACTGGAGGTTTATTCAGTCTTACAAAAACTACAAAGTAGCCTACAGTCAGCTCCATTCTTGATTATATTAAGGTTATCTGCCCCCATTCTAACTAATTTACAGGATAAGATGAATCTTTTCTGGAGAATAACATCATCCTGAGATTCTACAATTTTTCATTTGCAATGACTGATATTCAATAAAAATTATGGGGCATACCATGTGTTCTAGTTTGCTAATGCTGCCATCATGCAAAACACCAGAAATGGATTGGCTTTTATAAAAGAGGGTTTATATGGTTACAAAGTTACAGTCTTAAGGCCATAAAGTGTCCATCAACAAAGGGTTCCTTCACTGGAGGATGGCCAATGGTGCCCGGAAAATCTCTGTTAAGTGGGAAGGCATGTGGCTGGCGTCTGCTCCAAAGTTCTGGTTTCAAAATGGCTTTCTCCCAGGATATTCCTCTCTAGGCTGCAGTTCCTCAAAAATGTCACTCTTAGTTGCACTTAGGATATTTGTCCTCTCTCAGCTTCTCCAGAGCAAGAGTCTGCTTTCAAAGGCCATCTTCAAACTGTCTCTCATGTGCAGCTACTCTCTCAGCTTCTGTGCATTCTTCAAAGTGTCCCTCTTGGCTGTAGCTCCTCTTCAAAATGTCACTCACAGCTGCACTGAGTTCCCTCTGCCCATCAGCTCATTTATATGGCTCCACTGATCAAGGCCCACTCTGAATGGGTGGGGCCATGCCTCCATGGAAATATCTCATCAGAGTTATCACCTACAGTTGGGTGGGGTGCATTTCCTTGCAAATCTAATCAACCCCAAAATGTCTTCCCTACAAGACTGCATCAAAGAATATGGCTTTTTCTGGGGGACATAATACATTCAAACTGGCACACCATGAAATAAGAACAAGAGAGAAAAAAATACAAGGGAAAACTTACAGATGACTGAGTTATTGGAGTTTTCAGACTGAGATCTTAAAATAACTATAATTACTTTGCTCAATAATATGGGTCACAAGCTGAAGACCTTTTTTCAGAGAATTGGTACCAAGCCTGTGATTTAAAAAGAATCAAATGGCATTTCTAAATCTAAAAAATGCAATAATTGATATGCAGAATTTAAGAATTATTGAACAGTAATCTGCAAAGACGTTTAGTCAAATGGAAGATGAGTCAGTAGAAAATTTGGAAGCTGAGGCATGGGGAGCAAATGAGTTGGGAATATATATACATACTATATCATATATATATTATATGTGTGTGTGTGTGTATATATATATATGGGTTGATAAAGTATTTAATGTATTTATATTTGGAATACCAGAGGGCAGGAAAGACAGGATGGGGCAGAAGCGGTATTTGAAGAGAAATGACCAAGAATTTCTCCAAACTGAAAGAGGTATTGTTCTGGTTTGCTAATGCTGGCATTATGCAAAATACCAGAAATGGATTGGCTTTTATAAAGTGGGTTTATTTGGTTACACAGTTACAGTCTTAAGGCCATAAATTGTCTAAGGTAAGGCATCAACAATCAGATACCTTCACTGAAGCATGGCCAAGGGTGTCCAGAAAACCTCTGTTAGCTGGGAAGGCATGTGACTGGCATCTGCTCTGGAGTTCTGCTTTCATAATGGCTTTCTCCAAAATGTCAGTGTCACCTTCCAATCGCCATCTTCAAAATGTGTCTCTCAGCTGCAGCCAGCTCCTTCTGTCTGAGCTCTTGTATAGGGTTCTAGTAAACTAATTAAGGCCCACGCTGAATGCATGTGGTGACACCTCCATGGAAATTATCTAATTAGAGGTATCACTTATAGTTGGGTGGGACACATCTCTATGGAAACAACCTAATCCAAAGGTTCCAACTCAATCAACACTAATATGTCTGCCCACACAAGACTGCATCAAAAAACATGGAGTTTTGGGGGACATAATTCATCTAAACCAGCACAGCTATTAACTTACAAATTAAAAAAGCAGTTCAAAGTCAAAGCAGCTTAAATATGAGGATAATAAGACCTGAACACATTAGAATAATTCTGTTGATTTTCAAAGTCAAATAGAAAATGTTACAAATACTCATAGGATAAAAAGATGCATTACTTCAAGTCAACAATCTGACATCTGGCATTTCAGTGGAAACAATGGAAGCTAGAAGAGAGTAGAATTGTTCTGATTAAAGAAGACTGTGGAAATATAATTATTATTAATATATTTACATTTTTAAGTGACACAATGAAGTAACTTTAAAATTTTGACAAAGTGAAGACATTTTAAGAAATACAGAAAGTGAAAAAATTTGTCACCAGCAGACCCACACTAAAGTGAATATTTAAAGGAATGCTAAAAGGAATTTTTTTTAAGGCAGAAGGAAAATGTTTTCAGATAGATACATGGAAATACAGGAAGAAATAAAAAGCAACAATAAGGATAAGTGTGCAGGTATATAGAAAATAATTGCTTATATAAAACAACAACATTAATAATAATAATGATAATAAAAATATTATGAGATGGTTAAGGAGGATGTCCAATGAGGTATAATAGTTACAAAATGTTAAGAAAATTGATAAAAGGTATAAGGGATGAAAAGGAAGTAATACAGCTTCTATTGCTTACAAATTGCATTATGTATATGGCAAAAATAAAAAATCCTAGACATTAAATAGTAGACAATAAGTGAATTTGGTATTCTAGATATGTCAAACTACAAAAATAAATTACATTACATGTCCAGCTACTACAAATTAAAAAAGTGTGTTGAAAAAGATGTAACTTACAATGGCATAAGAAATAGAATATTTTGGAATAAATCTAAGGTACAAAACTTTAAACATGAAACATTTAAACTTACTGAGAGAAACTGAAGAAAACATAAATAAACGCAGATTTTGCCCTGTCCAAAGTTTGGAAGACTTAGCATTGTGAATGTGTAAGGTATTTACCAGTTGAGCTAAGCTATGGATTCAAGGAAATCACAATTTAAAAGTCCAGCAGGTTTTGAATTTGTACATACATGCATGTGTATGTGTGTGGATGTTTCCAAGCCCATCAAAATACATATGGAAATAAAAAGGGTCACACTAACAAAGATAATCTTAAGGGAAAACAAACTTGAAAGACATAACATCAGATACTAAGACTTACTAATGCCACAGAAATTAGGAAAGTGTGATATTGGAGCAAATATCAGTTGGTGTGGATCAATGGAAAAGAATCAAGTTCAGGAAAAGATCAATACATATAACCTCACCTGATTTATAATAAAGGTTAAACTGAAATGCTGCAGGAAAAGGGGTTTTCTTCCCTTCCTCCCTCCCTCCTTCCTTCCCTTTCTCTCTTTCTCTCTCTTAATAAACGGGAAGCTAAGTCAATTGAAATTCTAGTGGGAAAAAATGGGCCTTAATCCCCTAATCTATACTTAAAAAATAAAAAAGAAAGAAAGAAAGAAAAGAAAAACCTTGACCACAATTTTATACTCAAGAAGAAAACATAAGAGAAACTCTTCATGACTCGATAGGCAAATAATTCTTAAACATGACACAAAAGGCACTAAACATAAAGAAAAAAATGATAAATCTCTACATTGAATAAACCTAGATTGAAATTAAGAATTTCTGTTTATCTATAGACAACATTAGGATAATGAAGATCAAGCCACACTCTAGAGAAGATATCTAGTATGCATCCTTCAAGGGTGTGTATGCAAAAAATGTAAAAACTGACATCTGACGTCTCAGCAGAAACATAGGATCATAGGAAACCATCAACTCCAAAAAATTAGACAACCCAATGGAAAATAATAAGGAAAAAAACATTTGAAATTAAATACACTTCACAAAAGAGGTTATACAAATGCAGTAGACATACGAAAACATGTGCAACAGCATTGTCATGAAAGGAATGCAAATTAAAACCACAATGAGATTTTACTACACAACCCCCAGAATGGCTTAACAGAAGAAGATTGACCAAGCCAAGTTCTGACAAGGATGTGGACAACTGGAATTTTCATATATTGTTAGTGGGAGTTCCAATTCGTAAAATCACTTTGGAAAATTGTTGTATCTACTAAAGCTAAAAAGACACATAATTTCTTATCTTTCAGTTCCACTCCTAGCTGTATAGTCAATGAAACTGCATACAGGCACAAATGATTAAACAAAAATCATGTACAAGAAGGTACAGAGAAGCATTATTTGTAGTAGTACCAAACTGAAAGTCACACAAAATGATTACCAACAGTCAAGTGGACAAAAATACTCCAGTATAGTTCTACAATGCAGTACTATTCAGCAATGAGAGTGAACAAATCACTGCTACTCACAACAAAATGCACTAATCTCACAAGTAGAATTTTTTTTTTTAATTCAGTTTTATTGAAATATATTCACAAACGATACAGTCATCCATGGTATACAATCAACTGTTCACAGTATGATCATATAGTTATGCGTTCATCACCACAATCTATTTCTGAACATTTTCCTTACATCAGAAAGAATCAGAATAAGAATAAAAAATAAAAGTGAAAAGAGAATACCCAAACCATCCCCCCATCCCACCCTATTTGTCATTTAGTTTTTACTCCCATTTTTCTACTGATTTTTTTTCAATTTTTTAACTTTGTTTATCAAAAAATTAAAAACAAACAGGCAAACAACAACCAAAAAAACCCCACAACATTTCAAACAAAGCAATGGATTAAGGAAAACAAATAACCTAAAATAATTACTTTGCTTCCAATATGTTCCTACCATACCCCAAGAAAATTAATAAACCATGTCCAAACAGAGGAGTAAGAAAAACAAATAATCTAAAAGAACTACATTGCTTCCAACATGTTCCTACCATACCCCAAGAAAATTAACAACCCCTAAACAAGTAGAATTTTGAACAAAGAAAACTATATGTAAAAGAAAACACAGTATTATTCTATTTATATAAAGAGCAAAAACAGGCAAAATTATTGTAGAGATTTGGAAGCCAGGAAAGTGCTAACCTTTGGTTCAAGGGTAACGACTGGGAAAAGGCACTGAGGGAGATTCTAAGGTGCAGGTAATATTCTTGTTTTTCTTCTTTGATCTGGGTGCTGGTTACATGGGTATGTTAATTTGGTGATACTAGGATTTTAGCAATACTTTATATGTTACATTGCAATCATAAGTTCATTAAAAAAAAAAATGCATCCAGTTCTCTGCCTTTAGTCCATGGCAGTATACTTTTCATTCCTGCCAAGTGCATTCAGTATTCAGGGAGGAGAAAATGTGTTTCTTAAGACCAAATAATATCAGACAAATTTAGGAATGAGTTCTCTGTCAGTGAATCCATTTGAGGCAGTAGAGTGCTCTAATTGCTCCTTGGAGCCTTGGGAATCCTAAAGGCTATTGAAAAGGCTGCAATTAACATGGCAGGAGTCCCACTGGCTTTATGCATAGGCACCAGCTAGGAAAGCTCAAAGATAGTACTCAAGCTTTCTTCCAAATGCTAGTTCACCTAGACATTTACAGTAAACAGAGGAAGAAGGGAAGGACCTTATTTTTGCTAAGGAGAGCATCTCTATGGAATCTCAGCACAGGGGCCTTTATATCCTTGAGAGCTGACAATAAATGAGCTTGTCCCAACACACATGCTTTGTCACCCAGAAGTGTGCCCCCAAGAACTTTCATGAGTAGCAGAGTGAGACAGAAAGGAGGCTGCAGACCCCTTCATCATCCACGGAGGAGCCACCACCTTGGTTGGGGACATGGCTGCATTTGAATGGATGCAAAGAAACAAAAATGTGATTAACTACGTTTGGAATTTGTCCTGACACACAGTTAACACTTCTATTCTTGTGAAAAGGGGAGGAGGAGAATGTTTCTTTTTCCAGTTTGGAGAGGGAAACTGGCCAATAATTTAGAAAACCTAGAATATATAGGCTTTTAGCACTGAGGCAGGCAGGCTGAAATTTGGATGTGTTAATCCACAATGGTTGCCACATTGCCTTGTTTCCCATCTGCACAGATAGATCTAGCCTTTCTCTAGTGAAGCAGTGAATTATAATGAGTTCACAGATTAAAAAAAAAAAAAAGGAAAAAAAAAAACAAAACCTGGATTTGATTCCCTACTTAGGCCTGTCTAATCTTGTACAAAACATTTTACTCTCTGAAACTTCATATCTTCACCTGTAACATAGAATGATAATTATACAGGAATGGATTCATCTTATAATGTTTGGAAGCACAAATGCAATAGTAAATATGAAAGCATATTGAAATAGAAAACTTAAATTATTAAAATAATAGTAAATTATAGCACATAAATCTACAGAGTTCTTAGGTTTTACCTATTTAGAGCTCATGGTTCATTCTGCCTTGAATTTTAGATATCTATGTAACTGTTCTGGACTCTGAAGGATAGATTCCAATAAAATTCTAGTATTATTTGAGGATATTGTTTCTTGAATTCCTTGCAACACTTTTCATAGTGTCTAGTACATAATGATGCTCAGTAGGTGTTAGGTGTCATTATGTGCTGCATGGGGGTCTAAATTACATTTTGAAATATATATTTCTATTAGATGGCAGTTACTTGGGCTGTGATATTGAAAAAATGTTATTAAAAATTAAAATTAAACATCTGCTTGGAAAGAAAATTCTAGAAGAAATTAATCCACAGAAAAACATTTTACCCCCATATAGACTTGAATTCATTGAATGAATTGTAAAATTTCTGAACATTTCTGATCATTCAAGTAACTATGCTTTGCCTAATAAATACAAAATATTATTTTCTGAAGAAGGCAATTCATGTTTATAGTTAAATTTTATTTTATACGTAACAATTCTGGGAGTTTTGAAGTTTAGAAAATCCTATTAATATTGTTTTATTGTGGATTAAGATCTTTGTGCAGTGGATCTAGCCTCTTACTACTTTCCTCTGTAGCTCTGTGTAAGTATTGAACATCTCCCTGGAAGATAAGTGCTTACTAGCTACTTACGGGATAAAAATTCCTGAAGCCCAGGGATGGAGAAGATGTTGGAAAAAGTAAAGAATACTTTTCAGACATTCTAATAGCATAAACCTCATTAGTCCAGACCTGAGAATTTGATTCAAAGAAACTAAATGACACCTTATCTTGAGTTACAGTTAAAAGGCTGTCCAAGTCCTAAGAATACCACTCATTTTTTTTTTTTTTTAACTAACAGTCTAGTATATGTTAATATTCTAGATTGTGATTGTTCTGGACATTCAAAATTTGCCCCTCCACATTTACTCTCCATACTTCTCCATCTTGTTCTGTGTTCCTGAAGCTGACCTTTATGGATTGTGTCAACTGGGTTCCCTTGTCTTCTAGCTTGTTGTCCACGAATGGACAATGGGAAGTACTGGCAGGTATTTGGAAACTGGGAGGAGAGTTAAGAAGTAAAGTTGGGAATATTTTTTTTAAGCTCATTTGCTACTAGGTCACAGGCTGGCATTGACCATATCCCCCGACACAAGCCAGAGAAGGCACCCCATCGTATAATTGCAACTGGAACACTCTGGGTTCCAATAGCCCCTACTTTCCTTTCCACTTCAGACCTAGGGGAGGTAGCAGCTTCCAGCTCCTTTTAGCTCTAGAACACTGCACCACATTTGTAATGAATCCTTTCATTAAATTTTCCTCAATTATACCAAATGATCATATCATTTCATTCCTGTTGGGACACTGACCTATCAGTCTGATAGACCAGGCATTATGGGAGATCAAGAATTCAGAAGAAGAGTGAGACATGAGTCTACCCTGGGTACCTTGCAACTCACTACAAAAGGTCAGTGAGCAATGCTGAGACACTGTGCAAGTTGCTCAAATGCATTGGGAGTTCAGAGAAAGGGAAGATCGATAATAACTACAGAAGTCAAGAAAAAATCTTTTGGAACTCAGAATAATAATCTCTTCTCAGTAAAGTCTTCCTTGACCTTCCTGACCAATTACCATATGTTTTAAGGGCACAGTGCATCTATAATTTGTAGCAGCAATTGAGATTTTACATGTGTTTGATTATTTAATTGGCATCCATTCTACCCATTTGGTGATAAGTTCTTTGGAAGCTTATTCTGATTTTTCTTGCAACTGCAACTCTAGCTCCTAGCACTGTGCCTGGCACATAGTAGGCACTTAATAATTTACTTGTTAGTTGACTGCTTAACTCAGTGAATGGATGAACAAATGAAAATGGCAATAGTGAACAATTTAGGCAACAGCTAACGAGGTTGAGGGATTTTTTTGACCATAGAATCCTGAAAGCATGTGCATACTCTACAGAAACATTAAAAATTTCTTTAGAAATCATTCCCCAAAGGCAGAGACATATATCTTTTTGACTAACTTCGTCTTAGGAGTAGACTGATCAATATTCAGTGACTTTTGGTTCTCATCCAAAGCGTAATTACAGAATAATTAAATGATAAGACTTCCAGGTCAAACGTTGAGTCACAAGATTCATTTCAGTTTGGAGTCTTAAGGACAACCACAGACCTTTACTTTAGCCGATGAGGTGTCCTTCTCCAAGGCCAACTCAGATTTGCATACTTGTTGCTCAAAGCATGGGCTCCATTGAGGTTCTGTTATTTATGTTCTAAGCAGGCAACAGTACTCAACTTTTGTGCACAAAAATCACCTGATGGCCTATTAAAGACTAATTACTGGGCCTACTTCCAGAGTTTCTAATTCAGCAGGTCTGAGGTGGGGCCCCAAAATGTTCATTTTTAACAAGCTTCCAGGTGATGCTGGTGCAGTTGGTCTGGGGACCAAGTATGAGACAAACTACAGCAAGGAATGCCTTCCTTTTCAAGAGTCATAAATATATATTTCTGTTCACTTTATTTCACAACTAATAATTTTCCTTTTCTTATGATTTCTATATTTTTCTTTTAATTTCTTGAATATTCAAGTTCAGCAAACATTTATTGAGAGTCTACCTTATAGGTGCTGAACATTCATTGGTAAATGAAACAAACAAACACAAAAGATAAACATGTCTGCCCGCATGGAGCTTGCATGTATTATTTGTATTCAGGGACACCAAAGCCATGCTTTATGCTTAATTTAAGAAGCTTTCCCCAGTTGGATTATTTTAGTTATAGGAACTTTATTCCACCCACCTCTCATTGAAAGAATGTTTCTAACACATTACACCTAAAGAAATGTATTTTTATCCTGAAAAATTTCCAGGCCAGGCTGAAACATATAATGCATATGTTCAATATTTCTTTGAATTATACTCAAACATTTTGTTGCGATTGTTGTTTTTTCCATGCATATTCAACAACCCCAGAACCAATGTTTTCAGCCTAACTACCTCCTTCAAAAGTCTCATATGAAATAACCACCCCAGATGGAAATATTCCTAATGCTTTACTTGAATGCTTAATGTTATTAAGGAAAAGACCTATAAACCAACATGGGGACTATATGGCCAGAAATGCCACAATCAGATTTATTGAAAACTTATTGGTTAAAGCTAGTGAGATAAAGAAAATTATCATGATTTATGTGCTCACACATTTTTGTGCTATTTTTATCTTCATTCATTGACAGAGAAACTTCCGTATTCCTGAAGACATATATGTTTTATATGTTTATATTAAGTCCATTATAAAGTCTAATAAAAGAAATAGTTTTAGGAATGTTGATTATCCAGAGGACTTAGAAAAAGACTTTTTAGATATTTATTTATTAAAGCTTATTTACAGATTCGTATTTCAGTAGTATCACAAATTAGTAACTTGGTCAGAAATACCTATAAATTAGTTATTGAAGAGTGATTGATGGAGAGTATAAGATAAGAAAGGTGGGGATGGGTGACACATTATTAGACTAAAACCAAATTGTGCTCAGAACATGAAGGGTTTTGAATACTTTGCTAAGGAGTTGAACTTATCATTAGAATATTGCAGCCTGATTCCTGTCTCAATTCTGCCATAAAATAGCCTTGTGATCTTGAGCACTTCTCATACATAACCACTCACATTTTCAATTTCCTTACCTATAAAATAGGTTTAATGATAACCCTTCAGAGGACTGCTGTGAGTTAAACCTGGCAAAAGTTCTCAGCTTACAATCCATCACATAGTTAAGTGTGTAAAACATGTTAGCCCTACAGGTATTGCTGAATATTAACTACAGACAGCTAAATCTGTTGGCAGAGTAAGAAAATGGAGAATGCATGAGGCAAGAACAGAAGCACACCGGGTCATTTTGATCACACTGAAATTTTTCAGACCATTGTTTGTTTCTCCCAGTGTGTAATGGACCACTAGTTGAAAAAGATACTCCAAGAAGCATATTTCTGGATCAAATGTATGTATGAAACACATTCTATATCTCCTTTCTGGATGTGCCTATTTGAATGTCAATATCCTTCAGAAGTTCTGCAAAATTTTTCCATACATCTCCTATCCCTTCTAAGAATTGTTAAATGTGGACTTCTTACAGTAACAATTAATGTCCTATAGAACTTTTGTTCTGTAAAACACGTTGGGACATGCTGGTCACATACTTATCATCCCTTAACTGAGTTAAGGTGCTCCTAGAAGGAAAAGAAAGACAAGTTAGAGTCAAAGGTCATTAGAGACAGAATGCAAAGAAATTTTACAAGTGGAAGGACAGTCTTGAGGTGGTAGGCATCACTTTAGCTTTACTTTTCTTTGAACAGTGATGACAGTTTAGAAAACATGTAAAAAACTAAAGAACAAACAATTTTATAAGTAATGAGAAGTGTCTGATATGGTGGGAAATAATACAATCAGCACATTCCACGTGGTTAATTGGTCTTCAGTGTACATATTCCCAGCAAATTGGGCCTGATGCTCTTAATTTAAACACCCATTTTTTTTGCCTAATTATGCTGTGTATTTACATTTCACATTATCTTTGTTAACAAGTGGAAACCCAGCTGGCAGCCTAGCAGGAAGTCCCTTGAAGCCATAATTTTTAATTACCTTCCCTGGAGCTAGAGTGGTTTGAATTGAGAGGTAGTCAGAATAGGTTACAGGACAGATGCTGGAAAAAGACTTAGACCTCCAAGTTATCATATTCTTGATCTATAAGTCCTTGCTCAGTATTTTATAGTATTCAATAGCACAGGCTTTGAACACAGATAGAGCTTGGGTTCAAATGTGAACTTTGTTACTAACTAGCTTTTATGGCTTTCACCAGTTACTTGCTCTTCCTGAGTACTAACTGGAGAAATAATAATGATGCTTGAACCCACAGGGTGTGAGAGAAGAGTAAATGGTGAATCAGATTAGAGCACTTAGCACAGGAAATGATAGGACATGCCCAATAGTGAGTGTCTTTATTTTCTTTATGGAATTATTATTATTATTATTTCTATATGTGTAGTGAGAACTGAATATATTTATTTGTTGCCCAAAATTATACAAGCCTGCAGGAATACACTTAATGTGTTGTATTCATTAATAATGAGGAAATCATTGTTCATTTCTCTTTACTTGAATGCCCATTTGGTGTTTTCTATTCTCAATAAAAATACTAATGCATCAGCATTTTGCTTCATATTTAATCTTAAAAATATTAAATTTCTTTTTGATGTATTAACTGTATTTTTAAAACTATTCACATGATGCTTCAAAGAGTATCGAGAAAAGTGTAAATAGGCAATGTATTATTAAAGAAGCCATTGAATGAAGACCAACACATCAACAAAAGTGCAATCAAATATTTCATGATTTTTGAGAATTGATAGACTTCAGCAATAACATAAAAACACATGAAGATGCTTAGTAAATCAAAGGCATTAAGATTGCAATATATGTATATTTTATGATGGAATTCAAATGAAGTAATTTATAGGCAACCGCCAAATATTTATTTCCTATTTTATGTAAAAGAAGGGTTGGCCTATGCCAGTGAAAATTATTTCATAGATCTGTTTTGACATGTTATAATAATAGCTACAATTTATTCACTCATTTCATGGGCCAGGAATTGTGCTAATGCTTATATATATTGCATCCATTCTATAAGAAGGCTCACAGACTTATAGAATAAATATCATTATCCCCAGTCTGCAGATGAGAAAATTCAAGGAAAATAAAGTGGAAATTGCCTGAATCAAGCACTTATTTCCCTATCCTTCTTGTGGTGACAGAAGACATATCACTAGCCACAGGAGCATTTGAAGTCTTAGGTAGAGCATCCCTTCTCTCTGGCATTTGTCCACGGACTTGTACTGGTCTCCAGCCGGACCCAAGTCATTTCCATGGATTTGTCTGGCTTGAGTTGGTGGGGAACAGTTTCTTTTACCCACCCCCCGATTTCTGTTTACAAATTGTTTGTATGCCTGAAGCTATTCATGGCATGTTTTGACTGCATAGAGGAAGCCTGTCTATACTAAAAATGTAAATTTGACACACTGAGAGAAGGAAATGGACAGTGTGAAGTCTTTGAATTGTCTTTTCTAAATCCAGCATCACCTCTGCTTTTTTTGTGTGTTATCATGTGACCCAATATATTTGTTTCTTTTTAAGCTAAAGTTTGGGTTTCTGCAATTTGCATTTAGAAGAGTCCCTCCTAATTGAACCAAGCAGATTAAGCATATTATCCAAAATCACATGGTGGTTAGTTATAGAGGTAGGAATGAAACCCAGATCAATCTGATGCAAAAGTCCATTCATTCCCTTGACCACAAGAGCTCTATTATAATTTGCCAAATGATAATATTCAGCAGTCAATGTGAGCAAGACGGAAACCTTTTAAGGATTCTTGAATATTTTTCTAATGCCTTAATTAACATAGTAACAAATGGACAAAATGAAGCCCTAATTTCTCAATAATAACTTCTTTTACATTACTTTCTTTTAAACTAAGGTTGATTTTATATCAGATTATTACAAGCAACCTATTTAAGAGGCTTTTCCTGAGCATGTCAACAGTTGTGATGATAAAACAGAGATCACAATCACACACATATTTTTTATTCTGTTGTTAGAGATTATAGTCCTAGATTAAAGATGATCAGAGTACGCATGAATAGGAGCAAAACAGTGGTAAATAGACACACTGCTCTAGTTTCTCTAAGCTATTGAAAAATAATAGCCCAACTCAAATAAGAAGCTACTGATAATAATGCACTAATAAAAAATTAGCCTATAATATTTTGATTTTGTGAGGAACATCTTTTCTAGATCGGAATTCTTAATAAACAGTGAACAATGACATATACATGTAGATGTCTTCCTCATATTTTAACTTTGAATATCATTTATATTACTAAATCTAATATTTCCCATGAACAATGGATCCCAATCCTGACCACCTCTGCAAGGACCCCAAATGGATGCCATTTGATGAGCAAAATCATCAGTTTTTTAGGTTGCCAAAAGCACAAGCAGTCCACAGTGGCTAGAGTTGACTTTATCCCCAAGGGATAGATGTTACAATTCCCCACACTATTTTAGAAGGTCCATGGCTGCCAGAATATTTCATGGGGCCCTCTTAAACATCTTCCAACATGAGCAAATATTTCATTTTAACTGCTGGTCTGGGAAACACAAATGGAGATATTGGGTTGGAAATATATGAGGTGCACTGGAGAGGGAGTGTTTTGATTTTGAATGCAGAGGATTGCAAGAAAATATGTACTCCTCTGAAACTGTTTCCGTATGTTTCCTGATCCATAGCTTTCACTATGCAAGACATGGTGTTATCTTGATTAATGCCTTCGTCGTAAATACATGATGAATGGGAACTTTCTTCCACTCTGGTCCTTTCCCACTGCAACAAGATCAAAGTAAATATACTTCACCCTGCTATGAAAGTATTTTTTTCATGTTGTGTCATGCAAAAAGGTGGGCCACTTTTATCGCAACTCTAATTTTATACTAAAAGTCTAAAAAGGAAGAAAAAATATTTTCTAATCTTAAGGTTCTCTTTCTTATAGAAGAGATAGTGTTTCGGTTTGCTAAAGCTTCCAGAATGCAATATACCAGAAATGGGTTGGCTTTTACAATGTGGATTATTAGTTTACAAATTTACAGTTCTAATGCCATGAAAATGTCCAAATTAAGGCATCAACAGGATAATACCTTCTCTGAAGAAAGGCCACTGGCATATGGGGTTCCTCTGTCAGATAGCAAGGCATATGGCTGGCATCTGCTGGTCCTTCTTTCCTGGGTTTCCTTGCTTTCAACTCCCAGCTTCAGTGGCTCTCTCAGCTCCTCCAGGGGCTTTCCTCTAAGCTTCTCTGGGTGTTTCTCTTTCTGAACTCTTTGGCTTTTTTACTGTCTTTTATCTTCTCATAAACGGCTCCAGTAAAGGATTAAGACCAGCCTTGAATTGGGTGGGTCACATTTCAGTTGTAAGAACCTAACCAAAAGGTCCCACCCATAATAGGTCTGCACCCACAGGGGTGGATTAAAAGATCATGGCCTTATCTGGGGTACAAAACAGCTTCAAACCAGCACAGAGAGTATTAGTTTTCTTCCCCACTGAATATGTGCAGATTTCAAAAGTACCAACACTCTCTTTCTTTTTATTATTCATTCATGCCAAATATTGGTAAACAAAAGTAAAGTGGCAGGTATCAGCTGTATCAAGCAAAATTTTAACTAAATTTCTGTTCTTTTGGATTATTTGAAAAGTTTTTGTTTAATTATGATAAAAATTTCCTGTATTTTTCCATTAAAATCAGTCTGTTGGTGAACATCCTGTGTTTACCTGCAGGTAAATTCTTAGCTGTGAAGCTACTGGGTCAATATATATATTCCTCTTGAACTGATGCTTGAAAAGTTATGCCTAATTATATGACTACTTGCATACTTTTAAAATCTTGACCTTTTCAAAAGTACATGTTTGTGTAAATATTTTCATTTGTTATTAATTGTGAGTAATGGTTGCTCATTGTGCCAGTTTGAATGTATTATGTCCCCCAAAATGCCATTATCTTTGATGTAATCTTGTGTGGGCAGATGTATCAGTGTTGATTGGATTGTAATTCTTTGAGTGTTTCCATGCAGATGCGCCCCACCCAGCTGTGGGTGATGACTCTGGGTAATTTCCACGGAGATGTGGGCCCACCCGTTCAAGGTGGGTCTAAATTAAATCACTGAAGCCATATAAATGAGCTGACAAACCGAAGGAACTCAGCACAGCTGAGAGTGGCATTTTAAAGAGGAGCTACAGCCAAAAGGGACACTTTGAAGAACGCACTGAACTGAGAGATGAGCTTCAGCTTACAGAGACATTTTGGAGATGGCCTTTGAAAGCAGACTTTTGCTCTGGAGAAGCTAAGAGAGGACAAACACCCCAAAAGCAACTAAAAGTGACATTTTTGAGGAGCTGAAGCCTAGGGAGGAACATCCTGAGAGAAAGCCGTTTTGAAATCAGAACTTGGAGCAGATGCCGGCCATGTGCCTTCCCAGCTAACAGAGGTTTTCAGGACGCCATTGGCCATTCTCCAGTGAAGGTACCCGATTGTTGATGTGTTACTTTGGACACTTTATGGCCTTAAGACTGTAACTGTGTAACCAAATAAACCCCCTTTTATAAAAACCAATCCATTTCTGGTATTTTGCATTTGGGCAGCATTAGCAAACTAGAACACTCATCTTTTCATTTGCTTTTGGAAATTTAGGTTTATTTTCTTTACTTGTAGTTCTTTTATACTAAATTTGTCTACATGCAAATTTTCTTGAATTTTTTCATTTTTATTGATTTAAAACTATTTTTGTTCAGAAAATTATACCCTCTTGCTTCATATGCAACCTGGTTTTTAACTTATAAAACTGAGTTTTATAAACCCACAAAACTTTAAATATTAATATAATTTATTTTTTCAGCTATAGTCCTTCAGGCCTTCAGGGAATTGTTCTTGCTCAGAAAAGCTTATCGTAACCAATGATTATTAAAGAAAAAATTATTCTTTTATGCTGATAGCTTCATTTTTACATGTAGATTTTTTGATTCATAGAAAATTGATTTCTGCATAAGAAAGCACAGTAGGTAGCCAAATTTTTTTAATAGTCTGTTTTCCCAATACCATTTATTTTATTCTCTAGAGAATGGAGGGGTTAAATTGAAGCACAGTTCTTAAGCAACTTGAATTTTAGTTACCTTATCAATAAATTTAGAATGATTCCATTTCACTGGGTAACCCTAAGTATCTTAACAAAATAATTGATGTAAAAACAAGAATGACCACATAATAATCATTCTTAAATATTTGTTAAATCTGCATCTGCTATTTCAACTTGTCAACCTTTGTGTTATGTGTGCAGATTCAGTTTCTAAGATAGCCATTTATTTCAGTAAATGCTATAATCCAGTATCTTGGAATCAGGCAACAGGTCTCAATTTTATCTAATTAACCACGATTAACCAGAAATAGACAGTTAAGAATTTTACAGAACTTGGTGTGTATGCTTGTTTATTTAGTTTCCAAAATGTTGAATTACAGCATATTTAGGGGCACTTATGATCCATACATGCATGTAATTCTGAATGCCAAAAAAGAAACATATTCTTCACATTTCCTAGAGGAGTCTGGGAGAAGAGTTCTACAGAACCAAACAGGCAGATAACCAATGGGAACATAAGTTGCCAGTAATGGGTTTTGTGCCAGTGCACAGTATTGAAAAGTATAAATAAAAATGATGGAAATAGAAAGGAAAGAGAAGGTCTATTTCCATAGGGACATATGAAGTATTTTGATAGTATTTTTGCAATAGTTATATAACTTTTGTCAAAATCCATTTTTTTAAAATGGAATATCTGAGTTGAATTTTGTTCAAAATATGAAGGGTATGTTACTTAGTCATTTTTGATAGAGAATATGTATTAAATGCTCAAAACCTCTAATTTTAAATATAAAACCAAAATTTCAGGGTAATAAGCAAAACTGGATATGGGGCCTAAGAAACATTGTTTTTGTCTGACAACATGCAACTGGAATATGAGATTCAGGCATAATTTTTCCAAAACCCTATTTTTATGTTCAATGTAATATGTCTTCTCTCAAATTCTGCTATCCTAAGAGACCTGTTCTCTGAAGGTAAATTCTTTTTATTTAATATAAAAATAATAAGGTTATCTTTATTTGGGCATATCAGGGTCCATTCTAAGAGTTTTATGTATGTTCTTATTTGATTCTTATCACAACCCTACAATAAACATATTATTAATTTAAATTTATGATGAAAATGAAGAAAGTGAGGCTGAGGAAGCTTAAATAATTTGCCATGCTCACACAGTTTATGTCACTGAGCCAAAGATTATAAGTGCATATTTTTCTTTAAATCATTATGCTACATTCCTGTGTGCCTACCTCTTATAAAAGAATGCCATTGAGCTGTTCAAATGGTAGTATCATGGTCAAAGTCTTGGCCAAAATTAGATTTCAATTGATTGAAGTATTCAGCGATTGACTTTTATCTTATTTAGGATCCAAGAGATTGATGATAAACAAGGAAAGGAGAACATAAGTTTAGGGCTATAGAATTCCTGAGGAACACAACTCCGGTTAGTAAGCTAATAATATAATTCACTCAATGAATATTTATTGAGCTCCTCTCCTGTTTCAGGCACTGTACTGAGGGCTGAAGATAGACATAGTCCAGAGTTTATAGCTTCAAGAGAAAATAGACAAACTGAAATGCTTATTACAAAATTGCCAATTCTATGATTGCATAGGGTGATATGAAAACCTAAGTCCTTTGGAGAAAGGATTGCTATGGAGTAGGAAGTGAACCTCCATAGAAACAAGACATAGACTAGAAGGAAGCAAGGTAAGAAAGATGAATTTAGAAAGGTAAATGTTCTAGTTTGCTAATGCTGCCAGAATGCAAAACACCAGAGATGGATTGGCTATTATAAGAGGGTGTTTATTTGGTTACACAGCTACAGTCTTAGGCCATAAAGTGTCCAAGGTAACACATCAGCAATCAGGTACCTTCACTGGAAGATGGCCAACGGTGTCCGGAAAACCTCTGTTAGCTGGGAAGGCACATGGCTGGTGTCTGCTCCAAAGTTCTGGTTTCAAAATGGCTTTCTCCCAGGATGTTCCTCACTAGGCTGCAGTTCTTCAAAAATGTCACTCTTAGTTGCACTTGGGGTATTTGTCCTCTCTCAGCTTCTCCAGAGCAAGAGTCTGCTTTCAACGGCTGTCTTCAAAATGTCTCTCATCTGCAGCTCCTGTGCTTTCTTCAAGTATCTCTCTTGCTGTAGCTCCTCTTCAAAACGTCACTCACAGCTGCACTGAGTTCCCTCTGTTAGTCAGCTCATTTATATGGCTCCGCTGATCAAGGCCCACCCTGAATGGTGGGGCCACGCCTCCATGGAAATATCTCATCAGTTATCACCTACAGTTGGGTGGGTCACATCTCCATGGAAACATCCAATCAAAAGGTCACATCCTAATGAAAAAGACCAATCAATCTGCCCCACAAGATTACATCAAAGATAATGGTGTTTTGGGGGACATAATACATTCAAACCAGCACAGTAAATAAGGAGAAATATGAGTAGAAGTTTCTGGCCATATCCATTTCTAAGAAGGTTTTGGATTTTCATAGAGGAAATTATTCATGTATGTTCTCAGTTATGGGGATTTGATGCCTTCTTACTAATGCCAGAGGGGATACTTTTATTTGTTTAGAATAATGTATAAGAATCCCTAGGCCTTAGCCAAGTACTATGCTTATGTTTTAGGCTTCTGTTTTGAAGTCTTGACTTTTCTGAAGCTATTGATCTTTGATCATAGGCCTTTAGAGAAAGTATCTCCTTTGGCTTCCATGATGCTTCTATCGGTAATTTGCAGCCATGATAATGTTGTGTAACAATCAGCCACAGAATCTTATTAACATAATATAATAAACATCTTTTTTTTGTTCATGAATCTAGAGGTTGGCTGGCTGGTTCTGCTGGTGGGAGCCAGGCTCTGGGGTCTCAGCCTCACTCATGCCCCTACACACTGCTGCAGGTGGGCAGGTGGGCAGGTGGACGATGTGTCTTGGCTGGGCTCTCTCACATATTTTTGAGTGACACAACTGCTCCATTTGTCTTATCCTCCAGCAGGCTAGGCTGAAGAGCAAGAGAGGAAGTGGAAACACACACACAAGTGCTTTCACAAGCTTCTGCTTGTATAAAATTTGCTGTATGCCATTGGCCAAAACAAATCATATGGCCATCCCAGTTCATGGTGGAATGATCTATCAAAAGGAATAGACACAGAGAGACAGGAAAATACTGGGGCCTTTAGTTCATTAACTCAACTAATTTGCTTTAATGGTTTAGTCTTATTTTCCTTCTTTTCTGTTTTGAAAATTCCTCTCAGTTTTTAGTTCTCAAATATAAGTGCCTCCCGATATCATCTTTCAATCCTCCTCTGCATTTTTCTCTGCACGCCCATTTGGCTGACTTGCTGTCATCACATGTTTTCAACTCTGACCTAAACCTTTAAGGCCAAATC
The DNA here is from genome assembly GCF_015220235.1 of Choloepus didactylus. Lineage (NCBI taxonomy): Eukaryota > Metazoa > Chordata > Mammalia > Pilosa > Megalonychidae > Choloepus > Choloepus didactylus. The sequence continues at coordinate 23,981,761 of NC_051310.1, forward strand.
AGACTGTTTACTTATACTCTCTTCTTTTCAGAAATATCGGTTTTTTTGTTCTCATACATCAAACATAAAGCCCAGAATGTCCAAAATTTAATTTACTGTCTATCCTCTGCTCTTTCTACATTGACTCCTCTCTATAACTGACCATTCACTGCCAGTAATATCATTATTACTTACTTAGCATAGAACTTTTGGGTGCAGTAAATGTTTTTTGATACAGTAAATGTTCTTTAAAATATGATTTTAGGTTTATCTCTTTTCCACCATTCTTCATATATCAAACAAGTTCATACTTTTAACACCTCAACTGCTTCTTCTTAAATGATCTATGGCATATAGTTTCACTAGAATATTTTAGCTCAAATATCACTTTCACTTTAACATATCCCTTCCAAAGTAACAACAGCCACAACAGTGGCTCCCATTACTCACTTAACCTTTTTGGCTACTTTCCTGCTTGGTCACACCCTACCTTTTTAACCTTATTTATTAATGCACTTCTTTTAGAATTAGAGGTTCAAGAGGACAGGATTTTGTCTCTATTACATTGCAAGTGATTAGCACAGTATCTTGCCAAACAAGGTATAGGGATTGATACATTTTTCGAACAAAACTGGAATCACACATTCTCTTTTTACCAAACTGCAGTGAAATATTTTCTCTTATTCCTGTCTTTAGTGCTTGTCTGTGTTTCTACATCAGCCTAGGCTGCCACCCTCTTCCAACTGTAAAATACTGTCTGTCCCTCAAGGGGCTGCAACACAGAAAAGAGATCCTTTTCTCAGAGTGCTCATCATTGGTGGGTAGAAAGCCATGTAAACAAGTGATTATAATATAACATATTAGGTATATATAGATATATTATATATATAATATAACTCATTAGAAACTATGGGAATATAGAAAGTACCACCTAATCCAGCATGGAAAAGACAAGCGAGTTTTCGTGAAGGACTGTTTTCAAATGGTGCACTTCTATAGGCAAAACATTTGTGAAAAGATTGAAATAGTAGTAAGACTTTCTAGTAATATGGCAAAAATGTGAAAGATTTTTTTCCTTTTTGACAAATGCTAAATCTTGGTATCTTTCAAATCCTGATGATGCAAAGTGCAGGTTCAAAGTGAATAAAAATTGATAAGGCCATTTGGAGTGCCTATAAAATTAAAGCTCTTCTTTATGAAATTATTTTCAAAACCACTGTCTCTAAAAGATTAATTGTAAATAAATGAATATATTTTTACCTAAGAACAGCCCAGTAGATAAAATAGATTTTTTCTATCTTGGAAGAAATAGAATAATATGCACTACATTTATTTGCAGCATGTAAAAATATGGTGAAAAGGAATTGGGATTTAACATAAAGTACAGGCCTGGGAATAAGAAAACTGAAGCAGAATTTATGGAACAAGTATAGATTTATTTGAAAGGCTAGATTAATTTTCACATGCTTATACATGAAATGTTATTGCCTAACTATTCCATTATGTGTTAATAATAAAATAACCCATATGTGCAAAATGGATGTGTCACACCAAGAGAAAATGTTTAAAATGCCAAGTAAATACCACAACAAATGTATGAAAAATTCTTTACTGACTGTTTCACTTTGCAAATTCTTTTGAAGTTTTTTTTTTTTTTTTTTTTTTCTTTTCTTTCCCTTTTTCATTCTTCTGGAGGACAGAAAGCAGGGGTCTGGTTCTTTTAAGGAGGAATTCCTTTTCTTGTACAATGTTATGTTTATTCTGTTTATATTTAAACAGAAACTTAAGACACTACACTTGGCAATTTTTAGAATTAGTATTTAAGAGCATGTGTCATTAGGATGTAGGGTTATAAGGCTGATTCTCACAGCAGTATGGCTTTGAGAAAAGCTTAAGAGATGGTGCCAAGTCCTTTCTTTCTTACAGTTTAAACTTTTCCTTTTTTAGTTTTCATTGTTTAGGATAAAGATTTGGAAGGTTGAATATGAATTCCCCTCTTTGATTCAGTGTTTTTATTTTTGGCAAATATTCATCTATCAAATCTTCCCCCATTTGTGTCTCAGAAAGAATTCAATTTGCATTAATTCAGTAATATATCCAATAGCAATGTGCATTACCTTTGGACCCAGTCTTTCAGCATGAAAATCCTCCTTTGCTTCTGTAAAGCCAATGGTTTTTCTAAGCACTATTGAAGATTTTTGTTACTTGAATGCTCATTTGGTACACTTAAATTATCAGCTAACTCAACTTTTCTTAATATTAGGCATTTCCCACATCTACTTCTCCCTCTTTTTGAAGATGACAAAGATCTGAGTTTGATTATTCTGATGTAGCAGTCTCACTTATTTTTCCTGATGTCCTGAATACATTTCCATTTTAATGCTCAACTAGAACGGTTCTGTTCAAGTTGAATCCTTAGCAATAAACAGTTTGTTTTATAGCCAGTTTCTGCAAGGATAATCACTGACATTTTCTCTACTTGTGGCCTACTGAGCAGATAGCTTGCTTTGTAATAGGGTTGTTTTTGATGCGGTACTGTAAGTACACCTGTGGGACCACAACTTTATCCAGAGGTCTTGACTGCACCTGTTCACATGCTTTTTCAGTGCCTTCATCTTCCTTCGTTAGGGTGATGTGATGGTCGAGAACATAGGCTTTGGACTGCAGCAAACTTTAGTTCAAACATTAGCTTTGCCACTTTTTAGCTGGATGATTATATAATTTTTTCTTAGAAGTGGAAAACATTTATGGAGAATTCTACTTTCAGCAATTCTGGATTAAGTAATTAAGATTAAACTTCTACTGGGAACCATTAGAATATTTAAAAATATAAAAGCAGGTGCTTGAAGACATCAAAGAGAATCAAACTAGTGTGATGCATGCGGCCACGATCCAGGAAGTTTCTATACAACTAGGTAAACCCAAGAATTTCCCTCTGCATTTTTTTCCTGGCATTATTTGCTGATTTGGGAAGAGTTGCCTTAGAAGTGGAAAATTGCCTCAGAAGTGGAAAAGCTGAGCAGCTATGGTGGAATGTTCACATGGCTTGGCAGAGAGAAATTAGTTTCCAGGGCCTAATGAGGGTGAAAAGAGCCTAAGAAACCCCCCACACTTTGGGTTGAGATCTTCAAAGGCTACAGCATTGGAAGAAGAGGTAGAACTTCACTTGTAAGCACTGAAGTTGAATTAAGGTGATCCCAGAATGCTATTTCCCCCAGTCTTACACCTGTCAGAAGCAAAATTAAACAATCTCAGGAGGACTATAACAACATCCAGAACATTGAATTACCACTAAAATTTTTCAAACAGCATGTCCGATAGTTAATAATAATAATAAATTAACCAGGTCCCCCAGTTGTGCTGCTGTGTGGGGCTGCACTTGAAGGAGAGGGATGTCCTGCCCTGAACTGATTGCTATTGAGGGAGGAGGTCAAAGGGGGAGGACAAAGAGGTATATGATTGGGGACAGATCAGAATTGACAGGAGAGTTTTAAAAGTGGTCCTGTGGCGTGCTTCAGACAGAAGTGAAGCCTCCAGAGTTAGAGAGCAGTTGCAGGATTGCAACTGGTGACTGATGTTCTGGAAGCAAATAACAGAAGAGGTAGTGAACACGAGTGCCAGACTTGGAGAGGTCCTTTCTGAGCACGCTGTCGGTGGGCATGGTCTGGGGTCCAGGTGCCCTGATCATTCCTGGCACCAAAGGCTGAGCAATAGTTAATTGGCACCCTACCCTGTCCTCAGCACTCTGAGCTGCACCCCTCTCAGAAGGCAAAGAGGAAAAAAGACCTCTGCTTGCCCACTTGCCTGAAGGAAATGTGCTGTCTTGATAAATATAGCCATGAACTGAGAACTTATTACCATATTACAGAGTCCAAAGTAGTCATGCATTGGGCATGTCCCATGCCTACATGGGGAAACTGCAGCAACAAATGTGCAAGGGAGAGTATAACATATTCAAGTACATACCCGGGTTTGAGAGTGACTTTATTCAGATCAGCAAAGAGAAATGATTGATGTGTACAATGTGTCCAAATGGTGACTTGAAGTCCTGCTGCTGGCTGAATGAGCTGCCTGCTGTGAAGTATATGCCAGATATGGCCATGCCACCCAAGGAAGAGGCTGCAAGCCAACAAAGACCTCAGAGCTATGCAGGTCACTTCCCTTAAGTTTCTAAAGATATCCATTCATGATCTTAAAACAAGCAGCTCCACCTGACGCTTGCCTCTGGCCACTCATTTTATCTTCAACTGTGTCCCCATTTGGATGCAAGAGATCTCTTCATTTATTGGGAAAAAAGTTGTTTACCTCCTGAGACCACCAGTGGAGGGTTACAGGCGATCCCTGCTTGGGATACAATTTACCGTGTTTGACATAGAGAACAAGAAGGGCCCAGTGGCCATGGAGCTCCATAGCAATCAAGATCAGGTGAAGATCAAGAGCCTTCACATGGTTCCTGAGGTGTTTGGGGCCACTTCTTGTTGTGCTGACAGGGAAGGAATCCAGTATGCCTTCCACACATACTGTGTCGATGGAAGCACGCTCTCTTGCAATCTCAAAATCTAGAGTGCCTGAGAAAGTGGCAGCAGCAGTAATGGGAAACTTCTAGATTATAAATACATCCACAATGACTCTAAATAAAGGAGTTATCAAGGAGAATTTAAAATAATGTTTAGGGCTACAAAAGAAAAAAAATGAGCATTTTTACTGAAAACTAAAAACTATGGAAAAGAAATAAGTGGGAATATTGTGATTGAAAGATAAAATGATAAAAATTAAGAACCTAATGTAGGATTGCCAGATGAAATATAGGATGGGTTGAATTGTATACCCTAGTTTGCACATATCTTTGTCTTGCCATTCTGGTGAATATGGACCCATTATAAACAGAATCTCTTGAAGACATTACTTCAGTTAAGGTGTGGTCCACTTGAATTGGGTTAGGCTTTAACTCAGATTACTGGAGTCCTTTACAAGTACAACAAATTCAGAGAGGAGGAAAGCCATGGAACATCCAGAAGGTGGAAGTTAGCAGAACCTAGAAGAGAAAGAAGACCCTGCCATGTGCATTCCATGGAATGGAAAAGCCAAGAAATCCCAAAATTGCTGGCCAGCCAGAAGATACCAGCCCCAGGAGAAAGTCAGTCTTCTAGCCTCTGAAACCATGAGCCAACAATTTCCTGTTGTTAAGGCAACCCATTGTATTTTATTTCTTTTAGCAGAAGAAAACTAAGACAGACACCTACTTAAGTTTTATTTTCAGAAAAACAACTTTTCTTTTTGTATATGTATGACCGATGTATTATTTGGGTCATGCTTATGTAAAAAAAAAAAAATTACCATGCAATGTTTGGACATGTTTACACTGAAAAGTATTCATTGTTTATCTCAAATTCAATTTTAACTGGCCATCCTTTTATTTGTATTTGCTAAACCCGGCAACCCTAATATAGAATATGTTTTAAAGCTGATTTAGCACAGATACAGAGAGAAGTAGAAAATATTGCAGAATGAAACACGGCAACTTTAAAGGAATGGACATATAGAAGAAGTATGCACAAGAGACACAATGTATGAGAAGATTCAACTTATGCATAACATGTTCAGAATTGGAGGAAGGAAAGAATAGGGCAGAAGCAATATTTGAAGTGATAAGGGCTGATAACTTTCCAAAACCGAGGAAAGACATTAACCTTCAGAATCAAGGCTACCCACAAAATATAAGTGGGATAAATAAAAAAACAACACTTGGAAAATCTTGCAAAATTGCTAAAATCCATCACAAATGAAAAACCTTAAAAGCTTCCAGAAAAAATGACAGAATGCACTCAAAGGTATATTTAGTCTGTCAGTTAGTGTCCAAACAAAAGTAATGTAAAGTAGAAAAAAAATGGAATGACATTTTAAAAAGTACTGAAAAGAAATAGCAATTTAGTATTCTATACCTATCTGTGATGGTTAAGTTCATGTGTCAACTTGCCTAGGCTATGGTGCCCAGTTGTTTGGTTAAGCAAGCAATGGCCTGATTGTTACTGTGAGGGTATTTCATGGATTTAAATCATCGGTAAGTTGATTGCATCTATGGCTCACTGCATCTACAATCAACTAAGGAGATTGCCTTCAACAAGGAGAGACATCTCATCCAATCTGTTGAAAGCCTGAAAGAGAGAACTGATGATTTTGACAGTCAAAAGGAAAGTTTTCCATCTCCACTTCAGCCAGCCAACTTTTCCTGAGGAATTCATCAAAAAACTTTATTGGAGTTCCCAGCTTGCAGCCTGCTCTACAGAATTTGGACTTACAACTTCCCACAGTCACATGAACCCATTCCTATAATAAATCTCATAATATTTACATTATATATGCATATATGTAAACATGAATGTATGTATATGTGTATGTATATTCTGTCAGTTGTGTTTCCCTGGAGAAGTCGGACTAATACAACATCATAAATATAATTTGATAGTAAATATAAATTAAAAACATTTCATAGAGGCAACAGCAAGGAAAATTAGTTGATAGTAGGCCCACTCTAAAGGAAATAGTAAGGTGTTTCTTTCGACAGAATGAAGATGATCCCACATAGAAGATTAAGCAATAGGAAACAATGAATAGCAATAAAACAGGGAAATACATTAAAATCTTAATGAATATTGATATATAATATAATAATAATAATGTCTTAGAGCATTTACAAAACACATAGAATTAAAATACAAAAGAAAATAGAACATGGAGCTAAGAGTTCTCAATACATTTGTTGTTTGGAAAGAGGGTAAAAGTGGCAAGTTATATTTATTTTTGATGAAACAAGAATGCATTGCTGTCTCCACAGTAATAAGGTAGTAGCACAAGAGTATAAAGTGACCAACCTACCATAGATGGGAAGTGGAATAATTTTTTTTAAAAGCTACACAATTAATTCAAAAGATAACAAAAAAAGGAAACAAAACTCGCATAAAATAAGTGTGGCATAGAAAGCAAGTAGTTATAAACTATGTATATAGATAATTTATTTTTACCTTAAAATGTTTCAAATTTTGTCAGACCAAAGAAGCCAAACCAGTTAACAAACAAATAAAAAGTTCATTAATATATTATTTATGAAACATATTTAAAATATAAGATTACAGAATGATTAAAAATAAAAGAATGGAATAAAGTATATCATGCATACACTAACAAAAGATTGGTATTGCTATGTTAATGTCAAAGTAGAGTTTATAGTATCTCGAATAAATAGCATTACTGGAGTTAGTAAAGGACACTTCATAAGCATAAAAATTTAATCCATCCAGAATACTTGCCAATTTTAAATTTCTATTGGGCATCATGAGAGCATTATAACAGGTAAAACAGAAAATGACAAAACAGAAAAATAAACAAAACCACAAATGTGTAATCATTGTGGAAGATCTTTCAATTATTGATAGAATTAGCAGACAGAAATCATTGAATACTTCAATAGGGTAAGCAGAACTGATTAGCATATAGCTATATATGTGTGTGCATGCATATATATATATATGCAAAGACACACACACACATATATACATGCATAAGTACAAATAGGTAAATTATTTTCTAATAGTAATACACTTACAAAAATTGACTATATGCTAATATCTGAAGGATGTTTTATTAAATTTTCAAGGGTTGAAGTCATACAGAATGCATTCTTTGATTACTGTGTTAAGATAAAACAAAAACAAAAAGATGACTGAAAAATCCTCATATTTTTGGAAATTAAGAGAAACATTTGTGTGGTGATTTGAAGCTGCATGTACTCCAGAAAAAACATGTTCTTAAATTTAATCCATTCCTATGAGTATGAACCCATTGTAAGTAGGACCTTTTGGGGAGGGTACTTCAGTTAAGAAGCTGTGGACCATCTCAATCAGGATGAGTCTTAATCCTATAACTACAGTACTTTATAAGTGGAGTGAAATTCAGACAGAGAGACAGAGAGAGAAAGTCACAGGAAGCAAGAGGCTAGACATCAGTGGAACCTGGAAAAGAAGGGAGAGACCAGGAGATAACACTAGGAGTCGTGCTAGGTGACAGAGGAGTCAAGGATCACTGGCAGCCAGCCCCAGAATGCCACAGTCTTTGGGGAGAGAGCATTGCCTTGATGATGCCTTGATTTGGAATTTCTTTTAGCCTCAAAATGGTAAGCTAATAAATTCCCATTGTTTAAGCCAACACATTGTGTGGTATTTACTTGAGCAGCCTAGGAAGCTAAAATACGTCTGTATTATACCCAGTTCAATTAGAAATCACAATGGAAATTAGAAAATATTTGTACCTATATGACAATGAAGTACCAAAACATGTGTAAGATAGCCAATTCTTTATAAACTTAATTTCATAAAATTGCAAAAAGTTAAAGGCTGAAAGTCATTGAAAAAGTTATCTTAAAGAAGTATATAAAGAATACTAATTTAACTCAGAATGCAGATACTGCCATACCCAATTACTATCAATTTTCAGTTGTATAGCTAAAGCATCCTTAAGCAATAACCAGTAGTTGATGGTTCAAACTGGTTTGACAAAGCTCTATTGGTACCAGTGAGTGGGTGAGCTGTAAAATGGGTTCCAAGATCTCTCTCCCTGGTGTACATGCCCATATAATCCCCAAATTTTGAGTGTGGTTAGGATTTGTGTTTACGATGGGATAACGCTCCCTTGATTAGTGTCTGTTATTGGACAAAGGTGAAGGTAACTTTCATCTGTTAATTAAGGCCCCTAACAAGCTGATTTTGTGTTAATCAAAAAGAGATAGACTGAGTGGGCCTCATCTAATCAAGTGAATCCCTTTAAAGACGGTCTAGGAATTCCCTGAAGAGAGATTCAAAGTACAAGCAGTGACTTTCTTTTTGGCCTTGGAGAAGTAAGCTGCCACACCACGAGATGTCTGAGAGAGGTTCTATGAGAGAACCGTATGGCAAGAAACTGTGAGCAACCTCTAGAAATTGAGAGTAGCCACCAGTTGAGAGCCAGCAACAGAGTGGTGGACTCAGTCCTAAAGCCACAATGAACTGAATTCTGGCAAAAAAAAAAAAAAAAAACTATGTCAACTTAGGTTAGAACCTCAAGGATGTTCTAAGAAGGAATGCATCCTGTTTGACACCTTGATTTCAAACTGGTGAGATGCAAAGCAGAAAACCCTGCCTGGATTCCGGCTTACATAAACTGTGAGAGAATAAATGGGTATTGTTTTAAGCTGCTAAGCTCGTGGTAACTTGTTACATCAGGTAGAAAACTATTGGCATGTCCTCCCCGGTGGCTTGCTGGTACTCCCAACAGGTGGAAAAGTAAAGACAGAAGTGAAAGTCATTCATTTGTTTGGTCAATGACTTCCAATTACTCATCCTCTTTCCTTTTACTTCCTTCTATTCCCCTTTCCTTCATCTTTATTCGTTCCATCATTCTCCTCCAAACTTAAACAGGTATATTAAAAGTAGTTTTCCCTCACTGAATTAATTGCTGGCTCCCACCTCACACTGAGGGCAGATGGTGAAAAATTGTAACTAACACTTCTTCTGTTTACGTGTTTCCTAAATAAATCTGGTTTCAGCAACTTGTCCTTTTGTCACTAGTTTCTAATTTCTAGACATTAATTGCTGATAGAAGATAGTGACAGATTTTTTTTTTTTGTTTAGCGTCTTGTTTAGTTATGTCCTGATTGACTGAATTTTTACTACATAAGATGAATAAGGTGTTTGACTTTCCTTTCAGCACAAAGGATATAAAAATGATTTATTGGCCCCTGCTTTGGACAAGGCATTGTGTTAGGCACCAAAAAAGAGGTGGGCTACAAGCACCAAAATACATTTAACCAGAGAAGGCCGTCTCCCAAGTGACCTTAGAGAGGATCAACACTGCTATTAACTGGACTGGGAAGTCTTGCCTCAGGAGATGAGAGCCACCTGAACTTGGTTCCTAGGTTCAGCATTGGTGTTCCAAACCCTGTAAAATTTTATTAGATTTTTCTGGACTCTGAAAATAAAGGAAAGTAATTGAACACAACTTAACAGTTTGAAAAGAATACAAACCCCTTGAGAGATTAAAGGTATTGGCTCTGATATTGAATCATCCTGAAAAACTTGATGGCATCCACACTAAATATCGGTGGCTAGCTCCTTTGTTTAATATCACCTCTGTGGGAAAGCTCACTCTGGAGAAGTGATCCTTTTCTTGCAGTCTCATTCATTGGTCTTCGTTTGGTATTTTTCTTCAGTCTGTTTTCCTCAGGCTATTTTGTAATCTTGGCTAGAAATATTTCTGTCATGAGGATAATCTGTACATCATTTTGGAAGGGGAATTAAATTAACATATGTTGATAGCCAACTAAGAACTGAACAATGTTTTAAATATTTTACTTACATCATAGTAATCATTTTTACTTAATACCTTTGTTATTGTTATTGTCATTGCAAAAATTATTTGAGCATTTACTATGTATTTTATACACAACTTCTTAATTCTCACAATAATTATGCAAACAACAAAACTGAAACTCACAGAGATTAGGTATCCTGCCCAAGGCACACAGCCAATAAGAGTGTCTGTTTTCAAGCCAAGTCAGTGACACCAAGTAGCCATTTTATTTCTTATTTTCTGTGTGTGTGTGTGTGTGTGTGTGTGTGTGTGTGTGTGTGTGTGTTTGTGTATACCAGAATTCCAGAGTTTGACTCTTCAACACTTAGCAGTAGTGTGATCTTGGCACATTACCCTAAGATTTCTGATTCAGATTCTTGATGTGTAAAGCAGGGTTAACAATAATATGTACCTCATGGAGTTGTTGTGAAGATCAATATATGAAAAACACATAAAAAGGAGCCTGGCACCAGGTAAGTGCTATATAAGAAATGCTATTATTATTTTTCAACCAGACCATCAGACCTGAAGTAAGATCTAATAAACAAACAGAGATTCTATCTTAGGTTCTTCTTTGATATTAGGTTCTTCTTTGGGTATTTTGCCCTAAGTCTTAAAAGACCTTGGTATTTAAAGGGTCTCACCAGCACTTTACTAAATTGAAGACCCTCCAATGCTTTGTTAAAATTTATTATATTTAACTTTAGCAACACGAGAAGATGAAAGGGTCTAAGTATGGAGGTGATTGAAACTTTAAAAAAAATAATAATCCAATACCAGGATCCATTGCCTTTCAGTTTCAGTGAGGAATTGTTTAATGTGCCTATTATTCTCTGAAAGCAGCCAACTGTCTATGAATTCCCCAGACTCTTACTCAATGACCACTTGCTAACAAGAGATATTTCTGGAGGCAATTATATATTTCTACAGATACGCTATTTCCTAGGGCAAAATGTTTTCTGGAAGTCCCCAAGGACATAGGACAAAATTGAAATACAATAAACATTATAGGTTTTAAAAATACTATATTTGCTTTAACATTTTCATGGAGGGAGACTTGGTAATCTCTACTTTAGGTCTTTTATCTTCTGTTCCTGGAGATGAGGATGACTCACTGTGACAGACAGATAATTTAGAGCAATCTGAGTCTCTGAAATCTTTCACACATCTTCTATTGGCTTCCAAAAAGAAGCTTTGCCTATTAACATGTCTGGCAGAGTTCTGACTTAAGCACTCAGCTAGACTGTAAAAGACACTCATACACGGTGACAAGCCATTGAACTGGCTGGCTCTGCTGCCTAGCAAAGACTGCTTAGGTTATCTATCCAGTAAAGTGGTTCTACACATGATAAAAGTTGTTTCTTTGAAACAGGACTATATATTGTCAGAGAATTTACAATTTTTTATTGCCATGTATCCCAAATTCTTAAGACAATTATCCTTTTATAAGTCTTCCCTTCCAGGATGTTTTAAATTGATGTAATGAAAAGGTTAAGTAAGGCATACAAGGTTGTCTTATTTTGGTTCAAGTAGATCTTAGCTATCTTGGGCATGTCATTAAAAGTACACAAGTATTATTTTCCTCTGATATAAAAAGAGTTAAAGAATGAGTGTAGAGAAAGAGATATTGAAAGAGAACAGGGAGCTTTCAGTGACTAACAGCTTTGTGTTTAGACTTTAGACAAGCAAGGATTTGAATCCTGACTCTCTTGTGTGATCCTGGACAGTAACAACATTTTTCAGCTGCAGCTTCCACATTTATATAACAAGTGTACTCTGTATCCTAGAATTATTATGAAACGTGAATCAGATAATGCATATAAAGTACTTAGCAAGTTGCCTGATACACAGTAAATTGTTGTTTATTGCTATCACCACCACTCCACTCTTCTTACTACTATAATTTTGCTCAGCATGAGTCATTCTAGGAATGAACTTGTTTAGTAAGCAGTCTCATGTTACTTAGGGCTTTGTGGTCAAAACTGGATAATTTAAACTGCTGTGGCTAGTACAGGAAAAGGGAGAAAAAGGCACATGGAAAAGAGAGTGAAGATAACGGGAGTGAAACACAATGGCTACATGTGAACATGTCAGGGAGAGAAGAAAGACAAAGGAGGAAATACTCAATTTGTGTGTAAAGTCAAGAGCAGGAATTAGAATCCCCTGGATATAAAGTTTAGATTAAATTCTAGTGTTAGCCAGATCTTTTCTAAGGAAAAGGACCCTAAGACTTTCTTTTGAGTTTCAAGGGCTGAATTCATTGTAGTTGGTGCTTTGATCAATGTTAAGGGCAAACCCAGGATGTCAAACAGAGTTGCAAAAATGGATGAGAGTCAGGGCAATGGGTAGAGGGGATGCATGGAGATTCTGGTCTGAAAGGATTTGCGGGGAGGGGAGGGGAGGAAAACGTACGAGGATTACAAAGGAAGGGGCTCAAGGAACCCAAGAAGTTCACTAGTAGAATAGAATAGGTTCAGAGAGATCAATCACTAGAAGTCAGAGTGAATTTTAAAATCTCAGGTTGCATTTTTTATCCGCTCCTCTTCTTTTGACCTCTCCTTTCAGAACAGGAGCCTGAAATGTTATGCTAACATAAAACGGTGGAATTGATGGACTGTAAAGAGAACTGTGAGCTAGTCAAGACATCATAATTTTATTTTGCTGTCATTTTTTTTTTTTTTTTTTTCTGAATGAAGTGATTTTGACCTTGGACAAATTGCTTAGCCCCTCCATGTCTTTCCCTATAAAACTGGGAATATTCTTTACATTCAAGGCTTTTGTGGGGTTTAAATGAAACAATATATGTAATGCCTCTCATCCAAGGTCTTTATATATACTGTAAGCATAATAAATCAATACTTCTACTCAAGAAAAGTAATTTGATAAAGTCATGTTGGAGTAGATCCAGTACTATTTTTTTATGAAAGTAATTTGACTATAGCTTTCCACTTTGTCAACTCTTTATCCATTCATGTCAGTTTTTGAATGGCCCTAAATGGCATGATAAATTCTAATTTATCATGACAAATTGAGAACCAGTCAATCAAATTTCACATGTTTATTGAACATGAACTATGAACCGGCATGTTAGAAGCTGTGCCTACAAAGACAAATCAGGCCAAATTCTCATCCTCAAGTACTAAAAATCCAGTGATAAGCAACTAAAAACAAATATTGTGTATGTGCATGCACACATATATACGCAGAGTAAGACTTTCAGGATAGTGGTTTTGGCATGTTGAAGGCAGAGTTGTTATTTGAACTCTTTTAGAGAGAATAATATTTATGTCTGTTTGTATCGATAATGCTTGGGATCCATCCACACTGGAGAAGAGTGCCATTTACTGGAAGAAACTTTCTTAACTATTAGAATTTTATAAGCATTTTATATTCCAAGTCAGTTTTAGTTCTCAAGTGTCAAGAAGCAACATACATCAGAGCCTTAAATGTTCTTTCTCATAATTTTAAAGGAAGGAAAATGTGTCTTAAGCACATGATTTAACTATAATGGAAATCTAATGAATATTAGCAAATATCTGAAAATAAATTTATGTTTTCAGGTACTGCATATAGAAGATGAACGTATCTACTAGCAGAGTTTCACATTTTCAATAGACATGTTTGTAAATTGCAAATTGCTAATTGGCTACATATGTTTAAAATCCACCCTAGAACTCTTGTTAAATTTTGGTTTTGTAGCATTAATTATGATTCAACGGAACTTTCAACCAAATTAAATTCTGACTGAATCAAAGGAGATCGTTCCCTAATACATTATTGTAAGGCATATCAATGATCATGAGATGTAGTATTATTTCTTGGAGACTAATCTTCTTTTATTTCTCAAATGTAATTTAACAAGGAACAGAAGTTCTTGGTAAATAATCCAGGAACCAAGTACTAGGGAGTAGCAGGCTTTCTTAGAAACATCTGTTTATGAACTCATTGAAGTTTCAAAGGTCATAAATTACCAGGCATCATCTGGAAGGAAGACCCACATCAAGCAGAAATATTACTTTTCAATTTTGCAAAATCACAGTGTTTAAGTGGAAGAGACCATGGACTTTGGCTCTGCTCCTTGGAAGCTATGTAATTCTGGGAGATCTACTTTCAGAGTCTCTGTTTCTGTTTTTATAAAAACAGAGAAAGATAATTATACCACTTTTACTAATCTGCAGGGTGTTATAGTGAGAATCAACATATATATCACTTAAAGGTATTATCATGAGTAGATCTTGGGCTCATCACCATGGCTGCCTCCAGATTTAGTCCATACTGTTGATTCAAGTGGGCCTGGTCCTCCTTAGGCGTGGGTTACTCTGTTTTCTGGATATGTTCCTGGGGGCTGTGTGGCAATTACCTTTGTATTTAATGAGCATGCCTAATTTCTAATGTAGGGAACAATTCATGAGAGCACTAAATATGCCCATAGGCATGACATAATTTTACATATAATTGTAGCCAATGGAGCTTTCCAAACCTCACAAATTTTCTGAGGCTAACATTAAGCCATATGTGTATTTTTTGTTTTTTCACCTCAGAAAGGTGCAACAGAGCTAGAAAATGTTCTGATAATGTAACCAAGAAATTAGGATTTAGGGGACGATTATGACTACTGAATCATTATGTAGATATTCCTTTTTACTTTCTGGTATATTAGAGTAGACGGAGGGAAATACCTGAAATCTCTGAACTATAATCCAGTTTCCCTGATCTCTGATAATGATTGTATAGCCATATAGCCTTTATCTTGTGATAGCAAAAACCTTATGACTGACTCTCACTTGTACCCTCTTATCCTGTTTTTCAACTTTAGAGTCTTATGATCACCAAAGACAGCCCCTAATGTTTATTAATGAAGGGTCTTGAGTCAGCCCAGAACTAACTCACCCCAATTCCAAAGTTATCTTGATAGAAGGAGCTGGATCTAACCAAAATTGGCCCACTTGAATGTACAGTAGCTTAAACTTTAACCTATACATGACCTATGCCTAATTATAATACTAAAAATCATGGCTATCATCATATTAAGGCTACTATTTTCTTACATACATTCTGTGACTAGGCATGTAATCAGTCTGTTCATGCTCAATAATTAGATTCTCTCTAACCTCATCATCTCGAGACATTGTGCTCATTATCCCCAAACCTGTCCATCTTTTGGTACTATAAAACCAATAGAGTTACTGGTGTTTGGGTAGAAAGATTTTTAGGCTGATGGATCATCAGATCTTCTGCTTTGCATCTAGCAATAAACTATTACACTCTCTGAAACCCCAATGTCTCAGGAATTGATAATTTGAGTTCATTGGGCAAAGAACCCACTACTTTTGTTTTGTCCAGTATCAAGAAGAGACCAATTGAACCAGTGACTCTAAAATGTTTGCGTGTTCTAGGACAGCAGGGAGTCTTAGAATAAAAGTAGATTCCATGGGCTCCCTACCAGATAGTCTGAGTCAGCAGGAGATAGCTTAGGAATCTGCAATTTTGACAAAGCATCTTAGATAATTCCAATATAAGGGAAAGATTAACTAAAGCTGTTGAAACTATTTTGGACAGGCAGCTACTTGGGGCAAAAAATAAAATAAAATAAAATAAAATAGCAAAAAGGGAGTTGCTGTAAGAAACTGACTGTTTATCTTGGGCTAGAATATATATTAAGTCAAGTTAGGAACCCACTACTTGATAAATCAAGCCCTTGACTTGAGACTTGCTCTTGTGGAATTTAGGGTTGCAAATAGGAGGCTGAGCTCTTCTACAATTATGCTTAAGAGGTGCCTCCAGGCAACATTTTTGTTGCTCAGATGTGACCTTTCTCTCTCTAAACCCAACTTGGCAAATAAATTCATTAACCCCACCCCCCACCCCCCACGAGGGACATGACTCCCAGGGGGAATGAATCTCCCTGGTGACAGGGGACATGATTCTAAGGAATGAGCCTGGCCCTGGAGGTGAGGAATTGAAAATGCCTACATGACCAAAAAAGGGGAAAAAAAAAGAAAGGTAACACTGAGGTCACAGTGGCTGAGAGATCCCAAATAGAGTCAAGAGGCTATCCTGGAGGTTTCTCTTATGTAAGATCCAGCTAGACATCCCAATTGACCACAGCATGCTATGACCTTATGAAAAGAAGTCCCCAAATACCTAGGTCCTTACCTGATATTCTATAAAAGATGAACTCACTAACTTTTATCTTTCAGAAACCTAAATCCACTAGAGTGTTCCTATACCAGACAAGTCCTAAAACCCAGAAGCAAGAGCCTCTTTAAGGTCAACTATCAGATGCAGCCCCTTTCCCCATACTGTTGACACCCCCTTTTAATATGAACAAGTTAGGGTGCTCACTACCTAGACACTCCTGAAGATGGTGAAAGAGATTGAGAGGAAGGAGTAGCAACAAACAAGATAAGATTGAGCAAAGTTCTATGAATACTGAAACTTCATATAATTATATATATTTTTTGGATCCTGGGGTGTTGGAAGGGCTGGAAGGAGGCAAATGACATGGTGGAACTGTAGCCTATAGCATGCCTTGGGATTTGCTCTATAGCTGTTCATTGAATTGTGCCTTGTAGGTCCTCACCTTTCTGTATATACCTTGCATTGCATAAGGAAAGAACTGAAATTGTGGAACTGTAACCCCTAACAATTTTTTAAATTACCTATATGATTGTTGTTGAGCTGTACATCGAGAGATGATACCTTTCTATATGTATATTTTACAGTAATGGAAATGGCTGAAGTTGTGGAACTGTGACCCATGACATTCTTTGAGATTTGCTCTCTAACTACTCATGAAATCTTCATTGAAAGTTATCACTGTTATGTATATATGTTAAAGTTCATAATTTAAAAAAACAAACAAACAAAAAGGAGTTGCTAGTACCCTTTTGCATAGTATATGGATCACTGACTGGGCAATGGAGATGGGGAGGTGGCCATGTCTCTAAAATCTTCACGTCACCTTACATGGCTTTTTAGTGATACTCTGGCATTTGCTTTAACTGATGTTTTGGAGAAATTTAAAATTAAAAAAAAGAAAGAAGCTTGTCTTCAGCCTCCTTCATTTTACATTTTCTCTCCTGGCCCTTTCTCCTTTAATCTACATTTCTCTTTAATCAAGTTCTAAAGTCCCAATGCCAGGATTTTCTCTCCAAGATCGATCTCAAATCCTCTGCTCCTATGTGTGTAGCCCACCAGCTACGCATTGCCTTATCTTACCTGTAAAACCAGGAAAGAATCGTAGGGATTATATCCTGCCCTTAATATAAGTGGTTCTCTCTTCTCTCAAGGAATCGAAGTTTAGAAATATGACAAGCAGAAAACAAACTCCTAGTCCAACCAATTAACATTGTTTACTTTAGATTTAACCCTTCCTAGGGTATTTTCATTTGAACAAGAGTTTCTTAATTCTATCATTTTCTAATGGGTAACAGGGTAACAGGCCCATGAACTTTTTTTTGCATCTCCTTTTACCTGCTTACCCCTTCCCCAGTTGGATGTGAACAATATCAAACACTTGAAGGGGACTTTTTCCTAGATGTCTACCCATACTAAGCACCAATGTGATAGAAATAAAGGTTACTATTGAGCATCAAAAGTGATGTATATATGGGAAAATGCAGTAACTGGAATGTGCATAGTCTTTAGAGTCAGAAAAAAATCATATTGAATTATATATCAACTATATATCAAGACTTACTACTTTTGTAAGTACCTCACAAAGCTTCAACTTCCAAATAAGATAAAATGGAGGTAATATAGGCCTTGCAACATTATTGCAAGTTTACATACAGGAAAACATATAGCAGGGTGCCTGGCATCAAATATATACTCAGTGAATGTTCATTATTCTTTTCTTTTTATATTACCTAGAGGGTAGGAACTTAAATAACTTATTATGCCAAGAATAGCAAAGGCTAAAATTAAGACAATTTTCATAATAGAAGATAGCACTTAGAGATGGTCAATCCCCATTTCTTTTACTTTCGTTTCTAAATTTTACAAATGTTCTCCTTTTCCATATGCTGCCTTTCAAGGGACTTGATGCAGTTTATTTTTCCCATTTCCCTGTGTGTTTTGTAGTCATTTAACATCCATCATTTCAGGTATGACTTTTTCTTCAGCCTGGCTAACAAAGCCAATGTTTCAATATTACCCTGAGTCTCTCCCCAGAATCCATGCAAGGGTATGCGTGGGTCGATGTAAGGCAGCCCAGGTGAGTAATGAAGTTCAGTGCTACAGATCAAAGGCTGTGCTGTCAGGAGGAACAGACCTTTGCTGGCACCACAGGAGGACTCTGCAGTCAGTTCTAGAAATGTCATGGGTACCATTTTCTTATGTTAAGGGCTACTAACTTTTATTTCAAATTTCAGGAGTAATAAAATGCATTTTAAAGTTAAGAGTAACCCTGAAAGAACTGTTTTTTTTTCTTAAGTTGTACTTGGGATCACTTGCAGTCAATCACCCTCTAAGTGCAGCAACTTGCAAATCCCCAAAGAAGGGCTTCATTGCTCAAGTCCTTTCTTTGCGGATACATGGAATACACTAGGTGGGGGGCTGGTGAAGTTACAAGGGGATGCCTCCTTCATGCAGTGTGAGAAGTACTGGGAGCAATGCCAGCTGTCCTCTGCTATCTGAAAAACAGAGGAGATAGAGGACAACCAAAAACTGCAATGCATTGTGTTTGGTGTTACTTTTTAGACATGGGGTGTCAGGGAAATCTTCACTCGCTATACAACTTTTGAGATCTTCCTGAAGGACTGATTAGAAGTTTTCCAAATTAAGAGGTGGCATTTACCAGGAAGAAAAGCATCTGTATGGAGAAATGAAGAGGAAATAAATGGAGAAGTGAGAATGAAAATATGTAGAGCGGGGGTAAGAAGGTGATGGAAAGATGATGAAAGAGCAAGGGAATTGCAGTGAAAAACAATATATTGTTACAGAGTATGCAATTTGTGTATTTCCTGTAGAAAAAAAATTAAAGAATTTGAGTAACAAGACTGTATTTTGTAACATAAAGGATAACCTCAGCAGCAACATGGAGGATGGATTGATGATATTAGAAGCAGGAGATCAGGTATAAATAATCTAAGAGTGAGATGCTCAAGTTCTGTATCACTGGTTCTCAACTGAGGAAGTTTTATGCCCATGGACATTTGGCAATGTGCAGAGAAATTTTTGCCAAAACTAGGAGGATTGATACTGGCATCAGATGGGTAGAGGCCAAGGATGTGGCTAAACATCCTACAATGAACAGAAAATCCTCCCCCCACCCCCCACCCCCAAAAAATGTTACCTAAAACAAATTGTCAATAGTGCCAAGGTTGAGAAACTCTGGTTCAGACAAAGGTTATGGCAGTAGAAACAGAGAAGAAGGCTGACTTTAAGGAATGATTCTGGAGAAATTTGGTGATTGATACAGAATGCAAGGAAAAGAAAAGAATCAAGGATCCTTAAGAATTTTTCAGCATAGGTATTGTGCTGGTTTGAATGTATTATGTCCCCCAGAAAAAGCCATATTCTTTGATGCAATCTTGTGGGGCAGACATATTAGGGGGGATTAAGTTGGAACGTTTGGATTAGGGTGTTTGCATGGAAATGTGCCCCACCCAACTGTAGGTGATAACTCTGATGAGATGTTTCCATGGAGGCATGGCCCCACCCATTCAGGGTGGGCCTTGATCAGTGGAGCCATATAAATGAGCTGACAAACAGAGAGAACTCAGTGCAGTGCAGCTGTGAGTGACGTTTTGAAGAGGCGCTACAGCCGAGAAGGACACTTTGAAGAAAGCACAGGAGCTGCAGATGAGAGATATTTTGAAGACGGCCATTGAAAGTAGACTCTTGCTCCAGAGAAGCTAAGAGAGGAAAAATACCCCAAGTGCAACTAAGAGTGACATTTTTGAGGAACTGCAGCCTAGAGAGGAATGTCCTGGGAGAAAGCCATTTTGAAACCAGAACTTTGGAGCAGATGCCAGTCACATGCCTTCCCAGCTAACAGAGGTTTTCCGGACGCCATATGCCATCCTCCAGTGAAGGTACCTGATTACTGATGTGTTACCTTGGACACTTTATGGCCTTAAGACTGTAACTGTGTAACCAAATAAACTCCCTTTTATAAAAGCCAATCCATCTCTGGAGTTTTGCACTCCAGCAGCATTAGCAAACTAGAAGAGGTACTTTGATACCCTTAATAAATAAGAAGACTATTTTTAATATAACAAAATAAGGTTGCATTTTATTATTGGTGAGGATTTCAGATAATCTATTACCCAGAGGAGACTGAAGGTTAGAAATAGATTTTTGAGTCAGTGACTTTTAAGTAATATTTGAGGACATGGGAATGTAAAAGATAACTGAAGAAGAATGCATAGGGTTTGTAACCAGAGGTATGCATCAGAATCACTATGGCATATTCTAATTTGATAGACTGAAAGTGGTTCTTAGGAATATGTCCCTTAAATATGCACTCTAAAAGGTAAAGCAGTAATTTTATAATGTCTTTTTAAGTGGAAGAAAGAAATAGTATAGAGAAAACAGGGATAGAAACTAATCTTTTTGATGATAACTAGTTTTATGGAATTAACTTTGGATCCATATAAATATTCTACATAGTTACAAAAAGAAATAAAATTAAAAAAATCTTTAGCAATCTAAAATAAAATTAAACCAATAAACCCTTTCTATATCTTGAGTTGGTGACATAATTACACAGAGAAGCCATGCTAAGTGATTTTACAATATGAGAACGCAACCATATGCGTCTAATGGGATGGCTGTTTTCAGTAATCATATTGGTTTCGGTAGTGTTATTCTGAGACTGCTATATGTGCATTATGAGCTAATGTAAATTCTTAATTATCTTTGTGTCTTTGAGAACATTGAGAATGCAAAAAATAAATAAAGAGATACAGATATATGTCTTGTGGTTGAGTAGAAATTCATGATCTTGAATTTGAATTTGAAGGGTCAATATTATTCATAATGTATTTACCTTTTAAAAAATACATTCTAACTCTGCTGAAAGTACATAAAAATGAAGATCAACCCAGCAGTAATAAGCTTTATGATTACCAGATTGTTGTCTCTCAGTGCCATTTCCCAGGAAAAAGAACAAAGGCCCCTTGGAGAAATGGCTGAATCCAAGTCTAATTCCTGGTTCCTTTTTTAAAAAAGATAAATAAAAAACAAAATAAAGCCCACCACCTCTGTTGTCATCTTGGAAGTTACCAGTGAACCAATTAATTCTTTTAGAAACTGGTAAGAAAGGAGAAAAAAAAGTAAAAGCAAGCATTTCATCTTAACTTTCCCATATGCAGTGCACCCCAGAGTAACAAATTAGCTGGATGAAGGAGTTTCTTTTAAAATAAATATTCCAGCCAATAAGTGCAAAAGAGATGTTAGAATTATATCACCACTTTGCAACTACAGACTTAATATATCTAGGCAATAATCATTAGTGAATACTAATATTGCAAAAAGAGAGGGCACCAAACATGACATGCCTTCTGCCTTTTTAAAATGCAGATCTGAACCTGATGGTGCTAGATTTATTTTCAGAAAATACAGGAGACAGTGTAGCCTATAAAGTGACACCTTGAGAAGACAATCAGCAAAATCCAGATTGTGGGAAACAAGAGAAACATTTTTCTCCAACAAATAAATTGGAAGGAAAGAAGGAAGGAAGGGAGAGTGGTGGGCAAGAGACTGATTTAAAGAGAAATAAGATATATACATTAACTGGGATGCCTGGTCCTTATTCTAATGCTGATTCAATCAAACTTTAAAATACTTGTTTATGAGGCAATGTGGCTGATTTTAAAACTGATCGGATATTTTATGAGATGAAGGAATTTTAATGCTCATTTTAGGTGGGGTAATAGGATGTAATTATGTTTCAAAAGATTTCTTTTCTAAAATATTAATGTATATAATTATGGA
Source organism: Choloepus didactylus (assembly GCF_015220235.1). Classification (NCBI taxonomy): domain Eukaryota; kingdom Metazoa; phylum Chordata; class Mammalia; order Pilosa; family Megalonychidae; genus Choloepus; species Choloepus didactylus. Next base: position 24,004,063 of record NC_051310.1, read on the forward strand.
TGAAGTGATAAAATATGTGAGATTTGCTGCAAAAGAATTTGGATGATTGGGAAGTTGATAGGGATTCAGAATAAACAAGTTACAACATGAATTGAAAATTATTTTAAAAGGATGATGGGTATGGGGGGGTGTATTTTACCACTCTCTGTAGGCATATGTTCGAAAGTTTTCATAATGATAAAGAGTTTTTAAAGCTTCCCAAGCAGTTATGTTTATGCCAGGTTATTACTAATGCACAATAAGAATAAAAAGAAAGACTACAATCATGGATTTGAAGAATTTGCTGTGGGAGGATTAAAATCAGTAACTGACTTACAATGAGAAAAGGCAGCATAATCTTGGGTGACATTCCTGGGGCACTGGAGGAAGCTCTGAAAAGACACAGTTCCAGTCTCCCTACTTACTCAGAGTTAAAATTGGGCTCATCCAGATGGTTTTGTTACATATCGATCTGATCATCAAAGAAATTACTATACATAATATATGGTTTTGGTAATGAATCATATTGCTTTCATTTGATTTTCTTATAGATTCCAGCCTCTATATAATATTTTTCCTACCCAATGGTAGAGGTCTCCCAAGGGCTGTGCAATATATTTACCTTTTAAACCATCTCATATCCCCTAAAAGACCCCATCCAAATGATGGATGTGGTACCATGTAGCTAATAACTAACTGCTCAAAAGACACTGGGCTACCTTAGTTACGTTGAATTGGATTGAGGGTAAATGAGGACACATATGACAGGAAAGAACATGGACCTGCAGCTGGGACCATAGAAAAGGTGTAAAGACCCAACTAGAGTCTAGGAACCTTTAGGGAACTGCAGCTCCTTGATCTAACTCGATTTTAGGCCTTCCGTTTCCATGACCCCAGTCAATCCTCCAAAAGAATATTACATAGGCTAAACACTGTTGAACCCTATCATGAAGACTAGTCTTAATGAGAAAAGAATTCACAACACAGCAGTCCACCAGGCTTTATGTGGAAGGGAAGGGCTGTGGGTGGTACATGGTGCCAGGATTTTAAGCCCTAGAAACATATATATAACCCTCATTTGCTATTTAGGACTAACTATTGACTCTTGTTTCCAACTCCCTCCCTCCAACTCACCTTGTCTTATTCCCAATCATGACATGTTTGATGCCTCATTATCATCAAAATTTAAAAATGAAATCAGGAATTACAAAAGCCATGGCCATTAGAACAATTTTTCCATAACCTTAGTTGCAACTTTTCCCAGAAGTTGCAATATGGAGTTTTGTTCTGATCTGTTATTATCCCCATACTAATAGTAATGGGAAAACTGTTGTGAGTGTTTGCAGGTGTTTGTGAGTAGGAGATTACAGGTTGTGTAGAAATCAGACCGTGAGTAAGATGATTTTTTGGACATTTAAAATAGCCTCTCTCCTGATTTGGGGCTCCCTATCGGTCCCTGTAAATTGCTGTCCAGTGCGTCTGATGCCTCCAGTTTCTAAGAACAGCATGCAGTTCAGCCCACTGGTAAAATGGCTCAGGGCAGCAAGAGCAAGGAGATTCAAGCCCAGTGAAAGAACTCATCCACTCCAGCTTACTTTTACTTCCAGGAAATGCCATCCATTGCAGGATAAAGCTGCAGCAAGTCAGTTTCATGTCTGAGCCTCAGTTTACAAATTTGTTGAACTGAGAACACAATCACCAACAAACAACATATAATGGTGAAACATTTTAAGAAATGCTTGAAGTACCTATGCATTTAACAATATGACAAGGTTAACTGGAAACTAAAACATAAAACGTTAATGCGACTAGTTGATTCTGCCTGCCTATTTTTCAGTTCCTTAATAGACGTCTCCCTGAATCCCGTTGTGTAATAAATATTTACAATGTCAGGCTTCATTGTGCACATTGCTGTACGTGCATGCCCCCAATTTAAAACTCTGAATCAGGAAGTTAGCCCTACTTCCTCCTAAACAGATTCAAACTTGTATGCTGCATAAGTTTTTACTTTTCAGGACCCAAGAATCTATTTAAATACACATTGAATACTGGATGTTTCAATAGAGATGTCTTTAATTACCTCAAAATAATTGAGCTATTCAGAAAACTCTAGATTTTTCCACATGGCATAGAAGTCTATGTTGCAACAATCACCTTATGTGATGGGACATTATGTGACCTGGGACAAATGGTTTACAAAACCCAGAAAGGTTAGCAGTTGTCAGAGCTTGAATGTGCCTATTGTATTTCAGTAATTGGCACTTAGTATTTGATTTAATAAAAGCTTAGAAGTAAAGAATGTTTCCATAGACATGGCTGTTATGCTAATTTTTTACTATACCCTCCTCTGTCTTCCCAAACTACATTTAGAAGCCTCTATTTTCTATTACAAAACCACTTTCACTCTCTCCACTTTCTGCATACATTTTCCAATCTCTCAGTGGCCTCATTAAAGACAACTACTGTATATTATAGGGTCTCTGAGTAACTAACTTGGGCTGTTCCAATCTAAAGATGGAAGTTTCATTGTATATATTGGGCAAAATGCATGCTATATTATTCAATATTCCCTAAAGAGACTCTTTTTGGTGAAATTTGTCAACTATTTCTGATTATGTTTTTGGGGAGGGAGTGTGTGTGTGTGTGTATATATACACACATACATATGTACACACATACATACACACACACACACACACACACACACACACACACATATATATATATAAATAAGCTTGTCATATTCTCTCAGGTCTGAGCTAGGAAAATGTACATCATTATTTTTGTAAAATACCCACTGATAATAATAAAGTCAGAAAGTCCTTCAAGTTACCCAAACCTCTGCAGGTAATGGCCATGGAAAATAATCATTAGAGACATCCTATGGGAACCGATATTCCAAGGCAGGGCAAATTAGCCATCATCAGAGAACCTAATGTTCTATCATTAACTCTGCTTTGGGCATGTTTCAAAACTTGAAGATCCAGAATCCAAATTCAGTTTCTTATTAATATTTACAGTGATTTTCAGTCCATGCAACAATTAGAAGTTAACTATTTTCTTCCCTGATTGTAAAGCCTCATTGCTCTGTGTGTGTGTGTTTGTGTGTATGTGTAGCTGAATGAAGGTAACAAAAAGGAAAAAAACAAAAAACAAAAAACTGTCTCTGTATTCTCATAAGTGCCTTTTTAGATTCTAAACACTAAATTAAATCTTTTGTTCTTTGTTTTCTTGACGTAACTGCAACCAGGAGCCAGAGGTGATGAAAATCTACAAGATAAATTATTCTGGTTTCCAATGAGATTGTGGATACTGCAAAAATTACAAGAGAGAGAGGCTTTGCAGACCACAGATTCTGAAGAATAGCAAAGCATTAGGGCTTCTTCAGAAGGTTTTAAAGTCCCCAGATCATCGTTTGAACTCCTGTCAAATCTCTTCAAATTCTTAGAAAGAAAATATTGAAGGAGATTAATAATTAACAATGTAGTCAATAACTTCAACTAAAGTGATTTAAACATTTAATAAACCAACATACAGCTAAAGCTAGCTCATTAATCAAAAGGTAACAACAAAAAACTGAAGGGGAAAAAATCAGAGAAACATTTTATTTTTCTGTAGCAATCAGAAGATCTTCAAGTGTAGCTGATTGACAAGTGTCTGCATTTGGGGAGAACTAGGAAACGACTGGGCTCTAAAATAACTCTTCTACAGATTTACCACTTAGGCCTAAAAGTTTGGGATCAGAGAGAAGACAGTACTTTAAGGCAAACACACTTGGAAGAAGTAACACATGACATTGATTCCATGTGAATTAATTTTTCAAATCCTATTCAAGGCAAATTTAATTTGGGAATGAGTGAAAGTATTTTGAATACATACACTATGGTGGCTTGGAGCTATGTACCACAGAAAAACATGTTCTTAAACTTAATTCATTCCTATGGGTGTGAACTCTTGTAAATAGACCCTTTTGATGAGGTTACTTTGCTTAAGGAATGATCCATCTGGATCAGGGTATGTGTTAACCCATTGTAGGCCTTATAGGGAAGGTCACAGAGAGAGAGACAGAGAGAGCATCCAGAAGCTGAAAGTCAATGGAACTGCAAGAGAAAGGAGAGAGCAGGAGACGTTGCTGTGTGCATTGCCACATTATGGAGGAATCCAGGACCAAGGATCATTGGCAGCCAGTCTTGGGAAGAAAGCGTCACCTGGATGATGCCTGGGTTTGTGCTTCTCCTAGCCTCAGAACAGTGAGCCTATAAATTCCCACTGTTCAAGCCAACCCTTTGCCTAGTATTTTCTTTAGTAGATGAGGAAACTAAAACATAAACAGTAGTTGAAAAAAGACAGAGATACAGAAGACCAGGTGATTTGGCAGAGTAAGAATGATGAATAGACTTGATTAAGATATTAAGAAACCATAAAAACTGGAAAGATTACGGTACCCATCTCATTGCAATTTGAAAGAAAATAACCATTAAATAAATCTAAGAATGGTCAAAGACTACCAATGTTTTGGTTTTCCTATTTTGAACAAATTCATTGACCCTACAGTACTGCAGCCTCTGCACTTGCTTTGACTGCCTATTGGGTGTTCCAAAATTGGTTGAAGAGGGCTTTGATAGATGAATGGTACTGAAAGGAGTCATGGGTCAAGTCCTAAATATCCCCTACTTTACAATTTTAGTGACTTGCTGTTTGGCTCTAGATGAAACAGAAACTATCCTTTGTCTTAGTTTCTCAGGGCTTCCATAATAAATTACCACAAACTGGATGGCTTAAGATAACAGAAATTCATTCTCTCACAGTTCTGGAGGCCAGAAGTCTGAAATCAAGGTGTCAACAGGAACTTGCTCCTTCTGTGGGCTTTAGGGAAGAATCTGTTCCATGTCTCTCCTCTGGCTTCTGGTAGTTGTAGGCATTCCTTAGAGTTCCTTGGCTTGTAGCTACATAATTCTAGTCTCTGCCTCTATCTTCACACGGCCTCCTTCCCTATGTGTCTTTTGTCCTCTTCTCATAAGGACTCCACTCGTATTGGATTAGGACCCACCATCTAAACTTGACTACATCTGCAAATATCCTATTTCCAAATAAGGTCATGTTCACAGTTATGGGGACAAGGATTTGCAGATAACTTTTTGGGGGATACAATTCAACATATAACACCTTCTTAGAGGCATCTATCTCCTAGTGAAAGAGATAAACAGAAGGTGTAAGTCACTGTATTAAAAAAAAAAGTGCAACTTTGTTTCTATAGCTGATGCAAGAGGAATCACACAAATTCTTCACTCTAGTCTCCCCAAAATTCCATTTTATGAATGTGATAGTCTTTGGTCCTAGATGCTGGGGATTTTAGGAAACCATGGATCAGTATTGAAGAGAGCATGAACGGTTTAACTAGTGAGCAATCCTGGTAAGCTACAAGTACAATCTTACATCTTCACTGAACCCATAATGCCAAAACTTGTCTAGACAGAAGAATCACCCAGGCAGCTCTAACCTGCTTCTGTTGACTCAGAATCCCTTCGACAAGGGTTATGGTCATACCATTTTAAGTAAATTCTTAAGAGTCTGGCACTTTCTGTAGTCTGGCATTTGGGAACCACTGTTCTTTATTCTGTTGTTTATTATGGGGCCTTTTATGATTCGGGTTATAAATCATGTACCCAAGAGTACTTTCAGCAACTTTCAGACTCTATTATTTCATTTCTTTTAATTCTCATTTCCTCAGAGCCCTTTGCCTGTTTTGGGGATATTATTCCCAACATGCACACGTTTTCCAGTGCTTTTAAGTATAGTTTATAGCAGCTAATCAATGCATATTGGTTGACAGAAGGCATCGAGTCTCCCATTGCCCCATGAATTCCTCCCTGCCCAAGAAACTCAGTCACCAGAGTTGCTGGTACAGAAAGCCAAACATCATATCAGAAAACTGGAAGCCAGTATACCGTTTGTGAGGTTCATTGTAGGACAGTAAAAATGAAGCCTAAGGTGAGGAGATCTGGGTTCTGTTCCAGTTTTCATACTGATCTGTTTAACAACTTGAACAAGCCTTTTAATCTCTCTGATCTGGAGTTTCTTCATTTGCCACTTGCGAGTTTTCTTACCTGCTTTAGCTACATCTGTTATGGGTTGAACTGGGTTGTCCAGGAGATATGTTCAAGTCCTAACCTCTAGTCCTTTGAAGGTGACCTTATTTGTAAATACTGTCTTTCAAGATATGATTAGTTGAAATGAGGCTGAACAGTATTAGGGTGTGACCAGTGGCTTTATAAGAAGAGGAGAGAAGAAAGCAGAAAGACACTGGGGGGAAGGCCATGTGAACATGGAGGCCGAGTTTGGAGTTATCCTGCCACAAATCAAGGAATCCGAAGGATTGCTAGTAACAGCTAGAAGCAAAGAAAGAGTTTCCTCTACAGGTTTCAGAGGGGGCATGGCCCTGCTAACATCTTGATTTTGGACTCCAAACCTCTAGAACTGTGAGGCCATATATTTCTGTTGTTTAAAGCACCACCCACTCCACATTTGTGGTACTTATTTACAGGAGCCCTAGGAAACTAAGACAACATGTAAGGGTCCCTTGAAGTACCCTGAGGTTCAAGAAAGTGAAATTATTTATCCAAGAAACAGCCTCTAAGGTTTGTTCTCTTAATCTCTAGGTCAAATTTTTCCTTGTAGCTCTGTTGTGTTCTAATTCTCCATTGCACTCATCTTCGTGTGTGGAGACTGAGAAGGACATGCATGCCAAGAATTATTTTTACTTCTTAAAATATGGGTAAAGTAAGGAAAAAAAGCCCTTTCTATTATTTTTTTCCTATGTTTTCTCCTTTTGCTTGAGCCTCCATTACGTAAGATTTGTTTTTAAGGCAAACTTTGAATATCTTTTCAGAAAGCCTAAAACTTAGAATGCATCATAACTTCATATCTTAATTTAAAAATATAATTGAGTCTTGGATAAGAATTGGTATTAAATGGTTTAGGTCGCTTTTGAAAGAACAGATCAGTTTAAGTGTCATTGAAGGTGTGGAACGGAAATCTGCTGGACTACTAAGAAACAAGTAAAACTGTAGCTTTGGATAATTAGGTCCATGAAGGCTAATGGACATTTTCTAGCTTCAATAAGATATTTGAATAAAGATTATATGCCAAAACAGAATTGAAAAGTTATTGGGTAAAAGTCATTTGTGTGGACAGCAAAGCTAAATTAACTCATCTTGAAGTAAGACTTTCACAATTAGACAATTTTTATAGTAATAATATATCAAGGTAATTAGTTCAAGTTCAATGTTTTACTTATGTTTAGAATTCAAGTCCTTATTTACATGGGAAAAAATACCAATGGAAAGAGAGAAGCTACGACTATATGAAAGTAATATTTTAATGTCATGTTTTATAAGGGTTTTCAGTTGGGTAGAATGCAAATTTTTAAGCTTATCATTAAAAATAAACCTTTATCTATCATGATTTTCTATCTCTTCTTGCTCATCAGGAAGTTCAGAGCTAAGTTTAATTGCACTAAGGACATATCTTTCTCTATAACAATACAAATCAGAGTCTATTGGTGTACTGAGTTGCCATCTTATCCATAGTTTTCCACTTTCTTTTCCTGTTTGAACAAATCTGCAGCATGTTTCTCTGTTTTATCACAAAATAAACTAGAATAGTAGATGAAATTGGTGTTATAAAGTTAGGTTTGACTACATGAAATTAATTTTTTCAACAATATCTACAACAAGCACTATTTTATATGGTTCAAACCAATATAAATAAACAATAACAAAAAAATAATACACATCAGTGGGAATTTGCCACAAACAAGTTTTCCATATGTCTTTTTCTAATAGCAATACTTGAGAACTATACATGTAAACTCATTCAGTATTAATTTTTTTCAATAAACAAATATATTTGAAGCATTTTCAATGTGCTGGCTGTCATAAAATGTGTTAGGAGTACAGGTAAAACAGACATTTATGCCTTTGTGTGACTTGCAACACATTTGGAGTAAAAGTCAAGGGAGCCAATTTTTTTTTTTTTAATCAAAAGATATTTAGCAAAGGATTGTGGGAAGATGGCAGTGTTGGGAGCTCCAAAGACAGTCCTTCCATCAAAACACATGTTAAACAGGCAAGAACTATCTGAAAGAACTATTTTGAAACTCCAGAGGCCAGAAAAACACTGTACATCATCCAGGGAAGAGCGGGAGGAAGAGGCTGATAAATTAAGGTAAAGAACAGTAAATTGTTCTCTCTGCACTGTGACTACCAGCACCCATCCCCAACTCTTGCACAGGTCACCTCATGGTCCATTCCATAGCCAACTCACTGGTGACAGAAAAGTACCTAAAAATACTCTTCCCCAATAAAAGGGGTGGGCATGGCTAATCACTGACCATGGCTTTTGATTAGTGAAGTTGGATCACTGGGGGCCCGGCTCTGAGGGCAGCTATTGTTTCAACCCACCCTGGACAAAGACAATGGCAGCCATCGTTTCAAACTGCCCAATTTGTCTCTGTTATGCAAGATTGGATCAATGTAAGAAAATCAATTAGTGTAATATGCCACATTAACAGAATGAAGGGAAAAAAAAAAAGCAAAACAAAATACATGATAATCGCAGTTGATGTAGAAAAGGCATTTCACAAAATTTAGAACCTTCAGAATAAAAACACTTAGAACACTAGGAATAGATGGAAAATTCCTCAAAATGAAAAAGGGCATATATGAAAAGCTCAAAACTACCATCTTATTTAATGCTGAAAGACTGAAAGCTTGCCCTCTAAGATCAGGAACGAGACCAAGGATGCTCTTTGCACTGAAAGTTCTTGCCAGAGCATTTAGGCAAGAAAAATAAATAAAAGGTAACCAAGGTGTAAAGGAAGAAGTAGAACTTACTGTATTTGCAGATTATATGGTCCTATATACAGAAAATTCTGAAAAATCCACAATAAAGCTGCTGGAGCCAATAAATGAATTCAGCAATGTGGCAGGGTACAAGATCAACATGCAAAAAAAAAAAAAAAAATCAGTAGTGTTTCTATACACAAGCAATGAAAAATCATAAGAAGAAATAAAGAAAAAAGTCCTGTTCATGCTAACAACTAAAAGAATCAAATATCTAGGAATCAATCTAACCAAGGATGTAGAAGACTTGTACAAAGAAAGTTCAAAACATTGCAAAAAGAAATCAAAGATTTTTCGAATAGTTAGAAGGAAATATCTGAAATTGTTGAATTGCAATCCAGTATCCTTGATTCTTGAAGGCGATCATATAACTACATAGCTTATATGGTATGACTGTGGGATTGTGAAAACCTTATGGCTCACACTCCCTTTACTTAGTGTATGGACAAATGAGTAGAGAAAATGGGGACAAAAAGTAAATGAATAATATGGAGGACGGGGATATGGGACATTTTGGGTATTCTTTTTACTTTTATTTGTATTCCTATTTTTATTTTTTGAAGTAATGAAAATGTTCAAAAATTGACTGTCATGATGAAGACAAAACTGTATGATGTACTGTGAGCGATTGTTTTACACTTTGGATGATTGTATGGTATGTGAAAATATTTCAATTAAAAAAAGTAAATGGGGGAGGTAGGGTATGGAAGGCTTTGAGTGTTCTCTTTTACTTTTATTTTTATTCTTTCCATTTTTATTTTTTGGAGTGATGAAAATGTTCAAAGATAGATTATGGTGTTGAATGCACAGCTATATGATGAAACTGTTAACAGTTGTACACTTTGGATGATTGTATGGTATGTCAATGTATTTCAATAAAATTACATAAAACACACACACACACACGCACACTTATACACACAAGAGAAGTCAAAGAAGACCTAAATAAATGGAAGGACACTCCATGTTCATGGATTGAAAGACCAAACATCATTAAGATGTCAATACTACCCTAAGCATTTTATAGAGTCAATGCAATCCCAATCAAAATTCTGACAATCTTCTTTGCAGAAATGGAAAAGTCAATCACCAAATTTATATGTAATGGTAAGGGGACTTGAATAGCTAAAGCTATTTTTAAAAAGAAGAATGAAGTAGGAGGACTCACATTTCCCATTTTTAAAACTTATTATAAAGCCATGGTAATCAAAACAGCAAGGTGCTGGCACAAGTACAGCTATATAGACTAATGCAAACAAATTGGGAGGTCAGAAATCAACCCTCACATTTGTGATAAACTGATTTTTGACAAGGTGGCAATGACACACAATTGAGAAAGAAGAGCCTCTTAAACAAACGGTGTGGGAAAACTGCACATACATTTGCAGTAAAAAAAGAAAGAGGACCCATACCTCATACCATATATAAAAATCAACTCAAAATTGATCAAAGACCTAAATGTAATAGCTAGACCTATCAAACTACAATGCAAGATTTGGGTGGTGATTGGGAATCCTGTATTTTATGCATGATTGTTCTATAAAGCCACAATTTCTCTAATAAAGAAAATAAAAGTTATTTAGCAAATCCTTTTGATGCTTTAAGCAATATGCTAGACACTAAGAGGCAAAGGTGACAAAAACATTAAAAATCCTTGCCCTCATACTGTGTCAGTTCAAATAGACATTAATCACATAAAGTTAAAAAAATATATAAAATAAAAAAAAAATAAAGTCAAGGAAAACTATAAATTGCTTTGGGAGCTTATAATTGAGATTTGATCTCATTTTATGGAGAAGTGATGGCATCCTTTGTACCTGCCTTTGGTCCACAAGCTGAAGTTGGACTAAGAATTATTACCTCAGGGTATGTGAGTGGGACATTGTGGTTGGTGGTTTATCTGTTCAGGGAAATTGCCAAGTAAGAAGGAGAATGTGGCTGAAGTGAAGGGTGGTTGATGAGGATCAAAGGATCAGCATGCCCAGGCAAAGGAGGGCTTGAAAGCCCTTGTTAAGGATTTTGGTTTTTATCTTAAAAGCCCTGGGAAGCATTAAACACTTAGGCAGAAGTGTTTGGGAATTCAATTTAGGTTTTACAAAGATGTCACTGGCTATGCACGGAAGACTGAATGGATCAGAGGAAAGCAAGAGTAAAGGCAGGGTGCAGGCTGGAGTCTATTGCAAGGACACTCCGATGTGACAAAGGTTTATATAGGGTGTTACTAAACCACAGACCAGCAACATATAACCCAGAGGTGCTGTGTGTGGAGTTTGGGCTTGGGGATGATCATATCCCAGAAGAGTTTCAAAGGGCAAATGACACTTTCATCTCATCTGCAAATGCCTGCAGCAATGTCACGTTGTGTGACTGAAGGGACTTTGAAGGAGCAGAAGTAGACTGGACTACTTAATGCTGTGTATTTATAAGTGACTACCCTGTCCCTCAGTTTCCTCATGTGAAATATGGGAACAAAATACATTCCTTGCTTCATGGGAAACATGTTTTGATCTTACAATAGAATTTAAAATAAATTTGACAAAGGAGAGAATACTGTAAAAATGTAAATTATGTTAAACTTTTTGCATAATTTTGATAGCCTATCTTCCCCAAATTTGGGAGAAAATGGGACTGAATATTGCTCCTATGATCAGAGTAAAGTCATTATTATCACCCTCCCTATTATGTGACTTTAAAAGTTTGAATTCTGAGCATTTTGTAGAGAGCTCTGTACCCTGCGGGTGCTAAATAATTACTTGTCAACTGACCTGTTATTAAATGTTACTTTTAATCACCTTGCAGAGAGAATTTAAAGTAGGCTACAGAAGGACAGCTGTGATAACCTCATGGATGTTAAAATGTCTCCAAGTCTGCAGTATAACATTTGAATTCATAAAATATAGGAGCTTAATTTCTTCAGAGAGACACTACTGCTCAGTGAGGTTTTCTACCATAAGGAGGTTTGGGGAAAAGAATTTTCCAGAGGAACAATTATTTCTTTCAGAAGATGACCTTTCCTTAAAACACCTATGGCTGGTAAAACTTCATAAGATTTGGGGAAAAAAATGAATTCTGGAGAAGAATATTATATCACTGCTTTTTTTCAAAGTAAATAAAGTAAAGAGATAATTTGAGAAAGTACTACAAGAAAAATCCAAATTGCGTGGCCAGATCTGACACAGCTTTTCTCTGCACACAGAACATTTGGTCTGACTCACTGAAGGGAAGAGTTCATTAAAAATTAGAAACACTCTCTGAATGCTAAGCCTCAAGTAACTCTGGTTTTGAGGAGCTGAGATGAGTCAAGTGGTAGAGCCCTCATTCTGAATACTCTTAAATTCCTTCTGGAAGGCAGAACCAAAGTCTGTAGCCTTTGGCTAATAGATCTCTTTTGCTTGGCCTTCAATTACACAATAAACAAGTAATATTGTGAGCAACTTATGAACTTTTCAAATGCTTGTTTTTCTTACAAGCTGGATGATTTGTAAGCATCTAGATGACTGTACTTTCTAGATTCTATGTAGCCTTCAAACATCAGACACAGATACCTACAGTTTCCAAATATATTGTCATAAGATCATGGCCTTTAGAATTGGACAGACATAGGCTGCATAACCTGGATAACCACCTACCAGTGATGAAGCTGTCTTTAATTCTCTCACACCTAGTCTCCTCATTTGAGAATTGTCCTCATATGAGAAGTGAGCGTATAAATGATTCCAAATCTACATGTTTATTGGCAAGAATGAAAACAAAGCTCTTAGCATAGCCCTTGGCTACGGATCAAAGTTCCCAATATATATATTAGCATTGTTAACAGCTACCTCTGAGGGTTGTAGTTAAAATGAGATCATGTACACAGGGTGGTTTGCAGAGAAGCTGATACAACCTTTGAAAAAATTCTAGTCCCCTCTCTTTAGGATTATTTTCTTTCTTGAGTTAAGTAATGGAGACTATAGAATATTCTCAACTACATAGTATAATTACAAAATAACATATTCTAGTTAATTCTTACCCCATATACTTAATTAAAGATTATCCATTACCATGTATCTCTCTGTGTGTATGTGGATATATATGCAAAATTCTACTACATATAACGTTTATGCTTTTGTGATGGTTCAAAAGAAGTGCAGTACCCTGTAGTGCCTCAGGGTCAACATTATGAATATTATGTATATTCCTATATTAATATATTGAATAATGGTTGAGTTTTGATTAATAGAATGCTGACTGACAAAGTAGCCAAGGTAAGATTTTAAAGCTGCAAGAAGAGAGGTATTGAGAATCCAATATTTCATTTTATTGATGAAGAAATGGCTACCTGTTCATCTGTTTATTAATTTATTCTGTATCTATATATGTCTATATACAGACATATAGAAGAGGTTGAATTTTCAAGTAATATATAAAACTTTGCAGTTAGAAGAACAAGGTCCAAGTCTGAATGCCACCAGTATTAGATGTGTGAGATTATATTGCCAAATCTTATTTCCTCATCTGTTCCTGGGGGTTGATATCAATGGTAGCCTGTTTACTTACTATGCTCTGCTCAACCATAAGCTCCAAGAGAGCCTGGTTGTACTTTTATGTCGTACTTGCTTTATTTTCCTGCATAAAAAATTACCACAATCTCAATGGCTTCAAACAACATATCTCAAGCAACATTATCTCAGTTTCTGTAGGTCATAAGTCTGGGCAGGACTCAACTGAGATCTGTGCTTAAGTCTCCTCTAAGGCGCACGAGCTTCTTCTGAGCTCATTGGTTGTTGGGACAATTAAGTACCTTATGCTTGTATAACTGAGGTTCCTGCTTTCTTGACAGCAGTCAGAGAGGGACTGTCATGTCCATGTCCATGTCTCATGGCCCCTGCTCTCCCAATATGGCAGCTTTTTCAAGGCCAGAAAGAGAACGTCTGCTTCTGCTCCTGTCTCCTTGATGGGTTCACCTGATTAGGCCAGGCCCACCCAGTATAATATCCCTTTTTATTAACTCAAAGTCAACCAATTTGGGATCTTAATTATTTCTGCAAAATCTCTTTGCCATATAATCATTGAATAACATAACCATGAGACTGATACCTGATTATTTTCACAAGTCCAAGAGAAAAGGATTTCATGGGATGTTTACACCAGGGTGTAAGAATTTTAAGGGGTGTCTTAGAGTTCTGTTTACCACATGTCTATGTCTAGTAAAGTATATGGAAAGTCAGAGGTGCATAATAGATATTTTTTGGAATAGTGAGTGAAAGTCTATCATAAATTTATGTGACTATTTAGGAATACTATTTTTAAGTCACAGAGAAGTATAAAATTTGCTAATTACTTTTATTAATTCTGCCTCCAAGATTTGCAGCATCCCTGGCTATCTTTGTATTATGAATTTCCTGTTGTAATCTTCAATGTGTTTGTGAATACACCAATTGAATCCAACAGTTATTGTCAGAAATGTGTACTGATTCATTTGAAATAGAGTCTGTGTAGGTCTTAAGGGAAAAAGGACTAGGTAAAGAGTAGGCGAGCCTGGATACAGTTTCTGAACTTGAAAAAGTCACTTATAAAACCCTCTTGCGAGACATCAGGGAACTGCAAATCAAAACCACAATGAGATACCATTTCACACCCATTGGAATGGCTGCTATTAAAAGAAAAAGGAAAATAACAAATACTGGTGAGAATGCAGGCAAATAGGAATACTCATTCATTGCTGGTGGCAACATAAGATGGTACAGCTGCTGTGGAAGACAGTTTAGCGGTTCTTCAGAGAGCTAAGTATATAAATACTGTATAACTCAGCAAACCCACTGCTCAGCATATACCCCAAAGAATCGAAAGTAGGGACTCAAACATATTTGCACACCAATGTTTATAGCAGCATTATTCACAATCTTCAAGAGAAGAAGCAACCCAAGTGTCCATCAACTGAAGAATGGATTAATAAAATGTGGTATACACATACAATGGAATATTATTCAGCTGTAAGAAGGAATGAAATCCTGATACATGCAACAACCCTGAAGACATCAAGTTGAGTGAAATAATCCAGACACAAAAGGACAAATATTGTAGAATCTCCCTGATTTCAAACATTTAGAATAAGCAAACTGTGTCATGGTCAGAATCTATACTACAGCTTACCAGGGGCTGGCTAGGGATGGAGAATGGGAAAATAAGGCTTAAAGTGTAAAGTGTTCATATTTGTAGTGATAGAAATGTTTTGATAATGGATGGTGGTGATGGCAGCACAACATTGTGAATGCAATTAACATCACTGATATATATTTCTGAATCTGATTAAAAGGGGAAATGTTAGATTGTATATATGGTAACAGAACAAAAATTTTGAAAAGAATCCATGGAATACACTACACAAACGTGTAGTTAAACCATGGACTTTAATTAATAGTACAATTATAAAAATGTGCTATCATTAATTGTAACAAATGTTCCACAATAATGTGATGTGTTGGTAGTGGGGTGATATGTGGTAATTCCAACTTTTATGCTTGATTGCTCTGTAAATCTACAACTTCTCTAATAAAATGAAAATATAATGAAAATAAAGAAGCATAAAAAAGAAGAAAAAATGTCTTGGGCTAAATGTTCTATTCTGTATTCATATGGAGTTAGGCAGGATAAACTCTGTGGTGGGTTCCTAACAATTGATTTATTTTTATATTTGAAGCTTTTATTTATTTTTGGGGGAATAGATGGCTGCTTAAATTTTGCAGATTAATAGATGAGATGAATGAACATCTATAAACAAACTATTTTAAGCATATTTCTTTCTCAGAGAAAGTGGAAAAAAGAAAGTGGAAAATACTGATTTTTTTTTTTTTATACCTATTTGGTGGCTTATCAGGCAGGGTGGCGTCCTATTCCTAGTAGGTTAATTTTTGTGTTCAGGACTGACAAAAATATGATCCATGTTTGTGAGCAATAAGAAGCTCATTTTATGGAAATACTAGTTGAGCTCGGTTGTTAGGAAGAAATAATATAAATATCTCTTCCTTGAAATATACATCTTAAGAGTAATTTTCCTTACTGGCAGCTAGCAGGAGAATTTGTTAAATAAGGTAGAAGTCAAATTCTGGAATGAGAGTTATATATACATTTTAGAGCATACAGTATTTATATACATAAGAGAAAGAGAAAAAGGAGCTTTCAGTAGACTTTGATGTTAATCTCTGGCTTCTCCTCTGTATGGAATTGTTATATCTCTTAAACTGTAGGACCAAAAGAATGGTCTTTTTCCTATTGCGGCACATATTGCCCTTCTGTTTTGGAGTAGCCACTCTTTTTTTGATCCTACATGCATAAGTCTTCCTCTCAATTTATATATATATACTCAATAAATGCCTAGTATTTACCAACTACTCTCTATGTACATCTTTGCATTGTATTCCATTATATAATGCAGAACACTTTCAGACAGTTACAGTTGATGAAAGAATGTATAGATCTCTCTTTTCTATCTTCATCTTTCTGAATTAATTAATGTGATCTTTCTACTATGCATATTCTTTGCTCCCAGTTAGTTCTGTTTAGTTTGATCAGCAAACTTCACATGTTGAGATGAAGAAAAACATCACTTCCTGACTGAGATTCAAACTGAAAGTTGATCCGTCATTGGACAAAAACAAGGGAGCACTGTCATTTTTCCAGATCAGTGATAAATGTTTCCGTTTCTCTGTTCTACAGCCTCCTTGATTCTCTGGTGAAGTGTGGCCATTTACCAACTTCATTGCCTCCAAGTCTACTATGTGATCAGATCTTAATTTCATATGCTACTTGAATATCTTAATATCAATGAATTAAACTTTATGTTAAAATAAAATAAACTCTACCATGAAGTTTCTTAATTCTTGGTATTCTTCTTCAGTCTGTTCCTATGCTAATCCCTCCATTCAATTTCTTTTTCATTTTCTTACCATTTTTTCTTTCATTCTTGCTGAGGTGTTCTTTTGATTATGTGTTGACTATGTGTTTCATAAGTTTTGAAAAAAATCGGAATGTAAGCTTATAGCTGTGAAACAATTTCAGACAATTTGGATTTCTAACTTGAAATCTAGAATGTAAGTTCATGAGTTGCATTCAAGTTATATAGGAAAAAATATATTAGACAATCATTGTTTTAGTCTGCTAAAGCTGATGAAAGGCAATATACCAGAAATGGGTTAGGTTTTACAATGGGGATTTATTAACTTAAAAGCTTAAAGTTCTGAGGCCATGAAAATGTCCAAATCAAGGCATCAGTAGGATGATACATTTTCCCCAAAAACCAGCGATCCTCAACCCTCTGTCACATGGCCAGGGACGTGGCCACGTCTGCTGCTCTCTCCATCCTCTCTGGGGTTTTGATACTTCCAGCTTCTCGCTTCATTGCTTCCTCTCTGAGCTTCTGTTTGTATCCTTGTCTCTCAGCTTCTCTGGCTTTTCTCTATTTTAGCTTCTCTATATGCTTCTCTGAGTCTCATCTCTTTCTTCTCTGGGAATATTTTCTGTGTCTTCTCTCTGTCTTTTATACTCTTATAAAGGACTCCAGTAAGAGGATTAAGACCCACCTGGGCACATCTCAACTGAAATAGCCTAATCAAAAGGACCCACCCACAATAGATCTATATCCACAGGAATGGATTAAAAGGAACATGATCTTTTCTGGGATACATACAGCTGCAAACCATCATAATCATTAAATGAAATTAACCCTTAATATTATATGACTAGTTAGTCCTAAGAAATTTTACATATTTACATAGATATTCTAGGGTATCTTGATAAGTAAATATATCTTACTCCATACAACTCTCACTTGGAATATACTCTCTCTGTATATGTCAAGTCCATTGCTCTAACTTTGTTTTTACTTTTACATAACAGTTAGGTCCAAATCTAATTCAATATTATACAGGAAAATTCATATTTAGAGAAATGGAAAATTAAGTGGAGTTGATGGGGTTTTGGTTTACTTGGTTCTCAAAATGATTTCTCCCTTAAACAAAGTTTTACAATGTTTTCTGGATCATTTGGATCAGAATCACCTGAGTTGGTCTTTTGCTTCTTTATGTAATACAGATGTATATGACCAGCCTTAGTCATATGAAATAGAGTTTTTGCAGGAAACACTGACATCATTTTCATCAAAGCATTTTTCTAGGTACTAGTGACACAACTGTGAGCTGATCCTTATCCACGTGAGACTTATATTCTATTTGAAGGGAAAATACACAGATTAATTTAAAAATAAATTACAATGTCAGATGTGATAAGTTCCACTGATAAAAATAAAGCACTGATGGGGAATTAGGGACTCCTATTAGGGGTAGAAGGAGGTAGAAGTTGCAATTTAGAATAAAAAAGGAAGGCATCAGCCATACAAAGATATGAAGGAGAGACCAGAAAGAGGGAACAGGAGATGAAGTGGCAGCTGCCTAGTATGTTTGAAGAACAGTAGGGAAACAAGTGTGGCCAGAGTGGGCTGAATGCTCAAGAGACAGTATTACATCTGTAAGAGAATGGATTCTGGGATCAGGTTGCTCAGTGTCAACCACTTACTATGCCACCTCAGGCAAACTTCTTAATTGCTCTTTGCCTCAGTTTCTTCATCTATAAAATGGGAACAATAATTTTACCAATGCATTGTTGGGAGGAGTTGGTGATACTTTTTCACAACTGAAATAGGGCAATATTTATTTCAACAACATTTTTTTCTAGGTTCCTTTTCCTTGGATTTGTTAGCATAAAACTACAGAAAAATGTAGCATTGTCAATAAGTGGCATGCATTTTTATGCTAATAAAAAGTATATTCCTGCTTCTGTTTATCAAGTTGATAATCAAAATACAAGTATCAAAATATAAAATCTGTTTCATTTGTTACTCATAACATATTTAAAGAAATGGAACATAGTCCATTAGTTCTGTTTAGTTTGTTCTGTTTAGTTTGATCAGCAAACTTCACATGTTGAGGTGAAGAAAAATGTCTTTGCTAATGCTGCCATTTTGCAAAACCCTGGAAACAGATTGGCTTTCATAAAGGAGGTTTATTTGGTTACAAAGTTACAGTCTTAAGGCCATAAAGTGTCCAAGCTAAGGCATCAACAGTAAGGTACCTTCACTGGAGAAGGGCCATTGGCATCCAGAAAACCTCTGTTAGCTGGGAAGGCATGTGGCTGGCATCTGCTTGCTCCCAGGTTGTGTTTCAAAATGGCTTTCTCCTAGGACATTTCTCTCTAGGTGTCTGGGGGTATCTCTTAGTTTCTCCCAGGGAAACTTTGGAGTAGCAAATGTCTACCTTCAATGGCCATCTTCAAAATGTCTCTCTTGGCTGCCGCTGCTCTGCAGTCCTTCTGTATGTGAGGTTTTATAGGGCTTCAGTGATTTAATCAAGGCCCAAGCTGAATGAGCAGGGAAATAATCTCATCAACAGGTCACACCCTAAATAAAGGTGTTACTAGTCACATCTCCATGGAAACACTCAATCAAATGGTTCCAACCTAATCAACACTAATATGTCGATCCCCACAAGACTGCATCAAAGATAATGGCATTTTGGGGGACATAATACATCCAAAAGGGCACAAGTGATATAATGAGTAAGTAATTGTAACTCCTTGGCACTCATAAAAATAGAGAACATCAGGAGATAATGTCAGAAGGGTAAGAGGTGCCTAAATGTAAAACATTCACTTTTACCCTGAGAAAGTTGGGTAATTACTATAGGATTTGAGCAGCAGAATTGCAAGGTCTGGCATGTATTTTAAGTAGGACAAACATTTGTGTTTTGTTTCATTCTCAATTAGCAACCTCCTTGGAAGGAAGATATTGAAATACAATTGCAGCTTGCTGTCATTTATTTTATTTTATTGTTGTGCTTTAAACATTTGAATCGCAAAAATCTCTTGTGTTTAAAATATCCTCTGGTACTTCTAATGGTACATTTATTTCCCATCACCTATTATTTTACTAATTAGTAGTAGAGTACCACTCATATTTTGTTATAACCCTACTGTTCTAGTTTGCTAATGATGCGGAATACAAAACACCAGAGATAGATTGGCTTTTATAAAAAGGGGGTTTATTTGGCTATACAGTTACAGTCTTAAGGCCATAAAGTGTCCAAGATAACACATCAGTAATCAGGTACCTTCACTGGAGGATGGCCAATAGCATCCGGAAAACCTCTGTTAGCTGGGAAGGCACATGGCTGGCGTCTGCTTCAAAGTTCTGGTTTCAAAATGGCTTTCTCCCAGGACATTCCTCTCTAGCAAGCTTGCTCCTCTTCAAAATCTCACTCACAGCTGCACTGAGTTCCCTCTGCCCATCAGCTCATTTATATGGCTCCACTGATCAAGGCCCACCCTGAATGGGTGGGGCCATGCCTCCATGGGAGTATCTCATCAGAGTCATCACCCACAGCTGGGTGGGGCACATAAGCAAATCTAATCAGCACCAAAATGTCTGCCCACAGAAGATTACATCAGAGATAATGACATTTCGGGGACAATATGTTCAAACTGGCACATTCCACCCTCTGGACCCCAAAATGGCATTATCTTTCCAAATACAAAATACATTCATTCCATCACAATATCACAAAAACTTAAATCATTTCAGTAACAAAAGTTAAGTACAAGATCCTATCAAAATCAATTACAGGCATGGTGGGTCCTAAGGCATAATTCTCCTTTAGCTTTGGATCTGTGGACTTAGAACAAGTTATATGTTTCCAATATACAATGGAGGGACACTCATAGGATAAGCATTTCCATTGCCATAAGGAAAAAGAGTAAGGAAAACAGGGTTAACAGGACCAAAATTGTTCCTAAAACCTGCAGGACAAACTCCATTAGATTTCAAAGTCTGAGAGTCATTTACAGAACAACATTGTATCCTTGGGGCTTGAGAGAGTGGGAGTCTAACCCTTCCTAAGGGTCTTTGTGGCAGCCCTTTCCTCTCCAAACACTTAGGTGAGTGCTCCAACATATCCACACATTGGGGAGACCACTTTCTCAGCCCCACCCTCCTCAATCATCAGGGCAGCTCCCGGATTCCCTTCCATCTCCGGGGCACATGCTCAAACCATTCAGAACAGTGTGGTGGCAGCCAGGCTCTCCCCAATTCCCTGGGAATGTGCTGCACCCCCTTTGGGACCTGAGGTGGCAAAACTCTTCCAGAGCATCGAGGCAGAAAGCCCACCCTCGACCTCCAGGGCAAACTCACCCTTTCCATGCATGTGGGCTGCTCTGCTCTCCCAGCCCGAGATCTCTTGACTCCAGACCTCAACCTCCATGGCTCTGTCTCTGATGAAATTTTTCCTTCAGTTATTTCCTTGTCTGTCTCCTCCAGTCCAGACCAGCAACAGCTCTGTCTATAAAGATCTCGCAAAAATTCTGTTGGCTTCTCATGAAGCATACAGGGGTGAAAGCTGTCAGACAATAGGACTTTCCACAAATCCTTTCTGGATAATTCCATCTCCAATCTTGGCTTGTACTGAAATGGCGGCTGGGTTCCATGTTTGGTAACATCCTCACATTGGGCTGTAGCTTCTAGGATTTCACCCCCTGGAAGCTCGTAATTTTCCAAGCCATCAGCTTCTGGTTTCTTAGAACCCAAGAGTTCAGTTCTAAGTTTATCTCTTTCCACTCTCATTTTACTATAAGCTGCAACGAGAAGCTAGGGTACATCCTCCACATGTAGTCTGGAGGTCTCCTCAGCTAAGTACTCCAGGTTGTTGCTTTCAAATTCTTCCTTCCATCTGACACCAGGACTCAATTTTGCCAAATTCTCTGTCACTTTAAAACAAGGAACGCCTTTCTTCCAGTTTGCAACAACACATTCATCATATCTGCTCAAGTCCTTATCAGAAGTATCTTTAGAGTCCATATTTCCATAAACAGTCTCTTTAAAGAAGTTTTGGCCTTTTCTATCAAGCTCCTCACAATTCTTCCAGAATCTTCCCCTTATCCATTTGAAAAGCCATTCCAACATGTTTGGTATTTGCAGACTCAGCAACAAAAGCACCCCACTTCTCTCTAGTTTGCTGATGCTACTGGGATGCAAAACACCAGAGATGGATTGGCTTTTATAAAAAGGGGGTTTATTTGGCTATACAGTTACAGTCTTAAGGCCATAAAGTGTCCAAGGTAACACATCAGTAATCAGGTACCTTCACTGGAGGATGGCCAATAGCATCCGGAGAACCTCTGTTAGCTGGGAAGGCACATGGCTGGCGTCTGCTCCAAAGTTCTGGTTTCAAAATGGCTTTCTCCCAGGACGTTCCTCTCTAGCAAGCTTGCTCCTCTTCAGAAAATCACTCACAGCTGCACTGAGTTCGTTCTCTTTGAGTCAGCTCATTTATATGGCTCCACTGATCAAGGCCCACCCAAAATGGGTGGGGCCATGCCTCCATGGGAGTAGCTCATCAGAGTCATCACCCACAGCTGGGTGGGGCACATTCCGAGCAAATCTAATCAGCACCAAAACATCTGCCCACACAAGATTACATCAGAGATAATGGCATTTGGGGGACAATACATTCAAACTGGCACACCTACACAATATGTTATTTACAATCAAAATGTCTTGGCCCCTAGTTCCCTCTTCCATATTACAGGATATACATATTTATCTACCTTATTTCATTATGTTACTTGAAAGTCAGAAGATTTAAAATGTATTTGAGCTCACTGAAATTAGGAACACTCTACAAAAACAAATGTTTGCTAATGTATGGCATTGTGTTAGCTGTTATAGCCATTTAAAACACTAGGCCATTTACTTCTCCAACATTTTTTTTAAGTTGGCAAAATTCATTTGCTGAGTTACCACTAAATGCATCATTACCAGAGATGTCTATACTCTCTGGAATATTAAGTAGTCAGATTGGGCCAATCATAAGAGGTCTAAGGAATGCCTTTTAGGTTTTAGCTCCTCAAACATTTCTACCTCTTTAGAGCTGGCTCTCTATTATTACAAAATGGTAGCTTGTAAAAGTCTCCATTTTTTTTTTCCTGCATTCATCCCTTTCCCTTATCAGAGAAGAGTGAGGAGGTTCCTATTTGTTCATTATTAAATTCACCTATTCTCTACATATACTTTTTTAATATTGGCTCTTAATTTTTTTTTAAATTTTGATTTCCTTTATTAGAGAAGTTGTGGGTTTACAGAACAATCATGCATAAAACAGAGAATCCCCATATACTACCTCATGAACACCACCCTGCATGGGTGTGGAATATTTGGTGTAATTTACAATATGACATTTTTATGGTACTATTAATTAAAGTTCATGGTTTAATTTAGTACATATACTTTTTTCAAAAAAAGTTTAATCTGTACACACACTGTTCTGGTTTGCTAAAGCTGCCATTATGCAAAATACCAGAAGGGATTGGCTTTCATAAAGGGGGGCTATTTCGATTTCAAATTTACAATCCTAAGTCCATAAAAATGTCCAAACTAAGGCATCAACAAGAGGATACTTTCACTGAAGAATGGCTGATGGCGTCTGGAACACCTGTCAGCTAGGAAGGCATATGGCTGACATCCACTGTTCCTTTGCTCCCAGGTTGTGTTTCAAAATGACTTTCTTCAAAACATCTCTGGGTGTCTGTCTTAGCTCCTCTCTCTCAGCTCCTCTGCATCCATGCTTCTTTCTCCCAGGGTGTTTCTCTCTAAGTGTTTGGGGGGTCCTCTTTTAGGTTTTCAGGCCAACTCTTGGCTTCAGCATCTCCAAATGTCCTTCTATCTGCATCTCCCAGCATCTGCAAATGTCTGGATCTGTGTCAGTTCTTAGTTTCTCCCAAGTGCAAACTCTGGATTACGTATCTTAGCTTCTCTCCAAAATGTCTTTCTCAGCTTCTCTGAGCTCCTTCCCATGAGCTGTCTTAAAGAACTCCAGTGATCTAACTAAGACTCACCCAGAATGGGTGGGTTCACACCTGCATGGAAATATTCAATGAAAAGTTTCCACCCAATAAGATTGTATTAAAAGATCATGGCTTTTCTGGGGTCCATAACAGCTTCAAACCGGCACACACACCACATCTACCAAATATACAACCCAACTTGCTCCCTCTCCCATTCCCTGGTAACCTCTAATCTATTTTCTGTCTCAGTGAATTTGCTATTTCTAGACATCTCTTACAAGTTACATCATACAATATTTGTTCCAGGACTTCATTCTTTCTTATAACTAAATAATATTTCATTGTGTATATGTTTCTCATTTTGTTTACCCATTCATTTGTTGATGGGCACTTGGGTTGTTTTTATCTTCTAGCTATTGTGAATAATGCTGCTATAAGCATTCATGCACAAGTATCTGTTTGAGACCCTGTCATCACTTTCTTTGGATATATACTTAGAAACAAAATTGCCAGGTAATATGATAGTTTTCTAACTTTTTAAGTAACCACCATATTGCTTCCCACCATGATTGTACCATTTTACATTCCTTCTCTACATATACTTTTGAAGTTCTTATTTTGTGATGGTATTTTGCCAAATTCTGTTTTTTTTCCCCAGAAAAAAATCAGAGGGCTGACATTTTCAGTCTTGAGAACTTAAACCAGAGCTACAAGTACTAAACAAATCTAACTTTGTGTCTCAGTCAGTAGAGCAAAGGAAAACATTGCAGGATTGGGGAACACACATATTAGGCATGGTAATTTACTACATACTGCCCCAGATAAATCCATCTTACCAAGAACTGATGCTCACTGGGCCTCATTTATTGGTGAGTTAGAGGGGAAGAATGGGAATGGTGCTGGAGACAAGGTAAGTGTGTGGGTGATTTTAGATAATATAGAGGCATGCCAGGGACTCAGCCTCAGCATGCATATCCAAATTTGGCAGAAGAATGAGAATTACAATACACTAAAGTCATGTTACTGTTCAGTACAGGAGAATAAGTATACTATTATATGCTTTTTAACTAAGTAAGCTAGGATCTTTTTTCCTTGACTCATTCATTAAGAACAGTTCTATATTCTCTTATCCAAATGATGTCCCTTTATTTCAGTTGCCAGTTTCCAATTTTCCATTGTTTTTTCTTTTTGTCTCTCATCAAAGGGCAATTCAGCTTTGGTTATAAACAGCAAGTGCTAGAAATTGCCAGCTGGATCTTCTACTTCTAGGCTATGACAATAAGAAGCAGCTGATTAACAAGCTCATGTTGCTGAGAAAGAATTAAAGGGACAAATAAGGACAAGCATTCTACTCGTAACTGAGATTGACAAGTGCAAGGAGAGAGAAAAAGAAAAAAAGAGAGAGGAGGATGGAGAGAGAGAAAAAGAGTATTCACCAGGAGGCTCATGTTTTACAGAGCAGATCTATTTTCTTTCTTTCAAGTGCCTAAAGATGCCAGGATTCCTGAATTTGCCCCAAATTAATCCCATCATTCCAAAAATATCATAGCTTAAAATAATGATGATGTCAAACACAGAAATGGTTCTTAGCTCTAGGGATAAGGGAGTCAGCATTGTCAGGGAGCTGTGCAGCAGCTGGTTTAAATGTTGTCTGTAGAGGTAGGATGAGGCCTGGAGACAGGGTCTTTGGGAATTCCAGCAGCTAACTTCAACCCTTCCAACACATGATATTTTTATATGAGCTTATGAAATAGCACAGAAAATATATCTGTGCTTATCATATGCATTCACTCTGATGCTATATAAAATAATTATTGAAACTGACTTTCTGAAGAAAAATGTCTCCTTTTAAGAATCACCCATGTTCAGATAGCTTCAAGTTTTACTAACAAATCAGGGATCCATTTTTTAATTGCCTGATTCTTCTTAGTTGGAAATAATGATGCCTTCATTTGTTGATTGAAACAGAAGAAAACAGATGGATTGTGATGATGGTACACAGCACTTGGAGGGGGAAATACAAGGGTTGGGGAAGCAAGTTCCGGGGTTAGTTATACATGGGTTCAAATGCCAACTGCAACATTTATGGAATGTGGCTTAGGCAAATTACTTGAACTTGCTAAACTTTGGTTTCCTCAAAGATAAAAGCAATCTTTAAATAAGAGTGTTCTTGTTAGGAATTAATGATGATAAAAGCACATAAAACAATTGGTACACAGTGAACACACATAAAAATTATGTGTTATTATAAATTCCATGCTAGAGGATTCTTAGGCAAAAAAATTTAGTGCTACATGGCTATGGATGAAATTTTTATTTAATTTGTTATCAACAAATTAAAAGCATTAAAAAAGTAAAAACTAAGCTGAGCTTGTTTTCCTCTTCAATGTGCTATATTTTACTTTATAATTAAAATCTTACAAGACTAATTATATCTTTGTTTAACTTTGGCTTTGTTGATGATGAAAGAATTTTAGCACTCAGGGTGGGGAGAATAAAATGTGTTATTACTTGGTATAAGGAAGAAATAATAAAGTTATTTATAGTAATCAGCAGGCAAATGCAGTGTTTAGAGTCAGAAATGATTGATTGGGGAGCAATTTTTGAAATCTGATAGATATAGCAGAAGAATCAGTATTGTTATAAATGCTCTGAATCTGCCTGGCTGCTACTACCAACTCATTGTGTCAAATGTCTGTTTGTACCTCAGTCTTCTGGTTTATAAAATGACTCAACTTTCCATCATTTATAACTCATGGTTAAAATCTGAAATCTACATTTAGAGTATTGTCACTCCAAGGGTGTAGCAGCATAAGATGGTGTATTAGTTAGGATTGTCTAGGGAAACAAAACTAACAAGAGATATCTGTTGTTATTTTATAAGATTTTATAAAAGTGTCTCATGAGACTGTAGGGATGCACAATTCCAAATTCCTTAAGGCAGAATGCATGAGTCCAAATTCCATAGGGCAGGCAGCAAACTGGCAACTCCAATGAATGTGTTTGATGAACTCCTCAGGAGATGCTGGCTAGCCCAAGAAGAAATGAAGGTCCTCTCTCTTTCTGCATTAAAATCTTCAACTGATTGGATTAAGGCCAGCTGATTGAATTCTGTCATTGCAGAAGACATGGCCTTCCTTGAAGTAAACAGTCACAGGTGCAGTCAATTGACTGATGATTTAATAAACCAGGCTTCTGGTTTCTTAACCAGCTACAAATGTCCTTGCAGTAATGGTTAGGCTAGTGCTTGCTTGACAGGCAACTGGGCACCATCACCTGGCCACAATGACACATGAACTTAACCATCACAGTCCACCCCTTGTCAACTTGGCAGTTATGCACATCACCTTAAACCATACTTTATCTCTAAGTAGATCACAGTAACAGACATATATTTTGCCTACCAATACTCAACTGTCCTGCGTACAACTGGAAATGCACTAAATCTCTCTAGAATAGGGTGCAAGTCCTTGGGTGACATTGACTCTTAAACTTGATTTCATTTAACTTAAATACTGTGTAATGAAAAATATGCTTATGCCATATGATAAGTGGATAAAGTAGAGAAGAAAACAAAGATATTTGCTTTATGGACAAATACAAACATAGTCAAAACAAAACAAGGAGGAAATATTCATGCCATCATAGTCCTCGTTTCTGTAACTGGTCACATGGTCATAGTTCATATTTGTCACTAACTTCTTCCAGTACCCATTCCATGTTCCCTTTACCCCCAGCAAGCACTTCAGCTGGTCGTGGTTCTTTGCCTCGTGGGGTGACCCAAACCTTCATTCCTGAAGTTCCTGGGCCACTTGTAATCCTGCCTGGATTGGGCTGTTGCAGTTTTCCATTGACTTTAATCACAGGGCATGGTAGTACTAAGAAATGCCCTAGGGAATCTCCTGTATTCCAGGAAAACTCTTCATTACTTCCACTGTGTAGTTGCAGTGATATTTCCCCTTGGTAGTCAGGATCAGTCACCCCACCCAATACAGTAATCCCCTTCCTTGCCTGTTGATTCAGAGGCATGAGAAGCCCAAAGTGGCCAGGTGGCACTCTTAACTTCCACTTCAATGGAATTATTGTTGTGTCCCCTAGTGGGAGCAGGCTGATCACTTTGGGGAATGGTGCCACATCAGGGACTGAGTGTGGGTCTCTGCTGCTGGCAGATTGGGCACTCAGCAGTAGCTGTGGCCAGGTCGGCCTTGGTGAGTGGAAGTCCATGTTTCTGAGCCCATGCATAAACTCCATCCCTACCACCATGACCACTTTGTTCATGAGCCCATTGGGTGGGGAAAGAGACTGACTGATATCCATTGAGCAGGTCATCTTATCCACTTGATTATTAAAATCATTTTCTGCTGAATCACCCTCTGGTGAGCATTCACATGGGACACAAATATCTTCAAGTGTTTTGTTCACACAGAAAGGTCTAGTCACACACCTGTTTTCCAGACTTTTTTGTCACAAATTTTTCAATCATGTCCCTTCCAAGTCCCTGGCCATTCAGCCAAACCATTAGCAATGGCCCATGAGTCAGTATACACATGCACCTCTGGCCAGTTCTCCTTCCAAGCAAAATGAACAAGGTGCACTGCTTGAAGTTCTGTCCACTGGGAAGATTTCCCCTCACCACTGTTCTTCAGGGGCATCCCAGAAAGGGGCTGCAGTGCTGCAGCTGTCCACTTTTGAGTGGTGCCTACACATTGTGCAGAACCATTTATTAACTAGGCTCAAGTTTTCTCTTCTTCAGTCAACTGATTGTAAGGAACTCCCCAAGAGGCCATAGCTGTGGGCTGGGAAAGAGGAGGTAAGGTGGAAGGAGTGGGGGCCATGGGCATTTGGGCCACTTTGTCATGTAACTTGCTTGTGTCTTCAGGACCCACTCAAGCCCTATCTAGTATATACCATTTCCATTTTAAGATGGACTGCTGCTGTGCATGCCCAACAAAATTGCTTGGTTGGTCAGACAAACTTGGTGGTTTGTCAAAAGAAGAGTAGTTATCTGCAGGAGATGGTAAAACTTTACTCCAAAATCCTAAGGGCCTGCATTGTGATTCTCCTATAGGAGCCTACCAAAGTCTCCAAACAGCATCTCTATTTGCCACTGACACTTCCAGCACCATTGGATCAGCTGGATCATATGGTTCAGGTGACAGAGCAGCTTGCACAGCAGCCTGGACCTGTCACAGAGCCTCCTCTTGTTCTGGTCCCCACTCAAAAGTAGAAGCTTTTCTGGTCACTTGGTAAATTGGTTGAATAGGACACCCAAAAGAGGAATATGTTGTCTCCAAAATCCAAAGAGGTCAACTAGGCATTATGCCTCATTTTGGTCATAGGAGGGGCCAGGTGCAACAGCTTATCCTTCCCCTTAGAATGGATATCTTGAAATGCCCCACGTCATTGGACACCAAGAAATTTTACTGAGGAGGAAGGCCTCTGTTTTTTTGTTGGATTTATCTCCCACCCTCTGACACACAATTGCTTACCAACAAATCTAGAGTAGTTACTATTTCTTTCTCACTAGGTCCAATTAACATGATATCATCAATATAATGGAACAGTGTGATGTCTTGTGGGAGGGAGAAGTGATCAAGATCCCACAGACAATATTATGACATAAGGCTGGAGAGTTGATATACTCCTGAGATAACACAGTGAAGGTATACTGCTGGCCTTGTGAGCTGAATGCAAACTGTTTCTTGTGGTCCTTATGAACAGTTATTGAGAAAAAAAGACATTTGCCAGATAAATAGCTGCATACCAGGTACCAGGAGATGTGTTGATTTGCTGAAGCTTATGATAATCCACTGTCATCCTCAAAGACCCATCTGTTTTTCTGCACAGGCCAAATAGAAAAGTTGAATGAGGATGTGGTGGGAAAACCACCCCTGCATCCTTCAAGCCCTTAAGAGTTGCATTAATCTCTGCAATCCATCCAGAAATCCAGTGTTGCTTCTGGTTTATTATTTTGCTACACAGGGCAGTTCTAGTGGCTTCCACTTGGACTTTCATACCACAAAGCCCTCATTCCATGAGTCACAGAACCAATGTGAGGATTCTGCCAGTTGCTGAGTATGTCTATTCCAATTATGCATTCTGGAACTAGAGAAATAACCACAGAATGGGTCCAGAGACTCATTGGATCCATTGTGAGATGGATCTGAGATACAACTCCATCAGTCACATGACCTCCATAAGCCTCTTCTTTGACTGGTTGACCAGAGTGATGTTTTGGGTCTCCTGGAATTAATGTCTCTCCTGAACCAGTGTCTGATAATCCCCAAAATATCTGATCATTTCCTTTTCCCCAATGCACAGTTACCCTGGTAAAAGGCTGTAGGTTCTTCTGGGGAATGATGGGAGGAAGATTAACAGTATAAATTTTTGGCAGTGTGACAAGGGTACCCAGCATTGTCTTCATTCAAGGAGCTCTGGGTCTGTAAACTGTATCAAATCTGGGAATTGACAAAGGGGCTATGACTCTCTGTTTTTGTGATTCAAGTCAGAGATTTGTTAACTTGACCTAAAATTCTGTTTATACAGATCAAACAAGAATTTAGTAGAGTGCCCATCTATTTTACTTCTAGGTACTCCATTATCTACTAGCCAATGCCATAAATCTCTGGGAGTCAGATTATTTTGAGTGCTGCTTTGAGCTTGTTTTCCATTATGGTATCCATGCCCACCTTGTCTTTAGCAATTAACTACTGCCACGTGGCTTCTGCTAACTCCGGGTCTGATTATCCCCATTGTGTTTAAGGATTCCAGCTCAGTGGCAGTAGTTTCCACAGTAATATTTGACCTACAGCGAAGGGTGACTATAGAGCCCTTCAGGAATGATGGAGGTAGTCTCAAAATTTATTCCTTACAGTTCTTATAAAAGGTTTGTCCTCTGGACATTCCAGGGGTTTGTGAGCAGATTTCCACAATAAATCCACTCTAACATTCCAATATCTCTAAGCCTTTGGACCCTCTCCTCTACATTACACCAGGACAGTTCTGACATTTCAACCTCAGGTAATGTTGGCCACCTTTTGATCCATGGTTCAGCCAACCACCCAAACTGTTAACACCCTTTCTAACTAACCCCTTAAGCTACAACATTGAATGCAGGGTCTCTGTTTAGTGGATCCATATCAATAAATTCAGCCTGATCCAACTTTATATTCCTTCCACCATTATCCCACACCCTTAATATCCATTCCCACACATTGTGTCCTGATTTCTGTCTATAAAAATTGGAAAACTCATGCAGTTCTTCTGGAATATAGCATACTTCCTCATGGGTCACCCTTTGTACCTCATGCTTTGGAGCCTGTTGGGACTTTAGTCTAGTGACTGGTCTTGAAGCAAAGACTGGTGATGGGCGTGGGTTGTGAAAAGAATAGAAGTTTCCCTCAAGCTATTTACCTCAGGACATTTCATTGCAGTTCCATCTCATGAAGCAGGATTAATCTCTCCAGACAGAGGAGTGAGGGCTGCTTCCTCAGGGGAGGTGATTACAGGTTAACAGGACTGAAGGGTTAATCTCTATAGATGGATGTTGGAAGGCAGGCTCCTCAGGCAAGTCTGGAGGTCAGGAAGCTGTTTCCCCAAAGCTGGTTGGAGGTTGGGTAGCTGTATCCTTAGGGCAGACTAGAAGTGTATGTGTGTGTGGGGGGGGTGGAGGGGGGTGCTGTTTCCTCAGGACAGACCACTACAGGTATATCTAGCAAAGACTCAGCAGAATCCATGGTTCTGGTGTCTTCACTGCCATTATTTTCAATCCATATGTCCCCATCCCAAGTTTCAGGATACCATTCTTTTCTAATCAATGCCTTTACTTTAACAACAGACACCCTGTGAAACTGAAATTTTAGTTTACATTGTAAATCTGCTACTCACACAATGAGATTCTGGGTCTAGTTTTCAGAAATCTCAAGTCTGCAGCCACAGGAAATAAGATTTTCCTTCAGGGCACACATAGAAATTTTTACCTCTGTCATGTGGTGCTTAAGTTTCAAATTTGAAGCATTTAGCTTATCCCTTTCTCTTATAACTTTATCCAGCGCATCTAAGAGCAACCAGCCAACATTATTATACCTCTATACTTAACACCACAAAACTCTGTTAAGTGTCAAAAACACCATTACCCAGAGCCTTGCTTTGTACAAGAGTATGATTAGAGAATCAAAAGGGGATATTTTTTGTATCTCTATTGCCAACTCATGCCATGGACTATCAATACCATCTTGATTTTTGGAAATGGAGTCATTAGTGTCTTTGAATCTAATCTGAGTAGAAAACCAATTGTAAATGCCTATTTTAAGATTCTGTTTCTCAAGAGCCACTCCCGGTACCAAGCTGTATTAGTTAGGGTTCTCTAGGGAAACAGAACCAACAAGAGTTATCTGTAAATATAAGATTTTATAAAAGTGTGTCACACAACTGTGGGGATGCATTAATCAAAATTTCTTAGGGCAGGATGCACAAGTCCAAATTCTGTAGAGCAGGCAGCAAACTGGCAACTCCGATGAAAGTGTTCGATGAACTCCTCAGGAGATGCTGGTCGGCCAAAGAAGAAGTGAAGGTCCTCTCTCATTCTGCCTTAAAAGTCTTCAACTGATTGATTAAATCCAGCTGATTGAATTCTCTCATTGCGGAAGACATACTCTTCATTGATGTAATCAGTCACAGGTGCAGTAAATTGACTGATTATTTAATAAAATAGCCTTCTGGTTTATTAACCAGCCACAAAATGTCCTTGCAGTAACAGTTAGGATGGTGCTTGCTTGACCAGACACCTGGACACCATCACCTGGTCACGCTGACACATGAACTCAACCATCACAGATGGTTCACAACAGGATGGTAGCTAAGAAATGTCAAAGCCACAGTTTCCATTACAATGTAAATGTCAAAGTGACACCAAATATACCCATTAACTGAAAATCCAGCTTTTAAATCTGCCTGCTCATGCCTGTGGCTTCATCTGCATATGTGAATATGTTTGCGTTCACTGCCAAGTAGCTTTAAGTTGGTAAACAGAGATGGGATAATGTAGGCTGAAAATACTATGTTTTGGAGAAAAAGTTACATCCTGAATTTCTGCCTGCACGACCTGTTGAAACTCCATTGAATCTTTCCTATAAATGATAAGATAATTATGTGGTATATTTACTGGATTCAGCTAAAGAATGTGTGACTCCACAAAGCTGTTGCACATCTCTGTCATGCTTTGAATTCCTTTTAGTTGACTTAACATAATTCAGGCAGGAGATAATAACAAGTCTCCTTATTTCTTTAACTGCTGCCAAAAGGATATGTAGGAAAAGAAAATAGGACTTCTCCTGTATGAATTTGCTTATCCCAATCATGTTACTGCATATGGTTCCCAAGAGGACTTCTGAAAATGAGCTACTCTTTGGAAATGAGTGAGTTAACACACCCATAATTTCTCCCCCAAGAGAAACTAGTTCACACGACAACTTGAGAATACCTTTTCCAATGACAGAGCCAATAAAAGCAAACTCATTCTTCACAATTTAATTATTTCTTTGGACAAGCTCTGTTGGATTCTTAGGTTTAATACAGAGTTTGAAGGGATTATTATTTTCTTGTGGAGATCTATCAGAAGAAAACACAAAGCTTAATCACCACCCACATTTGTAGACCTGAGAATAAAATTTTTGTGACCAGTTTTCCACCTGTCCCAATAAGATGTTATTAGGAGTGTTTCAAGTATTGGTTGCTGTGTAACAAACAGTTTCTGAACTTTAGTGGCCTAAAGCAGAAACGGTTTTATTTGTTCATGACTCTGTGGGACAGGAATGTGGAAAGGGCCCCAATATGTGGGCCATCTGCTTCACATAGTATCGACTGGGTCACTGAGATGGCTAGAAAGTCTGAAATGGCCTTATTCATGTACCTGACAGATGATGCTGTCTTCTCTCTGGGGTTCACCCTGAGCCTCTGTACAGCTTCACGTAAACCTCTAAATGAGGCTAATTGAGCTTCTCTACAGCATGGTGTCTGGGATCTCAGAAGAAGCATTCCAAGAAGGATGAAAGGGAAGTTTCAGATCCCTTAAGGCTCAGCATTGTGTTACATGACTTTACTTCCATCCCATTTTGTTGGTCAAAGCCAGTTATAGTTTCTGCCTAAATTCAAGGGGAAGATAAATAACCCTAACCTTTTGAAGAGAGAAGTAGCAAAGAATTGGGTCCATGTTAATTACACTACAGCCTCATGAAATCAAAACCATATAAAATGTTACATGAGATGCTTGAAGGCAAATATTTGCTTCCTCAAGTCTGATTTTGGAATTTTATTTAAACACAGATGTTTTAAAGAGCCAAAGAACCTATGTGGCCATAAAGTAAAAATGTTCAAGTTCCAGAATCCAAAACAATATGCATTCATTGTCTTATATTACAAAGGCTCATTTCATATAGAATAGAGTGCACTATTCAAAAAAAAAATCCTTTAAATATCCAGATGCATGCCTTTTTTTCCCTGAGATGGGCTTGATGATGAGCTCATACATACTATGTTTAGAATGTGGTCATCTCTCTCTCTCTCTCTGTAATATGTGATAAACAGTAGAGCTAAAAAAAAAAAAGGAGTGTTGGTGGGTGGGAAACTGGCCAACTATGACACTAAGACACTATGCGAACAAAGAAGAAAAAACTCTTTGATCTTGTTTGGCAATTTAGTACCTGTGCACCCGAGAGTAGGTACAGTCAGATAAGCCTGAATGTGTTACTCAGTGCAGGTTTGATGAGCCAAGATACTGGTAAAGATTCTTAGTGTTGATTCTGCTGTTAAACCCAAATAGCATCACCAAACCCAGAAGAATCTGATGCATACTTTTAAGATTCCCAGCTCCCCTCTGACCCCCTCAAATATGTGCATTCCATCTGTCTTATTTTTTAAGACTGAAGGCATCCATGAAAAAGGTTATGAAGTCTCTTATTTTTCCTTATTTATGTGGTGGGAGAATAATTTGATGTTAAGTGATTTACTCAAATTTCACAGTTTGAGACAGAAGCTAGTTTAAGTACTTATCTCCTTCACCTCTTCATGAAGTGTTTTTTCTTTTTAAATTGTTTTCTTTATTAGAGAAGTTGTGGGTTTATAGAATAATCATGCATGAAATACAGGATTCCCATGCAACACCCCACCACCTATACTTTGCATTGGTGTGGAACATTTGTTGTAATAGATGACAGCACATTTTAATAATTATATTTTTAATTAAAGCCCATGGTTTAACCTAGGGCTCAGTGTTTGTGTAGTAGAGTTCCATGGATTTTTAAAAACAAATTCTTATTTTGTTACCATATATACAATCTAACATTGTCCCTTTCAATCATATTCAAAAATATGTTTCAGTACTGTTAATTGTGTTCATAATATTGTGCTACCATTACCACCATCTATTATCAAAACACTTCCATCATTCCAAATAGGAACCCTGTACATTTTAAACCTTAACTTCTCATTCCCTATCCCCACCCAATCTCTTGGTGACCTGTATTCTAGATTCTGACTCTATGAGTTTGCTTATTCTAATTGTTTCTAGTTAGGAAGATCATAAAATATTTGTCCTTTTGTGGCTGGCTCATTTCACTCAACATGATGTCTTCTAGGTTCATACATGTCATTGCATGTATCAGGACTCATTCCTTTTGACAGCTGAGTAATATTCCATTGTATGTATCTACCACATTTTATTTATCCATTCATCTGTTGACAATAAACTTAGTTTACTTCTATCTTTTGGCAATTGTGAGTAATGCCACTATAAACATTGGTGTGCAAATATCTGAATCTCTGTTTTCAATTCTTTTGAGGAACTGCCAAACTGTCTTCCACAGTAGCTACACCATTTTACATTGCTATCAGCAATGAATGAGTGTTCCTATTTGTCTGCATCCTCTCCAACACTTGTACCCCCACTTCCACCATTTAAAAAAAAAATAGCAACCATTCTAATGGGAGTGAAATGGTATCTCATTGTGGTTTTGATTTGCATTTCTCTGATGGCTCAAGATATTGAGCATTTTCATGGGTTTTCTCTTTGGAGACATGTCTATTCAAGTTTTTTGCCCATTTGTAATTGGGTTGTCTGTCTTTTCGTTGTGAAGTTGAAGGATTTCTTTATATATTCTGTGTATTAAATCTTTACCAGATATGTGATTCCCACATTCTTTCTCCCATTGTGTAGGTTGTCATTTTACTTTCATGATAAAGTCCTCTGAGTTGTAAAAGTTTTAATTTTGATGAGGTCCCTTTTATTTTATTTTATTTTTTTATTTTGTTGCTTGTGCTTTGGATATAAAGTCTAAGAAATCATTGCCTTACACTAGGTCCTGAAGATTCTTTCCTACATTTTCTTCCAAGAGTTTGATAAGTCTAGCTCTTATATTAAGGTCCATGATACATTTTTTGGTTGATTTTCATATATGGTGTGAGGTAGGGGTGAAGTGATTTTGCTTTTATCACTGACACATATGCATCAGTGTTATTATATACAAGTTACTAAATTTCTGAGGGAGCAAAACCTTACCTTTAATTAGTTGATGGTGTCAAGTTCAAGTGATATTAATGATGAGCTATGTCTTGATAATGATTATAGAAAGGATCACTTAGGTGAGAAATATTGTTTTAAAAAAAATCTCTAGTCATCAATTGTATGCTCTCTCTTTCTAAAAATTTCAGCCTCACTGCACAAAAGGAAAACAGAGGAACAGGTGCAGACAGTGGTAAACTGGAAATTTCCCACACCATGTAAAGGCCATTCATCTTCAGTGAATTGTCATTTTGTCAATATGGACCTAGTATTGCCAGATATTTCAATTTTTCAAGAAAATCCAGAAATTAAAATTTTTACATGAATGCTCCACATTTTAAAATTTTAGCAATAATTCAAATTTACAGTGGGGTGTGAGCCAATCCTTTGGACAGCAACAATGATGACAACAACAAAAAAGTAAAACCAGATTGCCCAGATACATTTGCAGGGACCTTTCCAGTACCATCAATTTTTAGTTGAGACTCTTCCTTAAACGCTTTTGCTTCTTTTATGTAAGTCAAGAAAAGATATTAGAAATGTTTTCCTTATTTCCTTTTATTGCTTCCTAAGTTCCCAAAGCAAAACATGCGTAGATACATAATACGTTGACACAAACATAAAACATCCATGTATATAAACAACATGTGTGGTTTCAGTGGTAATGTAGATTTCATGGTGTGGTAGATTTCAAAAAGTGGCCACAAATTCTTTCAACTCTACATGTACAACCTTTTGCTTCTCCTCTCATTGAGGTATGGAGTCTATTTCTCAGCTTCTAAATCTGGCTTGACCCTGTAACTTGTTTGGTTATTGAGATGTTTGCAAATGTGACAAAAGGAAATCCTTGGGGAGTGCTTGTGCACTGGGGTTTGCCTTTCTTTCTGTGCTATGGAACCTTTCTGCCATCAAATGAATAAGTACAGGTTAGCTTGCTGGGGGAAGAAAGATACATGGAAGGGGTCTCCAGATATTCCAGATGGCCCAGTGCTCAAGCTGTGCCAGCTGAGCCCTCAGGCATATGTCAGTTGAGCCAACCCAGACCAAGAAAGCCATCTAGCTGACCCACAGAATCAGGAGAAATAGTAATTATCTGTTATTGGAAGCTGCTATCTGATTCACATGCTATTATGGAAAGATAGTAGGCTTTGAGGAAAAAATAGTTGAAGTTAGGTCATAACTACGTGACACTGGGCAAGTTACTTGAGTCTCTTCAAGTCCCAATTGCCCCAATTAAATTCTACTTACATACGGAAGTTAAATAAAACCTCTCTCTATATATCTATCCCTCTCTGTCTGGAAAGAAAAAGAGAAAAAATATATATATATATATAAATATTTATATATGTTATATATAATACATAATATATATTTATTTCTTCTTTCCCTCCTCCCTTACTTCCTTTCTCCCTCCCTCCCTCTTTCTTCTCTCTCTCCCTCCCTCTCTCCCTCCCTCCCTCTCTCTCCCCTCTCTCTGTTCTTTCTTCCTTCCTTTTTCTTTCTTTCTTTTTCTTTCTTTCTTTCTTTCTTTCTTTCTTTCTTTCTTTCTTTCTTTCTTTTTTCTTTTCTTTCTTTCTTTTTTCTTTCTTTCTTTCTTTCTTTCTTTCTTTCTTTCTTTCTTTCTCTATACATTGTCATTTAAATCTATATCTAATTTATCTATCTGTCTAATCACTTAACATAGTTCTTAATGTTGATTACCACAAAAAGTTTTCAACAAATGTCAGTCAACTTTTTCCTTAGCTAATTGTAAAATGCTCTATAGATAGTGTTAATAATAGAGCAATGGTTTTTGCTTATGAAGTGTTTTCATAGATGTTTTCTTATTTACTACTCATAACAACCTCATTCGGTATATAAGTTATCCTTCCAGCTAATTAAGAAATACCAAAACTGAAGCTCAGTAAATTATGGCACTTGGTTGAGGGAACAGAGCTAGTGATACTGGACGTATCTGAAGTCAAGTATGATGACTTGCACTCTTTGAAGACTGATATTTATCCTCTAGCTCCTAAGAGAACAATGGCATTAATTTTTGAAGAATGGTTATCCAGTGTTCAGGCATTCAATGAAATTATTATAATTTTTTGAAAAGTTTTTA
Source organism: Choloepus didactylus (assembly GCF_015220235.1). Classification (NCBI taxonomy): domain Eukaryota; kingdom Metazoa; phylum Chordata; class Mammalia; order Pilosa; family Megalonychidae; genus Choloepus; species Choloepus didactylus. The sequence continues at coordinate 24,042,467 of NC_051310.1, forward strand.
AATGACAATTTTTATTCTCCCAAAACATATTTTTTTCACATATGTTTTTATATGAATACAAGGAATAAAACTGAAAAGCAAATAAAAGGGAAAGGGAACACTTTTTACAATACTTTTTCTCCATCTTTGAGTTATACTGCTTATCAAATTAGGCAAGACTACATGGAATATTTTTAGAGAGGAAAGAAATAAACTCTGTTAGAATTTTAGAAGACAGATATTTCTTTGTTTCCATTTTTAAGCTACCTGTGGTTATGCAGCTAAATTCTGTTACTATTCTCACCCTGGAGCCTTTACTGGGTTTGTCCACTCACTTTCCAAACTCGACTTTCATTTTACTTTCACCTGTCTGGCCTTTTCTTTGCAATCCTATTACTTTAAATATGCACTTCTCTCCTTTTTCCTTTTTTTCCTTTTTCCAGGTTATTTCATGCTAGTCTTTAAATATGGAAAAGATCTCAACTTATCTTAACAGATCCTTTCTCCCTCTTCCTTAGTGAAAAACAAAGCAAGCACACATGTAAATAACAGATAAAGCCTTATGTGTGTCTCATTTTAAGCAGAAGTCCAAAGCCAAGCTCACTGACCATACTACACACTTGCTTAACTTGTGGCCAGGTATCTCTTATCTTTTTTCATCTGTGACTCTGAATGTAGATCTTTTAGAACCATGAGTTCGTTAGATTTTAAGTTTCTTAGTGACTGTTTGCTCCATAATATTATGGTGTTATGGTATATGATTCTTTTTTAAATAAATGTGTTTTCAGTTGGTAAAGTACCTTCTTTCTCTTTCTTCATTCTCCTTCTTAAGTATGTGTGGGAATTTTTATTATCACTAACATCTGGTTTCTAAGATCTAATATATAAGCTTGCTTTAAAAATACATGTGCACCAAAACACAGCTGTCTGTAGTTTTCTTTTGATCCCACTGTAAAAGAAGCTACATGTCATTTTCTTGATTTGAGACTTTCAAAGTGAGGGAACTAACAGATCCAGTACTTCTCACCATCATCCTTTTCATCGTTTTTCCTTGTGGTGCAACATGTGTGGGAATTGTGTGAAAGAAGATATTCTTTCAGGCATTGATGATCATGTTGCATTCTGGTGAAAATTAATTTGGACAAACTCAGTCATCCATTTACTTTTTTGTGCATATTCATGAAGACACCAAACACTGAGCCTGTTTCAAATTTGCTTTTCTTTGCTTGGTTGTGTTTTGGGAAAGGAGGGAAGCATTATGTGATCAAACTAATAATCCAACTAATTTTCAGCAGATGAACAGCTTTCATTTCTGAACTCATCAACTGGTACCATAGATGAACCAATAAAATTCTTTCAAATTTTTCATGAAATCAGTATCAATGCTGTATGTCATTTCCCTTGTTTTACAGAATAGAGTGAAAGATAAAGGAGGAACTATTAAACTTCATGTAGGGAATATTATACAAATCAAATTAGACATGTAACATCTCAACATCACAGGATAGTGACAAGAAGACAAATACGAGATGTGAGTATACACATGACAGAAGAACATTTAGTGCGTAATATGTTGATTAAAGAGTCAAGGTAAGAGTGTTAACAAAGGAATTGATTGGGTTGGCTTAACCTAGAAGATATCCCAACCAAGTCACATCTTCAGCCGAATTTTGAAGGTGGCAAGAAGTATGAGTTGCTGGAGAGGAGCATGTGATAAGGAGGATATAGCAAATGCAAGATAAGAGCTAAGAACATGTAAGTCCTGCTGTAGATGACCAATGAAGACTTCAGGCCACGTGGAAAGAGAGGTTAGTATTAAGGATACCCAAAAAAGAAAAAAAGAAAAACAATAAAACCTCACTAAATAAAAAGATATCATGGGGAGAGGCAATCTTAATTGGCTGCAATAAAATATTACATATATTTTCTAAAATGCAGTGAGGCTGCTTTCAAGTGTACATAGCAAAGTAGAGTTCTTTTTGCATACTTAGATGTCCTTGGAGTCCTTATTCTAGGCAATAGCTAAGAATGGCTTATAATTAGAACATCACATGCACTTTGATTTTCTTACATAGTTGAGAAGTTGTAAGTAAATACATTTTCAGTAGTGAACTAAAATCTTCATATTCTCACCAAAGGAAAAAACTGGTTGCCTTTGGACCATTGCAACAAGTAATCAACCAGCACCTATTTTTTACTGATTTTTAAATCCTAATCAGTGACAATGCTACACAAGTTTCTGAAAGCCAGCCTCTTACTGGCAGCCTCCCACTTATGAAAGTCAACCTTTCAGCAACATCCAACCCTGAGTACTACACTCCCACTTCTGAAAGAACACAAACCTCTCAACTCCACTAATCCTGCAGAAAAGCAGTACTTTGCTTCATTCAGAGAGACTGCTACCTAAGAAGTCCAGCTTTCTCTTGGCTATCAAGCACAAAGTTTTCTTTTTTACATTTCAGATATTTACTGGTGACATCTTCCTTTAACTCTAGGTCAATTTTCTCTTAGTTTGGTTAATAGAAAATATATATTTAACATCTGAAATAGAGTAATTCTTTCATTCCTTCTTTCTCTCATTAAAAAATTCTTACTTAGTGCTGAGAAGAGTCAAAGCAAATTCATGTTTTTAAAGAGTTCAGATACCCAAACTGAAAATTACAATCCAGTGCTGTAAATATAATGAAACGATGCACTTGGCATTAGGGAAGTAGGACAAACTAACCAACATTAGGGGAAGGGAAGTAAGGGATGGTTTTCCAGATAAAATTACTTCTGAGCTCAGTCTTCAAAAGAAATAAATAATAAAGAAAAAATAAAAGCAAATGGGAAGATGACCATTTAAGGATGAGTAACAAAACCAAAATTTTGTTCAGTAATTACACACAATCCAACAATGCTATAATATAATAGGTGAGAAGCAGGAAACTGAAAAATCACATGAAAAGTAGGCAGGGGCTAGACTATGGGAGGCTTTGTTTTTTCCCTCGGAAGAGACTTAGGCTTTTGAAAATGGGAAGCCATTGAAACACTTCAAGAGTGACCTTTCCAGACATGTTTTCTATCATTTTCTCTTGACAGTGTGGAGAAGACAAAGCAGAAGACAAGGGCAGCAAATGTCTCTGTGGCTGTGGATTAGTGAGGGATGATGTCGAGTAGAATAGCATGGTGACAGGAATGGAGATGGTAGAGAAATGACCAGTACAGTATTCCAGGAGACAGAAAATAACAGCAAGGAGAATGGTTGTGCTACCAAAGGCAATCATGATTAGAGGTTATGAGTCAATGATAGATTTTACAGTATAAATTTAAAAAATAGAATACACATTTACTCTCCTTAATTGTTTACTTCTAAGTTTTCCAAACTGATTGCTTAGTTATTTTGTTTGTTTGTTTTTGTAGTATCCCATTTAAAGTCATTCATCAAAAAGTGCATCAACTCCCTTGGAAAATGGGTAGTTCCTTGACTATAAAATGTAAGGGGAATAGCCACCCAATGGGATCAGATTCTCCTAGTGTTACACAAACTATACAAAACATCTGACAAAGTAGAAAATTTATAAACTGTAAACATTCTAATTATGGAAGCAAGACCAATAGACATAGTTCAGACCAAGAATTACCAATGTGTCATGTGCCCACTTGGTCTTTGAAATATAGTAACCATCTACCAGTCACCTTTTGCTCCATGTATCCTGAATGTGCAGTGGCTATTTTTTTCCCACCAAGCAGAGGTCTTTTAGTAAGTGATTTTATAGCTGTCAGTTTTACAGATTTAAAAGCAGACCAGCTGGAGGTCATACTAAATTAAAATTTGCTTAGCACCAAGGACAACAGCTCAGACTGCATCAATACAGGTGTCTAAACAGAACCAGATTGGTTTACTCCTCATTTGGCAAATGTGAAAAATAGTTTCTTTGTAATATTTTCATGAGGGAAAAAATCACATTTCCTAGGGTCTATGATACTGTTAACAGGTTTTCATTTGTTTTCCTGTTTCGTCACTTGCATATGTAAATAAGGGGAATTTTGAGAGCATATGTGTTGTGGAAAATGTATACATGGCTTTATTCCACAAAACAGCATGTGCTTTCTATTAATACAGAGGCATACAACTGAGTGTGTGAGTGAGTGAACCCTTTATTATTAATTACATGACTGAACATGAAGAAAGGAAAAAAAAATCCATCAATTTCCCATGTTAAGGCTAGTTTAAAATAATACTATTTTCTTTAAGTTAGGACTTTAAAATCATGCTTTAAGATATACAGGGACTATCATATATATGTAGTATATATGTAGGCATATAAATATTTGTGAACACATTTAAGTATATATGTATGCACACACATAGATACATGAATACATATATGTAAATACATTTTAAGTTTGTGATTTATCACTGGAGGTACATGAATGTTAGCATTTGTCTTGATGTTGAATATTGCCTCAGTAGTTGAGGGGAACATGGCACTCCTTGTCCTAATCTTGCAAGACATGATTTCCATGTCTTGGTAATAGAATACAAAGCAGTTTCCCCACAAACAGCCTTTTGTAATTTTTCATAGTTAAAACAGATGTTTGTGCAAAGCATAATAAAGATGCCACCATTATAATGGTGTAATTGAAATGAAAAAAATAGGTCACTTCATTTTGTCTAGAATTGGGAATTCATGACCACTACAGCAGACTCAGGTGATGAGGCAATCTACTTCTGCAATCGTTCTTTCCTCATTGCATTGTCCAGACTTCCATAGAATCAGAACTAAAAGTTCTTTAATATTTTGTCCTGTATTTGGTTTTTCATTCCCAGCTACAAACTGTCCATTTTTGGAAAGAATATGCTTCCAATCCATATTGTTTGGATAGGTGGTGCATGGATTGATGGATGGCTGAAGGAAATCAGTGAGTGAACATTTTCTAATAAGAACACCACATATTCTCCCATCTCATCAGTTTTGTTAGGAAGTGCATAGGCAGGGGGCTCAAAGAGAGAGAGCACCTCTATGTAACAGAGGGGCAGAATCAGTCACAACCACATTTGGGCTTCTCTAAAATCAATTTGGTATAAATCATCCGACTACCAGTCTTCATTTCCTCTGACTCGCTAAGTGCCACCCACTCTCCTGATTTAGAGCTGTTTCCCTATACATGAGATCGGCATATGCAAATTAAAGTATCAATGCCTACAACAACATATGGCTTAATCTTTGCTTTAAATGAGATCACATCAGGCGTGAAAATCTTTAACTGGAGATTGAATGCATCCTGACAGCCTGAACTTGAGTTTCTGAGCCCACCTCTCCAACAGCAGTTATTGGTTTGTCATTAGTTTAATCAGAGACAGACTAAAATGTGTTTGTTTTGCACCCTCATTGAAGCCTACTTGGTAAAACCAAAACATAATGGAAATGTAATATGCAGTGCCATTCTGAGACTGATGCCTAATTCTGTCCACCTGTTACCAAGTAAGTGCATCCAGGAGGCTTCTCGATTAGAGAAGCCCTCTCAGGTACAGAGAAGATAAAAGGAGCTTTTAAAACATACATGCTAGAAATCCAGTCCTCTCCTCTCCAGAAGAGTCTATCTTTTGACCTTTTTCTATCACTTCTTTTACAATGGTGACCACTCTTTTCTAACTCCCTTTTATCCATGTTCCGAATTTTTTTTCAAGCAGTGAATAAATGAAAGCCATTCTTGTTCACAGTCTAATTTTTTCTTTAACCACTCTCTATGTCAATTTTTCCTCCTTCAAGGGTTTTCATTAACATCATACCTACTCTCATTTCTGCAGTTAATATTTTCAGTAGCTAAATACAGAAAAGGCACTGCAGTGCTTGGTATATTGCTTGCCTCACAGGCTTTATTATTTTCTAATGTTTGAGTCATAGAGGTGAAAGGAGTAAATTTTTTTTTTTTCTTTTTAATGCAAGACTTAGTTTTATGGAGCCCTTTTCCTGGATTTACAGACTTGCCTTGGACTTTCTGACGTTATTCTGAGTCTTGGGTATTTCATATGTCCCCCAACTAGGTATAAAGTGCATTGATTGGAAGCACTTGTAATTACTGTGCTGTCACTCTTAGTTGTGGCTAACAACATTTAACCATAATAACAACATGTTCTTTGCTATCTGAGTAGAAAATTGTCCTGGGCCTCACCAAATACACATTGTTAAATTAATCATGGAGTCTGACTTTTTTTATTTTTAATCTTCATTTATTCGTCTTCAAATGCTCTTCTTTCTTATGAAGATCGAAGTTCCCGACCTATGTCATTTTCCTTCTCTCTGAAGAACTTTTAACGTTTCTTATAATGTAGGTCTACTGGCCACAAATCCCCTCAATTTTTCTAAGTCTAAGAAAATCTTTATTTCTCCGTCACATGTGAATTCAGAAATCTAGGTTGGGGTTTCTTTGTTTCTGTTTCTGCTTTTGATTTATTTCTTTCAACACTTTAAATATTTCATTCCACTCTTTTCTTGCTCACATGGTTTCTGAAAAAAATTCTGATGGAATTTTTATCCTTGTTCCTTTACAGATAAGGTGCCCCCCCACCCCCAGCTCTTTCAAAGTTTCCTTTTTGTTTTTGATTTTCTGCATATTGAATATGATATACCTAGGTTTAGTGGTTTTGTTTTTGTTTTTGTACTTTACCTGCTTGATGTTCTCCAAGCTTCCTAGATCTGTGATTTGGTATCTGTTATTAATTTTGAAAATCTCTCAGCCATATATATTTCTAATATTTCTTCTGTTTCCTCCTGTCCTCTGGTATTCCCATCACATGTAAGTTACACCTTTAGCAATTTTCTCACAGTCCTTGGGTATTCTATTTCATTTTTTTTTTCAATCTTTCTCATTGTTTTTCAGTTTGCCAAGTTTCTATTGTCATATCTTCAGGCTTACTGATTCTTCCCTCTACTTTGTCCAGACCACTGATATGCCCATCAAAGATGTTCTTCATTTCTAGTAGAGTGTTGTATTAGTAGGGTTCTCTAGGGAAACAGAATCAATGAGAAGTGTCTCTGATTATCAAATTGTAAAAGTGACTCACACAACTGTGGGTATGCACGAGTCCAAATTCTGTAGAGCCGTCAACAAACTGTCAACTCCAAGGAAGATGTCCGATGAACTCAGGAAAGGAACCGGCAACTTCGATGAACTCCTCAGGAAACAAACTGGCAACTTCGACGAACTCCTCAGGAAATGCTTCACTGGGCAGCTGAAGAAGAAGTGAAGGTCCTCTATCTGTCTTGCTTATAAGTCTTCAACTGATTAATTGGATCAAATCCAGCCAATTGCATTCTCTCATTGTGGAAGGCACACCCCTTGGTGAGTCATCAGTCACAGCTGCAGTCAATTGACTGATGATTTAATAAACCAGCCTGTTGGTTTATTAACCAGCCTCAAACGTCCTCACAGCAATTGTTAGGCTAGTGTTTGCTTGACCAGACAGCTGGGTCACCTGGCCAAGTTGACACATGAACCTAACCATCACAAGTGTTTTTGATTTCTAGCATTTCCTATTGATTCTCTCTTAATTCCCACAGAGATCCATTCCATACATAACTCATTTGTTCCTGCATGTTGTCCACTTATTCCATTAGAGCCCTTAGCATGCTAATCATAGTTATTTTAAATTCCCAGACTGGTAATTCCAAAATCTCTGCCATAATTGAGTTTGGTTCTGGTCCCTGGTACTTGCCCCTCTGTTCAGAATGTGATTTTTTTTTTTTTTCTTTTAGATGATAACATAAGTTTTTGTTGAAAGTCAGACACAATGTACCAAGTAAAGGGAACTGAGATAAATAGACCTTTAGTGTGAGGTTTTATGTTTATCTGGCTAAAAGTTTGCTTGTGTTTACTGTTTGCTGTGGGTGTAGTTGTCAAAGGCTAATATTTCTCCTGGTCTCCTTTTTTTTTGTTCTTATCTTTGCACTGTTGCCTTTGGGTTTTCTTAGAGACTCTTTAAGAGGATCCAAGCCTTGCTCTTTTTTTCAGCCATTGCCCTCTGATGCTGACTCCAGCCATCATGCACTGAAACTGCCAGTTTCTGCAGTTGTCAGGAATGCGGTTTGCCCTAGACCTCAATTCTCTGATGGATCCAAGAAGAGTTGCTGATTTTCAGTTTTAAGTTTTTTCTTGCTCTGGGGACAAGAGTAATGACTTCCAAGGTCTTTATCTGTGAGACTAGAAAACAAAACTGATTTGTTCTTTTTTATAGTTAACACCTTGGTTTTGGAACCAGTTGAAGCTCACTTATTAGGATAGAATTTGGACTCTAAGAGTTAGTGCAACATGAGCTGAGGGGAAAAAATGAATGCCCCACATGTAAAAGAGCACAAGTGGATTTATAAATTGAACAAAAGACTTTAAAAATAATTGATTTAGTTAATAATTACAAATTTAGCTTAAATAATTTATAAACATAATTTAGAACCTAAGAATATTTAATCTTATTTTTTTGGCATTTTCTATTTACTTTTTATGGCCTGATAACTCTTAGGTCATTATGACTTATTTTAATAAAATTTAGTGCATTTCTTACTTTTTTTAAAAAGCATCATGCTATCTTTGGTAATTGGTTCAGATAATGGATCTTTTTGAAGCAAAACAATAGCAAATAAAATATTTTTAGTACATATATCTTTATTTTCTTAACATAAAATTAAAGTCTAACCATTGTATTTTTTAGAATATAAAATAAATAAATTACAAATGGAAAATTTAAACAGTGCTGTAGTTTCACAAGTCAAAGATAGTATTATTAAAAAATTGATTGACTCTGAAAATTTTTTCTAAAAAAGCTCAATTTTTAAAATAAATTTGACCACACATTTGAAGTAATTTTTATTCAATATTTTAAGTTATGGTCATCTTACCAGTATTCTCCTTTTCATGAAATATTTTAATGACATTTTTATTGCATTATATTTCCTTATATGGATGCGCACTAATGTATTTTAATTTTTTCTTATTATTGGACATTAGATTGCTGTGTACTCTTATCATTATCAATAATGTTCAAATATTTTGTATATTATATATATATATGTATATCACCTATGAGGATAATTATTTGCTGAAGTGTATGAAAATTTCAATTTATGCTGAAATATAATGATAAACTACTTTCCAGAATAGTTTTAGCAATTTAGACCTATTTCAGTAGTTTATGAAAGTCAACATTTTTATAATCCAGATAATCTATCATTAGTTTGTTGGCAAAACATTTATTCCTTTAGGCTTAATTTGTATTTATCTGGTTACATATAACTTTGTTATTGTAGTCCATTTCAGTTACATGTTATTTAGATGTTTTTTTCATTCATATCATTCTTCATTTGTTAGTTCACATCCTTTTTGTTGGGCATTTATTTGATGTTTTCTACACATAACTGAATTTAAGAGAAAGTCCTAAAATTAAAGACTATTTGATTTTTCAAAAAATTAATATTAATATGTCAAACAATGACAATATAAAAATATATTTGTTGGAAACTTTTTTTTCAATCCTATTGAATGAGTATGCTTCCAAATATGGCTTATTTTTAATTTTAATGCTTAAAAACGGAATGATGACTTTTGAGTTACTATTCCTCAATTTCTTAATACTTTTCACTGCCACTACATCAACCAGTGATTTTTAAAGTTGGCCCAATGTGTTTAAAATCCCCTTCCTATAAGCTATCTCTAACCAAAATGAGGGCTAATGCAATTTCAGGTCACAGACAAGTGGACATCTGAAAATTAATAGAATTTTTTCCCCTTAACCTAGGTCGCATTCGTCCCCAAGCTCAAGAAGGTGAAAGGCTAATGTTAACTCAATTGCTATGTCGTAGGATCTCCTGATTTACAGTCTATTAAGATTTGAACATTTCCAGTTATACTGACACACTTGACATTAACTTATGAGAGCTCTTTGCTTTCCTTCCCCTGCTAAAAGTAGTTCTGTTTATCCTCCAATGAGGTCAAGACCTCAAAATAAGATCTTGAATTTGTTTTATGATTTGAGTCTCTCCTTTCCTCACCAGTGATAAAGTGGATTGTAGAAGAGTTCTTAGTCTAGGAAAGGGAGTGTTATTTTGTTCAATTTTGAAAGGAATGGATATATAATGACCAAACCTTTGGTCAAATATATATTAATGTAAATATTTCTGGCAAATTCCTCACATGGTTTCCTTTAAGAAATTAATTTGGAAACCCAGTTCTTTACATCATTAAATAATGTTATACAATTTAATGAATAGTAGCTGTATCTCTAATAAATATAAAGATGAAATCCACTCATTAAACTTCTCAGTCATTTTATTTCCTACCATTGTCAAGCATCATATTTAAAAGGGCATCAAAATTTAGTACCTACCTAATAATGGGTTGCTTGAGCTATTGTTTAATGAAGTGACTGCTACATAGGGAGTGCATAATAAGTGAATACTAGCTATTATTACCAATAATTATAATATTTCAGCAAATAGATGCCTCTAAACTTTCTGTATACATCAAACACTTCTCATGGTTAATGTACTATGACTTTTATTGTTTAATCACGTATCTACAAATATAATTGCACAAATCCAGAAAGTAAACATATTTTAAATATCCTAAAATCTTTCTTTCTTTCCTTTTATTGATATTTCACATTAGTGTTTTCAGCCAATAGAACAGTATTTTAAACAGCAAAGAATTGAGTTTAAGACCTAAAATATATGTATCCATGGGATTTATTTACTAACAGTTAAGACTCTCAATTCTGTTTCTGTACAGTTTTTAAGAGAATTAAAAAATGGCCAATGGCTAAATAACCGAAAACCCTGTCCATTTAACTCTCTGATCACTCTTTGCATTCAGGTTTAATCTATTGACAGCAAATACACTAGATTTCCTGTTGTCAAGCTGGCACACCATGACTGCCTCTGAAGAATGAGAACTCTGTTTCCAAGTCTCCTTGTCTGTGTGGTTCTGGCTTGAAAATCACCAACGAGAACTCACACAAAACTTGGAAGGCAGAAGTGAACCAGAAGCCATTTCCTGAAAGTGGTCACAGCTGAATTTGTAGGCTGACCAAGAATCACGGCCTTCAGCATGCTTTTGAGAACCACCCACTTAAGTGCTTCAGAATTAGATCTGCGTTGTCAACTCCTGTGACCATGGATGGCAGTTCTGCTTGGAATTTAGTGGTAGATTCCCGGCCTCTGCTCCTCAACTCTCTCAACATTCATGGAAGCACCAAGTAACATCAAAACCTTTATGTCTGGAATACAAAGCATAGCTTTTACTTTCCTGGTCACACCCTGAACAGATAAAATGGACAATTTTTAAGCACAGCTTTAAAATATTTTTGACTGATGTTATGTTTGTGTTCACAAACTGATATGAATAACTTTACATATTTGACAGGACAAAATATTTTTAAAGAGTCATGCTGGCACTCCCCACTGGCTGCAGCCTGACATGCCACGTGGCCCCCAGTCTCCCGTGGCTGCCTCCCCAAGCATGGCACAGGGCCTCGCACTGCACAGCTCCCTTGACTTCAAGCTCGGTGCCAAAGCTGATGGCAAAACCATTCTAAAAGGCCTCCAGTCCATTTTCCAGGAGCAGGGAATGAAGGGAGTCAGTGTATACCCGGCAGGACCATGGCTATTTAGCAACCTACATGAACAAAAATGGCAGCTTTGCCAATTTGAGAATTTACCCACATGGATTGGTGTTGGTGGACCTTCAGAGTTATGACGGCGATGCACAAGGCAAAGAAGAAGTTGTCAATCTTTTGAATAAAGTAGGAGAAAGAATGAAAGAACTGAATCAGGACAGTACTGTGAAGGTGAAGCAATTATCACCCATTGTTCGAGGAGGTGCCATTGAAAGATACTGGCCCACTGCTGATGGGCTCCTGGTTGAGTAGGACATAGATGAAGTGGTGTATGATGAAGACTCACCTTATCAGAGCATTAAAATTCTACACTCAAAGCAATTTAGAAATATTCTCATCCTCAGTGGGGATGTTAATTTGGCAAAGAGTGATTTGGCATATACCGAGGCCATCATGGGCAGTGGAAGAAGATTACACTGGCAATGACATACTGATTCTGGGAGGTGGAGATGGGGGCATATTATGTGAAATCATCAAACTGAAACCGAAGATGGTCACAGTAGTAGAGAATGACCAGACGGTGATTGATGGGTGTAAGAAATATATGCGAAAAACTTACGGAGGTGTCTTAGACAATCTTAAAGGAGAATGTTCTCAGGTTCTAATAGAAGACTGTATTCCAGTACTGAAGAAGTACACCAAAGAAAGGAAAAAGTTTGATTATGTGGTTAATGATTTGACAGCTGTTTCAGCCTTCACCTCTCCAGAAGAAGATTCCACATGGGAGTTTGTCACACTGATTCTTGACCTTTCAATGCAAGTATTGAAACAGGAGGGGAATATTTTACACAGGGCAACTGTGTCAATTTGATGGAAGCCTTGTCGCTCTATGAAGAACAACTTGGGCACCTATATTGTCATGTGGAATTCTCAAAGGAGATCATCTGTGTCCCTTCATACTTGGAGTTGTGGGTATTTTACACTGTTTGGAAGAAAACTAAACCTTGAAAATTAATATCATCTAATCATGTGTTCTGCAAATAGCCATCCTGACATTTATAAGCTGTAGGTGACACTCAAATTAATCAGGCAATTGATTGTGAATTCCTTTAACTTTTTTTATTATTATTTTTAATTTAAAAAAAGCAAATGGAAAAATGTATATTTTGATGAGCTAGGGTGTTATTTTTTGAAAGTCAGCTAAAGGATGATAGGCAGCCCAGTGAAGACTGCTGAAGGCACTGAACCCCTAGAATGTTATTTTTGTTACTTTTGATTTCTGTGTTGGCTTTTTTGTTTTGGTAGACCTTCAATATGGATGTTAGGAAGAACCAGCAGCATTGTTTTGTTCCTGAGGGAAGTTCTTGATAGTGTTTCTTGACAAAAAATTGACTTAGATAATAAAATTTGGTGCTTATAAGAGAATTAAAAAAAATGAAATAGCATTGCTTCCATTAAAATCACAAAAGAGAAAAAAAAAGTCATGCCAATTCTGCTAAATTATCTTTTAATAAATCACCTGAACTGTTCATACAGTAAACACAGGTGGTCTAGATTGAATATGTTAATCCAAAATGATTTTATTTTTATTTTCAATAACACTTTTTACATATACATATGGACAATGAAAATATCAAATCCATAAGATTTTATGGCTACTTCTAATAGACTTTTAAGAGATATATACTATTCTATTTTAAATATTTTTGAGAAAAATGGGAGACTTCAAATTAATTCACCTTATAAATAAATCTGACAATTCTGACTAATAAAGAAACCAAAAAAACAACCTCACTTATAAATATATTCAAAAATCTAAATATTATACTAGCAAACTGAATACTTAAAGTAACATTTTAAAGTAGGCATTAAGAAACATTACCAAGTAGAATTTGTTCTAATAATGTTAGCATGGTTCAATAGTAATAAAATGTATTAATAACATTCATTGATTATTACAAAGTCAATGGGGGGAAGTCAAAGTATGTTTAAAGGACATTTAATTAAATTTAGAAACTTTCTCATTTAATTTTAAAAATTATAAATCTAGGAATGAAAGGAAATGCCTTTGAAATGATAAAGATTATTCATCTCAATCAAATATCTACATCTGAACAGTTTACCATTAAGCTTATAAGAAAAACATGAATGGCTACTGCTACCATGTTCTTTAGCATTATATTGGAACTTCTAACCAACATAATAACACAGGGAAACAAATAAGAATTGGAAAGAAGGAAAGAAATTTGTCATTATTTTCAACTTATATGATCATCTATTATGAAAACATCAAAATAATCAATGAAACATTATAAGAATTGGATATTATGGAGTGATAGCTTGTGAAATTTTAAACACAAATAAACCCTTTTTCTATGTACCATGCAGAATACAGTTAAAAAGGGGGAGGAGGAGAAGGAGGAAGGAGAGGAGAGGGGAGGGGAGGGGAAAGAAGAGCAGCGGACAGGAGGGTGCAGAGGAGAGGGGGACAGGAGGGGAGGGGAGGAAGAAAGAGAGGAAGGAGGGAAGGAAGGAGGGATGGAAGAGAGGGAGAAAAGAAGGAAGAAAAGAAGTTATTCAAAGTAACAACCCAAAGTATAAAACACCTGAGAACGATCTAAATGAAAATTATAAATGGCTTTATGAAGGTACAATACATTACTCTAGAATATAATAGAAAAGTTGGATAAATAGAATGATCAATCATGTCCTGTACTGGAGGATTAAAAAATAAAAACACATCACTTATCTGCAAATTACTTATTAGATTTTTGTAAGTAATGGTAACCAAATAATTTTCAGAAAATAAGGGAAGAATGTTAGCAAATGTGCTCCTTTACCTACTAAAATGTAAAAATTAATGGATGAAAATAGAAATAAAAAATAAATAAATAAAAATGAGCAAATAATTAATATAAATATGTGATAACCTCAGACTAATGGTGAATTGATAAATTATTTGAAAAAAAAAGATTTGGGACAAATAGTTGTTTGTAAATTAGAAAAATTAAATTTCTCTTCAAATGATATTCCATAACAAATCCCTAATGGATTAAAAACTTCAATGCAAAAAATTAAATAATAAAAGAGCTGGGAGAACACATAGGTAAACATCTCTACATTTCAGTGTTGGAAAAATCTTCCTGTGAATGACACCAAAAGCCCCATTCATTGATAGATTTATCTGCATTACGTATTTTTAAATTTTACATATCCAGAATAAGGGAAGAAACAGAAACCATGAAGAAAGCAAAAGAGTAAGTGACAATCTTGGGAATACCAACATACATGACAAACATAACTACTATCATTGTATCAAGAGATATTTCAAATTATTACTTCGAATAATACTGGGTGTTACAGGCAAAGAGAAACATAATAGACTGACATCTTAACATTGTACTTGGCACAGAGTAATTGCTCAATGAATGCAGTTGTTGTTTTATTGTTATTATTTTATTGGTTTTAGTATAAAAAATCAATATAAAGATAGACAACCTGTTAAAAAATGAGCAACTGGCATCAACAAAGTTGAAGCAAAGTTGAAACAACATTGAAAGAGTTCAGTGGACCAATAAATATAAAAACATTTAAATGGCAAAAACAAACCTACAAGTGTAATTTACCTATAATATTGTTACCTATCATATTGTTAAATTTTAAAAAGAATAATTGTAACAATTGTTAGAGGGGGTGTAGGAAGGATGCAGCCACATACGCTGGTGTTAAAGAACATACAAAAACAATTCTTTCTGGAGGATGTTTTTAACCATATGTATTTAAAAAAAGGAAAGTTCAGAAATGTGTATGCCTTAGCAATTTCATCTTTAAGGACTTATTCTTTAAAAAAAAATGTGTTCCAGATTGCAAAGACATTTCTATAAAAAACGGAACTGCTCTGAGTATCTAAAACTTAGGTTTGGATAAGACTAGTACATTCATACTGAGGAAAATCACCCCATTAAGAATAAGATTTTAGAAATTAAAAAACAAACTTAAGAACTGCATTTACAGTTAAGTTTCTCTTTTGATAATTAGAAAATTTTTAGATAGAGGTACACATAGGAAAATACCAACAATTATTTTACATAGACATATGTATTTGTGTAGTGATAATATAAATGATTTGCTCTTTATGCTCATCTTTTTATATTCTATTTTCCTATCTTGAGCATGCATTTATTGGGTAATTAAAATGTTAGCTGCTATGCAAAGATATGTATGCAGATTATTTTTATTGATATTTAAATGGGCATGCCTTATTAAATTTTAAATTATTGGCAAAAAACAGTATATGTAACACAATTCTCAGATATAAAATAATCCAGAGTGCATAAATTGAAAAATTATCTTTAGTGCATGGATTTATGAGTACCTTTTATTATTTACTTTTGTTTTTATTCAATATCTTTAATATTTCCATCATAAATATGTAATAAATTAAAAATCAAATTTAAAAAAATGATCAAATTCCTCAGAGGCAAAAAAGCTGCAAAGTATTTAGAATAGCCAACATCTGTTCATATGTACCTCAAGTTATATTTCCTTTTTAAATGTATCTCATAAGAATTTTAGGCAATATGCTAAGATTATTTCCAGTTTTTATAATCTATGTTTCTCCAATTTATAAATCATTTTTTGGCTGCACAGGCCCACAGCATGGGTATTACTTGGTGACATGGTATCACTGTTAGAAATGCAGAATTTCATGCCAGACCTAGGTAAATAGCCCAACTTATCCCTCTCCCTTACCCCTGATTCATTTTTCTTCATAGCACTATCATGAGCTGATCTTATAGTGGACGTTTATCATCTCATGTATTTGTTTTCTTAAAATCTCTGCTTTTTCGAAGTTCAGGGAAAGTTAGCAAACAGGCTATTTGGATCATGGAAAGTGTTAATGGTTCAGCATTGAAAAGCAAGTTTGGGTCCAAGTTTCAGATAGAAATATAATCTGTTATTTAGGCAACGCATACTTCTTGATCTATGGTGTTTTGTTTTGTTTTTTAACTTGTTTTATTAAAGAAGTTGTGGCTTTGTAGAAAAATCATGCATAAAATACAGGATTCCCATAAACCACCCTATTATTTACAATTTGCATTGGTGTGGTACATTTGTTATAATTGATGAGAGCACATTTTTATAATTATACTAATAACTATGGTCCTTGGTTTAACTTAGGGCTTACTATGTTGTTCAGTTCCACGGATTTCTTTTTTTTAATTTTTATTCTAGAAACATACATGCAACCTAAAATTTCCTCCTTTTAACCACATCCAAATATTTAATTCAGTGTGTTAATTATGTTCAAAATGTTGTGCTATGATCATCACCATCCATATCCAAAACTATACCATTGTCCCAAATAAAAACTGTGTACATTTTAAGCCTTCACTCCTTTTTCCCTACCACCACTCCATCCCCTAGTAATCTATATTTTAGTTTCTGACTCTATGAGTTTGCTTATTTTAATTATTTCATATCAACAAGATCATACAATATTTGTCCTTTTGTTTTTGGCTTACTTCACTCAAACTGATGTCTTCAAGCAGAGATTCAGATATTTTCACACTGATGTTCATAGCAGCATTATTCACAATTGTTGAAAGATGTAAGCAAACCATCAAACAATGAATGGAAAAACAAAATGTGGTGTATCCATACAATGGAATACCACTATTCAGTCATAAGAAGGAATGAAGTTCTGATACATGCAAAACATTCCTGAGCCTTTACTACATGCCATATCCATGCAGTACAGTGCACGAATCAGACGAAAACACTTGCCCTCGTGGAAATTTCATTCAAGTCAGAAGAGACAGAAGATGTTCAAAGTTTATGACTTTGGTAGATTGGATGGGGTAGAGTAGGAACATGTTGGAAGTAAAGTAGTTATCTTAGGTTAGTTGTGTTTTTCTTACTCCCTTGTTATGGTCTCTGAAAAAAAAAATAAAAAATAAAATGGACCAGGAGAATGGGAAATGCTAGGGTGTTAAATTTTAAAAGCGTTATTAGGAAAGAATCACTGAGAAGGTGAATTCTAGAGGGAGGGGATTGAAAAGGGTACATTTTATAATGAAGATACATAAAAATTATACAATAGAAAAGTTGAGGTAGCCGACATTAGATGGTTTTGGTTTTTATCAATGTAAAATTTACATCATCTTCAGCAGAGTTATGTGGGCAAAGGAAGAATTGAGGAAAGTGGAGAAAATTTGGAATAGACAATGGGGAGCCAATTCAGTGTGGGAATTCTACCCCGGTTTCTTTCCAACCCTCTTCCAAATATGAATTATGTCCTTCTCCTCTGAGCTTTTGCCTCCCATTCTGCATATTCTATTCAAACATATAGATAAGTAAACAAACACCCCGGAGTCCTGATGTATTGCTCCCACTAAACTATATGCTGCCTGAGGGTACAGAGTACGACAGATCCATCACTAAATCCCTATAACACAACTCAGGGTCTGGCATATAATAGATGATTAATAAATGTTTGGTAAAAGGTTAATGAGTAGATGGGCAGAAGAGATGAGGAAAAGAAACAGAGAAATAACTGTGGGTGTTTCCTTGGGATACGAGATTGGCAAAGTAGCTGCAGCAGTAATCACAGCTGAGAGAATATTTGATGCTCAAGAGAACATCATTGTAAAAGCCAGACCTGGGGTTCTGTGGCTGGAAGGCATGGTCCCTGAAAAGGGCTGACAAATTTGGAATAGAGGAAAGTACTATGGGAATCAAAATCATGTAGAGGCAGAAAAGAAAACTCACTCAAGTCAAGGGAGAGGTTAGGTAGAAATAGAGGAATCTATGGTTAGGAGCAGTAACATCAATATTTTATTGCTTCTCTGTAAAGTGTTCATGATTCTGGTCTAGTTGCCAGTTAGCTATTGATCATTCACAGTAGAAATAAGCAAGAAGTTTCAGGCAGGTGTTGCCATATGTAAATTTTACTAAAATCAGATTCTCATTAAAGTCATTTCTGAGGAAACATGCCCTTTTTGTAAAAGTGCAATTTCATTGAGATATACTCACACACCATGTAATCCATTCAAAGTATATAGTCAATGGCTCACAGTATCATTATATAGTTGTGCATTCATTGCTACAATCAGTTTTGGAACATTTTCATTACTCCAAAATAAAGAAAAAAATAAAAATAAAAAATAACACCCAAACCAGCCCATGTTCCTTGTCTCCCCCCCCTCTTATTTATATAATTTTTGTCATTGTTTTATTTTATTACTCATCTGCACATACGCTAAGTGAAAGGAGTGTCATTTACTCCCATGTAAAGGGAGTATTACACAGTCATGATAAAAGCTATATAGTTATACAATTACCATCAAGAATCAACAGATTCTAGCTGTTTTAATATACTAGAAATAAAAAGGAATATCTATACAATGTGTAAATTAACCTCTCAACTCTGAGATCTCTCAGGCACTGAAACTTTATTTTGTTTCACTTATTTTCCCCCTTTTGTTCAAGATGGCATTCTCAATCCCATGATGCCAGGGAAAGGCTCATCCCTGGGAGTCCTGTCTCTCATTGCCAGGGAGACTTATACCCCTGAGAGTGATGTCCCACACAGTGGGGAGGATAGTGAGTTTATTTATGGAGCTGGCTGAGAGAAAGAGGCCACATCTGAGCAACTAAAGAGGTTCTCTCGGGGTGACTCTTAGGCATTATTATAAGTAGGCTTAGCTTCTCCAATGCAGGAATAAGGGAAACATGCCTTTTAATGAGGGGATTGATTTCTTTATGTTCTCTGGAACAGCTTGGGAAGGAAAATGATGTGGGCTCTCTACCCCTGATGTCAGAAGTTGACTGAGGCTTGGTGATTACGGACTTAGATTCTATGTCAGTGGGGCCCTAGCCATTCATGCCAATGCTATGAGATCAAATTCAACTGCAGTCACAGCTTTTCAAGAGGCCTTCTGACTGGAAAGTGAGTCACTAAATTTATCATTGACAGAGAGAGAGAGAGAGAGAGAGAGAGAGAGAGAGAGAGAGAGAGAGAGAGAGAGAGATTGAGAGCTTCCTAACTGGATGGGAGTGCCCAATAGTATTCCCAAATGACTTCAGATGGCACCCTTAGGTACTGGCACTCCTCTGTTAAACATCTTCCTTGGTCATATTTCACTAGTTGTCATTTAGTACAGCTTATCTTTTGATGGCAGTAGTAGTATTCTTGACAAGACATGCTTATGGATTTTCTAGTTCTCTTTCTACTTGGTGATATACTTGGATAAGAATTATGACTGAATATAACAAAGCCTTTGAATAGCCATTCAGGGATTTCTTATGAAATGGGGGTTTTTGTGGGACAAGCAGAAGCGATATGTTTTCCTGATTAGTACTTGTTGACTGCTTGTTGACTGCCTGGGAGCCGGGGCCAAGGCTGTTGAGTTATAGTTCCCAGTCGGCCACAAAAGTGCTGTGTAACCTTGTCCAAGTTATGTTACCTCTTAGCATTTCACTTGTGAAATGGGTGTAATCAGGACTTCTTGACAGGAATGTTGTAAGGGTTAATTAATTTCTGTTTGTCAGGTGTGCTGAGATTGTCAGATTAAAGCACTGGGGAAGTGTCAAGTTTGCATTATTATGGTATTATTTTTCTTTGTTTGGTAGGAAATGCCATTTCTGTGTAATTTCCTTCAACAGTAAAATAAGTCATTTTAATCAAAGCACAATCAAGCCCTTATTCAATAAGGACAAGGGTATATATAGTTAGCAAGAGGGCTAGTGTCGGCTGACACACAGTCAGGAATCTGAAAATTAGGCATTGGATACAAAGAAAGCCTAGAAAATGAGACTTGGGGAGATCAGGTTCTGAATGCCCAGGAGACTCAGGTTACAGGCCCAATGCAGCCCATTATTAGCAGAGGAAAAGAAGTCAGTAACCTTAGCAATTGGTGTCCAACCCCTCCCCCCCAAAAAAAAACATCAACCATGTTGCCAAGAAATTTTTGAAATATTTCTACATATGGCCCTCAAACTAAATATCACAAATACTTCATTAGAATCCAGAAGGGGATTTTAAACATATGGAGTACTTAAAGACATTCTTAGTTACTTAGAAATGTTTTTGGGTGTGATTTAAGTTTTGTAAATATGTATTAACCACACTTAAGGCTTTTGCCCTTGCAATAATAGCTGGTTAATCTTGTTTTATCCAAAGAAAATACTGACTGTTAAATATGAATTGTTCTTTAGCACAAACATAAATTGCACTTGTTTTCAAGAAACTTTTTTTTTCAGGGATTAGTAAGTATGTTTACTAAAAAATAATTATTGTTCAACAAAATTATTTAAAATGAGGCAGTTCATTTAAAGTAGGTGACACCACTGATTATAGATAAGTATTTCTAAACAATTTCCTACAAAAAATGACTGTAATAACTTGCATCTATAGTTTCCTATTTTATTCAATATCCTTTTGATATTCAAAATTGTATATAATTATCCAAAATTCCCAAAGTTTGGCAAATTTTACTGGGGATATAGGGATGTAATTCCATTACCATTTCACCCCAGTATGGAAATACCTACAATCTCTATTTTGATAAACTACAGGAAAAAAATTTCCATTTAGCCAGCTTGTCCAGTCATATTGAAAGGGGAATTAGAAGAAAATACCAGTAATTGAAATAATTGTACTACTCCACTTGCATTAATATTGACAATGAATACAATTTCAATTAGTTTTCCCATGATTTTAATATTAGACCTCTTTATATATTATTTTTCAATATGAGTATCAGACAGTTATTTGCCTATATACCCAAAAATGTAATGGTGAAACAGAAATAGTATTTCTATGATAAAATTTCCATTAACCATATGAAAGCATGAAAATACCATGCTTTGTAGGTATTTAGCTACTTTGGCTAAAGCACATTCCAATCCTGGATGGCTGGTATTATGAAGACACTCAGCCCAGATAGTAGGCCAAGTTCTTTCATGTGTCTTGTTTTTTAACCTCTGGGAAGGACTCCCCTGTCAATTTTTCTCTCTGAGAGTATCTTCCTTGTGCTGTGCATGAAATGTGTTTGGGATAATTTCTTCTCCTTGGGAAACATACAGCTTTCCCAGTCCATTTCCTATCAAAACATTTTTTAAAATCTGAGGGCTATTTTATAGCTCAAAAATTAAAGTGTTTTTATTTAATTTTGGGAACATGATTTCTTTGGTTGATAGAGCTTCATAAAGAAAATTTGTCCATTTCATCTCTATTTGCCTGTAAACTTACCGGTAACTTTTCCTAAATTTCTGTTTGAGACATAATTCTTGAACCTGGTTTATTTTTCAATTCCTCACTCCACAGTTTTCTTTCTCAACTGAAGACCAGCTACCTCAAGCCCTAAAACAATTTAATTTTTGTCTCATTGTTCAATAATTCTGCCTGAGAAGTTCTAATGATTCTCTATTGTAAAAAATCCTCTCCAGTCTTATCTATTACATTCTGGATTCCAAATGTAGTTAAGTTTCCCACCCTTCAAGACCTAAAGTTAATTGTCTCTCTCTAATCCCTTTCATTTCTGTTTTCAAACAAGTCAATACTTCCTTAAGCTCCTCTTTTTGATGATACCTTGCTAAATGAAACAAGTAACAACCATCATTCAATTCTTATATTCTGATGTCCATTCTTTTCCTCTACGGCTAAAGAATAAGTAGACACTTGTTCTACCTTCCAGCCTATCATAATGATAGTTTTTACCAAATGCTTTGCTGCTGACTAACAGTGTAACATGGATATCAATATTTCTGGCTATCAAAATCAGTTAATATGCCATCCATTGTCTGAGTGTGAGCCAATGTCCATAAAAAAAAATAATGCCATCACTTCACTTCAAGATAACATTATTTCTATTAGTGTTAACCAACCATTAGCACCCAAAACCACATAATGGTCCAAAAACAATAGAATTTTATGTCTTGCTAGCGGATCAGTACTGAACTTGGATGAATAGGTTAACAGGGCAGTCCTTCATGAAGTCATCCAGGAAATTAGAATAAGAGACATTCTACTGTCTCCAACCAATGGTGTTCAAATTTCCTTGTGTGTGTGTGTATGTGTGTGTGTGTGTGTGTGTGTGTGTGTGTGTGTGTTTTCACTCCAGAACTTACAGGAAAAAGTGCATGCAGGAAATGCATTGGAGGTTTTTATGTGCCAGGCCAGGAACTTATACATGTCATTCTCCTTAAAATTTCTCTGGCCAAAACTCATTCATATGGCCACATTAATTCAAAAGAGACTGACTGGGAATTGGAATTTAGCTTAGTTCCCAAGAAGAAGAGAACAAGGGTTTTGATGAGTAGACAGTAGTCTCTCCCACAACTTGTCTCCTCAAAACTCTTCTATACCCTCTGATGATTTTCTGTTTATTTCACTGGAAAAAGAGAAGGTGTCAGAAGGGAGCTTCCACTTGGCTTGTATCATCAATTTATCATCCACATCTCTACCCATAAACTTTGACTTCCCACTCAGTCAAATGAATGAAGAGTCCCTTTTCTAAAGTTACCCCACTTATTTGGAAATGGATCCCCTCATTCTGTCTTATTTTATGGCGTCCTTCCCTCAATATCTCCAGTTTCTCCTGTGTCATCTGTTTCCACCCCCTCTACTGAATCTTTCCCATTTCAGTAAAAATGTAACACTTCAATAACAACAACAACAACAACAACAACAAAAATCTCCCTTGGACTATTCTACCATTTCGTAACTGCTCCGGATAGAAAATATCCTGAACGAGTTTTTATACTCCCTATTTCTATTTTCTCTCCTCCCATTCTTTCTTGAAGTAACTTGAGTAGAGCTCATGTCACCACAATCAGAAAGTACAATTCCAGGACCTCTTCATTACTTCACTTTACTCAAACTGTCAGTTACAATAGATTTTTCTTCTTTTTGAAACAACTTTTTCACTTAGCTTCCAGAACACATTCTCCAGTAATGCTCCTATCTCTGACTCCCTGCCCAGTCTTCTATGTTGAGCTTCAGGGCTCAACAAAGAACATTTCATTCTCAAACTACCTCCCTCCTTATATTACCTCAACTACAACAATTTCATAGCTATGGTTTTATTAATAATCTCAGTCTTTTTTGTTTCTAGTTTGACACCATAATCCTTCCTTATAATCATATATTTCAAAGCCTTTTCTCTTCTCTATCTGTATTTAATTCCTAGAACATTGCTTCTATTCTTTTCTATATAATAGCAGTTGTAAATTGACACCTCTAGTCTTCAATGTTTTCTTAAATTCCAAAATCACATATCCAACTGTTTCCTAGACATCTCCTCTCATATATCACATGAGCATTTCAAACTTAACATGACCAAACAAAGCTCCTGCTCTCACCCCACAAAACTGCTTCTCTCTCAGTCTTCTCCATCTCAATGTATTGCAACACCATTATTCTAATTATTCAAGGAAAACCAGTAACAGAAAGAAAAAAAGAAAGAAGAAAGAAAGAAAAAAGGCAAAACCTTTATATTGCCCATCAATCCATTCTTTTTTAACATACACTTCTGCCATTCTGAAGTATTTTCAGAATCTGCCAATTCAATCTACATCCAAACTTAACACAAAACTCCAAGCCATTCTTCTATCACATCTGGCCATTTTAGCAGACCCCTACTTGTGTCTCTGCTTACATCTTTGCAACCTCATTGTCTATTTGCAAGATGACATAAATCCCTTTAACTATGAGTCATCTCATGCCACAGTGCTGTTTAAAACCTGCTAGAAACTTCCCACCACACTCAAAGCAAACTCCATCAGAGCTCTGCACAGGAACAATCAGGGCTCCTTCTCTTTGCTTTTTCCTTGATTGCATTATTCCAATCTCATTGCTTTTCTGAGTTTTCCTCAAACACACTGTACTAGGGCCTTTGCATTGTCTGTTCCCTTTGCCTTCTTCTTCCCTCACTGCATTTAGCTGTCTGCTTAAACATTACCTGAAAGTGCTTCCCTAAGCATCCTGCATACAATAACACCACTTTGCCATTACCTTATTCTACTTTTAAGTTTCTCTATAGCTCTTTTTATTACTGGTCATGTCATATATTCATTTTTCTTTGACAGCAGGGGCTTTGTTTTATTCACTTTTCCAGTATGTAGAAGAGTGCCTGGCATATAGTAGTTGCATCTTAAATATTTGTTGAATACTTGAATAAACATTGAGATTTTGGTACTTTCCAAAAAATTCCAGAAAACATTAGTCAGCATTAACAAATCATTATTTATTTAAAATTCCTCAAGTCAGCAAAATTCTGTAAGTGTAACAAAAGTATATACTCAAAGCAAGAACGGCATTCATGGACATATGTATCACAATAATCTGACAAAATTTGCTCAAATAATTTGCTTTTCATAAAGTTATGAGACACTGTAGTATTAACAACAAAATCATTTTATTCTATTCATAAATTCACTAACATATTTTCCAACAAATACATTTTTCTATTACATGGTTAACACTGAGATTTATATGTAGTTAAAACTGGAGGATATTGCTTCAACAGGAATGTAATCTTGTGCTGAAACCCAAAATATTTACTCCTGCATATACCCTTCTACACCTAAAGAGCAATAATCACAGAAAATTACCTCAGAATCATAGAATGTGTAAGAGTGAATGGGAACTCTAGATATCACCTAATTCAAACTGCTTAATCTGTAAAGTAATAAACCAAGTCCAGCTAAATTGTGACTTGGTCAGGACCAAACAGAATCAGAAAAAATGCAGCATCAGAACTAGAACTCAGGCTTCCACATCCCCGCCCTTGTGCAGTTCAGATACTTCACTATCCCTCCTCTTCAAATTACGTGTATATTCTATTTTGTGTACTTAGTTGACAAAATAAATACTCTTAAGAATACACGTATACATGCATATATATATTTGTTCCCTTAATATACATATTTGTTGATAAGATGATTTGCATTTTTTTCTTACATTCTAATGTTTTCAATGCATATACTTGTATATTCTTTCTTGTATATCTCTTAAAATGGAATGTTTTATGCAGTTAAATTTGTTATTGTACAAAATGCAAAATATAAACTAGTCTCATCTGTATCTTTGTATTTAAAATCTAAGGTCTACCTTTTCTGTTAACATAATAATACAACTTTTATATAAGTTCCAAATTTTGATTTTTACTAAAAGTCCTCAAATTTAATTCTATCCAAAGTAACATATATGAGGTCAACTATCACACCTTTAAGAACTGAATCCCAAGGGATTAGTTTTCCTTTATAATTCAAAGTAGAAAATTGTAAATCTATTTTATTTAGTGGAGATATATGTAGTATGGAGCAACATGTTATGTGTGAAGAATTTTAAGATGATTCAAAAGAGAATAAACTAACACTTAAAAATGGGGGACTGGGGAAGATTTTTGAGAGTAGAATAAAAGATTGGGAATTGTTTTAAAAATTTAAAATTAATGCAAAGGAAATGTCAATATAAAGGACTTATCTGAGTATCCACACATACATAGAACATAACACTTAAGAGACATTTTATAAATACACTTATGAGGTGCAACTTAGAGCCTGTAGTTTTGGTTAAAGAGTGGACAGCAGTCTATGTTGCCTAAAGTTTAATCCACAGACTTCTTTAAATTAAAAAGGAAGTGGTTTTGCATTGTGGTGGTTGCAGCAACAAATGTCAGGTCCCCCTTATTTTGTTCTGATTAATACAGGGTTGACACATACAATTTCAGCTCCACTGGTCATGGAATTGTGGCAGATTTTGCAGATAGTTGTCATCGATAATGATCCAGATGTAATTCCAGTGATACACCATGATTCAGGGCACTTGTGCATCCCCCTGAAGGCCTGAAAGTTGAGGGGAGACCCTATTTTGCAGTATTGAGCTGCCCAATCTGGATTAACATTGTCTGTGACTTTGTTCATAGTAGAGAGCCATTGATGATACAGAAAGTAGGGATTTACGGGACTCAAAATTCTCATTAATTTGTTTACAGAAATACGGATTTTATTTAACTTAACAAAAGCAATCATTACCTAGCATGCCTAAAATCAGATTAATATTCTCAAATTAACATGCCTCCTTTTGATGTGGTTCCACAGTTCTTGAAAACAAGTCAACATTTTCTTAAGGGCATCTGTTTGGAAATTCTCCAGAGTTGAAGTTTATATTTTGTTTGACAGTAAAGTTGTAGGTATGAGGGCTTTACATCACCCAGAAAGCAATTAGCAAGTAGAGATATCCACACTCAGCTTGAGAGCCCCGCTGCTCACTGGGGAAAGCAATCCTTTGGCCAGATTGTGGGGAGTGCTGTTGCCCATCTTCATTACATTTTTAAATATGGAAGAAGAGTTGGGCCTAAAACATAATGTGGGGTGTGTTGTGCCCTACAGGCTAAGTTTGCTAGTGTTTTTTTTTTTTTTTATTTGATTAATATGACACCATTGAATTATTCATGAGAAAATAAAGAAAATCTATCACCATTTATCTGAATATAATTTTTCATCCCAGTTATCATTCAAAAGCAATCTCAAAAGTCACCTTCTCTAGTGATCCTTCCCTGATGCCCCTTCCATGTTATCCACTTCTCCTTTATTCTCCTTTCACACAGCTTTATGACAAGAAATAATGTATGATAATTTATATATGTCTCTTTCCCAACCATACTGTGAGTTAATTCAGGGCAGAGTCCTTACCCCATTTATCCTTTATCGCCAACATCTAGCTCAACATTTAGCCTGGAGTAGCCACTTAGTAAGTGTTTGTTGAAGGTTTACATGAACAAACATTCTAACTCGTTGGCTTCTTCCTCATCTGCCTTCATTGTGTACATTCAGTTTACTTCATAATTCAGTTAGAAATTAAAAGGAGTTTTTAGAGCCTTCAGGAATGTGTTGTGATATGGCATCATAATTGTTGTCATCAACAATATCTATTAAACACCTACATTTTCTAACTGTGGGTGATATATGCATTGCTGAAAGGAAGTGGCATTTTTTAGTGGCATATTTGGATTATGGTGTTAATTTTGTTGCTTTTTGTATAATGTTGAGCTCATATAACCTATTACATGTCTCTCATTTGTCATTTGTAAAAGAAGCCATGGAATTTTGGTGGCCTATAGAAGTCAGAAAAGGCAAGGAAATGGATGCTCAACTAAAACCTTCAGAAAATAATGAAGCCCTGCCAACATCTGGATTTTAGCCCTGTGAGATTGGTATCAGACTCTGACGTATAGAACTATATGGTGATGAATTTGTGTGGTCTTAAGTCACTAAATTTGTGGTAATTTGTTACAGCAGCAGTTGAAAACTATTACAATACCTTATTGCCTTTCATCTTGAAAATCCCCTAATTCCATATTTTAATATATCCTGTGTTTAAACTCCAATAAATGAGTTTGTTTAAAAAGTAAGTTGGGAGAGAGGGATGTACCTAGTTACTGTTGATGAAGAGGCAGAATGGTGTAGCCTTCCTGGAGGTCAGTGTGGTGGTTCCACAAGAAGCTAAGTATGTGAGTGCCATAAGGTCCTGCAACCTCATTATAGGGTATGTACTTGGAAGATCTGAGAGCAGAGATATAAATGGACATTTGCACACTGGTGTTTATGGAGGCAGTATTCATAATTTGCAATGGGTGGAGGTGGTCTAAAGGGTACATTGACTGAGGAACAGAATAGTGAACTGTGATGTATGTATACAATGGAATATTGAGCAACTACAAGAAGGAGTGAAGCTATGAGACATGCAATGATGTGAATGGATCCTGTAGATGACATTTTGAGTGAAGTACACCAGAAAAAAAGGCAAACACTATAATGCCTCACCAACACGGACTAACTATAATGTGTAAACTCTGAACTGAATCTTAGAGCACAACCTAACATGGAAACAATTATTACAATGGTCCCTAGATTGTGAGCTCTTAGAGCAGTCAAATCTATTCCTGAATTGTAATAGCTATCTCCAAACTCTGAGATGCTGATCCCTTTGTGCATAATCTGATTGGTCTCTGGAAAATTGGGTATCAGTGTGACACCTGAAACTCAGAGTTAGAGCTTGGCAGATATGAATGTCAGTATTATGCATACAGCAATTGTTAAAAAAAAAAAAAAAAGCTGAAAAAGAGCCCAGACTTCAATTGGAGATATGAATGAAGCACATCTGGTTAAGACTAAGGCAAATTGAGCCAAAGGGTAAAGGTTGAAATTGACTGTGTGTTAAAACTTCAACTTCTGGATTCAGCTAAGATGGCAGCATAGAGAGGAGTGGAAGCTAGTTAGTATCCCTGGAACAACTAATAAGCAACCAGGAACAGCTAGTAAATAATCCAGAGGAACTGTGGGGGGAGAAACGTGACCATCCATTCATTATACAATAACCTGAATTGGGAGGAATGTCTGAGATCACAGCATAAAATCTGTAAGTAAAAACTGAGGTTCCAAGCTGGGATCTCCCTCCCCCCACGGCCCGAGCTGCAAAGCCTTATGGAGCCAGAGGGCAGCTATCTCAGAGTGAATGAATATAGTGCAGCTGAGCTCCAACTGGGATTTTAATTAACAAGGGTGGAGCCCAATACGAATCCCCAACAAGTAGACACAGGCTTTGGGTGAAGATTGACCTTGGAGAGCCAGTGGGTGGCCGCAGACTGGCCCTGAAGGGGGCTTTCTGTCCCTGTTTCAGCTCAGTGGAGAAAGCCTCAGCCATTTTCAGTTCCCAGTGTTCTGATCCGGGCAAGGGTGGAGATAGCACAGGCAGAGAGAGACCATTGAAATGCTAATGACCTCTCCCCAGGGGGTCTAGCTTCCCTAAGAGGAAAGGGGTGGGGCCTAGCTCTACTATCTGCCTTCCGTTCAGAACCATACCCTAGAGCCTGGGGGAAAACAGCCACGGGCCACACCTTCTTATACCAGTCTGGAGTTACAGGCTGACAGGTGCCATCTGCTGGGCAGAAAAGCACAGTGACCTGAGGATTCACAGGGTGTACCAATTTTCTAAGACACACCTTCAGGGAAACCGGATACTGAATAGTTCTTCCTTCTGGGACCAGAGCCCATTTTGGTCTGGGAAAACCTGTTTGGGGTAAGCAAGAAAACCATGCCTAGACAACAAAAAGCCACAACCTACACAAAGAGAAATGAAGTTATGGCCAAGTCAAAGGAACAAACCTACACTTCACCTGAGATAAGAACTTAAACAACTAATACTAAGTCAATTCAAAAAGTTTAGGGAGGATATGGCAAAAGAGATGGACTGTATAATGAAAACACTGGATGTACATAAGGTAGAAATTGAAAGTTTGAACAACCAACTGGAAGAATCTATGGAAATGAAAGGCACAACACAAGAGATGAAAGACACAATGGAAACATAAAACAGCAGCTCTCAAGAGGCAGAAGAAAACACTCAGAAACTGGAGAAACACCTGAAAACCTACACACAAAAGAACAGATAAAGAAAAGAATGGAAAAATACAAGCAACATCTCCAGGAACTTGACAAAATGAAAATCAGGAATGTACATGTCATTGGTGTCCTTGAAGTAGAAAAGAAGGGAAAAGGGGCAGAAGCAATAATAGAGGAAATAATCAATGAAAGTTTCCCACCTCTTATGAAAGACATAAAATTATGAATCCAAGAAGTGCAGCGTACTCAAAACAGAATAGATCTGAATAGGCCTATGCCAAGATGCTTAATAATCAGATTATCAAATGTCAGGGATAAAGAGAGAATCCTGAAAACAGCAAGAGAAAAGCGACCCATCACATACAAAGGAAGCTTGATAAGACTATGTGCGGATTTCTCAATAGAAGCCATGGAGGCAAGAAGGAAGTGGGTTGATATATTTAAGATACTGAAAGAGAAAAAACAGCAATCAAGAATTCTATATATGGCAAAACTGTCTGTCAAATATGAGGGAGAGCGTAAAATATTCTCTGACAAACAGACAATGACAGAGTTAATGAACAAGATACCTGCTCTACAGGAAATACTAAAGTAAGCACTGCAGACAGAAAGGAAAAGACAGGAGTGAGAGGTATGGAAAACAATTTTGGGAGATAGTAGCACAGCAATGTAAGTACACTGAACAAAAATAACTGTGAGTATGGTTGAAAGAGGAAGGTTGGGACCATGTGGGACACCAGAACAAAAAACGAAGGATAAAGACTGGGACTGTGTAATTCAAGGAAACCTAGGGTGCTGAACGATTGTAATCAAAGATACAAATATGTTTTTACATGAGGTAGAACAAATGAGTGTCAACATTGCAAGGTGTTAAAAATAGGGTGGGATTGGGGGGAAAATACAATCAATGCAAACTAGATACTATAATTACAGAAACATTGTATTTTGCTTCCTTTAATATAACAAAGGCAATATACCAAAGCTAAATGCATATGGTGGTGGGGGGAATAGGGGAAGGATATGGGACTCCTGGCATTGATGATGTTGTCTGACTCTTTATTCTACTTCAGGTTAATACTATCTTTCCTTTTGTTGCTTTCTAGCTGTCATGTATCTCTTTTGTTGTTGTTTTATTTCTCTCTTTTTTCTTTTGTCTCTCTGCCTTCTTTGACTCTTCCTCCTCTTTGGGGAAGAAATGGGGATGTCCTTATATAGATGGTAGCAATGGTGCTGAATACATAAATACGTGACTATACAGGGAACCAATGATTGTTTACTTAGGACGGAATGTATGGTGTGTGAACAAAACCATCTTAAAAGAAAGAGGTTGATGAAGAAACCTTGAGGGCTTTATATTGAATGAAATAAGACATACACATAAAGGCAAATATTTCAGGATCTCACTGATATGAACTAATTATAATATGTAAACTCATAGACATGAAATATAAATTACCAGAATATAGAATGAGGATAAAGAAGGGGGAGTGTTTGCTTATTATTAGCAAAATGTTCAACTAGGGTGAACTTAAACATTTGGAAATGGACAGGGGTGATGGTAGCATGTTGTGAGAATAACAGTGCTGAAAGGTGTGTGAATGTGGTAGAAAGGGTAAACTCAGAGTCACGTATGTCACCAGAAGAAAAGTTGGAGGTTAAAAAAATGGGATTGTATAAAACAGGGAATCCTGTGGTGGACAATATCTGTGATTAACTGTACAAATACTAGAAATCTCTTTCATGAACTACAACAAATGTATGACACTATAACTAGAATTTGATAATAGAGAGGCAATATAGGAAAAATATATACCTATTGCAAACTATATACTACAGTTAGTAATATTCTAACATTCTTTCACCAACAATGTAACAAATGTTCTATACAAAAACTATGAATCAATAATGGAGGGGAGTGTGATTAGGGGTATGGGAGGATTTGAGTCTCCTTTTTTTGTCTTATTTCTTTTCTGGAGTAATGAAAATGTTCTAAAAATTGAAAAAAAATTAATTGTGGTGATGGAGGCACAGCTGTATCGTGGTGCCGTGAGCAGCTGATTGTACACTTTGGATCTTTGGATAGTTGTATGGTATGTGAACAATCTCAATAATACATATATACACACATACACACACATATACATATAAACAAAACAAAAAAAAACAAAAAATCCTTCAACTTCCATGGAGTCCAAGGGAAGAGATGTTTATGTCGTGCAGGATCTATATTTTCTAAACATTGTAACTTCTACAGTGAGCTTGTTCAAACACCATAATTACATGGAACTTTGAATAGGAAGTAAGATATGGTAGGTTTCTATAGGTTAGAGTGAAACAGCAATGCATCCCAAAGTAATTTAGGTGAAGAATAAAAATATATATTCGGGGACCCTCTGAGGAGCTAGAGAGGATGCAGAGGTGTTGGACTTCCTCACCTGGATTGTTGCTGATGTTCTCACAAACATTGAGGGCTGACGGCTTGGTATGCTGAGCCCGCTATCTTGGGGCCTGCCCTCATGAAGCTGATTACTGCAAAGGAGAGGCTAAACATGCTTATAATTGTGCCTAAGAGTCTCCCCCTGACTGCCTCTGTGTTGCTCAGATGTGGCCCTCTCTTTGTAGCTAAGCCACTTTGGCAGGTGAACTCATTGCCCTTCCCCTACATGGGACCTGACTCCCAGGGGTGGAAATCTCCCTGGCAATGCAGGAAATGACTCTAAGGGATGAGTCTGAACCTTGCATCGCGGGATTGAGAACACATTCTTGACCAAAAGGGGATGCAAAATGAAACAAAATAAAGCTTCAGTGGCTAAGAGATTTCAAATGGAGTTGAGAGGTCACTCTGGTGGACATTCTTATGCACTATATAGATAACCCTTTTTAAGTTTTAATGTATTAGGATAGCTAGAAGTAAATGCCTGAAACTATCAAACTCCAACCCAGTAGCCTTGACTGTTGAAGATGAGTGTGTAACAACGTAGCTTACAAGGGGTGAAAGTGTGATTGTGAAAACCATGTGAATCGCACTCCCTTTATCCAGTGTATGAATAGATGAGTAGAAAAATGGGGATGGAAACTAAATGAAAAATAGGGTGGGTGAGGGGAATGATTTGGGTGTTCTTTTTTACTTTTATTTTTTATTCTTATTCTGATTCTTTCTTGTGTAAGGGAAATGTTCAAAAATAGATTGGGGTGATGAATACACAACTATATAATGGTACTGTGAACAGTTGAATACACCATGGATGACTGTATGGTATGTGAACATATCTCAATAAAACTGAATTTAATTAAAAAAAAAAGTAAGTTGCATTCATACCAGGTGTTTCTGCCTTCCAAATTTATGTATTTAATATACTTCAAGAAAACCTCTCAATTCATTGTCTGAACAAAGGATTTTGCAACTAACTCCTAGATTCCTTTTACACAATAGAAATCAAAGCCTGCAAGAGCTCATGCCATTTACTTCAGTCAAAATCTGAATGATGCATTGCATAAGTAACACACATAATAGAGCCCTCACATTGTAATCTGTGTAGATGTATGCTGTGCTTTGAAAATCAAATATTGTTCCCTTTGACGTTTTGACAAGTAATTTTGACAACAATATACATTTGGCTAACTCATGAATGCAGTACTTCTCATCCTCCGGATTGTGCAGGGTTTGCACTATGCTAAGAATGAGAACAATTACAGAACTGACTTCCATCTGCCAAGTGAACAGATGGTCTTGTAGTTAGAGGAACAATAGTGCAGAAAGGAAAGGCGAAGAGTTGGGGAGGGGGAGCTTGTGGGGGGGAGTTAAACATCTTGCAATGCAAAATAGCAACAATAAAACTAAAGGAATATACAAAGATATTTTCCAATGTATTATAGAAAGGTACAAAAAAGAGGGGAAAGGTTTTGCTTATATCACTCTTTTCACACACTGATATTGAATCCGATTCCAGTGTATTTGAAACCTATAAGCTATGAAATTATAATGTTGACAGTCTTATTTATGGAAATGGCTATTTAAAGTAGTTTCAAAGTGAATTTAATATGAGATGATATTTTGCCTTAGTTTGTCTCCATTTTATTTTATTTTATTTTATTTTATTTTATTTTGTTTTGTTTTATTTAGCTTATCTGTGGAACAAACATAATACAAACAACTGGATTCACCTTCATTTATCTCACATATTTTATACTGATACCCTTTGTGGGGACAAGGAGGTAATTGTCTTCTTTTATCTCTTTTGGTTCACTACCTTCATTGAGAAAATTACCTGTCAGTTATAAACGGGTGGGATGCGGATGCCCTCTTGGAAAGATCTTCATGAAAACAGTTTGTGCTCATTTGTAACCCCCAAAGATAGTCCTACTTTCTTGGCTTTAGGAGGCTGAATGATATTTCATGTTGAGTCTTTGAATTTAAAATTATTTGAACCTGTCATCCCATAAAAGTTCCCTGACTTAGGAAGTTTTCTACCACAGAAAATGGAATTGTTATTTGGATTATATCAAGGTAAAAGTCTGCATATATATATATATACACACACACACACACACACACACACACACACACACACATATGCATATATTACTTTTGTAACAGCATTTTTTAACACTAGAATAAAGTTTTTATTTTAACAAGGGTATCATCCAGAGTGACAAATCACAGATATATTGTATAAAATGTTTAACCCCTCAAATTATTCATTCATACATGTTACTGACACAGAAAATTACAGAATTTAAAACTAATGTGCCTTGTTTGTAAGTGCCTAAATTTTTCTTTTTGGAAATAAAAATATCAGTTCTATTTTTGCAATTGCTCAACTTCTACTGTTCTTATGGTCTGATTAGTGACACAAGAAGCAACTATTTTTCAACTTCAGTTCATAAATTATTATTTTTTCCAAATTGTCAATCTCTGATAGTAACTATGAATCGAAGATAATGTTAATTCATTGTTGAAAACTTAGAAACCAATCATATATTTTGATCAGAAATCAATACTTAAAAATTCTCCCTCCTGTCATTGAAAACTATGTATTGAACATCATAAATCATTCCAAGCTTCTAGAGAGAATGTAAAAATCCTTTCAAGAGCTGGTATAAAATCAGTGGGAAAAAGCAAAACAACTTTAAAAGCTACAAAAAGTATATACCATATATACATTGTAGCAAGTACTTTATATTTGAGAACCTTTACAGCTTGCATTTCCATTCCATTAGTACAAGTGATGAAAAAAATGCAAGAATCATGTAAATTATAAATACACAGTCTTCCCACTTCACTAAGCAAATTCCTATTTCTAGTGTTACTTCCCAACTTAATGTAGGTAACGGCCTGCAAAGGTGAAACTGATTAGAAAATTCTTCATAGTTAAAAATATCTTTCTCATTTTAGGAAAAAAACAAATAGCCAACCATGAAAATTAAAAATAAATTCAATTGTCCCAGGCCATTGCACTTATTGTTACTATGACCCACTTCATTTGTAGGTGTCCAAAATATAAAATGAAAAATTATTTATCTTCAAATTCATCTGTTCTTAAAATGCCACTTAAAACTTTGGCTGTTTTTCTGTAATATAGAAGAGAAAACATCATAATTAGGTTGAATCAATACTCTTTTTACTAATTAGTTATCAAACCAAATACTGTGAACCTATTAAGAGCTTACAGTTCTAAATAATGTTACTATAGAAACCATTAAAATAACTGGAATTTGTCAAATATATATAATTGCAGTCTTAAGGAAATGATTTTATAGTACAATTATAAAAATGTACTGTCATCAATTGTTATAAATGTTCCACACCAAAACAAGGTGTTAAAAATAAGGTGGTGAATGGGAGTCCTGTGTTTATACATGATTGTTCTGTAAACACACAACTCTAATAAGAATGAAGTCTAATAAAAATCTATTTGCATAATTATTTTCTCTGTCTCGAATAGTAAACCTTTTGCAATCAAATACATAATTAGCTATTTAATTACAAAACTAATAGTAATAGCACCTATTTAATATTTTATTAACTGCTGTATTAAGGTATATTACTTTATTTAAAACTCAGGTAGATACTAATATTATCCCAATTTTAACAAAGGAATACAGGCATTTGAAGATTGAGAGATTTGCCCAAAGTCACACATTCAGTAAATAGGGAGTAGGGATTAAATCCATGTTTACATTAACTCCAAACTCTTTACTTAATGCCTTGCATTGGTCAGGGAAAGCTGGGCCATGATCAATTACAACACAAGATACTAAAAATGTCAGTGGTTTAGCACAATCGATTACTTTTCACTCATGTATGTGTTGGGAGCTCATGTCTGCAGGGTAACTCTCCTTACAGGCCCTGCTTCTTTTAGTCTTGGGGCTTGGCCGACTCATAGGCAGGACCTTGCCTTGGTCTGTAATTCCAGAGGAAGAGGAAGGGCATGGAGCAGCACCCACGGTAGGATTTTACAGGCCAGGCCTAGATTTGACAAAATCACTTCTGCTTGTATTCCTTTCAAGAAAACTAAGTACCAGGGTAGGCTGGAAATGTAATCTAGGTGTTTGACCAAAGAGAAGGGGAGATTTTAGTCGGCAGCTGGACATCACTTTTACGCATCTCTTTATTGTTGTTTTATTGGTGTATCTGTAAGTGTTAAGGAAAGTTCCGATTGGAGGAAGGTGGTTTGCCGATAGGGTTTAGACTGTCTCAGCCATTCTTAGCTCACGGTACAGAATTTTAATAGCGTTGTCTTTTCCTTCTTTAACTCTAAATCCTGACTGATAGACTCATATAGTTCAAAGGCCTCTCCAGGACCCAAATTCTTTATGACAGATTGGGGAAAACATTTAGAGTTTGGAGAAATGATTAAAGGGAAGTTCTTTTGCCGTCAGCAGTGTCATATAGGTTCTTCTTACTATTTGGTAGGGTTTCATTATTAGAAGGTATACCAAGATAGTTCTTTTACATTTAATTTCAATAAATTTTTGTTTGATTTAAGTTAATTTTAATTAATATTTTCAGTATTTAGGAATTTTTGAATAATGCTCAGTAGTATTTGTTTTTCAATTAGTGTCTAAGCTTATATTCATTATTAAAACTGGCCAAAATGGAAAGAGGTCAGAAGCAGCTCAGCTATTTTTGGTAACTTGGAATATGAGAAAGACAATTTGCAATCTCGCCATGAATATAATGATATCAATAAATACAGTAATACCACATTTTCATTGTCTTCAAATGAGGTATTTCATATAAGTACATTTTCTAAGTAGAAAATACAAAACTCAACAACTAAGAGTAGATATATTTTTTAATTGCATTGCATAATTTCTTTAGGATTTAAACTTTCTATGAAGTCTTTGGTTTGGAAGTCTGAACATCCATTATTGTACTATTCTCTGTGATGGTATATAATACTTCCTTCTGGAGCTTCAGATGTTTAGTGCCCTGTGTTAACTGGCACCAGAATTTCAAAATTCAAAATTCAGTGCCTTGAATTTTTGTTTCTATGTTTTGCAGTTTTTCTGGTTTTTCCTTGATTTTATTTGTCCTCTTTTTACATTTATGTATTTCAGATTTTTATATTTTATATCTATCATATTGCACACATATATTATATGTTAAATAAATATTATATGAATTATTTTTATATATTTCTACCAACCTGTGCTATAATTTCCTGCTAATATAACTTTCCTGAATGAAAAGACAGTTGACCAATCTGAATCATGTTAATGACAAAGATCTAAACTTAAAACAATTAGCTCTTTGAAAGGCTTTCCTATGGGTACAGAATACAAACAATAGAACATGGACCTTGTAAGAACCACTTCGGTCTTTTTTATGAGGGAAACATGTTTTGTTTCTTATCCTCATCTGTGTATTGAGGCTGGTGGAGAAGTAACATTTAAATAAGTGACAGATTATTTTATGGTTCTAGAATCCATGTTGCCCAAGTCAGCCCAGTCAACTGTTAAACACCTTTGAGTTTAACCTTTTAAATGATTTCAATATTATTGATCCACCTTTAATTTCTTCTCTGCTTTGTTCATCTCTGTTATTTTAATGTACAAATTGAGCATTAGTTAACAGCATTTTACAAAATTAGGCCCATGTTTGATACTTTCAATGAATTCCTCCATCCCCACAGCATTACTCTTAGGTCTTTTTCTTCCTATTTTCTCTCTTTCCTTACAAGCTTTTAAAATCAATGGCTATTTCCTTTGCAAAAGTGAATGAATACCTAATAACATTTTTTCCTTACTATTTTTCCCCAGAAAATGCAAGCTACCTTAAAATGCAGTCCTTTGTATTTTCCATCAATATCCAGCCTTATTGTAAATAATATCTTAATATTGTCTTAAAATTAAATGCTTTAATTGCTGTGCTGAAGAATAATTTTGGTAAAGAGTTAAGGGGAAGAGAGTGCATTTGACAGTCCAAGTCCTAACTTCCTTTACAATTTCTCCCAGCTGTAGCATCCCACCTTATCTTCAGGCAACATCACCCTCCAATTATAAAATTCTTTGTGAAGAATTCCTGATGTCAATTAAAAAATAGTAGGAATTGAAAATAATAATTGATGAAGCATTGACTAAGTACCAGGCATTCTTTCTTTTCTGAAACTTTAATAATAAATTTTATCTAACCCAATATATCCAAACTATTAACATTTCAACAACTAAAAAGATGTTAACCAGTTTACATTTTTTAAAAAAATTTATTTTGAAATAATTTTGAGCTTACAGGAGAGTTGCAAAAATAATACAAAGGCAATATAGAAAACTCCAAAGTACCCCCTACACAGATACACCAATTTAATAACTTTTAACAATGGTTATAACATTCTTTCTTTCTTTCCTTCTTTCTTTCTTTCATTCTTTCTTTCTACTAATCTATCTGTTTTCTAAACATTTGAGAGTAGGTTCCAAACATCATTTTTGATGGACACTTAATACTTCCATGTGTATTTCCTAAGGATAAGGATATTCAATTATGTAACCTCATTAAATACTGTTATCAACTTCAATAAATTTAACATTGATATACTATTACAGCATACAGTCTATAATCTGTTTTTTTCAATCGTCCCCAAAATATTTTTTTTTTGGAAATTTCCTACTTCCTTTTTAGATACGTTCCAGGATTAGAACTTGCACAGAATTGTCATTGTCTTTTTTTTTTTATTGTGGAAATATATATACAACAACAAAAAAAATCTCATCTCAACCACTCCCAAGATGTAATTCAGTAGGATTAATCACATTCATGAAGTTGTGCTACCCTTGTCACTGTATCTTAACAAAACTTTTCCATCACCCCAAACAGAAACCCTGGACCCAGTATGCCTTAACTCTCAATTATCCCTGCTGTCCACCCAGGGTAACCTGTACTCTACTTTCTAGCTCTATGAATTTAAATACTCTAGTTATTTCATGTAAATGGAATCACACAATGTTTGTCCTTTTGTGCCTGGCTTATTTCACTCAACATGTGTCATCAAGGTTCATCCGTGTTGTAGCACATATCAAAATTTCATTCCTTTTTAAGACTGAAAAATATTTCATTTATGTGTATACCACATTTATTTATCCATTCTCTGGTTGATAGATATTTAAGTTGCTTCCACCTTTCCACTACTGTGAATAATGCTGTCACAAACATCGGTATACAAATATCTGTTTGTGTCCCTGCTTTCAATTCTTTTGTGCATTTACCTATAAACGGGATTGCCAGGCCATTTGGTAATGCTACACTTAACTTTTCTAAGTGGCTGCAGCTTTTACATTCTCACCAAAAATATACTAGGTTTCCTATTTTTCTGAATCCTCATCAGCACTTGGTATTCTCCATTTCTGTTTTATTAATAATACTCATTCTAGTCGGTATGAGGTGTTACCTCAATGTGGTTTGATTTGCATTTCTATAATGGCCAAAGATGTTGAGCATTTTTTCATGTGCATATTGGCCATTTGTGCATCTTTTTTGGAGAAATGTTATGTCAATCCCTTTGCCCATTTTTTAATTGGGTTGTTTGTCTTTTGGTTATTGAATTGTACATGTTCTATATATATTCTGGATATTACACACTTCTCAGATATATGGTGTCCAAATATTTTCTTTCATTCTGTTGGTTGCCTTTTCAATTTCTTGGTAATTTCCTTTGATCCACAAAGTGTTTAAGTTTGCTGAAGCTCAATTTATCTATTTTTGTTGCTGTTGTTGCTCATGCTTTTGATGTAACGTCTAAGAAGCCATTGCATAATTCAAGGTCCTGAAGCTATTTTCCTATGTTTTCTTTTAAGAGTTTTATAGTTTCATATTTAGCTCATTGACCGTTTTGAGTTAAACTTTGCTTATGGTGTGAGATAGGGTTTCAGTTTCACTGTTTTCCATATGGATGCACTATTTTCCCAGCACCATTTGTTGAAGAGACTTTTATCCCCCATTGAGTGCTTGGGCTACTTGTCCTAAATCGGTGAGCCATGAGGCACTTTTCTAAATATTACCCATGATTTAATTAAAATTACTGAATTTTATCATTATAACAACTCTAGGAGGATAATCCTATTATTATGGTCTCTATTTTACAGATTAGGAAATCAGAGCACAGAGAGATCTAGTAATTTGCCCACTAGAGTATTGCTGAGTTGGGTCCTAACTGCAGTTAGCCTGGATCTGTACTAAGGCTCCCTAAAGGATGGAAATTAATTTCAATGCCAATGACCTCTCACTCCACATTATACTTTGAGTTAGTGACTGAGGTATTTATAAGTTTAACTTTTTCTCTAATTATATATTGAAAACCTTTGTCCTCTTTAAAAGAATTATAAGCATCATGGAGCATATAGGGTTATTGGTGGAGAAGAGCCCTTTCAATTCCTTGAAGTCAGATCACTTACATGTCTATGTCTATAGTATGTTTCCTACTAATTTCCTATAGCTGCCTTTGATGCACCTATCACTCCTTCATTTCCCGATTCATAATTTATTCTTTATTCAGCAAATGTGTACTGAATGCTACATGGCCTCTAACACTATGATTGTTTCTCGTCTGGCCTTTGGAAAGAAGGATAAGATATTTTTTTTCCTGAGGGAGCTCACAGAATTTTAGAACATGTATAACAAGTTATAACATAAGTTGATGTGTCACTATATGTATGAACATATTGCTCTAGGAACATAAAGGGGGAGGTACAACCAGCACTGCTAGTTGTGTTGGAGGCTTTAATGAAGCTTTACAGAGAGGGCAAGAAAACAATCTCATGGGTTATAAGAAGAGGGGACAGGTCATATCAAGTGTTCTCTGAGGTCTGAAAGGGGCAGACATGTTTGGGAGCTGTTGAAAATTTT
The DNA here is from genome assembly GCF_015220235.1 of Choloepus didactylus. Lineage (NCBI taxonomy): Eukaryota > Metazoa > Chordata > Mammalia > Pilosa > Megalonychidae > Choloepus > Choloepus didactylus. The sequence continues at coordinate 24,083,788 of NC_051310.1, forward strand.
AGAGTGACTGTCATTCAGGATAGCTGGAATGAAGTTTAGTGGAATTGATGTGAGAAGGACCAGTGAGAATGGATGAAGTCCAACCGTGAAGAGCTTTTTACCAACCCTAGATATCTAAAATATTCCTCACAGGAAGAGGCATGACACGATCGCCCCAGCTCCAAACTGGGAAAAGAAATGGTGTTGTGTAGGAAATGGGAAGGAAATGCAAAAATCAGGTATGAGGGGCTGAGTTCCAAATAGATATGGAGAGTGAAACAGTAGTAGAAGTTCAAGGTGATGGTTTCAAAGGGGGTAGAAAACACAGGGGAAATGGTAGGTGTGAAAATAGTTGATAATGTGCTCAATTTGAGCATGTCCAACTTGAATTACTTATAGGAATTAAAGGTAGGGAGTCCAAAGCTTTGAGTTTAGAACTCAAGAGGAAAAAAAACTGAGGGATAGAAATATACATGTGAAGGTTCATAATCAAATTGGTAATAACAGAAACTCTAAGAAATGGATAAGATTGTACAAAAAAAGTATACGGAGATGGAAGGCAGGAGAGAATGGATGAGCTTTGCTGGAATTGAAGTGGCAAATTAAATTGATTTTATAAGTGACAAGTTAAGGAACACTTAATGGAATGCTTAATGTATTGAAATAATAGGGTTTTTTATTCATATATCTTGAAATTTCTTCTTCTTTACCATTACTTTTGTTATCAAAAATTTAATTCAGCTATATAATAGTTTTTGAATAGTTACTTGCTTTTCTATAAGTATCCCCTTACCTTGAACATTGTTCTTTAAATCACAGGCTCCAGGAATGTAATTTTTATATGATTTAAAATTTTCAGTTCTATCAGGGGAAGCAGTTTATTCTGTTATCAGTGTTAGGCATAGAAGTGGGCTCTACCATTTAAAGTAATAGCAGATATTTAAAAAGCTTTTAATATTGGAGAAAATCCTTAACCAAGGATTAGAAGACATGGAGTTTTATCCTATCTTGGTCTGTAACTCACTTTCTTATTCTGAAAAGTCATAGAACCTCTAAATTGTGACTTCTTGGCCTATAAAATGATGTTAACAAGATCCATGATCTTTGGGTCTCTTCTGACTCTAAACTTCTATGAGACAATTCTCACTCTGTTTTAAAATTTATTCCCTATTTTCAATTCTTTTCTCTTACATCCAAACTTGACCTTTATGAACCAATCACAATGTAGCCCTAAACAGGTTTAGAGTTTTGTACCCTGTAGTCCAGTTTTCAGACTACAGGTGTGGTTGCTTGGTCTAGATTTTCTAATTAAAAGTCAAGTCAAGTTTACAAGCACAGATTACCAATGCACCAGGAAGTACACAATCCAGTATTTGCCATCAAGTAATTTACATTAATTATAGCAATTTCTGCTTATACTTTTATGGAAGGTTCAATAATAAACAAAGACCAGAAGCACTGCTCTGATAAAAATAGTGATATAAATAGTAGTTGTTCTTTTGTATCTTTACTCTAAAGCCACTCTTTTTCCCTTTGTTGTGATTTTATATATATATATGTGTATATATATAATATTTATGTGTATATAAATACCATTTGATTTTAATGACTTATTACTTGCCTATAATATGAATGTAAATTAATGTATATTATTATTAATAGTTTTTCTTGTTTGAAAAATGACTTTTATAGAACCGTTATGTTGGGAAAGGACTCTATAAGCATTTATATCTCTACTCAATTTTGCTTTATTTGAATATGGAAATCTCAATATTTTTGCCTATACTGACATTTGACAGCCCTTGCCTGAGCTTAAGCCTCTAGTTTTTCAATGATACTGATAATATTCAGGTGTGTGGTGGAGAATTCTAAAAGGTTACATACCCTTGTGCATTTTCTATAGAACTTTGCGAACATACCAAATATGAGACAAAACATTGATTCTAAGTTCTTTGAAATCAGAAACTGTGTCTTATTTTCTTTTTATCTGTAGAATATAACATAGTGTCCAAGATTCATAGGCATTCAATAAAATTTGCTAAGTAATGAAATAGATAGCTAAATGGCAAATTGGAACTGTACATATTTGATTCTTCACAGATATATTTATTCTTTCAATTTCCATTTTTTGGGTACCTACTCTGTGCCAGACAATATCCTATATGGTGTTTATGGTACCTTTGGCTTAAGACATTAAAATAATTATTAGAGAGAGAACTCACAATCCAGTGTGATGTTATAATAGAGAGTGCGTGCTGTTTTTGGAGACTGTAGCAAGGGAAACTGAACTCATGAATACTCAGAGAAGGCATTGCCTTGACCAGACACAGGGATCCTCATGAATACTCAGAGAAGGCATTGCCTTGACCAGACACAGGGATCTATATTGAATCAGTAGACATTTTTACAAAGTCAGGAAGTCATGTTGGTGCAGGTGATACTTTCCACATTACAGTGGGACCCATTACCACATAGTGATATACTTGCTTTTTTGCTATCAGAATACGATGTTCTAATTACCATCATAATTGTTAAGAATTGTGACAGATTATGAATTAGCTACATAAATTGTGAAACATCATTCTTGGTTCCAGTTGCTCTACTACTGTAAAAAAAGTCAAAATAATAAGAAATTACAATAAAAAATACATTATGTGTACCACTATGAGTAGAAGCCTGTCAGTGAGTAACATGCCAGATTGTTCCTCCCCAGCACAATACACATGCTCAGTGATGGGTTTGACCTGCAAATGACAGATGTTATACAGGGAGAATCCATGTAATCGTTCCAATGAGGGTTCCCCAAAGAAACAGAACCAAGCGGATGTTGGTGTAAAATCTGTATATTTGTTAATAAAATATATATTTTATATTTACTGTATTAGTTAGGGCTCTCTAGGGAAAAAGAATCAACAAGAGATGTCTATAAATATAAGATTTTATAAAAGTGTCTCATGCAACCGTGGGTATGCACGAGTCCACATTTTGTAAGACAGGCAGCAAACTGGCAACTCCGATGAAGATGTTCGATAAACTCCTCAGGCAGCGAACTGGCAACTTCGATGAATGTTTTTGATGAACTCCTCAGAAACGAACTGGCAACTTGGATGAACTCCTCAGGAAATGCTTCGCTGGTTAGCTGAAGTGAAGGTCCTCTATCTGTCTTGCTTAAAAGCCTTCAACTGATTGGATTAAATCCAGGTGATTGCATTCTCTCATTGTGGAAGACAGGCTCTTTGTTGATGCATAGCTGCAGCTAATTGACTGATGATTTAATAAACCAGCCTTCTGGTTTATTATCCAGCCACAAATGTCCTGGCAGCAATGGTTAGGCCAGTGCTTGCTTGACCAGACAGCTGGGTATCATCACCTGGCCAAGTTGACTCATGAACCTAACCATCACACTTATATATGGGTTAAGAGAATTATTTTAAGGAATTGATTCAATTGATTCATGCAGTTTTGGGAAGTGGCAAGTCAGAAATCTATAGGGCAGGTCAGCAGACTGGAAACTCAGGTAAAAGTCAATACGGTATCTGAGACAGAATTTCTTCTTTCCTGGAAACCTCAGCTCTTTGCTTTTAAGGCCTCCAATTATTTGGGTGAGCCCCAACTACGTTATGAGGATGATCAATTGCTTGTAGATGATAATCACATTTACAAAATACCTTCACAGCAACTTCTACACCACTGCTTAACTAAACAACTGAACACCAAAACCCAGCCAAAAAGAAACATAAAATTAACCATCACAGATCACAACAGCAAAATAAGTTTATTTGGAGGGAATTTAAGATAGTGCTGGTTTATGTAGACTTGGTGAAGTGTTTGCAAAGCACTGAACATGGTTTTATTATTTGGTAAAGAAATGCTGGTGACTCATTTTTCAATGTATATATATGTGTGTGTGTGTGTGTGTGTGTATGTATGTATGTTTGCATATATGTATGTATGTCTGTATTTACTTCATGTAGGAGCTGAGCAATGTCACCCTAGATCCTAAAATTTACACTTATTTTCTAGCATCAATGGTTGTAAGCAGCAAAATCATGACAGGTTTATGTGCTTCTCCTCTTTTATTTATTGGTTAAAGTCCCAATATGGTTTAATACTTTTATTTTTGTTCATAAGGAAAAAGCAGTGTGAATGAATTTCAAGTGCTATTTATATGTTTATAAAATAAAACTTGAAAAATATCATAACCACTTCACATATCACTTCAGGTCTATAGGGTTTAAATGAATTTTTAGATAATAGAAAGATGTAATATACTCAGCAAAGATCTTGAAACTTACCTACTAGAAGTGGCATACTCCATACATTTTATTATTTCAGAGTAGACAGAATAGAAGGAAATCCTGTGGCTAGTCGAAATTGTGTAATTCCTATGCAGAATGAAGCTCAATATGGGATATATCTCTGTTTGGGAGAAAGGAAGACCCTCTGTAACCCTCAGACATTTGGCTTCATCATCTAGTGATCCCAAGCTAGTAATCTATGCTCTGCAGGAAATTTAATAATGTAAGAAATATCTGATCCTCAGCAATAGACAGGCTTCTATCTAGTAGGTATTTTACTAAATGGTAAGGGCTCTATGCAATGGGAGTGGAGTGTGGATTATTCAGGTCATTTAGTTCCTCCACAGGCTCAAAATAGACCTCAAATCAATCATTCAATCAATTAATCAATCAATTTATCTATCTCTCTATCTGTTTTGTTTTGCTTTACTTTGATTTTTATATTTCAATTATTTCACTGTAGTAAAGATTAACTTGGATTGAAAGAAATCTCTCTCCTTAATAATCCAGGCATTTTTACAAAAATCAAGTTTTAAACCTTATTTGGTAAACTGTTTTAAATTTATATGCCCTTGTTTTAAAAATTCTTGCTAATAATTTTCAGCAAATGGTCCTGGAGCAGTTGTATATCCATATGCAAATAAACCCACAGAAAAGAACTGTGATCCGTATTTCACAGTATATGCAAAAATTGACTCAAAATGGATTAAAAATGTAAATGTAAAATTATAAAGCTTCCAGGAAAAAATATAAGAGAAAATCTTTGAAATCTAGAGTTAGGCAAAGAATTCTTAAATATGAAAGAAAAACATGGGCTTCATCAAAATTAAAAATTACTGTTCTTCAAGAAACACTGTTAAACAAAATGTAGACAAGTCACAGACTGGAAGAAGATATTTTCAAGTCACATATCCGATGTTGTATTTGCATCCAGAATGATAGAGAACTTCAGGAACTTAATAATAGGAAAACAAACAACCCTACCTTTTTTTTAAGTGGGTGTGTCAGATTGAATTATGTACCCCAGAAAACATATATTTAATCTTATTCCTTTCCTGTGGGTATGAACACATTGTAAATTGGACCTTTGAAAGGTGGCATTTTTAGTTAAGATGTGGCCAACTGAGTCAGGTTTGGCTTTAATCCAGTTTACTGAAGTGCTGTATTTTCAGAATAAGATTCAGCTACATAGAGAGAAGGCCACGGAAGCATCCCAAAGCGTTCATTGCCACGTGAGAGAAAATTCAAGGACCAAGTATTGGGGGCAGCCAGCCCCCAAATGCCACAATCTTTGGGGAGAAAGCATCATCCCACCGATACCTCAAATTTGTACTTCTGTTACCCTCAAAACCACAAGCCAATAAATTTCCATTGTTTAAGCCAACCCATTGTATATTTACTTTGGCAGCCTGGGAACCAATACAGTAGCTAAAGGGCTTAAACAGACATTCCCCAAATGATATAAGGATGAAAAATAAGCATATGACCAGAAGTTCAACACCGTTTGTTAGTAAGGAAATGCAAACTAAAATCAAATGCCATATCATTACATCTGTGGTATTATAATGGCTTAAATGAAAAAAGCTGACCAGGCCAAGGGTTGGTAAGAATGTACAGATACTGGGACTTTTATACACTGCTGATGGGACTGTAAAATGATACACTTTGGAAATTTTTTGACAGTTTCTTTAAAAGTTAAGTGCACATCTACCATTTGGCCCAGCCAGTCTACCCTTAGAGAAATGAAAGCATGTGGCTAAAGACTTGTACAAAAATGTTCTTGGAGGCTTTATTTTCAAAGATAGAAACACCCAAATATCCAACAGATGGTGAATGGATAGTACCAAGCAAGCTGTGGTATATCCATACAGAAGACTGTTTGTATTAAAAAGGAATGAACTATTGATTCATGCTACAGCACAACAGAGACTCAAAATAATTCTATTGAATGAAAGAAGACAGGGGAAAACAAGAGTGTACTTACTATTTGATTGCATTGATATAAAATTCAAGAAAATAAAACATATTGACAGAAAGCAAATCAGTGTTTGTCTGGGAGATAGGAGTTAGAGAGAGTGACTATGAAGGGGCATGAGGGAACTTTTGTGGATGGTAAGTAAGTTCATTATTTTGATTGTGGTACCGTTTTCAAAACATCAATTTGTACAATCTAAGTCTATGTAGTTTATGTGTTTTAATTTTTTTGGCTGCTCAAGCAAATACCATGCAATGTGTTGGCTTAAACTATGAGAATTTTTCAGCTCTTGGTTTTGAGGCTAGGAGAAAGTCCAAATTAAAGTGTTTTCCAGGCAATGCTTTCTTTCAGAAGACTGGTGTTCTGGGGCAGGTTGCCGGCGATCCTTGGTCCTGAGATCCTCTGTCACATGGTAATGCATATGGCAACCTTCCTGGCCTCTCCCCTCTCTTCTAAGTTCCACTGACCTTCAGCTTCTTGCTTTCCATGGCTTTCTATCTTCTTCTGAATTCCATTCTGCTTAAACTCCAGTAATGGTATTAAGACCCATGGGCCCTACCTAAACTGAAATAACCTCATCAAAAGATCCTATTTACAATGTGTTCATGCCAACAGGAACAGATTAATTTTAAAAACATGTTTTTCTAGGGTATATACAGCTCCAAACCACCACATATGTATGTCAATTTTACCTCAATAGAGTTTTTAAAAATTCTTGCTCAGTCTGACAAATGGAAATCAACTTGGTCTCTGAATTTCTAGACTTCTGCAAGTAGCCTTATTCTAAGATATGCTTTCTCAAGTCCTTGTTTCTCAGGTTATAAATGAATAAATGATATGTATATTTATATATGTGTTCATATATGTGTAATATGTGTGGTTTTGACTAGCTGCTCATTATTGTTTCTGACAACTTAAAAAATAAAAAGGGACTGAGGCTACTAAACACATGTGAATTAT